>NC_138133.1:21864060-23064060 GCF_964188305.1 Podarcis bocagei | reverse complement strand
TAAAGAACCTTTTAATGAGGGTGAAAGAGGAGAGCGCAAAATATGGTCTGAAGCTCAACATCAAAAAAATGAAGATCATGGCTACTGGGCCCATCACCTCCTGGCAAATAGAAGGGGAAGAAATAGAGGCAGTGAGAGATTTTACTTTCTTGGGCTCCATGATCACTGCAGATGGTGACAGCAGTCATGAAATTAAAAGACGACTGCTCCTTGGGAGAAAGGCGATGGCAAACCTAGTCAGCATCTTAAAAAGCAGAGACATCACCTTGCCAACAAAGGTCTGTATAGTTAAAGCCATGGTTTTCCCAGTAGTGATGTACGGAAGTGAGAGCTGGACCATAAAGAAGGCTGATCGCCAAAGAATTGATGCTTTTGAGTTATGGTGCTGGAGGAGACTCTTGAGAGTCCCATGGACTGCAAGAAGATCAAACGTATCCATTCTTAAGGAAATCAGCCCTGAGTGCTCACTGGAAGGACAGATCCTGAAGCTGAGGCTTCCAATACTCTGGCCACCTCATGAGAAGAGAAGACTCTCTGGAAAAGACCCTGATGTTTGGAAAGATAGAGGGCACAAGGAGAAGGGGCCGACAGAGGATGAGATAGCTGGACAGTGTTCTCGAAGCTACAAACATGAGTCTGACCAAACTGCGGGAGGCAGTGGAAGACAGGAGTGCCTGGCATGCTCTGGTCCATGGAGTCACGAAGAGTCGGACACAACTAAACGACAACAACCAAAAAAAGAGGATAATCAAAATTGTTCTAATAGACTAATGAAAATAAATGATCAAACCTTATTATGAAATTTGGGAATGGTTTGTAATTATATGTTTGATTTAGAATACCAAGAGCCTCAACTGAACCTGTACCTCAAAGAAACTGTAAATGAACTTTTGATAGAGAAAATGGCTTGTTTGGCAATGCAGTTTAGCATTAAACAAGGAATGGGGAGGATTATGGTTAATGGCCATATTAAGCAAATGAACAGCATTCGGACAATTCCTTTTCTCTTGGAATGCTATTCCAGCCAGTAACAGCACCTCAGTTGCTAAATGCATGTCTTGGCCGTGACCACTTCAAATGCACATGATGGAATGTTATCATTATGAAAAAAGAAAGAATTGCAATACACAATAAAGCTAGCACGTCAGGAAGATGGCTAGGCTAGAATCCTTCTTCCTGATATCCAGTTTTTGCTGCCCGTGATTTACTTTTGTTTTTTAATTCAGAGACAGTGTTCATTCATGTGAACCAACACTGGCAGTCTGAACTGGTACAGTTCAGACACAGATTTATGACCTCATATGCTATTTGTGAGAACAAGGCCTCAGTGAGGATAATGAATCAAATAAAAAGTTTTTTTCTCAGGGCTCCAATTGGAGGTCACGAGCTCCCAGATCATGCACATACTGAGAAAGTTCATGCGCTTGGCAAAGTGTCCAAGGGCTATGTGCCACTTTGTAGTGGATTGTTGGCGCTCAACTATATAATACACACAAAACTGATGTCAGATAACTAAGATATATGTATGTAAAATCTCTGGCTTTCCATTAATCCCCCCCCCTCCCCGTTGGATGAAAAGGTCTCTTGCCTTAGGTGTTAATTTTTTATTGCTTTTAAACCCATTTCCAGTTGTTTTGTACTGTTTTTTTATAAAAAAAGCATTTTAGCTGGTTTTATGATATGACTGGATATCACCTTCAAAAATATGTGTAAAAGGAGATTCATAATTAATAATATGAGCAGACAAAGAATTTTGTTGCAAACATGTTAAAGGGGATTTCTGCCGATCAAATCTAACGTGACATGCACTTGGTGCTTGTTTATTGACTAACAAGTACAATCTATCTATCTATCTAAATAAATAAAAAACTTGGAGTACAAGAATGGAAGATGCAGAAGTTAAATACACAGATGTATAAAGAAGAAAAAGCAAGTTTGGAAACAAACTGTTAAGAAAAAAATTGTACCGAAAAGAACAGACACTAGGAGCACTGGTGTCTTGTTGGGGCAACTAAAATCAATTTTTGAAGACAGCAGACAGGAATATACGAGGCTGCTTTATGCTGATCCAGATGTTTACTGAGCTAGACGCAGCATTGCCTACACTGGTGGGAAGCAGGACTCTGGGGTTTCAGGTGGAGTCTTACCTGGAGATGCTGAGACCTTCTGCATGCAATGTATGTGGCTTCATCACTGAGACATGTACCTTTCCTGGGCAGACGCAGATAAACTGCTTTGATTTTGATTTTTTTACATTCAAATGGTATATATTTTTTATGAAATAAATAGAAATAGAAAGCTGTGGTATTATTTGGAAAAGTTCCAACCAATTCCTTACTGTAAACCAGGCATGGCGAAACCTGGCCCTCCAGCTGTTTTGGGACTACAACTCCCATCATCCCTAGCTAACAGGACCAAGGGTCAGGGATGATGGGAACTGTAGTCCCAAAACAGCTGGAGGACAAAGTTTGGCCCTGCCTGCTGTAAACTTTCTTCAAACCACTATTGCAACAGTCTCAGACCCATCAAATGCAAAGTATTCTGGGTGCCAAAGAGACTCAACCTGGAATGTGCAAAAATGTGTTCATTGTTTTAATATCTCCATGCGTAGGCAGAAACCAGATGATGGCACTTACAAAGCCAAAGATGCTCATGAAGGAAAACACATATGGAATACTTAACTACTCTACAATCTTTCTGTCACCAGGTTACGCAATTTTCATTTCCCCAGGGATTGTGTGGCTGTCCTCTGTCCTACCTCAACAGTTGTGTATTATTTTTGTTTGAAGGATATTATGCTGATTTCTTATAATTTTTTATGATTGGACACTGCACTGGGCATCACAAGAAGAAGGGTGGTCTAGAGTTCTTTTAGGTAAATAAAAATAAAGATCCACTGAAAGCTATGCAAAACTAATATTAAGAAGACCACTGCTGAGCAAGGTTGCAAAGTAACAGTAACATAGCTTTCATTGTGACACATCATCCAGCTGGGTGACTTGCCACAAGTCTTTGGTGAAAGCATATCTTTGAGGGGAGTTCGAAGACAGAGGAAGCAGAGGGAGGGAGACAGAGAGTCAGGACGTTATTGAATTAGAGAGTTACTGCATAACAGAATTATATAATTAGTTAGAGTGTCATTTTATTAGCTAGAGACTTATAGTGTTAGAGAGCTGTACTGATTAATAAGAGAGGGAAGGAAAGTGTACAGAAAATCATTGTACCTTTTAAAAAGTAAGTAGAATTTCTTAGTGGTTTCTGAATTTTCTATCATTATCCGGGAAGGTTCAGAATCACAGGGGACCATCCCTCCCCAGGCTGGATTATTTTCAAAACATTGTTGTCAGGCCAGTTTAAATGCTTCAGGTGATATGGCTTGCCTTTCATTTCAGGGGCACATTCAGAATGAGGACATATCCAAGTTCTGGAGGATGTTTTGACAAGATGTTATCAGTTCCTCCAGCTCCTTTGCTGCACTCTCTGCAAGTTGCTCATGACAATAAATTCATGTCAAGCCTGGAGGTGTCAGCTGCCTTGAGTACAGTGCAGTGATACAGAGCATGGAGACATTAAAGTCACAGTTTCTCAACTTTTCACTCCGTTGGGTTGCAAAAGCTTTGGGAACTCTTAACAGAGAGGCATGCCAATGATGAGTCATTTAAAGCATGGAGGACGTGTTTCTTAAGCAAAAATGAGCTTTGCAGAGATGAAGGAGGAGGCAACCAATGTCAGGCATTGCTGCCAAAAGTGTAAAGTCCACCCCCTGGCCTGGAAGAATGAGCCTCAACTTCATTTCATTTTTGAGCAGCCCAGTGCCCTGGAGATGGATAGGGCTGGCTCTGAATTTTCAGGTGAGGAATTCTCATCTGCACTGATGGTGAAATGCCGTAAGGCCAGTGAGAATCTGGCTGATTGGATAAGAAGGAGGCGTATCTCTGATTCAATAAGACTTCAGGGGAGGGCAATGGCATCCTGTTTGAAGAAATGAGATAGTAATGTCTCTTCACTTCTGTCCTTCCCTGTTGTTTCATGAGCAAGGTCATTTGATTCATCCATTCATTTGCCACTGGAGGTCATGGACATAATTGGTGTGTGTGTGTGTGTGTGTGTGTGTGCACCAGGTGGTCACCAGCCCCCCCCCCAAAATCAAGTAAATAAATAAATAATACTTAGCTAAAAGTAGAAATAATCAGAATGTTTGAAATTGAAATGCTGACTGACGTCACTTGGATGATGTTATGGACATTCTAGTTTCACAAATGGCAACCCAACTGGGCAACAGACGTGTCTTCCGTGAACTGACCAATCGTTTCACAGGTAGCTCAGTTCTGGATGCTTCTAATAGCTTCTGGAATTTTCTCCTGAGCGTGCACCTGCAGCGACTATCTAGGAACAACCGAAAGTTTCCCACAGGCTATTTATACTGCAGAAAGCCCTGGGGCTTCAGTCAATGATATAGTTCAGCTTATTCAGTTTATTTGCAAAATACAGTCGTACTTTGGAAGTCAAACGGAATCCGTTCCGGAGGTCTGTTTGACTTTCAAAACATCAAAAGCTCCTGTAGACAATCGGAAGCCGCTGAAGCTGCACTGGATGTCCGGCTTCCAAAAATTGTTCGAAAACTGGAATATTCGCTTACAGGTTTTGATCATTTGGGAGCCGATTGGTTCAGGAGCCAAAGTGTTTGAGATCCAAGGTATGACTGTATACTTGTTAACCACATGGAAGGTACTCCCTGATGTTATTTTTTTTAAAAAAAAAAATTCTAGTTTTCAAATGACTGAAGATTTTGACAGGTTTTTCTGAGCATTTGGGGTCAAAAGAAAGTAATTCAAAACATTTCATTCTGAATCTGCTAGACAGAGCCAGATAGAGGACGGTGACAGGGGGATGCCCCCCCCCCGCAACATTTCACTAATATCTTCATTTTTATGTACACTTTCCCCTAATATATGCATTTTTGTAAACATTGTTTGGATGGAGAACTGCACCAAAAATTCAGATAAGTGTGATTTTCAAAGGTTAGCTGTGTTTCAGTTCACATAGAGTTTCTGAAAGTGTGAAATTGACAGCTCAGGCTTTAAATGCACACTGAACTGAATTTCTTCCCCACTCCCTACGTATGACTAATATCATGCACACACTTGTCACAACATAAACCTTGTCAAAAGAAGAGAATGAAGATGAGATTGTTTATTACACTACCTTAATACACATAAATGGAAATGAAATTGTTGTTTTCCTTGTTGTCTTAGTCATTTACCATGAGATCTAACAACTTTTATTTTTATTTTTTTCCTAAAGAGGTTTTAGAAGCCCTTTTGGCTTCTAAAGCACTGGAACCAGATATTTCAAAGTGGCCAAAGATTACAGAGCGCCACTGTCTGTTTTGGGTGTAAAGGGCATATGAAAACAATGAAGGCATGCTTGGTGCACTAAAATTCCAGATTGGCTCAAAATACAACATTTGGCACCAGGACTAAAGCACAAACCTCTGTCAAGCCTCCTGACTCCTCCCAGAATGGCCCAAAAGTGGAGAAACTGGACCAATTGCTATTTTTCTTGATGAGGTGTTGGAGTAGCTGACTCCACTTCTGAAACATTAATTCTGCAGTCATGTACAAACTGAAATTGCCACTGAACTCAGTGGGACTTACTTCTGAGTAGACATGCAAAAGATTGCCCTGTAAGTCTAACTGGTGGTACACTAACAGCCAACTCTCTCTCTCTCTCTCTCTCTCTCTCTCTCTCTCTCTCTCTCTCTCTCTCTCTCTGTGTGTGTGTGTGTGTTTCTAATGTAAGTAATTTAGCTAGTGCATAAAAAGATATGACTACCCCACAGCAGAGTTTGTTTCATGGTTGTGACTCCTGTTCTCTGCCCTGCAGGTCTTTTTCCAATTGGCCTGGGAGGGCAGAATCCTGATTGACTCCAGCTACAAAAGCTATGGCTGCTGAACAGACTCTTTAGGGGGTATTGTTGTGGGGAGAGAAGGGTTGTTGCTTTTTGTGTCTTAGTTTTATATAAGATTTATGTGGAAAGTGCTCAATTTGGACATGTTTTATTTATTGTTTGTGACTACTTTTGTTATGTTGTAATTGTGTATTTTTTATGTTGTGAGCCACCTTGAGCATGGTTTGAAGTATGGAAAAGCAGCACAGAAAAATAAAGGAATGTACGCGTGTTTTCCCCGATGAAGCTTATCATGCTTCGGTTACTGGGATTCAAGGCGGAGGAAAGGGGGCAACAGTATGGCAATGCCAATCTTTGTTGGACTGGTCAGGTTGTGCAGATCCCTGATGATCGTCTTCCAAAGCAATTACTCTATTCCTAACTTAAAAATGGAAAGCGTAATGCTGGTGGTCAACAAAAGAGGTTTAAAGACTGTCTCAAAGCAAATAAAAAAAATGTAGTATAAACGCTGACAACTGGGAAACACTGGCCTGCGAGTGCTCCAATTGGAGAACAGTCTTTACCAAAGGTGTCATGGGCTTTCAAGACACTCAAACTCAGGATGCAAGGAAGAAACATGCTAAGAGAAAGGCACACCACGAATAGAGACGGTGGAAGAAGAGTGGAGAAAATTTAAAAGCTATCTTAAGGACTATTATAAACTTAATGAATGTTAAAGTGTTCTGGTTTTCAGAAACAAAGGGATACAGTGATACAAGGTCAGAATATAGAGAGGACTAAGATGACAGAGGCGGAGAGTAACAGTTGGGAGTTGCTATAAAAATATGGACACTGGGATGCAGAAAGGGGGGGTATGGGGAAGTCTGAGAAAAGAGGTTTATGAAAATAGGTGATGAAACTATACATGTATGTTTGTTCTTTTAAGTGTTTGTTTGTTGTTTAAAACTTTGTAAAACCAATAAAAATTTTATAAAAAATAATAATAATAAGAGAAAGGCACGCCTGGCAAATCCACACTGTGATCAACTCCCCCCCAGAAATCAATGTCCCCACTGTGGAAGGACGTGTGGATCCAGAATTGGCCTCCACAGTCACTTACGGACTCATTGTTAAACCGTGTTTATGGAAGACAATCTTACTCAGCTACGAGTGATCGCCAAAGAATAAAAAGAAGCCAATCTATATGGTTGATTGCCATAGTTGATGTGGCCTCCTTCATGCATGAGGCTTGGGGTAATTTTCCTCATCCCCCAAAAGGTTATGCCCCAGACTACTTCCCCACACTTAACACTGGCTCTCAAGTCCACACTTCAGAACAGTTTCATCAGAACAGAATGAATTACTACACTTCCAATTTCTTTAGACATTGTATTCCATTTAGTTACTCAAACAATCAATCTCAAGTATGGAGGAATTTTTCTTTTTCTAACCATACTCATTCTAGCACCCTCCCCCTTCAAAAAAATGGTTGCATCCGGGGGAATTCTCTCCTGTCTCTCACACAGACTGCAAACAAATAAGTGGAAATGTGTGATCACATCTTAAGCTTGCCACCACTTGAATGAAACCCTTTGACCTTGGAAAAAAATATCTGTTGTGACTTGTGAATTTCACACAGAAAATGATTGTGTTTGTAAAGCAGTCTGGAAAGAAGCTAATTGCCCAAATGAGGCCTATGGTTTTAGATTATAATTTTTTAAATGTCTCTGGAGAAAGGCAAAACTCAAATTCAAATCATTTTCATTACCACATTATGAAAGCATAATGAATTTTGAAAAGTTATAAAAGATTAGTTCAATGCAAGTCCTGAAAGCTGGATGCGAAGTTTTGTTCAAAAACATGGTGATGATGTGCTAAAGACCACAAACACAAATCCCAGTTTGCAAAACAGATTTTGTGACAGTGAGAAACCCAGCTTTAAAAACACACACAAAAAAACAACAACCTGTACTATGGAGTTTCCAGCTGCACGGTCAATTTTGAGTCACCCTCTATGTAAAGAATGGAAAGCTCAACTAATAATTGATTAGGAAATGTGTGATGGCTTTTTATAAGTAATTTGCTCTTCAATCCAAATTTGGATTGCAAGGAAGGTAAAGGGTTAGGATGGAAGTCAACATTGTGCTAATATGTTCATTCTGTCAGCACAAGTCTTTCTGCTTGCTAGATGGAATGATCTCCTTTCCCCCATGCACTGTTCTGAGGGTTCCCCTCACCTATCCAAGCTGATTTCAGGGCATAGAGGAGGGGGAAAGCCCCAGTGAACTAGCAGGACTCATTGCACGGATGCCAGTTAGCACAACTATTTAGTTTGATCCAGTCCTTAAAGACCCAGTACCTTGCCATACACAAAGATTTCAATCCAGATCAGGTAAGATAATAAAATAGACCACTCCTAGTAGAGAGTTTCAAGCTACCTGATATCATCAGCTGAGCTGACTTTTCTGACTTCCCCTGTTGTTCATATCATGGTTTGGGGAAACCAATTAAAAACCACAGGCTAGCAAATGACACAGCTATAAATCAAGGTTGAGGAATCTGTGGCCCTCTGCTAGACTGTATCTAGACGATTTCCATCATCCCTGACCATTGGCCATTGGCCATTCTGACTGGGGCTGAAAGAAGTTGAGTCCACAAACATCTGAAAGTTCTGCATTCCTGGTACAAATGTACTGTATATCTTCAAATATGGCTTTTTTCCAGAATAGCACATTTGTTATCATGCAAGCTCAGTAGCAAAGTGCCTTTGCAGATTGTGCCACACAAGTATCTTCAAGGAATACTTCCAGCTTGACTAAATTCCCACTAGCTTTCCAGTGACATATGTTTTTCTAATGATATTTCCTGCTGCAAGCTATGCATGTTTGTTTTCATGTGAAACTCATCAATAATTCTCTTATTCCAAATGTTATTGGAATTGACTGTTGAACATGGTGGTCTTCTTAGATCTGCCCTGGGAGATTTTAAGCATGAGTGGTTGCATCAATGGCAGATACAAGTTTACCACGAATCAGCGCTGTTATTGCAATATTAAGTTGTCTTCTTTGTTCTGTACAAATCTCACTAATATGCAACTTCATTTAAAAAAAGAAATTCTCCCATTTTACTTTTAACAGGAAGGAGTGAACTTTACAACTCAGAATCAAACTAGGAGGCTATTTTTAGTACAAATTTCTTCACTACTCTATAATGAATTAAGAGATGAAAGATGCAGATCAAACCAATAGTGCTTTGAGAGGCTTCTGAATGAGATTAACCAACAGTTAAAAGTCAACCAATATAAAGGTAAGTTAAATGACCCCTGGATGGCTAAGTCCAGTCTAAGGCAACTATGGGGTGTGGCACTCATCTCGTTTCAGGCCAAGGGAGCCAGTGTTTGTCCACAGACAGCTTTCTGGGTCAGGTGGCCAGCATGACTAAACTGCTACTGGCACACAGAGGACTGTGATGAGTGCCAGAGCACCATTTACTTTCCCACCACAGCAGTACCTATTTATCTACTTGCACTGGTGTGCTTTCAAACTGCTAGGCTGGCAGGAACTGGGACAGAGCAATGGAGCTCAGCCTGTTGCGTGGACTCAAACTGCCAGCCTTTCAATCATCAAGCCCAAGAGGCTCAGTGGTTTAGACCACAGCACCACCCATGTCCCTAATATAGCACAATATGAGTGGGAAATGGATGTTGGATTCTGACCACTCACGGTTATTGCAAAGCCCGTCAGGGCTGCTTAGATATTAGCAATACTTAAATCACTTATTACTGAAGTTTAAATAAGTGTCTTGTTTCCTACAAATTTCCAAATCTCAGAAGAACTACCCAGCATTATCAAGTACTCACATAGATATTTGATGGATCTGTTCCAGGAAGCTGTGTATTTGCAAGTCCTTATATTTTTAAAAGTGCATTTACAATTTTTCAAAAAAATAAATAAATTGCTTAGTGTTACGGAACACAGTGAAACCAGTGATCTATATCTTTGGTGAAGCAGCAGCAAATTGCTACAAATAATAGCCATGATTTTACACACTATTATCAAGCAAAAATACTGTTTTTAAATAATTTTAATTTTTAAAAGTGAGGACCGCTTGCTAGCATATTATTAAAAAGGAATGAACTGAAATTCTGGAGACAAATTTCTGTTGTGACGCTGGCTTTTTCTTAAGATAAGCCACTGTGTTAAATCTGCCCTATGCTTTCAAGCAATCAAAAAGTGATGACCACTGTGGTCATCACCTAAAGCCTAAAAGACATCCGTGAGAATGAGCAGAGCTACTCTGACCTCTTTCTCCCAACATGCATCAATCACCAGAGTGATCCAAGTCAGTTTCTGTGCCAAAATCAGGCCTGGAACCAGGCTGAAACGGATCTAAATAACCAGTCATTTGAGAGTGTCTTGAAGCAACTCTTCCAACTTGCCCAAAAGGGAATATCTGTGATCAATTGTTTTAATCCTCAGGATCCCATGAGGGTTAAAAATAATAATACTAATAAAGATTTTCTTGGTTTACAAAAGTACACGCGTTGTCTCTTTTTTCAATGAGGGCCTCTAAAGTGCAGACTCACAATTGCCTCTTTCAAGGCAGTCGGGGCCATCTCCTCTTGCAAGGAGGTGTATGCAGTGGCGTAGCGTGGGTTGTCAGCACCCGGGGCAAGGCAAGTAATTTGCGCCCCCTAACCCGTGGATTTGCGCCCAACCCTAACCCCCAGATGTTGCGCCCGGTGCGGCCGGCCCCCCCTGCACCCCCCACGCTACGCCACTGGGTGTATGTTACCTCCTGGAGCCATTCCCTTCTGCTGAACATTATTAGCCACGAAGGCCAAACCAGAATGTGGACAAGCCACACTCCTGCAAGCAACTTGTCCATGCTGGCAGTCTTATCCTGCAGTAGCCTTAAACCCTGGGTTTCCTGCAGTTCAGCAGTTCAGGCAAGAGATGTGCAGGCAACAGCAGCATGATGTGTGGAACTGCAGAGGCAGCCTCTGAGCACCTCAGTCAATGCCACTTACTTGGAAGGTGTGTGGTGTGTAGCAGGGTAGCAGCAAAGCTGGGGCTGTGTGATTGCACTAGCATAGCTAATCTGTAGCCCCTGCTGGTGCACCTCTGCAGCCCAGACCTCATCACCACTCTGCCCCCACAACATCCAGATAAGAAGCAGCAACACTGGTGACATGAGAGCAGCTCCACAGCAGCACCTCGCTATGCCACCTTACTTAAAGGTAAAGGTTAAGGAACCCCTGACCACTAGGTCCAGTCGCGGACGACTCTGGGGTTGCAGAGCTCATCTCGCTTTACTGGCTGAGGGAGCCAGCGTACAGCTTCCAGGTCATGTGGCCAGCATGACTAAGCCGCTTCTGGCGAAGCAGAGCAGCGCACGGAAACGCCGTTTACCTTCCCGCCGGAGTGGTACCTATTTATCTACTTGCACTTTGACGTGCTTTCGAACTGCTAGGTTGGCAGGAGCAGGGACCAAGCAACGGGAGCTCACCCCGTCACGGGGATTCGAACCACCAACTTTCTGATTGGCAAGCCCTAGGCTCTGTGGTTTAACCCACAGCGCCACCTTACTTAAGATTCCTTAAATGAATTGCAGAACTGCTGCAAGTCCTGGATAAGGTTTGCCACTTTGCTTAAGAGTTGAGGAACTCACGAAAAGCATTAGCAGAGAGAAAGTGTGATTGTATCACAATATCTGATGCCCACTTATTCCCACACCATATAGGAGTAGGGGGCTGGAGTTCATCTAAGTGGGGTCCATGGAACGGCTCTTAAACTTCTTGCGGGACATTTAGGCAATGAAAAGTCCAGTCTGATCGAGAAGAGAACAGCTTTATTTTTCTATTTTTTTTTTAAAGTAAAGCTAGAATTTTACCCTTTTCACCTTCAATCCCCTTCAAATTTATCATCTATCACAGCAAAAATAGGGACCCGCAGCCTGAAGGGGACTTCTCTGTGCAGCTGTAATAGGTGGAAGTAAATAATACATAATAAGCAGCAGTTCTCTTACAGAGGCATATAAGCTATGCTACCATTTCTCTTTATTTATAACTTCAGCAAGCCAGATATCCCTGTATGGTTTCTGGTTATGACCTTTTCGTGGTGACAGCTCTAAAAGACATTTTTGAGTAATTACCCATGAGGAAAGATCTTTTTATATGATTTTATAGGCATCCTACAGTGAGGTGATCTTTCACAGAATCTTCATTCCCATTCTAAAAAAACCCAAAAAGCAATTAATGATTCTCTTTAAGTTTGGGCTGAAAAATAATGTACAACTTTAAATTCATGCCAACCATTTCCTTTTGGGGTGCTGGGCTCCTATTCCAACTCTCAAATTATCTCAGCATTGGGAGTGATGAGAGTCCTTGAAGGATGTTAAGTGCAACAGGATAACTTTTCAAAAGATGCAGGAAAGGTCAGATTAAATAAGCCACAATCAAACCAGCTAAAAAGAAGAAGCCCTTATTAAATTGTGTGACTTGTGGTAACAGCTCAACACTGTTATCCTATGAATGCCAAAGACAAAATATGAATGTGATACATTCATGTGGGTAGCTGATGTACCGGATCATCATGTGACTCAGCCAGGTTATGTTAAGGGGAATGTGAGTTGATCAGTTAATGTGCGTAAAAGCAGCCATTGTGTACACTTTAACAGGCCTCATGAAAAAGGTGCCACATATTTCTTCCATGAAGATGGAGGTGTACACATTTCCAGGACAGTATACATAATTCCCAGCAGGCCTTGGGGGATGTGTTAAATATATAACAGCATAAAATGCAATGTTTGTATGCACTGTGTTTGAATACATTTTGCAAAGAGAAGTTTGCATTAGGCACAGGAGTTTTCATTATGGCAAAAGCAGCAGCAAAGGTTGGATGCTTCAGTTTCAATCTTTCGGCTAATTCATGACTCATCCTGGCATCAGCAATGGACCCGCTGCAACAGCAGTAGTGGCTAAGTTCCATGATGGTGAACAAGAAAGTTGGGACCAGAAAGAGAGGAAAAAGTTTATTGAACTGAATTAAGGACTTAAAGAAGACTGGACCTCGTTGCTTGTTTGTTTAGGAGCAATGTATTACTTTGTATTTTGCAATGTTTTAAATTTAAACTGTTCTGCAGTAAAGCTTTCAAACTCATTCTTGTGGTGGAGAGCAAATTCTTTTCTACTCTATGCAAGGTTCCATTGCAGCAACTCCTCCAGAATGTATTAAATTTTGTACACTCTCTCACTGTTATGCATAATATCCAACAGACTTTGTGGAATACAGATATGTAGACTGCATTTTGTACAATCTGTGGGCAGTATGCACATTCTCTGATCAGTATGCATAGCCTCCAATTTAAAAAAAAATATTTATTGTTCAGACGTGCAAACTGCATGCCTTGGGCTACATCCTGGCACACTGCCTAATCTTACACAGCCCACAACATACCTTCCACTCCCAATTTATCAAACAAACAGCAGGGAGGGAGGGGGCTCCAGATAAATATTATTTATTATTTATTCAATCTATATCCCACCCTTCCTCCAAAGGAGCCCTTTTATTCTGCAGCCCTTTTAACTATGCTCAGTTGTTCCCCAGTCAGGTGAGCATAATCTAGGAACAAATTTGTAAACAAATAAGGCTGCAATTCTATATGCAGTTACCTGCAATAATTTCCATTGAATTCAATGGGGATTGTTTTTTGAGTAGTAGTAAAGGATTGCAGTGTAAATCATCATCTCAGCTGCACCTCAACCAAAGTCTGTTACTTTCCTCTCTTTCTTTCTTTCAACCCAGCTTCTGCTGCACTCCTTCTGATTGGTTTCTACTTGCCTATCTTGTGCCCAATGAACTCTTTACTTGCACTTATCCTCTTTTTGTTAGACCTTTCCTGTCTCTTATGAAGAAAGGTCCTCTTTACTTCCTTTGCCTGTTATCCCTCTTGAACAGAACATACACACACACACACACACACACACACAGAGAGAGAGAGAGAGAGAGAGAGAGAGAGAGAGAGAGAGAACTGGGAAACGTGTTTTTAAAAAAAACACATTTCTGTTCAATCTTTCAGGAAAAACATGCCCCCCCTAGATAGCTCTTTAGGGCTGTCCTGTGTTAAGGGTGATGCCACATATTCCAAAACCTAACAAAATGTCCTCTCCACCCCCAAATAGCAATAGCATGCATGTTTAGCTCTAGTTATGCTTTTGTGAGAAGCCACTGAGGTGATGGACTACTCATAATTCATTTCATGAATTTGGCATTATTGCCTTTCTGGATTAAGGTCAAGCCTAGGTGGATGTAAACCCTTTTAATCCACAAGAGAAATCCCAGATCAATATGCCTTCTTCATTTCCCTGCACTTTCGGAATGACAGACAGAACAGAGAATAGGACAGAGGAAAAGCAATTTATCCATAATACCCATTACCGACAAAGGCACCTATATTCATGAAAAGGAATCTGCATGAGGCAGGTTGTATTCAATTATTATTATTATTATTATTATTATTATTATTATTATTATTATTATTAATAATAATAATACTTTGATCATTTAATCCCTAGTATAGTGATTCTAACACCAACACACACATTTCCAGAAGAATGTTACCCTGAAACTTTAGAGAAGCAACTCTGTGAAATTCAAATAAAATACTAGTCTTTGAAAACTTAAAAGAGCTTCAAACCCTAGTCACACAATCTTTACCATAACTGATCAGATGTATTAATGACTTCAGCAATTTATCGGAGCATACTAAAGAAGATCATGAATGAAAGCTGATGGTGGTGTTGTGCAGTGGTTAGTAATGTGAGCTCAAATGTCACCAGTTCAAATTTCACATTCCAGCCCCCTCTCTCAGTTACTGTTCTCCTCCTTACTCGAAATATTATGGCTTTTGTACAAAGCAGCACAAACATTAGTGCTGTCTAACACTATTAATGCAATGCTACGATTGCGTGTGTTAAATGCTATAGAGACAAAGTCACCATGTAGTAATTGTAATAGGATATTTATATTTTGTTTAAAAATTGCTCCAAGAACCCATGGTGGGTAGCAATCAATAAAAGACCACAATATGCAACAGCAACAATGAATCCACACGGTCACAAAAGAACAAGAATTACACAATAAATATCTAAACCAATCAGCCGAATGAAACTGGTGGAAAGCAAGCACCAAGCGCTGACCCGAAGCAACTCATAATAATTCAGCACAAATGCTTTACAAAAAGCCAGGTTATAGCTTATCACTGGAAGCTATATAAAATCGGGGCCTGATGGGAGGGCATTCCACAATGTTGGTGCCACAACTGAAAAGGCCATGCTCCTAGTGAGTCCCTGTCCATCAGGCAGAGGCATACAGAGCACATTCTCAGATGGTAACCAGAGTGCATTGGGCAGCACACAAGGGAGAGGGCAGTTTCTCGGGCCCCAAGCTTGTCTTGAACCTGCATGGTGAAAAAACAGCACCTTAATGGGACGCGGGTGGTGCTGTGGGTTAAACCAGTGTTTCCCAACCACTGTTCCGCGGCACACTAGTGTGCCGCGAGATGTTGCCTGGTGTGCCGCGAGATGTTGCCTGGAGGGAGGCGGGCGAGTCGGGCGGCGAGAGGCGGGGCGGCGACGGCGAGGAGAGGCCGCCCAGCGCGGGGCTCTCGCCGTCTGCCTGCCTGGCTGCCTGTGAGCTCGGCGGGCAGCGCCTCCGTCCGCAGCGCCCGCCTCATGGCTCTCATTCCCTGCCCCTGCCAAAGCTCACCCAGCCAAGCCGCGCTCTCCTTCCTGCCTCGCTTTGCTGCCTCCTCCCCCCCCACCCCCAAAGCTTGGAGGTTCCCCGGCAAGGGGGAGGGAAAAAAATTGAAACTTACACTTTCGTGCGTCCCTCCCGGCGTGACGCTGCGCGCTGACGTCACGGGGCTGTAATGGTGGTGTGCCTCGAGATTTTTTTCATCAAACAAGTGTGCCTTTGCCCAAAAAAGGTTGGGAAACACTGGGTTAAACCACAGAGCCTAGGACTTGCCGATCAGAAAGTTGGCGGTTCGAATCCCTGTGATGGGGTGAGCTCCCGTTGCTTGGTCCCTGCTCCTGCCAACCTAGCAGTTCGAAAGCACGTCAAAGTGCAAGTAGATAAATAGGTACCACTCCGGCAGGAAGGTAAACAGCATTTCTGTGCGCTGCTCTGCTTCGCCAGAAGCGGCTTAGTCATGCTGGCCACATGACCCGGAAGCTGTACGCCGGATCCCTCAGCCAATAAAGCAAGATGAGCGCTGCAACCCCAGAGTCAGTCACGACTGGACCTAATGGTCAGGGGTCCCTTTACCTTTACCTATGAACAATGCACATCCACAAGCAGCACTGACCTGCTCTCAAATTATTGGATTATCCTGGCTGAAAGGATTAAGTAAATGGCAGCTATATTGTCTACATACAAATAAAATGTATGCCTCTACCTAAATTCAAAGCACCAGCTTTGTGTATGCATCATTTTGGCTGCTCCAGTGAAGTTAATGGAGCACAGGAGCCAACTCGTAGGGGCCGAGGGGCTCTTTGGCTCCCCCCAATAAAATGTTTGAGGGGGCTGCATCTCCCCAAAGTTAATGGGTACTTACCAGCCTCCCCCAATACTTTGTTCAAGTTGACACCCCTGAAATAGACACAACTGTACAAAAGTTTCACACGTGTGTTAGAAAGCACACAGCTCTGGAACAGCCACTTGAATCTGATATGTTCACCTCTAGTCAGTGCTTCCCTCCCAGCTGAGCAGACTTCGTAAGACCCCAAGTTCCCTTTAATTAAGATACTGACAGGTATGCTTTGCCTGAATTTATGCCAAACGATTTATTTAATCTCCTTCTTTTATGCTTTCCCATACCAGAGATATGGGGAGGGGGGGGGACCTAAATCCTCCCATGACAGGAATTCCCTGACTTGCTTCATAATGATATTGAAGACCATTTTTTAAAAGTTACATTTTAAAAAAGGGAAATATAAAATAAAAGCAGTATTTTAAAACACAGAATCATAGAGCTGGAAGGGAGCTTGAGGATCATTTAGTCCAACCCCTCCAATGCAGCTGTCCCTTACGGGGGTCAAAACTGCAACCTTGGCATTATCTGCACCATGCTCAGTCTAACCAACTGAGCTATCCAGCTACTAAAATCACATGCCTGGGTAGGCTTTGCTGGAACAAAGAAGTTTTTAGCAGGTGTTTTCTGAAACAATGTGAGGACCAGAACTGAGCCATTCTCTGAAGTCCACATTTTTCTGAATTGCAGCGCAGCTCTCCAGCCATGTATTGTGAAGAAAATATACAACAACAAAGTATGAATAAAAATGGATATATTAGTGACAATCATATAATACATTGTATTGGTGGATTGCATACAAAAATGTGTGCATTAGGGGAAATGTGCAAAATAAGGGCTGATGAGGTTGTTGTTTTTTACGAATTCAGAGAACTGAATTTAAGAATGGGGAAATGAGAAATTGAAATTGAAAAATTTGGCCATATCTAATGGGCAGAGAGCTCCAGAGCATAGCTGACGCCAGACTAAAAGATCAGCTTATTTTAGGTGTGGAATGAATATTATATGGCACATGTAAAAGTACCAGTTCTACAGTTTTAAGCCATCCAGTGGGCACATGTGGCCGCACAGCTAAACTGGTCCCATGCTCTTGAGAGCGCTGAAGTACATTGAATCAGAAATGGACTGTACATACCTTAATTTGCCCTGAACACCCTGTGTGAACATAATATTGCATTTATTTACCCGACCACTTGTAGCATTATACCACTGTGGTACCTGCAAGTGCCCATGTGGCCTACGGCACCCACGTCTTTCATTGCAATTAGGCTTGAAAAAAGCCCTATTGTAGCCAATAGAAGGGTGTTTTTCCAGACTAATTGTAGCCCAGGAGATCTTTTTGGGTGGAGTGTCAATGCTGGTGGTGGGGATATAGTTCTCTCCCCACCTGTGACACCAACACCCTATCAAAAATATCTCCTACATCAGAATTAGGCTTGAATAGTACCTATGAGAGCGAATACTCTACACTCTCAAAAATCTGTATGGCACAGTCATTGCAATTATCAACATAAAAACAGCAAGATCTCAGTTCATTGTGAGTAGACACAGCTTTCTGAAAAGTAGCAGAAGGTCTTGAAGTGTACACATTATTTTCTGTTTTTGAATACAGTATATGGGGCATCTCCCTATAAGTTTCATTTTTTGTGTGTCTCATTTTTTAGTTAAATCAAAACTGTGAGCAGTCATTTTTCTCCCTTTCATTTCTATCATCTTTGAGGTTTTTTTAAACAAACAAATAAACTTTCTCCTTTTTTGTCTCTGTTTAATAATGTACTCATTAGCTCACCTTATTACCTCACTGTATTCCAAACTGTGTTCATTCAGGCAGAAATAGCAAAAGAATGCCTGATACAGGTTAGAAAATAGTCAGCTTTCAGGAAGCAGGCCTGTTTTCTCATCCTGCTGTCTCATCAGTACTGAAAAACCTACTTTTGTTAAGAATTCTGGTTGTGCTTTGCTTTAATTAAGTCCAATAGCAACATGTCTTGAGTCAGATGGTTTGTCTTTAAGACTCTAAAGGCACAAATAGAGAGCATTATCCCATTCTTTACAAGAAAATAAGGACTCAGCATGAGCTAATTAAAAATAAAACTAGGAAAAATTCAATTCGGTTAAACGTGGCAGCATAATGCAAGGAATCAATGGTTTTACCATTTACCATCCCATTGTACATGTGTCTTAACTTGCTTTAATCGTATTCCTTAACAATCTTACTTCACCAATAAAATATGAAACAGAAACACTGATTTAAAGGTCATAATAAATAACAAGATGAAAAAATCTTTTTTAATAATTCCAGTGGCACCTTTAATATCAATTAATAGCTGTCTTATTGCACAAGAATTTTAGAGAAGTTGCTGAATTACAACTCATTAGCAAACTAAAAACTATGGAGAGACCTGGTCTGAATAGAGATATTGGAGTTATGTCGCATTATACATACTAAAGCTAATTTTGGTCATCTATCCCTTTAAAAATCCCTTGCCCTTCCCTGTGCAACCAACTGCCCTAACAGTCATCAACATTTATAAGGTTGAAGTGACAAAGTATCTGACAAAGTGTGTATTACACATGAAAGCTCATACAGTACCTTGAAAGCTTATATTTAGTCTATGACAGATCAACACAGCTATCTACCTGAAACTGACTTAAAGGAATAGTTTTCATGATTATAGTACCATCAATCCAGCTGCTTCTTTTACCAACATGTTATCTGCACTGGGTGCAACATAATAATGAATATAGACATGCACCTGAGTGCATGGTATAGTAGTGCGAAGAAAGATAAAAGTTCAAATGTGTACAGTGCATGAGTTTCAGCTCAGTCTTGTAATATCTTCTCAGAAGTAGGTCCTGTGAAGTTCAATAGGACCTAATACCAGGCAAGCATGTATGGAATTGCAGCCTCAGTCACTCAAACCAAATGCTCCTGGCTGCTTTAACATGATAAAAACTAGCAGTTGCATCTCTCTGTCTCACACACCGACCCTACAATTTTGCTCCCTCCCAAAACAAAACCCACATTCCAATTGTTACATGACTTTTAGGGAGCAGAGCTAATTAAAAATAAAACTAGGAAAGGTTTCCTGCTTGGCAGGGGGTTGGACTCGATGGCCCTTGTGGTCTCTTCCAACTCTATGATTCTATGATTCTAGGGGGGAGGGAAAGTCATTTTCGTGGCATAAAATGAGCTTCACTTTTAAGAAAAGATTAACATAGGAACAGAGGAAGCTGCCATGTCTAATACAGAAGGTCGAAACACATTCTAAAATGTCGAATCTCCAAGATTTATGGATTTCAAAGTGTTTCAAGGTCGATATAAATCCAGAAGGTTAAAAAACTACAGTGGTACCTCGGGTTAAGAACTTAATTCATTCTGGAGGTCCGTTCTTAATCTGAAACTGTTCTTAACCTGAGGTACCACTTTAGCTAATGGGGCCTCCCGCTGTCGCCGCCACACAATTTCTGTTCTCATCCTGAAGCAAAGTTCTTAACCCAAGGTACTATTTCTGGGTTAGCAGAGTCCGTAACCTGAAGCATCTGTAACCCGAGGTACCACTACAGTGGTGCCCCGCAAGACGAAATTAATTCGTTCCGCAATTTTTGTTGTCTAGCGAATTTTTCGTCTTGCGAAGCACGAAATCCCATAGGAATGCATTGAAAATCAATTAATGCGTTCCTATGGTCAAAAAAAGTCGAAACAAAGCCAAATTTGGTACAACAACAGTTTATTAACTGCTCTTTAAAGTCACACATACTGTAAAGAGCAGTTCAAAAATTGAAGGGAAAATAAATTAACTTTATAAACAAAACATGTCTTTGTTTTTAGACAAAGGAAACAAAGCCGCGAGACGTTTTCATCTTGCGAAGCAAGCCCATAGGGAAATTTCGTCTTGCGAGGCAAATCGCAAACGGAAAAACCTTTCGTCTAGCGAGTTTTTTGTCTTGCGAGGCATTCGTCTTGCGAGGTACCACTGTATATTCCATAGCACATAGCACACTGGCTATTAACCCAGATCCTGGTGAGTTAACTGACATCAAGCCAGAATTCCCTGTTTTTGGACATACAGTGGTACCTCAGGTTAAGTAGTTAATTCGTTCTGGAGGTCCGTACTTAACCTGAAACTGTTCTTAACCTGAAGCACCACTTTAGCAAATGGGGCCTCCTTCTGCTGCCGTGCCGCTGGAGCACGATTTCTGTTCTCATCCTGAAGCAAAGTTCTTAACCTGAAGCACTATTTCTGGGTTAGCAGAGTCTGTAACCTGAAGCGTATGCAACATGAAGCATATGCAGTCTCAGGTACCACTGTAATAGGAACATGGGAAGCTGCCTTATACAGAGTCAGACCACTGGTCCATCACCGGCCGCACCTCTCCAGAGTTTCAGATGGGGTATCTCTCAGGCCTTCCTATGATTCTGGTGATTCATTCTAGGACTTTCTCTATGCAGAGCAAATGCTGTGAGCTGCAACGCTTCCCCGGAAATTTAAATCTAACAATGTATGCATTTCGTTTGTCCATTGGCTCTAAACATTTGGAACTCTCATGCACTTTTCTATGTCACTATTCATACTTTTCTCTCCCCCCCCCCTTTTTTTGCAGAAGACATCAGTAAGGGACAGGATGCAAGGAGTAATCTCACGGACTAAGTAAATTAAATACAACGTTAGATGTCAAACAAGTGTGCAGCGGGAGAAAATATATAAGCAGAAAGACAAACAGTTTCACAGACTGAGCTGCATTTACATTTTGTTTTTGTTCTGAAATTGAAAAGGGAGGGAGAACACCTCTCTAGACATAAAATTGACAGGTGCCTGGGTAGCCACGGCTGATCACAGGCACCTGGGTGCAGGTCTTCACGTGCATGTACCTTTCAAAATTATGTGATTATGACACTGAATGCTGAAGTATCTGAACTGCACAGTAGAGTGGAAAGCAATGATTAGCTGTAAATATGAGTATCTGCTTGCCATCAGTTTATGCTAAATGCTTAGGTATTCAGAGATATTTCTATGTCTGGCCCTCCTCTTGGAGCAATAATAATGAACTTTAGCTTTCTTCTACCAGTCAGATCAAATTGGTAAACAGGGGATCTCAGAGAGGCATTGTTTTATTTTGGAGCAAAATGCTAGAAAGTGAGATTTCTTTAATCAGCAGAGATATGCCTTCCTTTGCAGGGGGAAATAGGTGGAGGGGTTACTACTTTGGGGCAAGGCGAGCTTGACTGATCCCAAAGGTTTAAAAAAGGTTAAGGCCAAACAGATTTTAAGATCTACAAGTTATTATACTCAATTTTGTCACGCATTTTAAAAAAACTTCTGCTTCAGAGTCTATCATGAAATATAAATGAGAATTTTCATTTATTGTTTCATGGGCCAGTAATTTCTTTTCATTATGATTGTTTCTTTAATGTCAAAAACTCTGCCCATGATTGGGTGAACACAGGCGCTTAATGAGTCAGTGTGTTTCTATATCTGTGCCTCCTCTGAGAGCAATAATCATCAACTTCTGCTTTCTTCTAATCAGTCAGATCACAAAGGCAAACAGTGGATCCCAGAGGGCCACTGCTTATTTTGGAGAAAAATATTAAAAAGTGGGATTCCACCCCCCCACCCCCACAATTCATGCTACCTTACAAAGCTGCACATCACATAATGGCAATATAATATACACCCCGCCTGACTTCATCACAGCACATAATTTAATATGCAATAAATTAGTAATGCAAGTGCTTAACAATACACACCACTTATCACACAAATTAGCAAACCACATTAGCTGATCCACTGCGTTATAAAAGAAAAACTTGCCTGTTAATTCAATAAACGCATGCGCTCACCAAAGGCACTTTTACACACAGGAAACAGGCAGAAGTACGCCAGGACGCCATTCCCATTCTTATGTTTTTGGATCGGATGTTGAGCCTAACTCTGTGCGGGAACAAAATGGACTCGAGAGGAGCAAAGCAGTTGTGAGCTGCTCTCACGCAGCCTACACATCTGTACAGTCCTGGGAAGCGACAGTTTGGCTCAGAGGATTATGTGGGGCAGGGCTTACCTAAAGGTAAAGGGACCCCTGACCATTAGGTCCAGTTGTGACCGACTCTGGGGTTGCGGCGCTCATCTCGCTTTATTGGCCGAGGGAGCCGGCGTACAGCTTCTGGGTCATGTGGCCAGCATGACAAAGCTGCTTCTGGTGAACCAGAGCAGCGCACGGAAACGCCGTTTACCTTCCCGCCGGAGCGGTACCTACTTATCTACTTGCACTTTGACGCGCTTTCGAACTGCTAGGTTGGCAGGAGCTGGGACTGAGCAACGGGAGCTCACCCCGTCACGGGGATTCAAACCGCCGACCTTCTGATCAGCAAGTCCTAGGCTCTGTGGTTTAACCCACAGCGCCACCCGCGTCCCTAGGGCTTACCTACTACCCCCCCCAATATTTTATTCAAGTTGGCACCCCTTGGTTTAGTTTGTGTTGTGCAAACTAGGCTCTGCATGGAAGATTCAGGACAGATGGTTGAACTATGGAAATTGCTCCCATGAAGGAATTGATGGCCACCAACTTGGAAGGCTTTAAAAGAGGATTAGACAAATTCACAGAGGATAAGGCTGTCAATGGCTACTAGTCATGATGACTATGCTCTGCCTCTGTGGTTGGGAGGCAGCAATGCTTCCAAATACCTCTTGTTGGAAACCACAGGAGGGGAAAGTGCTCGTGGGTCTTGCTTGTGGGTTTCCCCACAGGCAACTGGTTAGCTACTGTGAGAACAGGATGCTGGACTAGACGGGTCATTGGCCTGATGCAGCACTTCTTATGTTCCTATTAATATATGTTGGGGTTTTGGTCGCAAATTTGAGGGTACCTGTCTATTTCAGATGCACTGCTCCTTTTTGCAGTCTCTGCAAAATAATAATAATAATAAATAATTTTTTATTCATACCCCGCCCTTCCCGGTTCAGAAAACCAGGCTCAGGGCAGCTAACAACAAATTTAAAACACTTAATTGATGCAGCAAAAAACAGCATAAAATACAGTATGAAAAAAACACACGTGAATAACAATAAATTCAGAATTTAAAAATCAATTTAGGGGGGAAATCCATCCAATAAACATTAGATCATCACCAGGGCTACCTGGCTAAATTAGTCCTATTTGGGCCAGTGAGGAGACCAGGGGAGAATTAGCTGTGGGATCCCAGAGCAGGTAATCTTTATGAAAAGGGGAGGGGGAGGGAAGGAAGGGGAATAAAAGATCAGGCTAAGATCAAATTGAAAGCCAGGTGAAATAGCTCTGTCTTACAGGCCCTGAAAAAGGAAGTTAAATCCTGTAGGGCCTGGTCTCATGGGACAGAGCATTCCACCAGGTCAGAGTTATCACTGAGAAGGCCCGGGCCCTGGTGCGGGATAATCTGATTTCCTTAGGGCCCGGGACCTCTAAACTATGATTATTCATGGACCTTAAGGTCCTCTGTGGGACATACCAGGAGAGGCGGTCCCGTAAATACGAGGGCCCTAAGCCACAAAGAGCTTTAAAGGTCAAAACCAGCACCTTAAACCTGACCTGATACTCTACCGGGAGGCAGTGCAACTGGTAAAGCACTGGGTGAATATGCTCCCATGGCAGGGACCCTGTGAGGAGCCTCGCTGCAGCATTCTGCACCCGCTGGAGTTTCTCCTCTTACCACCCAACTCTTAAAAGCGGATGGAATCTTTCTGAATGCGGGGCATGCTACACCATAATGGACTTGTGAGAGATGTGCTCCTAAGAAAGGCTGAGGCATAGCGTAGTAGTGGTAACAGCATCACAAGGCCCAAAATGTTGAGTTCAGCATGGGCCAAAGAGTTCAGCTGGTACTAGCTGTCAATCAGGGCTCGCTCTGAAAGCCACAAGCACTGTCGCACAGTAAACTACATGATGTCATCAGCAAGGGACAGCTCTGTAATTAAAGCACTTGAACAAGTCAGGTCTGCCTCTGCTCTCTTAATAAGACAGGCGCAAGAATAGTGAAGTAAGAACAAAGAACTTGAGAAAACTTTTGAAAAACAAATGCCACACAGTATTTAAGCAAATTGACTGAATGCTTAAACCTGTTTAATTTTTGAATCATCTCATTTCATATAATCTACAAGTTGAAACAGCTGAAGCATAAAATGTGTTTGAAATTGAACAAGTTTAAATATTGAGTCAATTTTGTCACAAATGTGTTTGCATATTAAGGCATTAAAATGAATTCCAGCTCCAATACTGAGCTGATGAAGAAAGAGCTGGACCAGGGGAGTGGGGAAAAAATGATTAAGGGCGGCCAATAAAATTAGCAAACATCAAATGCCAGAAAACCCCAGAGTTTATTTAATCTTAGCAAGGCTGCCCAAGCAAATGAATAAGAGGAAACTCAGTAAGGCAGCATATAAGCAGAAGCTGACAGTAGATTTGATATCATGAAATACCGAACACTCAGCTCCAGGAAGTTGGATGCATTTCTCAAAGGATTCAATGTTTAGTCTTCCAGCAGAGCATCAAGCTGGAAAAGGTAGCAGGAAAGTCCAAGTATTCTTCCAACCTTCAGAAAGTAGACTTGATGGGAGGCTGCATGCAACTAAGTTCTATTTCCATTTGAATAGTCAAATATATTAGGGAAAGGGCCATAATTTGCTGGTTTGGCATGTATTTTGCATACACCAAGTCCCAATTTAACCCTATTAGGGCTGGCAAAGCTTCCCCACCCTGAGAATCTATCTGTACACAAACGCATGGGCTTGGCTGAAGTAGTTTTAGATTGCAACCACTAGTCCAATGTGCAACAAACTTACTAGGAACTTATTACACAGTCACAGTTAGGAACTGACAAAATCTGTCTCTCCCCACCCCCTCAGTTTCTTGTTTTCCCCCCATCTTGCATTTTTTTTAAATGGTCCTCACGAAAATTCTTGCCTGAGACATTAGAGTGCATTTTTCTACAATGACACTTTGGTCAAGAGCTGTCAAGAGGTCAAGGAGAATGAGCTGGATCATACTCCTTCCCCCACCTCTGTCCTGGCAAATGTCATCAGCCAGAGTGACCAACGTTTCTTCAGGGCCAAGACTGGTCCTGAAATAAGACCAAAATGAATTCAGGTGTTCAGTTTCTTCCAAACATGCCTGAAAGTCGGCTGCCACCACCTTGCCCAAAAAGTCACCAACAGGAAGTAGTTGTTAAGCACTTCTGGTTCTAAAAAAGGCCCCCTTAAGAAGGGAACACACGTCACTTTCTTCAAGGCAGATGGAACTTATTTCAATGAAACATTAATCTCTCAAAGCAAGCATGAATATATGCATTTTTATGCACACTTTCCCTAATACATGCATTTCTGCACACATTATTTGGTTGGACTATTGCACTGCAAAATTCAGGGAAGTGAATTTTTTTGACAGAACTGCATTTTAGTCGGTGTATTATTTAAGAAATGTGAATTGGATAGGTTTGTATAAAACTGTGAACTGCCCCAAATTTCTCCCTCCATCTTTAGAGGCAGGAGAGGACTATTTGGGCAGCTGATGTGGAAGCATGTCCTAGTGCTCATTTTATCCACAATGGTCTTCATAGATGCCCTTTTAGAAGATGATGTCCATGCCCACCCAGAGCTACCAGCCAACCACACAAAACAAAATGAACCATATTAGTTCAGGTTCAGCATCTCTCTCTCATATCACATATTCCATTTAGAGAGTGTATCCTGCACTTCAAGAAGAGTATTGGTTTCTTTTTCTGGTGTACAAACAAACTGGTACTATAGTCTGGAAAAAAATCTCAACACATGCAACCATAGTTTGATAAATGTAATAGATATAAATATTGATATGAGCATTTTTCCTTGCCCCTCCATCACACATAAAGCAACATGCACATGTATGTTTCAGCTAACTGAAGTGTCTTCTGTTTAAAGGTTGAGGGACACTATGTTACCATTCATGCTTTCTTGACTTGCGTAGGATAAATTGCCATGGTTACCTCTTCCACATTGTTAAGACTTTGAAATACATCTCTAGTTCACTTCACTTTTCCAAGTGCAAAGCTAAACTCTTAACAAATTTAGGAAGACTTTTCATAAGGATACTAATGTGTCTCCCCACCACACAAAACGAAGAAGCTCTTTTGAATTTTCTTAATGCCTCCAGCTTCCTTCCATGCCTGCCTAAACCAACAGTTGCAGCAAACCTCCAAATCAACAGTCTTGTCAGAAAGAATAATCTAAAATTAATGTGCGCTTGTCGACACGTATTACCACTCCTGACAAGGATGCTTTGCCTGCACTGGCTACAAACCGACAATCTTTCAGAAGCTGTTTGCTCATTGCCAAGGTCTAACAGCTGATAGAGAGCAGAGATAAAGCAGGGAGTCTGATTTCAAATGATAAGCACAATGGTTCCTGACACGTAAGACTCTAAGTGAATTTTCAGAAGCTTTTCAAACTGCTTACTCCCCCCTCCCTCCTATCATTGTTTGCCTTATTCTCACTGCTGATTGTTATCTCATTTATACAATCCACTCAGAAGAACCATCCTGATCAGTTTTCAACATCTTTGTTCAACACCGTTAAAATGTAACTCGCCGGGATTTAACATGAATAATCCAAAATATGGTAAGTCTCAGACTGCACAGTCTGAATTGTTAACTTTATGCGTTAGCTTTATACTTTATGCTTTAGCTCTGTTTAGAATTCAAAATAAATATTTGCTGGGCCAACAACTGGAAGCTGAACCACATCGGTGCCACACTGCAAAACCATTGATGCAAAGTGAATTTCAACTACAGTTGTGAAGGATACAAAAATAATACATTATACTGATAAATGGGTCAAAATGTTCACATTACAACATGTTTAAAAAGAGGGAAATGGGTATATGTGAGAAAATAGCATGTTCATGAAAGCAAAAGATTAGTTCATCTGAAATTAAATCATAAACCTAAAAAAAAAAGTTCCCAGGCTTTTATATGTTAACACATAAAATGATGATATTCTCATAATACTCATTAAAAGTGAAGAATATCTTAGTTCGTTCTTTGTTAGAACAAAGCACAACAATCACTAGGACTATTTATTAAATAAATAATTCGTAAATAATTGCATGTTGCTTTAGGAAAGAGGTAGCAACACAGTTTCTCATATATGCAATTTACAATAGCATTTTTTTCTTAAGGAGCCCAAATCATCATCACCACCACCACCACCACCACCATCATCATGTGAGATAAATATCAGCCTCATAGTATATGCTTAGCAGTCTAGTTAGTACATGAAGGGGTTAAGGCCATAAAGTAAGCAGTCCTGCCAGATTAGGTCATGCCTCTTCACTTTGGGAAGAAGGATAACCAAAGCCTTTGTTCATTCTCTTCCACCATTTGAATCTGATCAGAAAGGACGTCTGAGCTAGATAGAATCTAATCCTAATCATCATCATCATCATCATCATCATCATCATCATCATCATCATCATCATTTTTATACCCTGCCTATCTGGCTGGGTTTCCCCAGTCACTCTGGGAGGCTTACAGCATATATAAAAAATTGTAAAACATCAGACATTAAAAATTTCCCAATACACAGCTGCCTTCAGATGTCTTCTAAAAGTCAGTTGTCCATGACATCTGATGGGAGGGCATGCCACAGGGCGGGTGTCACTACCAAGAAGGCCCTCCAAGATTAGACTGCATGGCTTTAGCAAGCCATTTTTGTGTTTCTATAAAAATAATTTAGAAACTCATATCTTTTCGAAACTAAGTTGAACTGCCTGTCTTTTCCTGCTGCTGTATGGGAAAGCACCTTCGAAGACTTTGTAAGTAAACTATTTTTAACTTGCCAAACATGTGGTCTCTTTCCATGCTAAGGGAAGTAAGGGGAACTTTGGAAGAAACTTAAAAGGTGATATTTCCATGCTTTTTTTTGCTTCATGTTTTGTAATTTTAAATCTATCCTGGGGCTCTCTCACCAAGAAAATATTTGCTCCAAACCTGGATATAGGCATCCAGGGAATTTTCATTCTATTATTCTACACCAATTACAAAGCATTACAAACCAACACATGAGAGGCTATATCTATGCTACAGAAATAATTATACCAAAATAGAGCATTCAAACCACCTCACACATATTACTCATACACTGCATACGGTGATGCTGAAAAAGAATTAACTCAGGCCCATGAGACAGCCAAGATTCAAACTAAGAATTTCCTAAGTCATGGCTCCATGTCTTAGCCACCACAGATTTACCATTCCCTCTAATAGTGTACTCAGGTGGTTGAGCACTGACCCTACTGGAGCCAAAGCTTGGCAACTCAGAGGTAAAACCCCCAAAGTATATAGAAGTGCACATTTCTCTACACATTTTTCTTAAAAGAACAAATAAACCCAGACCAATGAGAACTGAGGATGTGCAGTAGCCTTCAATAACCATAAAATATTGTGTGTCGGTTGCAAAACACACACACATACAGAAAAGTGTGTGTGTGTGTGTGTGGTGTGGGTGTGTGAATGTGCCTGCCCAAGTCTTTACCAGCTTTGTGACATTTGTTGGAGTGTTACCTGGATTTATTTGATAGTAATTCCTTCCTTATAAGGAATCCTGCCTAGTTCCATGAGACGGGCTAAGACTAGTATAGTGGATGCTCGGGCTGCGAAAGTGATCCATGCGGGAGGCACATTTGCAACCCACAGCGCTGCGTCTGGGCACACATGGGTCATGACTCGGCGCTTCTGCGCATGCGCAATTTAGCGCTTCTGTGCATGCGTGAGCACCGAAACCCAGAAGTAACCCGTTCCGGTACTTCTGGGTTTGGCACAGTGTGCAACCCGAAAACGCGCAATCTGAAGCGTCTGTAACCCGAGGTATAGTACAGTGGTACCTTGGTTCCCAAACTCAATCCATTCTGGAAGTCCATTCGACTTCCAAAACGTTTGCAAACCAATGCATGGCTTCTGATTGGCTGACTGGCCCTGGAAACAATGCTGGCAGCCGAAACAGACGTTCACCTTCCCAAAAGCCTTCACAAACCAGAACACCTACTTCCGGGTTTGCAACGTTCGGGAGCTGATTTTTTCGGGAAGCAAGGTACCACTGTATCCCTAATGAAATTGTCAGCATACTCACCATATGACAATTCCCAAGTTCCCCGGAGTGGCAGCCTTGATAGTTAAATGGATATAAACCTGATATGAATTTGCAGTACTGTATGCTTGGAATGCGTTTTCTACCTGGTGATGGGTTGATGTGCTGGAGGGAAGTGAGGATGCAGGGAGTTCCATTCACTCTGCACTAACTACACAAGAAATTGCCGCTGGCATCTCTGTGCACAACACAGCCTTATGCTCAACACGAGCCATCACTGGGTGGTTTTCAAGTGTTTGTAAAGCACCGTCTGCTCTCCATTGATTTGTGCCAGATGGAAAGAACATACTATGCCTGGGAAAGGAGGAAGCGAGGTGAGTGGTGCTAAATACTTATGCTTTATTTCCTATGTAACAGAGAGATGGATGCCTCTTTCCCTCAGCCCAGCAGGAAATATCTGCCAGTAGCGACTCCCAGCAGATCCAGAAATAGTTCCAAGGTTTTCAAAATGTCTCCCAGAGAAATGCTGCATGTCTTTACCAATACTATGAATATGTGTCAGGCTTCCTGCCCATGTCTGCTGCTTCCCGCCAGCAAAGAGCTTAAAGCCTAGCCTCCCAGTATCTTTCTCTTTGCTGAAGCACCAGGCAAAACAGCTCTAGTAGCTGATGCAAGCAAGGCAATGGATTTTTTCTACTAGTTGCCTGCGGTCACAAGGGACTGCTGAATAACCATGAAAAGAACAGTCCAAGAGAGGGAGTGTTTCGGGCCTTTTCCACATAGTCAATTCAATCAGTTTTGGTTTAATTCATGTGGAAGAAAAGAAATAAAAAGAGAGCTGGTGTAACACAACAGCTACGAGTAGGAACCGGGAAGTCTCCACTTCAAATATCCCTCTAGGATTAAACTCACTAGGTAGCCTTAAACAAGCCACCATTTCTCAGCCTCGGTCCCTGATATGTAATATGGGGACAATCCTGCTCTGACCAACCTGCTCCAACTTTCAGGATTTCTGAAAATATTGCTGAGATTATGTGCAATTCAGTGAACAAGCAATGTATAAATCATGTGAATAGTAATAATGCTATTGGCATTCCTCTGTCTCAAAAGACAATGGAGTGCGCCTCTGGGGGTGAATAATAACAATACTATTATCATCGTAACAGCACGATGTAAAATACCCAACGATACAGGCTGGAATCCACAGAAGTCTTGCATGAGTGGAAATGCACTTCTGTTTGTAGGAGGAAGCCAAGCCAAATTCTTTGGATTTTCCCGTTCCATTGCAGACCCCCCTGATTCAAATAAATAGAGATAACAATGACTACTGCTGTGCCAGAAATGGCACAATTTTAGGAAATGCATATATGTTTAAATTTATTGCACAGCATCAGTTGAAACATCTAACATCAACTACAGGATTCATAGGAGAGGAGCATGGCATGACACTTGTATCAGAAGAACCTGCCAACTGGTAAACATCCACATTAATTTTGCAAAAACTAGTAGTTAGCTGTCCACACGTCACCCATAATTTAATACTGCACACAAACTGGATTACAGAGTCTGACATGACAAGAAGCTAACAGCACCAGCAGACCTTTTAAATAAACAAAGAGCATCTGCAGGAAGAGTTGCAGTGTTGATACAAGAGACTTGCTCATAGTAACATGTACATCTAATTAGAGGAGGAGAACACCACTGCTTTGAGATTTTATTTCTCTTAAAAGCATAAAGTGGTATAGAAATGAAAGGGAGAACAACAATAACAATCAGGATCCCGCTTTAAGGCTCCCATTTGTGCATTGGTAGCCACATCTCTACCTGCCCCACCCCTGATGTCACATATTTCAGCTACGGGGAAAAGTTGGTGTGGTATGGGGAAAACAAACTTCATTTTAACCCCTGGTGGAGCAGGTCTGGCTCACAGACCTGATGTTTGCCACCTCTGGGTATGTTGCTGATGCTATTAGTAATTGCTACTTAAAGGTAAAGGTACCCCTGCCCGAACGGGCCAGTCTTGACAGACTCTGGGGTTTGTGCGCCCATCTCACATCTATTGGCCGGGGGCCAGCGCTGTCCGGAGACACTTCCGGGTCACGTGGCCAGCGTGACAAAGCTGCATCTGGCGAGCCAGCGCAGCACACGGAACGCCGTTTACCTTCCCGCTGGTAAGCGGTACCTATTTATCTACTTGCACCCGGGGGTGCTTTCGAACTGCTAGGTTGGCAGGCGCTGGGACCGAGCAGCGGGAGCGCACCCCGCCGCGGGGATTCGAACCGCCGACCTTTCGATCGGCAAGCCCTAGGCGCTGAGGCTTTAGCCCACAGCGCCACCCGCGTCCCTAATTGCTACTTAGTGTGTTATTTATCTGTTGTGTATTAATAAGGACAGTGCCATTTTTATGAATTCCTTTTTGTTATATTGATGTTGGGCTGTATCTAATAAGGGCATTGTGTTTGTGCAATGGAAATTCCCCTCCTTCAAATCTGCTCTGGGAGCAGATTTAGGTGGGCATGGGAGGAGGGGAAATTCGGATGTACAGGTAGAAGTCTTTGTTTGACCGTAATGACCTTGTTGGAAACAGCCCTATGCTGTAAACTGCCTTGTGGCTTGTGCAAAGGGCAGCATATAAACCACATAAACCAACAGATAAATAAATCAAAATTCAGGGCAGGGGAAGAAGACCCCAAGTGTTTCAAGTAGAGGATTTTGAGACTTCTATCAAGTGGTAAAATGTGTCCAGTCTGTGAAGATGCAGACTTTAACTGTTCAAGTAAGTCAAAGCCTAAAGCAAAAGAACAAGGCGAAACCTGAAATCTGAAAAAGATGAAAGAGCAAATGCCCAGTCCTGCAGTTACAGGAAAGAAGGCCAGGCCCGGAAGTAGAAAGTAATAATAGCACCATGCCTACAGCTGCAAGGAAGAAATGGAAGAAGCCAAGCTGAAAGCTAAACCCTTGAAGCTAATGATTAGCAAGGGGGAAGCCTCAAGACACAGAATCAAGCACAGTATATCAGAGAGGACTGCCTGAAGATGACATTGCAAAGCTATTTCAGAAAGTCCAGAGGTTTCAACAGCCTATAAATCACAGTGTGTGTCATCTCTATACCTAAATCTATATTTGTATCCGTTTCTATCACTCCGGCATGCTGCACGAATTAAATGGAAAGGTGATGAAATATTTTGTACTTTAGGAAGGAGAGGGAAAACAGGAGTGGCATGATGCAACCAACGCTGCTCCCAAGTATTTGCAAGAAACTGGAAGCCAGATCATAGAAGTGATTGCATCTGTCCGAGGTACGGATAGCTAGAATTCATTTGGTTAGTTTGGTTAATTGCCTACATCAGAGGAAGAAGTGGTACAGTGGGGCCTTCTCTATCAGCTCAGCTAAAAGGCCAGCTGCCTTTTTACCCCATCTCTGCTCCCTAAACTCTTTCCATGCAAGCTGATCATTATTTATACACATCGAGCTGTGTAACTTCTAGGAATTATTCCATGGCTTTGCTTGTTTCCTCTTTCCTTCCCATCCCCTTTGTCTTTTATGTTGTTCCTTTTAGATTGTGGGCCTGAAGGGCAGAGAATAAATTTCAAGCAGCAGAATTATTGACTTTTTTTTTTTTAAAAAAGAATAATTCAGTTAGTAGCTATGGATAGCTAGCACAGGAACTGCAGGAAACTAGGGATGCCATATCACATACAATTTTTTGTTCATTTAAAGGGGTAGGGCAAAGAGGCAGGGGGGGGTTGAGGTGGAAGGGGCCAGGGGCCCCACTAATAGCCCATGCCCAACGACCTCCAGAGACCCACAGTAGAAAAACACCCCTTAAAGCTGTTTTTGACCAGGTTGTTCAGCACCCTGGAGACCTGTTGGGTGTATCCTAATATTAAGTGTACATTGTTCTCCAACTTGCCAGAATTAATCTAATTCCCCATTCAAAGCTGGTTTTGCATGACTACTAATGTGCATCACACATAAGAGAGAGAGAAACAAATTCACAAAAAGGAACACAAAGCTACAGTAAAAGCAGATTGGGAATGCTAGGCAACACACACGAGGTCATGCTCCACCCCCAGAGATGGTGAGGGGATGTCTTCACCTGATGCACAGAACCTGATTTGCTTCCCCACACCTCCAACACCCTGTAGCTCCAATTCAATGAATATGCATATGCAACGAACATCTCAAAAGTGCACACCTCAGCTTGACTTTGGCTGATTTTTACATCTTAGATGGAAGCCAGTTTGAGGGAAAATACACTGAACAGCAGTATTTCTCAAGAAACTACAGGATACATAAGGATTATGGCTAATGTAGTATGTGCTCGGCTTCAAACGCCTGGTGCAGGAACACACTGGAGCAATTGTAAAGGTAAAGGTAAAAGGACCCCTGACCATTAGGTCCAGTCGTGACCGACTCTGGGGTTGTGGCACTCATCTCACTTTACTGGCCGAGGGAGTCGGCGTACAGCTTCCGGGTCATGTGGCCAGCATGACTAAGCTGCTTCTGGCGAACCGAGCAGCACACGGAAACGCCGTTTACCTTCCCGCCGGAGCGGTACCTACCGTATTTTCTGCCCTATAGGACGCACCGGCCCATAGAACGCACCTAGATTTTTTTTGGGGGGGGAATAAAGGAATAAAAAATTCCCCTGACGCCAGCCCCCAGAACGGGACCCAGAGCCTGAGTTTGCGGGGCTGGTGACGGGGAGGAGCAGGCTTCTCTCCCCCCCCCCCCGCCAGCCTTCTAACCAAGTCGGGGGACAGCGGGAAAGGCATGCTGCGCCTCCCCGCTGTTCCCCGAGCTTGTGGGGCTGGCAGTGGGGCTCTCCTGAAGCCTGCATTCACCCCATAGGACGCACACACATTTCCCCTTCATTTTTGGAGGGGAAAAAGTGCATCCTATAGGCCGAAAAATACAGTAATTATCTACTTGCACTTTGATGTGCTTTCAAACTGCTAGGTTGAAAGGAGCAGGGACTGAGCAACGGGAGCTCACCCCGTTGTGGGGATTCGAACTGCCGACCTTCTGATAGGCAAGTCCTAGGCTCTGTGGTTTAACCCACAGCGCCACCCGTGTCCCTTTCAGGAGCAATGTGTACCCAGCCCTAAATTATTTCTGGGAAATCTCTGCATAAAATACATGATACAGAGTACAGTGTAGGGCAGAACCAAGTCATGGGAACAGGAAAAAACCCAATAAATTAGTACCTGTACCTCAGGCCAGTCAGCCATCTTGTTGGCTTCTCTGACTTGTCTCCCATACTTCTCAATGACTCCTGGTCACAGTTCATCCTTATATTAGGTCTAGTCCAGGCCTTCAGAAATTTAAACTCATCATACCAAAAGCACACCAGGTGCTTATCAGCTTCCTGCATTTCACAGTCCCAAGCATGCAGCAAAAACAGGGGCTTTATAGCAAGCCTCTGGTGGGCTGCCATAAATAGCTAGTGGATTGCCTTCAGAATGTAGGTCATAAATTGTGCACACCTAATAGGTTCTGCTGCCCACTATTTCTTGCTAATACTAGGGTCTGTTTCTCATTTCTTCCTTGCATTTCTGCAATACCCAGTCCTTCAAGCTTCATTCTCCTTAGGCAATTTCTGAATAGAAGCATCACATGCACCCAAAAGTGCTACTAAAGGGCCAAATGCTTATCTGAATCTGGTAGGAAAGAAACAGACCATTGACTATGCTCTAGTTCCCTCACTTCTGAGGCATAAATGCTGGTTGTATCACTTAGATGTTCAGCTGGTATATACTTGAGATAAGAAGTATAAGCTCTTTAGCAGCACTTTTTGGTGCATGTGATGCTTCTATATCAAAATCTGAACACTAACCTTGCCTTGAACTGACTCACAACTAACCTAACCAAACAAGCAACTCCCCCCCATACCACTCATGTTTCTATTGGAATTTATGTGGAAGTCACTAATAATTCAATTAGATGGTTTACAGGAATCAAGATTCTTAGGAGTTGTCAATCCCAATTCAATGTTGTTGTTTTTTGCAGCAGGACATCTTGTGGAGTGCACAGAGCAGGTGGAGAAATGAGGTAGTGAGTAGGGAAAGCAGAAGCAATTGTCAATTAAGTCCTCTCCCCACTTATATGGCTATAACCATATCCTCAGAGCCAATAGCAACCAACCTATACATGGTATCTGAATAATTACAAGGGTTCAAGGCAAGCTGTTATTAAAGTTCCTTCCTATAAACATGAAATGTAATAAACTAGCAGCATTATACAGTGGTACCTTGGGTTAAAGACGCTTCAGGTTACAGACTCTGCTAACCCAGAAATAGTACCTTGGGTTAAGGGCTTTGCTTCAGGATGAGAACAGAAATCGTGCGGCGGTAGTGGGAGACCCCATTAGCTAAAGTGCTACCTCAGGTTAAGAACAGATTCAGGTTAAGAACGGACCTCCAGAACGAATTAAGTTCTTAACCTGAGGTACCACTGTATAATCTTACTGCCTCAGATGGGTGCAAGCTCCCCCCAAGTCACTAAGATCAGCTTATACTTCTCATCTCAAGTATATACCAGCTGAACAGCCAAGTGATACAACCAGCATTTATGCCTCAGAAGTGAGGGATGATCTTCTGGCTGAATGCATACAGAGATAGGCTTTCCAGTGCCTCCTGATTTTCTGGAATAGAATGAAAAAACAAAGGTGGCCGTTCTAGGTCTAGCTAGCTGGTGCACGTCCAAGGTATGAATATTATCCATTTTGCTATCTGGGTACTTTAAGCGGCTCATAAGAAACATGGGTCTCATTTTGTTTGCAGGGAACCCTTATTGTTTTAGAATCAACCCCTACACTGAGTGTTGCTGCAGCCAAAAAAGCAGAGGTACCGTAATTCCCCAGAAGCTATCCTATTAAGCACTAAAGCTATATATTTCTATTGCTTTGTAAAGCTAATGTATTTATTATGGTAACTTGTGCCTTCCAAATGCCCCTTAGTCCTTTGAATAGGCTTTTCTGTGTAGGAGGAATGACCAGGGAATTTCCACAGCACAAGAAGAGTAAGAATTTTAAAAAGGTGACAGTTGTGTGTAGTGAGCAAACTTAAAATATGTAGCAACTCTTTGGCACAAGGGATCCTGGAGGGGTAGATTTGTTCCCGAAGTTTGTCTCAGAAGTTTTTTTGTTGTTTTTTTTGCATATATTAAGAGTTGCCTTAGGTCAGTTTTAACTGAAGTATGCTGAATTTGCTCACTTTTTGAAAGGGAATTCATGCAAAAAGTTCAGCTGTACTTTAGGCAGTGTTTTTGCTATACCTGAACTATTTTTTTTGTGTGTGCCAAGAAGCACTTCTTCTGAGGTGAATATCTCCAACCAAATATAACAGATGAAACCTCCAGGGTACACATCACTGGGTTTAATATGAGAAGAAGACAGGAACCATTTCCCCCACAATTAAACAGCACAAAGCCCTCTTATTATTCTCAGTCACCTCTCACATGGAAATCATTTGACATAAATCTCAAATGATTTCCCACCCCCACCCTGTATGATAGCAAAGCTCTTAAATTTTAAAAATTAGGAACTGATTTTACTTGCATTTTTATGAACCTCATTTGTAAATCCAAATGTAGTCTGTTGTGTTTTAACATTATATGACAAGATTAGACACAAGAACACAAGGCGAGCCTTGTGCCTATTGAAGTGGGAGGAGGCAAAAGGCCAACTTAGTCAAACATCCTGTTCTCACAATGGCAAACAAAACACCTATGGGGATACAGCAAGCATCCTCCCCACTTCTGATTCCAAGTAAATGGTAGTCAAAATCTTACTGCCTCTGGCAAGTGGAAGTAGAACATAGCCACCACAACTAGTCTCCATGAATTTGTCTGACCCTATCTTAGTAAAGGTAAAGGGACCCCTGACCATTAGGTCCAGTCGTGGCCGACTCTGGGGTTGTGGCGCTCATCTTGCTTTATTGGCCGAGGGAGCTGGCGTACAGCTTCCAGGTCATGTGGCCAGCATGACTAAGCCGCTTCTGGTGAACCAGAGCAGCGCACAGAAACGCCCTTTACCTTCCCGCTGGAGCGGTACCTATTTATCTACTTGTACTTTGACGTGCTTTCGAACTGCTAGGTTGGCAGGAGCAGGGACCGAGCAACGGGAGCTCACCTCGTCACAGGGATTCGAACTGCCAACCTTCTGATCAGCAAGTCCTAGGCTCTGTGGTTTAACCCACAGCGCCACCCACGTCCCTAACCTTCTCTTAAGCCCATCCAATTTGCTAACCATCACTACAACTTGGGGGAGCAAATGGTAAAGTTTAACTATTATCTCCAGCCTGAATCTTCCAACATTCCACTTCACTGCATGGGACCAGGTTTCAGCGCTACGAGAGAGGCAGAAAAATGGATAATCTTACAGACTTCTATCCTGTCTCTCACCGTTTTTTCCTAAAAGACCCTCAATGCTGCAACCTTTCCCCACAGGGGAGTTGTTCCAACCCTTTGATCATTTTGGCTGTACTTCTTTGAACATTTTCCAGCTCTACAATATCCATTTTTGAGGTGAGGCAATCAGAGCTGCACACAGCGTTCCACATGCACAGATTTGTATGTCGGCATTGTGATATCGGGCAGTTTTATTTTCAATCCATTTCTTAGCTTGATACTTAGCATGGAATTCACCTTCTTTCCCCAGCAGCTGCCACATACTGGGTAGACAGCTTTATCTAGCTATCCACTCTGACCCCCAAGGTCTCATTCCTAGTCCGCCACTGCCAGTTCAAACCCACAGTGTCTCCAAATGCTTTTGGCATATGCACATTACCCTGTGGTGTTTTGGCCTCTCTGAATTGCAGTCATGTGTCCCTGCTTGCTTCCACCTCTCTCCCCTGTTTGAATAATCACACACTTTTTCCACACAAAAGGTGGTAAACATATACCATCAGTCCTGGAAGTGTTCCAAGCTAAACCCCTAGCACAGTTATTATATGGGGCTCAGATTTGGACAGGCACTCACCTTGGATCAATGGAAGCTATCCAGTCAATGTTCTTAATTCAAATTTTCTCTGTCCCACCCTGTGTCCCAAACGCATCAGTGCGCCTAGAGGCTAATCTTCCCTTGGTAGAATTATGGATCTGGCACAGGACACTTAACTATTGGCTTTGCCTAAACTCAAATCCCCCTGGTCTAATATCCCTAGTGCTGCAAGATTGTTACAACAGCGCCTCCACTAAAATTGTCTATCAAAAACTTCACTCTTGTAGCTCATCACCACAAAAGCTACTCACTTTGGGTTTTAGTAAAGCAAACAGTCTAATTTGTCAGGGCCTAAATGATATCGAGCATCAGAACAACTTGGCCACAGTAAGGAAATTTTGCCCATGGTATGACTATTTTCCACCTTCCCATTTCGACTCTCTGGCGCCCTATCTGCCTAACCTAGCAATTCTAAGATATAGACGTGCTTCTACTCTCACAAGATTGAATGTATTGCCCTCAGCTGTACTTGAGGGATGATTCCAACAGATTCCACAAGAAAAACGCTTATGTCCCTGTGGAGATGACAGTACCGAATCGGTGGCGCATGCCCTTCTGGCTTGCACTCTTTATAAAGACTTGAGGAATGAGATTATCACCCCTCTTTTATTGTCCATTTCTGGTCATCCAACCACTGCCACAGTGTCCTTTCTCTTGGCAGATCAAGATGAGCAGGTGACAGCAAAGGTTGCAAGGTTTTTAGCTGGGGCAATCAGAATAAGATCCACTATTTGAGTATTGATTCAAAACCCTAAAATGTATTTTATATCACTGACTTTTTATTTCTATTCTTTGTATATCGTATTGTTGTTTTATTGCTATGGCCGATGGCTGATGCAAATAAAGATTCATCCATTCATTCAATAATCACGAACATTCTCATCCTCAGCTTTCATTGATGATTTGCTCCAAACCAGACATTCCACTGTTCCTATCCATTTTTGTGTTTTTTTTAAGTGCCAAAAGTCAGGTTCCGTCCTGGTTCAAATGCAGCCTTTCTCTTTTGTATAGCCCTGGCTTGACCCAGAACTTACCCAATGCCTAACAAACCCAATTCCCTCCTCCCAACACCACTGCCTCACCCACACATTGATGCTGCACAGCTGTGACTGTGCCCTGCGCATGAAACTTAGAGGAGGCTACTTTAGAGGAGGCTACCTTGAAGGCCCTGGCTTCCAACCTCTTACCTAAATTTTGCTTCTAGCATTGGTTCTGGCATGTACCATGAACTCCTCCTCAGCACTAGCTAAATGACTATTCATGATATCAGCAACCCTTGGCACCAGGCAAGCAAGTCATTGTGCAGTCTGCAGGTCCATCACATACTCAGCCATCTATGCCCCTAATAACTGGATTGCTTTACCAGGACTGCCTTCACCCCTGCCAGGAGAGTATCCTTGGCATGGAAGCATAACTGCTTATCCCCAAAGGAACGGGGATCATTTCCCTCTTCCTCAGAGTGACATCCTCCTTCTCTGAGAACTGCAAATGCATGACAGCAGAAGAGCTATGCAGCTATCATGACATGACCCTGAAGGTTTCATACACCAACCTCTCTGCCTCTTTCAGCTTCTTCAGGTCAGTCACTCCACAAAGGAATGTACTAATTCCCTGAGGGTCAGGAGCTCATTGCATTGAGCACACACTCATAATTTGGTGAGGAAAGTGTAGAACCCTTTCTTCCCCAAGCAGTGCAAGCCTATGCAACTTACTCAGCTGTAAGCCTGATTTAGTTCAATGGTACTTACTCCCATGTGCAGGATTTAAGTTTTAGCTAGTCTTATTGTAATTCTTTCTTGCTTCCCTTATAATCTATGCATGCTGAATCCCAGCAAGGACCTCCAAATTTCACTTTAGGCAAACCTGGGTGGCACTGTATCTGCCAGGTACAATTTCCTGATTTCTTTTTCTGTTAGTGCTAGAAATTGAACCAGCCATATGAATTATTCAAGCTACTCTTCTAGCAGTGTGAAATCAGGAAGACAATCCGCCTACTGTTGCAATTGTTTATTTTGAGGCATTTGAGATTATTCAACAAGAAGGGGGAATCAGGCTGGAATTTAGTTACAAACTTTTGCTAAACCCATGGCAGCAATTGCCAGACCAGACCCTGTCACAGATCTGGAAGGCTTCATTGATGCAAGTGACATGCTTGATTGCACCATCACAGCATGCTGGTGTAGTAAGTGCATCCATGGCATGGCTTCCTACAGGGATAGAGAACCAGTGGCCATCCAGTTGTTGTTGTTTAGTCTTGTCTGACTCTTCATGACCCCATGGACCAGAGCACGCCAGGCACTCCTGTCTTCCACTGCCTCCCGCAGTTTGGTCAAACTCATGCTGGTAGCTTCGAGAACACTGTCCAGCCATCTCGTCCTCTGCCGTCCCCTTCTCCTTGTGCCCTCAATCTTTCCCAACATCAGGGTCTTTTCCAGGGAGTCTTCTCTTCTCATGAGGTCGCCAAAGTATTGGAGCCTCAGCTTCAGGATCTGTCCTTCCAGTGAGCATTCAGGGCTGATTTCCTTCAGAATGGATAGGTTTGATCTTCTTGCAGTCCATGGGACTCTCAAGAGTCTCCTCCAGCACCATAATTCCATACATCACATGGCCAATGGGCAGGAATGATGGAAGCTGTAGTGCAGCAACCTAAGGACAGCCACAGGTGCCTCAACCCTGCCTGGCTGAACACTGAGGAGTGGTGGCAGGATACTGATGAGAGGGCAACAGGAGAAGTGGGGTTAGAGATTGGCTTGGAAGAAGGGATCATTGATCTGGGGGAGCCTGTAACAGCCAAGATATGGGAGTCAGAGGCAGGAGAAGCTGTAGGATTGGAGACAGAATAACAGGTACAAGTGGAGGAAAAGATAGGTCAGGCTAATGTAGAGCCAAGGCCTTCCACACCTCCTCCTCCTCCTGCTGCTGCTACTGTTCCCACCTCGCCTGCTCCACTGCCTCTCAGGACTAGGAAATTATTGAAGTGGGAGGAGCAGAAACAGGTCCTAGGTTCAATCCCCAGCATCTCCAGATAGGGCTGGTAAATATTACCTGTCTGCAACCCCAGAGACCCACTGCCAGTCAGTGTGGACAATGAAGCAAGAGAGACCAATGATCTGATGTATAAGGTAACTTCCTATGTTCCTATGATGGCTTGAGAGGGTTCTGTAGCTACAAAATACTGACTAGTAGAGAATGAAAATCAGGAGGAAGGGGGAATGGAATGCCTGGTCTCCTGAAAAAGAGGACTTCAACATTTTGTTGCAGGTCCCACTTGAATATAATAGCACAAAAGGAGCAACGCATCACACAAAATCCTTTAATATTTCATGCTAACTTATCATATTAGCTGGTCCAAGAAGACACTTCAATAGCTTAAGCAAAAACAGATGAATAAACCCACTCTAAGTGTAAATGTTAAGGCTTTCAAGGCAATCTTAGGTATAAAATGTCCATGTATAACATTTAAAGATGCATGTTTCTGGTCACAGTGGCCAGGAAATAAAACGGCATGATAGAATCCTACTGTTTATCTATTTACTTCCTCCATGAAATAATGCAACCGTTTTGCTCTCCTCCCATTCCAGGAAAGAGAGTCCAGTTTGTCTTCTACTGATATTGTCAAGTGTTATAAAGCAGTGCAGTCCACCTAATCTATTACAATTTATAAGGCAGATGGAATGACTGTGAGAGACCATTTTATATAGGACATGACACAGTAGAAAGGCATACTCTTTACTGTGTAAACTACAGACTTCTTTCTACTCAATAAAATATCTTTATTAGCGGGGATGTTCTCTGTGGCGGGTAGAAAAAATATGCCCGGCATGCTTCAAGAAAGGTTGAATAAAACTTTATAGACCTTTCTTATAAATGAAATCAACAATCTACACCAAGCCATCACTCACAGATTAGGACACAGTATTGATTCTAGAATGAAAAGGTGTATTTCTTTTAACTTAGGTCAGAGCTGGAAGTGTGCTATGGCTATTTGGCAAACAGGACTAAGAAAAGTTATGGTTTCATATCTGAAAAGTCACCATTTTCTAATTTGTTTCTCTGCCTAAAAGCTCTTTTGTCTCCTGTTTCTTCATTGCTCTTTCATACTAACCAGGTCAATACTTCCCACCCACCAAGCCTCTTAGCACCACACTGTGTACTGCAGTTTAACATTTTGAGTGATTGTGGAAGTGGTTTCATTGTGAGAAGCCAGCTTACTCTAAATAACACATGGTTAATTGCAGGGCAGCCCTGGGAATTTCCTAAAGCTAATGCATCTCCCCAAAGTAGTACATGGAACTTGAAATGAAAATCCTAGTATTTTCCTTGCACATAAAGTTAGGCTGCTGGTAAACACAGAACTCATCACCCACAATGCAGAGACTAGCAGTATCTGCACAGACAATAACTTATCACAATAATGAGATGCCAAGAGTAACAAGCAAATAATCAAGAGTTTTAGTGCATGGGGTTCAAAAAATTATTCCATTCGTTCAACTAATGATACCTCACCTATTTATTGATCTGCACTCCATCTTCCTTTTGCAAGATGAATGACATTATACGCCACAGATATTTTCCAAGCCACTTGTTGGCCACACTCTTGATGGCAGAAAATGGGGGAAGAAGAGCAGGCGAGAGACTATACTTGTGTCTCCACCCCTCACTGCACATTGCATGCTTAATTAGGATTTAAATCCAGATTAAACAAATGGTCACTCAACCACCATGCCTTTCGATCACTCCAGGTGGACTTGACCTGGAGCTGCCTCAGTCCACTCTGGGAAAATTCCTAGATCAACCCAAATTAGCCAGATTCAATTTGGAATCTGGGGTTTCTCAAAAGCTAGAACACAGCCATAGCTTTTGCAATATTTCTACATCCAGGGTTGCCATATTTTAAAAAGTGAAAATCTGGGCGCAAAAGTTGTTGATTTCTGAAAATTCTGCCTGAACGTTATTTTTGGTGGATGAATCCCAGATATATCCAGGAAATTCAGGAGGTATGGCAGCGCTACTACATCACATGCCCTAGACTATGCTCTGTGACCTAGTCATGTAACGACTCCCTAGACCTTTATAAGTTTAATGGTCTATCAAAAGAGAGAATTTTGAGCACGGCAGCTGGCTACTGCCTAGAAACTGAACAAACCATTCCATTATTAGGTGATTTACTATATAGTCAGTGAAAATGAAAATGTCATGTATTTTTAAAACCTAGAGTCAAAGTGAGGAGTTCAATAAGTAAGAGCACATTTGTATGGTAATTATTGCCAGTGGAAGCAAGAAAGGATGTGAAAGATCTATGGAAGAATGGAAAGAAGAAGGGTCGAGATCATTGCAATGCACAGTGTTCTTGCTACTGGAATATGTAGGCAAGGCTTTTGTGCTTATCACAAAGACCCTCTTTCAGTGAATTGCATAGGTGTGTTGTTGGGTAGCATGCAAAAGAACTACTGCAAACCAGATGGAAAGCTGGGGATTCCCTTCATCTGTATAGAAGTCCCTAGTAATGTCTCATAATCCATTCTTCAGCTCAGGGATGGAGAAACTCTCCCCTATTAAACTCATAGGAACCCCACATTCCCCTTACACTTACAGCATGAGGAAGCCTCAATTTCTATAATAAAAATACAGAAACATAACTTGATTGCGCCAGTAGGCAATAAGCATCATTACGCAATTATGTAATAAAACCCTTAGGCCACTTGTGGAGAGATAAATTACCTGCACTGGATATCAAATCTTTTATGAAATAATTTAGCATCAAATAAAACTTTACACTTCCATGAAGCTGGCACATGCATCATTAAAAAAAACCTGTAAATTCCAATTGTGGTATACATTTCCCTACAAAGTCTAGGGCACACAACCCTCCTTCAGACAATATGACTACACACATGTGATTGCCACAAATTGATAATAAGGTCTGAAAAGAGTACCCCCCTCCAAGTACCACTTGCATATTTAAGGCTTCTCCAAACAGCCAGAGTGCCTGCAGACAGTTGTAGGCAGTGATGTGGGCTCTTTTCAGACCTTACTCCCAGTACATTTCTGAGCATGATTCAAACTGTTGGTGCTGAACTTTAAAGCCCAGAACAGCCTTGGCCCTGTATACCTGAAGGAGTGCCTCCATCCTCATTGTTCAGCCTGGACACAATCCAAGGGCCTTCTGGTGGTTCCCTCACTGTGAGAAGTGAAGCTACAGGGAACCAGGCAGAGGGCCTTCTCAGCAGTGGCACCCGCCCTGTGGAATGCCCTCCCACCAGATGTCAAGGAGGTAAATAACTTTTAGAAGACATCTGAAGGCAGCCCTGTAAAGGGAAGTTTTTAACCTTTTATTACGTTTTTGTATATGCTGGAAGCAACCCAGAGTGGCTGGGGCAACCCAGTCAGGTGGGCGGAGTACAAATAAAATAACAATAAATTCATAGAGGTTCAGTACATGCAATTCCACTTTCACCACCCACACAATCCTTTAACACCTAAATGTAGGTGTATTTCTACATTCAAAGGTCACAAACACCTGTGGTTTCTAGTTTGTGATGTCCACCAGCATAATAAAGCTTTATTATTTTGGAACAACTGATTGATTCTGAGAGCGTGTGCCACTGTTTTCCACACTCTCTCCGCATACAGAAAACACTAGAGAAGACTAATGGAGACTCCACAAGTACAATTAGATTAGGAAGTTGATTTCAACTGATTAGTTTTTTTAATGTGGATTTTGCTTCATTGACTATATATTACATCACCATAAGGAACAATTAGTTAGTTAGTAGGTGGTCACCAGCTGCTGTGTTGAACGAGTGGTAGAAAGTTGTAAGGGTCCAGGGTAGGGCAAGAAAAGCAAGCGGTCTTCCCAAAGTTGTTGTACTCCCATAGTCCTTGACCATTTGGCCATGCTGGCTAGGCCTGATGGGGTTTGTAGTCCAACAACATTTGTAGGGCTCTGGATTCTTCATGCTTGGACCAGTGACAGGTGATGTGACTACAACCCTCAGCATGGTCTAAAGCAAATCAATATCAACTCATTGCCTTCCAGATATTTTTGGACTACAACTCCCATTTTCCCTAACCATTGATTATGCTGGCTGGGACAGACAGTTTAACTACTCCTGATATAAAGCTACATGGTTAAGCTACCTTTGAAGCTGACCCTGGAAACTCCAACTAATCCAGAATGTGGCAGTGACTGGGAGTGGCTGCCGAGACCACATAACACCAGTCTTGAAAGACCTACATTGGTTCCCAGCACGTTTCCGAGCACAATTCAAAGTGTTGGTGCTGATCTTTAAAGCCCTAAATGACCTCGGTCCAGTACACCTGAAGGAACATCTCCACCCCCATCGTTCTGCCCGGACACTGAGGTCCAGCTCTGAGGGCCTTCTGGCGGTTCCCTCACTGTGAGAAGTGAGGTTACAGGGAAACAGGCAGAGGGCCTTCTCGGTAGTGGCGCCCACCCATCAGATGTCAAAGAAATAAACAACTACCGGTATCTGACATTTAGAAGACATCTGAAGGCAGCCCTGTTTAGGGAAGTTTTTAATGACTGATGTTTTAATGTATTTTTAACCTTCTGTTGGAAACCGCCCAGAGTGGCTGGGAAAACCCAGCCAGATGGGTGGGGTAGAAATAATAAATTATTATTATTATTATTACCCCACTCCCTTTAATGCTGTATTTTTGAATTTTGCTATCTGGGGATGGAAAGAGAGTGACATATTATTTTGTGTTAACTGCAATCATGCTTTCACTGCCCAGAGGAAGAGTCCCATGTTTCTTTTAAGATACACTTTCCCCTTTAGAGGCTCAATTTTTGCAGTTTTGGGGATAACCTTGTCTGGCCCCAGAATTTAAAATATTGCTTTTAAAAGCCCGATGCCAGCCTTACCATAGGATCATCTTGGAGCAAAAGTAATTCAAGGTAGGGCTCCAAATATCAAGCGCTGATTTCTTTTGCATAGCCTTCTGTTCTTTATTTCCACATTGCTGCATAAACATCCACAAAGCCTCCTAGCCATTACATAATTCAGGTATAATCCATTTCGGTCTCTGTGGAGAAAGTAACTTAAGTCTCTGCGACATGTTACAAAATATATTACTTTGAATGCAAGCAATAGATAAAACAAGGAAAGACAAACTAAGGTCAGTGTCTGTAGTTGGGGTTTTAAAGATTTGTTGACACTTCTGCATATCATATCTGACAACATAAATGGTTGGTGTTGCAATTTTGTTTTTTTTATGTGCACATTGTTTGAAGAAGATTTGACCAATAAAAGCAGCATTTCCCCAGCAATCTGCCAAAAGGGAAAGAAATAAAACAAAAGCCAAAAATTGAAATTACGCACAACCCAAAGCATCCTGTGCAACCATCAGCTGGATTTCACTGATAGAATTAAAGAGAGAATTTGGTCTTTTGTGCTAGGAAACAAAGCCCTCTCCAGTTGGTTAGACGCAGAGATGCAGATCCCCATCTGACATGGATTTCGAAGACCATATGCATGTTTTGGCTTGAACTTCTCCCTAAGGAATCCAAGGCCAAACAACGCTTGTTTTACAAGCCATCCAAACGCAACAGGGATATTCAAGCAGAAACTGTAAATCATACGAGATGGTATTGAAACTCTAAAAGAGAATTGCACAACTGATGGTTTTGTTTAGGCTGCTCTCAGTTTGGATTTCTTCATATTGCAGCACTGACTAATTTCCGCTTGATTTGTGATATTTTAATTGTGTTTTATAATATACTTTTATTTGATATATAGGAAACTACTTTGTGTGTTAAAAAGAATGAAGGGCAGAAGTGGATCAGTCTTATTATTTGTGGTTAGTTATCTTGGGGTAGTCATAAAGATAAATTAGGATTAAGCATCCCTACTTATGTCAGTAACTGAAAATAACTGGGTATGATCCAAAATTTAAGTGTGGGTGTTACTCAGTTAAGTTTTACTAAGAGTAGGGCCACTGAAATTAATGAACATGACTAAGCTAGGTCCATTGATTTCAATGAGTCTACTCTTGAGTAAAATTTAGTTGAGTAACATACTGTGAAGTCCCATTGATTTCTGTAGGACAGAATTAAGCATATGTTTTAAACTGCAAACCTGTACATACATATGTACTTTCCTGGAAATAAGTCCCATTGAAAAAGTGGGTCATACTTCTGAGTAGGGCATGCATAGGATTACACAGTGAATGCAACCCACTGAAATTAATGAGTTTTCAAAGTTCTTAATTTTGATGGGATCATTCCCATATTTTGAAGGGAGTCACCCACTGAAATTAATGAGTTTTCAAAGTTCTTAATTTTGATGGGATCATTCCCATATTTTGAAGGGAGTCATTTACTGTTCTCAAACTTAAAGTTACCCAACAGTGTAAAATAATAAAAACACATACAAAATGAAATGAAAATCTGTAAGGCACCCTTCCAGATGAAGCCATTAACACAGGGGTTGGCAGGAAATTTGTTGCAGTCCATCAGTGTGCCACATGCCATTTTTGGTGGGTTGTTTCCCACAGCCATGGCTGATCCCCTGAAACTGCACAATCCCAGCAGCAAGACACGGAGAGTATCAGTGCCTTCTTTGTAGAACCCCAAACCATAAGTACATCAGGTGCTTTGATTTATGACAGTTTTTGGCTTCATGGACTTTGATGGAACTAGCTGCAGCAAATTCTTCTCTTCCGGCACCAGTGAGGTGTGAATCATGCTGAAACTTCCTTGGTTGTTAAAGGTTGAAAACAGGAGTGTCATTCCTATTCCCACTATACCTAAGCCTAGCAACAGGGGCGGGGGCAGGGGGGGAAATAATAAAACTGACAAATCACAAATCGGCAAAACCGGGGGTGGGGGTAGGAAGAAGAATGGCCAAGTCTGAGATAATTACTGCAGGCTCTAAAAACTTTCCTCTCTTTTATTATTGTAAATCACAAACTCTTTTTTTATTGATGCATATTTTATCACAGCACTCTTGCCATATGTGATCTGAAGATTCAGAGCTTGTCCCTGGGGACAGCAGTCCTGATAAAGATAATGAAGAATTCCTTTCATGCTCCCCTCTCAACATAGGCAGAGCTCCGACTGAAATTAACATCTCCTTACAATGAAACACCAATTTGCTGCCACAACCAGAAACGACAGCTGTAGAGTTTATCCAGTTACTCCCTTCAACTCTCACTCCCCCATTATAGCTTGCGAAGATGTGTGCACTGTAATATAAGCGCGGGGAACGGTCGCCCCAAATGCGCAAAAGGAACAGAAAAACGTGCATACACACAAACATTTATCCACTGAAGAAACTGTACTATTCAAAATATAAATGCAACACCGTTTTTACAGGGTTAAAATCAGAACCGGGCTCCAAAGCAGCCTTGAAAATACGCTCTCAAAATTTACCAGCCTGCATAAATAAATAAATGCCTAGCCTGCAGCAGTCCAATGCATTTTTATGGTGGAGGATGATAGTACAGAGCCTGCTCATTTGCCTGTGTGCAGTTCCATATAACGCTGTGCCAAATCCCATTAACCAACTTCAAAAAACCAGTTCCACCCTAACCACACACCCCCAACAAAAGAGGCAGTCACTTTTCTGCTGCTGGGGGCAGCGGGAGTGCAGAGTTTGGTGAAATATTATGAGAGGGGTTGGGTCGGCACCTTCCTTAATCATTGCTACGAAGTTGCTAGGGGTGGTCTTCCTTTTAATGTTGTTAAAAACCCAAACACTCACACTGATCTCCCAGTACTCTGCAGGCAGTCTCCCCTGGAATATCAAGGGGAGTGTTAGGTATGAGGATTCTCTCTATATAAATTAAATAAAAGGAAAACCAGCCTTCCAGGGCTGGTCCAAGGCATTTTGGCGCCTGAGATGAACCACAAGATAGTGCCTCCTTCCCCTCCCACCAGGGAGTGATCTACATTGGGAACAAGGGGCGGGAATGAAATCAACCTTACGCAACAGTTGAAGTGGGGATGAAAGGCCATCATGGGGAATAGAGCCCCCACTCTGAATCATGCCAGGTGCTTGCAGAGCCGAGGGGACCCCAGAGGGCATCCACCACCATTTCCTCTCTAAGAGTCAGAGGAGAGCAGCAGTGCCTCCTATTTGCTGAGATGCTGCTGTAGAGGCAGCATCATGGGGCTGCCAAGGCAGATCCAGCCTCCAAGGAGTACATTGCAGCTGTCTGCTGCCCCGGTGGATCCTGTCACCCGAGGCAATTGATTCACCTTGCCTCGTGCGTGGGCTGGACCTGCAACCTTCAGACAGCTTGCAATGTTCATTATTCGGGTAAGTGCTACAGCCTCCAACCCTTGCAGCCAAATTTAGTAGAATTCTCCCACCTCTTACCAAGTTTGGGAAGCAATCTATTTTTGCACTTCCTCCTGCAATTTGCCAAAGAAACCTATCAGCTCAGCACTACTAGTTCCATGCAGTCACTGGAACCCCTGCACTCATTCCATGAACTTGCAAATTCATTGTCACCTAGAGGTGCACCAAACAAGGATTGAAAACAAATGTTTCATTCTCCACGCTTGCATAGGTGGTAGCAGGGCAGCTTCCTTGTGAGGAGGAAGCACTGCAAACTTGTTATGGCACCCTTTGTAGTATAGGTAAAACAAGCCAGTGATAGTTTTCTAGCTGCTACCGTAATATCTGCACATGCTCACAAGAGTTTCCAAAGTAGCATTCAGTGATGGACAAGCTGCTCATCCTTGCTCATCATGTTTATGCTTCCGTACTGTCTCTCCAGGATGATAGGTTTTCATACACAGTCGTGCCTCAGAAATCGAACGGAATCCATTCTGGAAATCCGTTCGACTTCCAAAACGTTCAGAAACCAAGGTGTGGCTTCTGATTGGCTACAGGAAGCTCCTGCAGCCAATTGGAACCCACAGCACCTGCGTTGGATGTTCAGGTTCCAAAAGAACATTTGCGAACCAGAACACGCACTTCCGGATTTGCAGTGTTTGGGAGCCAAAACGTTCAACTCGCAAGGTGTTCAACTTCCAAGGTATGGCTGTACGGTGGTACCTCTGGTTGCGAACGGGATCCGTTCCAAAGGCCCGTTTGCAACATGAGAAGACAACCTGCGTCTGTGCGTGTTGTGATTCGCTGCTTCTGTGCATGCACATGACATCATTTTGTGCGTTTGTGCATGTGCGAGCAGCGAAACCCGGAAGTAACCCTTTCCAGTACTTCCGGGTCGCCGCGGGACGCAACCTGAAAACACTCAACCTGAAGCAAACGTAACATGAGGTATGACTGTATATGCCCTCCTCCACGTTTACTAACTTGTAACAAATGTTAACTACTTGTAACAAATGCAATAATTTATTTTTCTTTAAAAGTTACATTTTCTGCTTCCTTTCTTTTTCATGAACATTGACTTGGACCTCTTCACACCACTTGGCTTATGCTTCTCCACCCCTACTTTTTATAATGCTTCTATAGCAAATTAGTTAGAATATTGTTAATGGCCAGGTCAGCAGAGGATACGAAATTTGAGAATGTAGGTTTGCTCTTTCCTGACCTCATTATGTGGACATAGCTGAGTTGGCAATGCCGCTTTTTCTACCCATGCTGTCCAACATGTGCCGTAACAGCTTGAGTCATTGTGTGACACATTGCAAAACACATTAGGAACCCGGCGAAGAATAGATGAAATCAGAAATGACAAACTAAGGTCAGGTTTGCAGGAGGTCTGGGACGGGATCCAGGGTCAGCAAACCAGTGCATATTAGGTTTTGGTCTTAGCAAAAGAAGCTGGTAACTGGGCTGCAGCCAGGAAACATGAAGCTGGGTTCGGCCTAAAGCACAAATATACCTACCAAGCTAAGCTTTGAAGAGCAAGCACCATCTGGCACCCACTGAGGTCTTACAAGGGAGGCTGTGAGAAGACTACAGGGAATGAGAAAACAGGAGCCAATGAGAACAGCCACAAAGTGGGGTTTTTTAATTTTTATTTTTGCCTACCAGGGGATTTGCATGCTAAGTATAGAAGACCTGGAAATGAGCACGAATCTGTGTATGGTTGAAAGGCCAGACTAAACGCCAGGAAAGAGAGGTCCCCATGTCATAAATATAGCCACTATTTTGGTCAAGAGTAACAAGCCATATGGTGAAATGTTAAGAATGTAAAGAGAGAGGATCCCCCCCCACTACAGTTACCAGGATCCTTTAGGGGAAGCCATGATTGTTAAAGTGGTTTAGTAGTGCTTTAAATATCTGGTGCAGATGTAGCCTCAAAAGCAAGCAGCGGTGACTGGCACCATTTTTGTCATGACACGAGGTGGCCATCTCCTGCCTTCCTTCAAGGGTTAGGAAGCAGAGTAGCAAGGGGGAAAGGAGAGGCTTTTGTAGTTTTATAATTTACAGCGTTATCTGATTTATTGCACCTGCACCTTGCAGACTTTACTTCTATTGTGAAATACAGTTTCCATTCTGCAGGAAGCTAAGGACCATTTCTGTCTTATTCCTATGGTGGGGTCCAATGCTTGTGTTAAGTGTGCTATTACCTATTGGCTTCAGAGTTAATCACTCTTGCAACAAAAAGCAACATTGCACAGAAGCCATATAAATACATACCATGTAATGCAGTCAGTATTGTCTAGTAGTACTTTGCACTGCTTTATTCTTGAAATAATATCCTTTGCCTCATAGAATGTTCTTAAAATGTTATCTGAACAGAGATGTGGCAGCATGCATAGTTGTTTAGAAAAGCTTTTTTTCTGATGGAGGGGAAAAAAGACCAGACAGCACTTTTTTGTTACTCCAAAGCTTGTAAGGCAAGCCTTATGAATCAGGGCAGATGTAATGCTGGAATAAAGGAGGAAGTGAAATGCTAACAGAGCATCTTGTTGTACTGCACAGCTTATCTCAATGTCTGTACTTCCTCAGTTCTCAGGGGAAATGTGTAGGTCAGCAAAGGCTCAGTCTACAGATATCTAAAAAATAGTCTAACATGGGTTATACTTGTTTTGATGATAGGCATTTTTTTCACAAAAAACGCTTTTGTATGAGCTTGTCTGAGAAAACTTACTGTTTTTGAGTTGTTGTTTTTTCCAAATCCATCTCATATTTGGGTGAACACAGATGACCATTTACCAAGTAGTAATTTACTACTCTGGTAGGTAATTTATTGCAGTCTGCTTTTAATAATTACTTGGTAAACCAGTCATCTGTAGAGGGCTACTTGGGTAATCTATAGAAGCTGCTCTGCCATTCTCCTTCAAAGTTTCAAGGAGAATCTCACAACTTCCCTAAATATCTGATTGAGTGCAAAAGCGACTTTGTAGGATATCAAAAGCCAATGCAGATGACCAGTTTACTACACATCTGCACCTGATGGGTGGCAGGAGACAGGGACACCTTGTCCAGTTTCACCACCTGAGGCAAAATGGGAATTGCTACCTCCTGCACCATCAGGACATATGGCAAGCATTTCCACCTCCTCTCCTCCATTTTCTTCTTTCCTGGTCCCTTTCTGACTAAGGATAAAGTCCAAGCTGAAGGCAGCTCCATGCAACAACCACTTCTCTCTGTGCGTCAAAATGTGGATTGAGAAACCACAGGAACACCCACCCACCCCTGAATGACACAGTTTGAGTTTTTTCACTCACTGGGATCACAGCAGCATGAATATGGGATTGTACCTCCACACACCAAAAACCAACTGCAATCACTTCCCCACCAGGAATAGCTGTGTGAATCTGCTGTATGTCTCTGGGGAGGCAAAGCAATGAGGACAAGAATTGCTATTCAAGTTTCAGCTGTGCTATTTAAACACATAAGTATTTTTTTTTTAAGAATCAGAGTTGGCAGTTTGCTAATTAAACTGTACTTAATCTGAGTATGTGATATTATGTAAACGGGGTCAACCCAGTTTTCAGCTTTCAAAAGAGGTTCCACTAAATACAATAGGACAGGTGTGTGTTTCTTCTCTTAGTAGCCTTTTTCTTCTTCGGCGATCACTTGTAGCTGAGTAAGGTTGTCTTCCATGAACACAGTCTTAACTGTAAGTGACTGTGGAGGCCAATTCTGGATCCACACTTCCTTCCACGGTGGGGACATAGGTTTCTGAGCAGGAATTGATCATGGTGAGGGTTTACCAAATGTGCTTTCCTCTTAGCTTGCTTCTCCCTTTTGTCCTGAGTTTGAGTGTCTTCAAAGTCCATGACACCTTTGGTAAATGCTGTTCTTCAGCTGGAGCACTCACAGGCCAGTGTTTCCCAATTGTTGGGTGTTTATACTACATTTTTTTAGATTTGCCTTGAGACAGTCTTTGAACCTCTTTTGTTGACCACCAACATTACGCTTACCATTTTTAAGTTCGGAATAGAGTAGTTTCTTTGACAGATGATAATCAGGCATCCAAACAACATGACCAGTCCAACAAAGTTGACATTGAAGAATCATTGCTTCAACACTGGTGATCTTTGCTTCCTCCAGTACACTGGCATTAGTTTGCCTGTCTTCCCAAGTGATGTGTAAAATTTGCAATGAACTTGTCATCTGCACATGTACAATGGCTGCCTCAAATGTGGACGCAAATATATAGGGCTGGGAAGCTGAAGTTCAGAACACTTAGCAGATGGTTTGAAGTGAATTCATTATTATTTTCTCAGTTTTACAAACAAACCAAGAAGAGGGGGGGTTAATGTGCTGACCTAAACAAAATAAATATTTACTAGGGTATCATTGCATCAGTACAAAGAAATGAATACAAAACAAAACCTTGTTGCTTCTTTTCAGCAATTGATGCTCACAAAAATAGCACTCACCAATGCACATTCAAAGGTTACAGGTTTTAATCATTTTTCCTCTACTGCTTAATAATATCATTTGATTACTTTGTGCTCGTCATGGATCAGGTTTTGTTTCACAACAAAATGTAAATGTATGTACTAGAAATAACTAGGCATTGCCTAAAAAAAAGAAAAGAAAAAGTGAAATTGTGTTTGGTTTAATTAGTTTTAGTCTCAGACCATCAAGTGCTAAGCCACTGAGAAGCATTTTGCAGGGATCTTACAATGCAAGTCTTGAAGAGATAAAGTATTCTACAGATCATGAATGCTCATGTCAATATTAAGACAATTCAATAATAAACGTCTCTGGATAAATGCTTAAAATGAGTTATTTTCATTTGTTTGCTATTGTAAGTCCAGATTTGCTAAGAAGCATCAGACAATGGCCGCTTGAAAAATAGTATGATCTGTTTCCCAGAGACCCCATCTGTTAAATGCATTTTCTAAAGTTCTTCAGATAGTCATAGACTCTGGGTTAGAAAAAATCCTATTTCTTTATCTTATTTTCTCCCCTTGACAGTTTTTGTCAGTCTTTTAGAAATGCTAGGAGAGGTAGACTAGTGGGGAACTAACAGAGGAAATACATGATCCTCCAAAATTAAAGGGGCCCCTTTCCCACATCTCTTTCCACGATTTTCGATTTCCTGCCTACCCTTTGTGCAGTGCAATCCTATGCATGACTATTCAGAAGTAATAATTGCAGACTTATCCATTAAATTTTAAAGGAGTGCGATATTTTTTAGATGCTAAAATAGATTGAACAGCGAGCATAGTAGGGCAGTTGTTTGAATTTTAAAAGGAATTGCTGGCGGAGTCTTCATCTTAAAGTGATACACCTTAATTTCTTCCATCTGTTCTTATAATGAGAGAGGAATTCAATCTCTGTTGAAGCCTTAGTTCACACCATTAAATTTTCTATCAGTTCTTGTTCCACTACTTCACGAACCATCCATCCACTTGAATTAATTTCTCTGAGGATAGCTACTTGGAAGCCTGTGAATGAATGGCCGCATAAAGTTAAAGTGTTCACTCGTGGACTTGTTGATATTTCTGCTTTTTATGTCAGATTGGTGAATTTTCATTATTTTTCTTAAACAGGAACAGCTCTGCCTGAAACTGCTGATGGACATCCTTGATAAGACATCGTCCCACTTCACATGGCTAAGCTTTAAGACAGGCTTCCTCAACCTCAGCCCTCCAGATGTTTTGAGACTACAATTCCCATCATCCCTGACCACTAGGGATCATGGGAGTTGTAGGTGAAAAACATCTGGAGGGCCGAGGTTGAGGAAGCCTGCATTAAGAGGATAAGCCACCATGAACCTTTAGCTTACAAGTTCCTACACCTCCAACACTGTTGGGAGGAGACTGGGGCTCCCATTTTTACTTCCATTTTGTAAGTTTCTAAAGCAACTTACAAAATGGTTGAAATCCCAGAAGACATAGCATATAAAATATTGTATTTCAATAAAAGGTTTTGAACAAACCCAGCGGAAAAACAACAAAAAACTCTAAGAAGGAAGACTCTTTCCCTCTGTATGCCATCAGCAAGCCTGACATAAGCCACCAAATGCCTGGGAGAAAAGAAAGGTTTTAACCTGGTGCTTAAAGGGTGCTGATGATGTTTGGCAGGTTGGGACCTTACTGGCAAAAGCATTCCACAGACAGGGATTCACAGCCAAAAAGGCCTTGTTGCCACCCTCCAAATCTCTTTCCAAGGGCTGCCAGAGACAAAAACCAAATGGTCTGGGTAGGTTTATATACCAGGAGAGGTGCTCTGAATGTGCACCATATAATTAAAGCACTCTTATTCCACTTCAGGACATGGGAGAAACCTGGGAACTGCAGTTTATTAATGGTGCTGGGAATTGTAGGTCTGTGAGGTCAGCACCCTTAAACTACATCTCCCAAAATTCTTTGGAGATCCACCTCTTGAGGTGGTATTAGAGTGCTTTAAATGCATGGAGTGGATGAGGCCTCAGAAATGTGCAGGAAAACAGTGCTGCTCTGCCAAGGTCAGCAACATGCTTCAAGTCTGTCCACGACTGCATGACTGCATTCTTTGTTCTGAACTGCCCTGTAATCTTATGGTGAAGGGTAGTATATAAATCTTAATAACAATAACAATAAGGCACTAGCTGCAGTTTCCAAACCATTTTCAAAGGCATCCCCATTGCAGTAATCTAATCTAACCTTTAAATTGTCAGAACATAGATTACTGCAGCCAGGCTACCCCAGCATCTTGCTGAGCCCTGAAACAGTGTTCTCAGCATTTAAAAGGGCATGGCTGTTACTTTGGTTCACCACAGGGTCTTGTGACTTGAGGTAGACACAGGATAATAGAATTCCATGACCATTTAGTAAGGAATGTGATCTGACAGCCGCTTTCATTCATCAGAAGAGTAGATGAATCAATTGGGCCAGGGTCGCCCTCCCAGCAACTTGAGGAAGATTTGCTAGTTGCAAGTGGTCACAGAATCTTACCATTTTGTCTCTACTATTGACAATATGTCCCCGCCGTCATCTGATTGCCAGTCAGGACTAATTTCAAGTTGGGTGGCTGCCTGTAGCCTGTCATGGATCTACCATCTACTGCTTCTCAGTTGTCATCACTTTCAAGGATAGGCTGCATGTACTGACGATTCACTTCAGTGCCTTCACCTTCAAGATATATGTAACAAAGGGAGTCCTGTTTTCTTATGCGGGTTGTTTTTGTAGAAGGCGTTCCAGAGCTGTTCTGGACTGGCAGCTGCAAGTGTACATTGCCTGTCTGAATTCTTCCAAAGGTTAGGAATACAAATTGTCAAAATATTATTACGATTTATTACCCTCCCTTTACCCTAAGTGCCATGGTGGGTTTAATTAAAACACAGTGTGGTTTGCATCTGAACATGCCATTATTTCATTAGCAGACTGTAAGAGAATGGATGTTGTGATGCATTGCAGCTAATAGCTTGAGGCGTAAGGGTAGACAGGGTTTCCTGTATAAGTTGGTCTGCATTGCTTGCGTGACGTAACTATGGGATCCAGAAAGTTGACGTGAATGCCTTATATGGAAGGCAGTATGATTTAAAATTGGGAAATTTGTGGAAGGGAATTTAGGTCGACCTTAGAAAAGGATGTAAAGATTATAATTGATGTATAAGTTAAAATTGGTTAATTAAGAAGAACTAAGTTAAAAAAAATGATTACAATAATATTGTGAAGATGAAAGTAAGAACTTGCTGAGCCTACTATTGGAATTAGGATGTATGAAGGGGTGGTGCGGGGAAGTCAGAGAATGTGGTTAAGAAAGTAAGGATTTGAAATTATACATGTTTGTCTTTGTCTTTGTGTGTTTGTGATGTCAATATAAAATGTGAAAACCCAATAAAATTTTTATTAAAAAAATATATATATGGAAGGCAGTATGCTTCTGAATACCAGTTGCTGGAAACCGCAGGAGGGGAGCGTGCTCTTGTTCTTGCGCGTTTCCCACAGGTATCTGGCCTGATCCAGCAGGCTCCTCTTATGTTCTTATGGTGGCAGGGTGGGTGGCACAGGTAGGGGAAGCAGCAGTAGGGCCAGGCAGCACTTCTGTAGAGATGAATCTGTGTGATGGGTCAATGCACATGATGCATGCCAGTAGGATTAAATCTAACCAAAAAGGTTGTTCAGGATTGGAAAGTACCGCTCCAAGATCAGCTATTAAGCTGTTAGAAGACCACAGTGCAAAGCACTGCAGAAGACATGGCAGGCTTAGTGCCACTTGATGGGAGAGAATGAAAAACACAGATTCTAAATTATTATCTTGCTGGATTCTTAACCCATTTTGAGCAATATCCTTTTCATATCTATAACATGACCCTCTTTAAAATGCCCCTCTAATGCAATGTTTTGCCAGTGCTCTGTTAATTTAATATTATATGACAACGATTGCACCTATTCAAATGGTGCTTGGCTCATTATTCGCCATGATATATCAACAAGATTTGCTCTTCTATGTGCTAATATGTACAAGAATGTACGCTCATCTCGCTTTACAGGACGAGGGAGCCGGCGTTTGTCCGCAGACAGCTTCTGAGTCATGTGGCCAGCATGACTAAGCCACTTCTGGTGAACCAGAGCAGTGCACAGAAACACCATTTACCTTCCCGCTGGAGCGGTACCTATTTATCTACTTGCACTTGACATGCTTTCGAACTGCTAGATTGGCAGGAGCAGGGACTGAGCAACGGGAGCTCACCCCGTCATGGGGATTCAAACAGCCTACCTTCTGAACGGCAAGCCCTAGGCTCTGTGGTTTAGACCACAGCGCCACCCGCGTCCCACAGCACCACCCGTGTTTAGTATTATCTGTGAATGAGGGCATTAGTTCAGCCACAATTCAGCAATGTTTAACTCCCAACTTCAGTTTCTTTGAAGCAAAAGTATTATCATACTGCTGACTTGGGCCTCATTAGAATCTATTCTCACTTGTTAGATAGTTGTGCAATTGCTCACTGATGTTTTCTGGGTGGTTTGAACAATTTGTTTGGAGGGACCACGTTTATACACGAAAGTACTCAAAATGTGCTAGTCAAAGATAGTCCCCTGTGCCCTCTGATGGCCCTAACACAAGCTCCAGTTTTCAGATATGTCCATGGATGTCAAAGATCCAAAATGGTGAGAATAACAAAACTTTTTATATCAATTTAGAAAAAAATAAACATGAAAACGTTAAGCAGAGCTTAAGACTATATACTCAATTTTTAATAGTAGTTACAACTTGCTTTCTGGGGTTACGTATGATCATGTTTGAAAAGTGAATTTCTGCATCTATTCTGTATTTCTAATGCTATGAAGCCACTCTGAGTGCACTACAAACAGAAGAGTGGGGTGTAAATAACTTACAGAGTTTAACTTCTATATGTAAGCATCGACCAAGAAGCATCCATGACTGACTGATATTTGGCACTTAATTTTTATGATTGTGCTAAGCTACTCAAGAGCTTAGCTTTGTTTCAGAAATGCTTCAGTGCCATTTTACACCGCTAGGAGGCAGGTTAATTTGTCCTATTATTGAGGTGTCATCGCAATGCTTTTTCGTTGAAACATGTCAACTCACTTGCTCCCTCCCACCGCAAAAATTTTAAAAAATGTTCTTCATTCTATCACAATTCTTCACAATTTATACAAGATGTAAATGCATTCTGGTCTGTATGTTTGGGATTACAAACATTCATCTTTTGTGTGTGCTTGGAAGCCCCATGGAGAGCGCTTGCTTATTTAAATAACTGAAAGTAAATAACCCACTAAAGAGTAATGCAGGGACTCTAAGCCTAAATACACATCTGACTGCATAGCTTGATCTCACATTTTTAAAGTTACTCAGTTTTTGTGTTTGTATTACAGCATAAAAGGTAAATCTGAACATAACTGTTATTGGAATTGTGTGAAAAGTTTGTTTCATCTGCAGAGCCTTGAAACGAGAAAAAAATATTGCCTTTTCTCCAGTATTATTCATGTCAATATGTACCTAGTGATCTTTATCAGTGGATTAACAAACTGAAACCCTCTTGTGGCATTTAGCCAAGTTGGTAAAGTTTTAGGATGAATTTTTAAAGCCATAAATGAAAGTTCTTCATCCAGCACAACTTTTGAACGGTGTTGTTACAAGTTTGCATTGTAACAACAAACTGAAAGTTTTATTTTTAAAAGTCAAAATATCAAACGGCTTCTGCAGTATTACCTACATAAAGATACTTCTCTCTATCTTTGAGGGTGAATACAGATCAATATTTACCTGGAATTAATTTCCCATAGTCTGTTGCTGGATCTATATAGCTACAGTCTTTTCCCAGATTGCTTTTCAGAGGTTTGTCTCTAGAGGGCATCAGGAGAAAGGAGGAGGTTGGGGGAGACAAGAAATGGTGGGAGAGGAGACATAACTATAAGCTTCAATAGGTGAAACAGATGATTTGCATCCCAGCAGCTGACTAGCTCTTTCAGTGATGGTTTTTAGGTGGGAAGTCAATACATTATTATTTTTCCACCTGGTTTTAAATAGGTTTTAACTGTATCTTAGCTTTACTGGGTGTTCTTTTTCTTTGTTACATTTTAATACTAGTTTTATTGTGCTTAGCTTTTATTGTATCCAGTTTGTTTCTTTATTGTTGCAAACCACTTTGAGGGGTTCTTATAAAGGACCAAAAGGCAATTTATAAATGTTTCTATAAACAAACAAACAAAATAGCCCTGTTCCTGAAACGCCTTCCTTACCAAAAACAAGATACGAAACAAGATACGAAAATTGTGTTTTTTTGACCTTATTTTGGACTTCTTATTTTTTATCGTATCTGTTGATGGGTCCTCTCACCCTTGTGATAAGACTGCCTGTCTCATACTCATCCTAGTAAGAAGGATTTCAGCACACACCACATACAGATGTGTGCAAAAATTGCTGATTGTACCTCCTCGGTAAAAGCAACCATTCCCTGGGGGAGCAATTGTGTGCACGAAAAGCCGGTATAATGCAAGCCAGTGTAAATTAAGCCAATTTAAAGCTACACCAGATCCAAACTATGTTCAGCAGTGGGGCTGCTGCTGATCTGCTCTTCCCTGGCAGTGGGAAAACAAGCCTTCAGAATAGTGACAACTACACAGTGTTGCCAGGCCGCATGGTTGAGCTGAACAGGCTTAAGATCTAGCCTAAGTCCCCTCTCTCTGGTCCTGCCCCCAAATGCCCCTCCTCTGGGGGACCTAGACCAGCTTCTGCTCAGCCAACTGCATCCTGGCTCAGCTCCAGATCAGCCAGGATGAGCAAATGACACTGGCCTAAGTCAGAGTTGGGGACTTAATGCCAACTGAGCTGTCTATCAGCTGGTGGAGCCACAGATTTACAACATCCTAAGCTGCTCATCTCATTGGATCTCAGCATGTGATTGGTCCCTAAGTGGTGATTTGTTGCAGAGAGCCAGTGTGGTGTAGTGGTTAAGAGAGGTAGACTCATAATCTGGGGAACCGGGTTCGTGTCTCCACTCCTCCACATGCAGCTGCTGGGTGACCTTGGGCTAGTCACACTTCTTTGAAGTCTCTCAGCCTCACTCACCTCAGAGAGTGTTTGTTGTGGGGGAGGAAGGGAAAGGAGAATGTTAGCCGCTTTGAGACTCCTTCGGGTAGTGATAAAGTGGGATATCAAATCCAAACTCCTTCTTCTTCTACAGATAAAACCAATAATAGAAGAATAGAGCTGGAAAGGACCCTGAGGACCATCTAGACCAGCGGTTCTCAACCTGTGGGTCCCCAGATGTTGTTGAACTACAACTCCCATCATCCCTGAGCCTTGCTAGCTAGGGGTGATGGGAGTTGTAGCTCAACAACATCTGGGGGCCCACAGATTGAGAAAGGCTGATCCAGTCCAACACTCTGCAATGCAGGAATATGCAGTCACCCCATATGGGGATCAAACCTGCAACCTTGGTATTATCAGCACCACGCTCTAACCAACTGAGTTATCCATCTGTAGTACCAGATCACATGATGGAGAATTTCACGATGACCTCATTTCCCTCCATTCCCATTCAGTAGTGACCTGGAGACTAACATTCCCCACGATGTTGGCAGATCAGCTGGCCATGTGCTTTTTTTGATTATTTTGTGTCTTGTCCCTGGTAAGGAGGACACAGTCTTGGATGCAAGCAATCAAGGCAAAGATGGTAACTGCTTGTCATCCAGAGCACCCAATATATGAGCTAGAGAATCTACTATGAATGGTGCATATATCTGCATTGCTTTTCTCTGCAGTATAAATGAAAGTGGCAATCAGAAAAACTCCAGCCCATACTTTGCATATTGTAGAGGAAAGTGACAATTCACAACTGAAACAATGCAAATGTGTTTTGTATTCAGTTATCTACACCCAAGTACAAAGAGTAAATTGTGAATCAGCCCTCAAAATCTTATGGGTTAATGGCCAATACTGTTCCCAGATGTTCTGCACAACTGCTGCAATCATAATTTGTCGTGTTTGACCATTCAGCCATCTGCCCAGTGTATTCTGCTGTGACAATCAGATGTAGACGCTGCCATGGAATAAAATTATCGTTTTATTAATTACCCTTTAATTAGTTGACACAGGCAGTATTTTAGCCATAATTGGCCTGAGATGCAATACATACAGGGATGGAATGTGATTGTGAGACTGCTTGTCATGAATAACAATGATGCCTTTGACAAAGCAATCTCATTATGAAGATGTACTGAACATTTCAGCCCCTTCTTTGCACAAGATACTTTTGAACTAAAAGCTGCAATTTATTGGCATAGGTAAATGCAGATACACCTCGCATGTGCACTGTATATATAATTCATGGTGGAACGTGATTTTGCAAGGATTATCACTGCTTTTAAGCATGTCACTTCCATCATTACTATTTATAGGTACTAAGTTGTAGCTATTTCAGAAACAAGTATTAAAACTCTTTCCAAAACAACTCTTCATTGCTCAGAGCTATAAGCCACTACAAATCAGTACATATAGAAATACAAAATACACAGAATCAAAGAATTATAGAGTTGGAAGGTGGAATACAAATCAGCTTAACATATTTCATCAATCACAATTTCATCAAACACCACACATACAAAAGGAACAAAAGTAATTAAATTAAAATTTATCCAGAACAAAAGAGACAAACTCTCTCCATTAACTAGTGCCTAGATACTGCAGACATGATAGGGTACATGGTGTGTTGGGGGGGGGTAGTATCACATCATGCTTTTTCTAGGGTAGTTTGTCCACCTTTGGTCCCTCATCCTGCACTCAGCTTTTGCCTGTGGCTCCTTGAAGCATGGGACAGAGGCCACACCCCATGAATGGCTTTGACTGTCCTGCTAAACCAGGTGAGGGTGGCTGATAGCTCTCAAACCCTTGGTGAGTTGGGGACTTTCCTTGCATGCAAAGACAGGCTCTGGTGGACAGAGCAGATGAGACCAGTAGTGGGTCCAATGGTCAATAAGGTGGTTTCTACAGTGAGGGGCAGATGGGGCTCATTAACCTGGAAAGGTAGCCCATCTAGAAGGATAACTCTGATCCTAAACCTCAGCTGCCTTGCAGGATATCTTTGAGAGAAGAAAAGGCTAAGGAGTAAACCCTAGACAAATCTGGAGTGGACTTACACAAATCTAAGATAGTTGGGTGCTACCTCGTAGGCCTCCTTCCAGCAACTCCTGCAGCCAAGCTGATGCCAAACATTTTGCTTAACGTGGATAAATGTGTAAATTCTAGCTACATTCTCTTCCCTCAGAGTAGGTAGGTAGAGAAGGTAGGTAGAACTTCCATATTAATCCCCAAAATGTGCAGAGTAGCCCAAATTTACCCAAGAGCTTTTTACCTCAAGTTTGCAGTTGCCCTAGAAAGAATTATTTGGGCTGTCAGGAATCTTTCAACTCAGCCAGTACAAGTCAGTATGTTGGCTTTTTACTTATTTTCTGCCCTTACAAGAGGCATGGGTGTACCTTTGAAGGACAGCTAACAGGAATCTCAGGGGAGAATTCTGTACCGCCTAAATAGAAACATTCATATACAGTGGTACCTCGGGTTACATACGCTTCAGGTTACATTCGCTTCAGGTTACATACGCTTCAGGTTACAGACTCTGCTAACCCAGAAATAGTACCTCGGGTTAAGAACTTTGCTTCAGGATGAGAACAGAAATTGTGCTCTGGCGGCACAGTGGCAGCAGGAGGCCTCATTAGCTAAAGTGGTGCTTCAGGTTAAGAACAGTTTCAGGTTAAGAACAGACCTCCAGAATGAATTAAGTAAGCAACCAGAGGTACCACTGTACCCCCATATCTCTGCACCATACATTAGGTGTGAAAGCTTCTTCTTCAAAGATACCTCAGGAAAAAGGCCACATAAATTAACCAGTCTTTAGTGCTGCTTCTTGTATTGGGTGACCAAAAAAGACTCAAGTTGTGGTATTAATTTAAGTAAGGAAGAATGCCAGAGACTGAGCCCAATATACCAAAGGGACCACCTCCTTTCCTGTGCCACATCACATTGCCTTCTTAATAACCCCATCTTCAATAACCTTGCCACTGTTTACCAGCAAGCCCCATGGTTGAGTCTCTCGGTGCCAGCCCCAGCAGCCCCCACCAGGCTGGGGGGGCCTCACCCTGGACTGCACTCTCTTGGCTCTGACCTCCAACCACAATTCCAGTGACCTTCTGGTGGGGGGCAGTGCTCTACCCCCCCCCCAGTATTTTATTCAGGTTTACACCACTGCTACAGCCACAGCAGGCACTGTAACTCCCCAGCAGTTAGACTTCACCCCCTACAGCACACTCTTCCACCGTCTCTCAAAACAGATGCATGTCAACAACAATTATTTCTGTCTCACTCTGCTACTCAAAAGGCATTCAGAACCACTTCTCAGCACAAGAAATACAAACAAAAAACAACGGGCATGAAAGAGAAGCAAGAAACATTAAAAATGCACCAATAATGAAATTAAACTAAAAACATTGATCATCTATGAGAGGTGGGGAACAGGCTAGAATCAGTTCCAACAGGAGATGAGCTCTGTCAGTGTTCCTAGCATCCAATGTGTGACTGGCGATACAGGAGAACCGTTCATAAACTGAAGATTTCTCATCATGGCATCCTTTTGAGCACATGGCACAACACTCAGCCTTTCAGCAGATCTTTTTATCTGGTACGCTAAGCATCATGAGCAGCCCGGTCATATTAACTGAAGGTAACTATAGCAAAGCAAGCAGTACCTTACTCAGATACAGTATTCTGTTCTTGTCAAATTGTGCAAGTACTTTGGCCTAGAAAACTAAAAAGCCCGCCCCTGTGCCAAAGAAAGCTACCGCTACCAAGTTCTCTAATAGGAAACATTTATTTAAGACTTTCCTTTTAATCATAGAGATTCAAGCATCCTAGCTCATTTCGAACGGGGTTGATATAAGGATGCCAGCCTGCGCTAGCTTCCCACAGGTTTTCAGCATCACACTATATCACCAGCTAAACATTGTGATATACCACAATGCGTGATATACCATGGAGCTATGTAGGCATTGGCTGGCTTCACAGTTTTTCCAGCATCGTGATTTTTGCTGGCGTCTGCTCTTGGGATTCGCTTCCCCCTGCATGAGCCAGGGAAGAGCTGAGCTGGCAGAGTTGACAGAGGCTACAGGGAACTGAGAGAAGCATTGGCTTCATGCTTCATGGTTCCCCCAGCCCATTGTGATTATTGCACAGTACACACGCACATCATGATTTGTGATATATTGCCCGGTCAAAAATTATGAAACCAATATCACAATATGGACTTCGAACCAGTTTTGGATGGTATATCGCCCAGCCCTATCAAATGCATTCCCACATATGGGAAACCTCAGTTTACCTTTCGGTGGAACCTTCTAAAAGGCATTTTCATTTAGGCAACTCCACCGCCCATCTCAGAACGTTAACCTCATATTTAAGGATTAACCTCCTCTGTTATTTTTCAGCCATTGACAGCAAGTTAGGGACTTCTGCCTTCTTCCTCAGTTGAGAGGAGACATGATATATTATAGAATATAATTTCATTTTCATCATTTAAGATTAAATATGTTTTATTAGAGATGCATAGCTTTGTTAATGTTTTGGTGATGGGATCATGCCCTATCTATGAAATCAAAAGGAGAGAAAGAGATAGAAATACCCGCTGGAAACATATTTCCATAGCTGATAGACATGCACATTGTCCAAGGTTAAAACACATTCAGATTTGGGAGACCAATCCTAAGAAGGGGCTGAGAGGCACATAGCAGCAGGTTCGCTGCCCTGTGTGCAGTTCCAACCAGTGGTCAGGGGGAAGGGGAAGGGGGACACATCTATTTTTAGCCACCCCAGCTCTTCTCCAGCAAAGAGAGAGAGCTGGATTTGATTCTATGACCTTGTTCACATCATTTTGTTATGGGACCTTAATGGCAACCACCACTGGTGGGAACCCTGCTAGTGGGAGGCTGCACTTTCAACAGGCATGGTGGGAGGCTCTGCAGCAGAAACTCATCTCCCAGCCTAGATGGAACAGGAATGAACTTGGTAGCATTCATTCACCTAACAACAACAACAACAACAACAACAACAACAACAACAACAACAACAACAATTTATTTATACCCCGCCCACTCTGGGCAGTTTCCAAAAAAATATTAAAATACAACCGTCTATTAAACATTAGAAGATTCCCTAAACAGGGCTGCCTTCCGATGTCTTCTAAAAGTCTGGTAGTTGTTTTTCTCTTTGACATCTGGTGGGAGGGCGTTCCACAGGGTGGGAGCCACTACCGAGAAGGCCCTCTGCTTGGTTCCCTGTACTATAACTTTGCTTCTCGCAGCGAGGAAACTGCCAGAAGGCCCTCGGCGCTGGACCTCAGTGTCTGGGCTGAACAATGGGGGTGGAGACGCTCCTTCAGGTATACTGGACCGAGGCCGTTTAGGGCCTTAACCCTCTCCAGCCTTGCTGAACAGGGGGCTAGGAGTGCAGCCTAAGGCATGAACTGTACTTTATGTTTACACCCCACCCCATCCCCCCAAAAAACCCTTGATTCAGATTACTTGGCTTTTTCTGGTAGAGAGTACAGAGCAGAAGACTGCCTTGAAACGGTTTGCACTTAACAAAATGAATAACAAGCAAGAAACCCAACAAAGTTTCCTCTCCTCTCCAAATATGGTGTGTACACACGCAGAGAGAGTTAATTTTGTCCCTTATCACAGTTCTACCCCTCTTACCCATTTGAACATAGCAGTTCAGATAAATGGCAGTGTGGTTCTTTTTCCAAAGGGCTTATCTCTTCTCTACATGCTTCATATCCCTTCTCATAATCAGGCAACCCATTGTTTTGTAAAAACTTCGCAAGCTTTGTGGAATTTTGAATATACAGGTCACACTGCGTGCATTGTTGCTTTCGTTGCTTCGGGCCAAGAGCCTGAAGGAAACACTAGAGTTATTCCCAAGACAATTTGTGGCTTTCCCAATTCTCTAGCATACTGAACAGTGTCAAAGTTCAGTTATGATAAAAAACAACAATAAAACTTATATTCCAGTTGCAAGGTGGATGTGTGCCTGCAGGCTTTCTTATTTCTTTCCCTTACTGGTGACTTCTTCCCAGTTTTCTAATGTATGGCAGTGACAGGTATGACAACTCTGGCTGTAAGAGAGATATACAGATCTAGATATAGATCTAGAGATGAGATAATATACTGTAAATATAGCTATAGATATATAGATATAGATATGCTCCCTGAATTTGCATTGAAATCCAAATTAATCCCTGGCATAAAATCTTGCTGCTCACTTGCGTCATACTACAGATTAATTGGCCCATTTTTGACATCCACTTTGAAACAATCCCATTTATTTATTTTTAAAAAACTTTGTTTACAAGATATTCTGTGATCATCCATTTCTACTCACATCAACCTTGCTTTGTACATACCTAATAGAAACTAGCAAATGGTTCTGTTAGTACAGCTGCCATTTTATTTCCATTCTCCCATGCTATACATTAAAAAAAGAAAATATTGTTAAGGTCGCAACCCACCTTTCAATCAAATTATCGGGGCAGGTTCTCCTTGATCTCACACCTATTTTCCTCTTCTCTTTTTCATCTAACATTACATTTAGTAATGTAAATGGGAGGAGTTTGTCAGTACAGTGGTACGGTACCTCAGTTTACGAACTTAATCCGTTCCAGAAGTCCGTTCTTAAACCGAAACCATTATTAAACCGAAGTGCGCTTTCCCTAATGAGGCCTCCCACCACCAGTGCCCTTCCACTGTTCAGATTCCGTTCTCAAACAGAGGTAACGTTCGCAACCCGGGACACTACTTCTGGTTTTGCGGAGTTCGTAAACCAAATCGTTTGTAAACAGGACTGTTCTTAAACCAAGGTACCACTGTACCAAGTTCTGGAGGAGGCTAGGGGCTCTGTTTGCTGTGGTTTGTTGGATGCCCTCCAACTTGTTGGCTCCTAGAATGTGGATCCTTTGAGATCTGTGACTGATAACTTATGTCCTTGGAGCCTTACACATCCTGATTGGTGAAATCATCACAGTCCACACATTGGCTAGTAAAGTAGTAAATGCTTCCACGAGGGAGGATTTCGTAAAAAATAAAAATCTTTAAAAATCACATATTCTGTCTATTTGAATAACTATTGCCCAGTGTCAGGTGCAAGCTCTGTGAGTAGGTTGTGGTGGTACAACTCCAAGGACTTTTGAATGAAATTGATTAGATCCCTTCCAGAGTCTGGCTTTTGGTTTGGTTTTGGCATGGAAACTGCTTCAGCTGCCTCTGGTGGGGTGGTTTACATTGGAAAATGGACTGGGAGACTACTGCTGAATCCTTCAGCAACATTTGATACCGCTGTTCGTTATATGCTCCTGGGCTGCCTTCAGTAGGCATTAGGGGCGATGTATCTAACTGGCTCCACTCAGTTCTGAGAGAAAGGAGCAGGGAGGTGATGCTGGGAGACTGTTTTCTTCCTCTTGGCCAATAGGCTCCATTTTCCCCACCCTGTGCTGTTAAAAGAAACTACCGGTATAGGTCACCCAGATATACGGGTTCCAGGGTCATCAGTATTCTGGTGACACCCAATGTCCTAATTTCCATCAGATCCCAGGGAGGCAGGTGAAAGATTGAACTGTAGTTTGTTAATGGCAAAGGATGGGGTGGAACATGCTGACTCCAGACAAAACGGAGGTATTGCTGTTAGATAGACCATATGATTCAGGTATGGGTTTACAATGTATCCTGGATGGGGCTGCATTTGCCCTGAAATGTCAGGTTTGTAGCTTGACTCAGCACTCTTCCTAGATGGGCAAATAGTGTCTCTGGTGTGAAGTACCTTCTTTCAGCTTTGGCTAGTTCACCAGCTACAGCCCTTATTAACAAAGCTAGACTTCTTTCACAGCAATTCATGCCTTAAAGGTAAAGGACCCCTGACCATTAGGTTCAGTCATGACACGACTCTGGGGTTGCATGCTCGCTCTATAGGCTGAGGGAGCCAGCGTTTGTCTGCAGACAGCTTCCGGGTCATGTGGCCAGCATGACTAAGCTGCTTCTGGCAAACCAGAGCAGCACACGGAAACGCCGTTTACCTTCCCGCCAGAGCAGTACCTATTTATGTACTTGCACTTTGACGTGCTTTCGAACTGCTAGGTTGGCAGGAGCAGGGACCGAGCAACGGGAGCTCACCCCGTCGCAGGGATTTGAACCGCCAACCTTCTGATCAGCAAGCCCTAGGCTCTGTGGTTTAACTCACAGTGCCACCTGCGTTCATGCCTTAGCAACCTTCAAATTAGAGGGTGCTCTTGCAAAGCAAAAAGCTGCAATTGAGATTCTGATAGCTGGCTTGCTTCCAGGCTCAATTTAAGGTGCTATTGTTGGCCTTCTAAAGCCCTTAATGGTTTGTCCCCTCTATACCCTAAGGAATTCCTCCTTCCACATAAGCCTGCCTGTATGCTCCAGTTATCTGTAGCCCTGCTCCAGTAACCTCACCACCATGAGGAACACTTGGCAATGACAAAGTGTAGGACCTTCTCTGTAGTGGCACCATCCCTGTGGAATGTGGAATGTGAGTTGTGCGCCAGCCCATTCACAGTACTTATTTAGAAAGCTGAAGAAGACATGGCTGTTTAAAAACACTTTTACTCCCTCCCCTTTGGTATTTTAATCTTTTAATTGTGATGCGTGTTTTGCAAACTCTTCTTGCGGTCTTGTTTTAAATGCTAATATTTTGATTTATTTCATATGCCAGCATTTTGACTTATCTGTTTGAACTGCGAATTGGTTTATATTTTATTCCTGTTGTCTTTTTTTTTTGCCTTGAAATCCTTCTGAAAAACAGGTGGGATATACTTTTTGTATCCAATATAAACATGCTCTCCATGAAAGGAGATTTGGTTTTATATTAAGAAGGGGGGTAATTAAGCTTGCAAAAGGCATGGCTTGCCTGCAGGCTATGGACTTTTGAATGACACGTTCTTTCTGCAAATTGGTCAAGTGGTTCCAGAGCCTTGTACTGCCATGTTGATGCCCACAGGCAGATGACAGTTATTGCTTATAAGGTAGATCAGGCTACCATCACACTGCTGGGTTTTTTTCCCCTTCAGTGAATGTCAGGAAGTCATAGTATACTATATGAAGTGCAAGTTATCGCTTCCTTGAAATCCTTCCTTAAAGCCCACCTTTTACAAAAGCAAAAAGCCCTTGCTTATTCACTCCCAATAAGTCACCATCTCCAATCACATCTAAAGCTGCCGTCTTAAACATACTCAACTGGGGAGGGAGGCTGCAGTCCTAACCCCCAGTCTGCACTGCTGGATAGGATCACATAACCAAGGGACTCTGCTGTCATGCTGCAAGTTGAAGAAACCACAGCAGAGGCAGTGTGCTACCACCAGTGGTATCCCCACCACAGTAGTAACTGATGGGGCATTAGGATATTTCAGGATCCAAAGGATACTAACATCTGGCTCCAGCTTGGGGTTGGTGCAACAAAAAAGGGTGGCTACAACTGCCTCCACCTTCTGCCCTGGCTGGTGCAAGTGACAAAGATGCAGTAGTGGTACCAAAACTCAGTTCTGTCCTTCTCTTTCCTGGTCATAGAATCTCATAGAGTTGGAAAGGACTCTGAGGATCATCTAGTCCAACCAATATGTACCCATCCCTTATGGGGATCAAACCTGCAGCCTTGGCGTTGTCAGCACCACGCCCTTACCAACTGTGCTATTCTGTGGGCCAGAGCAAGGATTGCTCTGCTCACCTCACTGAATACAGTGAGACCTACTTCTGCACATAGGAAGGCACTGCAGTTATGGGTTAACTGATTTTTCTCACATCCATCCTTCATGATCTTTTCTTCTCACCTCCCTTTGGTTCCTCTCCACTGTCTAATTTTACATTTCCTCAGGGTTGGGACTAGTTTTTTTTTATTAAAAAAACCACACCTTACGCTATAAAACACTATGCACATTGATGGTGCTATGTAAGTATTCATAATTTCCACGATTTAAAGTCGTCCCGAGGCGCCAGCAACCATTTCACACTCCGCATAAAATCACATAGGATAGCTAATACTATAAAAACTTTTTATAATGCCAGTTGAACATTTGATAGAGCAACGGGTTGGGGTTTTTTTTGGGGGGGGGGGTAATGTAACTTGCTCCAGACACAATAATTACAGTGTAAAAAAACCCCACAGTTTACAGCTCCACTCTAGCAAGCCTGCTTGAAGAGTGTCAGAGCAGCACAAAAGCTGGTACAATTAGCTTTCATCCCTGCTGAGTTGGCAATAAAGTGAGCACAGAAGAATATATTAATTGGTATTAGTCAATCCATTTAAGATGTTCATTCTATAGTCACCTTTGCATTTTTTTTTCCATTAAAGAGAACTGTCACATCAAACTGAAAAGGAGTAGATGCAAGATTCTTTTTTTTTAATCCCATTGCATTCCAAGATTTACCTTTGAAAGAAATAAAAAACCCCCACCAAGTTCAGTTTCCTGGGTTCTATAACAGATGGTAAATATGACAATAAGTGATAAATATTGCAAGTTACTGCCTTGCCTTTCTTTCTCTTTCACTTGTTGCTATTTTTTTTAAACTATGTATTGCTGATTACTGCACCTTTGAATCAGAATGAACAATTAACTGACTAATTATTCTAGTCACACCAACCCACAATGAAATCTTTATTCAGTGTTTACAGCAATCTTTGGCAAAGAATGCCTTGCTGTTTTTAAACTAAGAAGAACTGCACCCTTTGGCTCCTCTCAGCATCAGCTGCCTTGGTTTCAGTGTAGGATGCCAATAATCAGTCGTCTTCTTTTTCTTTCTTCTAAAGTGGGCACTTTTTATAAAAAAAATATATAAAGGAGTGAAAAGAACTATTCTCATCAATGCCCCATATATTCTGCCTGATTTATGTCCCAGTCACTGGATCTCTTCCTTCCGTATCTTTTTAACATTTATTTTCTCTACCTCAACTCCATCCTCTCCACCTCTTTCTCTCTCCTTCATATATACTAGGAACAAAAATGGGCAGATTCCTGAATCTGAAGTGCCATATGAAAGGGACATCCATGACCAGCCAAATGTGACCAATTCAGCTGGTCAGAAAAGAACACAAACCTCTTCTGGGAAGAAGGAAGAGAAGCATTCACTTTGTTTTAGAGCACGCAAAACAAAACAAAAACTAATTTTTACCTATTTACAGTGAAACTGAGGTTTTGGGATACTTTCTGTCCTGCTGATGCTTCGCAACCTGATTTCAGTGCTCTCACAATTCACTTCTTCTACAGACCGCTCTCCAATTAAAAGTGATGCTCTGCTACAGTTCACCACATATTTATCCATACTGTCACTTACGGAGGTTAAGGACATGGCATGGTAAAAGATCCCCCATCTCCTTAGAGTCTCTCTGAACAGAACTCACAACTTCTGCGAAAGCTCTCTGTATGTAGAGGACTCTTTGCTTTACTCTGCCTTGTGCAACACTCTTTAAAACCTATCAGGCTCCTGTTTTTAGATCCTTAAATGCATACAGCTCCTACTATCCTCTGTTTGGTCTCCATCTTTATAAAGCTTCCCTGTGCTCCCCCACCTCCTCACAGAGGTCTTTCTGTAGCAAATGTCTCCACTGACCATGGAAGGGCTGCCCACTGCCCGAACACCCCAAATAGGCCGCTCACACTTGCCACAGGTACCACTCTTTCCCCACTGATGCAGAACTCAGCTCCCATTTTCTCAAAACAGCTGCACCACTGAGTTACGTTAAACTTCCAAAGCTCTGTTAGAAAATTCCAGATCTGAATTGCCACCGTAGCCACACCAGAGGGTCTCCTCCTTCCTTCTGTGTTCTAGACATGTGCTTATAGAATCTTAGAGTAGGAAGGGACCCCAAGGGTCATCTAGCCCAACCCCCTGCAATGCAGGAATCTCAACTAAAGCATCCATGACAGATGGCCATCCAACCTCTGCTTTAAAAACCTCCAAGGAAGGAGAGCCAGCCACCTCTGGTGGGAGTCCAGCCCACTACGGAACAGCTCTTGCTGTCAAAGTTTCCCCCCTGGAATGTTTAGCTGGAATCCACTTTCTCGCAACTTGAAGTCATGGGTTCGAGTCCAGCCTCCTCTCTAGTTCTGCTCCTCCACCTATAACTCTCATTCTTAGCCGTGCCTCCCTCCACAAACTTGTAGGGGGGCGGCCCCTGCTTTTAACACGAAGCTCAAAGGGTGGCAACCCAGAACCCCCAAGCCTTGGTACCTGGATGCGTCCACTGAACCTTCCACCTTGGGTCAGATCCAAGATGACAGCTTCTTTATTAACCCGGAGTAAGCCGCCGCGCTAACTACTCCGATTCCCTAGCTTGGGACCCAGCGCCCTGTAACTCGGCGGGAACTTCGGACCGAACATGGGACCAGACCATGAAAAGGATCTCGGTGCCTGGGCGCTCCTTCCCCCTCAAAACACGCTCGGATCTCTCCCTGGCGCAGGAGGAAGCGCCATCCGCAGCCACGTGAAAAACCAGGCACGATCGCGCGGACCTTTCCTCAATAGGCGTCCCTTTTAGAGTCGCCGTGCGTCACTTACCCGGCGAGGTGCTGCTGCTGCTGCTACCGCCGCCTCTTGTCCAGGGATAAGTTGGCGGGAGATGGTAAAGCGAGTCTCTCTCTCTCTCTCTCTCTCGCTTCCCTTCCACGAACCGGCGAGTGGCCTCCCCGCCGTCGCAAGGGCGCCCCGCTCTCCTTCACCTCCTCTCCTCGCAAGGTCCCGACACAAACTCCAGCTCGCCACCGCAGCCTCCAGCCGCCAGAAGCCCCCGCCGCGAAGCTCGGCTCCCCGCTGCCGCCGCTGCCGCCTGCCCACCGGCGTCGCTGTGACCAACGCCAGAGCGTCCTCCTCCCCCCCCTTTCCCTCTAGCGGCTCGTCAGGAGTTTCCTTCGGGCTTCCCCTCCCCACCGCCCCTCGGGCGTCGAGGCCGACCTGCGCGCTGCCTAAAAGAACGAACAGCTTTCTCCGGCCGGGAGAAAAATAAAATAAAATAAAAAAGCCCGCTCTCTGTCGCGCAAAAAAAAAAAAAAAAAAAAGTCGCGCGGCGTCTCTGGCGCTCGCTTTCCCCTCAGAGGTTTTCTGCCACTGAGGTGAATGTCTCACTGTTTCGCCTCAGGTCAGTGGCGGGAGGAGAAGCGAGGCTCATTCGGCACCAGCGAGTTGGGGACAGGAGACTGGAGGGAAGCTGTTGTGGACATTATTATTATTATCTATAGAAAGTCGTGCTTCTTTGCTGCGCTTTTCGCGCCGCCTGCTCGCTCCTGTTCGGAGCGGCCGCCGTGTGCCTGAGCCGCCGCTGCCGCCGGTGCTCCTTCCTCCGCTCATGAATATTCTGACGGGAGCGAACGCCGCGGAGGTAAATGGAATTAGCTGATTGGTGCCAGGAATGGGCGCCCCTTCCTCCGGGTGGGGCTGCCTGGAACCCCACCAGCTGAAAGTAATTAATGGTCGGTTGGCACCTTGAGGAGCAGACAGAGGAGGCGGCGGCGGCGGCAGCAGCTCTCAATAGCAAGAAATACCTTCCCGTCCCAAGGATTATCCAGGACTAGAGCCGGATACTCCGCTTCTTAAAGCGAGCGCTTTTTTTTCTTTCTTTCTCCAAAACTCATCTCTTCAATGCCTGATTTATATCCCCCCCCTTCCATTTATCTGTCTCAACTCCACCCTCTCCGCTGGTGTAAATCAGAAGCACAGCATGTGACCCCCATCAGGTTGATGGATCCGGAGTAAACTACCACGCATCCTAGTTCCGGAACGCAGTGCCTAATACGGAGTTTGGAGTCCCCACCATAGGAGCCGGCGACTCCCCAATAAAATACAGTGGTACCTCGGGTTAAGTACTTAATTCGTTCCGGAGATCCGTACTTAACCTGAAACTGTTCTTAACCTGAGGTACCACTTTAGCTAATGGGGCCTCCTGCTGCAGCTGGAGCACGATTTCTGTTCTCATCCTGAAGCAAAGTTCTTAACCCGAGGTACTGTTTCTGGGTTAGGGGGGTCTGTAACCTGAAGCGTCTGTAAACCGGGGTACCACTGTATTTGAGAGCCCCCCCCCAAAAAAGTTGATGGGCATTGCCATTCAAATAGGCACGTGATCGATTGGGCGGGGCTTAGTGCCCCTCCCCCCATATTTCATTCGACTTGGCACCCCCGATCCTCGCCAAGTCAGCCTGCGATTAAACGAAAAGCGAAGTCCACCTGCGCGCTTTCAAAAGAAACACTCCAATTAAGAGGGAGGACAAGGGGCGTCGAAGCGGGCCGATTTACCTTGTAAAGCCCCTGTGCGCTCCTTTAGGATCGCGTCTTTTTTTTAACTCTGGGACTTTCCGACGAAACAGACCAGGAGACCCCAGTGAGACGGAGACCCCGCCATCTCAACCCCCCCCCCCCGCGCACCTTCCCGGCTCCATTCACAGCTTCACGTCGAGGACTCCCACGCGCGGGAGAAAACTCCTTATCCAATAGCGAGCCAGCCCGCGCATTCCATTTCGAACCCTTTTGCTCGCGGCTTACCGGACGTGGGGGCGCCTCCCCCTCTTCTTGCCCCGCGATCGGTGGCTGGAGGAAGCAAAGCGAGTCTCTCTCTCGCACGCGCCTCCTCTCGCTCCTTCCCTTCCCATAGACGCCGCAGCTTCGCGCTCATTCACCCAGCCGCGCCGAGAGGAGCCTTTCTGGCGCCGTTTCCCGAGCGTGCGCACTTTCTCGCAAGGTCCCGGCGCCCAACTCCGCCGCGAGCCTCGCCTCTCCAGAAGCGCCCAAGCCCAAGCCAAGGCAGGTGGCTTGTCCAAGAGATCAGATCAGAAGAATCTTCATTTGCATCAGCCATAGCAATAAAATGAAATGTACTGAAGATAGAGGTTAAAAACTCAACTGTACCAAATACATTCTGGAGCTTTATATCAATAATAGATCTTATTCTAATTGCCCTAGCTCAAAACCTTGCAGTCCAATACTTGTTCAAAAGTTTTTGGCCATATTTCCCTCCATAATCCCGCCTTCATCTCACCCGCATTTTGGTTGCCATGCAGTTCATTCAGTTTCAGCTTTGTATTCTTGTTATATATAAAAGCGTGCCTAGACATTCTGTGGTTGCACCCATAACCTCGGTTTAGGGTGCCATTTAGCTCTTAGCTTTCATATCTCAGCTTCTAACACTGAGCGGCAGCCCCACTGCTGAACGCGGTTTGGATTTGGAGCAAATTTATGCTGGCTTAGTTTACACTGGCTAGCTTTCCGCCAGCTGCTTCTGGATAGGATTTCTCCCTGAGATTCTTCTCCCAGTTCTGTTGCCTTCTGAAAATGTACTCCTTGGGTCAATGGCTGGAGCATAGGGGAGGCTCCTTCCGCTTGAGCTAGATTGTTTGTAATGGAAACTGTAGGGAAGCACTTATAAGCATTGTTCTTAAAAAGTTAGTATTTATGTTGTCTTCTTTTCTCTCTCACACTCCCTCTGCCTGCTTGCCCATGTTCTAAGTGGCTCCCTCAGCCTCTGGTGCTCATTCCGCTGCTCATGAATATTCCGACACAAGCGAGGTCTGCTGAAGTAAATTGAATTAGCCAGTTGGAGCCAGGAATATGTGCCCCCCACTTTTTATGGTAGTAGGAGCAAACTGGAAGCCCACCAGCGGGACGTAATTAATGGCCAGTTGGCACCCTGACGAGCTGATAGAGGTGGCAGTGGTGGCAGCTCAGTAGACTCCTCTTGCAATAGACAACCCCACCACAAGGATTGTCCTAGGATTTGTAGTTGTGAATGGTCTACCACTCAGGTTCCAGAGAATACCACAATTAGTTCAGGGGCTCAACTATATATGCAGAATATTATCTGAGATCAGCTTACTGTGCTGATGGATAAAAGTTCAGATTCCAACGTTTTTTTTAAAAAAAGAATGGGTCCACCTTTTTATAGTTGTCACTGACTTTTGCAGACTTTTAAAAAATGATGTTATCCAGGGCCTTGCCCCTTTGCCTACCACTGAACCTGTGCTGCATGAGGTCAGAGACAATTTCATGTTCCAGGTATGGAGTGGGGGAAAAGTGGTGGGGCCTTGCTAGTTTGCCAAAGCCTTCTGGCTTGTGTGACCTAGCAATGCAGCAGCCAAAGAAAGTATAGCCGCCTGGTCAACCTCTGGAACCAGAAAGAAGTTATTGGCTCTGCTGCTGCATGACCAATGTGCTCTCCTAATCTCAGCAACTCAATGGCCAAGGAAACCACTGGCCAGTTCCAGAGCTGAAAAGGATGCGGGGGCTCACTGGTTTGGCCAGTGAAGGTCTGAGGTCCTCTAGCTACCTTGGCAATGTAGTGGCCAGACAAGCTTAAGCCTTCCTCTCAGTCTTGGAACTAAGGAGGGGACAGATGTTGACAAACAGCTGCTGTGTGGATGCTTGCCCACCTCTGCAACTCCAAAGCTGGGAGGAAGGTTGGGGGCTCGTCACGTGTACCAGAGTCGACTTACTGTGATGAGCAGGGGAAATGAAAATGGGGAAGCCTGAAAAACTGGGAAATGATATATAATGAGATGAAAAAATGTTGAAATATACATTTACTAAGAAGCCAGAAGCATTTTTACTTGGCATTGTAGGAGATGATATAAATAGAAAGGATTGTAAATTATTTTTATATGCAATGATGGCAGCAAGAGTATTACTGGCACAAAATTGGAAGCAAGAAGAAATACTGACAAAAGAAGAATGGAGGATGAAATTGAAGGACTATGCAGAATTAGACAAACTAACAGGAAGAATGTGAAACCAGCGGGACCAGAGATTCACAGAAGACTGGTGTAAATTTACGGACTATTTGAAAAGTAATTGTGACGACCAGATTACGTTTGTAGGTTTGCAAGGAGTTTTGTGAGGTGAATTATTTGAATTATTGCAAAAAATAGTATAGAGGAGAATTGTTAGTTAAGATAATTAAAGGCAATATGAATTTAAGAAATGCAGAAGAAGTGATAAGAATGGTGGATCATCAGAGGTGCTGATGGAAGTCCAAAAAGATTGTATAAGATGTGAAGTTTTGTTGTATGTATGATAATTAGTGTGTGTGTATGTGGAAGCCTGGACGAACTGATCTCCAGACCCATACTAAAAGAGGAGACTTGAGAGGAGACATGACAGCCATCTTCAGATATCTCAAGGGCTGTCACATGGAAGATGGAGCAAGCTTGTTTTCTCCTGCTCTGGAGGGTAGGACTCGAACCAATGGCTTCAAATTACAAGAAAGGAGATTCTGACCAAACACCAGCAAAAACTTTCTGGCAGTAAGAGCTGGTTGTTTGACGGTGGAATGGTCTTCCTCTGGAACCTCCTTCCCTGGAGGTTTCTAAGCAGAGGTTGGGTGGCCACCTGTCATTGATGTTTTGATTGAGATTCCTGCATTGCAGGAGCTTAGACCTCAGGGTCTAACTCTCCAATTCTATAATTCCAAGATTCTAATTCTATGTGATTCGAATTCTATGTGATGTGGCAATGCAGCCAGAGTTTAAGCTTTGTGAGTTTCAAAAATGGTTTTGGATGTGTTCTCAGTAGGGACAGTTCTTCTGAGAAGATAACAAGGCTTATACCTAAAGCAAAGCCTTCTCATAGGCTTCTTGTGAACAAGCACAATCCCTGCATCCCTAAAGGGTCCTTCATCTAAAGACCTTTGGGCACAAAGGAATCGAAACAAACATTGACATGATGATAATTTTATTTTATTTTATTTTATTTTGTAAAAAGATCTGCAGTAATTTACAGATATAAACATACCATAGAAAGTTTGGGGTTCAATTTCTTTATTAGCATCCAATATCAATTTTTAAAACTTATTGTTTCAGTACAAAACGACTCAAATGGAATCAAGGACTCTTTTCAAGCTATGGTGGAGTTTTGATTTTCTTTTATCTGACACTGCTCATTGCAAATGAGTTACGGCTGTGGCGAATGCACCCTTTGGTTTATTTGCAGATAATACTATTTCAGAACAGCGTTCCACTGCTGCAAATTTGTTTCTTGTGGAAGATGGGTAGTTCTACTACAATGTTGCTTTTTATTTTGTTGCTTTGGTATCCTAGTTACAATGTTGCAAGCGTGGCTTACCCATAATGGCAATTTGGCGAAAGAGAAAGTGGCCCACCAACAGCAGCCAGTTCCCTCAACCCCACCAGTCCCAGAACCCAACCAAACCCATCCAAACCCAGAACAAGTTCTTACCTTCCCCTCTGTTATACCCCCCCCCCACTCTCCACCTGCCTTCTGACTTGGGAGTTGGCATTGCTGTGACCTTCCCCTTACCCCATCACATTCTGGAAAGAGAGAGAGAGAGAGAGAGAATGAATCATAGAGTTGGAGCCTGAGGATCATCTAGACCAGTGTTCCCCAACCTTGGGCCTCCAGTTTTTGGACTACAATTCCCATCATCCTTGACCACTGGTCTTGCTAGCGAGGGATGATGGGAGTTGTAGTCCAAAAACAACTGGAGGCCCAAGGTTGGGGAACACTGATCTAGACCAACTCCTTGCAATGCAGGAATATTCAGCTGTCCCATACAGGGTTCAAACCTGCAACCTTGGTGTTATTAGCACCATGCTCTAACCAACTGAGCTATCTATTGAGAGAAAAAGAGGGAAAACAACTTCCCTTCCTAAGCAATTTCCCATAGAAAATTCATGTTCAGGCAGGACCACAAGACAATTCAATCTTCCAGATATCACTGTTTCCTTGAGATGGGAAACACCTGATCAAATGGGAAATAGATATTTGTTGCAATTTTCATAAAGTGGTTCATTCCCAACGCCTACAACCAATCTGTAGAAAGCACTTCAGCATGTTCCTTTGCAGCTTTACTTTCCCTCTCTCTCCTCTCTCTGAAAATAAATAAATAAATAAATAAGAAAGACATAAAATTATTTAAGTCCCTGGACTGATTAGAATTCATCCAGAGGAACATAGGAAGCCTCCGCATACTGTATGGAATCATACCATTGAGCCATCTAGTTTAGCACTGTCTACACCCGTGTTGCCCAAACTTGGGTCTCCGGCTGCGTTTGGACTACAATTCCCATCATCCCTGACCACTGGTCTTGCTAGCTAGGGATGCTGGGAGTTGTAGTCCAAAAGCAGCTGAAGACCAAGTTTGGGAAACACAGGTGTAGACAGTGCAGTGTTTGGGAAACATTGGCCAGCCTATCCTGAGATCCAGCTGCTGTTAGACACTCAGATGTGTTCTTCACTCCATTAGCCTCAGCAGGCAGCAGCCACCAGTGTAATGCTGACAGAGACTGAGGAAGCCCAAGTTCAGATCCTCATGAACCCATGAAGTTCAGTACCTTGAGCCGATCATTGCCTCTCAGTTTAGATTTCTTCTCAGAGTTGTTGCAAATAAGGATAACATGGGGAGGGGGGCAGCCATTCTATTGCATTGAGCAATCTGGAGGAAAGGTTGGATATAAATGCAGTCAACACAGCCTACCATTTCACTGTTCTTTAAATGTTATATTCTAATGGAATATAGGCACTCTCTCGCCCTAGATGCAGTGATCTGTAAATCATACAACTGTTCTGCAAGAGAAGATTCTAAAACAAACCCACAAGATTTACAATTAGTTTTATGTGTTCTGTTAATATAGCTGTAAAGGGAACAAAATGCTATCCATACAAATAGGCTCTTCCTTTTCCAATGCTTTTGATGTGTGTGCTTGAAGCTTTGGTGGTAGAATAGATTGATCACCCGCATTTATGCAGATGATGGAAGCACCGTCATCAGAGGAAGTTCACAATGGTTAGAGCACGTGTTTTTTTCTGAATGTTTGAGAGCAGAGGCCCAGTGTGGGCAGTCAGTGTAAACCTGGGCTTACGTGCCGAGTAATTTTAGCGAGACACTGTGGGTTAAACCAGAGCCTAGGACTTGCCGATCAGAAGGTCGGCAGTTCGAATCCCCGTGACAGGGTGAGCTCCCATTGCTCGGTCCCTGCTCCTGCCAACATACCTAGCAGTTCGAAAGCACGTCAAAGTGCAAGTAGATAAATAGGTACCACTCCGGCGGGAAGGTAAACGGTGTTTTCGTGCACTGCTCTGGTTCGCCAGAAGCGGCTTAGTCATGCGGCCACATGACCCGGAAGCTGTACGCCGGCTCCCTCGGCCAATAAAGTGAGATGAGCGCCGCAACCCCAGAGTCGGTCACGACTGGACTTAATGGTCAGGGGTCCCTTTACCTTTACTAATTTTGTAGTCATATTTTATTTGGTTTTGAAAATGATCCTTTCTAACTTGACACCATGAGACAGCACAAAATACTGTACAAAACATCACAGCAAGGTTTACTGCAGTGGTTTTGAACCAGTGTGCCATGGGAGGGGTGCCACGGGCGACACTGGCATCTGTCCTTCCTTCCTTCCTTCCTTCCTTCCTTCCTTCCTTCCTTCCTTCCTTCCTTCCTTCCCTCCTCTGATGCCCTCTCGTGTCTCTGCCCCCCAAAGGCTTGCACAGCTGTGTTGCAGCAGCCCCAGCTACAAGCTCCCCAGGCAAATGGTGTCTCTGGGGCTGGCCAAGGGGTGCTTCTCAGGCCCATGTGGGGCAATGTGAGAAGGCACCTCTATTTAGGGCAGGGGGCTGCCCTGAGGACTCCCAAGGAGATGGGAGAGGAGGCTGAAGGAACACTCCACAAGGGATGGTGTTTGAAAAAGGGTGAGTGGCTGCTGGCTCTGCAGGCAAGGGGTGGCACAACTGGACTCCTGAGCCCCACAGCGGTGCCACAGAAAGAAGGTAGTTGGTCAAGGGAGCCATGGACTCAAAAAGATTGAAAACCTCTGGTTTACTGTAACCATTAAAGCAAATAAGATCCTGTATTAGTAATATTATAAGGAGCTATATTATTGAATAATGAATATAAAATATTTATATCAGTTAGCATCATGACTTAACAGGCTTCTATCTACCATGTATGTTGGAAGATGGTTTTTCCGTTTCTTTGTTATAGATTTAACCCCCTCTTGAGATATCATTGGCAAACTTGACGCGAGGTCTTCCAAAATGGGGGCAATGATCTTTACTGATGCTTGGATGCCAGCTACCATTTTAAAGCAAGATGGTGGACCCAAACATAACTTTGGTGTGACTTTCCTCATTTTTTTACTTTTTTATTTGCCATATCTTTGACTGCCTCTCGAGATATCTTCACCAAATTTAGCCTGAGGGTTCCTGATGTCGGGCTGGCAGTCTTTGTTGATGTTTGGATGCTGGGAACCATTTCCAATCAAGATGGTGGACCAATTTTTGGTGTAACTGATCTATGTATCCATTCATGGCAAAAATTGCTCAAAGTGCTAAAAGTCCCTTTCTGTGTATCAGTCTTTGTTCCTATTATGTACTGAGTTGAATAGGATCCGAAATGCAGCAGTCTGATTGGTCCTAGAACAATAGGATTCAGAATGCAGCAGTCTGATTGGCCCTAGAACAATAGGATTCAGAATGCAGCAGTCTAATTGGTCCACAGGAGCCACCCAATCCAACTCCAGGTGGAAGTGAATCCGCGACCTGATTGGCCTACAGGTGAATCCCAGAATTAGCCAATCACGTGGGGCCCATTGTGTAAATAATGTATATAAAGCAGACATTCTGGGGGAACTTCCATTCCTCCTCACGACTATGAGCTGAATAAAGAGCATGAAATCCATTCTCGACTCCGAGTATATTTTAGTTCCCATTCAAATATGCAGCTCCCATATACAGTCATACCTTGGATCCCAAACGCCCTGGAACTTGGAAGTTTGGCTCCCAAATGCTGCAAATCTGGAAGCAATAGTTCTGGTTTGTGAACGTTCTTTTGGAACCCAAATGTCTGACGGGGCTTTTTGCGGCTTCTGGTTGGCTGCAGGAACTTCCTGCAGCCAATCAGAAGCCGCGATTTGGTTTTCAAACATTTTGGAAGTTGAATGGGCTTCCGTAACAGATTCCGTACAACTGCCTAAGATGTTATAGGAAGAATCATTAGGCAGCTCACATTCTTTAAGGCTTTATGGGAAAGGGATTTGGGATGCCAATTAGATGAGGATATGTGGAATAAGATTTGGATGTGGCCACCTTTTAAAACTGTTTCCTCAAAGATCCAAGGAGCTTCACTAAATACTTTCATGAGTACGTATAACTAAACAACTTCTCCTTTGTGTTGGTGGAACTGTGGGGGGCTAGGTGCAACCATTTTGGTCATGGGATTTTGCATTACTCCCTGAAATTATAGTTCGGCGTCTTCTGTCTGACCCTCCGCTGCCAGCATTCTTGTTAGCAGATAGCCTAGGACATATGTATGAAGGATAAAAGCCGGTAGACATAGAGTTGTACTGCTTGAGTGCACATGCACACACACACCAGGCCCCTGCAATATACAGGCCCTCTTTTGCCCACTCACACCCTATTATAACGACAGGTATTTCACTAGTAAATTAATAAAAGCCACATTACTGTCAAAATCTCTGAATCTCTCTCTCTCTCTTAAAAAAAATTACATTGTAGCAAGAGTGGAGGTAGTGAGCCAGAATAAAATATATATGACAGCTTTAATAGAGTTGAGGCTGCCATGAATATACGTACGTTGATTATTCCTCACACCACAACACAGCGAAAATAAAATGCAGATACTGTCTAGTGCTCTAGGTTATAATTTAGGATAATGTACAGCATATAAAGCTATGCTTAGATATACAACACAGACCACCCTAGAGGATTCTGTAATATATGGCACGATAATTTCTTTAAAAACCACACAAGTTTCTAACTTTTATGTTAGCATATATATATATTGTGTGTGTGTGTGTACACACACACACACACACACACACACACACACAGGATGTGAGTGTGTGTTGCTGTTTTCTTTTCTTTTCTTTAAATGTTTAGGCATATAGCAATTTGGAGTTTAGTTTCTGACTGTATTGTCCCGTCCCCCCCAGCAACAGCAGATAGTAATATACTTCTGATAGCTTTTCTAAAGAAATGTTGTTTTATGCATGCGGGGTAAAGGAAGCCCAAATAAAGATTTCAGAAGCAGAGTGCAAGTGGGGTTGAGTTAGACAGTGCTGTGTGTTCTAGGTGCCACTGATGTACAATATGGCATTGCAAGTTACTGATGGGCACTCATATCTATATCTAGGGAGCGGATGGTGCTGTGGTCTAAACCACTGAGCCTCTTAAGCTTGTCGATCAGAAGGTTGGTGGTTCGAATCCCTGTGACAGGGTGAGCTCAAATTGCTCTGTCCCTTCTCCTGCCAACCTAGCAGTTCAAAAGCACGCCGGTGCAAGTAGATAAGTAGGTACCGCTGCGACGGGAAGGTAAATGGCATTTCCGTGCATTCTGGCTTCCATCATGGTGGTCCGGTGTGCCTGAAGCAGTTTAGTCATGCTGGCCACATGACCAGTGGCGTAGCGTGGGGGGTGCCAGGGGTGCCAACCGCACCGGGCGCAACATCTGGGGGGGGGGCGCGAGTCCAGAGGGAAGGGACAAGTTCCTTCCTCCGCCGGGCTCCCCGCCGCCACCGCCACCGCCAGCCTTGCGCCCTAGCGCGCGCGCCCCCCGCCGTCGCTGTGGCTGCGCTCCGCTCACTGCTCGCAGGAGGAGCAGCCGCTGCAGCAGCGCCGACGCCGCCACCGACGCCTGGCCGGGCACGGGCAGCCTCTGCACCCTGCCGCCGCCGCCATCCCCTCGGCCCAGGCACAGGCGGCGGCTGCTTCTGCCTCCATCCTCCTCCGGGCAAGCAGCGTTGTTTGTGCGGCAGCGCCAGCGGAAACTCGCAGGTTAGGGGTTGGGGGGGCGCAAATTACTTGCCTTGCCCCGGGTTAGGGGGCGCAAATTACTTGCGTTGCCCCGGGTGCTGACAACTCACGCTACGCCGCTGCACATGACTCAGAAAGCTGTAGACAAACTCCCTCTGCCTGAAAGCTAGATAAGCGCTGCAAGCCCATAGTCGCTTTTGACTGGACTTAACCATCCAGGGGTCCTTTTCCTTACCTTTTACCTTTATATCTATATCTAATAAAATAATTAAGCAGGTGCCTCTTTTTCTCTTTCTATAAGTGGCTCAATCCAGCAGCACTATGCTTGGAATGCGTTCTTTGCTTCTACAGCAATCCCACAGCTGTGTCTTTTGGGAGTGCACCCAACAAAGACAGGGAATGAGCTGGTGGAGATTCTGGAAGAAATGGACCCAACTCATAAACAGGAGAAAGAATAGCAATCCTACAGCTGCTAACTTTGTTGGGATGGTATCAGTTTATTAGACCAGCCTGTTGATGTAAAGGGAAAATAAATTACAACCCTAACTATCTATTTGATGGCAAACCTACTGAATTCAGTGGGGCTTACTTTCAGGTAAGCAGGTTGCAGCCTAAGAGTGCAATCCTATTCATGGGTACTGAGAACTAAGTCCCATTGCCTCCAGTGGGACTTTCTTCCTGGTGTAAGTGTGGGCTTATGGCCCAAAAGCTGTTTTGGGTCACATGTTGGGCATAGCACAGAAAAACACAGATGCTGTAGTACCAGCACAGCTGGTCTTTCAGGTACATCATTAAAGCCCTTCACTAGTTCAACCTAAAGTGAATTATAGCAGAATCTGGCAGGACCCTGACGCTGAAGCCGCCATCTATCTTAACTAGAAATTGTGGTGCTTTTGACTGATCTGTTCCTTGATTCTGGCCAATATTCCAGAACACCCTGAGTTAAATTCTAAGATACTTCATTGCAGGATGTACACTAGGCTTGGCAGCTCAGAAGTCACTCTGGAAGTAAACACTCTGTGTTTCTATCTATATGCATAGATATACAGTGGTACCTCGGGTTAAGTACTTAATTCGTTCCGGAGGTCTGTTCTTAACCTGAAACTGATCTTAACCTGAAGCACCACTTTAGCTAATGGGGCCTCCTGCTGCCGCCGCGCCGCCGGAGCACGATTTCTGTTCTCATCCTGAAGCAAAGTTCTTAACACAAGGTACTATTTCTGGGTTAGTGGAGTCTATAACCTGAAGCGTCTGTAACCTGAAGTGTATGTAACCCAAGGTACCACTGTAACTGCTCCTATTTATTTAATAAAATTTATATACCACTTGATTGTTGAAACAAACCTCAAAGTGGTTTACAAAAGGATAAAACAATAACTTTATCACTAAACAATTCACAACAATAATTTAAAACATACAGAAAGTTATAACTGCAGTAGAATAGACTAAAGCAAATTAAAACTCACAAAAGTTTCCAAACATCTGGGTGTTAAAGTTTACTGCATACCATGCATTTAAAGCACATGGCTTCCACCAAAGAATCTTGGTAGTTAGTAGGGTGCTGGGAATTGTAGCTCTGTGACAGGTCAACTATAGTTCCCAGGAGTTTTGTGGAGAGGTCATTTACTTTAAATGTAAAGCAATGTGTGAAGCCCAAATTCTCTTGGCTTCTGAAGATGCACACTGCTTATTTCAAAGAGTAAAGACATTTATTTTATTTTATTTATGAAATTTATATACTTCCCTTCCCTGGTTCACAGGATAAAATCGCAATATAAAAACACAGAATGCACAATCAAAATAAAAACAGAAACAACTGAATAACAACCCCCCCAAAAAGAACCCCACATTTAAAAGGGCATTGGGTGACAATTCAACCAAAGACCTGCTTAAAGAGGAACATTTTTGCCTGACGCCTAAAGGTGTATAACAAAGACACCCATCCACCGAGGAGCAGGTGTTGGTTTTCCTGTTACATGGAAGGAAATGCGTCTCCCTACCTACTGACACAAGTCTCACCTCTGGCACTGCTTAAACCCTGGGACGGTTTTAGGAAAAGGTTATAGAAATTCTTGGAGGATCAGACTACCTGTCACTGTCAGAGGCTGTATGCCTCTAAATATGAGTTGCTGGGAATCGCAGGAGAGGACAGTACTGTTGCACCTGGCTCCTGCTTGCAGGTTTCCAATAGGTAACCGGTTCGTCCATGTGAAAACAGGATGTCTAAGTCCATGTTCATGACTTTGGTCCACCATACTTCAGAGAAGGTGGCTTCTGAAGTGTAGGTGGGTTCCCATGAAGCAAGACACAGTGATAACAGCAAGAACCTTTATCAAACTAACAGAACTGGACAACAGGGGCAAAGCAACTAATTATATACATTTCTGAAGGCTTGAGCCACTCCCACTCCCAACATGATTGGCTGTCTAAACTTCCAAGCTGCGAATCATGACCCAGATTTTAAGAGCCAATGGCAGAGGCCCAAATCCTGAAATGTTCTGTGATTGGCTATCATGTATCGAATCAGAACACAGGGGCTCAGAATCCTTAGTCCAGACTCAAGCTCCGGCAAACACAGACCACTAAATACATAACAGCTTTCCCCCATTTTCTTTATGGGTTGTATCCAACTCAGTCATACTCTCAGTGAAATAAATGGACTTAAACTATTCATGACTCACTTAACTCCATTCCTTTCAGTTAGTCTACAGTGAATATGAGATAGGTGGATTCGACCCTTTGCTTCGAGTGGAAGCCATGTTTACACAGCTAGTGCCTTCCCTCTTTTAAACGCCAATCCCCACTACAAGAGCTGTAGTACATCACATAATACCCTTTTTCTTTTTTAGGATCAGCTGACTATCATAGAAGAGTAAGCTGGCCTTGTTCTCTGACTTCCTCTATGCTATTATGACTCAAACAGCATTAAAACTTGAAAGCCTCATTCTTACCTTAGTCATTTGCGAGAGCAAGAAAGACCTGTCAATTACCTTGTTACTTTAGCAGATGATATAATCATACCTGCTCTGAAAAAAGTCCCAAAGCTGTTTTCACCTCCATTGTATACCATTGCTGCTCTATGTGAATAGCACCCTTATCTTAGGATGAATTAATGTCTCTGTGTTACTTACATAAATGGCTTGGTGTGCTCTTCCAAGTCCACATTCCCAGCAAGTTTGCACTCCTGTCTTAGCGGCATCTATGCTGGCTTGGTCATGTACACAGAATGGAAGATGGCAGGATCCCCAAGGATGTACTCTATGGGGAGCTAACCCACTGATGTCTGCAAACGTGACAACGTCCACCCACCATGTAAGCATCCCTTGCAGACGACCTCAGTGCCTAGAGACAGACAGGCCATGCATCCATAGCAGTGACCAGAGGAGGAATGACCACTGGGAGGAGCGCAGAGAGAAGAAACGTCATGGTGCATCTTCAGCAGCACAACCGGACACCTTCATCCGCCCCATCTTCAACAAAATATGTCTCTCCCTTATCGGTCTCTACAGCCACAGCAGGCGCTGTAACTCTCCAATGGTTTGACCTCACTCCTGAAGGCACATTCCTGCATTGTCTCCCAAGACAGAGGGATGCCGACAAGTCAGATATAAATATTTCTTGCAATATGACAAAGTATAAATATGTAACGTAAAAATAAAGGGGAGGGGGGCTCTTCCATGCCACTTTTGAAAATTGGCTCGACATGTTGCTAAGCGAAACGTCCGCTTTGAATCAAATATCCTTCTAACACTTCTTGGAAGTGTTCCTGCCGCTGAATCCGTGGAAATTTAAATCCATGCAAAACTGAGTAAATAACAAAGAGCATGCTGAGTAATTTTAAAATTTAGAGGCTATGGGAGAAGATGAAAGAAACATTATTTTGCTATTACTGTTTGAACAAGAGAATTTTGTGTGCTTCGAGCTATTTACACATTCCCCCTACAATGAAAACTTTGTGTTTATATATAACGGAGGGGTTATCTCTTCAATATACTTCACCCGCCTTCCTGCAGGATTGAAATGGAGAAAGGGTTACAGGTTATTCAAATGACAGAGCTCAGGAAACAATAGAGAAGAGAACGAAGACACAACTGTTTTAGCCTTTCATGAGGTTTCCAGTAGCGCAGTGTGTTTTCCACTATCCTCCCCACCCCCTCTTTCCACTCTGACTGCCTCTCCTTAATATCTGCGCAGGGGAAAAAAGAAGCGGCGCGTCTTGCTCATGGTGATAAAAACTCTGCTGTGGCTTTTCTACGCAGGGAACCAGTAGGAAGTATTCGTTCTTTCGAAAGCAGGAGCAAGCTTGGTGGCTTTTGCTTTTTTTATTATTATTAAAGCCCAATCGACAGGAGCTAAAATGCTACAGGGGGAAATCATCATCATTAACATTTCATCTTAACCTTTACTTACCTGTTCCTGTCATTTTTTTTTTAACAGCCATTTTCACACACCCTTCACTTTATTAACTTTTTGATTTGGAGAGTCGGTAGAAATTACAGGATGAAAATGTATCATTATTCATGCCGCAGAACTTTTCCGACAAAGCTAACAGAAGCGGGCTGCCTCTTCTGTGCTTTTGTTCTGTGTGAATAAGATGGAATTGAGGTCATTGTTGTCTCTACCCCTCGAATACCCTCCTCCCCCCCCCAGTGAGTTTCAAAATACTAAAATAAAGCCACAAATGACAGTTAGCCCCAAGGAACCATAAAACAAACGCATACATATATAAAAATGGCTAACAATAGAAGGAATTTATGTTGTCGTAAAATATAACTTATGTTACTGAAATGTCATGGAGCCAACAATGGAGAAAAGCTTTCAAAGCCCCATGTCCGCAGGCAAGAATACCGCTAGACACCTGCATGAAGGTGGCAAAGCAATCATATTATCTTGAATGGTTAAAGCTCCCGATCAAAGTTCAGAGATGAATGCTGATTCTTATGTGGCCAAAAGGGCAGCATCGATGCCAAGAAGCATCGGGCCTAGCGGAGTCCCAAGGTTTGCAGAAATACCGTATTTTTTGCTCTATAAGACTCACTTTTTCCCTCCTAAAAAGTAAGGGGAAATGTGTGTGCGTCTTATGCAGCGAATGTAGGCTGCGCAGCTATCCCAGAAGCCAGAACAGCAAGAGGGATTGCTGCTTTCACTGCACAGTGATCCCTCTTGCTGTTCTGGCTTCTGAGATTCAGAATATTTTTTTCCTTGTTTTCCTCCTCCAAAAACTAGGTGCGTCTTGTGGTCTGGTGCGTCTTATAGAGCGAAAAATACGGTACAAAGCATCTGTAGAGGAGGACCTTTTCAGAGTGAGCATGCTCAGTGACCACAGAATGCTGACAGATTGTTGGAAGGGGAAATGGAAAACTGGGCAGGTGGAGAAAATGGAATGGAGTGTTGTGGTGGAAAGGATTGCTGACTGACTGGCAACAGGAAAACAGGAGCACTTCAGACTGCGACATTTTGTTGTTGTTCCCATTTGCTCCACCCTATTTCCCACTAATTTTCTTTTTTCCTTTCCTTCTCCTCCTGCGATGAGGCTACATTTTAATATTTTAATGTTTCCATATTTTAATGTTGTATTTAAATTTTGTTTTTAAGTTGTAATCATTCAATTTGTTTTTATTATCGCTTGTAAGCCACTCTGAGCCCGGCCTTGGCTGGGGAGGGCGGGGTATAAATAAAAATTATTCTTATTCTTATTCTTATTCTTATCAGTGGTCTGATTTAGGCATTGTAGCCAATTTTAATGACAGCAATAACACTTTAAAAAATACTTGGCAGTTCTTGGAATCATAGGATCGTAGAGCTGCAAGGGACCTTGAGGGTCATGTAGTTCAAGCCCCTAGGATGGAGGCATCTCAACTAAATCAACCTCTGCTTACAAACCTCCAAGGAAGGAGAATCCACCACTTCTTGTGGGAGTCTCTTCCGCTGTCCAACTGCTTCTATCGTCAGAAAGTTCTTCCTGGTGCTTAGCCGCAATCTCCTTTCTATAGCAACGTTATTTGTTAGGTACTAAGCAAGCAAGCAATCTGAATTGTGGGTTAAACCACAGAACCTAGGATTTGCTGATCAGAAGGTCGGCGGTTCGAATCCCCGCGACGGGGTGAGCTCCCGTTGCTCGGTCCCAGCTGCTGCCAACCTAGCAGTTCAAAAGCACGTCAAAGTGCAAGTAGATAAATAGGTGCCACTCCGGCGGGAAGGTAAATGGCATTTCCGTGCGCTGCTCTGGTTTCACCAGAAGCGGCTTAGTCATGCCGGCCACATGACCCAGAAGCTGTCTGCGGACAAAACGCCGGCTCCCTTGGCCTATAGAGCGAGATGAGTGCCGCAACCCCAGAGTCGGCCACGACTGGACCTAATGGTCAGGGATCCCTTTACCTTTTAAGCAAGCAATCTGAATAAAAAACATTGCTAAAAACAGTAACCTAAGGGAAATGGGGGGGGGGGGTGGCGGCAGAAAAGTCACCTATTACAACATGGAACCAGAGAACTAGGAGGTCTTCCAAGTGTCACCTTTAAAAACCTGGCAAGAGATAACAATGAAAAGTGACAATTGCTATGCAGAGAAACTCCCATTAACCTGAATGGCCTGGGGGGACATCTAGAGCATTTGGATAATTAGGTCACTTTAAATAGAAAGGACTGTTAGAAGAGGCTGACTATGTTCACACAAACAGTGTGAAAACAAACAAGCATGTAATTAGATAAACCTAGTTGAAGCTATCTTGAAAGGCTCGGAAATGATGTGCTGGAAACTTTTCTAAAAATGGATGCTCAGCAAAGGCTGCATTCCCAATCATACTTACTTGAAAGAGAGGGCTTGTGCTCAGGTGAGGTTTGACAAAAAATAAAATAAAATAAAATATAAAATAAAATAAAATAAAATGCTGTGCTGTGCTGTTGTTTAAGAAAAGCAATTTTTTAAAAAGGAAATACTGTCCAAAAAACAAAACACCCTTCCTTGTGACTGATTTTACTTAATGCATTTCTAATCTATCATTTATCATAACGTCCCGAGGCAGGTTACTAAGAGACTTAAAATCCAATGACGCTTAACTCAAAGGTAATTTAAGTACATGACTAGGCATAGGACAGGAGCCTCCGTGATGTGGGAAGACACAAATGCAGGCCACTTATACTCAGATTGCCAGAGTGTACAGTTTTAATTTTCCTAAAACAAAATTTCTTGGCTGATAATGACTGGCGTGTTTGCTGTTCTTCACGCCCGCTGTTGAAACATTTCCAGGCCTCTTTCACTGCACCTGTTGTGAAGAGAATTGGCTTCAGTCCAATGACTCAGACTGTACGGGAGATTATAGGTACACACATATATGCAGGTAATAATAACAACAAAGGTAGCAGATTGACTGTGTATAACATTTTCATACTGCAGCTGACAGGTTTGTGTGTGAGCAGAAGGAAGTTGTGTCCTTTCCATGGATATCAGGCAGACATGTTTAAAATGCAGCAAAGGACACAGGAAAATAGGGTGCAAGGCAGGGTTGGCCCAAGATGGCACCGCCTTCCCTGCCAGGGAAGAAGGGGTGAGTGAAGATCTATATCATGGAAAAAGGGGGATCTTGCCACCTGAGGCGGTTGCTTCACTTTGCCTCATGGGTGGGCCGGCCCTGATGGAAGATATGAACAAGGCTGCATTTGCCCCGTGGTACAATTTTGCAGGTTAAAATAAATTGCACACGCCGTGCATGGATAAATAAAGTTTGCCTAGCTGATTATAAATGAAATATTGGATTTTCTTGGAATTCAAAATGCTGGGACAATTTTGCTGGTGAAAGAAAATAAACGAAAGGGGTTCTGGAGAATTGGGACAGCATGAAGTCATGAATTAAGCTCATCTAGAAGGGATAGGGGACAATGCAGAACAAACACGCTCTTTATTCCTGCGCAGTAGAAGCCTCTTTTAAAGTCCCTGTTCTGACCTTTCAGAGGAAACTATTCGCACATTTATGATTTATTTCTGCAACCATGTGGACTAGAAGAGTATTCTTCCTTTAAAGAGGGAAGTAAGAGATCCCTGTGATGCCAAATTATTTTTCCATACCAGGTTCAAGATACCCCATCTTTGGTTCTGAATATCAATCTCTGGAAATGAATAAATACATTGTTTTCTTTATTTTACATTGGTCCCACAGGCGTTTTGGGGAGGGGAATTTGGTAGCTTGTACTAACATTGGCACAATGCACAGCAGAGCAGAGCAGCGATTGCCCACAGCTTGTACTTTTTGTACTCTTTCTAAGACAAATGGGCAGTGATTTTCCTTGGAATACTCCGTTTGCAGATTTGCTGCAGTGATTCTTACATGCCCTCAATACAAAGAGAAGAATGGGGGGTATTATAAAGAGAGAGAATGAAGGCAATCAGTGAAAGCATGAATTATGTTGCACAAGAGCACCACAAGTTCCACCAATTGCTAGTGAAACATATTTCTTTACACAAAGTAAAGCGACAGGGCACACAGCGCTGTGTAATTTAAAAGTTTGGTCTAGACACAATTGGCACACATAGCTTAACTATTCACAACCTAAACACCCTGACACACAGTGATTATCTACTTACTGTTAAATTCAAGACAACCACACCTACTTAACTTTGCATGGAATATACTTGATTTGAACAAGTTCTAGGAGAAATTGAACTCCTGGATTGCTGGTAGTTCAAACTGTTCTATTATACTGGTGCATTTCCAGACACAAGCCCTATTGGATTAAACAGACAGAGGACAGTGGTCCATTGTCTTACGACCAGTGAGAGTCCAAACAGAGGCATAAATAAAAACAGCATTTCCAAATTGTTTCTTCACGTTTGTTTCAAGACTTAGGCTGACTACACGTATCACTTGCAGTATCCAAACAGCGCATTGGGCATCTATCCAAAACAGAGGTTCCCAAATTTATTTGGCCCACTGCCCCCTTTTCAGAAAAGAAAATTGCTCAGAGCCCTCCTGGAAAGCTATCTTCTTTAAGCAAACAAACAGAAAGATGCAGTGACAAATTTGTGTGGGTTTGACCATTGGTCGGTTATATCTGGCATTTTGTGTGTTTATTTGAAAAATAAAGTAACCACGATGACTTTAACTCTATGTTACATCACTAAGCATAATTAAACAACAGATGAAACATGTATGAACGGTTTTTCAAAATTCTCTTCTTTCTTTATGCTTCCCCCAACCCATCCCCAACCCCCCCAATTACATCTGAGGCTACTACTGCCCCCCTGGATCGTTCCAGTGCCCCCCCCGGGCGGTATCACCCACTTTGGAAAACACTGGTCTAAAAGAAATAGGGAAAATATAGATATCTGGATGATGTTTGAATGATTCTTGAGAAAAGGAAGCTGGGAAAGTTGGTGTCTCAGAGAGCTGTGAAGTTTAGGGTTAATAAATTCCTAAAATGTTTAAGTTTGACCTTTTGCTGCACTCATAGTAACCAACATTTCTTCAATCCTTCCTTTCTCTTCCTTTCTTCCTATCAATATAATCCTGGGCTGAATTTAGACACATCAAAAAACCGATTCAGTTAAACTCGTTGTAAACTTCATAAAGGGAAAGACCATTGGCAAAAGGTGGGACTCCACAGTGCCATCTGGTGTCACAGTGTTATAATGCATATAAAGCATTTTTTTCTCTACCAATGTAGCTGACTCCCTAAACACAGGAAGGTGATGCTAGTTACACCAGCTTAAGTTAAGCCAACGTGAAGTAGGTCCATTCAGGAAGCTCTGGGAAGGGCAAATGGTGTGGGAAGGTTCAGGGTGGCAGGAGAGGTTATATTAATTAATGTTTATTAATATCCTTCCTAACTTGTGCTAGCAAGTTCCTTTTCTTAGCAGAGTTACATTCCCCTTTTTACATGCACAGCAGATAGCTGGTTGCAGGTTCGTGTGAGCCTCTCATTATTATACAAGTCAGTCTGTCTCAGATTGAATTGTACGTTCCTGGTAAGTTCCCTTGAATCCCTCTTAAAAGAATAAAGACACCACAATCGGATTCAAAATCAGTAAAAGAAATTCAATCACAGTTGGATTCCTGAAGGTAGACTTAGTTACAAATACGTACATGTGAATCTACCCCATATGGGTTAATAATCCCAGTGCTTCTGCTAGCTGAGAGCTAGCAGAGCAGTCCTAGTTAAAAGCTGGTCAAACGAAGAAGGAAGTCAAAAAGAAGGATGCTACGTGACTTGTCCTTTTGTTACCTGGACAGGTTAGGTCATACCCACCTATCACATGCAAAAGGAAGGATGCTCCAGCCAGGAGGAACAGGAAGTTTCAACTGGCTGGACCAAACATTTCCTCGCATGTCCCCTCTAGCATTACAAGGAATGTTGTACTTGACTGCCTCTCATGGATCACATCCTACAAATGGAAGACAAGCCTTCAAACCACAGAACCATCTCAGACAGCATCACTACCTGTTGGCACCAGGTGTGTACGAACTGCAAGGTTGCACAGAGATAGCTCACTGGAAGCAGCTCAGAAATGCCGGTCCAGGGATGCAAACAAACAGGGGACAGAGCACAGATGGCATCCCAAGCAGGGCTCAGCACGGCAATCCAATCAGCACTCATTGAACATCACATTCCCCAGGCACGCACCACATGCTCCACCAACCACACAGCCATAAACAAGGCATGAGGAACACTATAGCTCACCTTGTGCCACACACCCCACCCACATTGTGCAACTTGCAAGCATGTCAGACATCCACAGGGGCAGCTCCTGTCACCTCCTCACCTCCAAAGAAAACCACGCAGCACAGATATCCAAGGTTGTAAAGACTGTGGAGAGAATAATTGGGTGCACTATTCCCACTTTGGATCAAATCTATACTTTCAGGTGTCATAAGAAAGCTGCAGAGACAGTGCAGGACAGTGCACACCCCAGAAATGATCTCTTTCAGCTTCTGCCTTCTGGAAAAAGGTTCAGGTTTATAAAGACTAGGACTAGCCACCTGAGAAACAGTTTCTATCCAAATGTGATTTTGGTTTTAAACGCAGTGTAAGGTAGTCTCTATGGGAGTATATTGTATTTAATTATGGGGTATCAGAGTTTTTAGGGGGTTAACCAGGCTGGCATAGCTGGGATAGCAGGTTTGTTGGTTTTTGAATGTCTGATGTAGATCTTTTCAATTTTGTTGTTCTGTATGGGACAATGACAATAAAGATTATCGTATTGTATCGGGTAGATGCAAAAGGACTGCTCCTGGGGGTTTCTGGGAGCTGTGGTCCACAGGCAGTTGCAAGAGCTACCGCAGGCTGACCTCCGGGGGGGGGGGAATATGGGCTCCTCGGCTGCTGTCACCCCTGAATAAATGAGACCTAGTGCTGACAGTTGTAAAAGTTTGGTCTTTTATTGAGCACACTTTGAAATGAGGCTCCCCTCTGGTTAAGGGGTGGTTGAAAGGTCTCAGTCATTAGGGGGACCCATGGTGGGCATATAAATTTGTTGCCTTGTGGCCAGAGAACAGAGGAGGGGGTGACTTGTCAGTACCACAGAACTGTCAACATGGCTGCTTGTTTGTCTTAAATGTTCCACTGCGAACTTCATTTTTTTATATATATAAAATTTTTATTGGTTTTACAATTTTTTTTTAAAACAATACAAACATATAAAAAGACATACAAACATGTATAGTTTCATACCCTTTTTTTCATAAACCTTGTTTCTCGGACTCCCCCATACCTCCCCTTTCTGTATCCCAATGTCCAAAGTTTTTCAGCAACTTCTAAATAGTTCTGTCAAGCCTCTGTCCTCTTAATCTTTCCTTCATTCTAATCTTATATCGCTGTAACCCTTTCTTTCTCAAAACCTCGACATTCTAACATTCATACAGTTTATAGTAGTCCTTAAGGTAAATTTTAAACTTCTTCCATTCTTCTTCCGCCGTCTCCTTCCCCTGATCACGGATTCTGCCAGTCATCTCAGCCAATGTCATGTAGTCCATCACTTTCATCTGCCATTCTTCCAGGGTGGGTAGATCTTGTGTCTTCCAATACTTTGCGATAAGTATTCTTGCTGCTGTCGTGGCGTACATAAAGAAAATTCTGTCTTTCTTTGACACCAATTGGCCGACTATGCCCAAGAGAAAGGCCTCTGGTTTCTTGGGAAAAGTACATTTAAGTACCTTTTTCATTTCATTATATATCATTTCCCAGAAAGCCTTGATCTTCGGGCACGTCCACCAAAGGTGATAGAAAGTACCTTCAGTTTCTTTACACTTCCAACACTTATTGTCAGGCAAATGATAAATTTTTGCTAGCTTGACTGGGGTCATGTACCACCTGTAGATCATTTTCATAATGTTTTCCTTTAAGGCATTACATGCCGTGAATTTTATACCGGTGTTCCACAACCATTCCCAGTCAGCAAACATAATGTTATGACCAATGTCCTGTGCCCACTTAATCATAGCCGATTTAACTGTTTCATCTTGTGTATTCCATTTCAGCAGCAAATTATACATTCTTGACAAATTCTTAGTATTGGGTTCTAACAATTCCGTCTCTAATTTTGATTTTTCCACCTGGAAGCCAATTTTCCTATCTTGTTTATAAACCTCCATTATTTGATAATAATGGAGCCAATCTTGTACTTTTGGTTTCAATTTCTCATGACTCTGTAATTTCAATTTATCTCCATCTTGTTCCAAAATTTCCCAATATTTTGGCCATCCGGCCTCCATATTGAGTTTCTTCAATGCCTTAGCCTCCAAAGGTGACAACCATCTAGGGGTTTTATTTTCCAACAAGTCTTTATATCTTATCCATACATTAAACAATGCTTTTCTAACAATGTGGTTTTTAAAGGCCCTATGCACTTTGATTTTATCATACCTGTCAGGGCTGCCACTCAGTCCCAGCTCACATAGGACCACGTTAGCCAGCGTTCAGGTTAAAAGAGTCTTTATTGGATTACAGGTTCCATTTCCAAACTGCAATGTGCAGCCCTACTTCTTCTAGGTCAGACCGGCGAAGACCCGTCTGAGTCTCCGCCTCTAGCACACCAGCTTAATACCCTAGCCTTGCTCCACCTCCTGCGCCTTTCCTTCCGTCTCTGGGTCCTTCTGCCCCCGGGGTCTCTTCTTTCCTACTCTCTTCTGACGCGGACCCCCCTGACCCTTCCGCCTCCTTGCGGCGGGCTTTGGGACCTGGCTCACTCTCTGGGCTGCTTACTGCGCCAGCTTCCGCTACATTTGAACTTGGCGCGCGCGCCCAACTCTCAACCTTCCTCTTGATCGTTTCGTCGCTCCCCGAGGTGGGCGTGACTACTCCTGACTCATGCCCTCCCTCCTTCTGAAAGCCTCCGGAACCCGGTATCTGGTCCCCTTTCTCCCCGCTGCTCCCGGCTGGGTACTGCTCCAACTGCTGCTCTCTGATTCCTCTCTGGACCCTTCTTCCTGGGGTGTCCCCCTGCTTTCCCCCCTTGCTCTGACCGCTGGCGCTCCCTTCTGGGAATCCTCGGACTCACTGGATAAGCTCGGCGATCTCGGTTCGTCATCCCCACTCATCTTTCCTTCGTATTCCTCCCCCTCGCTCTCTGTCTCCTCCCTTCTCTGCGTCTCTGCTCCTGAACCCCTGACATCCATCCCCCCCTCGAAGCCCCCCCTTCCCCCCTCCCCACTTTCAAGGGTGGTTGCTGGGTGCTCCATCATCACAGGAGTGAATGCCGGATACAGTTCGCTCCTCGTCGCTGGCCGCCAACTGAAGACCTCCGAGTCTTCCTCCTCGCGTTCGTCAACGTTGAGCTGCTCCGCCTCCATTTCAGTGCCGCCGTGCTCGAAACCGAGATCCTCCCCGCACACGTCCATGTCAGTCTCTGCGTCAGTCGCTTGACCTGGCATCTCCAGCCACCTCCGGCGCCACTGCTCCTCTGGCCGATCGTCCCACCAATACGAGGTGTCGGACGCCGAACCCTCCGGTGACCCCTCTGGGGAACGTGTGCGCTGTGCGGGCTCCCCGTCCGAGTCGAAGCCATGGAACGTGCTGGAGGAAAGTGTGGGCGTGAACAACCAGTCGTCGAAGAAGCCTGCTGGCATGGGTCTGTGTGGGAAAAGGGCATGAAACTCGTCCTTGAGCAGGGGTTCCTCCAAAGCGTAGTCTGGCACCCAGCTATTAGCACTGGCCCGGGTGCCCTCTCTGGCTAGGAGGTATTCCACTCCGTCCTCCCCCCATCTGGAGTCCAAAATCTCCGTGACTTCGTTGATGGGGTCCTGCTGTGGCAATCTCCCCGCCTCCGTCCGCTCCTGAGACGGACTCGGTGCTGTTCCTGGTTCCTGGAACCTGTGAGGTGTCCTGTAGGGAGTGAGCACTGACCTGTGGAACACCGGATGCATTCTGGAACCCTCCGGTAGCACCAGCCTGAAAGCTACTGGGTTGATCTGCGCTTCGACTTGGTATGGACCGAGTTGCTTGTGCCCCAACTTCTTTTTGGCTAACGATCTGGTCGGCACTGCGTGGGCTGCCAACCAGACCCAGTCTCCCACTCGGATCTCTTCGCCAACCCGCCTGTGCTTGTCCGCTTGCACCTTGTATGCATGCTTCGCTAGCTCCAGCTGCCGTCGGAGTTGATCGTGGACCTCCTGCAACTCAGACGCGAAAGCGTCCGCCGTCTGCGGTTCCCCTTCCCCCACTCTGTCCAGTCCCGGGAAGGTTCTGGGATTCCTCCCATTGTTGGCGAAGAACGGCGTCACCCCTGTGGACACGTGCTTCATGTTGTTGTAAGCGAACTCGGCGAGCGGCAGGTAATCCACCCACGTCGCAGGCTGTTGATTGGCATAGCATCTCAGGTACTGCTGCATGATGGCATTGACCCTCTCCGCTTGCCCGTTGGTCTGCGGGTGTCTCGCTGATGTCAGGTTGATCTTGACGTTCAGGAAGCCCATCAGCTTCTGCCAGAAATTCGAGATGAACTGGCGACCGCGGTCGGACAGTATAGACCGCGGCAGCCCGTGCACTTTGAACACGTGATCTATGAACAGTTTGGCTGTTTGTTCTGCCGTGGCCACCTTCGCACACGGTATGAAGTGCGCCATCTTGGTGAACAAGTCCACCACCACTAGTACAGCTGTCTTGCCTCTCGAGCTGGGTAGATCCGTGACAAAGTCCAGGGCCACCCTCTCCCACGGTTCAAACGGCGTTTGCAGCGGTTCCAGCAGTCCCGCCGGTGGTTTATGCACCGGTTTGGCCCTCTGGCAGGTGTCGCACCTCGCGACGTAGTCCGCGACTTCCCCTCTAAGTCTGGGCCACCAAAAGTCCCTTGCGACTAATTCCACCGTTTTTTCCGTGCCAAAGTGCCCGGCCGTGGGTGCGTCGTGCAACTGCTGCAGTACCTTGGCGCGAAGTTCATCTCCCGGCACGTAGATGGCCCCTTTACGTAAGAGCAAGCCGTCCCGTATCTGGAAGTCGTCGCTCTTCGCCGTGCCCTTGTGCACCTCGGCCATCTTCGCCTGCGCGAATGAGTCGTCCTGCAACGCCCGTCGCACCGCATCCAGGTCTACTGTGGCTGAAGCGCACGCCCACGCTGTTGGCGCGAAGATGTGCATGGCTGCCGCTGGCGTCGCCTCTTCGAGGTATTGCGGTTTTCGGGACAGTGCATCCGCCATGATGTTGGTGTCGCCTGGGACGTACTCTATTCGGAAATCGAAGTCAGCAAAGAACTCCGCCCAACGTATCTGCCTCTGGTTCAGGAACTTCGCCGTGCGCCAGTGCTCCAGATTCTTGTGGTCCGTGCAGACCTGCACCGTGTGCTTGGCGCCGATCAGGAAGTGTCTCCACGCCTTGAAGGCTGCATGAATGGCAAGCAACTCCCTGTCCCAGATGGTGTAGTTCTGCTCCGACTTGCTGAGCTTTCTGGAGTAGAACGCTCCCGGCCTCCAGACCCCCTGTGGGTCCCTCTGCAGCAGGACAGCTCCCACTGCTCTATCGGACGCGTCTGTCTCTACCCGCATCGGTCTGCTGGGGTCGATATGCAGCAGTTGCTCTTCCGACGCGAAGAGATGCTTGAGCGCCTGAAAGGACTGCTCCGCCTGCTCCGTCCAGATGAATTTCTTTTTCTTGGAGCTTAGCGTGTCCGTAATAGCCGCCGTCTGCATCGCGAACCCTTTGATAAACTTGCGATAGAAGTTGGCGAAGCCGACAAACCGCTGGACCTCCTTCCGGTTGCGCGGGCTCTTCCAATCCAACACCGCTCGAACCTTGGCGCTGTCCATGGCTAGCCCCTTGTCCGACAACTTGTAACCCAAGAAATCCACCTCCGTCGTGTCGAACTGGCACTTCTCCAGTTTGGCGTACAGTCTATGCTGCTGCAACCTCTCCAGACCTCCCGAACGTCTTGGTCATGCGCTTGCTGCGACTCGGAGAATATCAGGATGTCATCCAGAAAGCAGACGCACTTCTTGTAGAGGAGTCCCGCCAACACATGATGCATGAAAGCTTGAAAACAGTGAGAACCGTTTTGCAATCCAAACGGCATCACTCTGTACTCGTAGGTGCCCAGAGGCGTGAACATGGCTGTCTTCCACTCATCGCCCTCCCTCATGCGGATGAGATTGTACGCCCCTCGCAGGTCCAACTTGGTAAACACGCGTCCCTTGCGCACCGTCGCCAGTAGGTCGTCAATCCTGGGCATGGGGAAATCAGAGGGCTTGGTCATCTTGTTCAAGAGGCGAAAATCCACCACCAGCCTTTTTTGGGGCGTGTCCTTCTTCTTCACAAAGAAAACAGGACTGCCCCCCACTGCCCTGGACTCCCGGATGAAACCGCGCTCCAAATTGTGATCTATGAACTGCTTGAGTTCCTGCAGTTCATCCTCAGACATGGAATACAGCTTCCCCTTCGGTAGCGTCGCCCCTGGTAGGAGGTCAATCTTGCAGTCATATTGCCTGTGCGGTGGTAACTTGTCTGCCTCCTTCTCGCAGAAGACCTCCAGAAAGTCTGCGTATTTGTGGGGGACTGCTTGCAACGTTCCCAACTGCAGTTGTGATTCCTCCTCCTCTCCCTCCTGTCCGGGCAGGATGCAGTGTTCTGCGCAGTAAGAGGAGCCGAAGATCAGCTGTCGCTGGTACCAAGCCAGTGTCGGACTGTGCCTGTCCAGCCAACTCATGCCCAACACAATGGGTGTGTCCGACAGGCGGGTGACGTTAAAACTGATGACTTCCCTGTGGTTGCCAAGGCGCATCACCATTGGCGGCATTTGCTTCACCACCTGCCCCCCCAGCAACTCTCTGCCATCCACTGTGACGACTTGCAGGGGCAGAGTGGCCGGTAATAGCTGTATAGCGTGCTGCTCCACAAAATCCTGTGCTATAAAGTCTGCGTTGCTTCCAGAATCCACAGAAAGCGGCACTTCGATAGTGACGCCATCGGGCAGCTGGAGAGATGCTGTGAGTTGCACTACTGGTTTGGGTGGGAGGGGGTCCGTGGGTTGCAAGATCGCTGGGGACTGCTTCAGTGATGCGTCTGGCTGGGCCCCAGTGCCTCTGTCTCCAGCCAGACATCGTCGTTTCCCTGCTGGTGTTCGCTGTGTTGCGTGGCCGCTTTCACCGTTGCGGAGGCTGCAGTGTGCTTGGAGCTCCTCTGGGGACACTCTTTCGCCAAGTGTTGAGAGCTGTCGCATATATAACACTTCCTGGTCCCTCTAGGAGGTTTAGTCTTGACTGCCGCCGGTGCAGGGGCTCTGGTAGCTGACTGAGCCCTGGCGCCTCCCACCTCCATAGGTTCCACTCCCCCTCCTGGCGGAGGTGTGGATTGCGCACGCGCAGCTTCCCTGGGAACGAAAGAGAAACTTCTCGCTGCTTCGCGCCCCCCACGTCCTTCGTCTCTGCACCATGGACGTTCTTCCAGCCTCACTCCCACAGTCAGCGCCCTTTGGACCACCTCCTGCGTGCTCCGGGGCCTCTCCCCCCTCGCAATTTCGTCTTTAACAGCACTGCTCAAACCCTCCCAGAAGAGGTCTCTGACTGGGGGCGAATCCCGGTCCCATTCCAAGGCACTGACCAGCGCAAAAAAGCGGGCGTGATACTGGCGTACGCTCGCCCTCCCTTGTTTCAGTCCATGAATCTCCCGTCGGGCAAGATCCACGTCAATGGTAGATAAAAAGCACGCATCCATCGCTTTGATAAAGGCATCTGCATTCTGAAGCGCCGGATCTTTATCCCTCCACAAATTGCGTAGCCACGCTTTAGCATCCCCATGCAAATGGGATAGTATAAACCCCACTTTCTCTTCCTCATCCCTAAAGTCTTTCGCCAGCAGTTGCAGTGCGCACATTACGTCTGCTCGAAAATTGGGGTACTGTTGCAAATTCCCATCGAAGTGAGCCACAAGCCCTCCTGCTCTCCGTGCCAAGCCAACCCCCTCCGGTCTGGGTCCTGGCTGCCCATGCTTAACCAATGCTTCAAACCTGGCGTGGAGATCTCTGTAGGCGGCTGCCGCATCCTCCTCCCTTTTCTCGGATGCCTGTACCTCCGCGTTCAATTGAGTCACTGCCTGTTGCAGCGCTGAAATTTTCTCTGCTTCCGTCATCTCTGCCAACCGTTGTGAGCTCGCTCCCAAACACCAATTTCCTCCTCTCGCTGCTTCTGCCTCCGCTGCGAGGTATCAGGTGTCCGAAGCTTAATGAGACGGGTCTTACTGTCAGGGCTGCCACTCAGTCCCAGCTCACATAGGACCACGTTAGCCAGCGTTCAGGTTAAAAGAGTCTTTATTGGATTACAGGTTCCATTTCCAAACTGCAATGTGCAGCCCTACTTCTTCTAGGTCAGACCGGCGAAGACCCGTCTGAGTCTCCGCCTCTAGCACACCAGCTTAATACCCTAGCCTTGCTCCACCTCCTGCGCCTTTCCTTCCGTCTCTGGGTCCTTCTGCCCCCCGGGGTCTCTTCTTTCCTACTCTCTTCTGACGCGGACCCCCCTGACCCTTCCGCCTCCTTGCGGCGGGCTTTGGGACCTGGCTCACTCTCTGGGCTGCTTACTGCGCCAGCTTCCGCTACATTTGAACTTGGCGCGCGCGCCCAACTCTCAACCTTCCTCTTGATCGTTTCGTCGCTCCCCGAGGTGGGCGTGACTACTCCTGACTCATGCCCTCCCTCCTTCTGAAAGCCTCCGGAACCCGGTATCTGGTCCCCTTTCTCCCCGCTGCTCCCGGCTGGGTACGTGGGTCCCGATCTCCAACTGCTGCTCTCTGATTCCTCTCTGGACCCTTCTTCCTGGGGTGTCCCCCTGCTTTCCCCCCTTGCTCTGACTGCTGGCGCTCCCTTCTGGGAATCCTCGGACTCACTGGATAAGCTTGGCGATCTCGGTTCGTCATCCCCACTCATCTTTCCTTCGTATTCCTCCCCCTCGCTCTCTGTCTCCTCCCTTCTCTGCGTCTCTGCTCCTGAACCCCTGACAATACCATAGATATGCATGCCAACCAAATGTATTATTGAAACCTTCTAAATCCAAGATATCTGTATTCTCGAGGAGCATCCACTCTTTCAGCCAGCAGAACGCTGCTGCTTCATAGTACAATTTTAAGTCCGGCAGGGCAAATCCCCCTCTTTCTTTTGCATCTGTAAGTACTTTAAATTTTATTCTGGACTTTTTGCCCTGCCAGACAAATTTCGCAATGTTCCACTGCGAACTTCAGTGCTTTTGAAACTGGTGACCACAAAAGCACATCTTGGCCAAACTCATGCTTCAACATCCACAATTATTTTAGTTTGCAGGCATCAGATTGTAGACAGGGACTAATAAGACAGCTGAATGTGTTCCTGTTTGCCCCTTCCCCTTGACACTCATAATATACTATGTACAGTGGCATTTTAAAATGCTTACGGTACATTCCTATGCAGGTATTTACTTGGGCATGAGTGCTCTTAGTTTCACTGAGGCTTAACTTCTGAGTATACGTGCTGAAGATTCACTGTTAACACAAACTGATTTTTCACATGTGAGAATCTGAAAATAGCATGGATGTATATAGATGATACATCTTGCTTTTCTGAAGGGGTGAGACAACCTGCTTTCCTGCTGTCAAAACACAATGAAGATATTTTTTTATTACAGCCTTTCAAGAATCTACATTGACAGCCAAGACTAGAACGTGTCCTTAACAAATACTGGAATGAAGGCGTCTATGTGCCTCTTTTTTATTTTTAGTTTGCTATTGTTCAAAAGTGTGATCTAGACAAGAGGGCCCATATTTTATCCAAGCCCATCACAATACAGCAACAACAAGGCACTTCAATTACTGCCGCAACAAGCTACCAATCCAACTTTATCAATCCAATTTTTCATCCTCTTTCTCTGACTCGACATTTGTTCTATATGTCAGAGTAATCTCATCAACCTCAGCCCACTTTAGGGTAATCAATCTCAGTTACGATATTCAAACGTAATGAAAAGAGAAAGCTCCCAACACAAAGAGCTAATAGCTACAGTCACGATTCTGGGACATACAGTCACTGCTTTTGCCATCCGCACTGTGCCAGTTCATCAAGCTTAGCCGACCTGGAGATGCGTGTAATCCCAACGAATCCTCAGTATCGGCTCTAGCCCCCATCAAGAGAACAAGGATGAAGATGCTTGGTGGAGCATCTTTGAAGGTGTCCCCTATTTTTATTGAAAGGTAAGCAAGGGTGGCTTTTCCGAGCGCAGTGCTTGGATGCCTTTGGCTACAATCCTGTCTTGCCCTTAAATATCCCAGGTGATCATGGGACGCCACTGAACCTTAGGGCAGAATGAAGCGTTACAACATTTTAGATCGTTGTTTCCTTCCTAGAAGTGACATTAATGTAAAACGTAAGTGGCTCTCAGAGAACCACCTCAGGGCAGTACATAAAAACACAGGAGTTTTAAGTGTTGCTAAGGTGAAGCCATCACCATTTGCTGCTAATTGCTGAGAGCTGTACCGCCTTTGGCTTCCTGGTAGCCCTGCAGTATTAGCAAAGTCAACAAAAGGGATGCGTCAAGGTGGAGGACATTGAACGGGGCCCCAGGCACATCCCACTGAACCAATTTATGCTGGTCTCCTGGGGGAAGCAAAGGGCTGGTAGGCAGTGAAGTGGAGGAGGGGATCCGAGCTGAATGTAGAATCAGCATGCAGGTAGGATCTGCAGGGGCGAAGAGTGGGGAGAGAAGCAGTCTCATGCCTGGCCTCTTGTCAGGCATTGGGGAGACTGGCATAGTGGATCCAATCTGCATATTAATCCCGGGGGAAAGAGCTGGTCATCAGCCTCTTACAGCAGCTGCTGTCATCAATGGTGACACAAGTCCCCTCCATGCTCATCCCCTCACCCAGAAGAGATTCTTGGTGGCTGGGTGAAGGGCCCTATTACTGGCTAAGCTGTTGTGGGAATTAGACTTAATTCCCATTTGCAAAGCCTTGGGTTATTTGACCTTTTAGTTCAGGCATAGGCAAACTTGACCCTCCAGGTGTTTTGGGACCACAATTTCCATCATCCCTGACCACTGGTCCTGTTAGCTAGGGATCATGGGAGTTGTAGTCCCAAAACATCTGGAGGGCCGAGTTTGCCTATACCTGCTTTAGTTCTCTTTTCCTTCCTATAAAAATGCTGCTAGACACTGTCGTTTCAAGAACATACAACTTTTACTTAGGCTGGATCTAGACACATCCAAGAAGTGCTTCAGAAAAATGTGTTGTAACCTTTATAATGAGAAATCGTGTTGGCAAAAACGCAACTCCACAGCGCCATCTGATGCCACAGTGTTATATCACATATAAAACACATATAAAATGCTTTCTCCTTTACTAGTCTGAGTCCTTAGTGTACTTGCAGGTGGCACTGTGGTCTAAACCACTGAGCCTCTTGGGCTTGCCGATTGGAAGGTTGGCAGTTTGAATCCCCGTGACGGAGTGAGCTCCTGTTGCTCTGTCCCAGCCCCTGCCAACCTAGCAGTTCAAAAGCACGCCAGTCCAAGTAGATAAATACTGTAGGTACTGTGGCGGGAAGGTATACAGTGTTTCCGTGCACTCTGGCACTCGTCACGGTCCTCCATGCACCAGTAGCAGTTTAGTCCTGCTGGCCGCATGACCTGGAAAACTGTGGGCAAACCTTGGCCTGAAAAGTGAGATGAGCGCTGCAACCTCATATTCTTCTTTGACTGGATGTAGCCATCCAAGGGTCCTTTACCCTTTTTTTTTTAACCTACTTGCAGTTGCAGATGAAATATACAGGTGGATGTTTCTTAAGTTGCCAATACGTTTTACATAGATGAAGTAAAGGTAAAGGTAAAGGTAAAGGGCCCCTGGACAGTTAAGTCCACTCAAAGGCAACTATGGAGTTGCAGCGCTCATCCCGCTTTCAGGCTGAGGGAGTCGGTATTTGTCCCCAGACAGTTCTCTGGGTCATGTGGTCAGCATGACTAAATTGCTTCTGGTGCACAGAGGACCATGACAGGTGCCATGAAACCGTTACAGACTAAATAACATTTACAGACTGACAGATACTCTGACGCAGACAGCCGCACAACACAACAGACCTGCTGCTCTAACAGTTAAGACTCATAAGACTGTTAATAACTGAACCAATTGAAATAACAGCCGCAGAACGTATGACATTACAGGATTCTACAGCCCTTTCAAATGTTAATCCTTTACATATGCATTTTGGATGCTAACATCCCACAGCTCTGCCCCAGCATATGGTCTCTACAGTAATGTTACTGTAGCATGTTCTTAATTAAGTCATATGTCCAAAGACTCAGTCAGAAAAAAATTAAGTAAAAACATAAATCTTTCCTTCCTTTGTTAATTAGGGATGTTTCTGTTTGTGGATTACGAATCAGGGGTAGGCAACCTAAGGCTCGGGGGCTGGATCCGGCCCAATCGCCTTCTAAATCTGGCCCGCAGATGATCCGGGAATCAGTGTGTTTTTACATGAATAGAATGTGTGCTTTTATTTAAAATGCATCTCTGGGTTATTTGTGGGGCATAGGAATTTGTTCATCCCCCCCCCCCAATATAGTCTGGCCCACCACATGGTCTGAGGGATGGTGGACTGGTCCCCAGCTGAAAAAGGTTGCTGACCCCTGGATTACATCAACAATCCTTATAGACTGATAAAAATAATGCACTTTTAAAAATTGCTTATATGCATGTTAATGGAGAGCATCTACGTTGTGTCCTCGCCCTGCCTTGTCTCAAAGGCATCATCTTGCCTTGGATGGTTAGCTGACAGTGGCTGACTGTCTCGGGAAGGCTATGTTTGCAGGACAAGTTGTCACTTTCTAGTCACATGGACAAGAGAACGTCCGGGCCTTTTGAGTCTCAGGAAAAGGAGTGCAGAAGTCAAACTCTCCACTCATCCTAATGCAATCAGGACAACAGATTGCAACTCATTAATTGATAGCTGAGAGCTGTGAGTATCATCTTCCAACAAGCAAATGAAACATGTCCACCCAATGCCAACTCTTCTCTAGTTCTCCAGTGCTGGGTTTATGTATAAGCTAAACAAGCTATAGCTTAGGGCCCCAGTCTCTTGGGGGACCCCAGAAAATTTAAAGGGAAAAAACCTCGATGTACATTTCCAAAATATAAGATAAAAAACAAATAAAATAAAACCTACATACAGCCACAGTGTTTTGCGTTGTGTAGGCTCCTATTTGATATGTGCAAATGGCTTTAGATACCTATTAGGTCCATAAATTACCATATAGTATATATATTCAACACAAAAAACAGTGACAATTTGTTGGACAGCTGGACATATAAGGGCCCCATTACCTTCAGTAGCTTAGGGCCTGATCAAACCTAAATCCAGCCCTGACCTTCTCTATAATGCGCAGAGAAGGTCACCTGTCCTCTTTGTTCACCCAGAAATTCCCATTCAGTTGCCAGACTGATTTTGTTTTCTAGGACTTTAAATGGAAATCTGATCTTTCTGCTTTTGCACAGTCCTGCCCAGTAAAGTTTCTCAACGGTTTCAGAATTTCAGTTTCACCCCTGAGTTTAGATTATATCCTGGCCATGAGAATCTCTTCTCCTGCTCTCTTTGAAATGCTTCTTCTCAGACTAAGATCAGTATTCGCCTTCGCTTTTTCACTTTCTTCTCTCCCTCTTGATCAGATCTCGCCTTCCTTTTCTTCTGGGACAGCCTTCGACAACAGACTTGAAATCTACCTTTTATATTACTTTTATCAATAAAATCCTTTTCTCTGAAAAGCTCTCATCTCGCCTCTTTCCTCTTGGTATGTTGAGTGCTCTCCACTACTAAGACTCTAAACCAAAGCTGACCCATGCTTTGTTCCTGCTTATTTGGACAAACTTGCTCATTTCTGTGCCATCTCTATGAGATTGACAGGATCCTGTCCTCTAGCAGAACAGAGTGATGGGTATAGCAATTACCCTGCAGTCCTTTGTATTCTGGAAGGATATACTCACTGAACATCAAAGCAAGTTTCAGACACATATAGAGCTATATGTTGTCTACGCTCTGGGAACCTCTAGGTTAGATTATTATGATGTGTTATACATTCAGACTTCAGCTGCTGCAGAATTTGGCGGACAGGTTGCTCATTGGGGTAAGACGTTTTCAGCATATAACGTCAATCTGGACTCGACTGCACTGGCTGTCAATTGGTTTCAGGGTCCAATTCAAAATGCTGGTTTTGATCTGTAAAGCCTTAAATAGCTCAAGACTGCAATACCTCAAAAACCACCTCTCCGCATATAAACTGACCCAGTCTCTGCAATCATCATCTGCAGCCCTTCTTTATGTGCCTCTTCTGCAAGAGGTCCGAAGGGTGACAACGTAAGAACAGGCCTTTTTTGCAGTGGCTCCCCGTTTGTGAAATGCTCTCCCCAGAGAGGCTTGCCTGGTGCCCTCATTAAACATATTTAGGCACCAGGCGAAAACATTGCTTTTCAACCAGGCCTTGGGCTGATTAACTAATAATAATAATAATAATAATAATAATAATAATAATAATAATAATAATAATAATAATATACCTGGTTGGGTTTCTCCAGCCACTCTGGGCGGCTTCCAACGGAATATTAAAATACAATAACCTATTAAACATTGAAAGCTTCCCTAAACAGGGCTGCCTTCAGATTTCTTCTAAAAATCTGGTAGTTGTTTTTCTCTTTGACATCTGGTGGGAAGGCATTCCACAGGGCAGGTGCCACTACCGAGAAGGCCCTCTGCCTGGTTCCCTGTAACTTGGCTTCGCAGTGAGGGAACTGCTAGAAGGCCCTCGGTACTGGACCTCAGTGTCCAGGCAGAACGATGGGTGTGGAAACGTCCTATGTCCTGTTTGTGGGAGTAGGGAGAGTTCTTGGGTTTGTTTTGTTTTGTTTCTTGACTTTATTATGCACTTTGTGGTTTTATGCACTTTGTGAAGGGTGGTATACAATTTTGATGAATAAATAAAGAAATAAAACATGTCCTGAACAAATACGGTAACACTCAACTTTCCACTTGCTAAGCAGATCCTTTCCATAGGCATGAGTTCTTATTTACATCTGTTCCTCTGGGGCCAATCATTCCGGCAGTGGGAGAGCTGGGAAGCAGAGCTCACTCCATTGTCTCTGCTGTGACAGACTAGCTCCACCAGGCCTCCTTTCCCTCAGCTGTCACCTCCGGGGCAGCCATCCCATCAGACTGCCTCAGTGGCAGAGATGGAAGGCAGGGCTTATTTCGCCAGCCTTGCTGAAGGCCCAGCTCCATCAATAAACACACAAGACGTAACCGGCTGTGTTCTTAGATAAATAAGGTATACTATTCATTGTATCCAATTGTAAATTTCAACAGAAGTAACTCAAAGTTCAACAAACAAACAAAAGCAGAAGACCCAGTGGAGCAGATCATTCTCTAGTCAGTTCATGCATAAGGTCCATCCGTGTAATGGTGTCTATTCCACCTGTCTGTTCATAAAGTCCAAACAATCCACATGAAAAGTTGTTACAGTTCCACAAAATCCTTTCACAGACAAGGATTTCCAGAATGTTGGCCTTGTTTCGCCATTGTGGGCTTCATCAGTAGTTAAAGCACTAAGTAATGCAAATAAATACAATATCATGCTCTCACACATTTTACAGTAAAAACATCAAACAATAAATAACTGTACAGTGGTACCTCAGGTTAAGTACTTGATTCGTTTCGGAGGTCCATACTTAACCTGAAACTGTTATTAACCTGAAGTACCACTTTAGCTAATGGGGCCTCCTGCTGCCGCTGCGCTGCCAGAGCATGATTTCTGTTCTCATCCTGAAGCAAAGTTCTTAACCTGAAGCACTATTTCTGGGTTAGCGGAGTCTGTAACCTGAAGCGTATGTAACCTGAAGTGTATGTAACCTGAGGTACCACTGTACATACCATATGTGATATTACAAGACAGTGGATCTTATGGCATAGTAGTAGCTGTGGTAAGCAGCAACAGTTACAAAGTAGGGTTATATGGACAAGCGCAATATTGATTGGGTTACAGGTGTTGGCAATCCACAGATACAGAATACAGAATAGCTTTCTTAAATTGACCCATATGGCACAGCAAAATAAAACAAACTTAATCCATGTTCAGATGATATACATGTCAACATTAATACAAACTCATACATTAAGGTAAACAATGTTTGGCTCTAAAGTAATAGCAATCCATAGATGCACAATTAAGTACTCAAAATAACCCCCATAGGTGAAACAAACTTAGTCCATGCTCAGGTGTTCTACATGTAAACATTAGTACAAATTCACAACCCCCCCCCAGCTCCATCAAGCACCTCCTGTCCCTGAACTGGGCCAGCTGGCCATCACTGGGAACAGCTGATAAGAATGGGCCTTTTCTGTGGCGGTTGTCTGAGTTTTGATTTTTGTTATGTACTGAGTTGAATAGGATCCAAACTGCAGCAGTCTGATTGGTCCTAGAACAATAGGATTCAGAATGCAGCAGTCTGATTGGTCCTAGAACAATGCAGCAGTATGATTGGTTGGCAGGAACCACCCAATCATGCTCCAGATATAAGTGAATCCACAACCTGATTGGCTTACAGTAGAATTCCAGAATTAGCCAATCATGTGCAGCCCATTGTGTAAATAAAGTAATATAAAGCAGATACTTTGAGGGGGCATTCATTTCATTCCTCCTCACCACTATGAGCTGAATAAAGAGCATGAAATCACTTTGCGACTCTGAGTATATTTCACTGGCGACGAAGGTGGGACGACTCTGAGTATATTTCAATTTTCCTCTTTCCTCCCTGTCCCAATCGTTTTGAACGCCCAGTCTTCCGGACTTCTAATCTTAGCAGAGGAACTACGCGTCTGCCTGAGCTATGGCGAACCTGGTTATTGTGATGAAATGGCGTCCGCTGCTAATGATTGCTGCCATGGTCTCGGCACTATCGCCTCTCTCTGACATCTCTCTCATCTGAACTGAGCACGCTGACTGACAGCTCGCACCAGTCACAGGGACACGGCGCCAAACAGATGCCTCCGAGTCCATGTCCCCACCGTGTTGATGCCAGGACATTGCTTGCAAGACACGTGAAACTGCTGAGGATCCATTACTGAACTTTCACAAAAGTGAGACTTCTTTGGTGGTATAATTAAAAGCAGGTTTTTGTAGTAGTGCATCATTCTGGAGTAGCAGTTGAATAATGACAACGTCTTGTGGAAGCAAGGGTGGGGGAGGGAAACAACAGCAACAATATCACTATGAACGGTAACGTATCTTTGGGAAGCATGGGATAATATATACATGCAGTTGCTTTTTGGTTTGCAGTCACATTTTTTAAAATAATTTTGGACATTTTGTTGCCGGGGGGGGGGGGGGGTGAATGCAGCAAATAGACCCTCATCACCATGCCAGGAATCCAAGGCTTTAATATTCAGTACTCTGTACCATTCAGATGTCAGTTTCTTCTCCCCAAAATACGCATCCTAAAGCCTGGTTTACCTTACCTAGTTCCATCCTAAGAGATCTCTTATACTATAAAAGGTAAAGGGACCCCTGACCATTAGGTCCAGTCGTGACCGACTCTGGGGTTGCGGCGCTCATCTCGCTTTATTGGCTGAGGGAGCCGGCGTCCAGCTTCCGGGTCATGTGGCCAGCATGACTAAGCTGCTTCTGGCGAACCAGAGCAGCTCACGGAAATGCCGTTTACCTTCCCTCCAGAGCAGTACCTATTTATCTACTTGCACTTTGACGTGCTTTTGAACTGCTAGGTTGGCAGGAGCAGGGACCGAGCAATGGGAGCTCACCCTGTCATGTGGATTCGAACCGCCGACCGTCTGATTGGCAAGTCCTAGGCTCTGTGGTTTAACCCACAGTGCTACCTGCGTCCCCTCTTATACTATAGTCCTGAGCATTTGTGTCTTAGATATTTGCCTGCAAAGTTGGAGTAATATTATTGTGTGTGTGTCTATGTATTTCTTCTGGATGCCAACCTCTTAGGTGCTGTCCATTGGTATTTGATGGGCAAGGGGGGAAAAGGAAAGTATGTTGTGAATAAATATGCATTGCTTGAAAACTATAGATTTTGCTTGTGAAGAATTTTGCAAGGAAAAAAAATTCAGAGCAAAAGTTGAGTACACAGATACACACAACGGGTGCACATACATGCACACAAATCATTTCTTCTTCCTTACTTTTTATTTTTTGCTGAGGATGCCTGACTGACTTTGTAGATTCACCCAGCAGGTTTATAAATGATTAATGAAAGGAAGGAGGAGAAAAATGTTCAATGGAGATAAAAAAACAACAACAGAGCACTGCAAGATCACTGGGACAAAGCTATTTGTCTCCTGCTATAGATGAAAATATTATCAGTCAAGACTCAGGTAAATAAGTGATATAGTGTAAAACATCTTGTAACTTTTATACAGAGCGAAACAAATCGATGGCACAACAGTTCGTTGTTATTTTGGGAATTGTGTACCATCAAATCCAGTAAAATTATATGGGAAAAGAATCAGCTATTCAGGAAGAAAAAATTGGCAGCCCAAGACAATGAAAACGATTCCCTAGTATATAAATCATATAGTGGGACACACACACACACACACACACACACACACACACACACACACGTTTAAGTAGCATTTACAGTTTCTTAAATGGATTTTCTCTCTCTCTCTCTCTGTCTTTCATGTAATTCTCAAAATTTCTTTCCTTCTCCCAAATAATGACGCATCATTGCACTTTCATCTAAACTTTTGCTTATAATCAAGTTCTCAACAAAAACAGTGAAGAGGTGGAAGTCTTGAAGTGAAATCATACTTTCCTTGGTACCATCAGGTATAGTTTCTGAACCGTTTAAGACAAAACTGATCCATTTTCTTTCATTTAAAACAAAATTGATCCATTTTTCTTCAGTCACATAAAACAGTGTGGTATGGATTGTTTAGAATTCATTATTCCGAATACAAGTAAAGGAAAAGCCAGAATCTCACCCCTTAGCACCCATTGGCTCTATCTACAATGTGTGCTTGGTATAATGTCGAGCCACCTAAGGTTCTAACCATTATGATTAGTATTTATTTTTGTCTCAGACAATAATTATTGACCCACTGAAGAAGACTAAATGTCAAATAGCGTCTGGCCATTATGTTTTTAGGAGCACTCAATTTTAATTGGCAGTGGCTTATAAGTGATAAAGAGGTGCTTTCCTTATATACTGATTTATAGTGTTCATTTAATATAATGGAGTATTAAAACCTGTGTTCTTAACTGAGTATCTTACCCTAACTCCATTCTTTAGAAGTTTCAAATTCATCTAATGAAACCCATCAGTGGACATTGTGGGAGGATGCAGCCAAAATCACAAATACACAATTGCTAGATAGTCACAAACTGGGGTAATGGCACCATGTAGTTTCAGAACCTGTATAGAGGGGACTCTATGATGTCATACCCGCAAACCTGGTGACGGCAGAAAGACAGTGGGTTAATCCTTACCTCTTCCTTCCTTTCACTGCTCAGTCTTTCCCCTACCTGCGATGGGGGAAGATGTTTCTTTGCTCTCCTCCAGAGAGCAATCTCTATTTGATACATGCAATGTTTAAGGATTATTGCCTGCCTGATTTTCATCCCTGTATCTGTTAAATCCTGGCAAGACTTTGAAAACTGAGTAAACCTCAGGTTTTCTTGTTTACTAACCAGTCTGAGTGAGGGAAAATATAAACGGGGGAAGCTAATCCATGTCTGCCTAAAGCATCCTTGGATATCATAATTGTTCAGCTTATGCAACCTTTTAACTTTGCTGAAGTTGATATTTCCATTCTCAGTGAGAACGAGGAAGGATAATTACTAAATAATATATCCTCTCCTACTCCTCTAAATCCATCCAACAGAGGTCCTGTGGAAGGACTTCTATTTGTGCAATAGGGCTACCCCCTTCTCCCCCCTTCCCCCAAAACTGGCTGAGTAGGGGGGTTCAGAGAGCAGTGAGTGGAACAGTACACACCAGGAGGTAAATTATTTCATCCAGTAAGTTGTGAATAGTAGATAACCCATAAATTAGTTTTAAAATGAAGGAAGTTAATGATGGAAGTTTACACACAAAGGGGCTTCCCCCACCCTATTTGACAATTTGTGACTTATTTTTGTTTATAGAATGGCATTCCGTTTCTTTTTTATTTCGTTTTCCATGACACTGCATTTATTTCCCCTCTGATAACTTTCTATAACTATAGCCTTTTATGCTGACTTTCTTCCCCTCAGAAGATGGAGTAAATTCTGGTTTGGGTATTTCACTGTCAGTTGCAGTTGTGACCTTGAGCCCTCATATAATACTCATTTCTAAAGTGTGTTTGTGTGTGGGTTTTTTTTTTTTAAATAAGAGTAGCATGGCTTCTTAAATAGCTTCTGTTTTACTGAGGTCTTCATCCTTTTAACCTCACTATTTAAAACTGTCTAGGTTTCTTTTGAAATAGTACAATGAATCCCAGGTTCACTCCTGATATATGGTCTTTACCTTCAAAGTATGAACAAGACACACTCCAACATTTGACGAGAGGAAAAAAATAGGCACACTTAATTGAAGCGACATCAATAGTTCTCAAACTTTTTACCTTAACAGAATCCTCAGTATGTCATCTGCCATGCAACCCTTATGCACTTGAGGTTTCTGGGACATATTTTAGGGAACGTATCATGTTTAAAGCTTCAACTTGCCTAGTTTGAAAACTGTGACCTAGAACACACATTCTCCCACAGCTTAACTTTGCAAGTGTGTGTGTGTGGGGGGGGGGGGAGAGCTGTTTTTCAAGAAAGCTTTCCCACTAAGAAACCTCTGAGCAGCTTCTGCTGAATGTTAGGGTTCATCCCCAGAACATTAGCGTTCAAAGGGTTTGTGTGTGATTCAGTGACAACAATTTGTTTCCAACTTGGGTTCTTTTTCTCGGCTGGAGTATGGAAGGCGGTGAGGCTGTCCACACAAGGGCAATGATGTGTACAGGGCTTGCTGTTTCTGTGTGTTCATATGGGCACCTTTGTTGTAAACAAAATATGCCCTTCTTCCCTTTTGGGGTATCCAAGAACCCGTATAGAGTCCTTAAGTGGGTTCCCTGTCAGTAGGAGAAAATAACAGAGGCCAACCAGAGAATATTGAGAAGCAAGGCAGCTAGTAAGCCTGATCTTTATTAAAGCTGTTGCAACAGGGTGCTCCCCTCACACACAGGAGGAGGTAGGAGGACCCAGAACAAAGGTGTGCCTGCCCTTATATAGACATTTTAAATTCCCTGCCCTGGAGTTCAAGACCACCCCTCCATACATCATACATACATCACAGAAGGAGTGTAACCCAAGACCACCCCCCACAAACATCATACCTACATCACAGAAAAGGTGGTCTACAACAGAAATTTGAATGTTGATGTTTTTCCTGTCTGCCAGGTTACCTGAGAATGCCTTATCTGATTGCCTTTCCTGGTAGTCTGGCCATTCCTTTGAAATGGTGATTTCCCAATACCTGAGACAATGGGAAGGTTCCCTCTCCCTCCTTGCTGAGAAACATTTGGTCAGTTTGGGAGTCAAAATGGTTTCAGGACTGTATTCCTGTGCTGCTCCAGACATGTGGTTTATATATTTATGTATGTGTTTGCTTGGTACATTTATGAACATTTATTACATATCTAAGACCTTAAAATTCTTATAACACCTTCATACAAACATGAGCAATTTCATTTCCATGCCTCTGAAATCTATCTTAATGTTTCCCATCTACACCAGTGGGTGATGTTTGCTGCAATGCCTTTGCACTGTGTACTGTTACCCTCTCCCCTCAGAAATTCGCTGCCCACCAAATTTCCACAAACCTAAGGTCTAGTTGGGGCATGCATGGAGATATTTGTTTATCTGTGTGCATGCAACTCCCCCCCCAAAAAAAAAATTACACACACATTTTTCCATCTACCAGATTTGCACCAAAGAGCCTTCAAATTAATAATATATAACAAATATGTGTCACTACAAGAAGTTAGGAAATCTAAAGTCATTGTAGGCATACACAAACATTTATCTACTTGTGCATGTGCACCTTTAAAAAGTATTATTATTATTATTATTATTATTATTATTATTATTATTATTATTATTATTGACATTCAAGTTTTTTTGTATACCAGATTTGCGCAAAAGAACAGTCAAAGACAAAAAAGATTTGTTGTTTGAAGCTAGATAAGGATTTGGAGTCGCTTGCATTTCCTTTCCCACCTTCTGTAGCTTTCAGTTATCTGATTATTGGTCCATTATCTAAACTGGGAATTGCTGGTGTAGAACACCTTGGTGCTAAGTGCAAGTAGCTCCTATAGATCCCCTCAGAAATCTAGAATGTTAGAAGACTGATATTCCTGCTCAGTTCCCATTTGCAGTGGCTCAGTCTTATCCAGTTTGTTGGAGTGGGTTCAGTGGATTGCTACTCTCCTCACAAATTAAAAATAAACTTTTACTTTTAAGTCTTTGTAAAATCCACTTTATGTAAATCCAAGTGCCATTTAAATTACACATTCCCAGCAATATATTGAAAATGTATAAAAATCCAAATGCCATTTAAATTGCACATCCCTCACTTTAATAACAGACATAACTGAATGAATGTATTTGGCATTTTATTTTGGAAATACCTTATGGAGTGAATACAGGCTTTGTATTTAGAATGCTTCTCTCTCTCTCTCTCTCTCTCTCTCTCTCTCTCTCTCTCTCTCTCTCTCTCACACACACACACACACACACACACACACACACACACACACACCATTTGCAGTGTAGTTTAATGAAACAGTTTGTGTTTATTCAAGTTACTGCAAAAAGATGCATATTGCCCAACTCCGGCTGTAATAATGCAGCCAGCAGTAAGCTCTAATAATGTTTACTTGAGATCAGAGGGTGCTGATGTGCAGCCGAGTCTTATTTTTCATGCTTCAAATGCTGTAATTCTCTCTTTAACTGGTCTTCCCACTGGGCAAATTTAACGCCTTCAAACTCTACAAAACCATGCAGCTCATCTTCCCATTGGGAGCGAGCCAAATCTACATATTTCTCCTTTATGGCAGTAAAGTTGCACAGTGATTTTCAAAATGTTATCACTCACATTTTTAAAAACTTTTCCGTGGCGTGTCTCCAGGCCCCGCTGATAGCATATACCAACAGCTCAGGCAAGGAGAACCTCTTAAGTATCCTCAGACTTAATAAGTAACGTTTGTTTGAGTACTCTCATCTGACACAGAGCGATAATTTATTGGGGGGTGAGGGAGAACCTGAAAGGACATGTGCACACACTCAATATTTTTCTGTTTTGTCTGCAACTTCCTCCGCACACCAGAATGAAAGTGATTTTTATATTATTTTGATTTAGCCCTTTGCCATTTCATTCCAAGTGGTCTGGTTTCTATTTCCTGCCATTCCAAAACACATCTACCAGGTCTGAGAACTTGAATGCAACTTTTAGCCCAGATTAAATTTTTATGACCTTCTCAAGTTTTTAGAGGGAGAAGAGCTAGACAGTTTCCACAAAGTAGGGCAAAAATAAAACACAAATGTTGCTCTTCAAAAGTTATTGCAGCACAGGTGCATAGTAGAGCCAGCTCAGCTTAAGCTTGTCTGATATATGTGTCCAGCCTTTGGGATGAGAAGCAATTGAGAAACACAATACACCATTTATAAGTAGATAGCCCAGACAGTGGTTTAAATAAAATCATAAGAAGCTGGATCAGACCAAAAGATACAAAAGCATCACAATAACATCTTTTTACAAACTACACTAGCCTTTCTACTGTACTTGATTTTTTGTTTATTCTTTACTCAAGGAGGAAGTGTGAGATCTGAAAGAAAGGAAAACAGAGAGAGAGAGAGAGAGAGAGAGAGAGAGAGAGAGAGAGAGAGAGAGAGAGAGAACAACAGTGAAATTCACAAGTTTGCTACTACAGTGGTACCTCGGAAGTCGAATGGAATCTGTTCTGGAAGTCCATTCAGCTTCCAAAACATTCGGAAACCAAGGGGCAGCTTCTGATTGGCTGTAGGAAGCTCCTGCAGCCAATCAGAAGCCACGGAAGCTGTGTTGGATGTTTGGGTTCCAAATAACGTTCTCAAACTGGAACATTCACTTCCGGGGTTGCGGTGTTCGGGAGCCAAAACATTAGACTCGCAAGGCATTTGTGAACCAAGGTACGACTGTAGTTTGTGACCTTGGATCGGACAGAGGCTTCTACAAATAGAAGTTGGCAGAGGCAATTTCACAGTCTTCAACTGCCCCCCCCCAAAGCAGAGACTGTCACAAAAATCCTTAAGCCAACATGGCTCCTCACATTGTCATACAGAGTCTTGAATCCCATCTTTGCTGAGCTACGCTAACCGGGGAAGCAGGGAGAAGAAAGAGTTGTCAACTGAGGTTACTTCCTTCTCCTTATCTGCCACCTCCTTTGTCACTGCTCCTGGGAAGAGGGAAGGGTCTTGTTCTGGGGCCTAGGGTGGGAGATAGACTGGCTGGCTAGCTGGCCAGTTGATGGAGTAGCAGCAGCAGCAATCGTGGGAGGAGGAAGAAGGGAGAACGAGGCAACGGGGATGCCACTGCTGCAGCCGCCATCCCTGTTGTGGGAGTCTGCAACTCTCTGAGCTGGCAGGCCCCTGTTACCCATCTAGCTGGCCAAGCTGAATACAAACAAGGATAAAGTGAGCCAGGTCAGGCCTGGGGAGTAGGTGGAGGCTGGAGCAGGAGGAAGCCCTGGGGGTGGTGGGGAAGGGCAGGGAGCTGGAGTTTGAGGTGCGTGGTAGCCAAGGGGGTTATGGGGGGGTCAAAGGTGGGCACTGGTGTTAGCTGGTCTTCGGTAGGGTTGCCTGTATCATGAAAAACTTTAATAAAAATGTTTTGTTAGGGATTGTAGGACAAGACCTGCCGAGAAAAACAAAGAACTTATTTATGTATGCTCCAACAGCGGCAAGAGTCTTGATAGCACAAGGATGGAAGAGTGAGGAAATCCCAACGAAAGAACCGTGGCAAAGAAAACCGATGAGCTATGCAGAGCTGGCTAAATTGACATACAAATTGCGGGACAAAGACAACTGTGACTTTAAGGAAGAATGGGAGCTTTTTACAACTTATCTAAAAAGACAACAGAATGAATTGGATTCCTTGGCAAGTTTTGAATAAACATACACCAGTTTATTGGTTGATAACATGGTAGATAGATAACGAAAGGATATGTATAATTTTATAACATGCAGAGCGTAATATGTGCTGAGAAATCAGAGAGAGGAGTTGAGGGAAATCTCGGGGGGAGGGTTTGAAGTGGGGTGAGGGGAAAAAGAGGGGAAATAATGAATATGATGTTATGATAATTTGTTATGTTGAAATTGTTAATAAAAACACTTTTTTAAAAAAGAAAAACTTTAATAAAAAAGTTAACGTGGAAATAATATCCTGGCAGTGATACTGATGTAGAATAGAATGTCTCTATTCTGAAGAATGTTGGAGAGTATGCAATTTTTACCATTTTCCCTTTTCCCTCTACAGTCCTGCATCGCTGTCCACATACTTCCTAGTGGTCTCCCACCACCACCACTTTGGGAGATAAATATGTAGGGTTCATGGGGTTGCAAGGGGAAGGCAGGATGAAGGATGACCTGAGAGTACCCCATTCCATGAGTGGAACGTCCCTGGATACAACCCATTATACATCATGTTTTGTGAAAAATGCCTGAATAGTTCCCAGCTCCATACACCTTACCAGAAAGCACTCACAATTTAAACTCCAATGCCATGTGTATCATACAAGGTCTTCTCTAGTGGTCATGCTAGCAAAGATCCGTCAACCACATTTTTACGCTTTAGTTAGTGATGCTTAGGGAATTAAATCTTTCTGATTTCCAATGCAAACGGACATAAACTGCAGTTCACCAAATAATATGTGAAACTGAATTTAGCTATCCACTGACTTCTGCACTTCCTGAATGTTCTGGAGCAGTTCTAGGCTAAAAAGATATATCAAAAAATGTCTAAAAAATGTTTATGTTGAGAAAAATGTGTTTAGATATGTGTACATTGGAAAAATGTATACATGTAAAATGTGTATATTGGAAAAATGTGTACATGTAAAATACATGTACAATATGTATTTAAGTACTGTTTCAATGTGAATGCTAATTTTTTTAAAAAATATGACTGGCAGATTAATGTAGAAAGAGGACAGCAAAGACATAGAAATGAATACATGCAAAAAAGTGGACTGATTCATTTTAGTACACCCTGAAAAATAAATTATCCTCAATAACGAGCATTTCAGAGAATGAGAATGAATAGTTTCTTGGTGCTGATTTCTAGTGACCTGATTGGATATTCATTCCCCAATTCTTCATTTAGATTATTTTGCATTGCATAGTGAAGAAGTGCTAGACTTTCAGAGCTTTATAAATAATCAATGCATGCCCATTTCAAATAGATTTTTAAAATATGTATTTAATAGAAGGTGCATATCTCAAAATGCATATTTAAATACATATTTAAATGTGAATTTTCATTCACGTTTAAATACATATTTAAATATGAATTTTCATTCACATTTTTTAATTCCCAGATTAAACTGGGGATTGATGGGACACGTGCAAAAGTCACATGGACCAAATGTAAACCGACTCAGCCATCCCTGTTTTGCAAAGGAAACCATCAGTTTCATCACTGAGGCACAGTCCTTTCAATTTAATAAATCCACTTCCTATCATATAACAGCAACACGATAAAGCCTGATGCTAGAAAAATAAATAAAATTAACTGAAGATATTGATGGTCTGCCATTATGGTCCCACAAAATACTTTTACTAAACTTGGTCAAAATCACAAAGTATTTATTTTGACTGGGAAAATGTATTCTTCTAACATATAATCCAGGAAAAAAAAATTGCCATCTTAATAATATTTCTTTTCCTTATAGTGGAAGATTAAAAATAAACAGACCATTGTTGTAGATAAGATTTAATTTTATTTAACAGTGAGTCCCCATTAACATTTTATTGTCACCAAGAGTTGCAATTCCTGCAAAATATTGCAACAGAGGGTAGCTAATTCCACAAGGATATTTGTTGAAGATGAACTCATTCTGAAAATTCGCAAGAGGCATAATTTCTGATTTGCTCCAATTTATCCATAAACCAGAAAAAAATGAGAATCTATCTACTTGAAACACTTTGGGAATAGATGCAGTTGGGCAACATAATAAAATTTCATACCCACAAAGTTGGATTTTATATGCTTCCCCTTTAACCTTGATCCTTTTAATTTGTCCACCTGCTGTTTTATTTTACAAGCTAAAGGTTCTAACGCTGTTTTAAACAAGAAAGGCAGAGAGAGATTGAGATTGAGATTGAGAGAGAGAGAGAATGCCAACCTTGTTGGGCAATTGACAATCTAAGATAGTATGTCATTAATACACAAGATACTATTTTTTTGCCGTGATTTTGTCCATTTAACGAAGAAAATTGGACATTTTCAAAAGGAGACCTTATACCAGGCTTCCTCAACCTCGGCCCTCCAGATGTTTTGAGACTACAATTCCCATCATCCCTGACCACTGGTCCTGCTAGCTAGGGATCATGGGAGTTGTAGGCCAAAACCATCTGGAGGGCCGAGGTTGAGGAAGCCTGCCTTATACCCTGCCTCCATAGGAGCCAACTCCTAGGGGCTGAGGTCCCTTTGCCTCCTCTAATGAAATATGTGAGGGGGCTGCCCCCTCCAAAAAAACTGAGGGGCAATGGCATTAAAATGGTGTGTGCGCACCATATCATGTGATTAATTATGTGGGGCAGGGCTTACCTGCCCCTCAATATTTTATTCAGGCTGGCACCCCTGCCTGCGTATATCCCAGGTTCCAACCAGCCTTGAACAAACAAGACTTCCAGTACGGCTTGAGACTCACTGGGTGGGCAGTTGGTTTCAGGCAGGGGAACAAACATGCAATATTTTTTCCCCTTAACAAGCTACCTTCTCTTAGTGCTAAGTGGCTCAAGTTTAGGATTGGTTGGGGAGTTCAAAATTTTTAGTAGCATATTTAGTTGTAGGGAAGAAAGGGAACAAATGTGGATGAACCCCAGGCACAGAGTTATAATAATAAAATTTGTATATATTAAAGGAAACCAGGGAATATATTACAGATAGGTAGCCGTGTTGGTCTGCCATAGTCAAAATAAAAAAAATCCTTCCAGTAGCACCTTAAAGACCAACTAAGTTAGTTCTTGGTATGAGCTTTCGTGTGCATGCACACTTCTTCAGATACCTATAATGCCATATATTCAGGGAATATATGGCATTATAAAGGTAAAAACGAAATAACAGTTCAAAATGATATAGCACAACAAAAGAACAATGTGAGATTCGTGCACACTTGGGTTATGGTGTTGACCTGGAAGGTCCTCACACACTTGGTTCAAACAACCCTTTGTTTACCTCTCACCTCCCATTCTGAAGATGGATGCCATTGGACGCTGGGTTCTTCCAGATTGCTGCTATTCTCAAACGGGACTCAAGCATATACTGAAAAATTCAGCTTGCACAATTACCGTCAGTTAGGAGGTCTTCTGCAACAAACCCGCTTCCCCGAAATAGCGAGACTTTTTGCGATACGGAAAGTGATGGGAAAAGACACGGGGAAGGGCAGGGTAACACTTGGGGCGGGAGAGGGTGTCAGGAGTGGGCCAGCAACAAATCACACAGAGTAAGTGAAGCTAGAAAAACAAGGTCTGCTCTGGAGTGCCAGGGCTGCTGAGCATAGCAACTATTCTCATTAATCTTGCCCCTATGAGGCAGCTGTGGAGACCAAAGTTTCCTGCCCTTCCCACAGCTGCCAAAGCCTCCTCCTCTTCTGGGTCCTTCACAAGCAAGCTGGGACTCCACCGGGATGCCAATCTTTGCTCCTTTCTCTTCATCCCTCTTCTGGTTCTGGGAGGAGGGGAGCTTGTGGCAGCAAGAGAGGGATACGCCCTGGCTGCTTCGCCAACCTGACTCATCTCTGTGTCTTGGCCTCTCTCCTCTTCTGCTTCTGGTTTTTGTACTCTTCTCTGCTACAGACTCTCTGTGATGGCCTGGGATTCGGTTTGAGACGCTGAACCTGAGGAATCCCAGCCTGCACAGGATTCCCCGCCTCCAGAACCAGCTGAGCCGGGGCTGGGGCCTGAGCCTGAAGGGTCCTCACCTGTGCTGGATCCTCAGGTGCAGGCATCAGCTGAGTCTTCTCTGGCTCCTGAGGGGATGGAGGACCCATTGCCTCCAGGTGCTCCACTCTCAGCCCCGTCAGAGGAAGCTGAGGTTGCCTCTGGGTCCGGTAACCCTCCAGCCTCTCCTGAGCTACAGAGGCTCAGGGCAGAGAGGCGGAGGGAACTAAGTTCCTGCAGGAGGAGTGCTTGCCTTCAGGCCAGGAGAGGCGAGTCACCTGAGGATCGGGGCCGCCCTATGCCTCGGGGCAGATAAAAGCCGGCCAGCCCCAGTCCCAAGTTGCGGGAGCAACTTTGTAGGTTGCCAGTTCCTGCCTGTAGGTTGCCAGTTCCTGCCAGTTCTTGCCTCTGTGTCCAGCCAGTCCATGACATCTTGACACAACATTGGGAATGCCAACACTTCCTCTTGTCCCATGCCTAGAAAGCATGGCTCCAAGTGGTTTTCTGCTTGTCCTGAGCTTCGTAGGGACAGATCAGAGTGGATTTGCCTTTACCTTGCTGCATTCTCCCAGAACACCCGCTCTTTAGCGTTAAATCAGAACAAACAGCAATCCACAGAAACCCCAATGGCCATTTGTCCCAATTCAGTGCTAAACCATGGATTTCCTTGGGAGAAAGCTGCGGGATGAAGGGAAGTATGGATGAGCCCATGACTTACCGTATTTTTCGCTCTATAGGACACACTTTTCCCCCCTCCAAAAATTAAGGGGAAATGTGTGTGCGTCCTATGGAGCAAATGCAGGCTCCTTGGCTTCAGCGATAGCAACGCGAAGCCTCTGAAGCGCAGAGGGAGCGCTCCCTCCGTGCTCCTTGGCTTCGCATTGCTTTCGCTGAAGCCTGGAGAGCGAGAGGGGTCGGTGCGCACCGACCCCTCTCGCTCTCCAGGCTTCAGGGATAGCCTCCTGAAGCCTCCGGAGTGCAGCAGGAGCTTCCACTGTGCTCTGGAGGCTTCGGGTTCCTTTCGCTGAGGCTGGGAGAGCAAGACTCTCCTGGCTTCAGCTGAGAGGGAGAGCTGTGCAGTGCCCCTTCAGTGAAGTGGGAGGAGAAATGGAACGGGCTCCATTTCTTCTGCCGCTTCTCTGAAGGGGCGCTGAGCAGAGAGGGGGAGATTTTTTTTTCTTGTTCTCCCCCTCTAAAACAAGGTGCGTCCTATGGTTGGGTGCATCCTATAGAGTGAAAAATACGGTAATCCCTGCACAAACAAGTCAGCTGTCAGCTGCAGTGGTACTGCAATGGCATCTTATACTGCATTGCGAACTGTGTGTGTGTTACTTTTGCTGACAAAAAAATTAAAAAATTGAGCTGTCCAATTAGTACCATTGCTACCTCCTCTCCAAGACACAATCATGGTAGGAGACAGGGTAAGAAACATAACAATCAATGTTAATGGCTACTGTCATCACCTCAATTAACCAGAGTTCAAAGGAATACACATTTCAGCAACACAACAGATCTGACGTCTAAATGGGTGGCACTATTATAATGGTCCAATGAGCTGCTATTCGGTTCGTTATTTTTTCATGATGGAAGAAATTTGTGCCTCTAAATATCACTAGCACTTGAATGAAACCTGATTGGATCTCATAGCTCACAAACAACCAGAAACAAGTGAATAGGCTTAGCTTGAGTGCAAGCTTGTTTATTGCAAAAATCTTCCCCATCCCTTTCCCTAAGCTATTATACTTGCAGCAAACTGCAGAAATCTAGATTGCTAAAAGGCATCAGACAATGGGACCTTCATTTGGACATCATTGCTCTTAGTGACTGCAAAAAAACACCACATCACGGTTGCAATAGATAGACAGCAAGTCGTAAAAGTGTACAGATTGTAATTTGGTCCTGAATCAAGATTTTGGGGGAAAGAAAGGTTCTACCATCCCAATCACCCCTGCCAACATGTTGTTGAAAGTGCATGTTAAAGGATTTTAAAGCTGTCAGGAGTTTTAGTAATTGGAATTTCAAACTGCCTTGTAGAATCACCAGGGATGAGTTTTCTTACAGAAATGAGCTAGAATCCTTGGCTCATTTCCTATGATGATATCATTGTCTAGACTCTCTGCACATGCATACCTCGATGCATTAAAATAGAAGTATATGTTATCCACAGATTTCCCCACTGTCATATTCCATTGTAAAATATGCTGGATGTTTAGGGGTGTGTGGGTGTCTGCATGTGAGGTACTTTGATTAAGCAGTGGGGGACCTTGGAGTTTCAAATTTCAGCAGGGCCCCATGCAACACCAAAATTTGGCGCCCCCTGCCTCTCACCTTCCATTCTACATCACAGTTGCAGCGCCCCCTGTGTTGCCCCCAAGGCTGCACACCCAGTGTGTCCAAACCGCTTGTGCTCCCCTAAATCTGCCGCTGGGTTAAGCCACATAGAAAGGACAGCATCTACCAATGGTTAAAACTAGGTATGCAACTGGTCCCTGACTCTCTCTTTTTGCACATTTGCAAATTAAAATATTTTCATTTAACACACAGTGACTGCTGCACAATTCTCTGCAGTTCCTTCTTTCCCAGGGTTCTAGAACTTTCTGGGATTTACAATTAATTACCTGAAATGTGAGGGCAGTGGAGGTGGTGTTAGCTTTAGCTCAAAGCAGCTTTGTGTTCAGTACTTTAACAAAAAGGCAAACAGAGATTTAAGAGAATATGCTAGATTACAACACTGTTGGCTGCGGGATAGGCTCAGTGGTTTAGAACAAGCTCTTAATGCAAAAGGTCTCTTGGGTCCAATCCTTAGAAACTCTGGTTTAAAAGAATAGGTAGCAAGTGATGGGAACAACCTTTGCCAGAGAGGCTAGTTGGAGTTGATATTATTATTATTATTCCACCCATCTGATTGGGTTGCCCAGCCACTCTGGGTGGCTTCCAACAAATTAAAACATCAAACAATAAAAGCTTCCCTATATAGGGCTGCCTTCAGATGTCTTCTAAAAGTCAGAGAGTTGTTTATTTCCTTGACATCTGATGGGAGGGTGTTCCACAGGGTGGGCGCCACTACCGAGAAGGCCCTCTGCCTGGTTCCCTGTAGCTTCACTTCTTGCAATGAGGGAATCTCCAGAAGGCCCTCAGAGATGGACCTCAGTGTCTGGGCTGAACAATGGTGGTGGAGACATTGAGCTAGATGGACAAATAGTCTGACCTGGTATTAGACATCATCCTGTGAACTTATGAATCAGTTTAGAACTCTTGAGAAAGGCCATTGGCTTTAAGTGTTTGTAAATTGCTGAGCTATATCTGAATCCAGCTGAGGGGAATTTGCCCATTGCGACTAAAACATGGTAGTCAGGATTTGAGAACTGTGAGGGTGGGTGGAAGGATTGTTGCAGAAATGACCAAAGGGCCATCTAAAAGAGGAGTCTTGTAAGTCTCCAAACTATGAACAGCATTGTGTATTACCATAATCTTGAATGATACCATTCTTCTTTGAGACATATAAAACAAAGATAGATGTAAAGTGATACAATGGAGTTCATTTTCAGGAGGAGACAGATACGTTATTTTGCTGAGCCCAGTGTAAAAAAGTGCATCAAATTACTGTGTTGCGGGTGGGGAAATGTTTAATTACTGAGGGAGTAAAACACATGGACATGCTCTCCTAGATTAGCTCTAGATACAGCCTTTTTCTCATGGTTGGTGGTTGGTGGTAAAGAGAAGAACTATATTCATGATTGATGGCTTTATGAAACAAGCCACAAGCCCATGTTTGGATGTCATGTTAAGCCAGGGCTAGCTAATGTAAAGCTCTCAAGATGCTTTGGACTCCAACTCCTATCTGTCCCAGTCACCATGGCCAACGATCAGGGATGATGGGAGTTGGAGTCTACAGCATCTGGAGGGCACTCTGTTGACCAAGCTACAGTGGTACCTCAGGTTACAGATGCTTCAAGTTACAGATGCTTCAGGTTACAGACTCCGCTAACCCAGAAACAGTATCTCAGGTTACGAACCTTGCTTCAGGATGAGAACAGAAATTGTGCTCCAGCGGCGCAGTGGCAATGGGAGGCCCCATTAGCTAAAGTGGTGCTTCAGGTTAAGAAGAGTTTCAGGTTAAGAATGGACCTCCGGAATGAACTAAGTTCTTAACCAGAGGTACCACTGTATCTGCATTAAATGGAAGGGTGAATATACCAGTACACTGCTCATGTAGAGTATGGCTTGCATAGTTTACGGCTTAGCGTTGTGTCTACTGTGATTGGCACAAATCCTCCAAGGACTTAGGCAGAGGTCTTTTCCAGCCCTTTAACACAATATCAATTTTAACTGGGAATGCTGGTGATTGAACCACAAAACACAAGCTATATCACCAGGCAATGGATCTTCCTTTTGTTTCATACTATTTTATTTTCCCTTTGTTTCATACTTAATATATTATGTTAGCTTGCAAAGCAATTTTTTTTTTTTTGCAAGATCACTTATTTAACTGGAATTCTGTAGCTCAGTTCCTTTGGGAATATATTGCTAAAAGTTTAAAATGTAAATAAATGCTTGTGTTAAGAAAACTAACATTAAGAGCTGAGCTTTGCAAAACCAGTGCCCTTACCTCAGACAGCAATGACAACAGAAAGCTCTCGCTATCTGATTTGCGAGTGCAAATACAAAATGTATCAAAAAGCAGGTAATAAGACACCTACAGTCTATCATTTGTTCCATTTTACCTGCATAATTGAAGCTCATTTCCAAAGCTGGCCCTGTATGTTACAGAGCTAATGAAAGTAATTTAGATATCTAGGTTCCACTGTAATGCGTTTTGCCTATTTTTCTTAAAGCTTTCTGGCTGTCTTTAAATGGCTTCTAAATAATATAGTGTTATCTTGGGCTGATTGGATGTACTCTGGTAAAAACTAAACTATTATATTTCACATTGTATTTTTATAAGAGCTAAAAGGCTGTTTGAAACATGATTTCTTACTAGGGCATCATAATGGATATCCATACAGGTAAACTCTATGATACCTTCAATGCCAGCATGCCTATATTCTCATCAAAGACATTTAGTAAGGGTAGGTATTTGGGTGGTTAACAACTACAAGGGAAGGGCTCATATTACTGAAACAGGGATGGTCCTCATCTGTATTCTCTTCTCAGAGGTGGTTCCCTAGACAATGGTAAGTGGCAGAGAGATGATTTGCATGCAAAGGTCCAGGTAGGGCTCGGATAGATATCCTATCTGAAACTTTGAAGAGCCACTGACAGTCAGTGTAGATCATGGATGGAGAACCTTTGGCCCACCCAATGCTGCTGGACTACAACTCCCATCATCCATGCTCATTGGCTATGATGATTGGGATTGATGGGAGCTGGAGTCTAACAACATCTGGAGGGCCAATGGTTCCCTAGTCCTGGTGTCCCATTAGATGGGCCAACGACTTGGTACAAGGCTGTTTCCTATGTTTTTATATGCCTGGACATATCTGTATCTCTCAGAACATTTGACTGGAACCCACTCCTTATGAGGGAGATGGTGGGCCAAAGTCTGTACCACTTCTTTATTAAAATTTGCTAGAGTTGCCAAGAACCAAATGAATTTGCTTCTGGCCCTATGCTTGGTTATCAAGTGCATAGAATCATAGAATGGTAGAGTTGGAGAGGACCACAAGGGTCATCTAGTGTAACCCTCTACAATGCAGGATTCTTTCACCCACAATTCTCTAAAGATGTTTGAATGAGAGCTGCATGAAGGTTTGTATGCACATGCAGGGAAGTACTGGGGAAGGAAAACATGGAACCTTCTTGAATGCAGGAGAACCTTCTGGTGGATGGGGCATTATATTAAACAACAACAATAACAAACCCATTATGAGATGGTTCATACATAATAAAATGAATCAAAATGTTAGTCAAATGCACAATGTTGCTAAATTCTTGTTCTAATGGTTTAATGCCCTCAGTTGCAGTCTGGATCCACTGAAATCACTGGACGTTCTGTTATGCAACTGAAGCAAAGTTGCTTCCATTTGTTTATGAAAGCAATATGGTAGCAAAAGATGATTCACATCTCAGTTATATCTTACCATCTTGTCATCCTACAACACACCTTCAACCCCTTTCCACTTCACGTCTCCATGAATGTTTCCAACATCTCCTTTGAAATATGAACGTCCCGCTGGAAGAGATAACGTTTCAAAGCCTTTCCTTGAGTGACTGTGCCCAAAAAGATGCAGCACCCCATGAAACCTAAATGGCTGAAATTCTGTATTTGATCAAGGTGGGAGACAAAGATTTTCACTCAGTGTTACCTTTTACCACCCCACCACCCCAAATCTAGCAGTTTACAAGGGAGGCAGAAAAGTGTCTAAAACACAAAACGTGAATGAGGTGGAACAGAAGCCCTAATTTTCCCATGGTGATTACTGTTAGAAAAAAGCGTGGGCAGAGGAAAGGGGGGGGGAACCCACACACTTAATGTCTTTAAGACTGGGATCATTTCTCCTGTAGTCCACTCCTCCTATCCATCCAATGTTCACCAGTCTGCTAGAAAGAGGCAAAAGCTGTCATTATAAACAGTGCAGCTAGTGGCTTTAATATATCACAACTATAACACTGAAGGCATAATTGCTACTTTTCATGTTCCTCATACAGTGAATAGTATTTAGCCTTTGACCCATTGCTGTTTTTGAGCATCAAATCACCCACCTGCCTAGACTATGCCTAGTTAATATTACTATGTGCCTAAAATGCTACCAAAAGGAACTTCTTTTGTTGTACAAACGCTGATGAACTTATGCGCCAAGGCAGTATAGCAAGGAGATAAAGTATCGTGCATTTCTGTTGCTTCAAACTCAAAAGAGGGCATTTATATTGTACTCCATTATACTGGGCAGTTAGTGCAAATGTAAAAAAAATTCTCCCGTATCTCCACTTACATGGTCAAGACTCTATTTACAGTTCTTTGGGACAGCATTAGTTCTGCTGTTAACTGATTTATGAAGATAATTTGATAACAACGTCCCCAAATCAATGCCTTTATTATGTGCACAGAATGATGACAGAACTGTGATAAATAACCTCATGGCTGATTTGAAATGAAACTTTTCTTGTTGGGGGAAATTGAATCCAAACTGAAATATAATTTTGGTTTAGGGCTAAACCCAGATGGCAGACCATTTTTCTTTAATACTTTCAACAGTGGCGAAAAACCCTCCCGCCCCTTGATGGCATTATCATGTGGCAAAAATCTGATTGGTGACATAGTGTAATCCAATTCAAGTGTGGTTTCTGATTGGCTGAGTTCATCCAAGTGACTGAGCTAAGCAAGAGAAGGAAACAGTACGTGAGGGCAGGGGTGGGTGGTGGAGTCAGATATTCCCATGCGCTGAAGAATGCATGATGGAGCAAACAGGCTAGCTCTAACTAACAAGCCCGCTGCTAACAAGCCCGGTGCTCTTGTAATGCTGATATATTTGTGTATAACTCCTCCATGTGAAAGAGGAGATGTTGATTAGGCAACGGTCCCTCCTCACATTGAGAAGTACACATGTACATTGGTATGTAAGGAGCTCCTCCACATGCTAGGCAAATACAGGGAGGAAGAACTTGTGTGACCACAGGGGGCATGAATGAAAGGGCTAGCTTGCATCATGTGTTCTTTTAATAGATCGCGTGAGTCATCTGAACACATCCAAATGCCACAACGTGATTTTTAACAGGCAAGCATCAACACAAAAGGCATTTCTCTTTGAAAACGTTGGCAGCATTAAGATAAATTCAGCAGTGTAAATAAGTTTTGATGGATGTAATAATGGAATACTGAATAGTTTAGTTTATACAAAACATGCAGGGATTTGTGTTATGCAAAATGAGCCATGGAAAGAGAAGAAAGGAAGTCATTGGTATTTTAAGGTTGTTTAAATAAATATTTTAAATTGTAAAACAGAAAATTTAATAAAAATTATATATATATTGTCACGGGCTGCCTCTGGTCTCAGCTCACAAAAGACCAACGCCAAGCTCTTCTTATATACAAGGATGTTTATTGCAGTTCATTATTGGTTCCACAACCGAGGCGTGCAGCCCCGAGTGTCTAACGTCAGACATTTGAAGTCCCCTCTGACTCGGTCCCGCCCCTGCACCAACTTATGAGGCTTGTGCTAGACCACCGCTTCCTGTCTTTCCTTTTCCGCAGGGTCTTTCTGTCCCCCTGGGTTCCTTCCCTCCTGCTCTCTCCCGAAGCGGATTCCTGAGATGCCTGTTCCCCCCTCCTTCGTGCTTTGGGGCTGGGCTCCTCCTCCGGGCTTTCTCCATTTCCGCGCGCCTCCACATTTGAACTTGGCGCGCGCTCGCTACCCCTGACCTTCCTTTTGACACTGACACTACTCCCTGTACTACTCTCCCCCTCTTCCGGCAGGACGTTCTCCCCAGATCTCCTTCCCCTGTCTCTTTCCTGCTCCGCTCCGTGTGTAACACTGGGAACCCCCCTCTCTTCCCTTCGTTCCTGCTGGGAAGCCGGCCCCGATCTCCCACTCCCGCTCGGGGTTTCCCTGCTGCTTCCCTGCTCCTGGCAGGTCCCCCCTGTGACCCCCCTTGTCCTGACTAGGGGCGCCCCCTCCTGAGAATCCTCCGATTCACTTGAGAGACTCATGGAAGATCTCAAGTCATTGTCATCCTCTTCCTCACTGTCCTGGGATTCTTCCTCGTCGCTCTCCGTCTCCTCCCTCACCTGTGCCTCTGTCTCTGAACCCCTGACATATATATATATATATATATATATATATATATATATATATATATATATATTGTCAGGGGTACAGGGACAGAGGCGCAGGGAAGGCAGGAAATGGAGAGCGATGGAGAGGAATCCCAGGATAGCGAGGAAGAGGATAGCAATGACGCAGGGGATTCCATGAGTCTCTCCAGCGAGTCAGAGGATTCCCAGAAGGGGGCGCCTGTGGTCAGGGCAAGGGGAGCCCCAGGGGGAAAGTGTCAGGAGCGGGGGGCCAGCAGGGGACCCCAAAGCGGCAGCTGGGAATCAGGGCCAGCCTCTCCACCAGAGCGCAGCGAAGGGGGGGGAGGTTCCAGTGTGTCAGGGGAAACAGCTCCGGCAGCAGAGAAAGAGGAGGGCTCAGAGCAAGCCATTCTCCCGGAAGGGGAGGAGGGCAGTGAGGGGAGTAGCGTAACTGTCAAAAGGAAGGTCAGAGGTTGGGCGCGCGTGCCAAGTTCAAATGTAGAGGCGCACGGAAGTACAGAAAGCCTGGGGGAGGAGCCAGGGCCCAAAGCACGCAGGAGGGGGGGAGAGCAGTCTGAGGATTCGGCGTCAGGAGAATCCCGAAGAAGCGGAACCCCAGCGGGCAGAAGGACCCTGCGGAAAAGGAAAGAGAGAAAGAGGTGGAGCAGCGTAAGCCTCTTAAACTGGTGGGGGGGGCGGATTCAGAGGGGACTTCTACCGTCTAAGGTTAAGAGACGCGGGGCTGCGCGCCTCGGTTGTGGAACCAATAATGAACTGCAATAAACATCCTTGTATATAAGAAGAACTTGGCGTTGGTCTTTTGTGAGCTGAGACCTGAGGCAGCCCTCACACACACACACACACACACACACACACACACACACACACAGTGGTACCTCGGGTTAAGTACTTAGCTCGTTCTGGAGGTCTGTTCTTAACCTGAAACTGTTCTTAACCTGAAGCACCACTTTAGCTAATGGGGCCTCCCGCTGCTGCTACCACGCCGCCGGAGCACGATTTCTGTTCTCATCCTGAAGCAAAGTTCTTAACCCGAGGTACTATTTCTGGGTTAGCAGAGTCTGTAACCTGAAGCATATTTAACCTGAAGCGTAGCTAACCTGAGGTACCACTGTATATAAAACAAACACAAAAGGCATTTCTCTGTCAAAACCTGCAAAAGCTATGGCCAGAGATGTGCAATGATGCTTCTGTTATACTAGCTTCCATACAGTATAATAACACGGCAAAGGAAAGTTACAATTAATTTAAGCCCAGCCCTGTAGTTGGGCATATGAAACATCTGTCCCGAACCAGACTTGGGCATTGCTGAACCACCTGTCTGAGTATAGTTTGATGGGGAAGATGAGCGAGGACAAGCAAGAGAAGATTATGCAGCAATGCTATCAGTCACCCTTCACCCTTCCTTTCCTTTGATTGCACCTCTGTCACCACCAGCCTTGAGCTTCAGCCAGCTGCTTCATCACCTTCACAGGGTGAATGATGGAAGCACTTGACAGCGGCTCACAAACTTCCCAGCTACTTCTGAAAAGAGAAAGCATGGCAAGCTGAGGCAGCTGAGAGGAAGTTTCCTCTCTTGACTGGGACCAGCTATCAGCTTTAAGCACAGAGAAGAGCCTGCATAGGCAAGTAGCCTAAGTTTTGTAACAGCTTCTATTCATGTAAAATGGGTGGGGAATCTGTAGCCCTCCAGACATTGTTGGACTATAACTCCCATCATCCTAGAACATTGGTTGTGGGCGATGGGAATTAGAGTCCAACAACCTCTGGAGAGCCAGCGTGGTGTAGTGGTTAAGAGTGGTAGACTCGTAATCTGGTGAACCGGGTTTGCGTCTCCGCTCCTCCACATGCAGCTGCTGGGTGCCCTTGGGCTAGTCACTCTTCTCTGAAGTCTCTCAGCCTCACTCACCTCACAGAGTGTTTGTTGTGGGGGAGGAAGGGAAAGGAAAATGTTAGCCGCTTTGAGACTCCTTCGGGTAGTGATAAAGTGGGATATCAAATCCAAACACCACCACTACTACTTCTTCTTCTTCTTCTTCTTCTTCTTCTTCTTCTTCTTCTTCTTCTTCTTCTTCTTCTTCTTCTTCTTCTTCTTCTTCTTCTTCTGGAGGTCCACAGGTTGTCCACAGAAGGCAAGGACCATACAGAATGGGGAAAGAAAGAACAGAAGCAGTTGCTCTATGTAGCTAGTTTTCACTGAAGAAGCGTAGCAAACCAGATTTCTAATTTTGGTCACTTCCAATATGTTGCTACTTTATGGGTAGGACTGAGTTGCATACCAGTGAGTTCCAAAAAGAAAACAAAAATCCAGATCTTTTGCAGTAAGGTAAGTGATGGGAAAATGTGCCGAAAAGTGTGGGATAATGAGCACTTGATGTGATGCTGTATACCCTCCTTGCAAATACATCATAATGGATGCTTGTTAAAAAGTAAGGTAAAGGTAAATGGACCCCTGGCCATTAGGTCCAGTCGCTGACGACTCTGGGATTGCAGTGCTCATCTCGCTTTACTGGCTGAGGGAGCCGGCGTACAGCTTCTGGGTCATGGGGCCAGCATGACTAATCTGCTTCTGGCGAACCAGAGCAGCACACAGAAACATCGTTTAGCTTCCTGCCAGAGTGGTATCTATTTATCTACTTGCACTTTGACGTGCTTTCGAACTGCTAGGCTGGCAGGAGCAGGGACCGAGCAACAGGAGCTCACCCCGTTGCGGGGATTCGAACCACCAACCTTCTGATTGGCAAGCCCTAGGCTCTGTGGTTTAGACCACAGCGCCCCCCGCGTCCCTTTGTTAAAAAGTAGACGCCATATAACTTCCCCCTAAACCTCATGCAAATAAATCAGGGTGAATGCTCAGCTAACAGGTCATCTGGAAGTGACCTCAGATTTTTTGAATCTAGCACAACTGCAGGCTACCCACTGCAGTCAAAGACAGGGAGATAATATTAGGTCTATCTCGGGGACACCATGTTAGGTTGTGTCTGCCTGTGTATACCTGTGGCAAATGCAACCCATCAACCATGTATGAGAGTCCTTCATGACTTTGCAAATTGGTCGTGTGCATGGATAATCGAGATTGGAGGCAAGGGCCGAAGTCGCTTCCATGTTAACAGTTTTTGTAGCAACCCTGCTAGATTCCAAAAATCTCACTGACATGTAGCCAACATGTGGCTTGAAGAGCTGGGTTCAAATGGCAATAGCTCTGACTTTCGCATTTGTCAGGTCTACAGTAAGTCTGCACAGCTTCAGCAATATGTCTTCAACACAACTTCAGCACAAATCTTGGAGACCTTTCAGGTAGGAGCAGGGCTTTGTTTGAAAACTGTTGGCACAGATCTTCTCCACCCTTACCAGCCTGCCATCCTTTCTCTCTCTCTCTCTCCCCCCCGCGCCTTTTCTCCTTTCTCTAGGAAGGCAGCCAAACAACTTGGTCAGAGGTACACACAACAGCAAGGACTGTTGGGAAAGTTTGTCCCAATTCTCCAGAGGCCCATTACAGGATCCCCAAAAATCCTGTTTTGCTGCCTGCCTGGGATTGCAAAGCCAATGTGGTTGTCAAGAACCTTGACAATGATTACTGGGCTACATTTGACTCACAGGGTCAGTAGTGTAGCTTTTGAAAGCCTTCGTGTCTTTTTTGTCATATTTTCTGGATGTGTAGGGTCAAGCAACAGTGGGTTTTAAAGAGCAGAGATTACCAGTAAATCAGAAAATATATCATAGGGTTTTTCCATTCACTTTACTGGCCCCTTTAATTGTGTGTTAATTTATTATTTGCAGAAAGTGTCAGTATAATAACACAGCATCTCTTTTATCATGGGGGCCTTCTATAAAATGTCCATAATTTGGAGGGAGAAGAAGAACAACAACAAAAACCCATCTCTCATAAAAAGGTCTTTTTCTCTGTTAGCAAACATAAAGCATGTCATCATTTTCAATTAAAGAACTCGCAAAGTCTTTGAAAAGAGGACTTGTTTGCTTAAAATATGTGAAGGTCACATTTGCCCAGTAATAGTGAATGAGGAGGAGTCATTTATTATTTTTAAGCAGGTTGTCATTTAGCTATTATGAAGATGAATAACATTTGTTATTGCCTAATAATCCTCCTGTTGATTATGCAGGAAAAGACACTAGCAGACACTCTTATGTGCCTCCTTTGCTTTTGATATTATTAATGGATTTTGATTAAATTTTGTAAACACTAAATTATGAGCCTTGTTCTCTGGATGAAGTGACTGGCAAGCATGATACTCAGCCCAGCTCTGCTGTCCTGCACTTTGCCTCAGATATGTTGCTTTTCTATGTCTTTGCACAACACAGCAAAAACAAAGTTCTTTTTTTAAATATCAAACAGATTGTCAATGGCTCATATGCCGCTCTATTAAGGTTAGTTTTTTGACACCTGCCTTCCTAAGGAGAGTTAATAAAGCTATAAGTTACCTGCGCAGCTTTCATTTGGAGTCGAGCCTAATTACCTGGATCTTCTCCACGTTTTTTGGAAACTCCGAGTTCCGCTTCCAAAGCAGATGGAGTCGCTCAGGAATGACTTCATTTGTATTAATTTGTTAGACTGTCTTCTGTTATTCATCTCACTGCCTTCAGAGTCCAGCAATTTGGGAAGGGGCTGGGCTGGGAGTAATCCTCCACACACTTGACAAGTGAAACTTCGTCATGATGAAGTAAGAAGAAGTCAATTAAGTGCTGAGTGGTTTAAGACAGGCATTGTTGCTATTAGGGATGGGAGAATCTGTTGATATTCCTTTTTCTCAGTTTCTCATTTTTCCACCCTTAAGTTAAATTCTCCATATTTCCACATCAGTTTGTAATTATTATTTTTTTTTGGGGGGGGGGGGGAGTCCTTATGAAAATCCAGCAATATCTTAGTGTGAATTTCTCCTAATGCACACACCTTAGGTGTGCAACTTTGCCTAAAGATACACTTTTTTGCAAAGCAGTTTTCCCAACATACAATGCATTTTCTGTATGCTATTTCATTCATGGTTGCATTTCTTCTCACATGTCACTCCTGTATATTCATTTTTTTCTACACAATTCTTTGGCTAGAGAGCCACATTGCAAAATTTGAGATGTGCAAATTTCAACAGTTATGGCCCAGGAGGCCAGCTCCTGGAGAACTGACTCCAAGGTGTGGCCTGGAAGCAAGACTTCCATTTCTCCTCTGTACAGGCTCCAATCAAGACTAAAACCTAATGATCAATATCTCTCCTCATAGGGGGTCCATACCTAAACAAAAGAATATTAGGCATACAGAATGGAACTAATGCAAGCTAAATGTTTGCTTGTGTCAGTGTGATTATTTGTGAGAATATGGTGTCTCTGAGTGAATGGGTGTGTATGTGTGTGAAAATGGGATGTATTCATGTTTGTATGCTGTGGCCACACCCACTTCCCCTCAGGTAGGGTTGACATATGTCCAGATTTCCCCAGAATTTCTGAAATACGGTGCTTTGTCTTGGATCTTTGTCAATAGAAACATCATGTTTATTTGGCGTATTTGTAAAAAAAGAAAGGAAAAAAAAGTCAACAATTTTGGGGTTTTCCTTAAAATAGCTCAACAGCTGTTGGGGCATCCTGGTTTTTACTTTTTGAAATATGTCAACCCTACCTGAGGAAATGTGGCCTTTGGACTGGGGCTGCCTCTGAAGACAGTTCGGAAACTTCAGCAAGTGCAGAATTCAGCAGCCAGGTTGCTCACTGGAGCAAGACGCTTTGAGCATATTACACCATCCTGGTCTGACTGCACTGGCTACCAATTAGTTCCCGGGTCCAATTCAAAGTGCTGGTTTTGACCCATAAAGCCTTAAATGGCTCAGGACTGCAATACCTCAAGGACCGCCTCTTCCCATATGAACCTACCCGGTCCCTTAGATCATCTTCTGAGCCCTCCTTCGTGTGCCTCCTCCTCCAGAGATACAGAGGGTGGCAACACAAAAACAGGCCTTCTCTGCAGTGGCTCCCCGCCTGTGGAATGCTCTCCCCAGGGAATTTCGCCTGGTTCCATCATTACACACCTTTAGGTGCCAGGCAAAAACGTTCCTCTTTAACCATGCCTTTGGCTGATTTTATTGACATCCAACACCCTTTTAGAATGTGGCTTTTTTGGGATGGTGGTTAATGGGTTACTGCTTTTGGTTTGATTTTATATGTTGTGGTCTTGTTGTGAACCGCCCTGAGACCTCCGGGTATAGGGCAGTGTATAAGTTGAATGAATGAATGAATGAATGAATGAATGAATGAATGAATGAATGATATAAAGACATAAAAGCACTCCCACCAGTCACTCTTGTGTCTAAAAGTAGCTGTGATATTTTATTTGAATAACACTATTCACAACTACCATAAAGAAGGCTGATCACCGAAGAATTGATGCCTTTGAATTATGGTGCTGGAGGAGACTCTTGAGAGTCCCATGGACTGCAAGAAGATCAAACCTATCCATTCTGAAGAAAATCAGCCCTGAGTGCTCACTGGAAGGAGAGATTCTGAAGCCGAGGCTCCAATACTTTGGCCATCTCATGAGAAGAGAAGACTCCCTGGAAAAGTCCCTGATGTTGGGAAAGATGGAGGGCACAAAGGGAAGGGCACGACAGAGGACGAGATGGTTGGACAGTGTTCTCAAAGCTACCAGCAGGAGTTTGACCAAACTGCGGGAGGCAGTGGAAGACAGGAGTGTCTGGAATGCTCTGGTCCATGGGGTCACGAAGAGGCGGACACGACTAAACAAAACAAAACAAATGCACAACTTGTTCTGGGATGATGTATGTGAGCTCTGAAAATGCCTCCAGAGCTCATGGCTCCAGTCTCCAAGCCTGTAAGTCATTCAGACTAGCTGTCTGAACCAGGCGGCCTGGGAAGTGGGATGTAGACTTTGAATCTCCTAGCCCACAGAATCTGCAAATGCATTCCTTTTGCACAGTTTGATCAGCTCACTCCACTGAAATGAATGGAATCACATCTCAAATGCACATGGGAAAGCATGGTGCACTGTAAGGCACATACAGTATTCTGCATCAGGATGAAGAGGTTTCCATTTGTTGGGCATGGGAGGTACAACAGAAGATTGCAGTCTTGAAATATTAACAAAAGCAACAACATTGTTTAAAAGTATATTATTATAAGACATATGCAGTTCTGAGGGGCTGTGGGCAAGTTATCTACCCCACATATAGTTCTGCAAGACTAAAACCACCATTCTGGTGTTGTTGAAGGACTGGGGTTTTGGGCTAAAATTTAGCAGCTTGAAGAGCCATTGAAGTGTGAGAGAGGAAATTTCCACTGAAATCTATGGCTTACTAAAGTGCCTTGTTTTGTTGAATGTGGTCTGTAATAAGCACACACAATCCACACCATGTCGCATTTTTCTCAGAATTTTACATCAAGTCTGATCACCCAAAACATTTTGGATGCTCCTCCAAGCCACTTCCATCAATAAGGCGGTACTTTATATTACAACCCAGAATATGTGTAGACTACAGCTCTCTGCGTGGGAGCCTAATTTTCATAGCAGCGAAACTGTACGATCGTCTGCCAAGAAATAAAAAATAAAATAAAAAGTCACACGACCAAAGAATAAAGTTTTGCTGTTGCATGCTCAATTTGCTTCCTATTTATGCAGTGTAGGTGAAAATCTTTGAAAGTATAGCCCTTAAAGCTATAATTTTGAGTGGGTACTAATCACAATCACTACAAATGCTGACAAGTTTCCATGTCTGCATTTTTGGACATTTACTGTTCTTCTCATTAAAATATTCAGAACAAAAAATGAAAAATGAAAATGAAAGGCTTCATCATTAATGTTTTATGCAGCAAAAAAACTAAACAACCCCCCCCCACCTTTTAGTTTTCTGATCACAGAACACAGGTAAAAGTTCTCTGTGTGAAGACTTCTCAGTTAATGAAATTCACTTAAATTCATATTGAGATAGATGGGTGTTATCCACAGAGGATACACTTAGCTATCAGACACAGTCTGTCCTGGCTTTTTGACAACTCTGAGAATACCTGCTCATCACAGCAATCATAGATCACATTTTTAGGTTTACACATATTGCAAGAAGAACCCTGGTGGATCACACCAAAAGGTCCATCTCATCAACACTGCTCCTCAACATCTAAAATTAATCTGTATAAGACAGAAAGACTGCGGGCTGGGAAATAAGATAATCTGGATGGATTTGTCCACTGTGCAAAGGTAAGAGACACACCCGTTGCTCCACCCATTTTTCTGTATTTGGCCCCACCCACTTTTTGCCTCTCACCTTGCTTATCATTTGCTTGTGGCCCACAGAAGGTTGCCCATGAGGGAATGCTACCCTCAGGCTAGAAAAGGGGAACCCGCACCAGGTTTAAACTCAATTCAATTAAAAATACAGTCATACCTCGGGTTATGAACGCTGCGAGTTGCACGTTTTCAGGTTGCAGACTGCACCAAACTCGGAAGTACTGCAACAAGTTACTTCTGGGTTTTGGCGTTCGCGCAAAAGTGCAAAATGATGTCACCTGCATGCGCAGAAGCGCCGAATCACGTCATGTGCCTGCGCATACGCGATGCTTCAGGCTGCGAATGCTGCGGGTTGTGAATGTCCCTTCCGCACAGATCATGTTCACAAACAGAGGTATGACTGTAACATTGTCCAGCATTCTGTTCCAACAGCACTTAGTAACATCGTTCTGAAAAATGGACAGATAGGCAAAGCCTACTCTGGTTGATGCATTAGGAGGTAAACTGCCTCTGGGGACAGAAGTTTCATTTAGCTACTGTGGCTAGTAGCCCTTGCTAGATCCATAACTTGTCTAATCTTTTTTCAAAATCCATCTAAGCTAGTGGCTATACTCGACACAATGCGTAGCAGAGCGAATTCCATTATAAGTGTATAATCCACCCTGTGTATAACTTTCCTGTTATGTATGGAAAGGACCCAAGTGAGGCTCTATTAGAACAAAACAGCTGCCTCGACGTAGTGATGTATCATCTTTTAATCTATTTTCTTTACAAATCTAGAATGCATTAAATCACCTTGTTAATTGCACCTGAGCTGTTAATTGCACCTGTATTCTGTAAGTGCATTGTGATGCGAATGACCACAAAATTGGACCTTTATGTTCAAATATGATTATTTCCTGAATGGCACAGAAGAAAAGAAGGTGACAAGATAACCAATAGTGGGACATTCCTAGATGAATTCTCTAGCATTTGGGGGCCTAGATCCAAATACCTTTTTCTTGTTCTTCATTTTGTAGCCCCCCTTGGTCCATTTTTCTTTGCACGCACAAACCTATTTGCTCCATCGTGATAAATGAGGATAAAGCTGGTTTTTGTATAGTATCCTTTCAGGCACTTCCCCGTTGCCTAATGAAAGTGAAAAACCTTTCAGTGTCTTGTAAATACCAAATGCTCTATTTATTGGGCAAGTGCTCTGTAAATAACCATTAAGGCTGTTTGTCAGAGTGTCAGCAGTTCTCCAGGGCGCCAACACAAAACTGTTTCCATGATTATACAGAGGAGGAGAAGTCGCTAATGTATGAGATCGCCGGTTCAGAGCACGGATGTGAGCAACCCTTCAAGCCCCTAGCCTCTAAAGTCCGCTTCCAATGTTATTATTTCCTGCTAGATTCTTTTAAGTCCAGAAGTCAAGGGAAACACCAGGCCAAGAGCGGGGCGTCTTTGTAATGTCAGAACAATCAAGGTGCAACAGTGACACATGGAACTTGTAGGCTTTCTTAAGCAGCTCTATACATTATCTGGCAGGAGTAGCTAACCTGTAGCTCTCCAGATATTGTTGGAACCAAACTCCCATTAGTCCCAGCAGCATTGCCAGTGATCGGGGATGATGGGAATTGTAGTCCAAAATGTTACCTAGTGCTGTTATTGGCTGATTTATAAATGCACCATTTCTTGTTATTGAATATTTGAGAATGATGTTAGAATAGGGCAGCCATATTTCACACTACCTTCACCTTTGCCTATTTCAAAAAGTGAAAATCCGGACACTAAAGTTGTTGTTCAGCTTTTTTTTTGGCAAAATCTCCCCCCCCCCCAACTTTTTTTTAAAGGAAATTCGTCTACAAATCAACACTTCCGACATGGGTTGCCATACGCCCAGGTTTCCCCGGACATTTTCCCAGCCTTTTCGAAATTCTGCCCGGACACTGTTTCCGATGGAAAAATCCTGGATATGCCTGGGAATTTCTGGACATATGGCAGCCCTATGATAGACAACCATTTGAATGTTTACACATGCACTCAGTGATATAGTAATCGTCTCAAGAACATACAAGGCAGAGCCAGTCTGAAGACATTGTTTATGACCCTAAATTCCAGCTCTGCCTGGAGTTTCTCTCCTCCTCTTCCAAAAACATGTCAAAAATGTGAACGCCTGACACTGGTCCAGCTGGCTTGGTGGGGTCTATAATGGCTGGCAGTGGTTTTCCAGGCTTTCAGAAATGATCTTTTTCCAGCCCTACCTGGGGATTTTGAGAATTGACTGTGGGACCTTTAGCATGTGCCCTACTACTAAGGTACAGCTATATTACTTTATCCAACTACCTTCCCCCACGCACTAAACCATAGCTATGTTTCCTTATCAACTATATTCCTTTTTTCACATTCTGAGGTCAATTGGTTGTGTGTTTCCCTGCGGTTCCCAATGATGGCATCAGAGTATGGACTACGGTTTGCAATAAGTTATACAGGGGGAAGTGAAGATCTAGAAGCAGGGCTGCCACTTTTGGTATCAGACTTGCGATTACTATAATGTACAGTTCTATCTAAATAAGACTCTGAATTTGACGACTCTTAAGTTTGATTCCCCAGTGTAATAGCTTTGACAGCATTTGGAAGTTTGCTTAGATAAAATCACAGAGAAGCAGGTGGAAAACCCTAATGTCTTTAGCAAAGCAGAAATAATAAGCTTCCCCCCCCCCCCGAATCGGGAGTAAAAGGACCCTATTTGGCACTGGGAAATAATGAAAGTGACAAAAAAATTCATCATCATTATTAATGGATCTTGTACATTGCATACAAATAATTTGGGCATATTAGAAGAAATTTCTGTCGTTTCCTTTTGAGTACTCTTCTTACTGTGTTGTGCGTTAACATTTTGACAATCAGTAAATGTTTTTTGAAATGCTTTTTTAAGTATATACCTGCTCAGCCTGAACAGCAGAAAAAAATTAACACATTCCCTGCTGCCTGGGCAAGTCTTAAATAGATGCATTGCAAACCACAAACAACTCTTCAAACGTTATGTTGTCCACAGGAGAGTAAATCATTTCTTGTGAGGCACTGCTGCAATATTTTAGGTTTTGTCACAGTTTATTAGGTGCAAAACTGATATATTTATAGCTGACTTGATGACTTTACATTTTCTTTCTTGATGCTAGCGGGAAAACACCTTGTAAATAATATCATTTAGGGCCCCGTTCACAAGTAATACATCAAGAAGTCCCAGATCTCTTGCGACTTTAATGGCTTAACTGGAAAATATAATTTGGTGTTTGGCATATAGATGAACTGTTATTAAAATAGTTGAACTCCTGTTCAATGTGGGGGTGGCTACCACAGATCTATGTTGCACAGAGAGAACTTTCAGGTCACCTGGTTGCAAGTCATCCAGTCTTGAGACACTGAGTAATATTCATAGAGGTGTGAACATGTATCTCTTCTGAATCCTGCTTGGTTTCCTGGCCTGTTACTTGACCTCTCCTTACGCCCCACAGATCTAGTTATAGCTCTGGATTGGATCCTACATGGAATTACATGTTTGTGTGTCCATGAGAGTGCAGGAATATGTGAGTCCTTTATGTAATCTTTTAGTCTAGTATTGATCTAGGCAACCTGTAGGAATGGGGGAGCAACTAGATCCAGTTTGCACATAGATGCAAGTTTGCCAAATACTCTCTTGCAAATTCACAATGTATGCATCGAAACTCAGCCATCTATCAATATGCTCACTCACTTCTTCAAACTTGGCAACGCAGCTCTCCAGCCAAGTAATGTGTACAGAAATGCATCTACAAGGGTGAAGTATACATCAAAATGCATGTATTATAGGATTGCCATATTTCAAGAAGGAAAAATCCAGACACAAAAGTTGCTGAACATTTTTTGGGAAATTGCCCCAAATGCTGCTGAGCTATTTTCACTGTTTGTATCCCAGAGATGTCCAGGAAAATTTGGATGTATGCCAACCCTAAATAGTATATGAAGGGGAATTGTTTTGCAAAAATGTTTATATTAGGCAAGATGCATACAAACATGTGCATTAGGAGAAATTTGCACTTGAACACCGAAAAGTTTCATGAGAATTTATTTATTTGCCAACAGATGTGGAAATCTAGAGAGCTGAACTTAAGTTTTGAAAAAATGAGACACTGGGAGAAACTAAAATGGACAGTCACTCATTTCTAGCAACTTGGTTAGAGCCTGCAGTACATTTGACCAATAACACAAAGCTGTTTTTTTTTTCTTTCCAAAGTTCATTCCTAGGAATGATGATCTTCCTTGGTAATTGTCAACAAACTCATTTGAAAGACACCTTTCGCACCTCCAGTGCTCTCCCTCTGCAATAAGTAGCCAGTAGGAAGTGTTATGGGAACATTCTAGGCCAACCTGTTGATGTTGTTTAGTCGTTTAGTCGTGTCCACCTCTTCGTGACCCCATGGATCAGAGCACGCCAGGCACTCCTGTCTTCCACTGCCTCCCGCAGTTTGGTCAAACTCATGCTGGTAGCTTCGAGAACACTGTCCATCCATCTCGTCCTCTGTCGTCCCCTTCTCCTTATGCCCTCCATCTTTCCCAACATCAGGGTCTTTTCCAGGGAGTCTTCTCTTCTCATGAGGTGGCCAATGTATTGGAGCCTCAGCTTCAGGATCTGTCCTTCCAGTGAGCATTCAGGGCTGATTTCCTTCAGAATGGAGAGGTTTGATCTTCTTGCAGTCCATGGGACTCTCAAGAGTCTCCTCCAGCACCATAATTCAAAAGCATCAATTCTTCGGTGATCAGCCTTCTTTATGGTCCAGCTCTCACTAGCCAACCTACCCCAACCTATTTACATGCCCTAGCCAGCATGAGCACCAGGTTGGGAAAGACACATTGTAGCCATACTCTGAGTTCTCGCAAGGCAACTGGCCTAGATTTCACTCTACAGGAATTGACATTGAGCCTTACAACACATCCCAGAATTCTCTGTAATATGCAGGGGTGCCTTGGAAGACAAATCGTTGTGGACAGAGCTTCCTGATGGTAGGAAGCTGAAAACCACGGCACTAATTATTAATCCCCTTCGTCACTCTCCTCTAGTCACCTGTATGGGTGAATGATAATGAGGGGAATATAGCCTGAATCTATTTCAGGCCAGCGTAGAGATTTATGCAGCTGCAGGTTATTTTCATGTTCCTTCCATGTGGACAATCCAGAAGAGATTTTATCATCTGTGACATATTGTGTGCTAATGCCTTTTTTCTCAGGCCCACCTCAGTGCCAGGTATCCTACATTTGTACATAATTCTCCCCACCTCTGGCCTCAATTACCATGTCAGGTGATAACGAGGCCTGTATTTATATCCCCTCCAGGAATAGAGTATGGCTATTACTGTGAAAAGGGGAGAGATTGCATTTAAATGCTTACAGGAAGCCAACCGCAATTAGTATTCTAGTTTAGCTCTTATTGTAGTAAATGATATTACCGTGGAGCCCAAATATTTCTTTTATGTCAGGCCCCACTTACTAGTTTCCATTTCCTAGAGTCAATCTAGAAATCAATCATTTACCCAAGAAAAATTCAATACAAAAATCCTCCAGCTATCAAGTGTAATTATGGGTATGTTTTCTTTTGTTAAAAATAGCAGAAATCCAAATATCAGATCCTTTTTATAGATATTGGACAAATGAAGTGACTGTAGCTATGTGTTACAGCTAGAACTTTATTTTGCCTCATGTTTTAAATGCCAAGAGAGGAAAGAATTGAAAGGATTTTGTTGCTCTTGACTAAATCACTGCAAGATATCACTGTAAGTGCACTGACAGAGGACGGAAAGCACTGCAGATTAACTATGATATGACAACATTTTGAAAACTTGATGCTCTCCTGGTAACAACACATTGATCCACTCGCTAAAGCCCACAGACAGAAGCCAGCTGAGAAAATAATTTTGGGAGCAGAGTTGTTCCTGATGTTCATCCCTCAATGAAAGCTCTATGTTTGTGAGTGATGGCATAAGACTCACAGTATAAGGGCATAAGGGCCACAGTTTCCCTAACCCTGATTTAGCAAAACACTCAACATGGGTTGCTTCTCTAAACCAGGGGCAGCCAATGTGCTCCCTCCAGATGTTCTTGAACTACAACTCTCATCAACTAGCCAGCATTCCCAATGGTCCGGGATCATAGGATTTGTAATCCAAGAAAACCTGGAAAGCACCATGTTGATTGCCCCCTGCTCTAAACCATAGTTAAGACCAACCTCAGTTTGCCCAAGTGCAGACAAAAGAAAAAAGAAACACAGGTGACTTTTTCCTCATGGCCATGTTTGAGAAAGAATAGGAAGGAAGGAGTTGATGAGACGGAGCTTCCTCCACATAATGCTTTCCTCCCCCCCAAATAACCTTTATTAGTTTTTCAATTAGATATTCCACATACACATCTTGTATTACATATTACATTTATACTTGCTCTTCAGAGCTGAATTCCCTCCTTCCTTCTTCTGGTTTTTTATATCACATATAGTTTTATCACATTATTTTCTTCCATTTTATAGATTGTTATTCATTTTCCATATTTGTCCATAGTGTATCCATAAACAAATAAGTCCTCATGTTTATACAATTCTTGTTGTTTGTCTGTATTCATTTACCACTACTGTTAGTTATATAAGTTTCCTTATACATTTTGCTTCTTATTATTTTCATTATCCATCACTTTTCTTAATCTTTCCTGTTATGAGGTTTGTTTCCAATTCTACTGGTTTTACTATTTCATCTTACCTTTCCTATATACAACATAAATTTTTCCCATTTTTTTTGAAATGTTTCCTCGCCCTGTTGTTGAATTTTCCCTGTTAGTTTGGCTATTTCTGCATATTCCATTCCTCCACATAATGCTAAACCACAGTTTATTGTCACATCTTAACAAAGCGTATAAGGCTCTTGTTTTCCCACCTTCTCTCACGTATTTTAATTCTGCTGCCAAGTCTTTGCATTGCATAGTTCATTTTCAAAGTAATGGCCAGGGCTCCCATTGCTAGGCGTGCATGTCTTGAGAATATATTAGATGGCTAATCACAAACACCTGATCTTAATAGACATAAAAGAGAGAGGAGGCTTTTCCCTACCCGACCTAAAACTTTACTACAAGGCAGCCTGTTTCACCTGGCTAAAAGATTGGTGCATGTTGCAGGATCCGGACCTCCTGGACCTGGAAGGTTTCGACAACCGTTGGGGTTGGCACGCCTACCTAATATATGGAAAAGCGAAAATTCATAAAATTTTTACCAACCATATAATAAGAAAGTCACTCTTTGCTGTATGGGAAAAATATAAAGACCTGATGGAGCCTAAAGTCCCTTGGTGGACTTCTCTAGTAGAAGCCATAGCAGTAAAACGGAAAAATACTCAGGAAAGCTGGCCAACATATAAAATACTTCTAAAAAATGAAGATAACCAAATAAAATTAAAAAAAAATTGAGGAAATAAGAGAACACATTTCAGACTGTTCCAATATCATCAGTTATTTGAAAAATTTAAATCTGACAAACAGAAGGGGTTCTCAGTAGAAATTTCTCGATTCGAATCTGATCTTGTAAATTCTAAAAGAAAAACTCTTTCCAAAACTTACCGACTCCTCCTTGACTGGACAGTCAAGGAGGAGGAGGTAACAGTGGCAATGGTGAGGTGGTCCCAGGATTTTGGCCATTCAATAACCATGGCCCAATGGGAAAATTTATGGAAGATCAATTGGAAATTCACAAACTGTTACACAATTAGAGAGAACTTTCAAAAAATGCAACATCGATGGTATCTAACACCATGGAAACTTTCAAAAATGTATAAAATGTGTCAAGTAATTGTTGGAGATGCAGAGAGTCAGGAACATTCTACCATATGTGGTGGATATGTAGGAAAATACAGGTATTCTGGGAGAGTATCCATGTAGAACTGCAAAAAATGCTAAAGATCTCTTTCAATAAAAAACCAGAGGCCTACCTCCTGGGAATAACAGATTTGGATATTCCACAAAAGAGGAAGGGTATCTTTTTATATGCAACGGCGGCAGCAAGAGTTTGGATCGCAGCAAAATGGAAGAGTAATGAAATCCACTCTATACAAGATTGGATCCAAAAGCTGACAGAATATGCCGAATTAGATGGTTTATCAGAAAAGATAAAGAATAAATCAAAACAGGAATTTGTTTCTAAATGGGAGGTTTTTAAAGAATATCTGAAAAATAAATATAGTAGTTTAAATTCTGTTGCAGCATTCGAGGAACTTCAGTAATAGTTGCTAGGTAGATAGAAGAAATTAGATTTATTGAGAATAAGTTTAATTATGAAAATGTGTATTGGCAATAAGTAATATGAATCTGAAATATGGAATAGACGGGAAGTTGGGTCTTTAGTGTTAAGACCAATAGATGTTTTATTGTTTGCCAAGAAAATTATGTGTCTATGGTTATTTTTGTAATTTGTGTGTAATTTTGTATTTGTGTTTCTTTGTGTGTGTTTTTGTTGTTGTATAAATAAAGATTTTTTTTTAAAAAAATAGATGGCTAATCACTTTGACATATGTATGCCCATTAACTGTACAACTAGTTCCCCTTAGCAAAGACAGAAGAAGAAAGGAGGCAACTACAGGTAGCTTTCATCATGATGTGACTTGTCAGTAAATAACTTAAGGCAGAAACCAGCGATATTTTCTTTTAAGCAAAATGGCAGAAACTCAATACTTAATTAATTTGTGTCCTTTCTGTTCCAGAATTTGGAAAACAGTGCGGGTTTTCATATTAGCAGAGACACAAATGATCAATTTCTGCTTTCTTTTGGCAGATAAGCTCATCTTCACACTTTGGATGGTTTCACTTTGCACAGAAGATGTCTATTATTTTATGTGTAATTGATAAAATTAATGGGGCTTCTGGTCACTCTGAAGCATTCTACATAAAGAGCATCCCAATATCTTACCGCAATGCGTCAGCTTAAATGTATGAACAGTGCTGTCGGGGGGTGGGGCGAGCCCATCCCTACTAAACTTCGGCAAACTAGATCGGCTTTTGCTCCCAAGGCCTCAAAGTGCACGGATACACACTACCCTGCTGAAAACCAGCACGCCACTTCAGAACAGCTCACAGTCACTGCCCTCATGGAACCCCACAACTGTTTTGTATTGCTAGAAATAGGGTAGAATTCGGTGAAGCGCTAAGGGTCCATCAGCTCAAGGATTTCTGCTTATACAACGCAACACTGCCCACCACCAATACCTTTGTACCAAAGAGACTGGCACTGTAAAATAGCTCCATCTTAACCAAAGGAGATAATGCTAACCATATAAAGGACCAAACTAGAATTTATATTGCTGGTGCATGGATGAGTCTCTTCTCTGGGTGACAACTGGCTGGAAAAGGGGAAGAATAAATGGTGGGTAGGGACCTGGAGGGAGCTGCTTAACCCCTTTCTCACCATCTACAGTGGTGCCTCGCAAGATGAAATTAATCCGTTCCACGAATCTCTTCGTCTTGCAGTTTTTTCGTCTTGCGAAGCACGGCTATTAGCGGCTTAGCGGCTTAGCGGCTATTAACGGCTTAGCGGCTATTAACGACTTAGCAGCTTTAAGAAAAAGGAAACAAACTCGCAAGAACTCGCAATACGTTTTGTCTTGCAAAGCAAGCCCATAGGGAAATTCGTCTTGCTGAACGACTCAAAAAACGGAAAACTCTTTCGTCTTGTGCATTTTTCGTCTTGCGAGGCATTCGTCTTGCGAGGTACCACTGTACTTATCCCCACCCAGCCGCTTTGCTCTGCGATGCAGAGGAGATTCCTGTTGGTTTTTTGCAATTTGGTTAAAGAACAAAAGGAGAATTCCCTGGAAATTTAGAACCAGGCTTGGGGCAAGAGAGCCTGAGCAGAGATTTAAAATCACAAAACATGCAGCAAACCAAAGTATGGAAATATAGGCCATTAGACCTTTAAAATATCCCTTTCTAAGTTCCTTCCAAAGTTTCACACTTCCCTTAGCATAGAAAGAGACAATACCTCGCCCCCCACCTTTACATACAAACTCTTCAAAGGTTGGATTCATCTGCTTTCCCATGACATGGTGGAAGGGAAGAGAACAAAGTGTTTGTTAACTCTTCCTCCCAAGGTGAGGAGGAGTGACCTAGCTAAGCCAGGCAGGACAGCTTACTCTATGGTCTTAACCCCTTAACGCATTAATTAGAGTTAAGCATGTTGGTTATACGGGGCTGATTTATCCCACAGTTTCAGGGGACAAAAAGGCAGAGGAAGGTAGGATTAAACCCTTTCCTCTCTTCTGCTAAATCAGTTTCAGATCATGCATGGCAAAGCTGCTTCCTAGTTCTTTGCCAAGGGACCAGGGCTCTCAGGTCTGGGTCTCTGATAGGTAAATAGGATGGTTCCGTCTTGAAAGGATTTCTTCCAGTTCTATAGATAATACTAGAGCTGGTGATTTCTCTAAGGCCAGAAGTAACGTGCAAGAACTGTCCGCTGTGCTTTGCAATAGGAAAAGAAATATATGTGGTGATATGATGTGCCCTGGGAGTTTTCAGGATGACACTAGCACATAGCCACGTTCCCTGCTACATTAATATGACGGTAAGGAGCACTGTGGGTTTCTGGGAACTTAAGGTTTGTTTTTTTTTGCCGGCATGGGGCTATTTTCGGTCTGTCCTACTTATCTTATCACTATTGTGTATCATCACGAGAAAAGACATTTCTGGGGGTGGGGGTGGGGTGGGGATTAGGAGTTCTCGTCCATGCTACATTGCTCAGTTTTTCATAGCAGTTTTTAATCAAAGCAAGGTATTTGTATATGGTGCTGCACTTTCTTTTTCTGTGAGCTTACCCACATGCACAAATACCTTATTTAATGGCCCTAAGCAACTGCTGAGTATGCAAATGTGGCAACAGTCCATCCATTAACTGTTATAATGGCCAATTTTGCGGGAGTGTTGGGATTCTTCTCTGAACCCTATTTTATGGTCTAACAGTTTATTTTAATCAGTAATTTTTTAACAAAACGTATAAGAAATAATTTTTTAAAAAACCCTTGTAGCAGATATGCAGGAAGAAGAGGGATTTTGTTTTTGCTACGGACTCAAATGCATACTTTCAATTCCCCCGCCCCACCCCGTGATACAAGGCAGGAGGAGAGAAGAAAAGATAATTTACAACTAATATCTCTTTGCCTCATTTGCATCTGTGAAAGAGCATTTATAAGCGAATGATTAACACTTGTGCGACTACATAGTTTATTAGTAAGAAACAAAAATAGCTTCTCCGATGTAATTTATATACCGGACTGCATTCATCACCCCCCCTTCAATTAAGGCAGAATCCTGTTCTGAATTATGCCGACTGAAGGGCTTTGGGGTTTTGTGGGAGGCCCTGCTAGGCCAGCAGAATGTGTGATACACTCTGCTGCCATGATGCGCCAATGGAGGAAACTGGGAGGGTCTGAATAAATACTGTGCCTTGACTGAACTGCATTGCTCTAATACAGGAATGAAACAGAATGTTGTCATATACTGAGTTAGATCACTGGGCCTTCGAGCTGAGTCTACAACGTACTTGGGGATGCTGGGGGATGAATTTGAGGCTTTCTCCATGCAAAGGAGATGCTCCACCCACTGAGATGTGGCCCTTCTTCTTTTTAACTCCACCTGGGAGAAATTCATCTCCACATGGAAGAAAGGTCTTTATTAACATAATGTTTGAAGATTGGGAGAGGTTATGGAGGGAAGGGGTCAAGTTCACTGCATGTACGGTGTTAAAGGAAAATATTATGAAAATGATGTATAGATGGTACTTAACTCCTTGTAAAATTGGCAAAGATATATCATAATAATTTATGTTGGAAATGTAAAGAAAAAGAAGGTACTTTTCATCATATGTGGTGGACCTGCCCCAAGGTGAAAGACTTCTGGGAGATGATTTATAATGAATTGAAAAAAATGTTAAAATATACATTTATTAAGAAACCAGAGGCCTTTCTTCTTGGAATAATAGGTTTGGAATTGCCCAAGAAAGATGTTAGACTGTTTTTGTATGCCACAACTGCAGCTAGAATTTTGTTAGCTAAGAATTGGAAAACACAAGAAGTCCCAACAGTGGAGGAATGGCAGATGAAGATGATGGACTTTTCGGAGCTAGCCGACCTGACTGGAAGAGTCCACAACCAGAAGGAGGAGGACTACCAGGAGGAATGGATGAAATTCAAAGACCATTTAGTTAAATATGTTAAGATAATTTAATTGGAAAAATTTGCAAATACCAGATAGGCTTAGGATTTAAATATGTAATGTTAGAGAATAACATGTTTAAAGTTAAAATGAAAAGAAAGAAAGATGTTAAGTGATTAAGTTAATTTTATGGAAAAATTGGTTTTGGAAAACTGTTACAATGATATACACTGAAATTCAGCCAGGGGGAGTTGAGGAAGTCAATTAATAATGTTACTAAGATTGGATTAAGTACAATTAAGATGTATGTTTGTTTATTTAATTTTTTGGAAAATCAATAAAAAAAATTGAAAAAAGAAGGGTCTTTATTGGCAAAGCTCAAGCTCTCAAACCATTGCCACTGCTAGCTAAACACTCACCAAAGCAATTTTCTTTTGCTGGATCTCAACCCACAAGCATTGCACACCCAGCATTCCACTGCAACCCCGAAGGTGAGATGGGTCTATATGCTCATAGTCACTGCATTGTCCACCCCACCCCAGATCTATGAGGCGGGAGCAGTGGTAGAACTCTCACCCCCCTTCTTCTCTCTCACCTCTTCACAAACACCTATTGTGTATCCAGGTTGAGTGACTAAGTGAAATTCAGTATCGTACTGTACAGTACAGCAAAGTTCAGTACAATAGAGTACAGTTAGGTATGGTACTATTAAATTCAGTACCGTACAGTATAGTTAACTATACTGAATGTAACTGTGCAAAACCTAAGTTGAGTACAGTTCAGTACAGTTATGTTGAGTACAGTTAAGTAGGGTTGCCATATTTCAAACAGTGAAAATCCGGACAGAAAATTTATTGAACTTTTTTGGCAAAATTATTGAACTTCTTTTTTTTGTTTTGCCCAAAGCGGTTGAGCTTCTTTTGGCAAGATCGCAAAAATGAAACAAAACATGGGCTGCATGGGCATGTTGACAAATACAGTATTCCCGATATGTCTGGGAAATTACGGACGTATGGCAACCCTAAGTTAAGTTTGCTATAGCCAAGGTATGTTTAATTCAGTTCAGCCCATCCCAGCCCAGTACTGCACAGTTCAGTTCAGTGAAATTAAGTTGAGTACCATACAGTTCAGCACAGTTGTTCAGCACAGCTCAGTTAAGCTGAGTTCAGAACAATAGAATTCAGTACAGGTTAGTGAAGTATTTCACTGAAGTAAAATGGCTACAGTGTATTTAGTCTGAAAGTGACCTCAATTTGAGGTGAAACGATGGCTAGGATTTGCTCAGAAATGACCCTGAGAATACTTCTTGATGAATGAGAATTGCAAGTCAGTGGGATAAAGTTGTACATGGTCTAACACCAAGAGAGGCGATGGATTCAGATGACTTTAAAAGGTTCAAACAACGGCTTCTTGGACAATTCACTGTGGCCGCAAGATGTTGTGATAGATGCTAGCTTAGACAGCTCTTCAAAAACTGTAGCAACAGGATGAACCGCACTGAAGAAATCTACTCTTTTTATATATAATTTTTATTTATTTTCCATTTAGTAATATACATTCACATCATTATTATCCACTTTACCTCCCTGGCTCTTTAGAGCCTATCGACTTCCTTCCCTCCTGCCTCATGGCTTTCAAAATTAACCTTTATATCATTGCATTTTATACATTTTCCAAGTCTAATTATACACATTACAAAATAGCTCAAAATTTAAATAAATATAGAAAGGTAGAAAATTTCTCATTACAAGTCTTCAGACAACCCTGCTAGAGATGTTAATTGCTTGCAATAATTTTTCATATATCATATATATTTACACCAGTCCTTTTGGAATACTTGATCATGCTGGTTTTGGATTTTTACTGTCAGCTTTGCCAGTTCTGCAAAGTCCATCATCTTCATCTACCACTCTTCTTTCATTGGTACTTCTTCTTGTTTCCATTTTTGGGCTAAGAGAATTCTTGCTGCAGTTGTTGCATACATAAACAGTCTTTTTATCTTCCCTTGGTATATCTTCACCCACAAACCCAATAAAAAGGCTTCTGCTTTTTTTAACAAAAGTAAAAGACATTTACTCTTAACATGGCGGCCATTCTGGAAAAATTAAGAAATCTGATTATCTGTAGTGGGAACAGTGGCTGAAAATATTTTCAGCTTCCTGTTCATAGATGGTAAAGGGACCCCTGACCATTAGGTCCAGTCGTGACCGATTCTGGGGTTGCGGCGCTCAGCTCGCTTTATTGGGCAGAGGGAGCCAACGTACAGCTTCCGGGTCAAGTGGCCAGTATGACTACGCCACTTCTGGCATACCAGAGCAGCGCACGGAAATGCCGTTTACCTTCCCGCCAGAGCGGTACCTATTTATCTACTTGCACTTTGATGTGCTTTCAAACTGCTAGGTGGGCAGGAGCAGGGACTGAGCAACGGGAGCTCACCCTGTCGCGGGGATTCGAACTGCCGACCTTCTGATTGGCAAGTCCTAGGCTCTGTGGTTTAACCCACAGTGCCACCTGTGTCCCTCCGTCCTAGACAGTACCTGTATGAAAAAAGGAAGTTGGCAGCCATGGTGCATGAATGCTAGGTGTGTGAGAGAGAGCATCAGGCCACCACTGCCAACTTATAACTCCCCCAACCTCACCACCAACATGCCCTGCCCCTTCTCCCTCCTGGCAAGCAGTCATGCCCCCTCACATGTCCATCTAAACTATGACATGTCTATGGATGGGTAAATGAATTTGTAAATGTGAGTGAACCCCAAAATTCTGGCAGGAAAGCTGAAAAATATAATCTGTATTAAAAACCCCGTAAGACGATCTTACTGCAAGCTTGCAAAATGTTTTGGAAGGTAATTAAAAAAAATACAAATAGCTGGGAAATGAAGTGATTTATTACATTATTTGCCACTTTATATGTGAGCAGATTCCAAATGTTTCAGATATAATGTAGAGAAAGTATAGTTTTCTCAGGAGACAAAAAACACTCCTACCAGAAGCTATTAGCATGTAAGTATGAAATTCTAATCTGACCTTTCTATTCAAAGCCTCTAGAATATGTCTGTTTATGTAGAGAAATGCATGCTGATTTTAGCGCTCAACAAATTCCATTTGCTATTTGATCAATTTAGTATTTTAATTCGTATAGTTCCCCCCTCCCACAAATATGAATGATTAAAGCTGAAACCCCATGCCACACATATCTGTGAGTAAGTCTCTTTGAGCTGAGTGAGACTTGCAGGATTGCCCTGTTCAATTAAAAGGAGAAATAATTTATCAAGCTGCTCAGACAAAAGGATGTGAGGGCGATCTGGCTGCGACATCTGTCACCCCATTGATCGCCAGGGTTGATTCGGCTGATCTGGCTGGCTAGGCGGGTGTCCCCTTCCTCCCTCACCGCTCCATGTGCGTCCCTCCCGAAGCTGCGCGCTCGGTGGAAGAGGACGACCATCCCAGATAGAAGGAGTGTACCGTTCTTCAGTCAAGGGTATACGATAGCTGCGCTCCCCTGCTAGAACCTCCAAACAAGCTCAAGATGCTCAGACAAAAAACCCCCCAACCTTCCTCCAAGAGACATGGCATAGAACTTGTTGCTGATTTGAGGTAATGGGGTTCTGTTCTTTAAAGGGCAGAAAACTGAGTGTGTACTGAATTACACCTGAATTACATCTGAATTAGCTGTTTGGATCCTGCCTTGGTCTCTGTGAGGTTCTCCTTCCTACTTTTATTTATCTTTCTTGATTACTGAAGCAAACTGGTAAAGGTAAAGGGACCCCTGACCATTAGGTCCAGTTGTGGCCGACTCTGAGGTTGTGGCGCTCATCTCGCTTTATTGGCCAAGGGAGCCAGCATACAGCTTCCGGGTCATGTGGCCAGCATGACTAAGCCGCTTCTGGCGAACCAGAGCAGTGCATGGAAATGCCGTTTACCTTCCCGCCAGAGCGGTACCTATTTATCTACTTGCACTTTGACGTGCTTTCGAACTAGTAGGTTGGCAGGAGCAGGGACTGAGCAACGGGAGCTCACCCCGTTGCGGGGATTCAAACCACCGACCTTCTGATCGGCAAGTCCTAGGCTCTGTGGTTTAACCCACAGTGCCAACCGTGTCCGAAGCAAACTGACAACCTCCTAAATATGCCACCCAATGTTAAAGCTCATTGAGTCCTGTGGCTGTTACTCCAAAGCAACCAACTCAATTTGGAAAAGCTTAGTGTAGAATCAGGTTCTTCAGGTCAATTTTGGGCCTAAGTCGGGGATCACACGCACAGATTCAGCATGGAAATGCATCTGGATGCAAATCTGCATTGCAACCCATGTTCAAATGCAAAGCATCTGATGTGGCACACATTCAACAACAGGACAGTTGTGGATGGGGATCAGGGCTAGCAGCAGGAATCAGCATCACTGAACATCTGCCAAGGCCCACAAAGGGCAACAGGGGGCTCACTGCCAGCCTCCAGAGACCTCTGACCTTCACTCCCTTTCCCATCCGCATTGCAGTAATGCAATTGCATGTCTCCTGTTCCTTCTCTTATAAGATTGCTATGTTTCTTTACATTTTTGACTGTCTTGTTTCCCTTGACCTTCATTGCATGCCACTCTGTAACTAAGATCCCATAAATGAGGCTATATATTCTTCAGTCTATTCCCCCCTCCCTACAACATATGCAAATCCCAGTCATACCTCTGGAGACAATTCTCTGAAAGCACAACAGCATCACTTTTCTGCTAATCCAACCCTTTCCCCAGAAGGACTAAACACACACACACACACACACACACACACACACACACACACACACACACATATATTGGCAAATCAGCACTATTTATTGTGCAGTTAAAAATTCTGTTGTCCTTTCCTTCTTCTTTTCCTTTTGGCAGCTTGTCAGATATCGTTAGGGTGATCTTAGTGATGCTGCATTGTTCATTTAGTTTCACTTTTCCCCCTCCCCCCCACTTTGCCCTTTAAAATAAAAGCCAACAGCAGGGAATAAACTATACCAGAGGGGGGACTTCATTACCTGATTGTTGGGGCAAGGGAGTTGGGTGTGACTGTGATGTTCTGTTTGCATATATGTCAAGCACCTGCATGCACATAGGTAAAGAGCTTCTTTCTCTTTCTCCAGTCCCACAGGCATATAGAGGCTGGATCTATACTGATAGGAAAAACACTGTTAAAGTACATCTAAAAATAGAGCTTTCAATGCAATTTACTATTGGCGATGGATCGCTGCTCTACAGTGCCCTCTGGTGTCATGTTTTTATAACACACTTTCAACGTTATAATTGACCAGTGCAGCTGAGTCCAGAGTTTGGTTGGTTTACTGGGATACCCCAAAGTATCACCCTGGGGCACTATTTGAGCTTTCAGGGTATGTGAGGAGCATGCAGAAGAGATTACAGTGGTACCTCGGGTTAAGAACATAATTCGTTCTGGAGGTCCGTTCTTAACCTGAAACTGTTCTTAACCTGAGGACCACTTTAGCTAATGGGGCCTCCCACTGCTGCCGTGCCACCACTGTGCAATATCTGTTCTCATCCTGAAGCAAAGTTCTTAACCCGAGGTACTATTTCTGGGTTAGCGAAATCTGTAACCTGAAGCGTCTGTAACCTGAAGGTACCATTGTATAGCAATGAGAAATGAGTTTCACATACTTTGAATACGTTTGAGACTAAATTTAAGGGGCAAGAGGAAGCCACCCAAACAGTGAATTTTATATGTGTTTGCTGTACTTTATTTTGCATAGCTCAGGTGTAGCTACCATGGCACCCTCTAGATGTTTGCTGAACTATAGTGGGTTGTGTTGATGACAAGGTAAAACCAAGGCACTCAGTAATTGTTCCCTATTCAGCTGATTCTAGGACCTTCTGTCTGTTCCATTAGTAGAGACTTGACCAGGGCTTACCAAGAAAGGTCCAGGCTTTGCTTCTACTTGAAAGGGATAGCGCTTACAGTAGGCATTAATTGTGCAAGCGAGAGCCATTGCTGTTTGGTAATTATCCTCTGTTGTGGTTGGAATTTGTGATTGATTTTCTGCTTCATAGAATCGAGTTGCATCTTTCTTCCTTTTGTGGTCTGGTTCCTGTTCCCGATGACACAGTCTGCTGAACACTCAAGGTGATGCAGTACCTGCAGCAAAACTGGCTAGATCCAGGTTGAACGTCCTACTCATCTAAACTCTTTCTCAATCTCAAACTAACCTACTTCACGGGGTTGTGAAGAGAAACTTGGGAGGTAGGAGCCATACATACAACCTTGAGCTCCTTGGAGAAAAGGGAGGATATAAGTACAATAAATGTGATGAAGGAATAAAATCAGGAGGACCTTAGTTAGCCTCGAGCAGGGTTAGCCAATGTCCTGCCCTCCAGACATTGCTGGACTACAGCTCCCATCTTCCTTAGCCATTGGTCATACTGGTAGTGGCTGAAGGGAACTGTAGTCCAACATCTGGATAGCCCCATGTTGGTTACCCCTGTTCTAGAACAAGTAGGAACAACCATAAGGGATGACCACTTTAGCAGGAATAACCAGCAGCACAAATATAACAGGAATAACCAGCTGCGGCAAATGGATTGCCAGTACTACACGTGAAAAGGATCTACGGGTCTTAGTAGACCACAGTATCAGACAACAGTGTGATGTAGCAGCAAAAAACCTCATGCTTTTCTAGGCTGCATCAACAGAGGTATTGTGTCCTGATCAAGGGAAGTAATAGTCCCACTCTGTTCTGCCTTGGTCAGACCACACCTGGAGTACTGTGTCCAGTGTCCACAATTTAAGAAGCATATTGACAAGCTGGAACATGTGACCTAGAGGAAGCTGACCTAGATGATCAAGGGATCATGAGGAACGGTTGAGGGAGTTGGGTATGTTTAGCCTTTTAGGTTAAAGAGGAGAGGAGAAAAGAGGAGACTGAGAGGTGATATGATAGACATCTTCAAATATCTCAAGGGCTGTCACATGGAAGATAGAGCAGGCTTGTCTTCTCGTGCTCTAAAGGGTAGTATTTGAATCAATGGCTTCAAGCTACAAGAAAGGAGATTCTAACTAAACATCAGGAAGAACTTTCTGATGGTAAAAGCTGTTCAACGGAGAAATGGACTTCCATGAGAGGTGGCCTCTCATTTGTTGGAGGTTGGATGGCTATCTGCTATGGATGCTTTAATTGAGATCCCTGCATTGCAGGGGGTTGGACTAGATGAGTCCTTTCCAACTGCACTATCCTATGATTCTATAGTGCTATACAGAGAGTTAAATTCTTGACATGCCATCAGCATTTTTATTTATTTCTGGCCCAAAATTAATATTCACGCCAAGCCACCTTAGAAACTTCAAGGTAGAAAATTACCTAAAAGGTTCAATGTCAATAAATTAAGAAGTAGCAGAGCTGAACAGAAGCTACAAAGTGCTGTGACCGGTCACCTTGGGAAGGCAGGTGGCCTGTGGGATGCAGAAAACGTTTTGCTTTTAAGAGACCCCTTTGTAGTGCCATATGCAAGATTCTTGGCCATGGACACTGCACTCATCAAAACTAGTTTGATTCCCCTTATTTTAAGGAAAAGATTAAGACGTCATGAGCCTGCTTGATGAGAAACATCATTTATATTTAGCTTGGGCAGATGACAAGGGATACAGTTCTGAGACACTGGTTTGTTGGAATATATGTAAGATCTCACAGAGTAAATTAAGAGAGATGTGGAAAACCTGCTGGAGGAGGAAAAAGGCTGACGACCTGCAGACCAAATGATATGCGAAGAAGTTTTATGCTGCATGCAAGCTTGTTTATTAGCCACACTCCTTTGATTCTATTTATGGTACAGGCCTGGAAGGGACTTTTATTTTGACTTTAAAAAAACCATCTTGGACTATGATATATACTATAAGGTGTATACCATACCTTTGTATAATATGAATCAGCTTCTAGCCCAGAAGCATTTTATACTTGAAACAGAACAAGTCATTAAATCACTATCCAATGGAAAGGCCATTCCAGATAAGATTTATAAGGCTGGTGGCAAGTATCTTGTTCCATGCCTTATTGAGCTATACCCAAAAGTGTGGGGGAGGGGGAGAGATACCTTGTCCCTACAAAAGGAAAGAGCATCAACGATTGTCATAGGGGACATCGTATCTGCATAAGGAAATAGTCATGCTAGAATTATATTTAATGGACACATTGTGTGGATATTCCGGCAGCCAATATAGCTTTACAAAAGGCAGAAGAATTCGGTTGGATGCCTTGTGAAATAAAAATAAAAATGAGAATTTGGTTTATATGCTATCTGCGGTTCTTTTGCTGTTCTGGGTATTCTGCAATCTACTATGCTTTTGGATCAATCCATTGCAATTATATGAATGAGCTTTGTGCGTTTTCTGACAATATCTGTGCTTTTCTTATAATTCAGCTTTCTGACATCAGTAGAAATTGTTGTGATATTCCACAATATTTTAAATCACTTTGTCCTGAACTACAGGGCACCTGGAGGCAAATCCTGCTGAAGTACATGATCCCATGGCAGATGCTAGCACACAGCCTTGGCAGGCCAACAGGTCTAAAGTCCAGCCAGGTTCCTGCTTCTGCAGCCAATCCTGGAATCAGGGCTCTTGGAGTTCAGACCTGCACATGTACAGTCCCAGAGAACTCCCTAGAACATCCAAGCCATGGTCCAACTAATGTGGGAAGCTGAGGAGACCCAGCACCTCGGTTCTGCTTCCCTTTTATACTTTGCCTGCTGACTGCAACATCTGGGCTCAATGAGGCAGGTGACCCTCACTTGTTCCCAGCAGACTCCAGCTGAGGAATCACACAACTCCTCCCAGGGCTAGCAAGCCCCACCTGGCCAGTTAGGGAGCTGGCCTGTGGGCCCTTGCCTGCCTCAGCTCCCTAGAGTGCTGCTCCTGCTGCTCCCTACGCCTCAGAGCCTGCCTTGTTTGTGGGGGCAGGGGGCCCTCTGGCTCTGGTGATGGGTCCTGCTGCTTTGGTTCCTGTGCACTGCCACCCAGCCCCTTGCCATCCTCTGTCACTCTGAGTGTGACAGCCCAGTTTACGGGTGGTCAAAGTCCCGGCTGAGGACGTTGGGACCAGGGGCAAGATGGCGGGGTGGGAGCAGGAGTGAGAGTCCGGAAGCCAGGAGTCTGGAAGCTAAGAGTCTGAAGGTCAGGAAACCAGGAGTCAAGGGTCTGAGGATCAGGAAGCAAGGAGTCAAGAAGCCAAACGCAGCAAGGCAGGAAGCGTGTTGCTGCGGCAAAGAGCCAAAGGGAAATGATGACCTTATATCCCTTCCCGGCTCTTGCCACCAGGTGCTGTGAGTTACCAATTGGCCTCACCTGTGCGGCCGCGCCTTGCCTTTCCAGAACAAACTTAGGAAAGCCCCAGTCCTGCAAAGCCCTACTGGTCACAGGGCCTGGCTCCTGCACGCACTCCTGACAGTGAATACGACCTTCCCCACTCCCTGCTTGCCCTGGTGCGTCCCAGTCCTGGCTACACCCCTCGCCAGAATCCTCTTCCTCCTCCCCCTCCTTCTGCCAGTTCATGACACACTGGGTGGATCTAGAAACATCAAAGAAGCGTTTCTGTTAAACACATTGCAAACTTTGTATGAGAAATCGGGTTAGCAAAAATGGAACTCCACACCACCATCTGGTGTCACAGTGTTAGAATGAATACAGCCATACCTTGGGTTACAGACGCTTCAGGTTGTGTTTTTTTGGGTTATGGACCACCAAAACCCGGAAGTACTGGAACAGGTTACTTCCAGATTTCGGCAGTCGCGCATACGCAGAAGCGCCAAATCGCAACCCGCGTGTGCGCAGATGCACCCCTGCGGGTTGTGAATGTGCATCCCGCATGGATCATGTTCGCAACCCAAGCGTCCACTGTAAACAACATATATGAAGAGCTTTTTATTTGCCAGTGTAGCTGAGTCCACTTTAATGGTTGCCATATTGAACATTCATGGGTTGCCTATATCTGCCTTACAGCCAAGCCAGCCAGCTGTTGTGATATTTTCTACCCTCTTTTGCCCAACCAACTTCACGCTTGTGAGTAAAACATGAATGCATGAGAATGATGGTTTATGCAACTCGAAGACTACAAAACCAATTATGCAGGGTGTGACTAATAGCAAAGCATGCATGTACTGGAACCCAAAGAAAACTACATGGACATTTGAATGTCCAACAGAAATCTGTTGCTGCAAGCTTGGAGAATGAAGTTCTACCTACAGATTTTGAGCACACCTAACAAGACCTTTATATAAGGTTTGTTTGTTTTTTCTTCATTCTGCTTGATTCAAGAAAAGCAAAGGGATTGCAGACCACTTATTGTTATTCAACTGTTGAGCTTACAAAGGTGTTTTGTGGAAGCTTCATACTGCCTGTAAAGATGGTGTTTGGATATTGCTTGCAAGATTTGGGCTGCAATCCTTTACTCACACACCTGTGAGGAAGCCCCATTGAACTCAGTGGGACTTAATTCTAAGTAGGCATGTCTAGGATTATGCTGTTGGCTTCCTATATCAATGTATATTCAGATAATTTCCATGACAGATGGATGACAAGAATGGCAGGGAAGAGAGGTGTTTCTAAACCTTGTCCTGCAGAGGTCCTTTCTTGCACAGATTCTTTATAAGCGCTTTATTTGCTCTGTTGCTTTTCTTTATATTAATGTGGGAGGAAAGATTAGATTTAGGGCTGATGGGAATCTTCTGAAACTTAAATCTAAGGTGATTGAAGAAATGGTCAGCGGACGGCTGGTTGCAGACGATTGTGTCCTCATCGCTAGAGGTCATCGAAGTAATAAATGAATCTCCTTTCAGCACCATGTATATGATTTGGGCTAATCATTAGTCTAAAAAAGACAGAAGTTTTATATCAATCTGCTCTGGCTAAGATTTATGTTCCATGAGGAATTACTATCAGAGACCACATCCTACAAATGATGGATAAATCGACATACTTGGGGAGTACCCTGTCTCATGAATCAAGTGCTGGTGATGAAATTGCAAGCTGAATAGCCAGAGCTAATGTGGCTTTTGGCAGGCCTCACAAGCACCACTGGGAGCAGATGGGTATAGGCTTCTTCAGATAAAATTGAAGACCACAGCCCTGGTGCTTGAAAAACTTGGGCAATATGTAACAGATATATTAAGGAACTCAAGCCTATGTTTGTGTTTACTCAGAAGTAAGTTCCACTTTGCCCCATGGGGTTTACTCCCTAAAGAATGTGTGAAACCTGAAGAATTTTCATCTAAGTTGCTTGAGAAATGAAAGGGTGATTAAATAGGAACATTTAATTACCAATGCTGTCCAAGTTTTCAAGCATAGGAGTCATGATTATGAGAGCTCAGTTGTACTTTTCAGGTCACATTCAGCAACAGTTCCACTATGTTTATTATTGTTTTTTAATGAAGACATTATACATACATATCTTCTATTTACAGCCAGCTCTTAGTCTGAAGATCTCAGGGAGGGTAGCACCACAATTCAAACAAAATAACAATATCAAGAAAACTATTATGCAACCACTATGCATCACAAATCTGTCAGCGGAACACCAGTGCTAACCCTCCAAAGCAAGTTTACAAAAGCATTTTTTTGAGTTGGAGATGAAATGACAATGAATTTCAAGAGTCTGGGAGTTCCAAGGGATAACCTTAAAGCAGGATGGTAATAGGGTTCAGAGCTGGGAATAGCAAACAGAAGATTAGCCAGTATAGAGGCAAATCCCCTATTGATGCTTGTATTGATGTGCAAATGTTAGGAGTCAGCTAAGTTTTACTCAGAGTAGACTGATTGAAATGAATGAAAATGACTATGTTAGGTCTGTTAATTTCAACATGTCTACTCTGTCCTGATTACTACCCTGAGTATGGACAACTCTTTAAGAGTGACCTGATATCTCCATCATTCTTAGATATCTCATATTGCCTGTGGTTTTAATTGTGTTTTTCACTTCATTCTTTGGCATTTTACCATGCAATTGTTGAGTTTTATTATAAACTGCTTTGGTGGGGTCATTTAAAGGGCCTTTAAATAAATAAGTACTGCATCTTATTTCCCCCCTTCAAAAGCTTGTGGGGTGTGTGTGGAGTGATCATCATCTCTGCCTTCTGAAAGTAGGTATAATGAAATGTTATTATTTTAATGCCTCAATTGTACATTCCGTTATGTTCTATTCATCAGGGTGACTCTTGCAATCTAACTATCACACTAGTGACAACATTAGAGAAGACTTTGGCCCCATGCCTCCTGCAAAAGCTATTGTGTCGGCAGACTTTGCGAGCACATCTCTGACCCAAATAGAATTAGATAATTCAGTCGTATTTTGTTGTGTAGGCAGGGGTGTAAGCATCAACCTGCCTGCTGGTAAAGTTGGATGTTCTGCAGCTTTAGGACAATCTGGGGACACAATTAAGGTACCAGCTATCAAACAGTTGTTGTGTTGGGGGGCAACCACACAGTTGTAATCAGGCCTCCTGGCTTAGTTATTATGTAGGCTAGATCTTAGCCTCTAGACAGTTCATTAGATCCCTTTGGTTTCAGTTGTTAGTAGGAAATGACTTTGTATATAAAGCGCAACGGTACCTTGCACCATCCTGCTGCAAGATGCGAGAGTTGAGTCATCTGGTTCAGCAGCGGGAAAAAAGAATATTTCATCAAGTTGTTATCTTCGCTTAAGACGTTGGAGAATTCATTGGTTCATTTTTCCAAACATGCAAGGAACTTTAACATAACCAGTAGACTGAAGGACAACTCTGGCATAATAATTTTCCACCACAGAAGACCATCAGTGGAGAAACAAGCCTTAGAATGCAAAATCTAAGTTGATTTTGTAGAAAATGTTTGTGTGTGTGGAGGTCCATAACCAATCTTTTCTATACCCCGGGCAGGTTTCAGATTCTGTGCTGCCACATACCAGAAACTGGTTTTTGATTTAACTTAATAATGGCTTAAGACTTTTGAAAGTACCATAGCTGAAATGCCAAGTTCGGTGGTCTAGATGGTTTATGCTTTCCTGCTGGCATCCGTCTGTCTCGAGAGACAATGGAGTGTGTCATATATATATATATTGCAATTAGATGTGCTAGTTTCTCCCTGTTTGTAAACATGTTCTTCTCGGGTAATTTGTTTTTGCAATTTCTCTCAGGATCACTACATTCATTTCATAATCAATGTGATAAATCAATTCAATAATTACAGATCAAAATGGGAATTATTAAATCTGAACATTCTCTAATGAAAGTTTATCTGCGCTGATGGCACAGTGGCAAACGGTCTTTTGATCCAGGCGATGAATTTAAGATGGCAATTCCAACAAAGAATGATTTGCCTGTGCTATTTAAATGAAAGAAGCTGTTATTTTATTAAATATTTTAAAGATATAACTTGTATGGGGATACTATAATATTTATTTTAATCAGTACGTTAATCAATCGGCAGAGGAAAAGCGAGACAGTTAATCCTCTAAAAAATTCATTAGCTGGCTGTCTGCCTTAATTTTTAGGCTTCCTTGATTCTTTTCAGTGTTAAAGGAGGTGGCAGATTTATCATGAATCACTGCATCTGGAGATGAGGCTCTAACTTCCTTGTGTTTTAATCAATTGATCAGCAGGCGACATTGAACCTTTTGAGATGCAGGCAGCTCAGCTCGCAAACCAGTTAAATGAGGGAACTTTGACTGAAATTGCCAAGAACTTGGGTTGAAGTTGGAACTGGGTTGTAGCTTAGTGGCACTGGCGGAGGAAGGGGGTGCAGTGGGTGCGGTCCGCCCCAGGTGTCATCCCAGAGGGGGGATGACATTGCCACCCCACCCCCCTGGGACACTTGCCCCGCCCCCTGGTTGACAGCATGTGCGCTGCTCCGGGTGTCGGAGCAGCTAGCTCAGCTTCTGCTTAGTGGTAGAGGAAGTTCCAGTCTCTGGCCCCAGGATCTCTAGATTGGTCTAATACCACAAAGAGATGCTGATCACCATTGTAGATAACACAGAACTAGATGCAGCAAAGTTGTGGCTCAGTCTAATGCAGCCAGATGTGAAAGGTCCCTGTCTGAAATCCTGGAGGGCCTCTGTCTGTCAGTGTAAATGCTAACTGAGCCAGCATGGATGTTTGAAGAGGAGAAGCCTACATAGGTTCAGCTGCTTGCAGTCACTGCTTGTAGTAACTGCTGTAGGCTCCATGTGGTAGGAAACCTTGCATGATTGAGGTCCCAAATTGCATCAAAACATGTGTGTGTGTAGCAGTACAAGCGTAGGCTCCCTTCATGAGCAGACTTTAAGGGTGGGTAGGAGGTCATGTTGGAGGAATGGGGCTAGTAGGCATTGATTGGACTGGGACTGTGCCTTGTTTTGGAAAGGTCCCAGGTTCAATCCTTGCCCTCTACAGGTAGATCTGGGAGACACTTTTGGCTGACACGCAGGAGAGCCATTGCCACTTGGAGGAGACTAGGGAAGGAGAACCTCCATATTTTTACTGAACTACATCATCCCGACCCTTGACCATGTTCATTAGAGCTGATGGGAGATGCAGTCTCACAATGTCCAGGTGGCCACACAAGTACCAGACCCTGATATATACACCAAACATATTGTGTTCTTGCCTGGATAGCTCAATTGGTTAGAGTGCTGTGCTGATAATGCTAAGGTTCCAGGTTTGGTCCCCATATAGAACAACTGCATATTTATCCATTGTGGGCGGTTGGATGAGATGATCCTCAGGGTCTCTTCCAACTCTGCAATGCTATGATTCTATGCTTTATTTTTGGGAGGGTGGAAAGGAGGCAGCAGGGTCTGCTGGAGTGCCAGGGAACAAGAAGAGCTCCAAAGCAAACTGGTTTAAATAAAAGTAGTCTAGCAAAAGGAGCTGGTGAATCGTAGACTTCTTTGGTCAAGGTAGCATAGCATCTGGAAACTGTTTATACCAGGCATAGCCCACAAAGCCCACCTTGGCTGAGTATGGTGTTTGCTTCCCAATATATCTGGGATGGGGAAAGAAAGAAAGAGACCTGAAAGAGAAACAATTGGAGAGCCAGAATGTTGAAATAGGGACAGTTATGCCACTAGTGGCTGCGATATAAACATTTCATGGATAGACTCTTCCCACATATATAAAGAGCTATATCGAGAAACCATCCTGGCGAAGCACACGCTCCCTGCCAGCGGTCCTGTATTAAAAGGATGTATTGCATACTATTGGGTATTCGTTCCACTTACATCCTGCCTGTCTGTCGATGCTCAAGCTAGCTTAAGCTGCAAACTGGCCTGCAGAAATGTTCCATCTGCCATCCGAACTTCAAAATCTGTCACATGTATATCCTCAACAACATCATAGGAAGATTTCTGGCAAACAATCCCAGGACACAAGCATATGCCAATAGCCTCAGTATCAACAAGAGCTATGCTGCGCCTGCCAAAAGGAAAGAAAAAAAATCACTCCCCCAGTGGCGTCTGTATATGTTTGCAAATTAATTTACTTGAATATATTCCCATTATCCTTAATAAACAGAAATAAGAGAGGACTACGAGTCGCGTAGATAATCCAAAGCAAAGTGTATTTTACCGATGGGAGATTAAGCAAGGGACATCTGCAATAGCGCTGTTTTGGCGCAGCTCTGGAATATTTGCACACATTCCCTGCGTACAAATTAACTCGGCAGAACAATTAGAGGAATTAAAGCAATGGCTCTTTTTACTAGTCGGTTCTTGGAAGGTATTTGCTGCCAGTCCCCCAGGTGATTTAAATCAGCACGACTGAAGTCAATGTGTTTCCATCCTTTTTATGTTAGAGCTGTGTGCAAATGCATCACTGTATTGGTGGGCAGAGAAATTAGAGTGGGGTGTATTTTTCTTTTTCTTTTTTTTAATAATATTTATTGAAGTTTTACAAACATTAATAAGTTTCAAAGTTTAAACTTAAAAAATAAAGACAAAGAATAACCCTAATAGAATAAAAAAGAATTACAAAAATACAAAAGCAAAACACATGAAAAATACAGAATAGAAAACAGTTAACACGAAGAAAAAAGAAAATGAAAAATGAAAAAAGAAAATCAATAATTTCATATCTTATACTTCATTTACTAGTTTCCTGACCTCCTCACACCTCCCTTTTTGTATTCCAGTTCAGATATTTAATTCAGCAAGTCCTTACCCTCTATCATTTGTCCTTACTCAGCATCTTAACCTATTATAAATATATATTTTCCAACATTATCAATCCATATTTACATATTCTTGTTAATCTTTTTACCAACACCGCTTATTTTCAATCCAACATCCCTTTAACATTCATTAATTTTACAGTATTTCTGCAAGTAGTCTTTAATTTTTTTTCATTCTTCTTCCATCGACTCTTCTCCCTGATCTCGGATTCTGCCAGTCATTTCTGCCAATTCCATGTACTCTATCACCTTGGAGTGGGGTGTATTTTTCATTGGATTCATCCAGTGGGAGGAAACGTTCTCCAAAGTTTCTCAGGGGTGAGGTGCACCATTTTCAGTGTCCATAGTACACCTTCTTTCGAAAATATGATTTTATTTATTTTTGCCAAGTGTTGGCAGCCTGGCCACCATCTTTGTATCTTTCATGGCTCCACAGACCTAGCATCATTATAGGGCATTATATGTGCGTGAAATGGTGGCAGATACACACACAGAGAGAGACAAATTACTGGAGGGTATTTGAAGAAAATTCTGCAAAACTGTCTTATTTTCTGGTGGGGATTCAAAAAAAGGAAATATCAGAAATTTCCTCAGTGCATGAGGAGGGAACTTTCAAACCTTTCCCTCCCCAGACACAATCCAGATGAAATCATCCCTGCTTTCCATGCATTAAAGCATCTCCATTAGCAACTGTAGCTTTTTTCTCAAAGTCTAATTACAGCTTGGGGAGCAGGGATGCTCAGATGGGGGTGTGAACACTGGTGCCAACCCTAGGGGGCCCTGGGTGCACTCACACCACAGGGCTCTGATGCGACTTCCAGTTTCTACCAGAAGTTTTGTCGAAGGTCCGAGGCGACATCCGCGGCCCTGCAAAGCCTCGGAAGTGATTTCCGGTAGAAACTGGATGTTGCCTCGAAGGTCTTGAGAGGCCTCGGACGTGGCCTCCAAGGCCCCACGAGGCCTCAGAAGCGACGTTGGAGGCCCTACAGGCCTCCAAACATGACTTCCAGTAGGAACCGGAAGTTGTGTCAGAGGTCTCACGAGGCCTCCGATGTGATCTGCGAGCGCTGCACTGCTGCCGCCATAGCATGACGTCATGATGTCACATTATTTCACAGGTGCTATTGGGCACCCACAATCAGGGGCCCAGGTCGGCACCCCTGGGAGTGAAGGAGTAAAGCCCCCCCTCCCTGCACTCTGTGGTTCCAATGAAAACTACATTCCAAGCCTACTGTTTATTATTATTATTATTATTATTATTATTATTATTATTATTATTACAGTCATACCTCTTGTTACGTTTGCTTCATGTTACGTTCTTTCAGGTTACATCCCACGGTGACCCAGAAGTACCGGAAAGGGTTACTTCCGGGTTTCGTTTTTGGTTTTTTAAAAAAATGATATTTATTACTTTTTTGACATTTCCAACACAACACTAGAAACAAAAAAGAAAAGAAAAAAAACAATACAAATACAATACAAAATCACTACATAGACTAACAAAACAAAGCAAAAACAAACAAAAACAATTTAAAAAAAACACCACAAACATTTTCAATATCTTATATTCCATTCTCTTATTTCCAGCGACCTCCTCACACCTCCCTTTTTGCATTCCACTTCTATTAATTGTTTCAGCAATTCCTTTCCATCTTACTCTGTTTTCTATCCTATAATTATCTTAACACATTCTTGCCTTATTTTCCCTTTAATTTTCTATTAATCTATTTATACTTAATTCCTTATGACATTTCTACTAAAGCCATATAACTTCATTCCAACATTTTTCTAACATTCCTTAATTTTACAATATTTCTATAAATAGTCTTTAAACTTTTTCCAATCTTCTTCCACTGACTCTTCTCCCTGGTCTCGGATTTTGCCAGTCATTTCCGCCAATTCCATATAGTCCACCAACTTCGTCTGCCATTGTCCAACACTTCAGTGCTTTCAAGAGGCAACCATTCTCTCAACCAGCAAAAAGCAGATGGTTCACAATGAAATTTAAAGGTCTGGCAGGGCAGGTCCACCTCCTTCTTTGGCATCCATCAATATCTTAAGTTTTACTCAAGGCTTCCTGCCCTGCTAGACAACTCTAGAAACATCCCTCTGCCACCTCCTGAAATACTCCACCCCATCCAAAGCTTGCAATGTTTGAAACAAAAGCAACATCCCCAGCAGCACAGCAGCTCTCATCCCCACCACAGTAACTTGGCCCAACAGTAACAACTTCTGATTTGTCCATATTTCCAAATCCCCCTTCTCTTCAATCCAACACCCTTCACAATTATCCTTAAACAGATTCACATTTTTGGCGGTCATACTAACCCCCAAATACCTCTCTTTCTCAACTAATGTTAGTCCTGTCGCCTCCTGAAACTCTGTGAAGCTTTCCTTTTCCAGTTCAGATAGGGCTCTGGTCCTCAAATTCATCTGTTCTTCTTTAAGTTCAATCATAACGAATGTCAGCTTATATTCATCAGGTTGTCTTTGTATGGATGGGGCTCTCCTCTCCAGTTGTATTGCATTAGATTCAGCAGCAAGGGGTTTTTCCCTAGCTTCATCTGCAGTTTGCCATATCAGGGTAGATTCCTGTGTCAGTTTCTGAGTGGTTTCTGAATTGGTATTCACCTTTTGTCCCAAATTATTTAAACTTTCTACGATTGAGACAATTTCAATATTTGCAGCATCCATTTTCACATTTATCACATCTGTTTTCTTGTGAAGTTGTTCCAACGAATCGTTTATTTTCAGTAATGCAGCCACTAAGGCCTCTTCTGTCGACATCCCGTCTGTTTTTTCCTTTCCACTTGCCATAACACTTAAGAGATTCAAGGTCAATTCCAAAGTCTCACACTTTCTTATCTTGCAGCTGGAAATTCCCCTAGCCCAGCTCCTGTAAAGTAACCAATTTCAAAAGCTTCCACTAGGGGAAAACAGTTTCTATTTGTATCAGTCAGTATGTCCTCTTTTAAACACAGTTTCAATAATCCAAAGTTAGTTTCAATTTTCAGTTACTTTCCTCCTTTTTTTTGAAAACAATTGGAGACAGTAGAAACAATGTATTCTCTTATTTGCTACCTGTCAATGAACGTTCTAAACACTGTCAATGGACGTTCCAAAAAACATCAATCCTGCTAGCAGCCCGTTTCCAGGGTCAGAGCGGTGGTATTTTAATTCTCTTAACTCTCTCCTACAGGCATATTCAGTCTACCACTTCCCCCCCTCTTCTCCTGTATCCAAAAAGGGGGGTTTAGTTCTTTACCAATGGAAATTTAGTCTTTTACAAAAGGCTTTCCAAGACTTTAGCTTGCAGCCTCCTTGCTTTAGTTTATCTACAAAAGGGGGAGGCGGACTTCCTGTATTGAACATCCCCGTTTCGATGCCAGATTAAACGTTTAAAAATCCAATTCTTCCCAATTCAGCTCTACTCACGGGTAATTACTTTAGAGTCAAATTGTCCACAGGAAAAAGTCAGTGCTCTCCGACACCAGCTATGCGGCTTCGCTCCGTGGAAAAAGCAGACGATTCGAAGCACCGGGCCACTCACCCCACATCACTCCGGATCCCCGAAACCGGGTTTCCCCACGAGTAGGGGAGGCGCAAAAGGTGCCCACCGAATCCCACGTTCACAGGCTTCTCCCGCCTGTGATTTTTACGGGTCTCTGCCTTCGCCGTGGCGGTACAGACCCAAATTCCCACGGGGCAAATTCCTCCCGATCAGAGGAATTCAGCCATTGCCAGAGGCACCAACGGTTACTTCCGGGTTTCACTGCTCGCGCATGCACAGAATCGCAAAATAACATCACGCGCATGTGCAGAAGCGGCGAATCACAACCCGCGCATGCTCAGACACGCTGCTGCAGGTTGCGCTCTTTTCATGTTGCGAACGGGCCTCCAGTACGGATCCTGTTCGCAACCAGAAGTACCACCGTATTTTAAAAAACATGTTTGCCTACTATGCAATTAAAATAACATGTTGTACTGTCCTCAGAGTTCTCCGAGCTTTGAACTTTGGAAGGTGGGAATAATAAAGTCCCCAACACTTATCCAGAAAACTACACGCAGCCAACCCACCCTCTGCAAAATGGCAGGAACCCTGCTGGTTACCACAGCTGGGTACATAGTTCTTCAGAGGGCCGCTTATGAATGCCACTCGGTCAAAGTGGGCAGGGGGGATGAAAACCTGGCATTGCTGCCCTGGTCACTCAAATTGTATCCTTGCGCATACAGCAGTTGCATAGCGGCCTGAATGCCAGAGAGCGCATGCCTTTCTTTGTGCTCCCCTCCCCCCCCTCCAGCATCACTTGCCCTACAACTAGCAATTAATCATGACTTGCATTCTCTGGCCTTGTCTCTGATCAGCTGCTTGACAGACAATTATTAACTGGGAAACACACATCAGGAAATGTGCTATTGTGGCAAGACAGGCGAGCAATATCATCATTTTTTTATGAGTGAATAAAGCATACACAGGTTAAGGTAACACTGATTGCCTATTAATCTCTGGGTAAGAAAGTATAATGATCAGTTTCACATTCTATCCCCCTCCACTGCCCCCTTTTAGCCTCTGTCTTCTTGCGAAGTAGCCATTTGCTCTTCCACCAGAAGGGTGATAATTCTCTTCCTCTCCCGAGAATCTACTCTATATCACACTTCTCCCTCCCTTTCTTGTCTCTTTAAAATGGTCTGTCAGACAATAATAAACACATTTTCACATTGGTTGTCTCGGGGAAGCAACAGGTATCTTAAAATCGCTGAGCTTTTCTGCTTCCTCATAGAGCTGTGTCTTTTTGCGACGAGAGTCATATAAACTTACAAAGCTCGGCTAATACCAAAGGATGGATAGATTGGTGTCTTTCTGGGTTTTACTCACTTTTACATGCGTTCGCTCTTAAGTCAGTCTCATCACTTTTCAACACCAGCCTGTATTAAAAAAGTACTGCACAAAAATATGCATTTAATTATACATAGTTTAAGTACACATTTTAAAGGTCTCTCTCTCTAAACACCCACTCACACATATTTTCTCTTAAAATGTACATTCATCTCATCATTACAACCTTGTTTTCATACATTTTATGACCTAAGAATTGCATCACAACATTCAGGGAAGGTGAAATCCTATAAATACAGATATAGATATTTAATGCAAGGCCAGTTTGCTTCAGGTCAATTTTTATTAGAATTTGCAGTATTGAATTTCGAAGTTACACTGAGTTTGTCCACTCAGTCTGAGACTGCATACACACTGCAGCTCTAAAGGCCTGGCAAAAGAGGTAAGCATGGTATTAAACTAAGCTTTACTCAGAGTAGACGTATTGAAATTAATGGACCTAGCTTAGTCATGATAATTAACTGGCCAACTCTGAATAAAAGTTAATTGAATACCACCCTAAGTTTTTAGCTGGCACTGAAAAGTGGCCATTGTTTCCCCTAAACAATTTCAAGGTACCGTATTTTTCGCTCTATAAGATGCACCTTTTCCCTCCTAAAAAGTAAGGGGAAATGTGTGTGCGTCTTATGGAGCAAATGCAGGCTGCGCAGCTATCGCTGAAGCCAGAAGAGCAAGAGGGATCGGTGTGCAGCCGGAGCGCTCCTGCCTCTTTGCTCAAGAGGCTTTGCGTTGCTTTCTTGTTTCTTGTTTTCCTCCTCTAAAAACTAGGTGCGTCTTATGGCCGGGTGCATCTTATAGAGCGGAAAATACGGTACATAAGGCATATGTGCATTACAATGTTGTTCAAGTTAGTGGCAGACATGGCTTCATCAAGTTTTTGGCACCAGCTGCAGGACTGGATTTGGAGGAGAGAGCTTAACATTTTTAAGCAGTTTGGCAATAAGGCCATTCAATTGATCCACTCAAGAATTGACCATTGGGCTTGGTGAGGCCATTGGCTTTAAGTAGCACCTCTGAAGCTGAAAACAAGTATTTGTCCTGTTCCAGCCACCACCCACTTGTGACAAGAGGAAGCTGTGAAAATTCGTAGAGGAACTTTCAAGTGGTATCATCAGAGCCAGTATGAGAGGCTCAGTATTAACTAGATCACATGCCACGTGAGGTTGCCTGCACCTCTCCCATTTCCTCTTTGTCTCTGAGCATGAGAGCATCAGTGCTTCAACCCTGAAATCATCTCTCCATTAAATAATCACTACACCAGTACTTGCCTTAATAATTCAATTATTCAATCCATTAGATAAATAATTCATAGGCTTTTGACAGTTTATTTTCTTCATTCCACATGCTGTAGCAAGAGATTATTGTCTTGCAGAAATTGCCTGCTGTCCTGATCCATAGCCATCTCCATCGCTGAGATGTGGCGGCGGCAGCCCAGATGGGGTGGTGGAAAGCAAGATTACCTGAGCCAACCTCCTAAGGTCAGGACCCTGGACAGCAACAAATGTGACTGAGTTGATTTGCAGGAGTACGAAGTTCAGGACCACAGGCACCAATCCTACAGCAGAGTGGGACAAGTTAGGCACACAGGAAACTGCCTTAAGCTGAGTTGGATTTTTGGCAGCTTCATAGGGTTCCAGACAGGAGACATTTCCCAAACCTACCAGGAGTGGAACTGTGCCTGCCACACCTGCTGCCACATGATGTGCTGCCACACATCACCTCCACCTACCCTGAATGTCTTCCCATTAAGTGCAGAATAGCGGGAATCTCTGCTACACAGGTGTATGTTTCTGTGAAATTAGGGACCTCAATCATGCAAGGGTTTCCTATCACACTTCAGCAGAACCTCCTGTCAGGGCTAGAGTCAGGTGCAAGTCAGCAATAAAGGAAGCAGATCTCCATTGTCAGTGAAGTTAGCAAACATACTACTTGGCCTAGTGGTCTCAGCAACACTACTCAGTAGGACTCTTGCCCCTATGGAGCAGTTGCCAGGACTGAAGGCCCTTGTCTTCCACTCCTTTCTAAGGCTCCTCCTCTCCCGGATGTCTCCCAAGCAGTCTCAAACTGCGTCTGCACACCTCTGGCCTCTGTTATGTTCTTCTCATTACTCTGTGAGTTCTTGGAGACCAAGGGGGAGGGGGAGCTTGTCACCGCAGGAGAGGGAGACTCCTTGGATTCTTCAGCAGTTTCTTGACCGCCCCCCCATCTGCTTCAGTCTTGGAGTCTGAACTGCTCCCTATCACAGGCTCTTCCTGCTCACTAAACCCTGCTGCTCCTTTGGCATTCTGCACCTCCTCCCAATCTTCTTCTCCCTCTGACCTCTCCTCGGTGTCTCATCACCAGTCCTCTGGCTCTGAGCTTTCCTCCTCTGGGGTTTCGCTTTGGGGTTCCTTGGCTGGTGCCTCGTACCATTCCTCTTTGTACAGCCAGGCCCTGACACCTACAGCAGTGACTACAGCAGCAGCACATTCATGGGCTTTCTCTTTGCTGACACCCATGTAAAGATTGAGGTTGAATCCTGACAAGTGCTGTTTTGGGGGGATAGGGGGTGGGCAGGTGTGGAGGACTCCCTGGTCCTGAAGGGGCAACTGTGCCCCTGAAGGACCAGGTGTGCAGCCTGGGAGTCATTTTGGACTCACAGCTGTCCATGGAATCACAGGTTAATTCCATGTCCAGGATAGCTGTCTACCAGCTCCATCTGGTACGCAGGCTGTGACCCTACCTGCCCAGGGACTGTCTTGCTAGAGTGGTGCATGCTGTAGTTATTTTCCGTTTGGACTACTGCAATGCGCTCTACGTGGGGCTACCTTTGAAGGCGACCGGGAAACTACAACTAATCCAGAATGTGGCAACCAGACTGCTGACTGGGAGTGGCTGCGGAGACCATATAACACCAGTCCTGAAAGACCTCCATTGGCTCCAGTACGTTTCCAAGCACAATTCAAAGTGTTGGTGCTGCCTTTAAAGTCCTAAGTGGCCTCGGCCCAGTATACCCAAAGGAGCATCTCCACCCCCATTGTTCAGCCCAGACACTGAGGTCCAGCTCTGAGGGCCTTCTGGCGGTTCCCTCCCTGTGAGAAGTGAGGTTACAGGGAATCAGGCAGAGGGCCTGCCCGGTGGAACACCCTCCCATCAGATGTCAAGGAAATAAACAACTATCTGACTTTTAGAAGACATCTGAAGGCAGCTTTGTTTAGGGAAGTTTTTAATGTTTGATGATTTATCGTGTTTTTAATATGCTATTGGGAGCTGCTCAGAGTGGCTAGGGTGGCCCGGCCAGATGGGCGGGGTATAAGTAATAAATAATAATAATAATAATAATAATAATAATAATAATAATAATAATAATAATAATAATAATAATTATTATTATTATTATTATTATTATTATCATCGCTGACTGGTAGAGGCTATTCAGGATTCCATACTTTTCATACCTAGTTACCTTGTACTGAGTCAGACCCTTTATCCGTTTAGTTTGATGTTGTCTGAAATTCAGAAGAAATTCTGATGAAAGAAGAATGGCAGACGAAAATAATGGATTATGCAGAATTGGACAAAATGACAGGAAGGATTCAAAACCTGTGGGACCAGAGATTTACAGAAGATTGGAAGAAGTATATGAACTATTTGAAGAGCAATTGTAACCAACAAATTACGCTAGTAGGACTACAAGAAGTTTTGTAAGGAGGAATATATGAATTGATACAAAGCAGATAAAGAACAAAGATATTGGTTATGAGTTTTAAATGTAACACGGAAAATAAGAAATGTATACTCAGAGATTAGATTGGAAAATTTTCAGACGGGATTGATGGAAGTCAAAAAAATCGAATAAGATGTAAAAATATGTTTAATTACTGATGAAAATGGTATGTTAAAAAACTAATAAAAATTTTATATAGATAGATAGATAGATAGATAGATAGATAGATAGATAGATAGATAGTTTGGTGTTGTCTACCCTGATGACAGTGGTTCTCCAGAGGTTTAGACAGGGCCCTTTCCCAATGCTGAGAATTGAACCTCCCCCCCCCCCCACAGTGCAAAGTGTGTACCATTGAGCTATGGTGCCATTGAGCTATGGTCCTGTGTGCATTGCTTATGCCCCCGATCCACACAGTCTCATGATTGGCTACCTGGGTGCATTCATGTGCCAGTACCTATCTGGGAGTGTCACTCTATCTATTTGTGAAATGTTGGAGGCTATCCAGAAGTATATCATCTTGTCTTCTCATGCGATGTGCCACATTTCTGGCACTGTCCACTGCTTCTTCTGTTTTGCTTTCCCATTAGCTAGCTATTGTCTGCTTTCTTCCGCTGTGGCACCCACTGTAATCTGCTGTGCTCTTTTCTCCAGGGACTTGATCTGCGTTGCTTGTTCATCTGCTTGGCATACACATATTGCCACTTCTGAGCTTTGAAACTTCTCCTTCATAACAGTTCCAAATTATTACCCCAGGAAAGTCTGGTCTTTGATGAGGGATTTCTTTAACATACTTTAACTGCAGGGCTGGCTTGTAACATGTTAGTAATAAACATTATTATTATTTCCCGGTTTCTTTTTCCTGGAGTTGTAATCTAGAATGCTTGTCTTTTGTTCCAGGATAAAAAAGACACAAAGGTAATTGTGGGCCTCAGATCCTGGCAGCTTTGTTTTTTCTCTTCTTCAAAGTCCTCAGGGTTAAAAGAAGAAGAAGAAGAAATACCTCTTGTGCACAGTTTGTGTTTCTGTATCTTCCAGGAAAAATAAATAAATCTTAAGGCAGTCCTCTCAATGATTCACCCTCTGCCTTTTATAAACCGCTCACATTCCAAAACTTTAATAAGGAATGGGGGAAATTTATAATTTACCTTGGAGAACACTGAAACAGTTGAAATCATTAGAGGGATTGCAATAACACTTGTAATGTAACGAGAACTATGGATACAATGAAGATTTGGACTACTATAAAGGATGCGGCCGAAAGGGTTTAACAATGGGACCCATGGAGAGGGAGGTGGGAAGTCCAGAGATTTGTGGGAATCTTGTACTGTTGGAATGTGTTGTGGTAAGTTTGTGAATTTTAATATGTAAAACCAAATAAAGAAATGGGGGGGGGGGAGAGATAACTTTCACGATATTTCTCAAAATTTCCTGAGCTTCCGTGTACTACCAGACCCTCTGCCACAACATGTTATCTCAGTGAGTTTGATTGGTAGCGAGGAATCATTATTTATAGAGAAATATAAAAGGTGGCAATCCTATGGTAAGATCTGCCAGGAACTGCAGCTTAGGATGCAGTGGATCTCAGGCTTAGCCAACTGATTCTTGGCTCTTTGTTGTTGTTGTTGTTTAGTCGTTTAGTCGTGTCTGACTCTTCATGACCCCATGGACCAGAGCACGCCAGGCATTTCTGTCTTCCACTGCCTCCCGCAGTTTAGTCAAACTCATGCTGGTAGCTTCGAGAACACTGTCCAACCATCTCATCCTCTGCCGTCCCCTTCTCCTTCTGCCCTCCATCTTTCCCAACATCAGGGTCTTTTCCAGGGAGTCTTCTCTTCTCATGAGGTGGCCAAAGTAATGGAGTCTCAGCTTCACGATCTGTCCTTCCAGTGAGCACTCAGGGCTGATTTCCTTAAGAATGGATAGGTTTGATCTTCTTGCAGTCCATGGGACTTAAGTCCCCAACCCTAGATCGGCCACAGATATTTTAGCCACCTGAGTTGCAACTGCCTGAACTGAGGCCAGCGCAAGTTCCCAAAAAGGGGCATGAAGCTGGGGGGAAGAACACAGAAGGGGGCCTTAGGCTGGATCCTAAGCATGTTCAGCACAGCTGTTGAGCAGGGTTTGGAGCTGGTGTAACTTTACACTAGATTCATTTAATTTGGCTTGTTTTATACCAGCTTCTTGTGCAGAGGATTGCTCCCTTAAATCATGCTGCCATATATTTTTAATCCTGGCAAATGGCCTGCCTCCCCCCCTCCCCAAGTGTCTATTTGTATAGGCTGATGACTGTTTTTCTCTGGCACAGTAATACATTTAGGGCCAGCTTCCAACCAACCGAAAGGTCTCCTCTTTAAGACCTTAGCAATATGAGTGTAGATAATTTAAAAGATAGGTCAGGGCCCATCACATAAAACGCCACCGTGAAATTTGCATATGATCTGTTGCACCATATAATAGAATATGATTATGTATAAAAAGAACACATAATGTTTTGCCCAAGAATGGGATATATATATAGCGCAACATATTAAAGTAGGAGAAGAGGAGGGAATATACTAGAGGGGGAAGCAACAATATTTTCCCCAATAGTAGCGGGGGAAAACCATTTTGTAGGTCAGAAGGACACACTTCTGAGCATAGTGGTAACTGAACATAACACAAGGCAGATCACTTGGCAACTTTATGGCGTAGACAATCACCCAACATGGAACTAGTGGTAGGGTTATGGTATGTCCCACGGAGGACCTTACAGTCTTCAAACAAAAACATCTTGGAGGTCCTGGGCCACAGGGAGGTTAGGCTGGCCTCGACCAGAGCCAGGGCTTTTTCAGCCCTGGCCCCGATCTGGTGGAACACTCTGTCACAAGAGACTAGGGCCCTGCGGGACTTGACATCTTTCGGCAGGGCCTGCAAGACAAAGCTGTTCCACCAGGCCTTTGGCCAAGGCACAGTCTGACCCCCTCTCTCCTTCTGTAATCCTCATAGAACTCTAGCCCAATGGTTGCCATTAATTTGATTCTGAATTGATTTTAGAATGTATTTTAATTAATCGACTGTGTGATTTTATGTACACTGTGCTATTTTTATTTGTTGTTACCTGCTCTGAGCCTGGCTTTCGCTGGGGAGGGATAAATAAATAAATAAATAAATAAATAAATAAATAAATAAATAAATGGGAGTTTTTTCTTGGTGCAGGTGGGGGAAGCAAACAACTTTCAGTAGGGCAAATGGGTCACTGCCCCACCAATCTCTTGTTTGTCTCCTCCCTCCTCCCCACCTTCTTACCTTCTTACTTCTGACAAATCCAGGGGGTGGCACTGCCTGTCACCTCCCTCCTTTTTAGTGTCAGAGTGTTCCTTGTAGAACTGAGCAGAGAGAAAGGATGGGAACAAAACTAGACTTTGTTGTCTCTGCCTGCCATTGTTCTCCCACCCTACAAGTTCCAATGGGCACCAACCATCCCTGCAAACGTCACTCCTAATCTTAAACACTTGGCTAGTATTAGGGAACCCACCCGAAGCATGTACTTTCCATAGACTTTTAAATGGAGTTTATGGGTGCTGTGGTATTACACCCACTGGAATCTGGTCTGGAAGAACAACTAGAGAAGGACCAGAATTCATGGCTTCCTAATGGCAATGGGATGTATCAGAGTACATCAGGGTAGCTTAGGGACTGCTGGGCAAGTCATGTGCAGCAGACAAAGCCCTTTCCTCCAATACCTCGTTGCTGTTTGCCTCCTGCTCCCTCATGGTTCTCGTGCTTACTGGTCAGTGTAGCAGGAGTCATGGGAGCAAAGCAATGCATGTGCACACATGAGAGCTGCTAGAGTGCTTAAGCTTGTCTATTTTCCTTTCTGCCTCCTCACTTGATCAGGGAGCTTTCCCAAAAGGACCACCTGTGATGCAGAGGGAGAAGGCAGCTGGGCAAGTCAGAACAAGTAAGAAAAATTAAAAATTGTGGACACCTGGATGCTGACGACCCCCACTCTCCAAAGCATCTGTGGCTTGAGGTGTCTGCCTCACTTTGCCTTATGGTAGTGTGAGAATATACAACACAAGGACAGGAGTCCTCTGAGCGTGTTTGGAGAGTTCTGCACAGTGGCATAGCACAGGGCTGGTTGCCCCGGGGGCAAAATTGTTAGGAGCGCAAAATTTCAACACCCAGTACTGCCTCGATATGGCTGCACTTCTGTCACTGGGCTCCACTGAAAACACTTTGTCCATGCGAAGGAGGAAATGCCCTCTCCAGACAATGAAATGACTCCTTTTTCCCTTATCCCTGCAGCTGTGATCTCCTGGGTGATGCGGATGCTGTTGTGCAGTTGAATGTGCATGCGTACTCCATCTGTTTCTCTCCCTCTGCGTGGCCCTGGGTACTGGCAACCCACGTTACGTCACTGGTTCTGCCACACCACTAGAGTCTTCTAAACTTGTGATAGAATCCCCTAGATTTCATTTTTTAGCCTACCTGTTCAGCCTCAGTTCAGTTCTAAGCAGAACCACAAATTCACCACTAAAAAGCCAGTTGTTTTCTACCTGAAACAAGGGCGTCAAAGTGACCCCAGTCTTTCTTTCACTTCGGGGAGTGTAGCTCAGTAGAAAAAAAGTGACAAAGTTTATTTTGAGAATTAGAAAAACTTCTAGGAGAGGAGAACAAAGTGCTTCTTTTCTAAGCTGACTCACTCTGTCTGGTGAGACCCTGCGGTTAAAAAATTAGCTCTCATTTTGGTCCTCAGGCTTCAGTTGATATTAAAAGTTATTCTATGCTAAATCATGAAAGGTTTGCCCTTCGAGCGCCTTATAATGAACTCAGAGCTTCTAATGTCTGACTGGGAAACTAATTGACAAACTGGTATCATCACATGAAGCCAGCTCCTCTGGATACTGCTTTTATAATATCTTAAGCCTTAAGAAAAAAACCCCACCATGCAACTCATGTCCTTTTCCATCACTGTAGGAACTGTGAAAGCTGCTTCTTATAAACAGAGTGACAAGATCTTGTCATGCCAGACTGGAGGAGGTCAGCGAAGGGAAATGAGAAACCTCTCTTAGGCAATAAATCTGCACCCTAATCTTAAACAACTCAAATACAACTGACTTAGGTTTACATCCAGCAATACAGTGGTGGACATTACAGTGGTACCTCAGGTTAAGTACTTAATTCGTTCCAGAGGTCTGTTCTTAAGCTGAAACTGTTCTTAACCTGAAGCACCACTTTAGCTAATGGGGCCTCCTGCTGCCGCTGCGTTGCCGGAGCACGATTTCTGTTCTCATCCTGAAGCAAAGTTCTTAACCCGAGGTAATATTTCTGGGTTAGCGGAGTCTGTAACCTGAAGTATATGTAACCTGAAGCGTATATAACCCGAGCTACCACTGTATACAAATGGCAACCCAGGATACTTTGAGGTGCATATGCTTTAAATGTATTGTGTGTACACAGTCCCTATCTGATCAGCCATGGCCAATGCCTGCTTCTCAGGTCTAGCCATCTTGGAGAGAAGGCCAACAATCACCTTCAAAGCACAGAGACCATCTTCTGCATATATACAACAGAAGGGGCCACAACATTCCTCTTTATCACTCACCCCAGATTAATCCACCCATCAACATTTCAATTAGGGCCTACTGGACTAATGATCGAAACTGCAGGTCTCTATAGGAAGAGGTCTCGCACCTCACGTGAAGTCAAAATGAACCTCAGAGCACCTACTCTTCTCCCTTCTTCCCATACTAAGCATTTAGAACAGTCATAACTAGAAACTTTGCTTTGTGAATGCTTGTTCAAAGTTCCTCTCTCCTTTTCTGGCACAGTGAAGATAGCATGATGTGCAAAGTGGGAGGGTGGGTGGGGAGTATTTGCAAAGAGAGGACAACTACTTCAAAGCCCTCATCGACAGGGAACACTCTCTTCAAATTTCCCACTAGCAGTTAAGACAACGGGTGCCAGGGCTAGCAGTGGCCAAATCCTTGCCATGTAGACACAGTGCCAGAAACTGCAGGTGTTTCAGAAATGCAGAAGCTCAGAAGTCACTGTAATCATCTAGATTTAGCCGAGCCCTTGGAGCTCCTTTGGTAATTTCTGCAAGACAGCCAACAACCTCTATTACTTCTGCACCATATGCTTGGCGTCTTTGACTAGATCTGCTTTGAGAGGAGTCAAATGACACAGAGATAAAAATACTGCTGTGGTTTTTGTTTGTTTTTAAATCCACCAAGGTTGCTGATGGTTTTTTTATGTACAAAGAAAATGAAGAGAAGGAAATACACAAACAACCTTGGGGGGGGGTATATTTGGAATCCGCAAGAGAAGTTTCACCATTAAAACCAGGATGGTAGGTTTAGAAATACATAAGAGTGATACAAAACTGTTTTTATATGCGACTACTGCAGCAAGAATATTACTAGCCCAAAGATGGCAGGAAGAAGAAATAATAACAAAAGAAGAGTGGCAAATAAAAGTGATGGACTATGCCAAGACTTAGAGGGAAAATTTGAAACCAGCAGGACCAGACTTTCCTAAAGGACTGGAAGAAATTTACGTTGTATTCGAAAGGCAAATGTAATTAATTAACATCACTTCTAGGGTTGCAAGAAGTTTTGTAAGGTGGACTATTCAAATTATTGTGAAAAGGACTAAGATTAGCTGATATAAGATTGGACTCACAACAATGAGAATAGTAATAAAATGCATAACTAGAAAGGAATTTAGAAAACCATTAGAAGGGGTTGAAGGAAGCCCTAGGCTGTGATAGCCAAATATTTGTTATGTTGTGTTGGAGATGTTGTGTTGGAAAATCTGTGTAAAATTTAATAAAAATTATATTTTTTTTAAAAAAGAGAGAAGTTTCACCATTCTGATCTAAACTCTTCATGTGTTTTATCTGAGGGAGGTGCAATGGCTGGCACCACAAGAGTGGACATTTTCCAGTGCTGTCTCCCATTTTGTGGAATGCTCTGTTAGTTTTTGTTTCTCACTGTGCAGCTGCTGGGAGTCACAGGACTCTGTTTACATTCCAGAGACAGTCCAGACTCTTGGAAGTCTCACGGGAGGGGAGACGGGATGTGACGTTAGTGGTTTCCTGTTTCCTTTGTTCCTTTGTCCAGTTGCTCTCTGCTTTCATAGAGAGAGGATGTCTTTTCTGTTCTCCGTAGTTTAGAAATAAAACTCTTTACAACATAGCTCATACTGTCTCATCCTTCCCTGTGCTGGGAATTCTGCTGGGAGGACGTGCCTTGGAGCCTCATCAAAGGCTCGAGGTCGTTAAACACGTCAGGAGGCAATTCCGAAGATGAGCCTTATCAGCTCAGTCGAACAGAGTTCCGACATGTTCCCCCCCCAAAAAAAACCCCTCACATCTTTCTCCAGCCTTTCAAGTGACAGGCTCAGATATTTCAGCCTGTCCAGGATTTTGATTGTTAATCTTGGAAACATTAGTAGAATTGTAGAGTTGGAAGGGACCACGAGGATAATCTAGTCCAACCCTTCAATTCTGGAATCTTTCATCCAGCATAAAGCTGGAACTCACAACCCTGAGATCTACCAACTAAGCTATCCAAGAAAGGTATACCGTATTTTTCGCCCTATAGGACGCACTTTTTCCCCTCCAAAAATGAAGGGGAAATGTGGGTGCGTCCTATGGGGCGAATGCAGGCTTTCGCTGAAGCCTGGAGAGCGAGAGCGGTAGGTGCGCACCGACCCCTCTCGCTCTCCAGGCTTCGCGGACCTCTCGGCAAGCAGCAGGAACGCTCCCGCTGCTTGGGGAGAGTTCCCTGCATCCCGAAGCCTGCGCGCGCTGATCTCAGTGCGTCCAGGCTTCGTGGACCTCTCCTCAAGCAGCGGGAACGCTCCCGCTGCTTGGGGAGAGTTGCCGGCATCCCGAAGCCTGCGCGCGCTGATCTCAGCGCATCCAGGCTTCGCGGACCTCTCCTCAAGCAGCGGGAGCCACCGCTGGGCTCCCACGGCTTGCAGAGAGCCGCCTGTTTGGGGGCTGGGGTCGGGGGAAGCTCGGGCTGCCCCAGCCCCGCGCCTGGGGGGGAAATAATTTTTTTCCCTTTATTTCCCCCCCAAAAAACTAGGTGCGTCTTATGGGACGGTGCGTCCTATAGGGCGAAAAATACGGTAACTCTATATGGTTTTGGCCTCTCTGGTGGTGCTCATTTTTACCTTTATTTATTCATCATATTTATTTAAAAAAATACTTGTATACCACTATTCATTTAAAATAATCAAAGTGGGTTACAACCATACACATATAAAATAAAAACCATATCCACATTTAAAATCAATTTTAATTTGCTGGCAATTGCAGAAAGACTATTATCTTAATTTCCTGTGTAAGCTGGTAGCATAGAAAAGTTTTCAACAGATATTTAATGGTTAAATCTCTGTGGAACCTTGATTGGCAGAGCGTTGCATGGGACTGAGCCAATGAGACTAACTGTTGCTGTCAGATGAACATCTTCAACATGCTTAAGGACAGCAGGTTACCTAAAGTGGTGCATAATGGACCATGATGGAACAAACAGCTCCATCTTTTATTAGAGGGGAATGGCTGGGGGACTCAGATGGAAAAGCTGGAGGAATTATTGCCACTGAATGCCTCTGGTGGTCATATCACTTGACCTACTAGTAGGGCCAGCTCTGAACATTCCTATGCACTGTCTGGTCTGCTATTTTTTGCTCCCTGGCGCAGGGTAGTAGGAATCACTGTGTGTGTATGTCTTACAGATGTGTCATCAATTCACCTGGAAAGGTGAGTCTAATGAGTTCTCCTTACTTTCCTTATCCCCATGACTTCTGACGAGTTCTGCTTTCACAGACGAAAAGCAAGAGATTCAACTTGTATGAAACAATTTTTATGACCAGGAAAACACCATTTCATTAGTAAAAGGTTGTCCATTCCAAAACACACACACAAAAACAAAGGTTCAGATGGCTGCTTTGTAGCCTCTTTATCAGGGGTCAGCCACCTTTTTCAGCTGTGGGCCGGCCCACCGTCCCTCAGACCATGTGGTGGGCTGGACTGTATTTTGAAAAAATATATGAACAAATTCCTATGCCCCACAAATAACCCAGGGATGCATTTTAAATAAAAGCACACATTCTACTCATGTAAAAACACCAGGCGGGCCCCACAAATAACCCAGAGATGCATTTTAAATTAAAGGACACATTCTACTCATGTGAAAACACGCTCATTCCAGGAGCGTCCGCAGGCCGGATTGAGAAGGCGATTGGGCCGCATCCGGCCCACGGGCCTTAGTTTGCCTACGATTGCCTTAGAGAGATGCTGCTCTATATGCTTTAATGCAACATGCAGACTTCTTTTGTGCTTAAACAAGTTAGACTTATTGACGCTTATACTAGGCACATGTTTTCAGGAGAGAAGAGCCCGTGTTTCCTGCATGCTAACTTCCAGAGCCTGCCAGGATTCCGCAACAGCAATGGTTTCTCACAACTCTGGAGCTCTTTGAACTAAAAAAACAAAAACAAAAGATGTTGGAAAGTTGATATGATATGAATCATTTTCTTCTCTCCCCCACCTCTGCCCCACCAGAGATAATATCCAAAGCAGATCAGATATGAAAAGTGCTGGAAAGAAAAGGAAGTCTCGACGAAAGAAGAATGGATACAAAAACTTATGGACTAGGCAGAAATGGCGAAACTTACTGGGAAAAATAGGAAATCAAGATAACAAACTTTTTATAAAAGAATGGGAATGGTTTATTGAATATTTACAGATAAATTGTAAACAGATAAGGACATTGGCAGGATTATTGTAATAACTTGCAGTTTCATAAGAGTATATAATGAAAGCAGATGAATAAAGGAATAAGTTAATTTAGAATATGCAGGAAATGATAAAAATAAATTTAAGGAACCGCAGAAAGAGGAGGAAGGAAGTTGAGTTTTGAAATGTTAAAATGACTGTAAAACTATTGAAATGCATTTAACTGAAAATCAGAAATAAAAAATAAAATAAAAAACATATATGAAATCTGTTTCTCATCCCCACACAGTCTCACATCTAAAGACCTAGCCTCACCGATGAATGGCTGCTTTGTTTTGTTTCTCTTCCATATGTTTATCAAATCACATGGGCTCTTTCTCAGCCTTGATGTCACATCAGAAGCATTTCTGCAGAGTGGGGGAGCTGGAAGTGCCAGACAATTTGTGTGCGACCGCTTTGATGTAACATTAAGAACTGCTCTGTTGGATCAGACCAAAGCTCTTTATCAAGGATGGAGGCACTGTGGACTTCCAGATGTTGGTGAACTACAGTTCCTATCACCCCTGGCCTTTGGCCATGCTGGAGTTTCAGCCCAACAACATCTGGCAGGCCACAGGTGCCGCATCCCTTGTCTATCAAATTGCCATCTTACTGCCTTTGGGAAGCTCTGTTATAGGATGCGAAGGAAACAGCCCTGTCCTGTTGTTTGTAGAAGACATCCAGTCTCAGATGCAAACTTTCTCTGAATGTGGAGGTTCTATTTAGTTGCTATGAAGAACTTTGCTTCAGGATGAGAACAGAAATGGCGCGGCGGCGGCGTGGCAGCAGCTGGAGGCCCCATTAGCTAAAATGGTACCTTGGGTTAAGAACAGTTTCAGGTTAAGAACGGACCTCTGGAATGAATTAAGTTCTTAACCTGAGGTACCACTGTACACCTCATACATTATGAGCTGAGGGAAGATTTCTTTTGTACTAATCCTCATGCCCAGTGGCGGAGCTTCATGCTCTGGCATTGGGGGGTGGAGAGCAGACATGGGCATGGCTGTCATGCGTCCCGGGACGTGGCACACCACCCGCAGGGTTGTGGTGTGCGTCCTGGAGGGGGGTGAGCCGCCCACAGGAGCATGGCGCGCGTCCTGGGGGCATGATGCGCCATTTGCGGGGGTGTGGCACCCAGCATGGGCAGTGGGGCAGCCGTGACAGCACCCCACCAGGATCGCGCTGCCGGGGCAGTGCGCTCCCCCTGCCCCCCTTCCTCCACCAGTCTTCTTGCCATTTAATCATTTCACTGGGAGGCCCCAAGCAAGGCCATATCTGGGGGGTGAGGAGTTTGAGCATCTGAAGAAGAAAGTAAAAGAGAATATGAGAGAGTTTTTGGGTTTCATCTCTGGCCTCTTCTAGCTTATGGTAGTCCATAACCAAAGGGTTGGTGGTGCAAGCCCTTTAACAAATGTTCACCAATATTTGCATCATGGTGAACAGGGGTGGGCACCTCTGAATATTCCTGGAAGAATGAGAAATATTTAATTCAATATCAGTTCTTATGATATCTTTTTCTTTTATGAGTTCTTTCCAGGAATTCTTACAAATGTGCTCTCTGTACGGAAGGCACTGGCTCCAAGCCAAAGGTCATTTAAGTCATGAACATATTCTATTTGCTGGAAACCATGCTTGACTTTTTAATGGCTTCCTGCTCATGTTCTCAGGTGAGACGTCAAAAGCCTGTTGCTTTCAACTGACAATTGTAAGCTTAGTGAATTGGACACAAAATCAGACAGAGGCCATGCCACATTCCAGTTCCCATCAGGAAAACAAAGTTTAGTAAAGAAATCAATTTGCTGGTCGCCAATATCCAGGTCATTTCACAGTTTATATTCAATTCAATCAGTTTGTTTAGCCCCTTTCTTCATCACACCATGCTAGTTAATTGTGACTTTCCAAAAGGAATAGAAACACCAAGTCCATGAAGGCAACAAGAATGTCAAGAGTGTAATTACAGTCTCAAAACTGCCAGAAAATGCACTGGAGAAGGGCTGAAACTCAGTGGTAGATCACCTGCTTTGAAAGTCCTGGGTTCAGAATGGGGAAAATGATTATAATTTATTTAGGAGACCACTGTAAGCAGATGAAGACATTAGTGGGATTTAAATAACACTTGTAATGTAGCAAATATCATGGACAATATGGAGAGATATAAAATATGGACTATGAAATAATATGAAGTTGGAAAGGTTTACAATAGGACCCTTGGAGGGGATGGTGGGAAGTCTGGAGAATCAGAGAAATCTCTAAAAATGGATAGGTATTTTGTATTGTTATAATTCTACACTTGTAGAATCTAATGAAAATCATTTGAAGTCAAGGGAGAAAAGAAAGTCCTAGATTCAACTGCCTTGTTTGTTTGTTTGTTTGTTTGTTTGTTTGTTTTTTACTTATATACCACCCTTCATCACTTGGAAGGACAGATCCTGAAGCTGAGGCTCCAATACTTTGGCCACCTCATGAGAAGAGAAGACTCCCTGGAAAAGACCCTGATGTTGGGAAAGATTGAGGGCACAAGGAAGGGGATGACAGAGGACGAGATGGTTGGACAGTGTTCTCGAAGCTAGCAACATGAGTTTGACCAAACTGCGGGAGGCAGTGGAAGACAGGAGTGCCTGGCGTACTCTGGTCCATGGGATCACAAAGAGTCAGACACGACTAAATAACTAAACAACAACAACAACCACCCTTCATCATAAGAACTTAGAGCAGTTCGCAAGCTATCCTCCCTGCTCTATCCCCCATCCATGCACGTAAAAAGGATGATCAGTGTTCAAGGACACATTCCAGGCAGGCAAGCACACTCAAGGAGGTTCCAGAGCAGGGTGAGTGAGGCATTGTGGCCTGGGGAGAGGTTATGTGACCTGGGAAGAGTGCCAAGAGTTTGTATCCAACTACTTTTGGAGGGTCACAAGTTGAAAGCATCTGGAGGGCAAAGGTTGGAGACAGCTGAACTAAGATACCTTCCTACAGATGGCATCCCCACTTTATATGATCTGGGGGGAGAAAGACTCTTAGTTTTAAAAGATAGCATTGATTCTGACTTTGTTCCTGCTTTGTTTTGTTCTTTTAAAAAAGTGATACAGCCTTTGGGCCCGGCCTGTCCATGTGAATCAACATGCATTATGAAGAAGATCACGGGGTTGTGATCTCATTCTAGTTCTGACATCTAGTTTCAGCTGGTTTGTTGTTGATTTGCATGAGCTCCTCTCCAGCTCATCAGAAGAAGCAACTGGGAACATCTCCTACAGGTTTCCTACTTTAAAACGGCCTTAGAAAATGCCTCTTGGGAACAGCAAACAGCAAAAGCATTATCTGCGTCTGCATTTCAATTTTAAATAGAACCCTGTTTGAGAAACAAACCTTATAAATGAGATGCAATATTCTGGCATGAGTATGTGCGTGCAGAGAGATGGAAGAAGGCGATGCACTTCTTAGCACCCATACTCCTTCGTTCCCTCCCAGCAAATAAAATTTGCGGTGGATTTCTGATGAAGGATACTCCTCTACTGCTATCTATGGGCCAAGCTACATATGACACAGAATATACATGATAGGATCTCCTGACATGCTATAGAAATACAGCTGTGAGGAAGGACTGTACAACCATTTCCCAAGCTTCTGTAGACAGGGAAATAAGAATAGCTTGGTAAAAAAAAAAAAAGGATGAGGAAAGGCCAGTAGGGTCTGATGGGGTGGAGTGGCATGAGCCAGTGTTCCTTACCTGGCTTTCCAAACCAGAGGTTACTGCTAGTCTCCAATAGGGAGGGGAGCAAAGCAATAGGGCAGCTGATGTGCAGCATCTGGAGGGTTGGTTTGGGTCTACTGCCATGCCTGCAAGACACTGGCCTACCAACTTCCTCTCCACATTGGGAAGCCAGCTAAGAAATGCCTCTCACCCTTCTCTTCCCTGCTAGGAAAGGGGTTTATAATGTTAATATATACGTCTAGATATAAATATAAAAATACCTGCTGGAATTTAAATGCATCCCACTGCATTGGGGGACTACTGTGAGCAAGGGACCTGTGTGTCTGCTCAGGTCCAGGTGCTGTGTTGATGGGCAACTTCAAGTCCCTTGCACCTCTCCCTTCTTGTGGTCCCCAATCTTTAATTTGGACATGGACCAGACACCCCTTCACAGAGAGGAGACCGTCAAATAGAGAGCTGTAAAGTAAGATCCATGGCTACCCTAAAAACCACAACAGTTACTTGTGGAGAAACTCAAAAGTATAGGTTCATCTGAAGCTGGGTCTTCTTCTTCTTCATTGGTGATCACTTGTAGCCAAGTAAGATTGTCTTCCATAAACATGGTTTTAAAAGTGAGTCCATAAGTGACTGTGGAGGCCAATTCTGGATCCACATGTCCTTCCACAGTGGGGGCATAGGTTTCTGGGTGGGAGTTGATCACGGTGAGGGTTTGCCAAGCATGCCCTCCTCTTAGCGCATTTCTCCCTTTCATCCAGAGTTCGAGAGTCTTCAAAACCCATGACACCTTTGGTAAAGGCTTTTCTCCAATTGGAGCACTCATAGCCCAGTGTTTCCCAGTTGTCAGTGTTTATACTACATTTTTTAAGATTTGCCCCAAGAGAGTATTTGAACCTCTTTTGTTGACCACCAGCATTGCGCTTTTAAAGTTCGGGCTAGAGTAGGGTAAGGCCACACTTGTATTTACGCTTTTCTCATATAGGACCTAATCCCTGTTTGGGAGTTCTTTTTACCCATATTTAAGGAAACATGCAAAGGGAAGCTGTGTGTGTGCGCACGCACTAGTAAGACCCACTTTTTCCAGCACATTACCAATTATCACTTTTAGAATCCTTCATGTGTGTAAAGGTCTGAGGAGTGGGGGACCTTCTCTACCCACCGAAGCTCCCCATACGATTTAGAATTTGGGCCGAGCGTTTTGTGTGCACACCATCCACAAGTAGAATAGAAATGAATGGGGCTCAATAATGTAGGTAATTTTAGCATTAGTGGACAATGAGACAGGTAATGTCACTTTTGACAATGCAGCAGAATGGAATACATGTGGCAAATACAGAGTGGAAAATGGTGCCTTCCTACATGTGCATCTAGAGAACACCTGAATAGGGTCCAAGTGTCAGGCTTCAAGGAATCGGCATCCCTCCCTCTCCCCCTTGGCAGTAGATAAGCAGAACAAAGTGAACGGAGTCTTCTTACCAGTTAGAATTATTTAATAATCGCAGTGAGGGATAACGAACCTCTCTCTCGAAGAATGGCGGTGCTTCCAATTAAGGCTACACCACCACCCCACGCCCCTCTCAATCCACGTCAACCCTACGTCTGGTAACCTGAGCTTGTAGTCGCTGTGCTTTCTGTTCAGCAACTTTCTCAGCTCTCCTAGAATGTGGGGAAGGTGGAAGAGGGATGCTATCCAATGACTGTGAATCTGTTAACCCTCTCTCTTCCTAGCTGCTCTTCATCCAGTATTTCCCAGCTTTTCCCTTCTGAACTGTGCCTCTCTGCAAACCACTGTTCTAAATCTATACTGTCCTGCTCTTGGGGAGGTTCAGGGTCAGGAGGAGGAGGAGGCTCCCACCATTGTAGCCCTCCTCAGCACGGTCCCTGACACCAAGTTTGCCAGCAATGTTAATTCCGAAATAAGTGTGCCTCAGTGACCAGAAGTTTGAATAAATTACAAAACAGTAAACCATTTTGAGGGTGTTTTTTTAGAAGAAGAAGAAGAAGAAGAAAAAGAAGAAGAAGAAGAAGAAGAAGAAGAAGAAGAAGAAGAAGAAGAAAGTAGTGTACAAATTTTAATCAATCTCTCTCTCTCTCACACACATATATATTCTCATATTCTTTCGTGTGTATTTGTGTATGTATATGTGTGTGTGTGTATATGTATATATATATATGTGTGTGTGTGTGTGTGTGTGTGTGTATAAAACCAAGAACAAATAGCACCCAGTCCTCAACAGGTAGCCTGTTTCATGCAGAACATTTAGAAAACCTTGATTGTTGTGGGATATGTTGGCATGAAAAGTATTAGAGGGCTGGCAACTCATTCATAATAACCAGGAATTAATAAACAGATGAAAACAAATGACAGCATTAAGACAAACATACACAAATGAATCATCCAAACAAATGCTGAAGTCAAATTACTTTATGGAAATTAGTTTCCTTTGTACTGTACATATTTCACAAGCAGCATTTAAATATAGGATCTAAGTGCTTCTTCTAGTGGTATTATATTTTTTCCACAGATTTCTAGCCAAGCACATTAATGGATGTCTTTGTTTAGATAAAGCGACAATCAGAGATCTTATAACTACTAGAGCTATCTGTCAGTGTGGCAACAATGAGTTTGTGTGTATGTGACTCACATACACACATATTGTTTAGATCCCGCAGTCCTTAGGAAATAAATCATAAATAAGGTTTCTGCATAAAAAAAAGACCATGCATCTGGGCACCCATATCTTAAGTCTCATGGCAAAATATCATGGACATTAATACCAGCTGGTAGCAGCCTCTTGTTCTAAGGAGCTGGTAATAATTATCCAGTTTAATTACTGTTCTGTCTTATCAAGATGCTATTCAGCTGCTCGTCCTTGGAGAGCAACTATTGTTGAGAAGGGAGTAACGTAATATTATCTTGTACAGTGGTGATAAATAGTGGAGGTGAGAGCAGGACATGCTAAATGTTCAAGGCAGTGCTACACCAAACCTTACTTCAGCTTATTTTATTTTACTTTATTTTGGAGTAGGGGGTGACCAATATGGTGTCCTCCAGGAATTGCTGGGCTACAATGCCCATCATCCTTGATCATTGACCACACTGGCTGGGGTGATGGGAATTCATAGAACCACAGAAACAAAGAATTGTAGAGTTGGAAGGGACCCTGAGGACTATCTTAGTTCAACCCCCTGCAATACAGGAATATGCAGCTGTCCCATACAAGGATTGAACCTGTAACCTAGGCAGTAGCAGCACCATGGTCTAACAAACTGAGCTATCCAGGCTGCTAACTAATGGAGGGCATCATGCCTTAGAATAGAATGAAAGAAGAGCATGCTAAACCAGGCTTCCTCAACCTCAGCCCTCCAGATGTTTTGAGACTACAATTCCCATCATCCCTGACCACTGGTCCTGCTAGCTAGGGATCATAGGAGTTGTAGGCCAAAAACATCTGGAGGGCCGAGGTTGAGGAAGCCTGTGCTAAACTATTGGAAATACAGTGGTACCTTGGTACTCAAGCGGCTTGGTTCCCAAACAAATTGGCTCCCAAAAGCCGCAAACCCGGAAGTGAGTGTTCCAGTTTGCAAATGTTTTTTCAGAAGCCGAACATCCGATGCGGCTTCCGTGGCTTCCGCTTGAGTGCAGGATGCTCCTGCAGCCTATTGGAAGCTGCACCTTGGTTTTCGAACAGTTTTGGGAGTCAAATGGACTTCCAGAACGGATTAAATTTGAGAACCAAGGTGCCACTGTGCTTATTAGTTGAGCCCAAACCTTATAGAAATAGAGAATTCAGAAGACACAGTGGTGATGCTAACCTACATTTTCTCAGTAAGGTGGGGTTGGGGGGAAAGCTATACAGTATTGTGACATCAATGCATTTGTCCATTTCATAGAAACCAGCAGCCAATGAAACAGAGAAAAATAAACTCTCACACTGTGACATGAGAGGAGATATGATAGCCTAATAATAATAATAATAATAATAATAATAATAATAATAATAATAATAATAATAATAATAATAATTTCTTATTTATACCCCGCCCACCTGGCTGGGCCCCCCCAGCCACTCTGGGTGGCTTCCAACAGAACACTAAAATACAATAACCTATTAAACATTAAAAACTTCCCTAAACAGGGCTGCCTTCAGATGTCTTCTAAAAGTTTGGTAGTTATTTTTCTCCTTGACATCTGGTGGGAGGGCATTCCAGAGGGCGGGTGCCACTACCGAGAAGGCCCTCTGCCTGGTTCCCTGTAACTTGGCTTCTCGTAGCGAGGGAACTGCCAGAAGGCCCTTGGCACTGGACCTCAGTGATATCTCAAGGGCTGTCACATGGAAGATGGAGCAAGCTTGTTTTCTCCGGCTCCGGATAGTAGGACTCGAACCAATGGATTCAAGTTACAAGAAAGGCGATTCCAACTAAACATCAGGAAGAACTGTTTGACAGTGGAATGGCCTTCCTTGGGAGGTTGTGGACTCTCCTTCACTGGAGGTTTTTAAACAGAGCTTGGATGGCCATCTGAAACGGTTGCTTTAGTTGAGATTCCTGTGTTGCAAGTTGTGGGACTAGATGACCCTTGAGGTCCCATCCAACTCTACAATTCTATGATTCTGTGACATCACACCATCCTTCTTTAGCAACATGTTTTCAGGGCCAAAGGTCAGCTGGATCAAACCAAAACCCTATCCCAAAGTGGGAGACCCACAAGCAGCACACAAGGACATTGGCCCTCTCCCACTGCGATTTTCCCCAAGCCTCTGATTTTGAAGATAGCATATAGTCATCATGGATTTGTCTACCCCACTTTTCTTTTACAGATGACTAAATTGGTGCAAATTATCACGTCTCACGGCAGCAAACCCCATAGTTTATGTGCTGTGCGAGAACACATCTGTACACCTGGGCTTGTGTCCAACGAAGTTGTCCTGAAAGGACTTCTGCCTGGGCAACAGGACTTCCTCTCCTTCTCCTCTCCCTGCATTTTCCCCAGTCTGCTTGGGAAGGGGTCATGGGAACCCTCAAAACAGTTTTTGGGAGGTACACAGTCAGAGGACAGAGAAAGTTGCCTTTTAAAACACGAGGTTTTGAATAGCTGCCAGTCAGGGCTTGCCATTTAGCTGTGTGCATTGGTGTTAATTTGGCTGGGATTTTTTTCTTTCTTCCTTTTTAATATTTTATTAGTTTTCTTGGTTTACAAAGGTATGCACAATGTCTCTTTTTTCAAGTTACATTTGCCATAGGTCAGTTTCATTTGTTGAGACATTAGCATTACATTAGGAAGAAAAAGAGGGAGAAGGATTTCTGAGTTCTTTTTCTACAGTCAGGGCAGGAAAAGAATTTTGGAGAGCTTTCTTAAAATTTAAAGTTTTTTGTTTTTTTTAAAGAAGTGTATGGAAAAAACAGAAAGTGAAACTTTTGTGAAGTTACTAAGCATTGATGATACGCCCCGCTGGGGCGGGGGGGAGACACTGTGTAGGTCTGGCACCACCCATTCCTGCCCGCTACTGGAATGTGGCCCTGGACAACTTTCCATCAGAATAATGGGACCCTTGGCCCCACCCCCAAAGTTTCCCACCCTCCCCCACTAGTGAAAGTCTGCTATGGGATATCAATGTGTCAATTATGCATAGCTATTAGAGTTCCATATAGGACAGGAGTGGCGCTGTGGGTTAAACCACAGAGTCTAGGACTTGCCGATCAGAAGGTCAGCGGTTCAAATCCCCGCAATGGGGTGAGCTCCCGTTGCTCAGTCCCAGCTCCTGCCAACCTAGCAGTTCGAAAGCACATCAAAGTGCAAGTAGATAAATAGGTACCTCTCCGGCAGGAAGGTAAACAGCGTTTTGTTGCGCTGCTCTGGTTCGCCAGAAGCAGCTTAGTCATGCTGGCCACATGACCCGGAAGCTGTACGCCATCTCCCTTGGCCAATAAAGCGAGATGAGCGCCGCAACCCCAGAGTAAGTCACGACTGGACCTAATGGTCAGGGGTCCCTTTACCTTTTTTATTAGAGTTCCATGGGGGTGGGAATGCTAATTTAATTCCTATTTTCCATGCACTTAAAGTATTTCCCATGCTTTCTGACTTTGCTTCTCCTCACCTATTTAAAAAAGCCCAGCACTGATGCTTTCTTCCTCCTCCGCTATTTGAGCTGGTTATCAAAAGACCCATATGCTAGCTAATCTATTGGAGATCCAAGATTCTTCCAGCAGCATCCATTCCAGCTATTGGCTGGCTCTCCAGGCAGCTGTGTTGGTGGCTTGCTTCCAGCCGACCCAAAGTGGTTGACTTGTTCTCCGAGGAAACAGCTTCCTTTGGACTCTCTTTTTAACTCTAGGGAACTGGCATGCAACCTCTCTATTTACAACCCGAGTCCTAGCCTAACAAGACTCGCTGCAAGCATCCTGCCACAAAATTATTTTCTCCCCCTCTGCTGCTTTGGCTGCATCTTTAATTTCTGCTTTGGGAAGCAAAGGGACCGTTGTTGCCTAGAGAACAGAATATGGAAGGAACAAAACACAGCCGATTTTATTTTAAATTAAAGTCAGCATCCTCCCTTTGTGTTGATTTCTTCTATGCTAGCATTGCCGCCATCGCATAATAATGAATGACAAGCAGCCAAAATTAAAATCTCAAGCTTATATCTTGCCTACAACCTCAATAAAATAGATCAGCTTACTATGTTTTTTCTCTGTCATTCTCTCAAACAGCATGGCACAAGCGCTCCAAAATCCATCTTTCCAGTTTTAATTTGCCTCCTCCTTCCCACCTTAAAGACATTTATTTCTAGTGATTTGCATCTTGAAATCTATGGATATTCTTCCTTTGGTGGCCAGAGAGGTCACTGTTGAGTTTTTTATTTTTTATTTTTTAAAGAACTCTCTCTCTCTCTCTCTCTCTCTCTCTCTCTCTCTCTCTCTCTCTCTCTCTGTGTGTGTGTGTGTGTGTGTGTGTGTGAAACATCTGCCCCTTCTAAAAGACTGAATGCCTGGCAGAATGCATATAGCCAAATTATGCCTACCTTAAATGTAAATAAGCTTCAGGGCGATAAAAATGAGGTTCTAATTAGCAACACCGAAATACTGGAACATAGTAGCAAAGATGGCATCTAAACATAGCATTCATTTTTAATTATATGGTCCATAGATCCTTCCCATGGAAGTTGTTTATTAAATGTTGCAAATTTACTGTGCACTGAAGCCATGGATTTTAATTGCCGTTGATTGCACTCAAAGGACCGGTTCACACGTGCATAGTTATCACATGATGACTGTAGCATCAACAGCAGTTTTTCCTGCTGGAAAGATCCTATATCTGCCTGGCATTTGCTAAATGATTCATATTTTGCCTTGCTGCAGTACAGGCAAGTCTGCCATCCTGTTGAGATCAATGCATCCCACAATCAGAAAGATGGAGGGTGGAGTTTATTCTCTGTCCCAATCGTTCTAAGATGACACGATGATATGGGTGAATCAAGGTTGAATTACATATTCTCCTATGCATGGAAAATAGCATCAAAACTGTCTTCAATGGGATGAATATTGTCAGTATCCAGAGATACAATCCCATAGAGAACATCACCCATCTGACTTCAAGGTAGGCTACATACATTTGATTTTTTTTTAAAAAAAATATTTATGATTTTCAATTTTATACATTTCAATAATTTTACCATCATTTTAACACTTCGAAACTCGACTTCCTTCCCCCTCTTTCTGTGGTTCCTTAAATTTATTTTTTATATTTCCTGCGTATTCCAAATTAACTTAACTTATTCATTTATTCATCTGCTTTAAATGTATACTCTTATAAAACTGCAGGTTATTACAGTAATCCTGCCAATGTTCTTATCTGCTTACATTTTGTTCGTAAATATTCAATAAATCGTTTCCATTCTTTCAATAAAAAGTTGGTTATCTTGATTTCTTATTTTTCCAGTAAGTTTAGTCATTTCTGTGACTTCTGTAAGTTTTTGTATCCATTCTTCTTTCGTCAGGACTTCTTTCTACTTTTGGGCAAGTAATACTCTTGCCGCTGTAGTCGCATACATGAATAAATTTCTATACAGACTTATCTTTCCAAAATATTTAACACTCTGCAGATGACAATGTGACAGATCTTCCATGTCAGCAGTAGTGAACCCATGGTCTTTCAGATGTCGTTGGGCTCCAGTTTCCCATCAGTCCCAGCTAGCATGGCCAGTAGGCAGGGATGATTGGAGACATGGTGTGGGAGTCATAGCCATGGTTAAGGCTTGTAATATTGCAGGGTGCCCCCTGACCTCGGCTGACCAGCACTCTGAGCTTTACAATGTATTGGAATGCATGACCTTATATGGAGTTATGTCCCCCCCCCCTCTGGGCAGTGTAACCCTATATCGTTTGTGGGTGGGTTAAAGCTTTGACCGGATGTAGGGACTTCCGGGTTGGCGCCATCGCAGAATGGCGGACTCCCTCCGAGCTCCGGAGGGAGTCTGCTCGGCAGGGGCTGGGTCCTACCGCGCCGGCGACGCGGGGACCCTTAAAAACCACGGGCACGGAGCCCGTGGACATGGGGACTCGGTTGGTACTGTTAGCGCCCTCCCGACTCGTGAAGGAGCCTTTTTAAAGGCTACGGATCGGGTGCCGGGGAGCGGCGTGGTGCTGTGAGTCTATCGCTTCCCCTGCCGAGCGCAGCCGCATGCCATTCGTCGGAGAGCGCTGGCTTCTTCCATTGGAAATTCGGACATTTAACAACAACCCGTGAGTAATTGGGTAACCGGGTATAAAAGGAGAAAAAAAAGGAATTTTTTTTCGGATTCGGCACGAGCGGGGAGGGGTCTAAAAAGGAAGTCAGCCCCCCCCCTGATTGTAAACACGCTAAAACAAGGACTGGGAAACCAAGATTGATTCAGAAGTTTATTGCTGACAAAAATGATCAATTCCACGATGGGATATTATAAGAATTGTGCTGGAGGAGAAAAGTCGAAGAGGGAAAAGGCAACCCCCCCCCCGGGAACCGGGGCGATTCGGAGAACCTGGTGGAGAGAGACGGAGAATTTGACAGCTGTCAAAGTAGCTGTCAAATCTTGAGAACATAAAGAGGATTTTGTTACAAATATTTTGCTGGTTAATTTTGTTACAATTGGACATAAATATGGATACAAAATGTCGGGGGGGAAAAGAAACAACAACTTGACTTTTGGATTAGAGGACACAAAGTTGCTGCAACCCCCCTAGAGGGGTTTCGGGACATTACAAGTGGCGTATGTGGAAAACTACTCCGGGATGTGCACAGGTCTTATCTCCTGGGAAAGCAGCAAAACTGAAATATTATTTTGTCTACAGAGGTGTTTACAATACAATAGAATTTTTCTATAGAAGCAAGGAAAGAATTGGACGTATGTTTTTGTTCCTGAATAACAAACCTCTGTAGAGATACTAGATTTCGGAATAAGAATGGTTTTGCAGCTGAACAAGACAGAAACCTGAGAAAGTAAGAAACAAAAGAGCAAAGGACCAACTACGTCACGGAAAGAACAATGGGAGGAGTAACAAGGACCAAGGAAAATTAAAGGCCTCTACCAGACTGGATTTTTGAAGTTAAACATCATCAAAATAAGCAAATTTAAAGAAAACCGGCAAGATGGACTGAGAAAAATTTGGCTGTGGACTTGAGACCTCCAGGCCAACAACATACAGATTGATGGACATGGGGAATCCAAACCGGGGAAGGGAGGGGGAATTTTAGAATCCAAAGGCTATGTAACCAACTTTTTGAATCTTCTTCTATCTTTTATCTTCTATCTTTCTATATAACTTTGGTATTTTGATTTAACATGTTTTGGGGGGGGGAAAGGGGGAATTCGTGGAAGGAAACGGGGTAGATCTTGGGGGAATTTTTTTTTCTTTTTTCTATTTTGTTAAGGATATTGTAATTTAAATTGACTAATAGGTACAACATATTAGGTTTGAATTGGGAATGAGAGCTTGTGGAACTAACTTAGGGAAAGGGGAATACAGTCGGGAGGGGGAGGAGGGAGTCCCAGAAAGAAGGTTATGAAAATAAGGGTTTAAAGTGGGTCTTTTTATTTCTTTCTTTTCTTCATCTTTTCTATCCTTCCTATTCTGTTATTATTGGAAATTTTAATAAATATGATTAAAAAAAAAAAAAAGCCTTGACCGGATGTAGGTAACGTGAGACATTGGAATGCAGCCATGCGGCTGGAGAGGAACAAAGGGTAATAAGAAAATAAAGGGACTGGAGGAAGAGGAGAAGTCTGATTTAGCTGCCCTCCGTCTAAGGAAATATTGCTGGCCTCTGTGTCTTTATTTTATGCTTAAAAAGCACCATTTGTATAACGGCTGGCTCCGACAACATGGTCTACCAATATCTGGAGGGCCACAGGTTCCCTATAGTTGTTCTATGTGCATCAAGTTACCTTGGGAGAAAAGGGGTCAGATGAATTCTACTTTGGTACTATGGTGTGTGCCTGAGATACTAGGGAGGACGAGGAGGGGAGCAGTGAAAAAATGGGCATTTAAAATGCAGCAGACAAAATAATATACACATCAATCAGTGTCTAGTAACAGCCTCCGTAATGTTACTTATTACAGGTTTTCATCAAATATGCATTGTTCTCATGAGCAGCGTGTTACAAAGACAGGCATTTTAGAGTAAAATTATATGCAAGGGGATTTTGAAAAGATTGTTCTCCATTTTGCGGGGGATATCCAGTTCAGGGTTTTGTTTTGTTTTTTTTAAAAAATCACATAATTGTTACGGAAAGAGTCAAATAAATCAAATGTTTTACTGCTGACAAGATTTTTATCAGGCATACCAGGCCACCGTAATTCCTCTTGGATCACCCAATAACCATGTAAAACAAAGTCAATTGTCAGGCTGTAAACAGAGAGAATAATGGGACACATTTCTTTCCATCACTCCCTTCCATTACGGGGGAATGGCAATGGTATGAATATGATTTCAGAGCAGCTGCTATGCCTCTGAGTCTGTGCTTCCCAGCTATTGAGAGCTGAAACACTTTCCTCTGAATTAATATTGTGTAGTGGGAGATAAGGGTCGGCGAATCTGACAATTTCGGGGTTCCCCAGTTTCCCATTAAATTGATTTGCTCGTGAGTTTGCAATTCGTTTTTAAAATCCTCATGAACATTCACCAACATTTTATTGTCCATTTCTTCTGATGTACACATTTTTGCAAGGCAATTTCCCCTCCTATAATGCTTTTGTGTATGCTTTTCATTAATATGTGCATTTCCATGCACACATTACTCTAGAATATGCATTTTTAACGCATTACTGGGCTTTGCAAAATTCAGAGAAGGGTGAATACAGAAGGACTGGTTTTGGTTTGTGTGACTTTTGTCACCCAAAATTGATGTGATCGTGCCCCAAATTGGCACCAGAGGTGGGGGAGTTTCTCCATCAATTGGGGAGATGATGTAGCAGGCAGGGCACCCATGGGCATGGCTTCTGCCACTTGAAGCGGCAGCGTCACCCTACCTAATGGCTGCGCTGCATGAGGTTAATGATAACGATAATCTTTATTACAAAAAATACTAAGCAAGAAAATCAATTAAAATAAAATTTAAACATGCAACAGTTAAAATACTATAACATTAAAATTACTTGAGTGTTACATTTCTTTTGGGTGGCAATGCTGCCCTTGATCTTTCTTTTTCATGGTTCAAATTCACTGTCTTTTAAGATGATTGTATTGTTTGGGCTCAGTAGACAAAATATGTCCCACCCTCGCCACTCAAGGCAGGACTCAGTTGGGCTTACAACTTGAGTTGGCTGTGTAGACTAAAGTCTTCATGCACATGCTCCAGTTTGGGAGTATTTGTGTCCTAATCTAATAGCTATGCAATCTTGCCAACTTGCAATAGGAGAGGAATGTAACAATGTTTTCTTGGCAGGGAGGAAATCAATATCTTCTAAAAAGCACAATTTGCTTAGCCGTCTTATTAACAGAACTTAGAATCAACTGTACCACACAGGAACAAAGATAAAGAGTGTATGTTTTTAAAGAAAAGGAATAGTTCAATAATAATTTGTCTAAGAGCTTGTTCGGGCTTCAACCATGAATGGTGGGTGCTAATATATTTTGGTAATCTTGCTGGGTATAAGACATGTTTATATAGCTGGAAGCACTTCTACAAGACAAAACTAAACAAATGGGTGCATTTCTTTTATAAATAGATGAGCCAAGCATGAGCAAATGCAGGAGTAAATTTGCCTTCTAAAAAAGTTTGTGCTGAATTAAGCAAAAGGCCACCTTGTCTAGTTTTCTGTCCCCAAGGCAGGATGTATCCTGCACAGCCTACACAACTCAAACCACACATCCCTTATGCCACAAAGCAAATAACTCTAGACGACTCCAGCAAATGTTCCAGGTCATATAACACAAGGGGAGAACAGATAACCAAAGTCAGTTGATCGGTCACAGGGCGCAAAACCCCTTCATGAGAATGATTTGACTAGAATTCTAGCACAATTTACTGAATTCTGAAATAAAAAGATTGTGGGGGAAGGTGGGGAAAAGAAGATGCAGTTGCTATAATCCTACACTCTGGAAGAAAGGAGTGAATATAGTAAAGTTGTACCTTGGTTCTCGAATTTAATCTGTTCCAGGAGTCCGCTCAACTCCCAAAACGGTTTGAAAACAAAGGTGTGGCTTCCGATTGGCTGCAGTAGCTTCCTGCAGCCAATCGGAAGCTGCAGAAGCCACGTCGGACATTCGCCTTCCAAAAAATGTTCGCAAACCGGAACACACACTTCCGGGTTTGCTGCATTCAGGAGCCGATTTGTTCAATATCCAAGGCCTTTGACTACCAAGGTACCACTGTATATCAGGTAGAAGACTCTAGCCTGGGGTGGGGAAACTCAGACCTGGTGTCCTAATTAAGCCCACTAGGCCCGAGATTGACCCGCCAGGCTGTTTCATGCCCATCTTTTTCTGCACCCTGCATAATATATAACATCAGACATGTGAAGCTTCAAGTCACAACTAAAATGAAGAAAAAATAGCAGCACACTCTAGGCGCTGTCCCAGTTTTTCACCTGAATAGAAAAGCCATTACTGCCTCATCTGGTCACCCTGCACTTAGGATGCCCTGCCGATTCTTCCTTTGCATTGCTGGCTTGAATTCAAGGCAAAGCTGCAAATAATCTCCATCCTATTACTCTTCCTACAATCTAGATGGAGACTAGGTAGGTCAACAGAGTGTTACAATCCACCCCGATCTCTGCTGAGTGGGGCATGAGATTCCGGGGGTCTTGGCTCAAAACTGGGGTTTGTGTTTCCTTTAGAAATGAGGCACAAGGGAGGCCGTAGTGCCTTTATGAAATATGGTTTATTTACATGTATTTACACCTGAGTCTACTGGTTGTTTTTTTAAAAAAATAATCTTTATTAATTTAAATTACACACTTATACAAAGAATTTACAAGGAATTTACAATCTCATAGTACGAAAAGAAAATGAAAGAAAAAGCAATTAAGAAAAAAGAAAAGACGAAAATACAGAAAGAAGAAAGAAAAAGCAAATTTACGTACATAAAAAAACCTTAATCTTCCTAATTAATACTTAATTAAACACTTAAATAAAAAAGACTTCTGACAAAATGAGTCTTCCAATCATTCTCATTGTACTGTTTATACTGTCATTGGTTTTTTTTTTGCAGTTTTATATTCTTTAATATTGTTCCCATCTACTCCACAAACGGTATCTGTTGCGTTTACAAGTATCACTCAAGTTCTGCTAATATGGTGTGATTGGTACAATATGATCTCATATAATCCTTAAATATTCTCAATTACACCTGAATCTACTGTTGAGGAAGCTCCCAGCACTCACATTTCAAGAGTTGCTTGCTTCCTGCAAGAGCGCAGTCCTTGATTCAATGTCATCCCAAGTGCCGTCTCCATATCTCTCCTCCAGCTTCCCTCTGCCAGTCCACCCAAAGTTCTGCCCCCCATGTTTCAAACCTCTTTTAAAAAACACCACACTGGTTCATCCAGCCTATGTCACTGCTCCTTACCCACTTGGAACTCCCCCTCCCAGAATGCACCATCAAGCACTGAAATCCTGGCCTTTGTCTCTGCACATTGACCCCTCATGGGAGGATGGGCACACACTCCTCTGCTGCCAGACACTGTTTGTGCCAGTTGCCTGTTACCTTTTTTTTTTTTTTTACTACATAATGGTTCTTCTCTCCAGGACATTCCTGGCCAGCAAACTCATCCAGCTTTCATTTTTACACTGCTAAGCTGTCCTGCGCCCAGTGTGAGCCAGTGTGCTGTAGTGGTTCAGAGCGGTGCACTCGTAATCTGGTGAACCGGGTTCGCTTCCCCACTCCTCCACATGCAGCTGCTGGGTGACCTTGGGCCAGTCACACTTCTCTGAAGTCTCTCAGCCTCACTCACCTCACAGAGTGTTTGTTGTGGGGGAGGAAGGGAAAGGAGAATGTTAGCCACTTTGAGACTCCTTCAGGTAGTGATAAAGCAGGATATCAAATCCAAACTCCTCCCAGGCACAGACTTCAAGCATGCAGCAATGTCCTACATTTACTAACTCTAGAAATTATGGGTGGGGATGGGAATCTGGTACCCAGGACTTTTAGGGGAATTCTTCCTCTCCTCACAACTCATAACAATACAGTGGTAGACTCCTCTAACCCGGAAGCAGTACCTTGGGTTGAGAACTTTACCTCAGGATGAGAACAGAAATCGTGCGCCAGTGGTGTGGCTGCAGCGGGAGGCCCCATTAGCTAAAGTGGTGCTTCAGGTTAAGAACGGACCTCCGGAACGAATTAAGTTCATAACCAGAGGTACCACTATATGTTTATCAGCACCTGCAGGGGGACTGTTCCACTCTCCTAAATATAATTCACTGGGCGCTTGAGAAATGAATTTCTCCTAGGATGACCCCTCTTTAGCTAACAATCAAACAATTGAAGCTGACACTGTTATCATTATCCTCTTAGATATAAACAGGAAGTATGAAATCCACCAAATTTGGGTATGGAAATTGAGTCTTTGATATTCCCATGCGTATTGTCATTCCTGCTAGATTTTCTCCCTTCAAAACGAAAAAAGGAAGAAGAAGAAAAGAGAAAGTCAACACTCAATTTTTTTTCTCTGGGGTGGGTGGAATGCAGCAAGCTAATTTTGATCACATCCAACCTCCTCCTCCTTTCTTCCCTCAAACTCCTTAAAATTGAAGATATGGCCATTTGAGGAAGAGATGCAGCCCAGGGTGTTGTGAGCCATTAAGACTTGGCAGCGATAAACATCCCCCAGAGCATCATATGCTGAGAAGCACAGATGTGTTAATCCACATTATGATAAACATTACTTAGAGTAATTTTATTTCCACTGGTAGGACACTTTATCAAAGGAGATGCATATTTTGCCACTTTAGGCAAAAAGAAGCAGAGCAACTTAGACGGCTAATAGGTTTGAATTGATCTGTGAAGGGTACACAGGCGAGATCCATCTGCTTCATTATGATGCTCATTAGCCCAGTGAAAATATTCTGTCAATAAAGGGCATTTTATGCCTTACCTATTAATCACTATGCATTTGCCGTCCCAATATAAAGAAACTCTTGTAAAAAAAAAAAAGGCAAAAGTTAAACACTTCATAAAACCAGCCTAGGATTGGACTACTGTGGGGGTGTAGATGTGTGATGTAGAAAAGTCAGTTAATATAAGGCCTTGTGAGGTCACGTCGCTTGGGGACTGAGTTTATTTCAGAAAACTCTGGTGTGAATTGAACCACATAGTTAAATTATTGCAGGATTGCCTTGTGGCTATTGAAGGGACCCATCAATAGGTATCGTCGTACAAGGGGCGTGGGTAGTGAGCCTAAACCGCTGAGCCTCTTGGGCTTGCTGATCAGAATGTCAGAGGTTCGAATCTGCACAACGGGGATAAGAAATGTCAAAATTAAAGGCAGAAAACATTCTGGAATAGGTTCAGTGGCTGTACATGGGAAACTGTCCATAAGAATATAAGAAAAGCATGCTGGATGTGGCTAGAAATGTAACTGGAAAACAACCACTAATTTAAATTTGGAGGCATTGTGGGACAGAATCTGGAATACAGCCCTTGCAGAGAAGCGAGTGAAGCAACTAAGAACGACCTTGTTTGATCAAAGCAAGGTCCATTGTCCATATTTCTTTCTAAGAATCCCAACAACCATCATGCAGTTCGGCCAGTGATGCAACAATAGACCAGGATCTACTCATTGGGTGGCATTCAAGTATGTTTTACTAAGAGCAGAAACACTGAAATTAATGGTCCTAACTTAGTAACCATTAATTTCAGTGTTTCTGCTCTTAGTGAAGACAGGAGTGCCTGGCGTGCTCTGGTCCATGGGGTCATGAAGAGTTGGACACGACTAAACGACTAAACAACAACAACAACAACAACAACTTAGTAATATTCAGTGGGTTGGATACTACCCATGATGTCTCCTGTTGTTCAAGGCATAGGGATTTTAAATAACTCATTCTTCTTTATTTTTGATATTTATTTATTTTCTGAATTTATATAAAGGGAATAGCTCTGAGGGTGGGCCTACTGAAGTGTAGCTACTAGCTAAATGGTTTGATTGGTCCAGCCTGCAGTGAAGACAGAAAAGTACAGAGGTTTTGACATTTTAATTTCAGATACTGTACATCCCCAGCACTGCAACCTGAGATCACCCCCCCTCTCTTTTACTGGAGATGCAGATTTAAGGAAATGAACTTGAAACTTTACACTTGTGAACCGCCAAACTACAGCCTCCTTGCCTTGCTGTTCAATATGTTTCTCCTAGAAGATGCCCCATGGAAATGGAAATGTAATCAATGACACCTTGGAAAGGATAGTGTTTACTTCGAGAAGAGCCGCCAAATGTATCTTTTGTTCAGCTTTGTGCAAATCAGAGAACAAAGTTTTGAATTGGGATTTGCCGCCTCGGGGAACCACAGAGCATTATGTACTTTCCCAAGTTTCCCCAGAAGATTTGGGCATCTTAAAATGAAATAATACGTCTGGCTTCCCCAGAGATTGCCTTTATCCGGCGTCTAAAATGGCAAGGAGAATGAAATATTTAGGGATGCACAAAGCAGAAGACAAACCCAAGGACAAGATTTGAAAAAGCTTTGTGTAAAAGCCCAGGCATCTGAGCACATTCAGCTCGTGTGTCAATATAAGAAGAGACAACAAACCCACTGCTCAGGACAGACATTTCTAGTTAATGTTGCTAAGCACATACAGTAAAAACATAACAAAACATTTAAAAATTAAAAAAAAAACCTATATAGGGCTGCTTTCAGATGTCTTCTAAAGGTTGTATAGTTCTTTATCTCCTTGGCTTGGGAGGTCATATAACTCCATATCCTCCAACATTTCCCCAATGAAAATAGGGACATCCTATCTTCACCCTCTCCGGTGAAAATAGGGATGCCCTAAGGAAAAGCGACAAGAGAAGAGAAGAGAAGGAAAAGAGAGCTGGACCATAAAGAAGGGTGATCACCGAAGAATTGATGTTTTTGAATTATGTTGCTGGAGGAGACTCTTGAGAGTCCCATGGACTACTGGAAGATCAAACCTATCCATTCTTAAGGAAATCAGCCCTGAGTGTTCACTGGAAGGAAAGATCATGAAGCTGAGACTCCAATACTTTGGCCACCTCATGAGAAGAGAAGACTCCCTGGAAAAGACCCTGATGTTGGGAAAGATGGAGGGCACAAGGAGAAGGGGACAACAGAGGACAAGATGGTTGGATAGTGTTCTCAAAGCTATAAACATGAGTCTGACCAAGCTGCGGGAGGCAGTGGAAGACCGGAGGGCCTGGCGTGCTCTGGTCCATGGGGTCACAAAGAGTTGGACATGACCAAACAACAGCAAAGAAAAAGCAGGACATTTCAGGATCAAATCAGAAACCGGGATGACTTCTATAAAACTGGGACTGTCCCTGGAAAATAGGAACACTTGGAGGGTCTGCAATGATATTTAGACTGTTTATTTTAAGGGAGCATTTTTCACCAAGGCTGATCTGAAATACTTCCCTCAACTCTTTTGGCAGGCTGTAAAGTTGGGGCATGGGCCTTTTGGAGGGTGATAACACAGAAAAGGCAAAATATGCCATGAACTTACTTTGCGGTATCATCACAAAGCCAGTACAGATGGAGGGCAATGCCACCTGCTCTCACTCGAAGCTGTGGGAGGAGGGAGAATGGAACTCATCAGACACTGCAAGGACTATGAAACAGGTAGTGGTGGCAGTGAAAAAGGCTGAGCTGTTGATATTCTTGCTTGTGCATTCTCAATATACCCACTCAGGAAAACTCAGCTTTGGGTCTTTCCTTCCAGCATATCATTTTTATATTAGGAACCTGAAGATGTGAAACTGGGTGGGGAAATTGCATTTTTTTATGAAGCAATACCACCAATTTTAAGAGCATAACCAAAAAAGAGAGAAAAAACTTTCAAAGGACACCAAAAAGGTGCCTGCTTTTTAGAAAGCACTTAGCAATTGTATAGAATTTCCACCTAAGCACTTTACATTTAAATACTGGATGGGTAATTATACAGGCATGTTTTGAAGTAGGTAAATATTATTATCCTCAATTTGAGTTGCAGGGTAATTTAGTCTCAGAGAGGTTCTGTAGTTTCTCAAGGCGTCAAGAATCAGACAGTGGTCTAATGTAGCTTTTTAATCACAAAAAGAGGTTGTTTTCAAATGAACAATGACGAAGAGTGTTAGGAATTATTCAGTAGGTGTACATTTCTTCTGTTTTTAAATGGAGTTCACAAATCTTAGATCGACATTGTAGATATTAGTTTTAATAGTCATTACCTCTCCCCTCCCCTGATTCTTCTGGCTCATGGTTTTCCTTTTTAAGCACACCAACAGGTTGTTTTCACAAGAACAACAGCAAAGAGTGTTGGATAACCTCTGCAGGCATTATTTAGAATATTTGTGTTTCCTCTATATTAGCCACTCACTGAATGAACTCACGAAGAGTACACACATTTCAGATTGACTCAGTTGTCCACCATTAGTTTTTTACTCTTCCCTCAATCCTCTGACTAGAGCAAAGAATTCAAGAGATGAGGGGTCTTATCTTTCACTTCATGCGGACTTTTGGAAAAGATTTCTGCTGCTTCTGCCTCTTCCAAAACCTAGGATGTAACACAAAACACTGCAGCCCACAAAAATTCTCTGGGCCTCCTCACACATCCTTGCTCATTCATTATGCTATCAGGGCGGTCCTCTGCCCATCTGCCTTCTCAGTAATACTCAGAGAATTCAAGGAGGAAGAGTGAAATATACTCGGAGTCGAGAGTGGATTTCATCCTCTTTATTCAGCTCATAGTGGTGAGGAGGAATGCAAGTTCTCCCCAGAATGCCTGCTATATATACATTATTTACACAATGGGCCCCACGTGATTGGCTAATTCTGGGATTCACCTGTAGGCCAATCAGGTTGCGGATTCACTTCCATCTGGAGCTGGATTGGGTGGCTCCTGTGGACCAATCAGACTGCTGCATTCTGGACCCTATTGTTCTAGGACCAATCTGGGGAAGGAGCAGTCATCTGTGTGTAAAGGCTGCAAACACACCATGCATTAAAAGGAAACCCCACTCCAAAGAAAGCTGGGAGCTGTCATCTCTAAAGGGTGCTGGGAATTGTAGTTCTGGGGGGGGACTACAGTTCTCAGAATTCTTTGAGGGGAGGGCTGTGGTTTAAATGTATGCAGCCTGTTTGCAGACCTCTGAACTCACCCTAGGTCTAGGATATCTGGACACAGAAGGTCTTTTTGGGAATTTGTCTTGGACAGCAGGGGAAAGTTAGTATTTTAAGAGAGTGCTGAATTGTTGCCCAAAATTATAAGGTCCACACTGAGTGAAGGGTATTTGTGTGTGTCTGCATACTAGCAACCAGGAGCATTAATCACTGTTTCATGCACAGAGCTTGTAACACTAGGTGATGAAGAACAGGCTTTGTGTTGGGTTGAGCAATTCCTGGGAGGAGTCCTTTCATTGTGTTCCCTGCCAAATGTGGATATAAGCCATGGAACAAAAAAACACCCAATCACTTGAATTAACCCAGTTTAATATCTGCAGGGAAAGTGTGCTCCACAAAACAAAAAGCGGATATGCTCCATTCTTTCTGCCCTCCCCCCTCCATTGTCTTTAGGGTATCTCAGGCAGCCTATTCAGAGAAACGTCAAAAGCCAAATAAAACTTTTCAGCGTTTGGCAATCCATTTCCAAATGCTGGCCCTGCGAACTTCCTTCTTCAAGACACAAGACAAAAGATGAGCTTCAGAGGTAGAGATGGACGGGTTGGTCTTTTTCTGGTCAGCATCACTTGGGGTGCTTCCAGACTGCCACTGTTTTGTAGGAGGGATCCACGAGAATACTGGAAATGCAGGTTTCTGGGATTAAAGTGGAGCAAAGGACTCTTGCTCTGGCATGACAAATCCACTTGTGGGGTACCTTGCTGCCCTCAGGAGAGGCCTTACCCCTCTCTGTACCCATGCACTCCCTGGTGGTCAGTGGGAAACCAATTTATCTTGCTCCACCTTTGATACTGGGATTAAACCCACAACAGACTGCTTGTTTCCACCACCCACTGAATATAGCGCAGGATAGCTTTACTGTTGTTGTTGTTGTTGTTGTTGTTTAGTCATGTCCGACTCTTCATGACCCCATGGACCAGAGCACACCAGGCACTTCTGTCTTCCACTGCCTCCTGCAGTTTGGTCAAACTCATGCTGGTAGCTTCGAGAACACTGTCCAACCATCTCGTCCTCTGTCGCCCCCTTCTCTTTGTGCCCTCCATCTTTCCCAACATCAAGGTCTTTTCCAGGGAGTCTTTTCTTCTCACGAGGTGGCCAAAGTATTGGAGTCTCAGCTTCACGATCTGTTCTTCCAGTGAGCACTCAGGGCTGATTTCCTTCAGAATGGATAGGTTTGATCTTCTTGCAGTCCATGGGACTCTCAGGAGTCCAGCTTTACTTTCAAGAGTCCAGCTTTACTGTAGGCTTGTTAAAAGGCAAGGATGCAGGAAGAAATAATATAGGTCAGGGATGGCCAATTCCCAAGCGACTGTGATCTACTCACAGAATTAAAAACTGGCAATGATCTATCTGTTTTTGGGGAGTTCTGGTCAAAATTGTTGAGCTTGTTCTGATAACTTCACCAGCTAACTCCAACCAGAGGCTCCAAGCTTAGGGTAAACGCTAACCGTTTAAGGATGTTGGCCCAGTTGAAACAAGGGTCACAAACGTCAAGCTTGAGGGAAGGCAGGATGAGGAAGGAATGAGAAAGGACCGCTGAGGCTCTGGGGTGCAACCAAAGATCGACATAAATATTTTAGACATTTCCTACAATTTAACCCTACCCTACCCTGGGACACTGACTTCTTGCAGCCAGGGGTAACAACTTGAATAACACATTGGGGGCGGGCAGGTAAGCCTGACCCTACATAATTGACCACAAGGTGCAGCACACACAAACACCATTTGAATCGCAGTGCCCATCAACTTTGGGGGACTCCAGCCCCCTCAAATATTTTAATGGAAATTGTCTCCTGTACTGCAGTTATGAAAGCAGTGCGGGAAATGCACAGAAAAGTTTGGGACGAATGCAGGATTAGCTAACAGAAAGGCATGTCTAGCCACAAAGCAAGTCTCAATAAAGAGAATTAGTCTAACCCAGGCATAGGCAAACTCCATATGTAGTCCAGATGTTTTGGGACTACAACTCCCATCATCCCTGACCACTGGTCCTGTTAGCTAGGGATGATGGGAGTTGTAGTCCCAAAACATCTGGAGGGTTGAGTTTGCCTATGCCTGGTCTAACCTCACCATAAGCTCTGTGTAGTCAGGATGAATGTTCAGGATGCACATTTCTAAATGTATTTTCTCATGATGTGTGCATTTCTAAACATGTTGCCCCTCAAAGTCAAAAGTATTTTGATGCATTTTTTAAAAAAACATGTGGAGAAATGCAAAACTGGAGAGATAATTGCGTTCCAATCTGCACATTAGTCCGGGAGGTGCAGAATCAGGTCAATGGCTGAATTTGCACTCATTCAATCCCTCACATTTATTTATTCAAAGGTGCTCATCAACAGCTGATCAAGTACTCGGACAACAGCTTTGTTGTCATCTTGCCAAGTTATAAGGAGAGTCCCCCCCCCCTTTAAACACCACAGCAGGTGCATATGTGTGGTCAAATGTGCAGCAAGTGTGTTAATTCACATGAAAAATCCTTCCTTGGTGAACGGATGCCTGAATTGACCCAGATTAGTCTTACTGCAATTAATTATGAGAGCTTGCAATAATTTTTAAAAAATGCCTTTCAAAAACCTCCGCAGACAAACAATCAACCGGCAAAGAAAAACACAGGGTGGACTGGAAGCTGAAGAAACAGGTAATGGAGGCAATGAAGGAAGAAAAGTACGATGTTATAATGCTATAAATAGTGAATATTATTTTGCTAATCCCAGCTTCTGCTCTGTGCGCCCTGTTTGAGAACTAGTTTGCCTCTGGATCTGCAGATACTATCATTTGAAAACAGATATTATGTCACTCATCAAGCAGGCTCCTGCACACAGCAGTCTTTGAAATACACTTGAAAATATAAAAAGCTTTCCATGCCTCTTCAGATGATTTCTCTTCCCCCTTAACTGTATATAAGTCAGTCTACACATGGCCATTTATTATGTGACACATCTCAGGACCACTTCTGAGCTATCAGTGTGTTTTTATTTTTTTCCTGTTCTCTACAAGGTTATTCTCCTGTGAAGGCAGTGATTTCAAAGGCAGTTTTCCAAATAAAATCCCTGGACTTCCTTTCATCCCCTGTGGCACAAATGGTTTTCAAGAGAGCCAAGACCAGCTCTGCAGCCGTGAGGTGGGCATATGGGATTTTCTCCCTCTATTCTTTACTGAAGTGTTTGCTAGATGTAGACATCTGACTTCATCAGAATTACATTTAGGGCACCGGTTTAAAAGCATCCCCCCTCCCCATTGCTCTGTACCCCTCAAAATGGGTTTTTATGAAAAATCTACAGGTAAGTGTCTTAATGTCTAGTAGTTTCAGCAAAACAGGAAACTAAATAATAACAAAAAAAAAGCTACCAAGAATTTGTGGTCATTGAAATGGAATTGTAGTAGAGAGAGCTTTTGCCTTTCATTGCAATAAAATTGAGGGCATGATCTCTTCCTCCAGAATATTTGCACAGGGTAGTGAGTTCAGTTTAGGGCTCAATGGAGCAATTTTCCTTCCCTCTCCCTCTTTTGCCATCACCTTCATTCACAGGGGGAAGGGCCCACTACTGTTACCTTTCAAATTAGGCTTCCTCAACCTCAGCCATCCAGATGTTTTTGGCCTACAACTCCCATGATCCCTAGCTAGCAGGACCAGTGGTCAGGGATGATGGGAATTGTAGTCTCAAAACATCTGGGGGACTGAGGTTGAGGAAGCCTGTTTCAAATGCTATGAGTCTAATTACAATTCCCTATTTATAATTTATAAAAGGGACGCGGGTGGCGCTGTGGGTTAAACCACAGAGCCTGGGACTTGCCGATCAGAAGGTCGGCGGTTCGAATCCCCGTTACGGAGTGAGCTCCCATTGCTCGGTCCCTGCTCCTGCCAACCTAGCAGTTCGAAAGCATGTCAAAGTGCAAGTAGATAAATAGGTACTGCTCTGGGTCGCCAGAAGCAGCTTAGTCATGCTGGCCACATGACCCAGAAGCTGTACGCCGGCTCCCTCAGCCAATAAAGCGAGATGAGCGCCACAACCCCAAAGTTGTCCACGACTGGACCTAATGGTCAGGGGTCCCTTTATCTTTTACCTTTATTTAAAACTTATATTGGTTTTATTTGGCTTGCCCTCAAAATTATCCCGAGAGGTAGGATACTACGCTTCCCATTTTACTGCAGGGATAACTGAGACTAAGTGAAGGTGAACTGCCAAAGGCCAGGTAATAGATTTGGTGGCCAGGGCATTCACCAAGATTTTTCCAACTGAACTACACCAGAGACTATCATAATTAGTGCTCCCCCCCCTTAAAAATGTTTAGCGGTACTCTCAATTTCCTACTCATATTGAAATACTGCCCCTCCATGACGCCAAACTTAGATTCACAAAATATTTAGGGGTATGCATACCTCTGCATCCTATCCTCCCAGAAAAAAGCACTGATTATCATCCACACCTAAGGCCTGGCTCATCACTGAGGGTTTTCTATTCAACCAAAGCACCATCTCTCTGTCTTTCTCCCTCTCTGACACACACACACACACACACACACACACACACACAGAGAGAGAGAGAGAGAGAGAGATGTCACCACATATAATAAATAGATAAGGGTGGTAAAATAGGAACCAGGCAGAGGGCCTTCTCAGTAGTGGCACCCATCCTGTAGAATGCCCTCCCATCAGATGTCAAGGAGATGAGTAACTATATAACCTTTAGACAACATCTGAATGTAGCCCTGTATAGGGAAGCCTTTTAATGTGTAATGTTTTATTACATTTTTATCTATGGTGGAAGCTGCAGAGAGTAGCTAGGGCAACCCAGTCAGATGGGTGGGGTACTATTATTATTATTGTTGTTGTTATTGTCATTATTGTTGTTGTTGTTGTTATTATTATTATTATTATTATTATTATTATTATTATTATTATTAGTGGTGGTAAAGAGGAGAGCTGAGCTTTTAGGCCCTTGCAGCAGAGATAAAACACAATGTTAAAACACTGCATCATTCTGAATGTAGCTAGATATTTATTAAGAAATAAACTGACTCCACTCTGATAAATGTCATTCTCATGTCCCCCCTCCCAATAAGCAAACTACATCTGAAGAATGGGGATGGGTGAGTAATGGTTTAAGCAAAGCAAACCCCCAATTGATTTCTCATGTTGCTTAAGCCTGTGACATAAATCAGACTGAATAAAAATAAAAATAACCATCTGAAAGGAAAAACAGGGGACACTTGCATAAAATCAGAATAACCTTCATTATGGAGTGTGTCTGTATTATCCCATTATTTGAAACCATAATTTAAAATCAAACTCCGATAAGTCTGGAACAGTATTATTTTTTAATGCATACATACACAAAGAAACTAAAAATATTGTGGAGAACTTCCCTGACAAGATGCATCCATTAGCGCTCCGCTTTTGCATGTGATCTACATCTGTTGCAGTAGCTACCTATTGTTGGACAACAATGGAGGAGATGGAACAGCTAGTTTGCTTTTATTCTTCTCATGTGTTCTTCATATTTTTAAATTTTTATTTTTGTGTTCCTGCATTTTAAACAGGAAGCAATAATTTCTTCTCTTTGCAGCTAGCTATTTTCCACTTTACATTCTAAACAATAGTCTTATTTTCTTTCTTTTTTCATATAATTGCTGCTGAAGTTTTTTTAATTATAAGAAAAGGGGAACAAATTACAAAAGGGAAAAAAATTACAGCAACAGTCTTATTTTCGTCTTCTTAACTATAGTTTTGCAACATCAGACTTTGGATTGTTTTTTTTTAAAGTGGCACCAAATACTCATGCCAGGCATTGTGGTCAGCAGAGATGGGCATCAGCTGAGATTCATGCCATAGCAAGACGTTAGGTTGTTTTTGAATGCCACAACCGCAGCTAGAATTTTGTTAGCTAAGAATTGGAAAACACAAGAAGTGCCAACAGTGGAGGAATGGCAGATGAAGATGATGGACTTTTTGGAGCTAGCCGACCTGACCGGAAGAGTCCGTGACCAGAAGGAGGAGGAGTACCAGGAGGAATGGATGAAATTCAAAGACTTTTTGATAATTTAAACAGAAGGGACGTGGGTGGCGCTGTGGGTGAATCCTCAGTGCCTAGGACTTGCCAATCGTATGGTCGGCGGTTCGAATCCCCGCGGCGGGGTGAGCTCCCGTCTTTCGGTCCCAGCTCCTGCCCACCTAGCAGTTCGAAAGCACCCCTAAGTGCAAGTAGATAAATAGGTACCGCTTTATAGCGGGAAGGTAAACGGCGTTTCCGTGTGCTGCACTGGTGCTGGCTCGCCAGAGCAGCTTCGTCACGCTGGCCACATGACCCGGAAGTGTCTCCGGACAGCACTGGCCCCCGGCCTCTTAAGTGAGATGGGTGCACAACCCTAGAGTCGGACACAACTGGCCCGTACGGGCAGGGGTACCTTTACCTTTTTAATTTAAACAAAAAAACTTGCAAATACCAGATAGGCTTAGGATTTAAACATGTGATGTTAAAGAATAATATGTTTAAAGTTAAAATGAAAAGAAAAAAAGATGTCAAGTGATTAAGTTAATCTTATGAGAAAATTGTTTTTGGAAAACTGTTACAATTATATACACTGAAACTCAGTCAGCGGGATTCGAAGAAGTCACTTAACAATGTTACTAAGATTGGATTAAGTACAGTTAAGATTTATGTATGTTTGTTTAAAATTTTGGAAAATCAATAAATTTTTTTTTGAAAAAAAGAGATTCATGGCATAGCAAGGGGTCCACTGCTGAACTGGCAACTCCCCCCCCCCCCAATTGCCACAATGATCTAGAGACATATGGAGCCACCACTTCGCTGATTTGGGGTCTGCACAAAGATGAGAAGACTCATTATTACCAACAATGGAAGAATGGTTGTTAAAATTAACAGACATAGCTGAGATGGCAAAATTGACATGTTTAGTCACAGAGAGGTCATTATTAACATTTACTAAAGACTGGAAAACTCTCATTGACTTTTTGCATGAAAAAGAAACAATGACATCGATTTGGGCATTGAAAGTAATGTTGGTTTATAGAAAGTGGTTTAGTTGGGTGTTATATTGGAGTGGATGAAGTGACTATTGTTTATATCCAGCAGACAGGTAAAGAATCAGAAGTTCTTTAATTTCTGTATTTTTTTCTATTCTCTTTAAAGTTCTTTTCTCCTTATCATCTCTCTCATTTCCCCCCTTCTTTCTCCTCTTCCTTTCTTTCTTTTTCTCCTTTTCTATTCCTTTCCCTCCCCCCTTTATTTTATTTAGATTAATGTTGGGTTAAAAAAGATATTTGGTTTTAAGATTATAAATTCTAATAAAATTTATTCCAAAAAGAGAGAGAAAAAGTGGCCAGCCTTGGTGAGTGACCATTTGGGAACCTTGAGTCCCACAGCAGAGGAAAAGAAGGATATTAAGGTAAGAAAATAAATAATCAAATATATAACATTTGTTCATTTAATTCATAGCCCACCCTTTTCTGCACCACTATACTTGACCCCATCTGCACTGTAAATTTTAAACACTATCATATCACTTTAAATAGTAATTTCTTCCCCCAAAGAACCCTGGGAACTGTAGTTTGTTAAGGGTGCTGAGAGTTGTTAGGAGGACCCCTATTCCCCTCACAAAGCCACACTTCTCAGAGTGGTGTAACAGTCTATCCCTCTTCCCAGGGAAATCTGGCTTGGTACTACTACCGTAATGGCCTGACTATAAGCTGCACCCCGAAATAAGCCGCACCTTTAAAACTCAAGGTTTATTTGTGGGTGCGGCCCGCCTCCCGGCACTACAGTGCTGAATGGGGGGGTGAGGGGGGCAGCTGGCAGTTGGCACCCTGGTCCCCAAGCCAATGCCAGCGTATAAGCCGTACTTTAACTTTTCACAGTCGAAATTTGGGGGGAAACTGTGGCTTATTTTCGGGCCAATACGGTAATAGGGTAAACATTCCCATTGCTCCTCTGTGCACACCTAGTTAAAAAGGTAAAGGGACCCCTGACCATTAGGTCCAGTCGTGTCCGACTCTGGGGTTGCGGCGCTCATCTCGCTCTATGGGCTTCTATACAGCTTCCAGGTCATGTGGCCAGCATGAGAAAACCGTTTCTGGTGAACCAGAGCAGCACATGGAAATGCCGTTTACCTTCCCGCCGGAGCGGTACCTATTTATCTACTTGCACTTTGACGTGCTTTCGAACTGCTAGGTTGGCAGAAGCAGGAACCAAGCAACGGGAGCTCACCCCGTCGCAGGGATTTGTACCGCCAACCTTCTGATCGGCAAGTCCTAGGTTCTGTGGTTTAACCCACAGTGCCACCCGTGCACACCTAGTTAAGAATCCTCTAATTCTCGAATGTTTTGGAAAGTGGCAGAGGGACATTGCGAAGTTTGTCTGGCAGGGCAAAAAGCCCCGAATAAAATTTAAAATATTAACAGATGCAAAGGAAAGAGGGGGGTTTGCCCTGCCGGACTTAAGACTGTACTATGAAGCTGCATCCCTCTGCTGGCTGAGAGATTGGTTCTTGTTAGAAAACACTGATGTCCTAGATCTGGAAGGGCATAGCAATGCTTTTGGATGGCATGCGTATCTCTGGTACGACAAGGCAAAGTCTCATAAACTGTTTAAAAACCATATTGTCAGGAAAGCCCTACTCATTGTCTGGACTAAATACAAAGACTTATTTGAAAGTAAGACTCCGAGGTGGCTATCACCGGTGGAGGCTAAGGCCGTAAAATTTCGTAATATGGAGACTGGCTGGTTGAAATATTGTGAGATAATTGAAAGAGATGGTGACACTTGGAGGTTGCAGAGTTTTGAAAAACTGAAAGGAAAGGTGCGAGATTGGTTTCATTATGCCCAAATTTTAGAGACTTTTAAAAAAGACAAAAAAATTGGTTTCCAGGTGGAAAAATCAAAATTAGAGACAGAACTACTTGAACCTAAGACGAAAGTGCTTTCAAGAATGTATAATTTGCTGCTTAAGTGGAACACCCAAGATGAGATAGTTAAATCAGCTATGATTAAATGGGCACAAGACATTGGGCACAACATTATGTCTGAAGACTGGGAAAGGTTATGGACCACCGGTATGAAATTTACGGCATGTACTGCCTTAAAGGAAAACATTATGAAAATGGTATACAGGTGGTACATGACCCCAGTCAAACTTGCAAAGATATATCATTTGTCTGATAATAAATGTTGGAAATGTAAGGAAGCTGAGGGAACCTTTTTTCACCTCTGGTGGGCATGCCCGAGGGTGAAGGCCTTCTGGGAAATGATCTATAACGAGTTGAAAAAGGTGTTTAAATACACCTTTCATAAGAAACCAGAGGCCTTCCTCCTGGGCATTGTGGGCCAGAGAGTGTTAAAAAAAGATAGAACTTTCTTTCTATATGCAACTACAGCAGCAAGAATTCTTATTGCTAAACACTGGAAGGCACAGGAGTTACCCACGCTGGAAGAATGGCATTCGCAGCTGATGGACTATATGGAATTAGCTGAAATGACAGGCAGAATCCGAGACCTGGGAGAAGACGCCGTGGAAGAGGACTGGAAAAAATTTAAGGACTATTTACAAAAATATTATAAGCTATATGAATGTTGAGAATTTGCTAAATGTTCTGGAAAAACATGCTTCAGTATTGAATTTGGTAAACGTTGAAAATTAAGTTAAGATCTTGAAATGTATAAAATACGGACCATATAACTAAATGAAAACACAAAAACATATGAAATAAGGTATTAATTTGCTGTTTATTTTTTTTTTTTTTGTAAAGAAAACAGGGGATGGGGGACGTGGGGAAGTCTGATCGATCATGAAAATGGATGTGAAAAAGTGAATCTTTTCCTTTTCTTCTTTTTTAACTTCTTTTCTTTTCTGTAAAACTGCTTTTGATGTGCTATGGATGACATACCTTTCTTTTACCCTGGAAAAAAGCAATAAAAATTTTTTATTAAAAAAAAAAAAAAAGAATCCTCTAATTCTCTTCTCAGCAACTTTTGGGTGAGAGCTCACATACACCACATGGGGAGCTGATCAAACAAGGTTGATCACTTTAATAACTTCCATGCCACTCGCCAGTCCTTTTTTGGTCCTCCGATTAAAGGGGCAAAGTTGACATCCTATTTCTTTTTTATTCCTTTATCCAGTGAAAGGTGCAGAGTTCAAGTCATATTCCTGCATTGCAGGGGTTGGACTAGATAACTCTTGGGGTCCTTTGGAAATAGCCTCCGGGCGGAACTTATGGAAATCCTATAAAATGTCCGGGGGAACCCAGACTAACGGCAGCCCATGTCAGAAATTTAGATAATTTTGGTAATGTACATTTTTCTTCTCGAAATTTCGTAGAAAAAGCTGAACAACTTTGGCCAAAAAGCAAAAAGAAAGAAAGAAAGAAAGAAAGAAAGAAAGAAAGAAAGAAAGAAAGAAAAGCCCAACAAGTCCAGATTTTCACTTTTTGAAATATGGCAACCTTAGATTCTATTATTCTTTTTAAGTGACTCAATAAAGCTGATGATTCCCTTTGTAGGCAGCTGAAGAACCTGCCACTCACGCCAGTCCTTATTTCACCAGCAACACTGAAGCAATTTAATTTGCAGCATTAAAAATAGCCTCACTTTTACAGTGCCACACAGAGATCTTCAGTGCAGCCTTTCTTCCAGAACCTTAAAATACCTGATAATGAAATAGGAAAAAGAATAACACAGGAACCTGCAATAAAAGGCCCTACAGTACAGTGTATTATATAATTTTGAGCTGAGATTTTCAGCGAGCACCCTACATATCATTGTCGCTGTTTTCTTACCTGCCACCTTATTAATAGCGGCAACTCCTACTCTTTGACCGGCAAAAATCCCCGTGCAGATTCTTGTCCACACAATAATGGGAACAACTTGCTATTGTACACACAGATCTGTGAATTGGCTGGGCAATTAAATACAACCTGAAGCACAATTAACTGGTCTGTCTTTGCTTTTATTTTAAAGGGCTCCCCCCCCCTTTAAAACAATGAAAGGAAAAGGGGGGGGGGGCAAAAGGCAATGTGGATTTGTTATGATAAAAGGAGATGTAACTTTAAAATATTTTCTTTTTCTTGAAAAAGAAAACCACCGCCACGAGTTTTAAGCTTGCCTATGTTCCTAATTTTTCAAAAGAACAGCATTTTGAAATATCAAAGGATAATAAAACACCTTTCAACATTAATAAGCCAAGGAATATGTATACAAAATAATTGGCTGTGTTCTTTGAAAGATCTGAGATTAGCAGGGTGAGAGAGCATTATTCTAACCTTCTCACAGAGGACTTTTCATGGTATAAAAAGAAGAAAAAGAAAGAAAGAAAGAAAGAAAGAGAAAATACATGCTGCTTACCGAAAGGAGGACAGACTCTCCAAGTGTCCCTATTTTCCAGGGACGTCCCTGATTTACAGAAGCCATCCCAGCTTCTGATTAGATCCCAGAATGTCCCACTTTTCCTTAGGATGTCCCTATTTTCATTGGATAAATGTTGGAGGGTATGGAATTATCCAACCCCTGAGCCATCTGAAGGCAATCCTGTAAGAGGTAAAGGTAAAGGACCCCTGGATGGTTAGGTCCACTCAAAGGCAACTATTGGGTGCAGCGCACATCTATGCTTTCAGGCCAAGGGAGCCAGCGTTTGTTCACAGACAGCTTTCTGGGTCATGTGGCCAGCAGGACTAAACCGCTTCTGACCTAACAGAGGACTGTGACGGAAGCCAGAGCACATGGAAACGCTGTTTACTTTCCCACTGCTGCGGTACCTATTTATCTACTTGCGCTGGTGTGCTTTTGAACTGCTAGGTTGGCAGGAGCTGGGACAAAGCAATGGGAACTCACCACAGTTGCATGGATTCAAACCACTGACCTTCCGTTTGGCAAGCCCAAGAGGCTCAGTGGACTAAATCACAGCGCCACCCGCTCCCTGTAATCCTGTATAGGGAAGTTTTGTTAATGTTTGATGATTTATTATGTTTCAATATATGTTGGAAGCTGCCCAGAGTGGCTGGGGCAACCCAATTAAGATGTGTGGGATATAAATAGTAAAATGATCATTCTGGAATGGGATGTCCCTATTTTCATTGGAGAAATATTGGAGGGTATGCCTTGTATCTTCTGCATGAGGCTTGCTTCTCATACCCCCACTGATTTTTGCAAGTGAGTTACATTGTTCCTGATCCGGGCCTAAATTGCTGTCCTCCTTGGGTTTCCCAAGCAGCTCCCCACGGAGTCACTTCTAGATGTGTTCGTTCTTCTATCAATTGATTTCTGCAAGTATGTTAGGCTGTCCCCCATCCACCTAAACGAATCCACTGTTAAGGTTCTGGGACTGTGCCTTTCTTAAGCACATTGCTGGTTCATGGAATGCTAATGAGAGGTAAGTATTGAGAGATAGCTGGCAATCTTTCGCTAAGTTAGAATGAAATGTCCATCGGAACTTGGGGTGTGTCTGCATCCATCACTAGCTGGAGGGTATATCTGTTACTTTGTTTTCCCCTCCCAATATTAAATGCAATATTCTTTCCACTTCAGTTTGCAATTTTTCTTTTTATGAAAATCCTTACAAAAAACCCACCAGCATTTTAGTGAGCACTTTTCCTAATATGCTTGCTTTTCTATGTGATCTTACCTAATATACTCATTTTTGCAAGCATTCCCCCCAGTACAATGCAGTTTTTGATGTTACTTTCACCAAGAGATGCATTTGATGCACTTTCCCTTGCAAAGCTGCAATTCCCAGAGTTCCCTGAGAAGAGGAAGTGATTGTGAGACCGCTCTGAGAATGGTTTCTGTGGAGGGGATGGGGAGTCTTGCTAACAACACTCAGCACCCTTCACAAACGACAGTTCTCGAGGTTCCTTGGGGGATGCTGTGGCAGTTTACACAGCGGCGTAGCTAGCCACTTGGGTGCCCAGTGCATACAGAAACAAACATGCTTCCTTTGTATATTTGCAACTAAAGCGAGCATTGTGCAAGCACCATAAGTTTCCAGTGCTCTCTCATCCAAAGGAAATCACACCCAAGAAGCACCCTGGGAAGTGAGGAGCATGCAACACCACTCTCTCTGCACCCCCACCCCATCCTTTCTTCTCTTCGGTACCGTTTTTGCTGGATGCACTAGATAATAAACTCCTCTTCCAAGCTGCCGCTTGAACTACAAGAGGAAATGCTAATGCTGGATGGTGCCCTAGTAAGCTAAGGAGATGCGATAAGATAAAAACGCTGATTGAATTTAAGTAGAAAGGTAGCTGGAGCTAGGATGACTTCTAAGGCGTGCCAAAAGGGCAGGTTTGGAGAAGGTGCTTAGAAAAGGAAGGGAGCTGCATCACTGAATGCAGATGACAGTGGAATTTCCATACACCAAGTGTCTGAGATTATCAGAAATCCACACACTGGGGGCCAAAGCAGATGTGCACTTGATACATCAATAAGGTAAGATTCCTTAACTTAACCTTGGTTTTCCGTAACTAACTATGGGTTGGGGGAACCATTCTTGTGGTGAAGGAAAAGCACAGGAAGGAGAAGGTTATCTGGAAAGGAGACTAGGCTCCCCTGTGGTGCTATCAGACTTAGGAAAAAAGGTTCCATTGGTGTCAATGGGCTCATAGTGGTGTAGAGAGGTAGTAGTAGGTGGCTTGATCGGGTGGTAGTGCTCAGTTGACTTCCCAGCAGCTGAGTTGCTGCTGCTTGCTTGGAAAGAGAAGAGGACAGGCAAAGTGACAGGGACGTTGGTGTGGTGCCTTCTCATCCCTCTCTCTCTGCTTCCCAGTAGGAAGAAGTGACTAAGTTGTCAGGTGTGTGTCATGGGGGCTGGGGGCTGCCCCCTCCTCATATGCTTCCTTCACAGAGAGAGTTGGGCTCTTCTACTCGGAGGCGGGTGGTGCTGTGGGTTAAACCACAGAGCCTAGGACTTGCCGATCAGAAGGTCAGTGGTTCGAATCCCCGTGACAGGGTGAGCTCCCGTTGCTCGGTCCCTGCTCCTGCCAACCTAACAGTTCGAAAGCACATCAAAGTGCAAGTAGATAAATAGGTACCGCTCCAACGGGAAGGTAAACGGCATTTCCGTGTGCTGCTCTGGTTCGCCAGAAGCGGCTTAGTCATGCTGGCCACATGACCCTGAAGCTGCATGCCGGCTCCCTCGGCCAATAAAGTGAGATGAGCGCCACAACCCCAGAGTCGGTCACGACTGGACCTAATGGTCAGGGGTCCCTTTACCTTTTACCTTACTCCAGTAATTAGTTAGAAATAAGAAGGTCTTCATCTGGAACAGATGGAGTCATCAGGTAGGTGATAGGCAAGCCACTCTGACGGAGGGATTTCCATGAACAAGGAGCCATTTCCTAGGGACCATCTGACTCACTTCGTTTGGCAGGTGAACCTGAAGACCAGGTGGGTATATATGAGAGACTATTGGTCCATTCAGCTCAGTATTGTCTATGCTAGCTGGCAGCAGATCTCCAGGGTTTCAGGCAGGGAAAAGCCCCTGATGGGAACTGTCATGAATGAGCCAGCTCCCAGGGAAGGGTTGCTGCCAACTGAAAGGAGCAGCCAGGATCAGAGAGGGTTAACTGCCAGACAGGATGAGGATTGGCTCGTGCCAACTCCCCCACCCATTGGAGTGCCAACTGATAAGGAAACGGTTGCCAGCGCGTGGGAGCCCAGTCAAATCTCTCAGGAAGTTCAAACAGGAGCAAAAAGAGACATGTGCAGTCTGTAAGAAAAGGAGGAGACTGGAGCTAAGCCAATAAGTGTGGAGAATAGGCGAAGATGAGGGCTGTTAAACAGGAAGAAAAACAAGAGAATGAGGGTTCGTAAGTTCAATATCTTCTTTCGTAACAGGAAGGAGTCAGAAGGGTCATCATGATTGATGAGACTGGCAGCATGTTAGAGCCGTCCGGAGAACTCTGTCTGTTTTTTGCAATAAATCTTCCTTTTTAATTAACCATGCTTGCTGTGTTATCAAGTTGGAAACTGGGACTTCTGACAGGAACTGAATCTGGGACCTTCTGCCTGCAAAGCGGAGGCGCTTGTTGATTCAAAGCAGAGTCTCGTGCCCAGCGGAAGGATGAGGAGTACGTGCTGCATACTCTATATTGCTTTTATTTACAGTTCAAAGCTGGTATATTACAGAAAAACATCTTGCCTCTGCCGGAGCAGAAAAATGCATCCTCTCTCCTCGACAGCTCGGAGAGAATCACACAGTGAAAAACAGGAAACCAGCGTACGTCACATCCAGCCTCCCTTTCCCGTGAGAAACTCCAACAGTACAGACTGTGGAATGTAAACACCTGTCTCGTGACAAGCCCTTTCGCTGCACAGTGAAGGAAAGCAGAAACCAACATCCTCCCCCTTTCTGTGAACATCACTGGGCAGCGTGTTCGTACAATATCAGTACAAACCCAACTTCTGCACATAGGTACAGTGTTGATCCCTTGATATAATTTTGGACAATACATCAGCAGGAATTTCATTACCTGGCATATAGGACACCGTTACGAGTCCCTTCTGAATACATTCCCTAGCATGCTGCAACTTTAATTGCAAGTGCTTCGTGCTTTGCTTACAACCTTCAGACTTCAGCAAAGCCAAACATGCTTTGTTGTCCTGGTAAACCTGGATTGGACATTTGACAGGAATTTTCATATCTTTGCACAATTGTACTAACCATTCACAATCCTTAAGTGAATAAGACAGTGCATTCAGTTCAGCTTCACAAGTACTTAAGCTAACTGTTGTTTGCTTCTTGCATGACCAATCAAACAGACCTTGATTGTACATGTAGCAAACTCCAGACGTACTTTTCCTGTCTGTAGTGTCACTTCCAAAACTTGCATCTGCAAAAATCTCAAGACCACCAGACTTCTGATTGTTAAGTCTCAGTCTATAATGCATAGTGCCTTTCAAATACCGCGCTATGCGTTTCAGAGCTTTCCAATCCTTGACACTAGGATTGTTGACTTGTCTGCTTAGCAAATTACAGCTAACAGCAATGTCTGGTCTTGAACATCTGGCAATGAAGTTTAGCTTGCCTAGCACACTTCTGTACAGTGTAGTGTCAGAAAATGCTTCTTCAGTGTCATCTACCTGATAACCTGTTGTCATCGGTGTGTCTACAGGGTTAGCATCCATCAGGTTTAGTTTGCTTAACACATCAGCAATTTTCCGTGACTGGTGTACTAGAATGTTACCATCTTGATCTTTCTCTATTTCCAGAGATAGGTAGTTGTTTACCTCACCAAGATCTTTCATGTCAAAGTGCTCTTTCAGTTGAGCTAGGGCATTATTGTACATTGCGACATCTTTCCAAAAGAATAATAAATCATCAACATAAAACAAACAGTACAGTTTCTTTTGCCCCTCCTCTTTGACAATGCACATGGATCAGCTTTCCCTTGCTGAAAACCTAGAGAAAACAATACTTCAGTGAGTTTTGTGTGCCAACACCGTGCACTTTGTTTGAGACCATAAAGGGATTTCTTCAGAGCACAAACAAATCCCTGTTTTACCTGTACGCCATCAGGTGGAAGCATATAAAGTGATTCATCTAGAGATCCGTACAGAAAAGCTGTATTAATATCATGGTGACTAATGTGTAGATTTTCCTCTGCAGCTAGCTTGAGCATAAGCCTAATGCTCTCATATCTCACTGTGGGTGAGTAGGTCTTGTGATAATCTTCACCTGGTACCTGTGCAAAACCTCTGGCTACCAATCTGGCTTTGTGTCTGACTATCTTGCCATTTTGATCTGTCTTCACTTTGAAGACCCATTTGCTTCCAAGCAGTTTCATTCCTGGAACTACTGGAACTAGTTCCCATGTTTTGTTCCTTTCTAAGGAATCAAGCTCAGCCTTCATGGCATTTAACCATGGCTCAGCTTCCTTTGAATCCAAACCCTGGATTTCTTGGAAACTCGAAGGTTCAAATACCTTCTTGGAGCTTTTAACAGCTGTTACTGCTATCGTAGCAAACTCATCAGCAAATCTCTTTGGAGGTTTGCCTTTTGTGGCTCTCTGTGACCTACGAATTAGCCTTAAGTCTTCAACACTCTCCTCTTCCTTCTTAGGAGAAAAACGACCTATTGTGAACAATGGTTCCTCCAATTCTTGATCAGAGCTTTCAGAGGGTCGCATAGAGGCTTTCGCACTCTTGAAATCCTCTGAATCACTCGATTCAGTTTCAGATTCAGACTCAGAACCTTCATCAGTGGGTTGTTGTGGTTGCTTTTGACTATCCTCAGTTTCATCACCGTCATCAGAATAACATTGGAAAATTCCCACATTCTCCCCCCACTTTGCATTGTACTCGACACTTCGCGTGAGCTTAATTGTCTTAGAGTCAGTCATCATTATTCTGTAAGACCCTTTCTGATAACCTAGAAAGATACCATGCAATCCACGCTTGTCTAACTTGGAGTTTTGTGGTGAGCGAACCCACATGTCCGAACCAAAAATTTTCATGTGTTTGATGTATGGCTTCTTGCCAAACATCTTCTCATAGGGGGTACAACCAATCGCTGAAGATAACCTGCGATTGTAACTGTAAACAAAACAAGAGAGAGCTTCGGCCCAATAACTCTCTGGAAGATTGGCATCATGCAGCAAGGTTTTTAACCCTTGAAGCAATGTCTGATTTGCCCGTTCCGCAAGTCCATTCTGCCATGGCGAGCGAGGACTAGACAAATCGTGTTGAATTCCTTTCTCAGTCAGAAAAGCTTCAAACTGCTGAGAAGTGAATTCTCCCCCACGATCACTGAAAAGAATTTTTATCTTCTTACCATGCACATTTTCCAACCAAGCACAGAATTCCTTGAACCTAGGAAAAGCTTCTGATTTCTGCTTGAGATTGTACACAAAAATATATCTAGAAAACGCATCAATGAGAACCATGAAGTACCTATTGCCACCCAAAGAGGGCGCTAGTGGTCCAACCAAATCAGCATGAACAACCTGGTATGGTTCTGTAGCTTGCCTACTAGACACCTTACCTTTCGCAGCCATTTTCACCTTGTTTGCTGCGCATGCTTTGCACTTCATGTGGTACCTGCAGGGTTTAATAGTCATACCTTCAACCAAGGCAGGCATTTTAGATACTGCCTCAAAATGCAAATGACCAAATTTTCTATGAAAATCATGAATACATCCTGCATGCAAACTTTTGTTAGAACCTGCAATGCAACAAGTGTCATCCTTTTCAACATCATCATAATACAAAACAAACAAACGATCAATATATTCAGCATGCAATACATAATCATTTTTCTTTGTGATGATGCACTTCTTGTTCTTGAAGGACACGTCAATGTTCCGCTCATTCAGCTGTCCAACGCTGAGCAGATTATGTTTGGCGTCTGGCACGTATAGCACATTCTGTATCGATAAGTCCAAACTGTGAAGAACAACAGTTCCGTAGCCTTTACTGGGAATAGTGTGGTCATCCGCCTGGTGAATCGCACCTTCCTGCGGTGTAAAAGACACAAACAGTCTCTTATCGTTGCACATGTGGTGGGTTGCCGCTGAATCAACAACGAAGAAAGATCTAGACGTCTTCTGGACCTCTGCAACCTTTGGAGTGAAGCGTGAAACCATAGCCTTGTGCTGCGTTGTCCTAGACACCGGACCTTTGCCTTTGCCTCGGCCTTTTCCACGCAATGAGCTTTCGCTGCGCTGCTCCGTCTTGGCCCTGGGATATCTGCATTCCCTCTTCATATGGCCTAGATGTCCACAAGAGTAGCATTTCACTGCCTTCAAAGCTTTGGCGCCATCTGGTGGTTCCACTGCACTAAGGGATGACGTCTGTGAGGACTCCCCCTTGCCCATGCAGCTAGCACCCCGGCGATCCGCTTCATTTAATATCACAGCAGTTACATAGTCCACTGTCAGCTGAGCGGTTGGCTGCACAGCAATCTGGGTTGCAACAGACTCCCAACCTGAACCCAAAGATTGTAGTATCATGAAAGAATACACAGCCTCTGGAAAGTTGAGTCCTCTCTGTTGCAGCTCATGTCTCAGATTTTGCATCTCCATCAGATGTAAACGCACATCTCCACCTTCAGCAAGAGCCATATTATGCAGCTTGTTAAAGTAAAACATAGTAGATCCAGCTTCTGTCCTTAAGTGAGCCTCTCTTAAAGCATCCCAAATTTCTCTGGCTGAGGTCTTATCACGCAATAGACAGAGCTCTTCTGGGGATACTATCAATGTAAGAATAAAAAAATTCCTTCCTGTAGCACCTTAAAGACCAACTAAGTTAGTTCTTGGTATAAGCTTTCGTGTGCATGCACACTTCTTCAGATACACTTGGTGTATCTGAAGAAGTGTGCATGCACACGAAAGCTTATACCAAGAACTAACTTAGTTGGTCTCTAAGGTGCTACAGGAAGGAATTTTTTTATTTTGACTATGGCAGACCAACACGGCTACCCATCTATCAATGTAAGAGTTCCCCTTGCTTTGGAATCTTTATTTTCCCATGCATCTGTAACTGGAACTGGGGGGGTTTCTGTAATCACCTCAAACAAACCCTCTTTCCGCAGAATTGCCTCTGCATACAGAACCCAGTCGGCATAATTTTTCTTGTTGAGCTTAGGAATCCCACAAGCATCCTGAAGAGCCATCATGACTCTGGCATTAGCCTTCAGCGTCATATATGCTGCTTTAAATCTTGCTGCGTCACTGCTGCAGCTGCTTTATTCCAACAGCGCACTTAAAAGTTACTTTCGATTTCCCCAGCATAGTAACTTGAGCCTGGGAGCCTTTTGCCTGTTCCCGGCAAAACGGCTTTAAAAGTTCAAAGCCCAGCCATAAAGCAATTAACTAGCAGCTGGCAGGCTGCCCGGAGCAGTAGCACATACCTCATCAATCACTTTTACGCGCAGAGCAGATACCGTTCCGATCTGTCCCTCTGCATTCCGATCCTTTGCCGGCACTCCGATTCGACTTCTGGAGCCCATAACCACGTGTTGATTCAAAGCAGAGTCTCGTGCCCAGCAGAAGGATGAGGAGTACGTGCTGCATACTCTATATTGCTTTTATTTACAGTTCAAAGCTGGTATATTACAGAAAAACATCTTGCCTCTGCCGGAGCAGAAAAATGCATCCTCTCTCCTCGACAGCTCGGAGAGAATCACACAGTGAAAAACAGGAAACCAGTGTACGTCACATCCAGCCTCCCTTTCCCGTGAGAAACTCCAACAGTACAGACTGTGGAATGTAAACACCTGTCTCGTGACAAGCCCTTTCGCTGCACAGTGAAGGAAAGCAGAAACCAACAGCGCTATCATGGAGCTATGGGCTTACCATTATAGTTGGTACATCTACTATTGAAAGCCAGTGTGGTGTAGTGGTTAAGAGTGGTAGTCTCGTAATCTGGGGAACCAGGTTCGCATCTCCGCTCCTCCACATGCAGCTGCTGGGGGACCTTGGGCTAGTCACATTTCTCTGAAGTCTCTCAGCCCCACTCACCTCACAGAATGTTTGTTATGGGGAAGGAAGGGAAAGGAGAATGTTAGCTGCTTTGAGACTCCTTCAGGTAGTGATAAAGCGGGATATCAAATCCAAACTCCTCCTCCTCCTCCTCCTCTTCTTCTTCTTCTTCCCAAGCTAACAAAAGGTTCTCTGAGCCACCTGTGTTTTAAGCAACAGTTCTAAGACCATGCACTAACTATTAGTCTGGTCCTTGTGAATTAGTCTCATCTCTGCAAAACAGATCAAACGGGGGGGGGGGGACATCAGCCACCCCCTAACAGCACCTCTGCCTTTTCTGGATCGAGTCCCAGGTGATTGGCTCTCATCCAGTCCATTGCAGAGCTGGCAGATGTATCAGTGCCAAGGGGTTGGGGGGGTGAGCTCACAAGTTCACATTAGTCCATTCAGATCTTGAATGAGGGCGATGTGATCAGCTATATGAAGCATGGAAAATTGTGGAGATATTTCCTACCTAAGGAGTAATTTCCTTCCTGGCAGGGTACCAATTAGGTGAGAAAGACCAACCTGGTTGACCTGCTCATGTTTCTTAATTCATTTACAGATCACCCTCGGAGGTATGTGATCACACTTAGAGGGGAAAGGACTCTTTGTCTGGTCTGTGTGCATTTTTGGATTTTATATGTGTGAAGGGGTCTTGGAACTAAAAGGCCTAATGGAAGCAACACAATTAAATCTCAGATTCTTCTTCTTTAACCTGCCTGATTAACTTTCTTTTTTTGGATAGCCTTATGTTGAGCATTGGTTGCCTGCCAGATCACCTCCACCATGGCAAAGTTTCAAGTGTTATGTTATTGGAGGGAGGGGGGAATACAGTGGCTCGTTTAATCTAAATTATTAGTCGTGAAAGCACATGCTGCTATTTGATGGCTTTATAAAATATTCCAACAAAGGGATCGGGATGAAACAGAAGCTCACCTTTTAGAAAGAGAATAGAGATAAAGGGAGAGGATAAAACAAATAATTAAACCTGATAATATATGATTATGTTCCCATTGCATTATTTGAGTGGAAGATTGGGGGGGGGGTTGAAGTCTGCACAGAAGGTTTTCACAGTGTTACCTGTCTTATTATGCAATTGTCTTTGCGTGACTTTTAAATAATTTTCTTTTCATATTGAGGGAAGCAGTGCTTGGTTTGTACTTAATCAGATTTTTTAGCATCGCCTTTTCCTGTCGATTCTGTCTTGCATTTTCCCCTCCAAGGGTGAAACCAGAAATCTAAATAAGTTCTCAAAGTCTAGCTCTCACCAAGGTGGCAAAAGTGTGCCTGGGTTGTACCACTTCAGAGCAAAGGGGTGGTCTTGCACAATTAAATGTTCTCCACTTAAAAAGAAGCAGAAGCAGGAAAAGAGTATATGGAGCATCCTGATGTATCAGGCCAAAGTCTGTCTAAACCTGCATCGTGTTCACACAGTGGCCAATAAAATACCAATGGGAAGTCTGCAAGCGGAATCTCAGTGCAAGAGCACTGACCTAATTGTGAGACATCACCTTGCCAACAAAGGTCCGTATAGTAAAAGCTATGGTTTTCCCAGTAGTGATGTATGGAAGTGAGAGCTGCACCTTAAAGAAGGCTGATCGCCGAAGAATTGATGCTTTTGAATTATGGTGCTGGAGGAGACTCTTGAGAGTCCCATGGACTACTAGAAGATCAAACCTATCCATTCTGAAGGAAATCAGCCCTGAGTGCTCACTGGAAGGACAGATCCTGAAACTGAGGCTCCCATACTTTGGCCACCTCATGAGAAGAGAAGACTCCCTGGAAAAGACCCTGGTGTTGGGAAAGATGGAGGGCACAAGGAGAAGGGGACAACAGAGGACAAGATAGTTGGATACTGTTCTCGAAGCTACAAACATGAGTTTGACCAAACTGCGGAAGGCAGTGGAAGACAGAAGTGCCTGGCATGCTCTGGTCCATGGGGTCACGAAGAGTCAGACACGACTAAATGGCTAAACAACAACACAACAATCAACTGGTATTCAGAGATATACTGCCGCTCACAGTAGAGGAAGAAAACAGCTTTATTGTCCATCAGTTTGTCTAATCCTCTTGCAAAGTATCCACACTGGTAGCCGACATGACATCTTCTGGCAGTACATTCCATCATTTATGCTCTGCAGGATGAAATAGTTTATTTTGTCTGTCCTGAATCTTCCAGCATCCATCTTCATTGGATGGCCTTGGGTTCTAGTATTGTGGGTCAGATAAACCTTCCCTTATTCATTTTCTCCATACTGCGCATCATAGGAGCCAGCTCCTAGGGGCCGAGATCCCTTTGCCCTCCCCCTAAAATGTTTGAGGGGCCCAGCTCCCTCCCCAGTTGATGGGCATTGCCATTCAAACGGCATGTGTGCCGCATCATGTGATCGGTTATGCGGGGCGGCGCTTACCCGGTCCCACAATATTTTATCCAAGTTGGCACCCCTGCTGTGCATCATTTTATATACCTCTGTCATGTCCCTATTGCTCACATTTTCCCCCTGAACTAATAATCCCTACATCTTCAAACCTAGCCCTTTGGGGAGCAACTATCACCTAGGCTATAATCACACCTTATCGCTTTAGTTTTCAATGTGGAGGGACTGTTTTGTATGAAAGTACATCTGAGCATCTTGTAGTCCAAAGAGATACAGCCAGTGCTATTTTTCTAGAAAAAGAGGTGCTGGAACTCACCATGAACACCTGCATTGTTCTCTTATACAGTGGTACCTCGGGTTACAGACGCTTCAGGTTACAGACTCCACTAACCCAGAAATAGTACCTTGGGTTAAGAACTTTGCTTCAGGATGAGAACATAAATCGTGTGGCGGCAGTGGGAGGCCCCATTAGCTAAAGTGGTGCTTTAGGTTAAGAACAGTTTCAGGTTAAGAACGGGCCTGCAGAACGAATTAAGTTCTTAACCTGAGGTACCACTGTAATGGCAATGGCGCCCACCTGAGGGGTGCCTAGGGTTGCCATATTTCAAAAAGTTAAAATCTGGACACAAAAGTTGAGCTTTCTTCCAAAATCTCAACAAAATAATAGTTTTTTAGCTTTTTTTTTTACAGATAATCACCCAAATCTACACTGCAGACATGGGTTGCCATACATCTGGGTTTCCCCGGATACGTCAGTGATTCCTGCCCAGACACCGCTATCGATGGCAGAATCCTGGCTATGTTTGGGAATGGAGTTCCAGTGAGTTCAAAAAAGCCCTTGGTACAGCTCAGATAAAGTTTTACTATCTCACTGTAACGTCAGCCAAAGCCGAGGCAAGAAAGAATTCTGTAGACCCTTCAGGATTTGCTTGGAATGAAACATAACGAGTGGCTTGAAGATGAACAACAATTGGCATTCAGACTTCTTAATTATTGTTGTGGTTTCAGAGTTTTAATATACTGCTGGCTTCTTGCCGACAAATCTCAAAGGAGGCTTACGGAACCTGGAGCTGTGGATTTTGTGTTAATTAATGGAAAGATACCAGAATGTTCTCTTTACCTCGACATTGGCCTGTGATGCCAGAGCTCTCCCAAGCCCCATGTCCTTTCCAAACCTTTTGAGGAGACAACTGTCATGAAATATAAAATGACAGTCATAAAATGTGCCGGTTTAGAGTATCCATGTTGCATAATGTGTAACAGGATGTGATTGACAGGATAGGCCATGACACAGCAGAACATGGAGGCAAAATACAGAACATTCTGAAATGGAAAGAAGATGACGTACAAAGAGGCAGAGAGGAATGGCAGCAGTTTTATTTTAGACCCAGCCACTTCCCATTGACAGTACAAGGATTTACTGGCCTTTAAAAAACAACAACGTTAAAAGGAATTGACTTAATTAAAGACTGAAATGGTAAAAACAAGTGTGTGCCAAATATGTGAAGAGTGGAAATGTGGCTTTTATCTAATGATCCTGGAGATAAATCATAGCATTGTGCCTTTCTAGTATGACAACCACGAGTCCTTGATGTTTTGGGTTATGATTCTGTGGGAAACAGTTGGATGAGACAATTTCCTTGAAAGCCTTGGGCCATGATCCAAACCCCTTTAACTTGGCAGTAAATGAGTTTAGGTTCACAGGGTTAGTTTCCCAAAAGATGTTAAAAGTTAGCTTTTCAAGGAGCAGGGTCAATTAATTTAGCATTCCTAAATGGGGTCAGAATTCCACTTGGATGTATATCATCTAAACTCGGAGTTGTCAACTGGTGATATATTCACATTTGCAATCCAGCAAATGTCTCACTGCTTTTGCCTGTTGTCACCCTCTGAATCGAGTTCAACCGTAAGAGCACCAAGAGCGTAATTTTAAATGGCTGTCAGTCATGGAAATCCTCCTGACTACAGATTTGGCAAAGTCTACGCCTAAAGGTCAAGCAGCACTTTATATTAGACATAAAGTGTGCATAAGAAAATGCAAATAATTATGAATTTCAAAGGTTCTGTGTTTTGGTTTCTTATTGTTTCAGAAAGTGCAAATCAGGAAGGTTCACATTAAAATCCAAGCTTACCCAATTTCTATTGCTGCTGGAGAACTGTTGCTCGCCGTCATCTTAGATAGGCTTTGCTCATCCCTGGTGGAACACCATTAGCCAGGGGTACCAATGGTGCTGTCAAGGCAGGAGTTTATGGCAGGAGCTATTGTCTCTAATTGATTACCACATTTTGAGATAAGTTATATTTAAGACCCCCTACCATCGAAAGAAGTCCCTCCAAAATTACCTAGCCCCATTACTGCAGAGTAATACATTGGTGCTGCAGTTCTTTGCTTTGATTCAGGCATATGTTTGCCAGTGCAGTGGCTCACAGGATTAAATCATTTATTATATCGTTCACTCCATCCTTAAAAAGAAAAAAATACAATCAGCAGAGCCGTCTAGAGATGAGATGGAAAAAACTGGGCCTCTTCAACATAGCTGAAAGAAAATGAGAACTGATATTGGAGTGCACTCCAAAAATTCAACCAAGGGAGAGGCAATGTTTTACACAAAGTACCTTATTGGATATTTTTATTTCTATAAGCTGCACTTTAAGATGGCTTCTAAAATTATATTTCCATAATTGGGTTTTTATAATGCATGTAGGGAAGAAGCCAGAATGTGACAAAAGAATCCTAGGTAGGCCCAGGAACATTGCTAGTTATTGGTCAGCCCCTTCTTCTTCTTCTTCTTCTTCTTCTTCTTCTTCTTCTTCTTCTTCTTCTTCTTCTTCTTCTTCTTCTTCTTCTTCTTCCTCCTCCTCCTCCTCCTCCTCCTCCTCTTCCTCTTCCTCTTCCTCTTCCTCCTCCTCCTCCTCCTCCTCCTCCTCCTCCTTCTCTAGACTTCTCCAAGATAAAATCCATTGATTAGACGTAAGGAACCTAATGACTAATGGGCATCAGGTCAAAATGAACCTTATGCAGTGGTGCGCGGTGACTTTTTTTTGTAGGGAAAGTGTTAGGGCCAGAGGTGCCAGCTTGTGAGGGTGATGGGGGGAGAGGGTGTCGTTCGCATGAACATCAACACCTCCCTCCTTGAACCAGGCAGGACCTTCCTAGGCTTTGGGAAGGAGATGCCAGGGGAACTATTAGGGGACTAGGCTAGTCCCCCTAATCCACTGGCCACACGCCACAAACCTTACAGTTTTAACATAAGATGGGCCCTATCCATTTGATGGCTTGATTTCTGGTGAATTCCTTTGAGAATAGGGTTGTCACTTTCACACACACACACACACACACACACACACACACACCTAGCCAGTTTGATGACTGGCAGAATTATTTTTAATGCAAAAGAATTAAAATTGAGAATTTTTGCTCCCTGCTCAAACTGTCTAGCCCATGCATAGCACTAAAGAGCCAAGGAACTGAGCCAAGTTGAGTGTGCAGTTTCACATACCACCATGGGGTTCGCTGCATATGTGTGCATCCTCGGGACTCTATTCTCCTGCACATGTACTGTTGGAAAACGCCCTGGGGTGTCCCTGTAGCCCCCAAACTCCGAGCATCCTCTGGTATGCGCAGCTCTGGAAAAGGCATTTTCCTTCTTCTCCAGTGCTCTTCAGCAACATATATCATATGATATATGCACACTAATCTTCTAGCATTACACAGCAAGAAGTGCGAGACATCGTAGAGCTAATCTACTTATTTATTTGCACACTATGTACAGACAAAGGATTCATGGCATCTTCTCTCTCCAGCTCCAAGAGAAGAACAGGAAGAGGTAAAAGCAAAAGTGCAGTACAATAGTACATACAGTGGAAGAGATAAGACTGTCTTCCATTCCCACACTCTTCCCAGACAGGCATGTGATTCACGCCAATCTCATCTGCAGCATCGGAGGCATGAAATACTAACACGTACATCCAGAGCAACATGGCGACTCAGCAGTAGCAAGCAATAAGGGTTTTTACATTTAATTCCTTAGGCATGTTCACACGCTCCATTCAAGGACGTACGCTATGGCCTCTGTACAATAACAGTTGAGCTAGTGGTCAGCATGGAGGGGGCAGTGCTGTGCAACCGATTTCCTGGCAGTGGAGCCACTGGAGTGGGGTGAGGTATTAGGGTCTTTGGCACCATGCAGGCTCATATAGCACCGTCTTCATCTGGGTGGGAAGCCATGTTCATACAAGGGAGTGCATTTTATCATGGGCAACCAACGTGGGGTAGGGCACATGCAAATCATGGGCAAGGCCAGAGGCAGAACAATAGATGTGAATTTCATTCATGTGCTGTAGGCCACATTCCTGCCATATAAACACCAGAGGATTACATACATACATCCATACAAACACTCCTACCTCAAGAGCCAGTGTGGTTTAGTGGTTAAGAGCTGTGGACTTGTAATCTGGCGAACTGGGTTTGCTTCCCTGCTCCTCCACATACAGCTGCTGGGTGACCTTGGGCTAGTCACACTTATTTGAAGTCTCTCAGCCTCACTCACCTCACAGAGTGTTTGTTGTAGTGGAGGAAGGGCAAGGAGATTGTTAGCTGCTGTGATGGCCTGGGAATCTGATTCAGAGGCTGAACCTGAGGAATCTCAGCCTGCAAAGGAGTCCCCGCCTCCAGGGCCGGCTGAGCCGGGGCAGGGGCTTGAACCTGAAGGGCCCTCACCTGTGCCAGATCCTCAGGAGCAGACACCACCTGAATCTGCTCTGGCTCCGGAGGTGATGGAGGACCCATTGCCTGCAGGTCTCCTCTCCCAGCCCTGTCAGGGGAAGGTGAGGTTGCCTCTGGGTCCAGTAACTCTCCAGCCTCTCCTGAGCTGCAGAGGCTCAGGGCAGAGAGGCGGAGGGAACTAAGTTCTCTCAGGAGGAGTGCTCACTTCCAGGCCAGGAGAGGTGAGTCACCTGTGGACCGGGGCCACCCTATGCCTCAGAGGAGATAAAGGCCAGCTCGCCCAGTCCCAGGTTGCAGGAGCAACATCATTGGTAACCTGTTCCCGCCAGCACCCTGACCTGCTCTCCTGCGAGAGTTCCTGACCATGCCCGACTCCTCACTTTGGACCTCACTTCGCTCTGGATGGACAGCATCCATACCCTCGACCTAGGACCGGACTTAGACCATGCTGCATAGTAACACCCCCCCCCCCGGGACCAGCACAGCAGCTTTGAGACTCCTTAGGGTAGTGATAAAGCGGGATATCAAATCTAAACTCTTCTTCTTCTAGTGAGGCAAGCAAGAGGCATTGTCACACATCAGGGGCACATTCTAGTCAGGCAGAAGCCCCCAAGGAAGGCGTGGAGTGAAGCTGTTGAGAAGTGTGGCGTGGTAAGAGGGGTACAACCCTGTGATGATACTGGAAGACAGACAGAAGGGACATATTCAGCCCCTTGGCCTGTGGTTCTCCACCCCAGTCTAATGAGTGGCAGAGGATCTCAGGCCACATGAGTGCCATACATTTTAAAGGATTATGATACTGCTTTAAATAGTCACAGCTTCCCTCACAGGATTCTGGGAGCTCTTACTTCTTAAGGGTACTGGGAGACCCCTATTCCCCTCACAGAGCTACAATTCCAGAGTAGTTTAACAACCAATCCCTCTTCACGGGGAACTCTCTATAGGGGTTTTTCTAACAATTCTTCACAGACTGCAGCTCCAATGATTCTTTGGGGGAAACCATGACTATATAAAATGGTACCACAGTTCTTCAATGGGTAGGGTACATGTGGCCTCGCTGCGAATGTGAGGCTATGGCAACCAGTTCTCCCAGTAGAGAAAAATGAGCAGCAAGGTGTTCCAATCATTCGACGACAGGCTTTAAAAGAGTTGGTTATTGCTTGCTTGGCTAAGAAAAGAAGAGAACAATGAAGCAGCGCACTTACCAAATGATACAAATAATTTAAGATAACTCTCTGTAAGGCATTTGGGAGAGGCAATTATGATACTAGAAGGATGGACAATGAAATGATAAATGAAATTCAATTTAGTGCAAAGTGGTAAGTGTTGAGGGGAAAACAATCTTAACATTACTTAAACTTTGTCAGGCTCTTAATTAGCAACTCCCGATTAAGAAAAAGATTTGGATAGTTCCCAGAAAATGTCGATGCATTTAAAAGAGGTTGATAGTCCAATCCTGGAAATGGTGGAACTTCGGGATGTCTTGAAACTCACACATCACTCTACATGCCATTAAAAATACAAAGCCTGTGAGGATACAGGAAATGTGTGTGCTGAATGATATTTGAGGCATGTATTTGGTCATTTTTGTTGCTCCATAAGTTCAGGCCATACAGATTCAAAGCAAGGAATCTGTTGACCTGTCCTGACCCCAAGAAGATGCCCACTGGTAACAAAAGGGTACTTATCAGGGAAGGCTAAAACTGCAAAAGCTCTGGGACTTCAAAGTCAGAACCTTACTCCAACAAAAGATGGAGATGTCTTTATCAATCCCTCAATCCACATTATGCCTTCATTTAAAAATGCTTCCTTCCAGGCTCCCCCTGCGTCTTTCATCTCTGAAGATAACGATTTCTTAAAGAAATAGCCCTTCTCACTAGGCATGCTTCCAGTACAGGTGTTGAGAAGTGTTTGGCACCTTAGGTAAATCAAGCCTTGGCTTCAGGCCTACAGATTCATGAGTGTCAGCCTTGGGATTGGTTTTGTGCTTCAGTCAGCAGTATGGTGGTGATGGGTAAAAGAGGGATAGAAGGCACCATTTGGATACATTTATTGTAAAAAGTTACTGGAAAACCATTGGAAAAGGTTATTTAATCACAGTGATCTGTCCATGGTACTGAAAGCCTAATGTCCAACCATCTTTCTCCAGAATCTGGACCTGTGTGAATCTTTTTGCATGTGTGTAGGTGAAACCTCCAGGGTTGTGTTTACTAGGACTGTGCATGCCACACCCCAAACCATTTTAGGGTCCAAGGTGGCACTTGGGATGATCCAAGGCCAACTTGAGCTGCTTCTGTGACCCCAAACCAATGTTGGGGTCTTGCACAGTCATGCAGCCAGTCCCCCAACTATATGTTTAATCATGGTTTTAAATCCGGATTAAGCATGTGGTCAGGAGCGAGGAGAGGAGGTGCACACAGCTTGCCCTCTCCTTGCTGCCAGACTGCCTTCCCCTTTTGTCAGCCCTGGATTGCTCCAGATGGGCCTGATCTGACCCAGGGCAATCCAGGCCTTCTTCAACCTGATCTTGCTAAAACCTAGCTCAGCCTGAATTAGCTTGATTCATTTTGGTACGTGTGATTCAGCTGGATCTGGCACACAAGCTGTTTACCATATGGGCTGCCCACTTCCTCAGTCCCTGTTTTCTGGTTTTTCTGCCTCTTTGGTAATCGAAGGAGGAGGAGGAGGAGGAGGAGGAGGCCACAATGGAGCCAAAATGCTATTTCACTAGCACACAGGCACAAGGCATTCAAGTTACAAGAGAGTTAGTTAATTTTCATTGTTCCACAGAACTGAGTGGTTGTGTGGGTAGTTCAGCCTTCTTCTTTTGTGTGTGAAATTGAGCAATTATTGTGTTTTTGTGGTTATGTCTACTTTTGTTAAGGCACAGTGTAATTGAGGAGAGGACTATCCTAGACGTGTTGTATTCATGTCAAGGAAAATTTCGTGTATCACACAAAATTGCAACAAAAATACATCTGTCGCTTGAGCGAAAGGCTTCAGATAAAAAAGCTGTAGCGCAGTGTAAGGAATCACTCAGAGGACCTCTAGAATCCATTCACTGCGTGTTTTATAGTTACAGATGAATATCCATCCATTTCCTGCATATTTGGCCTAACCATTAGTGATTGGTCATGCGATGCCTTTTATTTTGTTTTTTACTATCAAGCTTGAGGAAAGGAACACTAGCTAGGGAAGTAATAATAATAATAATAATAATAATAATAATAATAATAATAATAACAACAACCCACCCATCTGGCTGGGTTTCCCCAGCCACTCTGGGCAGCTTACAGTTTATATAAAACATAGTAAAATATCAAACATTAAAAACTTCTGGATAAAACCATTTCCTCCCACCTCCATGTATAGGGCACACTTATCTTAGGAGGTTATTCATCATCTGATCTTACAAGAACTTTGTGAGTCAGCAGCCTATCTCACACAGGACATATCTGTGGATAAACTGAAAGATTAAATGAAAGTGGTAGAAACAAGAAAAAGGCTGTCATTGACTACTCCCCTTACACATCAGTTTAAGAGTGATGATGAAGCTATGGAGAATTCCTTCAAAGCAGTTGGTGATATAGCAACAGTAATTCATGCTGCGTGGCATTTTTGTTCTCATTATGAGTCATCCTTTCTATAAATCTAAAACAACAGAAGAGTGGATTTTGACATTAACCTATTTCCACACCGCTACCCCCAGCTGACTTGACCACTTCTTTCTATGGAGGGACGTGGGTGGCACTGTGGTCTAAACTACTGAGCCTCTCGGGCTTGCTGATCAGAATGTCAGTGGTTCGACTCTGTGCAACGGGGAGAACTCCAGTTGCTCTGTCCCAGCTCCTGCCAACCTAGCAGTTCAAAAGCATACCAGTGTGAGTAGATAAATAGGTACCACTGCAGCGGGAAGGTAAACAGCATTTTTGTGTGTTCTGGCTTCCATCATGGTGCCCCATTGCGCCAGAAGTGGTTTAGTCATGTTGACCACATGAAATTGTCTGTGGACAAATGCTGACTCCCTTGGCCTGAACGTGGAGATGAGTGCTGCACCCCATAGTCACCTTTGACTGGACTTAACCGTCCAGGGATCCTTTATCTTTACCTTTACCTAGTACTATGGAAGAAGAATCTGCATCTGTTGAACATCTATCTACCATGGCTGTCCAAGTGACATTAGCCCTCCTCATTCAGTGCTTTTTTCCTTAAAAAATGTTTAGGGTACTCTCATTTTTCTACTCGTATTGAAATACTGATGCTCAATGAGACCAAACTTAGACTGACAAAATGTTTAGGGGTATGCGTACCCCTGCGTACCCCCAGAAAAAAGCACTGCACATACATACAGATAAATACATACATGCATACACACACACACACACACACACACACACACACACAGTTGCTACATGATTTACAACAGCCATGGCTCTCTGCCATTTTGATTCTTCTGTATTTGAGCCGCCAGAGGGATAGCAACCCACCACGATTGCAACTGGCAGTGAGGTTAGGAATGAATTAGCAACAGTTGCCTGTAAATGCCTCATTGATTAGGCCTAATCACCTCATTAATTAAGGGGCAAGGGTGTCGACTGTACAATATGGCAGGCAGGTGGATAAAATGCTTAAGGGGATACTATTTAAGGAGGATGAATGGAAAAAGAGAAGGCGTTTAGGGGGGATTGATTGACATAAGCTAGCAGAGGATGAAACATCCATAGGACCCTTTCCCACCCACTCCAGGGCAAAGCTAGAATGAGATAACCCTTTACAGCGCTTTGCTATCAAAGTAACAGGCTCCATCTGAAGTTCAGATGCAAGAGGTAAGCCTCTAATGTACTATTGCGATAGGCCACCTTTCGAAATGCTGCTTTGTGTGAGAGAGTTTGGGTGCCTACCTGCATTTGTGATTTGCCTGATATTGTGGTTGTCCTAATTCTTAGCTGAAGCAGGGAGTGGGGGCGGGGGAGAGAGAGAGAGGTGGAAAAACAACCCTTTAAAGATTTTGAGAAGGCACTAGGAGCAGAACAGCAGCCGCCCGGTCATGCTGTTTTACTCGGCAATAATCTGGTTCCTTCGTCAAGATAAACTACTCAGCCTCCAGCCTTGTAGTTTATCCACTCGCAGAGCTGGATTACAGCCTCATAAATGAGCGCAATGGTACAATTACCAGTTTAGTATTAGAGGGGTACTCTGAAGTGCTCACATTCGATGTGTTGGGCTGGGCACTTTATGATCACCATAAAGCCTGCTCAGCTTTCAGGTATTTGCTGCAATGTTAAATTAATGATTCATACTGTGGGCTGTATCTCTGACAAAGCGGAGTTATGCCTTCTTCACACCACAGATGCTGGAAGTGTCGAGGGCTGTTTGCAGTGATTTGGGTGTCCATTTTGGCTGGATTTAAGGAAGCCTGGGGATGCTGGCATGTCTCAAGCAGTGTGCTGTAAGCACAGATTGCAAAGAAAGAACAAAGGAAAGAAGGAAATTTGTCTTGTCTTTAAGTTTGGGGTGTTTCCCCCTCCCCCCAATGTTAAATTAAGCTCCCTGAATTTCCACATCAGTTGGGGAACTTTCTTTAAAATCCTCATGAAGATTCATCGGTATTTTGGTGTAAATTTCCCTTAACGGGCACATTTTGGCAAAATAGTTCCCCCTAATATAATGTATTTTTCTATGCTATTTTCACTGATATATGCATTTTTATGCATATAAAATTTTATGCATTTTTATAAAGCAGAGACATCACCTTGCCCACAAAGGTCCTTATAGTTAAAGCTATGGTTTTCCCAGTAGTGATGTATGGAAGTGAGAGCTGGACCATAAAGAAAGTTGATCACCATTTATTTTAGTGTAAATTTCCGTTAACGAGCACATTTTGACAAAGTAGTTTCCCCAATATAATCTATTTTTCTATGCTATTATCGCTAACATATGCATTTTTATGCACAATTTTCTCTAGCATGTGCATTTCTGTACACATTACTCGGATGGAGAACCTCACTGCAAAATTCAGAGAAGCGCAAATTTCAAAGGGTGGTTGTGTTTCAGTACATGCATTGTTTGTAAAATGTGCATTAGGTAGATACCCCTTTAAATGCCAATGGAAAGTCTTCACTATCCCTCTTTTTCAGTACAATGATGTCCTTTCTTCTAAGTGTGTTGATGGAGGTGTACGTCATGATATAACCCTATTTCATTTTATCGTAAGAGTTCCATCCCCACCTTCTCTGTGTTAAAATATGACACTCCAGTGTGTGTTAGAATATTTCTTCCGGGCTTAGATATGTTCACACACATAGGAGAGGAGTATCAATAGGAAGCTTGAGGCAATCATCATTAATAACAGGGACTAGGAAGTTTGGCGAAGCTTCTGCTTTAGTTTCTCCCATCTTGCCCATTGCCTTACAGTGCAATTTCTTTCTTTTTCTCTTGATCTACCCCCTTTTTATGGTAGCCAGCCTGGGATGGATCTTGTCTTTCCACACTGATGGTTCCATGTTCTTGAAATGAAAAGCTACCATCTGCCATGCTGCTCCATCATTTAGGAAGCTGCCGTAGACTGTCAGATCTTTGGACCATCTAACTCAAGTTTCGTGTGCTAGCAATCAGGGGTGTCAGGCAGGTGGCATACCCAACCCTGGCTGAAGGTGCCAAGGATTAAGCCAGGGACCTTCTGCTTGCAAAGGAGATGCTCTACCACATGGGGTACCAATGTGGTGCCAGGAGGTGCACATGTACCCAATAAGGCCTACCTTAGCACTCACAGTGTCCCGTTGCCTCCCATCCCTGCTGAAGTTAGGCTTGAAATAAGCCTTCTTCAACCATCAGAGTTGTGTGGCAAGGTCCTAGACCCTCCCAGGAAGTGGAATAAAGACACATGAAACAGTATTTTAGGTTAATGGGTGAAAAGGGCCACAACTTTATTGGTTACAGAATGTGAGTGGTATTGGCTTAGGAATTGGAAACCACACGACTATATCTGACTCCTGCCCATTAGCAGGAAGTCTTGGAAGGGTTGACCACCAATAGGGGGAGCCCTGCTGATGCACATCAACTAGGAACTCCCCCAGGGTCACTGCTAGGGGTCGTGCCATGGCCCTAGCCCCCCATCTGGGGCTTCGGACAGAGACCACATACCCCAGATTCCTTTAATGGAATACCCTTGAATTAGGAGAGGTAGGTGATAGCCACTACCTCCCCTCCCCTTCAACCTAATACTCCAATGCCTAACCACCTAACCTTACAAAGTTGTGACGATTTGCTACGCAGTAGCATGTTGGATGCCTTCTGACCTGAGGGGCTCGTCTTCCAGGGTCATAACTTTTATATGCCTGTTGTCTTTGTCCATGGAGTTTTCTTGGCAGGGATACTGGAGTGGCTTGCCGGTTCCTGCTCCAGGTGGATCAGGTTTGGTCAAAACTCTCCACTATGACCTGTCCATCTTGGGTGCCCTGCACGGCATAGTTCATAGCTTCTCTGAGTAATTCAAGCCCCTTCGCCATGGCAAGGCAGTGATCCATGAAGGGGCAACAACAAAAGGGGAAAAACCAAATGGTAGGTGCTAATTTGCCAAGTGGGAAAAAATTCCTACCAGGCCCCTTGGAAAACCAAGGCGACCAGCCAAGGTCCATAGCAAGGTCAAGAAATAAAGAGCCTAATCTAAGGGCGGGAGAACTGACCGAGCAGGGAGAAAACAGGGGCGAGTCCTTGTCCACGGGATGTTTATCAGTGTTTCCCAACCTTTTTTGGGCAAAGGCACACTTGTTTCATGAAAAAAATCTCGAGGCACACCACCATTAGAAAATGTTTAAAAAATTAACTCTGTGCCTATATTGACTATATATAAAGTAACTCTCTTTAATAGGAATCAAATAAACACAAAGAAAGTATTTTATAATTACTTTATTATGAAATAGTAAGTAAACAGAAATATGAAAAATTATAAAATACTTTATTCAGTGCACAACCTGGGCCTGTTTGGCTGAACACAAAGCTGATATTCTGGCTGGAATCGAAGAAAGACACACACGTAGCTCTTCGTCAACAGCTCTCAGTCTCTCACTGTATTTAGTTTTTATAGCAAATGAAGGAAGAGTAAGCAGGCTGGGGTGGTTCCAGTTGTAGATAGGTAGCCGTGTTGGTCTGCCATAGTCAAAATAAAAAAAATTCCTTCCAGTAGCACCTTAAAGACCAACTAAGTTAGTTCTTGGTATGAGCTTTCGTGTGCATGCACACTTCTTCAGATACATGTGTGAAAGTGCCTAGATGAAGTGGGGGAAGCTAGAGAGGAGGTACATTCTGACGTTTGAGGATAGACTAGGTTCTTTATGTGAATGATAGATGAGTTATTTGACAGATCGAACTGAGAGCAAGGTGTGGCTTGTGTAGCTGGGGTGGACATGAATGTTTGGGGTGCAAACCCCAGGCCGGCCAGGTCCGAGGGGGGGGGGCAGGGAGAGACGGGCCTGCCTGCCTCTGCCTGCGCTGTGGTGTGTTTTGCCCCGACCGACGGACGGACCGACCTGCCAGCTGTCTCCGCAGTAGCAGCGCGGACTGGAACTCCGTCATTCTCCCCGCCGGTGCCCGGGGAGGGGAGTGTGGGGCGGCCGCTGTGGAAGCGACGGCGTGCTCCTCCTCCTCCTCCTCCACTTGCCGGGCTAGAGCCAGCCAGCTAGCGCTCGCCCCTCCTTGCTCGAGCCGACCCCGCCGCCGGGGGCCTTCCCGTCCTCTCAGCGGCGCCGCCTCGTGTCCCTCGTCCGGGGGTTGGGAGGGGGCTGGGGGGGAGGAAGGGGGCGAGGGGGAGCAGCCGCCGCCGCTCCTGAGGAGATTCTGAGGCGGTGGCGGGCGACGCGTGGCGGAAGAGGAGGGGTCCCACCAGCCCCGCGTTTCTCTCTCTCTCTCCCTCACTGAAACCTTCCCCTCAGCTTCTGCCGCTTTTTCTCTTCTTTCCCTCTTCCTTTTTTTTTTTTTTTAAAATGAAAAATCTTTCCTTTCTCTCTTTTCCAGCCCCCCCTCCCCTCTTCACGGAATTTCACTGCACTCGGGCGCCGCGGCGCGCAGGCGCACTGCTCGCTCCTCTTTCCGCGCAGGCGCCTTCTCTCGCTCTTTCGCCTCCTTTTCTTTCTCTCTCGATGGTCCGCCTACAAAGGAGTGAGGGAGGCGCCCGCCATGTTTGGATTTGCATCCAGCAGGAGATACCGCCGCCGCCCCGCCTCTCGCCGCCCGACTCGCCCGCCTCCCTCCCACGGCACACCAGGCAACGTCTCGCAGCACACTAGTGTGCCGCGGAACACCGGTTGGGAAACACTGGTTTAAATAGCCCAGGCCATGGCCCCAGACCGTCCGGATTGGACGGCCTAAGGATGACGTGGCTGAGGACCATACAATGGCGCAGGGGATATCCCGCCCCGTGCATGTGGGGAGGGCTTGCTCCCAGCCCGCAACGTCATCTCCCCAGGAACGGTAAATGGCTTTCCCCCACCAAGCCTAATTATGATGTGGGAGCAATGCAGGAGGGGGGGATATCAGCCGGGGAAGGGAAAGTTGTGAGGTACATGTGGCACCAACAGCAGTTTATCTGGTTTGCAAATCTGCCCATAGTGTCAGGAACGTGGTCCCCCAGGGCGCAGGGAAGAGTTAGACTCAGAAAGTGAACTAAATGAACGAGGGACCAATTCTGCAGATGAGAGCTGGCTGACAGTCGAGAAAGGGCAGTTTGACCCCACCTCCCAGAGAAGGCTCTATTAGCTCTCAAGAAGAGGAAGAGTTGGAAGACAGCCAGAGCATTGCTAGGCAATCAGCAGGTAAGTAGAGGTCTGAGTCTGTGAAGCGTGGAGGTGGGGAAGGGACAGGTCAGTCTTTCAGTCCCCGTTCTAGGTGACTGGATAAGATCAGAGGGCAATGGAAGGGCAAGTCATTACTTCTTATCGGGGCTTGCTTGCCTGCCAGAGAACACTGCACGTGGGTCAAAAAGAAAAAAGCACAACCCTTGTCTACCACGTGTCCTTCCCTGACCTGGCTGAAGGTGTACAACAACAACGACAAAAACTTTGACTCACATGTAGTTGTGTGTAATTGCTGATTGGCAGATGAGATCATTTAGCAATCCATACTTTGAAAGACTTCAGCGCACAGTACCTGGTTACTAGTAATTTCAGTTCTATCTTCCAGCATCACAGGATGATGTTTGCTGGTCTCCTTCCAAATTGGCCACTTGGGAGAACATAGGCTTCTTGGACAAAGCTAATCGATACGCCATTAATTATTAATGAAGTTGGGTTTTTTTATTTATTTTTTGTTTGGGTTTTTGTTTTTTTTTACACAACCATCTCACGTTAGAGCCGAGAGCTGTTATTGAAAGCAGAACAGAACAAGTGGGACCTGCAACCTGTCTGGGGTTTCAGCCAGTCACTCATGCCTACATTGCAGGCTGCCCACTTTGTTTCTCGTTACCCTGCCCCTCCCCCCCAATAGTCAGCCAGTATTCTGTGGTTGCTGGGCATGATCGATCCTCATTGGACGTTTTTTGAACCATTCCCCCTCCTTAAAGTTTGGGGATCTTTTTTTCACTTCTGCAAGCATTGGGGTTTTCTAAACCTGTCATTGGCTCCCTCTCGTACAGGGATACTGTGCTGTTTTGGCTATGTAAGCAATGACATGCACCTCTAACCGTTGAAATTAGAGTAGGCGATTCATTCAAAGAACATGAATGATTTTGAGTACATTCATACCTTGGGTTGAATATGCTTCGAGTTTAGCGTGTTTGAGTTGCACTCCGTGGCAACCCGGAAGTAACGGAGCACATTACTTCCGGGTTTTGCTGCTTGCGCATGCGCAGACGCTCAAAATGATGTCATGCACATGCGCAGAAGCGGCAAAAAGGGACGCATGTGTGTGCAGACATGCTGTCACTAGTTACATTTACCTCTAGATGTGAACGGGGCTCCGGAATGGATCTCGTTCGTATCTAGAGGTACCATTGTATTTGGAAGAGTGGTTTGTTTTGATTGACAGTGCATTTTTGGATTTAAACCCTCAAAGTTGCAAGGCAACTGGTCTTATGGAGTTTTGATTACAGAGAAGGCAACTCTCAGAGAGTACATCCTTCACTAACCCAAAGATGAAATCTGAACTTGATTCAAGGGTGGAAAATGCCTATACCAATTGCAGGTGTTAGTTGAATTAGGCAGTTTGTACAGCCTCTGAATAGTCTATAGATTTCATCAGAAAGTCGTTTTCTTTAACCCTAATGACAAATGCAAAATGCCTGTGCATTTGAGATACGTATAAGGATGCACTTGGACAAAACTGAGGGAAGCTGCATGTGTTAAATGATTGGATCTACAAAAGGAAAATAAAATATTCTGAATCATACATGCATCCTTCAGAACTGAAACTTAAAAGCATAATATTTTCCTCAAGGACATCAGGCACAAAATGTCACACGCAAAGAAGACCTGTCTTCTTTGTTTTGTACAAATTTGGGTTTATCATGAAAGTGTGGCAAAGGTTGTTGCTTCAGATGCTAAGAAAAGCATCTCCCTTCCACTATTGTGATGCTTCTGTTTTTCACAACCAGCCGCATGTAACCTGTTTGCAACAAGGTTGTTGTACTCCACCAGAAAGAACATCTTAACTCTGAAAACACTTTGCAAAACTAAAAAAAAAAAGCACACCCATGGCCCTGACCCACTTTGACTGAAGCATGAGATTTATCAGTATTCACTTGCTGTAAATGTTGTAAAATGTGTTTAAATGGTGAGAGGTGGCTATAGATTTTTTATTTTTAAAAAAATAAATCACAATGTTGAAGAAATTCAAAGGGCTGCTGTGCCCAATTCATTCAAGTTATGTCCTTGGTGTTGAAAGAGCATGAGTTCTTGGGGCCAAGCTAAAAAGGCTAACACAAAAAGCATTTCAGTGCTTTTTAGGGCAAGTGATCCAAAAGAGAGCAAAGGTATTCATCTATTCAGAGACTGGTCCCTGTGTCGGTTTCTCTGTTGGGTGGCCAGTCACTGCTTGCAGTTGACTGTTTTCATTGGAGTAGGGGGCTGTCTGTAAGCAATTATACACCTACCACTGAAGGCATGGTCAGGGAATGTGCCATTATCCAGGATGGACTGCAGGTCATTGATGATATCTTTGAATGGTTTGAGGTGGGAAGTGACCGCAAGTGGTGTTCTAATGTTTTCTCTTCTAGATCTCTCCTCTGGTAGAATGCTCCTGGTTACCAGTCTGGCCTTCTTGATCCAAGTTTTCCATTTTGCTAGATGGCAGTTTTAGTTTGTGGAATGCCTGGTGTAAATTCTTACGTCTGTCCTAGGAGTCTGATCAGATGTGGCTATGGACAGTGCAATTTTTCTATAAGGAGAGGTCAGCGTGAACACCTAACTTGTTCCCTTAGAATGGCAAAGGCGCCCACCAGAAAGGTGCTGGAACTGACTTCTGGCGAGTTGTGGCTGGGCCAAAAAATGCCCTGGCTGTAGACAATGGATTTTGTGGTGAAGCATGAAAATAGGTGTAGTAGTTCGTCAATTCCCAATAGGTAAAGGTGTAGGACCCCTGGACGGTTAAGTCCAGTCAAAGGTGACTATGGGGTTGTGGGGCTCATCTCGCTTTCAGGCCGGCGTTTGTCCACAGACTTCTTTCTGGGTCATGTGGCCAGCATGAATAAATTGCTTCCTATTTATCTACTTGCACTGGTGTGCTTTTGAACTGCTAGGTTGGCAGGAGCAGGGACAGAGCAATGGAAGCTCACCCCATTGAAGGGATTCCAACCACCAACCTTCCAGTCGGCAAGCCCAAGAGGCTCAGTGGTTTAAACCACAGCGCCTTCTGCATAGGAAAGTGAACATCTTACATGGTCTGGTCTAGGCACAGGTTGATTGGTAGGGCAACAGTTATTGCTATCTGGTGGAACTGCTCAAATGTCCTCTGCCCATGACTCCTGATGATGAAGATTTAATCAGGCTTTGAGGGACAAGAGCTGAGAAAGCATTGTTATAAGTCAGCCATAAAGATGTTGGCATGCTGCGGAGCTGAGAGAGTACTCCTGGCAGAGCTATTGATCCAAACACAAATCTTCTCCCCAATGCTAAAGTAATTGTTGATGAAAGAATGAACTCATTTGAATTGTGAATATTTATTGTTATTTAGCAAGATTACAGCTTAATAAAATATATCTCCAAGGAGTTTGTATAATAAACTACTTGCTTTGTTTTGGAGAATATCTGCCAAGTGCACCTAGCGCACCAGCAGCCACCCTGTCAGGCCTATTGGAGGCGGTGGCCGGCTGGGCCTTGGAGTTCCCTAACCTATTGGTATTGGGGGACTTCAACATCCATGCTGATGCCACTCCCTCCTCACAGGCTCTGGACCTGGTGTCTTCCATGGCGACACTAGGGCTCTCCCAGTTTGTTTCGGGCCCCACACATCAAGCAGGCCACACGCTGGATTTGATCTTTGGCGTCGGTATAGATGTGATCATGTCTCCTTCGACGAAGGTGCCATGGTCTGATCACTACGCTCTGAAAGCCAGGATTGACTTTCCACCCCCACCCTGCTTAGGTGGCGAGCCAATTTGGGCTCGCCCGCAGAGGCTGATGGACCCTGAGAGATTCCGCCAAGACTTGCGGGACCTTGCTCCCCCTGGCGACTCATTGACTGAGCTTGTTGAGGGCTGGAATGCCCAGCTCCTGGCAGCCATCGATGAGATCGCACCTAAGCGCCCTCTGCGACCCCGCAGAAACCGGGCTCCCTGGTTTACCAAGGAGCTCCGGAAAATGAAGCGGGACCTCAGACGGCTAGAGCGAGTATGGCGGGGTGCCCGTGACGGAGCCTCAAGAACATCTTATAGGGCTTTTATGAAAACCTACGAGATGGCGGTGAAGGCTGCTAAAAAGTCATACTTTTCGGCCTCCATTGCCTCCGCTAGCTCTCGCCCAGCGCAATTATTTAGTATAATCAGGTCTTTAACGTCCCTTGAGGGACAGCCAAATTTAAATAACAAATTGACACACGGCTGTGAGGCATTTGCGAGCTTTTTTGCGGAGAAGGTCTTGTCGCTCCGCCATGACCTCCCTGCCAATTTGGATACAATAAAGGAACTGGAGGCCCCTCGACTGTCCTCGGGTCCAGTATTGGACCACTTCGACCAGATATCCCCAGCCGATGTGGACAGACTCCTCCGAGCTGGAAAGCCCACCACCTGTCCTCTCGACCCGTGCCCGTCTTGGCTGATTAGAGCGTGTCCAGACGAGGTGCGGGCCCTCCTGGGGGATATCATCAATTTGTCCCTTGGCACGGGGACATTCCCAGGGGAACTGAAGGAGGCAGTGGTGTGCCCGCTCTTAAAGAAAACATCATTAGATCCTTTAGATCTATCCAATTACCACCCGGTTTCGAATCTTCCGTTCCTGGGTAAGGTGATTGAGAGAGCGGTTGCTGAACAGCTTGGTGGGTTTCTGGATGAAACATTGGCTCTGGATCCATTCCAGTCCGGCTTCCGCGCTGGTCATGGGACCGAGACGGCTCTGGTCGCCCTAACAGATGACCTTCGTAGACAGCTGGATCGAGGCGGGTCGGGGCTGCTGATTCTTCTAGATCTATCAGCAGCTTTCGACATGGTCGATCACGAACTTCTGGACCACCGCCTTGCCGACGTGGGGATCCAGGGCACAGTCCTTCAATGGCTGCGCTCGTTTCTCTCTGGTCGGGGACAGAGGGTGGCGCTTGGGGGAGAATTGTCATCGCGCCACTCCTTGGTGTGTGGAGTACCTCAGGGTGCGATACTCTCCCCGATGCTTTTCAACATCTTTATGCGCCCCCTCGCCCAGCTTGTTCGGAGTTTTGGGCTGGGTTGTCATCAGTATACCGATGACACCCAACTCTATCTGTTGATGGATGGCCATCCTGACTCGGCCCCAGACACACTGACCAGATGTTTGGGAGCTGTGGCTGGATGGTTACGTGGGAGCCGGTTGAAGCTAAATCCTTCGAAGACAGAGGTCCTGTGGCTGGGACGGGGCGATATGGGATTGGGGGGGCAACTCCCATCTCTTGCGGGGGCGCAATTAGTGCCAGCACCGTCCGTTAAGAGTTTGGGTGTAATCTTCGACACCTCCCTTTCCATGGAGGCGCAGATTGCAGCTATAACAAAGGCGGCATTTTTCCATCTCCGCCAAGCTAAGCAGTTGGCTCCTTACCTCTCTCGCCCTGACCTAGCCACTGTGATCCATGCGACGGTCACCTCCAGACTGGATTATTGTAACTCGCTCTACGTGGGGCTGCCCTTGAGACTGACCCAGAAACTCCAGCGGGTGCAGAATGCTGTAGCGAGACTCCTTACGAGGTCTTCGCTGCGAGATCACATTCACCCGGTGCTATACCAGCTGCACTGGCTCCCAGTGGAGTACAGGGTCAGGTTTAAGGTGCTGGTCTTAACCTTTAAAGCCCTACACGGCCTAGGACCCTCGTACCTACGGGACCGCCTCTCCTGGTATGCCCCACAGAGAAACCTACGGTCTTCAAATAAAAACATCTTGAAGGTCCCAGGCCACAGAGAAGTTAGGCTGGCCTCAACCAGAGCCAGGGCTTTTTCGGCTGTGGCCCCGATCTGGTGGAACACTCTGTCACAAGAGACTAGGGCCCTGCGGGACTTGACATCCTTCCGCAGGGCCTGCAAGACAGAGCTGTTCCACCAGGCCTTTGGCCAGGGCACAGCCTGATTCCCTCCCTCGGCAGTCTTCGCAGAGCTCTGGCCCAATGGTTGCTAGTGGCTTGAATTAATTAATTTTTATAATGAATGATTTTAGAATGATGTTTATGTTGTACTTTTGTACTGTTTTATTGTTGTTAGCCGCCCTGAGCCCGGCTTCGGCTGGGGAGGGCGGGATATAAATAAAATTTATTATTATTATTATTATTATTAAGTGTGTGGCTGTGTAGAACAGGATGGAGAATCTCTGGGTCCCACAAGGGTCCTAATTGGGCATAGAGCACATTTGCCTCAAACCATGCCTACCTGCCCCACCCTGGTGTTAGATGTGTTGCCAGGAGTAAGGCAGGTAAAAGCGTGGCTATCATAACCTTGAAGTCCACTTTCAAATGGTTTATATTGAAACCACAGACTTCAGAGGCAATCCCCTTTCAAGTTATGTCATATGAATGACAGGTGGGCACCCCAACCCAACCATCAAAGTTGGGGGAAGAAAGGAGCCGGCCCAGTGGCTGAATACAGTTCCCCACCCCTGGTGCATAAGGTTAGTTCTTTGCAACCGGTTCCAGATCCAAGATTTTACTCTTTATCTTTTTCTGTTTACTATAGAGGATGCTGAACTGATAGTTCAGTATTTTGGGGACAGCAGCATAGTCTCTCACCAGAGTCCAGGCACTGTATAGATTTGATTCTATTTTTTCCACCTTCCATCTCTTAGGAATGAAGATCTTGCTGTTTGTGTTGGTTATAATGAGAATATCTGTCTGTATCTGTGTATCTCACTCCAGATTCTTCACTCCATATGTCAAAATCTGATGCCTTTCATTGTAGCAATTTCCAGAGGCGTAGCCATGTTTGCTATGCACCTTAAAATTATTGTAATATATATTTACTGACTCACACCTGCATGCATGAAAGGGTTAACCTGAGCCCTGAGCTCAAGTTGCCAATGTGGGCATGGCTTAATAGGCTCTCAGTAGCCCACCCCTTTTTCTTTTTGTGGTTCCTGGTATGAGCAAGGAGCCATGTGGCTAATGGTTCCTAACTCAGCAAATGCTGCAACTGAACCAAATCTCTCAAAAAAGTCTGCATCTTTCCTAATCTAAAGATTGCATGATCTTTTTCATAAGGAAACAAAGTACTTTTCTTTGTAAGTCATTTGGAATTGTGCTGGTCCCGGGGGTAAGGTACCGTGAGTGTAGCAGAGTCCACACGAAGCAGGGCGAGGTCCGATGCAGAAAGACGGGCGGTGAACAGGAACGCTGGAACAGAGGGCTGAGCAGGTAACAGGAACACCGGATGGACGGGAACAGGAGGCCGAGCAGGGAACAGGAGTACTGGATAGTCAGGAACAGGAAGCCGAGCAGGGAACAGGAGTACCGGTTAGTCAGGAACAGGAGGCCGAGCAGGGATCAGGATCACAGGAAGGTCCGAAGCCAACAACGACGTTGCTCCCGCAACCTGGGGCCGGGATGAGTGGGCTTTTATCCTCTTCTAAGGTCAGGGGCGGTCCCGACCCCCAGGAGCCCCGCCTACTCTGGCCTTAAGGCGAGCACTCCTCCTGGGGGCAACCAGTTCCCTTCGCCTCTCTGCCCTAAGCCTCTGCAGATCAGGAGAGGCCGAAGGGTTACTGGGCCCTGGAGGAGGCTCACCTGTGGCCACTGAGTCTTCCAGCACCTCTGGGGCCAGAATGGCTTCACCTGGTGCCTGCTCTTGAGTTTCCTCAGCATCTAGGCCTTGCCCCAGTTCAGCCGGCCCTGGAGGCGGGGACTCCTGTGCCGGCTGGGATTCCTCCGGATCGCTCTCAGACTCGGAATCCCAGGCCATCACAGGAATGTTTTTCACATCTTTGTTTTATTGATAGCAGATGGAGACTTGTGAGTAAAAATCTTTACTTATTTGGAAAGCTAAGTGTCTGTGATTTATTCTAACCTAAGTATTTTTGTGGGGAATGTTTGTTTAATGCTGGATGAGAGTATATGTAAAGTTAACCAAGTTTTAATGTGCTTGGAGCAACAGTCATTGTGCTTAACTCTGCTAAAAGAGAGTAAAAATCTCTCTTCCAAACCTCTTTCCAACGAAAACCAACAGTCTTGTGGAACCTTAAAGACCAACACATTTATTATATGCTTACAGATCACCCCAACCTAAAGCATCTACTCACCAGCAACCAACTTTAAAGGAACCATAATACTCTTTGTTGTTTTTAATGCAGGAGACCAACACAGCTACTACTCTCGAAATAGTACAACATAACCCAATGTACACTACTGGCTCTTATCAACTTTTGTTCAAATGGTGTTGGTTTTCTAATATGAATTAGTTGCCACCTATTGACGGGATGTTATTCTAAGCAGTAAGAAAGCAATGACAAAGTAGTGTCCTCACATTATTGATCCTACGTGCATTAAAACTACAGATGTCAGTCAGCTGTAAAATGCAATACAGTTGAAAAACAGGCACATTCTCAAAGCGTCATTCAAAATAATAACAATAAATTGCAAGCTTAATTTGGCATTTGGGTAACAGATGGGCACCACTATAAAATCTGAGGAAACTTTAAATAGTTCAAAAAATCCTGACGGATATTGTCATGCTTGAACAAACTAAGGTTCCATAACAATAAATTGAAGCTGCTTCCATTTAGGATGCAAAATGTCTGATCCTTGAAGCTGTCAAGGGTGCTATTTTCCCTTAACTTTGGAAAGGAATGTAATAAATGAAAATGTCCTTTCCACATTATTTCAGCAATTACTATGTTAGTTCTGTTGTTCACGTTACATTTCCCCATTATCTCCTCTAATTTCCAGGCAGCAAAGCTGCTGTAGTAAGTAGCATATGGTTGAAAACAGTTATAGGAGACCTGGATTTAAATACCCAGTTGGCCACACAGCTCACCACTCACCATGTCAACTCAGAGGTTCATTGTCAAAATAAAATGAGACTAGACCCATGCACACCACTCTTGAGCTCTTTGGATAAAAGATTTGTACAGAGGTAAAGGTAAAAGTAAAGGGACCCCTGACCATTAGATCCAGTTGTGGCCGATTCTGGGGTTGCGGCACTCATCTCGCTCTATGGGCTGAGGGAGCTGGCATACAGCTTCCAGGTCATGTGGCCAGCATGACTAAGCCGCTACTGGCGAACCAGAGCAGCGCACGGAAACGCTGTTTACCTTCCCGCTGGAGTGGTACCTATTTATCTACTTGCACTTTGACATGCTTTTCAACTGCTAGATTGGCAGGAGCAGGGACCAAGCAACGGGAGCTCACCCCTTCACGGGGATTCGAACCGCCGACCTTCTGATCGGCAAGTCCTAGCTCTGTGGTTTAACCCACAGCGCCACCCGCGTACCTCGGGTTAATAACTTAATTCGTTCTGGAGGTCCATTCTTAACCCGAAACTGTTCTTAACCTGAGGTACCATTTTAGCTAATGGGGCCTCCCACTGCTGCTGCGTTGCCACTGCCACACGGTTTCTGTTCTCATCCTGAAGCAAAGTTCTTAACCTGAGGTACTATGGTATTTCTGGGTTAGCGGAGTTTGTAACCTGAAGCATCTGTAACCTGAAGCATCTGTAACCCAAGGTACCACTGTACTGTATGTGAAAATCTTACCAGCTCGATTAATTTAGGTCCACTACTGTCAGGATGCTGTCAGTGGCTCCCAGCTGGTTGCCCAGGAAAGTATAAAGACAAGGAAAGGTTTCTTACACTCCTTTTCTATTTCAATCTTTACAGAGAGTGGCTATAGAACCCAGACTCTTGGCTGATGGAATTGTCCCAAGTAAATCTCCACCTCCCATCTCTCCCACTTCCTCATTCGTCTCTTCTATGGGTGCCCTCTGTCTTTGAGCTCTTTGCTCTCCTACCTTTAAGGCTCGCCAGGTTCTGGGCGATGGAGGGTCTGGAATGCTTTTTAATGACAACATGTCAGCTGGGTGTTGTTCTGACTCTCCCATGATTTCCCAACTTCCCCCCTCCTCTGGTTCTGAGCTGCGACTTCCCTCAACCCCTTGTTGTAAATCTATACTGTCTTCCTCTTCCTCCTCCCTGAAAGGGTCAGGATGGGGAGGAGGTCTCCACCATTCCTCCTCTGCCCAGTCCCTGGCAATTATCTGTTTCTTTAACAGTGGAAGCAGGTTTTCATATTATACACAGTTCTTCTTCAGGCTTTGATTATGAGAGCAAAAAATGAACATCCAATAGACAAGATAGAAGCAACTAGGTAGTCAGGCTGATGGTTACTTGGTTGCATAAGTTTACTGGCCACTGCCATTGTTATGGAGATAGTCTAGGTTGAATGCAAATATGCCATGTGTGATGTCACAAAGAGGATATGCTTTAAGTCTTGGTAAAGCCAAAAACAGTTATCAGTCAGACTGCATCTCAGCCCTGTCAAGATGGATCTCCATAATAGGTGATGAATAGTTTTATTTGGGGGATATATTAACTTTTACTATTGGGGGAAAGTTTTAGATTGGTTTGCCAGTTTGTAACCCATCAAGCTGAGGCCAATAAATATACATTCGCAACCCTGTACACATTATCAACTTTATGTGTAAATTTGGGACGGATTCATACAACCACATTTCCTTTCTCAAGAAAGATTGGAAGGTATGTAATCTGAATGGCTATTGCTCTCTGTTGTTAGGGTACTGTCAGCGGATCCTGGCTAATTGCCCAGGAAAGTATAAAGACAAGGAAAAGTTTCATACAGTCCTTTTTTATTTCAAACTTTACAGAGAGAGGCTATAGAACCCATAATGGATAATGGCTTTGTCCTGAGTGAATCTCCACCCCCGTCTCTCCCACTTCCTCATTTGCCATTATCACCATCTCCTCTATGGGTGCTGCTATCTACCCTCTGTCTTCAAGCTCTTTGTTCTCCTACTTTTAAGGCTTGCCGGGTTCTAGGAGATGGAGGGTCTGGAATGCTTACTAGTGAGAATGTGTCAGCCAGCTGCTGCCCTGGCTCTCCCATGATTTCCCAGCTTCCCCCCTCATCTACCTCTGAGTTGTGACCTTCCACAAACCCTTGTCTTCCTCTTCTTCCTCCCTGGAAGGGTCAGGATGATGAGGCAGTCTCCACTATTCCTCCTCCTCTGCCCAGTCCCTGACAACTACCCATCTTCTCTGAAATTGGGATGGGGATGAAATGATGGAGGAGATCAGAAGTGTAGTTAAAACTGAGTTTGTGGACAAAGGCCAAAGACTTGTTGGCAGATTCCAAGAAAGTTATTCTAGAATCCGTTTCAGCAAGCATTGCCACTGAAGTTTGGGAAAAGCAAAATTCAAAGCTAGTTGGGAGCAGGGGTTGTTTCCGAACTGAGATGTGTTCCAAGGTTGTAGTCACACCCCTTACATACGCTCGTGTTCCTCTTGTCAGTAAATGTTGGCGTTATGAGTGAGTGTATGGGGAATATAGGAGATTAGAAGAGGAACTCAGCTATGGTGAATTTTGTTGTTGTGATGAATTTTTGTCTATAGCAGCCTTTCTTAATCTGTGGGTCCCCAGATGTTGTTGAACTACAACTCCCATCACCCCTAGCTAGCAAGGCCAGAGCTCAGGGATGATGGGAGTTGTAGTCCAACAACATCTGGGGACCCACAGGTTGAGAACCGCTGGTCTATAGCAAATAATCGGTGTCATGGGCACTACTTTGACTCAGAACTATCATCTCTATCTTGATATCTCTCTCCTCTGAACTGAGTTTGCAGACTGACAGAGAAATGTGGCACAAAACAGATTTCTCCCAAACCATGCCCACCAGCCCTCAACCCAGAAGCCAAGATGATGCTTCTACACATGCCACACAAAGGAAAATATTGAGGAGCCATTCTAGATCTTTAGCAAAAGTCAGGCATTTTGTGGTAGAAGAAAAAGAAGGTTCTTAAGTACATTATTCTGAAATATTAACTGGATAATGACTATGACATGTGGCAGAATGGCAAAAATTCACACACAAAAATCTCTAGCAACTATACCACTATAAACTGTAAATGAAGAAAGCCCCCTAGTTAGAGGATTAAAACATATGCTGAGATTATTATTTAAAAGTCTTTATCTGCGGAAGTGTATAGTGTTTACTACCCACTGGTAATTTTCCTTTATACAGTTGCTTCACGGGTCCCTTTCCATCATCTTGGCATTCTTAAATCTCTTAAAGGCATATTTCATTCCCTCCATGTCTGTCCTCTTCAGTCAGAGTTCCTCTTAGCCAGCATCTTTCCAAAAGCAGTCGAAAAAATTAAAAATAAACAAACAGACCACCACTCCCTGTTACTACCTTGCGGCACTGCAATTTCCCCCTCTTTTCTTTTTTTCTTTTTTTTTTTGAAGGCTTCACTAAAAGCAACATGTGCTATATCCACATAATTCTGAATTGCTAAAAGGTAGATCAGCCTTTATCTTTGATGCTGCAAGCGTTTGATCTTTATTATTGCTGATTGAAAACAGCAACATCAAAGATGTGTAAATGACTATTTCGATCCACTTCTCATGGTACTAATTTTTTTGCACTGTGTGACTGTGAGGCACAGGGAAGAGAAACCAGTAGAAGTCTTTCCACTGCTTTAAAAAGAAAATCTTGTGTGTGGCTATCAGGTTCTATTCCATAGAATCATAAAATTGTAGCGTTAAAAGGGACTCCAGAGGTCATCTTAGTACAACTCCCTGCACTGCAGAAACTTTTTATCCAATGTGGGATCTCATGCCCTACGGACTAAACTATCAGATCAGTCCAGTCAGCTAAGAGCTATGAGCAAAGACTTCAGATGAACATCTGGTCAGGACACAAGATGCATTGCTCTGGGACCAAGCATAATCCAAATCTTCCATCTTCAGAATTGGAAGCCCCATCTTTCAATCTGGTGGAACGCTCTCCCACAAGAGACCAGGGCTCTGCGGGATTTGACATCTTTCTGCAGAGCCTGCAAGATGGAGCTGTTCCAAAAGGCCTTTGGGCAGGGTGCAGTTTGACTTACTTTCCTTTGTATAAAACAAGTCCGAAGTAGGCCCCAACCCGCTTACAGGTCATTGTGGAAACAGTTGGCCCTGGCAAGTATTAACCACTCTCAATTCCAACCTGATAGTTGCCACCTGCCCAGAAATTAACTTGTCTGAATTAATGTTAAGATGTATTTTAATTAATTGATGTCTGTTTTTATGCATATTGTGTTGTTTTTATTTTAGCCGCTCTGAGTCCGGCCTCGGCCAGGGAGGGCAGGATACAAATAAAATAATAATAATAATAATAATAATAATAATAATAATAATAATAATAATAATAATAATAATAATAATAATTAGTGTGCCTTTTTCTGTGGTTAGTGTTTTGGGGGAACGTATTCTGTACACGTTTGGATGCACTTCTACAGTCAAACTGCATGTTCACAATCTTCTAACACACATTGCTGGCTCCAAACTCTGCAACTTTCTTTTTTATATTTTTTATTTTATTATTATTATTATTTATTAAAAAGAATTTTTCATACACATATATTACAAATATACAAGCATACAAACCTACATTTCATACAATCCTTAAAAATGTTCAAACATACCTACACGCAATCCCACGAATAATTCATTTTCCCATCACCATCCACCACCCCTCACCCCACCTTTGTGACTCCAACCTCTGCAACTTTCAGCTGCAATGAAGAACAAAGTACATGGTCTATAAATGGCTTGGTCACATAAACCTACCCACAATAATAATTCCTTGATAGGAAGCTGATCTTTCTGTTTTGTAACTTCAGTACAGCCCCTGTAGCATAGGAGTGTAAGAACATAAGTAGAGCATCTGTTGGTCAGACCAAAGGCTTATCTGTTCCAGAATCCTGTTTTCACAGTGGGAAAACAGGCCTATGGAAAGCTTGCATGCAGGATCAGAACACAATAGCACTCTCCCCAGCTTTGATACCCAGCATCTGGACCCAAGAGACCTGGAAAAATAGCATCAGAAAAATATGGAACCACGCATGGCTCCATAGTATGCAACTGAGCAAAATAATATCTCCATGTAATTGCTCAGATCTGAGTTGGAAACCCAGTACCTGAAGCCAGCTCCCCGTTATAGCACATCCTCGGGACTCCTGCTAACTTCCATTCCATGGTTTACAGTAGTGTAAACATGCAGGGAATGTGGTGTTGGAAGAACACATCTTTAAGATTCTGTCCTGTCATGTGATGCCCAAAGTCTTCCTGATGTGGTACATGTGGAAGGCATTGAGGTGTTGCTCCTGATGGTTGGAAGTTGCTCATGACGTAAATACGTAAAGCAGTGTGCTCAACATGCAAGCCTGGTTTAAAAAAACAAGCAAGCCGGGTAGACCTTCATCTTGGTATTGGTCATTAGCATCACATATACTGAACAACAGTGAAGTAAGTGCTTGCTTAAACTATACTAGAATTCAGAATCAAACATGGCAATTGAAGGCACTTATATAAAATTGTCCAATCTGAATTATAATAGTAGCACAATAGCACAAACATATCAAAGAGTTCTGGTGCTGACGTACTGAAGCATACATAATCTGCAATTGAAAAATGCTCAGAAGTCTGGAAGTTCTTCACTTTTTAAATATCTCCTGATTCTTCTCGGAGAACAATTTCAAGCTGATATGGCACTTCCATACATGATCGCTGTAATGGCTGGTTTTGTTGTGATACAGAGCTTTGCATTTGAACTAGCAGGTAGGTTTAAACTCACTTTGAAAATTGGGATTAAAACCTGAGTCTCATTCTGTGAAGGGGGCACATGTCTCCAAGCCACTTGGGCAGGGGGGAACATGCATTAGACATGCACCATTAATGGCTGCACCTCCCTGCCCAAGTCCGCAGAGCATAGGAAACATGCTCTGTAGTTGTGTTATGGTTCAATGTCCCCACACACTCAGTCCCACATTGCATGAGATGGTCTGAAGGGGCTTCTAAGATCATTTGACTGAATGTGCTTGGAAGCATCTGCCCAGTCAGGTATCCTGATAGGACTGGGTAGTTAAACAAGCTTCAATTCTCTAGGGTTGCCATAGTCCCCAAAGTGAAAATCCATACATTTTGCTGATTCAACACAAAAAATCTGCTCGGCTGCCATTTCGCAGACTGCTCATTGTGCATGCAAGGACCAGTGTCCACAGAGACAATGTGGGCACACCACAATTTCCCTTACCTGTTCTCTATTTAAGCATAATGCTAGCACAGGACTTCAGCAACTCTGGATTGTTTTCAGTGTAACATTGAGGGAAATAGTCCATCAGCACAAGAATTTATCACTGTGCAGTGGAATGTTCTCTCCCTCTTCTCCCACTGTGTGCCCCTTAAATCTGTTCTGTGGTTTCCCCCAAACTCCAGAGCAGATTTGGGGATGATGTGGGGCACATGGAGTGGGGGGAAAGTTCCATTGCACTAGCAGTAATCCTTGCACAAGTGCAATTATTTAGGTGAAACCCACCCTCTGTGGGGACATTTATTTGATCTGTCAGTAGGTATCACAAGAGCTGAGATTTTTGGGCAGAATTCTGATTTTGCCACCCAATGCTAAACTGAAATTTTGTGCACATACAAATTAACAAAGCTAGCTCAAAACTACCTTCCTCACCCTGAGATCTCTTAGCCCTCCAAGTGTCATAGCTGTCAACTTTTCCCTTTTCTTGCGAGGAATCCTACTCGGAATAAGGGAATTTCCATTAAAAAAGGGGAAACGTTGACAGAAGAAGAAGAGTTTGGATTTGATATCCCGCCTTTCACTCCCTTTAAGGAGTCTCAAAGCGGCTAACATTCTCCTTTCCCTTCCTCCCCCACAACAAACACTCTGTGAGGTGAGCGGGGCTGAGAGACTTCAAAGAAGTGTGACTGGCCCAAGGTCACCCAGCAGCTGCATGTGGAGGAGCGGAGACGCGAACCCGGTTCCCCAGATTACGAGACTACCGCTCTTTACCACTACACCACACTGGCTCTCTCACACAGCTATGCCAAGTGTGTGAGATCTATGTACAGTGGTACCTTGGGTTAAGTACTTAATTCATTCTGGAGGTCCGTTCTTAACCTGAATCTGTTCTTAACCTGAAGCACCACTTTAGCTACTGGGGCCTCCTGCTGCCGCCGGGCCGCCGGAGCACAATTTCTGTTCTCATCCTGAAGCAAAGTTCTTAACCCGAGGCACTATTTCTGGGTTAGCGGAGTCCGTAACCTGAAGCGTATGTAACCTGAGGTACTACTGTATGTGATAAAGTGGCCATCTGCATGGGCTTTTGTGCATTTTCAGAAGTGGAAAACAAAAATATTTACAATTATGGGATGGAAATGAAGTAACAGATCTCAATCCTAAAATACCAAAATAGCTGTTTCAGATTCGAATCACAAACTATGAGGGAGCTGTAGCTTGTCTATGATCATAACAGTGACCTAGGGTGGATCTACACACAGGGGGAAAAACGCTATAAATAAGTCTGGAATTGGATCATTATAACAATTTAAAAACAAAACAAAAAACCCCTATGGAAAAATGTGTATAAAAATTCCCTGCTCACTGTTGCCATCTGGTGTTGCAAGTTTATAGCACATTCAATAGCTGTTGTTTTTGCTAATGTAGCTGAGTCCATAGTGTCGAGGCTCTGCTACCCACTGAGTGGATCACAGAATATACAGCCCTCAACAATATTTTTCACCAAAACAATTGCTTATACAAGGCAAGGGGCACATTTCTGGAACTCTGCTAAAATCCTTCGGCTTTGTACTAATTAAAAAAATAGTGAAAATTATTCTGAGTATTCTGACAGTGAATCTAACCCAGCAAATATGGCATGTGGCAAAGGCAGCAAAAGGTCTGAAGGCCAAAAAAAGCCCTGTAGACTCTGATGCATACATTGAAAAAATTAGAGCAGTCTTGGCCGCTGACTGGTCAGCAGCCTTAAAGCCCATTAGAAGAAAAGCAAACTATAAGTGTAATCCAAAATCAAGCATTTCAAAACCTTATAGATTTCAATGGGATGGAGCTGAGGACACGCTTAACTCTCCCAGTGAAACCAGGGTCACTTAAAAAGCATGTTTAACTTCGACTGGCTAAGACAGAACATTTCACTTTTTCTCTAGGAGGTACAAGTTCTGTTAATCTCTAAAATAATTAATACATGTGCTAAGCTTCCTGGCATGATCCAACATTCAATTTGGTTGAAAAGAGTGAAAAAGTGATATGATAGCAAAATGTCCCTATCCTGTCGGTATGGGTGGCACAAATAACATCCATGAAAGGTTTAATTTGCATTATAATGAAACTTTTTCCTGCCTGCCTAAAAATCATATTATACATGTGGAATACATCCGTCAAAGACAACCTGAGCACCTATAAATTGTAACCTTAAGTTCTGCTTTGGAGAATTGCCTTTGGTTAAGACAGAAATGGGCAATCACTGTAGTTGTCTGAAATATCCGAATCAAGCAATCTGTTGATTTAAATAATTATTGTTTACCACCATACTTAAAAATCCTATTGATGTAACTGCGACAAAGATTGCTCATTGATGCTGAAAATTGCATTAGCAAGGTCCTTTCATACACCGAAAACAAAACAGCCCATAGATTTTATTCTTGGTGTGATGATAGTGATAGGCTTGATTCAGACTTGGCGGCATGGAATTTTGTTCCCATATGATAGAGTTAGAGGGCGGGATAGCCATGATTATTATTTTTTAAGCAAACTCCATCTATATGTGAAAACATACGAAAAACGATTGAATCAATCTTGCTAGGCACAAAGACACTATAAATCAATGTACCAGTGATATGTCGTCGTCTTCTTCGGTGATCACTCGTAGCTGAGTAAGATTGTCTTCCATGAACACTGTCTTAGCAGTGAGTCCGTAAGTGACTATGGAGGCCAATTCTGGATCCCCACGTCCTTCCACAGTGGGGACATAGTTTTCTGGGCAGGAGTTGATCATGGTGAGGGTTTGCCAAATGTGCCTTCCTCTTAGCTCATTTCTCCTTTTCACCCATGACACCTTTGGTAAAGGCTGTTCTCCAGTTGGAGTGCTCAGAGGCCAGTGTTTCCCAGTTGTCAGTGTTTATACTACATTTTTAAAGATTTGCCTTGAGAAAGTCTTTAAACCTCTTTTGTTGACCACCAGCATTATGCTTTCCATTCTTGAGTTTGGAATAGAGTAGTTGCTTTGGAAGATGATAATCAGGCATCCGCACAACAATGGCCAGTCCAACAAAGTTGATGCTGAAAAATCATTGCTTCGACCCTGGTGATCTTTGCTTCTTCCAGTACACTAGCATTAGTTTGCTTGTCTTTCCAAGTGATGTGTAAAATTTTTTGGAGACACCGTTGATGGAATCTTTCGAGGAGATGGAGATGGTGTTATGTAGGCAAACCCATAAAGTGCTAATATCAGAGTCAACATGAGTGGAACTCTAAAATATTGAAATGGAAAATTCAGCCTCTGAGCTCAGGGAGGAGGATGAGCTGGAGCTCGTCCCAAGTGGTGGTGGAGGCTACGAGGGAGCATCCCGTTGCTATCCATGACTTGTCTATGGCCGCTGCTGCCAGCCTTCTTCCTTGGACAGCTTGCAGTGGATTCTGGAGAGCAGGTAAGGAGGAGGAGAGGCTGCCACACCAAGGCCCAGCTCCATATGATGCACCAGCTCTGATGGACAGGCAGAGGGCAGGGCCACCCTGGGTAGAAGGAAAGAGGGAGTGTAGACCAAGGAGTCGTGTGTGTGTGTGTGTGTGTGTGTGTGTGTATGTAAATGTATATGGACCCCTGACCATTAGGTCCAGTTGTGACTGACTCTGGGGTTACGGCGTTCATCTCACTTTATTGGCTGAGGGAGCCGGCGTACAGCTTCCGGGTCATGTGGCCAGCATGACTAAGCCGCTTCTGGTGAACCAGAGCAGTGCATGGAAACGCCATTTACCTTCCCGCTGGAGTGGTACCTAATTTATCTACTTGCACTTTGACGTGCTTTCGAACTGCCAGGTTGGCAGGAGCAGGGACTGCGGGAATTCAAACTGCCAACCTTCTGATCAGCAAGTCCTAGGCTCTGTGCCACCTGCATCCCATATATATGTGTGTGTGTGTTTTGTGCATCCATGCTTTGTTCAATCTTGCCCCTTTCTAAAATATATTTATTGGTGTGTGTTTTTCTTTTTGTAAATCTGCCAAAGAGTAAAATACAATAAAATTGGGATTAAGGGGTTTTCTCAGGACGATGGAGGGCATGGGTCCCATTGATGAAGTAGTGATGGCACTCGCCCTTCTGATAGGAAATGCTCTGCAGGAGGGGGACAAAAATGGGGGATCGATGAAGGTCAGTTGGAGGGGGGATGTCCCTATTTTCATCTGAAGAATGTTGGAGGGAATGCCATTACCATTTCCATGTTTCCAAGGCATGTAGTTGGAATGGCTTCGAAGTCGGAATGGCTTCAAAGGCAGTTGATCAGGACTCAATTCTTGGCTTTTGCAGGAATCGCCGCATGGTCCTGCTTTTGTGATGGAAGAATCAGGCGCCACAATAGCAGGTTTTGTTGCCAAATTGTGCCGCACATCTCACTAGTTAACTTAATTAGGAACAGAACAGCTGAGACATAGCTTGACCAAATCCACCAAGCAAATTTATACGTGCATGTTTGGCAGATGGGAATTGCACGTGAAATCCTTCCTGGCAGTCTAGGGACAAAAGATAATATTTGTTTTTCTTCTGGAAAATCAAGACAAGCCTTCATGAGGGAAGATAATCCCCCTGATTCTGGCTCGGAGGGTGGCTTGTCTGCCTCTTTGCCTTGGGAGCTGTATTCTGCAAAACCCATGTGTGATGCAGACGTCCAGACGGACTTAAGATAGCCGTTTCTTGGCCTCCTCCTCTTCATTAAGAGCACTGAATGCAAATGAATTAATTAGCACATTCCAGTGAATGAACTTCATTTATCAGGAGGAAGAAAAATGGCCCGAGTGATAATCAAATGGTTTAAGAGTTAATTGAATACAGAAATTCTGGATGCAAATGATGTGAGCTCAACTTGGCTTAACAGGCATCTTAAGTTTTAGCTATGCTGCTGCAGTTTTTTTTTCTTTTGGTCTCCTGTTGAAAGAGGGGGTGTTAAGAGGGAGGGAGAAGAACATTTGCGGGGAGGGGGGGTCAAATTTTGTTCCTTTCTAGATCTCAGCAATCCATCAGGATTTGTCTGCCACTCAGGTTCTTTAAGATAAATATGACCTAACAGCCCTAAATTTGCATTTCAAAGTGTAATTTTGTCCACTCATATTCATAAGTGGTATACTTGATTGCGGTGATACTGTAGGTTATGATAACTGGCTGTCCAGTTCAGGTCTTGGGATATAACAATGTTCTCATTGCTACACTGCAGAGAGACATACTGCAATGTTCACTGTGTGTTGTCTCGCCAAATGAACTAGCTAAACATAAAAAATAAAAACAACTCAGTCTATAATATCATTACATAAACCACATGAGTTGATGGAGGAAGCCGGTCATACTCTTTGACTGAAACAGTTTATTTAGTAAAATAAAGTTGACAATTGACAAGCAAGTCTTTCCATAAAACCAAATCTGAGAATTCCACTCCTCCGTCTAATTAGCTGTTACTAATTTCAGGCTGCAACCAAAGAGGCCACAATGAAAAAAGGGAAGCAGTGAGCTCATAAAGTATCTTTTCGTCTCCATCTTCAAAAAGGAGCAACAATGCAATAAGTGGATCTGTGTCAACAGCTGCCCTATTGGAGCTCATGAAAACCTTCCTCCAAAAACTCATCAATCGCTAGGTAAGTCCACACTATATATATTAGCCCCCCACATACCTTCCAACAATTTGGGTTGGCACTATGAGTTATCCTGCTCAGAGTGTGAGGAGTCAGATGCCACCCATCAATCAAAAAAAAGCAACTCTCTTTCAATCATCAAAATGATGAGGAATGAAATAGAGCTTTCTCAGTCTTCCCCCCACCTGACATCATTGACCTGGATGCTGTTGTGGTGTGTTCACAGATGCAGACATGCATAGCGATTGAGATCCAGAAAACTCTGCATTCTTTGTCTCTCTGAAAACATTCCTTCTGTGTCCAATTATCTTTTTAAAAATTATTATTCTCTTGGTTCTGGCATTTTTTCATTGCATCATCTAGTCTCTTGCTCGTGTTCTCAGTAGGCGATGCTACAGAAGCAATATGCATCCAGGCAGCTACCAGTATTGGGACTAAAGGGTTAAGAAAGGAAGAAGAGAAATCCAAATGCTGTTAAGAACTAATCTGAGGGGAGGTTACCTCTTCAAGGCAATTTCCTCGCTATGGCAACCACAAACACATCCCCACCTCTGACACCAGTACATGCCACCAAACCAGTGGTAGGAAAAATTGTTACTTTAGGCAAGACTTCTGTATATTTGCCTGCTATCTGGCAACTTCCCAGCCTCCTTAATTCAGTGGCTTCTCTCTTGTTTGCCCATGTCACTGGATCTTGCCATAGCAGTGATACCCCGACTTTTCTTTGTTTTCCCACAGTGGAGTACTGGCTTGCCGGCAGTATATTTTGAGAGACACACAGTGCACTAAAGAAGCCTTTTTCAAGATGGATGAATGGCACATTTTTCCCTGTTTAAATAGGTTGGCCTTAGAAGCATTCTGTGTGTGCCAGTCTGAGCTTGTCCCTGAAAGGCTGTTGCTAATCTGAAAAGTCACATCTGCTGTGGCAAAATATATGAAAATTCCTAAGATGCCAGCGAACACTTCATTTTTTTAACTCCTTGATAGCCTTGCGACACAGGAGGCAGAGGGTCAGTGGTGGGACTTCTTGACTTGCTGTATAAATACGACAGAGAGACATAGTAATTTAGCTTGCTTTTAACCTCTTCTCATGAGTGGTTAGAACAATGGTTCCCCAAGTATCCATGAACTTCTCAATGTCATGTAATTCCGTTCGCTGAAGAATCAAGGCCACCCATTAAGCTACTTGTCAGAAGATTGCATTTTCAAGGGCTGAGATTGATTTGTCCCCCAAAATTCCCCTCAGATTTATCTCTGAAAACCCCAGTGCTGAAAAGTATCCAATGCTTGTGTGAGATCAAACATTGGCCAAATATTCCGTAAGTGGACATCTGTGTTCGATATTGCGTGAGACTAGATACTTGACTGATAATTCAATTTTGGTTTTTGAGAAGTGGTATGCCATTGCAGTTCATACCCGACAGCATTTGATGGTTGGCAGGCATTTAAGTCACAATTGAAATTCCGTGGATAGAAATGGCAGGCCAAATGGAACAACTCCTGCTGCTCATGCCAGCCACAGCGAAAGGTGGGGAGCAAGGGAAATGCTTCTTTGCTACCCCAGTTACCATGCTGGTGCAGTGAAGACCCAGATCAGGCCTGTCGCCACCATATGATGACCACAAGATTGATGCAGGACCCATGGGTGTGTGTGTGCATTCAGCTGGCTACTCTTAGGGGAGATAACAGCACTGGGCTGCTCCTTTGTGATAAGCTGCCTCACTAGCAGATCCCAGCAGAGCGATACCTCTTCCACTTCATCTTACCTGCCCTTCCCTGTGCCCCACAGCTCAGCGAATTGGGAGTTTTGATAGCTTTGCTCATCTTTGACAGATCTGTGATGGCTGGCAAGATACGACAGCACATGGGATTGTTTAGCAGTACAGTCATACCTCAGGTTACGAACGCTGCAGAGTTGTGCGTTTTCGGGTTGCGGACTGCACCGAACCCGGAAGTATCAGAACAGGTTACTTCTAGGTTTTGGCACTTGCGCATGCACAGAAGCTCAAAATGACTTCACGTACATGCGCAGACGCGCCAAATTGCGTCACATGCATGCGCAAATGCGGCGCTTCAGGCTGCTAACACTGCAGGTTCTGAACGTGCCTCCTGCATGGATCACGTCCGCAACCAGAGGTATGACTGTACTTTGACGAAGGGCACCTTATGAGCTTTCATATACGACGCCAGCCAAATTCACCTAGAGGTGCCAGGACTTCAGGCCACACAGATTTTGGATTGCAAGGCAAACCCCCACATTTAAAACACACATTTGAAACGTTGCATTGAGAATAAAGAGTACCCAAATATGATATTTTGAAAAACACCAATGACCCTCTGAGTTTTAGCTCTAGAGCCGGTTTCTTATGATGCACCAGAAAAGCTACGCCCACTGTTTTACATGCCCCTGGTGCATGTTAATCAAGTGTATTCCTCCCCACCCCCAAAAAATATGTTTGTCACTTTTGTCTCCCCCAAAGTCACATTCTTTATGGGCAGCCTTTAGGGTACTGTATACCAGCGGTGGTTGGGGCAAATGTAGGCAGAGATGTGAGTCTGACCTTTGTCTTGTAGACTACGTTCCAGCTTTGCAAAAGCCAGAGAGTTCTATGCAAGAGGCATTAGCATAGCTCAAGGACAGAGAAGAGCTGCTACTGCTGGTGGCGAGCTGATGTTGTGGAGAACCACAAGACCCAGGGACAGTTCCAAGGGTCAGATAAGAGAAGCTTGCATGGCTGCATTTGGCCTCTGGGATTGATAGCCTCTTTCTCCCCTGGCTTAAGTGCCCTATATGTTTTATCACTCTGGATGCAGATAGCAATAAATAGTTGGTGCAGAAGGCAAACAAGTGTCATCCTTTCATAGTGTGTTGAAGAGTTTGCTGTGCAATTAAATGGCCTGGCTCTTTCGCACTATTCAGGCAGGATTCCTGACTGCAGGGAGTTAAACACACTTAGAAAATCCCCTTTGGACCACTTCACTAGCTGCAGGAAGGTCTGAAGTGGAACCAGGATGCATAGGAACGTTGGGTTAGGGACACAGCTTACTTACATGGACACTATCATTTCCCCTCCGCAGCTAAAGCCCTCACCCATTCTCTCAAATGCCTGGATGGGGTTTTTGCTTTGAAGGAAACCAGAGTGGCTTGCGAGGGAAAATAAACTTGTGGATGCAGTTATTTGCAGGGCTTGGCTACTGAAGGAATATAAAAGAATTTTAAAAAGCTTCTCTTTGGGGAGTTATAGGGACAGAACTACCTAAAATGTATAGAAACTTATTCATGTATGCAGTGGCAAGAATGTTACCTGCCCCAAAATGGAAAGAAGCAGAAGTCCCAGCAAAGGAAGAATGGATACGAAAACTTATGGAGTATGCAGAAATGGCAAAAGTTACTGGAATAATAAGAAATCAAGATAACAATTTTTAAATAAAAGAATGGAAATGGTTTATTGAATATTTACAGATAAATTATAAACAGATAAAAACATTGGCAGGGTTATTGTAATAAGCTGCAGTTTTATTAGAGTACATATTTAAAGAAGATGAATAAATGAGAAAATTAAGCTATTCAAAAGCATGTCAAAGTGCAAGTAGATAAAGGTAAACGGCGTTTCCGTGCACTGCTCTGGTTCTCCAGAAGCGGCTTAGTCATGCTGGCCACATGACCCGGAAGCTGTACGGCGGCTCCCTCGGCCAATAAAGTGAGATGAGCGCCGCAACCCCAGAGTCGGCCACAACTGGACCTAATGGTCAGGGGTCCCTTTACCTTTACCTCTAAGCTATTTTGGATATGCAGAAGATATTAAAAATAAATTTAAGGAACCTCTGAAAGAGGGGGGAAGGAAGTCATGTTTTGAAATGTCAAAATGATTGTAAAATTAGTGAAATGTATAAAATCAGTGAAATGTATAAACTTGAAAAGTACAAAATAAAAATACATACATACATACATACATACGTGTGTGTGTGTGTGTGTGTGTGTGTGTGTGTGTGTGTGTGTAATATATGCTCCAAGAGACAGGTTCCTATTCTGCACAGTGGCATTTTAAGACCATTTCCCTGCAGAAGATTGTGGGAGCTCAATCACAGGCCTTATTTTGTTGCCACAATCCCGCAATCCCTTTGCAAATCCCAAGTCACCTAGTCAACTGCTTCTGTGAAGCAGCCTCCATGCCCAGCTTTGGGAAGAAGGTGTGAAAGATCTAGGACCCTGCCAGAGCCCCATGCCTCCTTCGCAAAGCCCAGTGCGTCACTTATCTGGCTTTGGGAAGGCAGCATGAGGATTGCATGGTGGGTGTCAAGGCAGTGTGCTGCCAGGGCCGTCTTTAGCAGATGCGGCGCCGGGGTGCAAATATCTGCCCAGTGCCCCCAAATTACCATGGATGGTGGGCAAGGGGCAAAGCTGCGCACTGCCAGTCATGGGGGGCGCAACTCCCCCCATGCCGCTGCGGGAGAGCAATCCTTGCAGAAGCTTGGGAGGGAAGTTGCACCCCTCCCAAGCCTCCTTGGGAGGAGAGCAATCCCCACGGAGGATTGGGAAGGAAGCTGTGTGCCTGCCAGCCATATAGTTGGCGGGGTGCAGCTGGTGGGCATGCAGGGAAAGGGGAGGCCGCCAGCAAAGCTGCACAACTCCTCCACTCGCTGGGGCACCCCTGAGAGGCCGGCACCCTGGCGCGACGCACCACTAAGCCCTATGGGAAAGACGTCTCTGTGTGCGGCCCACAGTTTCTGTGTCGAGGTGTCCTTGCAGCACACCTGGTATGAAATGTTGGACTGCCCTGATTTACAGAATGCCACTTCTGGCTCAAGACTCCTACGATGTTTTCCCGAGGACATAAGTATTCTTTTGCATGCATCTAGCCAGCAGAATGTTACGTGCAAATTATCTGAGGATCTGATACGGCAGGCTTGGTCCTTTCGCAGAGGCAAGTGAGCTTATGGCTTGCATATCCCCAGATGCCCTATCATCCCTTAAATACTGGCAAATTTAGATTGCCACTTGTAATAAGTGCTTATTATGTAATTTCCAGTTCAAATGCCCAGTCAACAATGTTGAACTGGGAGTTGTTCTCTCCCCCCCCCCCCCCATGAAAGGAAAGCAATGCATGTTAAGCAATTATGCTTACCTGGCTTCTTAATGCACCAGTAGTAGCCAGTGGTGGAAAGGAATGGAAACAAGATCATTCCCTTCCTCTGGTGTTTAGCATTCATTTTGTGGCATCATGTGCCATGCACAAGTACCAGGTGGGAAATGTAGCTTTCTGGAGGTCCGCTGCCAGGTGCTTGCTGAGGGGAAGAAAAGGAACAGATTTGGGGTGGGAAGGGGAGAAGAGGAGTTTGTCTGCAACTCAGATAAAAAAAGCAGGCACTATTACACATAAATGGCTTATCACACGGTTCGGCAGCAATGAGGTTGGAGATCCCTGCAGCAAGCAACTGCAAGGATAAGGTGGGAATCCGCCTGGAGAGAAAAAAAGAGAACACACAGATTACTGGGTTTCATTTGTTTAACAGCTAGACTCTCTCAACGCACAGACAAAAGTCTGCATTGAGTGACTCAGAGCAACCCACCATTACATTTCTCTTTAAAACGAAACAGTGACTGTTTTGTGTTTCCCCTCTCTCCGAAAAGCACACTGCTGAATCTTACTCTGTAAAAAGAAGTGCACACCCACACCCACACCCACACACCCACACACACACCCCACAACCCAATAATGTAACTTATTGTTCCAGAGAAGAAGTATCATGAATGCATGTAGAATTGTTCCCTAAGCCTGCCCCTAACATGCAAATTTGGGTTTCTGTTATCATCATTAAAGCTGTGAGGGCTGTAAAATCTCTCTCTGTGTGTGTACGCGCACAAGACAATAAAAGAAAGACTGAAAGAAATTTGGCTGACGCTTTAAGATACCATTTTGTTCCAAAGTTGGCACCGGCCTCAAAGAATAGCTGAATAGACATGCTCTGGGAAGATTGATGGCTACCCTGTGCTCAATATAATGGTGAGCAATTTGGCTCCTTCCCAACTGAAAGCAGTGATGAGGTGAGAACACTTCTTAAAGTCATCTTACAAGGGATGCTAGGACTCTGTGTAACCTTCTTTGGCCATACAGTTGCCAATTCCTATAGAAATTCAACAGAAAGAACAACAGGGGGTCACGGATCAGTACAGAGAGTTCTCTCTGTTAAAAATCAGCAATCAAAAGGAGATGAAAATGGGTCAGATAAAAGCCTTAGTGGAAGGATTCCTTGGCACGCCAAGTAAACAAAGTCCACAGCCAGCAGTGACAATGATTTAGAAAGATTTATTACAGCAGGCAGGGTAGCGGCTGTGTTTACTTGAAGAGGTATTTAAACTTTTACAGGTTTCCCAATCGCAGATTCAGCACACATATTAATATGCAGTAGCGACGATGTGCATCTAGCACGGACTGTCCTCTTTTGCAAACTGGGAAGAGCTGCTGGGGCATACTAATTGACACATTCTAGAAGCTAAGCAGCGGAGGATTCTGGGAGTTTGCTCCGCGTACAGGTCTTAACTACAAGCCCTCACATCGTGCTTTGCCCAAAGCAATTAGAAGAGCAATCTAACAGGATGCCAGAAGGCTTACAGTTCAGAGCACGAATGGATGCATATATATCTCGCGGTCTCTGTTGGCATTATAATTATTATTTTATTTATACAGTGAGATTGGGGTGCATGCTGCCTTTCAGAGGCAAAATGAAATGAAATATAGACAGATCCGCAGTAGGAGATGGTGGTGCCAGCACTCCCCTGAACTTCTTTCCCTGACAGCTGAGTCGTTGCTGCTTGCCAGCAAGGAGAGGGTGAGCTGGTAGGGATGTCAGTGGCGTTCAAATGCACCAGCAGGAGCCTGGGATGTTCTCCGTGAGAGCATCTGCACTGCACAAATGCCCCATTTCCTCACCTCCCGCTTTCCTGCCCAGTAAGCAGTGTCTCAGCTGTCAGGAGTTCAGGTGAGCGTTGGCAGCCCAGCCTAGGCCACCGTCTGCAGTTCCCCATCTTAAAAAGATCTTACAATATAAAGTAGACAATGGGGGGGGGGATGAGAGAGGAGAGAGCGAAAGGTAGCAAGGATAGAAGTGGGAAAATGGCAGCCATTAAAGCTTCTTAAAACCGTTTTAGTTGGGTATCCCAGCAGAGGGGTGGAATCAACTTCAGGAAGCCTGCAAATTTCAGTGAAATGCTCCTTGCTTTTGTAGCTCTAATACAGTTGGGACTCAGCTATACAGCTGCAAATAAAGCGTTTTGAGTGTGTCTTAAGTGCAATATACAGCATGACACTGGATGGCGATGGTGAGCCTTATGGAAAATTCAATGTATTATTATTATTATTATTATTATTATTATTATTATTATTATTATTATTATTATCATTTTCAGAGTGGGTTTTTTATATGTGTGTAGGTTCCACCTTGCCAATAACGGAGAGAAAGTCAGCATATACCAGCTTGTGTTTGGATTCCCTGTAGAGAATATGAAATGGCTGCATTTCTACCCTACCACCCCCTATGGCATTGAAAGAGGAGCTGCTATGTCCCTAGGCACCTCAGTTTTATTGAACTATCTTTTAGACAGCAAGGGCTACAGAATCTCTGCTGTTTGCACAATTTATAGCTCCACACAGCCCTGCGCTTAATGGGTGGCTCTTAACACTGTTAGAATAATGTAGATGTTTAATAAGTCGCTCCTTTCAAAAAGTTCGGCTCGTTGCAGAATTACATTGGTAAATGAAAGCTAACGTATCAAAAGAGACTTCCTGTGCTTTCTGCTGGTGCATGATGATACAAAATAGTTAGGAGACCCCAAGACAAAGTCACTGGAATTTAATGTATGATATATGATATACACATACACTTTCTCTCCCTCTCTCATAGTGCAATCCATTATGGTGCTCTGAATACTGATTCACCTCCTCGTTTTATGCCTTCCCCCATGACACCAGCTCAATGAGTTATATGTGAGTGTGTCACATCAATGGACAAGATTTTGAGGATTCCACACTTTCAACTTCAAAAAAGGGTGCTATGATGTACAGTTTTCTCCTCCTCCTCCAGTTTTGAGGGATACTGTAGTCAGCACCCAACTATTGCATGGACAGGTGGAGTCTCCCAAACCCTGGTTGCCCCCATGTGGAATAACGACTCAAGACAACGTGCTATGGGATTAAAATTGGCCACAACTTTATTATGTTTCAGATGTGGGTAGATCTTGGCTCAGGCATTGGGCGTTTATCCCTCCCAGTCCCCTGCCAGAGATCTGGGGAACATCAGAGTTATCCGGGGGGGGGGGGAGGGCTGGATCTGAAGAACATATGTTCAAGCAGAGAGAGCCTGTCCCCGTTACGCTGCCGTCGCAGGGGAGAGCAATGACAACCTCTAGGCGTACGGCCAAAGCCTCCCCCCAAAACAACCCCTTTAACAGGGAACCCTGGTATCACCGCCACAAAGAGGAGGGGGGCGTGGGTCACCGCTGCACACCCTCCCCCATTTAGGTAAGATAGACTAAAGGAGTCTGCCCAAGGCCTGATACTGCCACCCGAATGTCTGTGGTATCAAAAAGGTGTTGTTGTTATTGTTGTTGTTTTTTTAAAAAATCTGCTTCAAAATGGCTGCCTCAGTAGCAACGATGGCTACCTCAGGAACAGAGGAAGTTGCATTATGCTTTATGCATTAAGCATTATGCATTAAGCCAGACCATTGGACCACCCAGCTCAGTATTGTCTACACTGCAGCTCTCAATGGCTTTACACACTTTCCTATCCCTACCTAGAGATGCCATTGATTGGAACCGAGGTCTTTTGCACGCAAAGTACATTCTCTACCACTGAGCTGCGGCCCTTCCCACTCCGACTCCCTCTATTACAAAGCAAATCATATTTATAAAGGTCCACTGGGTGTGGACATTTCATTGAGGAGATCATTCCTGTGCTTATTAGATCTTCTGTGGGGCATTTGATGCAGAGCTTATACTCAGGGAACAAGGTCCCTTCCAATATCTAATCCAAGCATGTGGTATTGCTCATGAGGGGTATATTAATTATATATAACATATCTATTAATGCAAAATAGGATTCTGCATGGACGGATAGAACTAATATTAATAGGAACATAGGAAGTCCTATAATACCTAGTCATCTGAAGGAGTATCATATACAGTGATTGGTGGTGGCTCTCTAGAGGTCCAGAACATCATCCTACCTGGAGACGCTAAGGATTGAACCCAGGACCTTTTGCATGCAAAACAGTTGTTCAACCACTGAGCTATGGTCCTTCCCGAGAAGGTATGTCCCTGAGGTAAGGGTGTGTCATGTTTTTGCATTTGCCTTCCATGCAGCAGGTGGTGGAGTAAAGTGTTGGAGGGGGATTTCCAGCTGGTGGCAGAGGACAGAGTGATTCCAGGAGACATAGGTGTAAAAGCCCAAACTAAAACGAAGACTTTATTACTAAACAATAAACACAAACTCTGGTGGGTGTTATTCCTGCAGGCAGGCTACAAAACTAAGCTTTTTTCCTTTATAGCAACGGCCAGCTGCAGCCAATTAATCCCAGAAACTTCTTAAAGGTGTACACACATGTTTCTGTGCCGAATGTCCCCCAACATAAAGGAAAAACCAAGATGTAGTCAACAAGAGCAAGGGTAGGTATTCAGAGCAGACCGTTGAAATTGATGAAGATGACTAAGTTGGGTCCATTAATAATACTCTGAGAGAAACTTAGCTGTATGCCTCCTGAAGTCTTCAGATTTTTAAGATCAGTGAGTTTTTTATAGAGGTCAGGGAGTATTATCTTACTGGCTTGGGGCCCATTAGCAACAGAAGCTATCTTAGCTATGTGGCTGATATTTCTGAAGATCTTTCCTTTAGCAGTGACTTAATAATAATAATGATTTTATTATTTATATCCTGCCCATCTGGCTGGGTTTCCATGGTCACTCTGGGTGGCTTATAGCATATATAAAAACATAATAAAACATCAAACATTAAAGAACATAATATCTCATACAGACTATAAATAAACCAATAAATCAATAGAAACTAGAAGAAGAAGAAGAAGAAGAAGAAGAAGAAGAAGAAGAAGAAGAAGAAGAAGAAGAAGTTTAGTTATACCCAAATTAAAGGAACTGCCAACCCCAACTAAACATTTAACCAACCCCAACGGTGCCGCTGTGGGTTAAACCACAGAGCCTAGGACTTGCTGATCAGAAGGTCCGTGGTTCGAATCCCCACGACGGGGTGAGCTCCTGTTGCTCGGTCCCTGCTCCTGCCAACCTAGCAGTTCGAAAGCATGTCAAAGTGCAAGTAGATAAATAGGTACTGCTCCGTCGGGAAGGTAAATGGCGTTTCTGTGCGCTGCTCTGGTTTGCCAGAAGCGGCTTAGTCATGCTGGCCACATGACCCGGAAGCTGTACGCCAGCTCCCTCAGCCAATAAAACGAGATGAGCGCCACAACCCCAGAGTCATCCATGACTGGACCTAATGGTCAGGGGTCCCTTTACGTTTACCTTTAGCCCAACAAAAACAAAACAGAGGAATCAAAATTTTAAACCCCACAAATGTAAAACCAGTTAAAACATTTTACAACGTTTTAGACACATTTAGACTTGGTAGACACACAAAGCATGAGTTCCCTCAGATCACTAGTTCAAGGTCTACTGCAGGCTCAAGGCTTGACTCCTACGTCTACCTGCTGATCACAGCTTCATCCTGGTCCCAGCTGCTGCTGCTGCCTCCTGCCACTCTCTGGCTCTCCTGGGCTTCACCCACAGCACAGCTATTTCAAAACAGGTGTTATTGTATATGCAGTTGCGTATGCAAAGAGTAATTGCATGCTGTGGTGAGATGGTAAGGGAGCCCCCAAAAGAACTAGTGGCTGGCAGCTGCTGGTAATGGCTAAGGAGGGATTCAGATCCCAAAGGATGAGCAGACACAGGTATTGAAAATTGACCGATGCCTGTTTATCCACAATGTGCATGCACAGCCTTAGTGAAAAGCGTCATTGTTCCTTAATTATGATAATTCAGAGTCTTCATGATGTGATTGTTCCTCCAGTCTCTCTGCTATCAAAATCCTGAAGTGTGCATATTTGTTAATGCAGCTTCCGATGGCCATATGTTTCCCCAACAGGCTGCCCACTTCAAGAAAGCTTCAAAACAGCATACCCTCCAACATTTCTCTGATGAAAATAGGGACGCCACATTCCATAATGATAATTTTACTATTTATACCCCACACAACTTGTTGGGTTGCCCTAGCCACTCTGGGCAGCTACACACACACACACACACACACACATTTTAAAAAAACCCTTCTATATGCAGGATTGCCGCCAGACAACTTTGGGGTCGGATAACGCCATACCTTCCAACACTGATCCAATGAAAATAGGGACATCCTAAGGAAAAGTGGGACATTCCAGGGTGAAATCATAAACCAGGACGGCTTCTGTAAATCTGGAACTGTCCCTGGAAAATAGGGACACTTGGAGCATCTGTGAGATATTGGCCAATGGCAGGAAGGCTTGGGTGCAGGGCTCACCTTGGGGGGGGTGGGTCTGATGGAGCAGGTAGGCTTTCCTCAGGTGCAGGGGTTCCCCTATTTGACGTAGTAAGAATCCTCCTCTGCTGGGTTGACCAGAAGTTCATGGTTGCCCGACGCTTATGCCAAACCTCTTACATCTGTAGTCAATAAAGTTGTGGCCTAATTTGACTCCATTTAAGATGTGTTGTGCCCTTTATTCCTATGCAGATTAGGGAGGTTGGGAGTGTGTAGCCTGGGCATGGAAGGCAGCAGATTGCAAGGAAGACAATAGGCAGGTAGGATCTGGTTGAGGACAAGACAAGTTGGTGGGGCAGTGCCCCATTTGCCCTCATGTACGTTAAACCACAGAGCCTAGGGCTTGCTGATCAAAAGGTCGGCAGTTCAAATCCCCACAATGGGGTGAGCTCCCTTTGCTCAGTCCCTGCTCCTGCCAACCTAGCAGTTCAAAGGTCAGTGGTTCAAATCCCCACATCGCGAAGTATTGGAAGACACAAGATTTACCCACCCGGGAAGAATGGCAGATGAAATTGATGGACTATATGGAACTGGCGGAAATGACTGGCAGAATCCAAGACCAGGGAGAAGAGTTGGTGGAAGAAGACTGGAAAAAGTTTAAAGACTATTTACAGAAATACTGTAAAATTAATGAATGTTAGAAAAATGTTGTAATGAAGTTATATGGCTTTAGTAGAAATGTTATAAGGAATTAAGTATAAATAGATTAATAGAGTATTAAAGGAAAAAATAAGGTTAGAATGTGTTAAGATAATTATAGGATAGAAAACAGAGGAAGATGGAAAGGAATTGCTGAAACAATTAACAGAAGTGGAATACGAAAAGGGAGGTGTGAGGAGGTCGTGGAAATAAGTGAATGAAAGATAAGATATTGAAATTGTTTGATGTATTTAAAACTGTTTTTGTTTTGTTTTGTTAGTTTAATGTGTTTAATGTGCTAGTGTTATGTAGTGTTTTTGTATTGTATTGTATTGTTTTTGTAGTGTTTAAATTGTTGGAAAAGTAATAAACATTATTTTTTAAAAAAAACACAAATCCCCACGTCGGGGTGAGCTCCCATTGCTTGGTACCTGCTCCTGCCAACATAGCAGTTCGAAAGCACAAAGTGCAAGTAGATAAATAGCTACCACTCCGGTGGGAAGGTAGACGGCGTTTCCGTGTGCTGCTCTGGTTCGCCAGAAGTGGCTTAGTCATGCTGGCCACATGACCCAGAAGCTGTACGCCGGCTCCCTTGGCCAGAAAAGCGAGATGAGTGCCGCAACCCCAGAGTCGGCCACGGTGGTCAGGGGTCCCTTTACCTTTACTAACCTCCCTTGCTTCTGTGTATGTAAAGCCTTGGGTGAGGAAAAGGCTTTTTTATTTTACCCCTACACCCAGTGCTATTTTTCTAGGAAAAGAAGTGCCAGAACTCACCATGAACGCCTCCCTTGTTGTTTTAGAATGACAAGAGCACCCAACTGAGAAGTGCTGGAACTGAGTTCCGGAGAGTTCCGGCCAGTGCTCTCCCCCCAAAAATGTTTAGGGGTATTCTCATTTTGACTCAAGAAAATCACCATTTTATAGTTCAAATTGGGGGAAAATAAATACAGTACATGGACAAAAGTACAAAGATTCACAAAATGTTTAGGGGTATGCGTACCCCTGCGTACCCCCCAGAAAAAAGCCCTGTTTCCAGCTGAAAAAAAGTCCTGCATATACTGCTAGTGTGTTGTTAGTACTATTATTGCTGTTGCACTCCTTGTATGTGGAATGTATGGAAAATAAAAATAAAAATTGATGTAATTTTTCTTCATGATGATTACTCTGATTATTATTAATATTATTACTATTACTGTTATTATATTTAGGATTGCCATATTTTGAAGAGCAAAAAAGAGGACACATTTCCAACTTCACCTTTTAAACTATGGATCACTATGACCCATGGAAAAGAGGACTTGTCCTGAAAAAAGAGGACATATGACAACCCCATACCCTGCCTGTCTGGATAGGTTGCCCCAGCCACTGTGTAGCGACAGCTATGAATTTTCTAAAACTTTATAAAGGCCGCTTGCAAGTACGGGGTGAAATGTGTCTGTGTGTGTACAATTCCTTAAGCCTGAAAAAGAAAGTGACGGATTTGACCACTAGTGGTACAAGAAAGGTATTTTGGTTTCCAGTGTCGCTATGCTTTTTATTGGTTTTAAAGATCAATTTGTAATCTGGCCCACGGCATACATGGAGTCAGAAAAGCAGCACGAGAGGCAGCTTGGTGTAAGAGAATGAATGCCCCACATTTCTAAGGTCTAATTCTGGCTGACACCAAGACTTTGTGTAGCCTTAGGCATGCTCTGTAAAAAGACAAGTTAGATCAATTCAGACAAAAAAAGAAAGAAAAGGGGAAGGGGTGTTCAAACACACACATGCACGCACACAACAACAACAACAACAACAACAACAACAACAACAACAACAACAACTTGGATTTACAAAACTTTTGAAGACTGGTGGAAAGAAGCATTCTTTTGCATTGTGGCACATATTTTCATTTTAACGTTTGACTACTTTGCAGTGGGCGTTTTAAAGAAGGAAGCTCGCAAAGAGGAACTTAAAAACTGGCTGAGTATTAAAGGGGGAAAGGTCATAGCACAATATCAAGTGAACAGGGGGTGCTTTGGATACCAGAATGCTTCTCATTCAAATAATGTATTTGTAAGTAATAAATAACTCTGCATGCAAAGCAGAAACGTTCTGTAGTCCCAGGGCCTCCTTTCCCCCCCAGACAGTATTGGGGAAGGTGGGGGTAAGTGTAATTTGCCACAGAAACTAATCTCCTTACAGATGGCCAGGATTTATAATAAAATTGGCAGCATCTAACTGCAAGGAATTCAAAGTTATGGAGTGCATGCTCTGAGGCATGGCAGAGGCATTATACAGAGAATCGAAAGCAAAATGAAATAGAAAAATGTACGCTCTCTGACTATTTTTGCCTTTCTTGAACTGAATTAGAAATAGTCTCTGAGATCTACCCATCACAGAATCTTGCCATGAGGGGGCATAAAGGAAGCTTTGCATTGCCTTTGGGAAACAAATAAACCCATATAACTCACTTATATGTTTGGATGCTGGTGCTTACATTTCAGTTCTCTATGATCTGGGGACTGGAAACATGAGAGAGTGTCTCTTCCTCTATGTCCCTCTTTAAGATCCACTGCAGATAACCTTTCGGTGGTTCCATCATCTACAACAGGGATGGGGAAGCTTTTTCAGTCACAGGGTTAGGTTCCTGTCTGGGTAGCCTTCTAGGCACCCATTTTCTAGTGCACCTATTTCCCGGGGACAGCCTCAGATTTACAGAAGCCATCCCAGTTTCTGATTTGATCCCGGAATGACCCTCTTTTCCTTAGGACATCCCTATTTTCATTGGAGAAATGTTGGAGGGTATGGAGTTATGTGACCCCTGAGCCAAGGAGATAAGTAACTATACAACCTTTAGAAGAAGGCAGCCCTCTATGGGGAAGTTGTTTTAAAGCTCAATGTTTTATCATTATGTTTTCATATACAGTGGTAACTTGGTTGTTGAACTTAATCCGTTCTGGGAGTCCATTTGACTCCCGGAACCATTTGAAAACCAAGGCATGGCTTCCTATTGGGTGCAGGAGTTTCCTGCACCTAATCGGAAGCCATGGAAGCCACGTTGGACATTCAACTTCCAAAGAACATTCGAAAGCCATAACACTTACTTCTGGTTTTTCGGTGTTTGGGATCCAAAACGTACACGTACCAAGGCATTCAAGAACCAAGGTACAACTGTATGTTGGAAGCATCCAAAGTGGCTGAAGGAACCCAGTTAGATGGGTGGGGGTATAAATATTATTATTATTATTATTATTATTATTATTATTATTATTATTATTTAGGATGACCATAGTTTCTTCAGAGAATTGTTGGGCGGTATGGAGGCCAAAGAGGGCAGAACAACCAACGCAACCTTTACCTAGGCTAGTTTCTGCGCACCCAGCCTCCATCCACGGCAAGCAAGTGTTCAAGGGCACTGTCCACCTATGCAAAAACGCTCAGGAAGGGTGCACAGCATGGTTGGCACAGGAATAGTCTGGGGAGAGGGGGATGGCAGGGGTAGGAGATGGTCTGGGGAAAATCCCAAGGCCAGGCAGAGAGCATTGGAGGGCCAGAATTGGAGAGATGACTTTTTGACCTGAGGTTCCCCATTCCTGATCTTTGAAGTTGGATATTGTTGTAGAGCAGGTGTTCTTGGCACCAATCCCCAAATACTGGAACCAGGGGGGTCTACTGGGATTGAGCAGATTCAATATCTTGGCCTTTTAAAATGACAGCTGATCTGTTTGGATATGTTCCTTTTGGCTTTATCATGCACACACGTTTAATGGATGGGCTCAGTTTGTTTTATTTGTTGTTTTCTACCTTAAGAATCACTGTATTGAAAAGTGGCGCGCTCTCTCTCTCTCTCTCTCTCTCTCTCTATATATATATATATATATGGAGATTATTTAAAGTGCACAAGTCTATTGGCATTTTCTGAAGAGCTGGCTTGCGTCACACCAACCGAAAGATAGATATCATGCCTATTTCAGGGTCTCTCCGAAGAACTATGTAAAATGCCAACCAGCCAACTAAAATAATAAACAACTTTACACTAATGAGCTAGGGTCAATCAGGGACTGGCTAGTCAAGTTAATCCCTAAATCCCAGACGGAGTGCCAGGCAATCTGTGGTTCATTCAGCTAGGCCTACTTGCACTTAATAATACATCTTAGTCCCATTTGTAGTTGCAAATCTCAATGGGATTAATTTGGCTGCAATGCAAATCAGAGAGCTTAAGTGGATTCTGGTTTGTGGACATATAGCATCTCTCTAAAATCAAGGGGATAAGATGAGGGCAAAAGAAATGTGCAGAAAAATCCTATGGACAAAAGGTATTTTGTATATTTTCTTTCTGTTCTCCTTTGAGCACACTGCTTTGCAAGTCAGAAATATTCTCAGCAACACCCCTTCCATCCTGTATTCATTAGACATATTCATATTTTTGTGAAGGTGTCATCCACTGGCGGAACTTCTGTATAAAACAGGCACCTATTTCTGGAGCTATTCTGGGGGATCCAGAAAGGATTAAAAGTTTGTATGACAACCCCACACAAGGGAGGAAGATTAGTGGGCCAGAAACGTTGAGTAGTTGTGAGGCTTCTGTGATGGGAACAGGCTACAGAACAGGCAAACAGCTTGAACCACAAAGCAGCTGAAAATGAAATGTGAAGATTTAATGTCAGCTTTCTGCCATTCACTTCAACAGAACTTACCATGGAAAGTACTGAACCACACCAGCCAAGAAGCTGGGCGAGAACTTTATTGGGTTGTATTCAGCTAAGTGCTACTTAAGAGTAGACCATCTGGCATTAATGACCATGACTAACTTAGGTCCATTAATTTAAATGGGCCTATTATGAGTAAAAAGTTGAATATGACACTTAGTCGTTCTCAAACAAGGAAACACCAGCAATAGAAAGCTCCTGACTTCACCCAGAGACAGCTAAGTCTTGTGCCACCTAGAGACTAAGCCATACAGTGGCACACGGGTCTAAATAAATTTGCATAATGACTTCAGCTCTACGCATCTGACAGTCATTTGTAAACAGAGTGACAACTTTATAGGGAGGAAAGAAACCCATTCATAGTAAAGAATCAGAGCAAAATGTACATGACACCATTTTTAAAAAGTGAACATTAAATGATGGAGCCATTAAATTTGAACTCTGCGTCAAGGAACAGGGCAAGATTAATTTCAATAGAAAAATAGCATGTTCTACCGCACAAATTATTTAAAATGATGGCAAATGTATAATATTCTCGGTAGCGGCGCCCTCCCGGTGGAACGCCCTCCCTTCAGCTGTCAAGGAGATAAAGAATTACACAACTTTTAGAAAACATCTGAAGGCAGCCCTGTATAGGGAAGTTGTTAAGACTTGATGGTTAACCTATGCTTTTAGATATGCTGTAAGCCACCCAGAGTGGCTGGGGAAACCCAGCCAGATGGGCGGGGTGTAAATAATAGAATTATTATTATTATTATTATTATTATTATTATTATTATTATTATTATTATTACAGTTGTACCCTGGAAGTTGAATGGAATCCGTTCCCGAAGTCAAATGTTCAAGAACCAAACTGTGGCTTCTGATTGGCTGCAGGAAGCTCCCATTGGACATTCGGGTTCCAAAAGAACATTCGCAAACCGGAACACTAACTTCCGGGTTTGTGACGTTTGGGAGCCAAAACGTCCGAGTGAAAATAAAGACAATTCAAGATAAAGACAAATTTTTGGCAAGATACCAGGAGGATTTACAGAAGGGGACTGTGGACGTACTTGCAGAACAGAGGAGAGCACTGGACATCCTGAATCTCTCGTTTGGACAAAAACCACCACCATCAGAAGAAGAGCAACAACTTGGAGCTGTTGGAGGAGCCTTAAGAAAATAACAAGATGGCTCTGCAATTCCTTAGTTGGAATTGTAATGGGCTCAATGGGCCTTTGAAGAGAAGACAAGTATTTCATATATTGAATAAAGAACAATCGGACTTGATATGCTTACAAGAAACTCACATAACCAGAGCCCACAGGAGATTACTTTCAAATAAAAGGCTAGGACAAGAATTTATCTCATCAGACAAAGTTAAGAAGAGAGGAGTTGTAATATATGTGAAGGAGAAATGGGCTCCAAAAATGATATTCAAAGATGAACAAGGGAGATATCTGGCTGTGGAGATACAAGTACAAGGAGAAAAATTCTTAGTTGTTGGAGTTTATGCACCAAATGAAGGCAAATCTGACTTCTTTAAGAGACTTCATGAAACTTTGACGGACTATTTGGATTACAATATGATAATCATGGGAGACATGAATGGCGTGGTCTCCACTAATATGGACAAGGCACAAAGACTAACAGTCACTAAAGAAGGGAGACTCCCTAAGACTTTTTTTGAAATGACAGAAAATATGGACTTGATAGACATTTGGAGAACAAGGAACCCTCTGGAGAGAGAGGGAACCTTTTTCTCCCAAGCAATGATGACCTGGACCAGAATTGACCAAATCTGGGTTACTAGTGGACTGGCTCCAAAGATTAAGAAAGTGGAAATCTGCCCAAAAACTTGCTCCGACCATAACGCCGTGAAGATGGAGATGAAACTCACAATAACTGGTCAATTTAGATGGAGAATGAATGACACCCTCTTTCGAGATAAGGAGATTCTCACGAAGGCCCAAAAGACCCTAAAAGACTATTTTGAAATAAATTTGAGGACCGACGTGGAGAAAAGAGTGATCTGGGATGCAAGTAAAGCGGTTATGAGAGGATTTCTGATTCAACAAAATTCAATAAAGAGGAAAAAACAAAATGAGAAAAAAGAGAAGATCTTGGAAATGATAAAGGAAGGAGAGAGGAAATTAAGAACAAAACCAAAGTCTCAGGACATTTTAAGAGAGATCAAGTTATATCAAACTCAATATATGGAATTGATGAACCAAGAGATTGAATGGAAGATAAAGCAAATGAAGCAAAAAACTTTTGAATCAGCAAATAAATGTGGTAAACTTTTGGCATGGCAATTGAAGAAAAGGCAGAAACTAAATACAGTTACAAGTCTAGAGGTGGATGGAAAGAATATATCTAAACCCAATGAAATCAGAAATTGCTTTTTAAGTTATTTCAAAAAACTCTACACTCAAGGCCCGCAAAATGAAGAAGATATAGACAAATTCCTTGGAAGATATGGATTACAAAACATCTCTCAGCAAAGTAAGATGGACCTGAACCAGAGAATCTCAGAACAAGAGATAGAGGCTGCCATTCAGAATATGCAACTGGGCAAATCTCCGGGACCAGATGGATTGACTTCTAGATACTACAAATCGCTGAAGGAATGGTTGATTCAACCATTAAGAGAAGTTTGCAATGAGATCCTTGAAGGAAAAAGGGCACCTGAATCGTGGAAAGAGGCATATATTTCACTCATACCAAAGTCAGAGACTGAAAAGACCCAACTCAAGAACTACCGCCCAATATCATTGCTCAATGTGGATTACAAAATTTTTGCAGACATTTTGGCAAAAAGACTCAAAAGAGTCTTGATGGAGATGATTCATAAGGACCAAGCAGGCTTTCTCCCTAAAAGACACCTGGCAGACAATGTAAGGAATGTTATAGACATTCTGGAAAAGCTAGAGGTGAATATAAACACTAAAGCAGTATTGATCTTTGTGGACGCGGAGAAAGCCTTTGACAATATCTCTTGGAGTTTTATGAAAAAGAATCTTCATAGGATGGGGGTAGGCCGGGGTTTTGAGAATGGTATGGCTGCAATATACTCTGAACAAAAAGCCAAACTGATTGTAAATAATGTTGTGACTGAGGAGCTTAAGATAGAAAAAGGAACACGACAGGGGTGCCCGATTTCCCCATTACTCTTTATTTCAGTTCTGGAGGTGTTGCTGAATATGATAAGAAATGACCAGCAGGTTAAGGGTGTGCAGGTCGGAGCTAAACATTACAAGTTAAGAGCGTTCGCAGATGACTTAGTATTGACTTTGCAAGAGCCAAACACTAGTACGAAAAAGGTATTAGAAATAATACAACAGTTTGGCCAGGTAGCTGGATTTAAGTTGAACAAGCTAAAAACCAAAGTTTTAGGGAAAAACCTAACAGATATGGAAAAGGAGAAATTTCAAGAGGAAACAGGTTTGACTGTGGTCAAGAAGGTTAAATATCTAGGAGTTTATCTAACATCCAAGAATCAGAATTTGTATAAGGACAATTATGAAAAATGTTGGTCAGAAATTAAAAAAGATTTAGAAATATGGTCAAATTTGAAACTGTCAATGTTAGGCCGAATTGCAGTAATCAAAATGAATGTATTGCCTAGAATGCTATTTTTGTTTCAGACCTTGCAGATTATTGATAAGATGGAATGTTTTAAGAGGTGGCACAAAGATATCTCAAAATTTGTCTGGCAGGGCAAAAAGCCCCGAATTAAATTTAAAATACTGACAGATGCTAAAGAAAGAGGGGGTTTTGCCCTGCCGGACCTAAAATTGTATTATGAGGCAGCAGCTTTTTGCTGGCTCAAAGAATGGATGCTCCTCGAGAATACAGACATCTTAGATCTGGAAGGTTTCAATAACGCTTTTGGTTGGCATGCATATCTTTGGTATGATAAAGTTAACAGTGCCTTCAAAAATCACATTGTTAGAAAAGCATTGTTTAATGTTTGGATAAGATATAAAGATCTATTGGAAAACAAAACCCCTAGATGGGTGTCACCAGTGGAGGCCAATGCAGTGAAAAAACTCAATATGGAGGTCGGATGGCCGAAGTATTGGGAAATTTTAGAACAGGATGGAGATAAGTTCAAATTACAAAGTCAGGAGAAATTGAAGCATAAAGTGGAAAATTGGTTCCAATATCGTCAAATAATGGAATTTTTTAAACAGGACAGGAAAGTCGGCTTCCAGGTGGAAAAATCAAAATTAGAAACCGAATTGTTAGAACCCAATACTAAGAATTTATCTAGAATGTACAACTTGTTGTTGAAATGGAACACACAGGATGAAACAGTTAAATCGGCTATGATTAAGTGGGCTCAGGATGTTGGACATAACATTATGTCAGCTGACTGGGAATGGTTATGGAACACCGGTATAAAATTTACGGCATGTAATGCCTTAAAGGAAAACATTATGAAAATGGTATACAGGTGGTACATGACCCCAGTCAAGCTGGCAAAAATCTATCATTTCCCCGATAACAAATGTTGGAAGTGTAAAGAGACTGAAGGTACCTTCTATCACCTTTGGTGGACATGCCCGAAGATTAAGGCCTTCTGGGAAATGATCTATAATGAAATGAAAAAGGTACTTAAATGTACCTTTTCTAAAAAACCAGAGGCCTTCCTCTTGGGCATTGTCGGCCAATTGGTGACAAAGAAAGATAGAGCTTTTTTCATGTATGCCACAACAGCAGCAAGAATACTTATCGCAAAGTATTGGAAGACACAAGACCTACCCACTTTGGAAGAATGGCAGATGAAAGTGATGGACTACATGACATTGGCCGAGATGACAGGCAGAATCCGTGACCAACAAAAAGAGACGGTAGAAGAAGAATGGAAAAAATTTAAAAGCTATCTTAAGGACTACTATAAACTTAATGAATGTTAAAATGTCGTAGTTTCCAGAAACAAAGGGGTACAGGGACATAAGGTCAGAGTGTAAGAGAGGACTAAGAGGATAGAGATTGGAAAGTAATAACTGGGAGTTGCTAGTTGAACTATGGACATTGGGATGCAGAGAGGGGGGGGGTATGGGGAAGTCCTAGAAAGGAGGTTTATGAAAATATGTTTGAAACTATACGTGTATGTTTGTCATTCTTAATGTCTGTCTGTCTTTCTTAAAAATGTTGTAAAACCAATAAAAATTTTATAAAAAAACAAAACAAAACGTCCGAGTTCCAGGGCATTCAGGATCCAGGGTATGACTGTATTATTATTTTTAAAAGTTACAGCAAAAGCTTCCCATATGTATTTTCTAATAAAAAAATATGGGGGCAATGAAAATATCACAAAATCCTGGTATTTGCTGGAAAATGGAAAGAATTGTCACAGGTCCTTAATCCAGGGCTATAGCTATGCAGCAATCAAGAACTATAAATTCTTGTATGGATGTAATGCATCTATGTGCTCACCACTCAAGTATCTTTTCAACATGGCCCTAGCCATATGGGAGCTACTTGTGATCTTCACAGACAGCCCCTATCCATGTGATCAGCTCCGATAAACATTGTTCCAGATGTCTGAGACGCATTGTGCTCTTGTTCTCACCACTATGGTAACCCCCACCCCCCACCCCACATCAACTGTATCAACACAGAAATTTGCAGTTCCAATAGCTTCATAAATTTGGCCACTGACTAAAAGCCTGTAGTGGTCCTTCCGATTTCCAGGATTTTGTGACAGCTCCATTGGGCTTACATGTTCATATTCATGGAAAAGCAGACTTCATACAACGAGGGTAACATTTAATGCCACCTCCATGTGTTCCAAAACAAGAGATGTTTAAGACAAAGAGCCCCATTAGCCTTCTCCAAAATTTCAAGCTGTTTGATAAAGCCCTCCTCGGCCAAAGACCAGATTTCTTCCTAATTGCCATAAATAATGGGCAATTGATGATATTTTCTCAGGTTTGCTTGGAAAATGTTCAGAATTCTGAAGGAATTTATGGCAGTTCAGGTCTTCTCAGGTATTCCTCAGTCACACGGAACTTTCTGATGTGTTTCAAGGCATATCTAGGAACCTTAGGTATTAAATTAGTTTTTTCTCACGCACTGTAATTCCTTGCAAACCGGCACCCGGCGTTCCGACTAAATCATGACTTTCACCTCGAATGAAGTCTTTTGTCTCTAAATTTTACTGTAACATTCTTGCTGCAGCTTTCAAAGTGGATTTATTTGATACAAGATGGGTAGCTTTGTATTATCCATTTATGGGGCTATTTTTAATTTCCAGACACTATGTGGTTGCACATTTCCTCTGCATCATCACAAACAGCACAATAAAAAAATCTCTCAACAGCCAGGAAACTCTTGGAAGCCGCAGGAATGTTTTACTTCCAGAACTAACTGCTGAGCCCCCTTTCTTTATTTTTTTCAAATAAAGTTAACAGATCTCTCGCATTTGCTAGGGAGGGGCTGAAGAAATGGCTGGGTCAGCAACTGCTCGAGAGCCCTCAGTAAAGTGTAACTAGAAAAGTAAGCAATGTAGGAGAAATATTGGATTGGCTAGTAAAACATATTCTGTAGGCCCTTTGGACCATTCTATGGACTGGCACCCTGCTTCAAGAAAAATTGGTTCTTTGAGGAAATACTATTCAGTGAGATATTAATGATGGCAAGGAGTACATGCTAAATATTGGAAATAACTGCATCATATATATGTATGTATGTATGTATGTATGTATGTATGTATATATATACACACACACATGCATTATATTATATTATATTATATTATATTATATTATATTATATTATATTATATTATATTATATTATATTATATTATATTATATTATATTATATTATTAGACGCAGGTGGCACTGTGGGTTAAACCACAGAACCTAGGGCATGCCGATCAGAAGGTCAGCGGTTCGAATTCCCGCGACGGGGTGAGCTCCCGTTGCTCGGTCCCAACTCCTGCCAACGTAGCAGTTCGAAAGCACGTCAAAGTGCAAGTAGATAAATAGGTACCGCTCTGGCAGGAAGGTAAACAGCATTTCCGTGCGCTGCTCTGGTTCGCCAGAAGCGGCTTAGTCACGCTGGCCACATGACCCGGAAGCTGTACGCCAGCTCCCTTGGCCAATAAAGCGAGATGAGCGCCACAACCCCAGAGACGTCCGTGACTGGACCTAATGGTCAGGGGTCCCTTTACCTTTACCTATATAACTGGCAGATAGAGGAGGGGGAGTACCTTCTCTCTCTCTCTCTCTCTCTCTCTCTCTCTCTCTCTCTCTCTCTCTCTCATTCCTTCCTTTGTTTTCCTGTTTTTCTTTTCTTTTTTTCTGTTGGACTGCATTTGGATGAAGGTGATGGATGATTGATGAAAGACGCTGTGTGAGAGGCAGGGAAGGGAAGATCTCCCGGGGGGGGGGGAGGCTGGGAGAAGAAAGGGAAGCTCCCAGGTGAGAGCTGGGAGAGTTTATCTCTTTCCAAGTGGGATAAGAGTTATGATTTACCCGAGAGAAAGGACTTTGTATCCTCTGTTTTCGCTTCTGTTTTTATTTTTGTTTAGATTAGTTTGGGTTGGGTTTTTTTGGTAATGTATTATGAAAAGTCTTAATAAAATCTTATATGAAAAGACAGAAAGAAAGAAATTCAGTATTCTGTACAACATTATGTACCCTGGGGTTGATCCAGACTTTGCAGTCACTGCCAGGCCTTATAGAGTGGCAAAGTCACCAATACATGTGCAGCCCTGCCACTTGCGTGCCAAGGCCACGTTACCCACAGTTCCCTCATGGACAATAATTACGTGGGCATGGGTTTATGGGTTCAAACAGGCCACAACTTTATTGGTTACAGATGTGAGCAGTTTGGCTTAGGCATTGGATGAAGCCAGGCTGTATCACAACTCCAGCCCGTCTGCAGGGAGTCCATCTCAGGGTGAACCACCAATAGGGGGAGCCCTATGACTTACAGCAAATAGCCCTCCCCCCGAGGGGGGCCCTGGATCCCTTTAACAGGATACCCTTATTGAGGAGGAGCAGGCGAGAGCTACAACCTCCTCTCCATCCAAACAATGGCTTACCCAATGCCTAACCTCACAAAGTTGTGACGATTGCTACCAGGTAGGTGAAAACCAAATGGCTGGTGCCAATTTGCCAGGTGGAAAAAATTCCTACCTGGCCCCAACAATATGGTGGCCAACAGTTGTCCATAGCAATGTCATATTACAGCACAGCATGAAAAGAGGGCAGGTGGGCCAGGAGATCTGGCAAAAAGGGCGAGAGGGGAGGTCCTGCCCAGCTATGTCACGGTTAAACCTCCTCTGGCCACACCCCATCCTAGCGCTGTTTTCCTACTGCCACTTGCTGGTTGCTCTGCGTCACCCTCTGGTGTCACATTCTAATAGCATTAAAAGTTGGACGACATACAAATACGTTATGAAAACCCTTCCTTAACGTTAAAAACCATGAGTGTAGATCTGCCCTAACTCTGGCCATCTGAGAAGTGTTGCTATCATCTCCCCACATGAGACCCAGGTGGCAAAGGAGGAAAACTGGAGATCAAGTTAGGACTCAGGATGTACTTTTCTGGGTTCAGGGAAGCATCCATGAACCAAAGCACTTCAGGCCACTTTCTGGGGCTTCTAGGTTCTCAGTTATACTGGGGTTCTCTGTGGGTCATATGCCTCTTCCTGAGAGAAAGTATCCCCTGAGTCTGTGTGGATGTGGTATTGACAATAACCCAAGCACACCCAGTGGCTTGACGTCAAGGGCAATCTGCAAGCATCTTCCCCTGTTTTTCTCTTTTGTTTTGTAAACAAGGGATGCTTCAGATCATCTTGGCCACTTGAAATTAAATCAAACTGCATGCTGGTCTACAATCTGTCAGCCTCAATTCACATTCTTCTTAGGAACCATACTTGGGATGCACTATATATATATATTTATTTAAAAAATCAATTTGGACTTGTAACTGCATGTTTTTGTTTCCCCTTAAGCCTTCTACTCCAAAAATAGTTCGGTTTTTGCAACGTCTGTAGCATGGTAATAGATGTCATTCTCTTTCTGCCTGTGTAAGTTATTTCAATGGCAACTGAGGAGGTCTTGTGAAACACAAAATTGAGGGTCGTTAGCAGAGCAATATTTGAACTCGTGGCAAAGGTAAACAGGCATGGATAACCTGGGGGTTTGCTAGCGCTGGCACATGTCCCAGCACAAAGAGAAGAGAAAGAATGTAAACTCACATTTTGTATTCAGTGTAAAAATGTATTTTGGCCATGCAGGATTGCCTTGGAAGGAAGGCACAGGAGCAGCAAGCAAATGAGCTACCCAATCAGTCCAAAAATTGGAGGTAACACATTGGAAGTTCACTATTTTGACCCTTCATAACTGGGTTTAAGTCTCCACATTGTTTGTTCATAATGCATTTATGCAGAGGTCAGGAGGGGTTATGCTCAGATATAAAAGTAAAAAAGGTAAAGGACCCCTGAATGGTTAAGTCCAGTCAATGGCGACTATGGGGTTGCAGCGCTCATCTTGCTTTTCAGGCCGAGGCAGCAGGCATTTGTCCACAGATAGCTTTCCGGGTCATGTGGCCAGCAGGACTAAACCACTTCTGGTGCAACGGAACACTGTGACGAGTGCCAGAGTGCACGGAAACGCCGTTTACCTTCCCACCAGAACGGTACCTATTTATCTACTTGCACTGGTGTGCTTTTGAACTGCTAGGTTGGCAGGAGCTGGGACAGAGCAATGGGAGCTCACCCCGTCATGGGGATTTGAACTGCTGACGTTCCAATCTGCAAGCCCAAGAGGCTCAGTGGTTTAGACCACAGCGCCACCTGCTCCCTTGGCCACAGATATAAGAACCAAAGAACAGCCTGCTGGGTTAGGTGAATGCATGCCCTCCAACATTTCTCCAATGAAAATAGGGATGTCCTAAGGAAAAGTGGGACATTCTTGGATCAACTCAGAAACTGGGGTGGCTTCTGTAAATCTGGGGCTGTCCCTGGAAAACAGGGACACTTGGAGGGTCTGCATCTATTCCAGCAACCTGTTCTCACAGTAGCCAATCACATTCCCATGGGAAGAGGATGAAGAAGAAGAAGAAGAAGAAGAAGAAGAAGAAGAAGAAGAAGAAGAAGAAGAAGAAGAAGAAGAAGAATAGTAGTAGTAGTAGTAGTAGTAGTAGTTTGGATTTGATATCCTGTTTTATCACTACCCTAAGGAGTCTCAAAGCGGCTAACATTCTCCTTTCCCTCCCTCCCTCACAACAAACACTCTGTGAGGTGAGTGGGGCTGAGAGACTTCAAAGAAGTGTGACTGGCCCAAGGTCACCCAGCAGCTGCATGTGGAGGAGCGGGGAAGCGAACCCGGTTCACCAGATTACGAGTCCACCACTCTTAACCACTACACCACACTGGCCTAAAAGCAGGATCTGTCTGCAACAGCGCCCTCTTCATTTGTGATTCCTAGCAGTCACATAGTTTTTACTCCATTTCAGAGCCCGTCTTAAGAACATTAAAAAAGAACCTTGCTACAGCAAGCCAGGTCCAACCAGTCTAGCATCTTGCTTCCAATATGTAAAGCCTTGCCCCCTTGCCACAAAAACATTGTTTTTATGCTGTATTTCGGTGTACCACTTAGAGACTTTTAAATATTGAGTAGTATAGAAATGTTTTTAAATAGATTTGTTGAAAGTTTCCTGCGAAATGCATTGCAAACCCTTGAGGGGTTTTTTTACCAACAAGAGCATCTGAAAAGAATCAGATGGGTAGAAACGCCCTCCCACCTCACTAAACCAAAATGTTTTCTTGCAACAAAAAAGAGGGGGGCATTAGAATGGTAGGGCTATCTGGGTCTTGTTCTTAGTTTCAAGAGGGAATAGATGTCTCCGAACAACCACCAGAAGCTTTAGCAAACTACAGTTCCCAGGATTCTTTGGGTGAGGGGAACCATGACTGTTCAAGGAATACGATACTGCTTGAAATGTACGGTGAGGATTTAGACAAAATCTGCCACTGCACCTGAGGGCAGAAGCTAATCTAGAGGATGCAGGATAGACTATGTGTGGCAAAGACAGATCCAGGTATTACTGTATTTTTTGCTCTATAAGACTCACTTTTTCCCTCCTAAAAAGTAAGGGGAAATGGGTATGTGTCTTATGGAGCGAATGCAGGCTGCGCAGCTATCCCAGAAGCCAGAACAGCAAGGGGGATTGCTGCTTTCACTGCGCAGCAATCCCTCTTGCTGTTCTGGCTTCTGAGATTCAGAATATTTTTTTTCTTGTGTTCCTCCTCCAAAAACTAGATGCGTCTTATAGAGCGAAAAATATGGTAATTCTGTATTGCCTTTTGCCTCTCCATTGCCTACTGCCATCTGTGGTGTCTGCACGCCAACCCAGAAAAGTTGGGATTGGATAAACACACACTCTGCCTTCATCGAAGATTGTTTGATGCAGGTGAGATGGATTCCGACGGATCATATTTAAATGCAAATGACAGAGATAACTGTTTTCCCAGCACCTCAGTAAAAGACAACTTCTCCTCCTTCCCTTCCCTTCTTTCTCCTCTTTCTCCCTTCTTATCCTAGTCACGTGGCCACCAGCCAAGGCACTAGTCTATCAAAAGAACAATATCAACTGGGTTTGCCTCCAAAGCAGACGGTTCTAATTTCAGACAAGAAGCTGGTGGGTAGGGAAGAGACCCTTTCCAAAGAGAGAGGCTGCAAGATTCCCCCACATTTCCATTTGCTGTAAGGATGTTTGCAGAAAGTTATAGCCTTCATCAGGAAATCTGCCTTTCAAATATCTACAAATTCTAGCCCCAAGTGCGCAGACTGCCTGCTTGTCTGTTTTAATGTTGCGCAAGAAGAAACTTCCTAAGATAAAGGCAACAACTTTAACAGCAGGTGGCTGAAGCATAGCCTTCAGGAAAGCTGTTAAGAACCTTTTTTTTTTTTTGTACGCAGGGTGGGGGTGTATGTCTGTGAAATAAAACATAGTAGCATGCAGTCTCACTTGCAATTATCGATTCTGAGAAAAGCAGTCACTATATATTTAATTCAGGTTGCACATGTCTGGCACACAGGCTGGCTTAAAACAACCCAGTTTTACAAATACATTTGCTTAATACAATCCCCCTTGCTGGTTTCTGTAATTCTGCCCCAGGGGTTCTTCAGCTCTCTTGAACTGACAACAACTAGAGTGGTACCTCGGGTTAAGTACTTAATTCATTCCGGAGGTCCGCTCTTAACCTGAAAATGTTCTTAACCTGAAGCACCACTTTAGCTAATGGGGCCTCCTGCTGCTGCTGCGCCGCCGGAGCATGATTTCTGTTCTCATCCTGAAGCAAAGTTATTAACCTGAAGCACTATTTCTGGGTTAGCGGAGTCTGTAACCTGAAGCGTATGCAACCTGAAGCATATGTAACCTGAGGTACCACTGTATTCTGATTTAGGCTCCAATCCTGTGCATACTTATTTGAAAGGACATCCAGTTATTAGAGGATTGTCATATTTCTAAAAGTTAAAACCAGGACACCCCCCAAAGTTGTTGAGCTTTCTTTAGACAAACCCCAAAGTTGTTGAGGGTCCCCCCCCAAAAAAATACATGCCAAAAAGTCCCCCCAGACGTCAATTCTGCCTTTGAAATCCCAGTAATGTCTGCGAAAATCCAGATGTATGGCAGCCCTAGTTGTTATTAATTCTTATCATCATCATCAGCTTATATTATTATTATTATTCATTGCTATTCTGCATTTGATTTACAAATCGCTTCCTATGAAGCATCTCAAAGTAATTTCACAGTACAATAAAAACGTATGTAAAACAGTATGTACCATTTAATGCTTTACTTCTGAATAGTCCTATTGTATTGGATGGCCCTGTTAAATTGTTTGTTTGTTTTGTGAACCAGGGGCATGATCCAGCAAACGTTAAGCACTTTCCATTTCAGCAGTTTCCATGAGAAAGGGCGAGGCACCCGTTTCAGATAAACGGGAAAGAGGCTTAAATTCCGAGGGAGCGGGCATCATTACATTTTTGTATCTTTCAGAAACCAAGTGGCAGGACGATGGAAACAACCTCTCAGTTAAAATTCAGCTGCTGCAATTCTTCTCCGTAGTTGCAATCTAATGAAGCTGTATTCTTCATGCGGGGAAACCAGGCATATAGCTGGAAGGTGATCCTTAGAAGCTCCGGCTGCAGTCACAGGCGAGGCAGTTTTCATCTTCAATTTTCAATTTAAACTCAAAAGTAGTTTGCCACTTTCGTAGGTGGCAGAAACTTCAAAGAAATCCCTGAGACTCCAGCATTTTGTGTTATTTTAATCAGGAAGTTTTTTTGGGGGTGGTTAAAATCCCCCTAAACATTCTCAAGTAACCACTGGTGGTCCCCCAATTTCCGCTAGCCACTCTAACCAGAACTACAACAAATCCAGAACGCGGCAGCCAGACTGGTGACTGGGAGCGGCCGCCGAGACCATATAACACCGGTCTTGAAAGACCTACATTGGCTCCCAGTACATTTCCGAGCACAATTCAAAGTGTTGGTGCTGACCTTTAAAGCCCTAAACGGCCTCGGTCCAGTATATCTGAAGGAGCGTCTCCACCCCCATCGTTCTGCCCGGACACTGAAGTCCAGCACCGAGGGCCTTCTGGCGGTTCCCTCACTGTGAGAAGCCAAGTTACAGGGAACCAGGCAGAGGGCCTTCTCGGTAGTGGCGCCCTCCCTGTGGGATGCCCTCCCACCAGAAGTCAAAGAGAACAACAACTACCAGACTTTTAGAAGACATCTGAAGGCAGCCCTGTTTAGGGAAGTTTTTAATATTTAATGCTGTATTGTTTTTAACACTCAATTGGGAGTCGTCCAGAGTGGCTGGGGAGGCCCAGCCAGATGGGCGGGGTATAAATAATAAAATTATTATTATTATTATTATTATTATTATTATTATTATTATTATTATGTGTGTGTTTTCCTAGCTCCATGCTCAGGTGTCTTAAAACGTGAGCTCCTTTTCCCTGAAATTCTTCCTCTGTTCACAATTTAAACTGAGACTAGTTCAGGTTCATAAGCCGATATGGTAAGGAATTGCTCATTTTGCCAGCATTTTCCTGACACGCTTAGCATGCTGTCCCAGTATAAACCCATTCAATGTATTCCTCATATTAGGCACTTTGAAGCAGGAAGTCATTGTTGTCAAGCACTCAGGGGAAGCTGATCTCTTTAACCACCATTCTTGATGCAACCGTTGTAGGTTCAGCAGATCTGTCAAAAATGGAAATGCAGTTTACAGAACTATCCTTTGGGTCCAATCAATTGCCCTGGGAAAGTTCAAAGGCAGTCGGATATGTCCCAATGGCACGCTGCTGCATCGCTTGTGCACAGCCAATGCATTCCTGCCCTAGCTAAGCAAGAGTCTAACAAACAACAACAACAATAAATTTTATTATTTGTACACCACCCATCTGACTGGGTTGCCCCACCCACTCTGGGTGGCTTCTAACATATATAAAAACATAATAAAACATTACACATTAAAAGGCTTCCCTATAGAGGGCTACCTTCAGATGTCTTCTAAAAGTCAAATAGTAGTTTATCTGTTTGACATCTGATGGGAGGGCGTTCCACAGGGTGGGTGCCACTACCAAGAAGGCCCTCTGCCTGGTTCCCTGTAACTTCACTTCTCGTAGGGAGGGAACTGCCAGAAGGCCCTTGCAGCTGGACCTCAGTGTCTGGGCAGAGCGATGGAGGTGGAGACGCTCCTTCAGGTATACTGGGCCGAGGCTGTTTAGGTTTCCAGATTATGAACAGCTCTTCCCCAGGCTTTGATTATGAGAGCAAAAATTAAACATCTAATAGTCGAGATAGAAGTAACTGGGTAGTCAGGCTGATGGTTACTTGGTTGCAGAAGTTTACTGGCCATTGCTGTTGGCATGGAGATAGTCTAGGTTGAATGCAAACATGCCATTCTGATGTGTGATGTCACAAAGGGGATATGCTTTAAGTCTTGGTAAAGTTCAAAACAATTGTCAGACTGCATCTCAGCCCTGTCAAGATGGATCTCCATAACAGGTCATGAATAGTTTTATTTGGGGAATATATTAACTTTTACTATTGGGGGAAAGTTTTAGATTAGTTTTCCAGTTTGTAACCCATCAAGCTGAGGCCAATAAATATACATTTGTAACCCTGTACCCATTAAATAATCACCTTTATGTGTGAATTTGGGACTGATTCATACAACCACATTTCCTTTCTCAAGAAAGGTTGGAAGGTATGTAATTTGAATGTCTATTGCTCTCTGCTGTTAGGGTGTTGTCAGCGGATCCTGGCTAATTGCCCAGGAAAGTATAAACAAGGAAAAGTTTCATACAGTTCTTTTTTATGTCAAACTTTACAGAGAGAGGCTATAGAACCCAGCCTCTTGGATAATGGTGTTGTCCTGAGTGAATCTCCACCCTCCGTCTCTCCCACTTGCTCATCTATTACTTCTACGGGTGCTGATACATGCCCTCTGTCTTTGAGCTCTTTGCTCTCCTACTTTTAAGGCTCGCTGGGTTCTGGGAGATGGTAGGTCTGGAATGCTTTCTTGCAACAACATGTCAGCCAGCTGCTGCTCTGGCTCTCCCATGATTTCCCAACTTTCCCCCTCCTCTGCCTCTGAGCTGCGACCTCCCCAAACCCCTGTTGTAAATCTACATTGTCTTCCTCTACCACCTCCCTGGAAGGATCAGGATGGAGAGGCTGTCTCCACCATTCCTCCTCTGCCCAGTCTCTGAGACTACCTCCTCTTCAGCTGCTTCTTTTTCCTCTCTGGACTCAGCTATACAGATCCAAATAAAACGTTTAAATGTGTTGTAAATATACAAATGTGACACCAGATGGCGATGGTGAGCTATGCCAAATGCAATGTATTTTTCAAAACGTTTCTTTTAATTAAAAGCATTCTCACAGCGTTCTTTATATGTGTGTAGATTGCACCTCTCTCTCACTCAAGCCTTTTGTGGCTCAGCATCCAACCATCCTGACAACCCCTTCATCTCCTGCCCTATCTTAAGTGACCCACCACCACTCTCCTGAGTCTGAGCCTTTCTGATGCTTCCACAGGGGGTTCTCTGGTTAGGACCTCCCACCACACCTCCCTGTCCAGCCAGTCCCTGACACAGGCTAAAGAACAGGCTCCAGTTCATTCTGACAAGGGTCAACAAGCAAAGGTAAAGCCAGAGGCAGGACTGGCCCTACCATTAGATGGGATTGCAGCAGTTAACAGGGGGGAACCAACAGGTGATGATGATGATGACATAGAGCACCTTATAAACCCTGGAATTAACCAAGATCTGCTGCACAGCACATACATTTACAGCAGCTATGATCTCTCCAGCTTCAAGAGGAGAAATAATCGATGGCCATGTTCCACTGACCATAATAAAGGAAGTCAGACAAGCAGACTCCATTTCGGGTTTGCGTTTGCAGAGGTGGCTTTGGTTTCTCTTTGCCTCTCTCCTCATATTTCATGCCTTCATGCAATATTTACAGCTGAAAGAAAACGTTCTATATCAGGAAGGAATGATAAAGGGATGCTTTAGCCAGAAATGCAAGCAAAGAGGAAAAGACTTGCCTCGCGCTGCAATGCTCAAGGGACTAACGGTCATTTAGAGAAAACACATCTCAGAAGCATCCGACAAAATGCAGCTCCACAACTCACTCGGCTCTAACCTGCCTGTTTATTTAGAGTGGATACGCGAAGGTTTGCATCTGCCCGAAGAGTGTGGTCAGGAATATGGTCCTATAAATAGTTGGCAAGTGTAAAGTGGGCCACAGAAATGCTATGGGAGAACAGAACAGAACAGAACACACTGCTGCAAAATAAGATTTTAATAAGCAGCACCAAGCTAAATCCCTGTACGTTTCAAATTGTTCTTTGGAGGAAATTGTATCTGTTTAACTATTAAAGATTCTGTTCTTGTTTGCTGTTTGCTCAAAAGCCACAGTTTGCAAACTTGGCTAGCCTTGGCCACTGAACTGTTCAGTTAGAAACTTGCAGGGATTTAGCTCGGCACAGCTTATTAGAATAATCTTTTACACCTCTTGCTGTTTACCACTCCACTTTCTCCCATCAAAATTAAATGTACGGAATTCAGCCGAGATATGCACATTCTGCGATGCCTGTTGGGGATTATCCATTATGGCCAGAGAATGTACAAAATTCAGTCGTCGTTTGCACATTTCCCCATGGCCTGCTGGAGACTATAAATAAATAAATATATTTATAAATAAATGGAATAAATGTGGTCTCTTATCACATGACAGTGCAGATAAAAAGAGCAAGGGAGGAATGAATTTTCAGGTGTAAGATTAAAGATCAGTACAGTCTCATCAACCAGTGGGTGTTCATTAAGTGTGATGGAGCCATGATGTTCTATTCAGACATTTTACATGAATGTGTGACACCATTGCATATAAAGTGCTTTTCTTTTCTTGATTAGGTAGCACCATTTGGGATTATAGACCTCTACATGTGAATTCTATGGCCTGCCATTTATTACAGCTGATACCCTCATGACACCTGGTGACAAATAAAATGCTCGTGGATGGAAGGCATTAAAATAAATTCAAAATGAGAGAACAGCCAGAAAACACCCAAGAAGAACCCCAAGCATCTCTCCTGAGAGCAGTAGTGTAGACTTATTAGACTTTACCGATGGTAGGGTGAGTGTTGCTCCCAGAACAGGGAGGAAGGAGTCAAATGACACCAAGGTTGATTCAGAGAAAGAGTTTATTCTGCTCCCCGGATAGCAGAAGGCACTTGCGTGGTCAGTTCACAGCAAGTCCAAAGAAATGAGAAATTTCATGCAGTACAGTGGTGCCCCGCAAGACGAATGCCTCGCAAGACGAAAAACTCGCTAGACGAAAGGGTTTTTCAGTTTTGCGTTGCTTCGCTAGACGAATTTCCCTATGGGCTTGCTTTGCAAGATGAAAATGTCTTGCGCTTTTTTCTTAAAGCCGCTTGAAGAGGCGCTGTTGCGACAGACCGTGCTTCGCAAGACGAAAAACATCGCAAGACGAAAAGACTCGCGGAACGAATTATTTTCGTCTTGCGAGGCACCACTGTATATATATCCTCCAGGCATCCTCTCCCCCCTTCCCCAGGAATCCAACCCCGTCAGCTCATACACGCAAGCTGACATCCATGACCATAAACAGATATTCCTGTTCTGGTACTCTTGACCATAAAAGATTGTTCCTGTTCCTACACTCTTATCTTGGGGCAGGAGGTCACCAACTCTAAGAACACTCCTGGCACCATTCCCGGACCTGACAAGATCTGTGCATCTTTTTGTGGTCAGGATGTAAGATAAGACCCAGACGTGGCATCCCTGCTCCATGGAACTGGCAAGGTCATCCATTGCCGTTATGGACTGATAAAGGAGAGGGCTTTGAGCACTTGTTTATACAGCTGGGTTTCTGTTTATACACTGACTCAAAAGCTCAAGTTAATGCATTTTAGAAGTGCTCCCTTGGAGAAGGAAAAATGAGGATTTGGGGTCCAGTTTCAGACTGACTGCACAGAACCCATTCCTTCCCCCTTCAGTAGCAACCAACATTTGCCTACAGTGGTACCTTTAAATGCACACAAATTTAAAAACAAAACGGCAACTGAAAGCCTATGAGTTAAGATCATCTTGAAAGCATCTGACCAGAAACCCTATGTTTTTGTCATCCCCATGACCTGCATTTTTATACAAGAGGAATTGGGAGTAACATCACCCTTATCAGTGTGATGGCAGGTGATTGGTTACCATTCTACAATTGCAGCGCTGCTTTGTATTTAAAGGAGACTTAAGAACTGCACACCTGCAACCACAACGTGTCAACAAGGTCATAAAATGGAACATTACTTTTCTGAACTCCGACTTTCAGTTTTTTGAAAAGTGGCTCTGCAGGAAGAGGGAAACCTATGAGTACCCTGCTCATACAACTTAGACAAAAGTATGCTATCCCGAGAAGATACTCTCAGTGCACTCTCAGCACTAAAATTACAACTTACCCACCTGGGAAAGTGGTGTATTGTGCCTGGTTTGTTGTTGTTGTGGTTAAGGGCTGAGGTGGGGAAAATGGATTTCAGTTACAAGGATCGACTCAAAGGGTAGCAATTTTTTGTCAGAAGAAATTATATGGACGCTATCAGCCCAGGCAGCGTAAGCTGAAGCAGAGAAAGTTACCAGCTGAGTCCAAATTACCGAGTAGTTGTCTGATGTTATTTAACCTTTCTGCAAAGATTGCTCCAAGTGTTTTGCTAGAAAGTGGAGAGGGTCATGTTGATGCTTCGGCCTCCCCCTTTATTATCTGGGCAGTACAACTCTAAACAAGGCAACACATTTACCCAAGCTTCCGTGTGCTCCTTGTGACTTTGGGTTCAATTTGCTTCGCATCTCAAGGCGAAGCTCCCTAATTTGCGCTTTCTGAAACAATACGTGAGCCGCAAGGCAGCCATCTTTCAAAATCTGCACTTATTTGACATTTGCAATGCCACGTAAGCCAAATAATATGTACACAAATGCATATACGGGGATAAAGCGTGTGTTTTAAAAGTGCAAGAGTCCATGAAAATAACAAGCAAAAATGTGCATGGAAATGCTGGTGATTTTTTATTATTATTAAAAAAATCACTGGCTGATGTGAATGACTGGAAGAATGAGAAATGGGGGGGGGGGCTGAAAATGACAGATTTGGCCATCCCTAGGCTAGAGAGCTCCATTCTTCTCCCACACCTGGCAGCCTTGCCTGCTGCTGCAGCAGAAACCTTGCATCGTCTCTTGCTCATGAAATGCAAGTGGAACATTGCAAGGATTATGAGGGAGCAGTGGTATCAATGGCAGCTTTCTCCTTCCTGGGGCAATGTCATCACAGGAAGAGAACTATTCACCTGCAGACACCTGCTGCAGAGCCTGCCCTTCTACCTGGGTAACTGTGCTCCTCATCCCTATCTCCTTCAGTTTAAAATGTATGTCCTTGTGTTACCCAGCTAGAGTGAAGACAATGTAGCTCTCCAGTTGTTAGACTGCAGCTTCCACTGGAGCAAGACAGTTTGAGCATCTTACGCCGATCCTGGTCTGACTGCACTGGCTACCAATTAGTTTCCAGGCCCAATTCAAAGTGCTGGTTTTGACCAACAAAGCTGTAAATGGCTCAGGACTGCAATTCCTCAAGGACCGCCTCTTCCCATATGAACCTACCCGGTCCCTGAGATCATTTTTACAGGCCCTCCTTCGTGTGCCTCTTCCTCGAGAGGTCTGGAGGGTGGCAACATGAGAACGAGCCTTCTCTGTAGTAGCTCCCCATCTATGCAATGCTCTCCCCAGGGAAGTTCGCCTGGTGCCTTCATTATACACCTTTAGGAGCCAGGCAAAAATGTTCCTTTTCAAACCAGGCCTTTGATCAACATCCTATGCCCTTTTAAAATGTGGCTATTGGATTGTTGTTGTTTTTATTTTGATTATGTATTTTCGTTTCATATTTTGATTTTGTTCTGTGAACCACCCTGACACCTCTGGGTATTGGAAATTTAAATTCAATAAATCATCATCATATCATCATCATTCCTGACTGTTGGCCATGTTGGCTGGGACTGATGGGAATTGGAGCCCACCGATATCTGGAGAGCCACTGTCTCCAGAAACCTAGTTCCAATGCTAGCCTATCTTGTATCTGTGTCTTATTATGCATCCTCTGTAGGGTCCTTGCCAATGAGTGAGTGGACGATTCAGAGTCAAAGATGGAGAGCAGGTTTTGACAACCATACACAAATAAGTCAGGAAGCAAAATAGTAGGATCTGTATAAAGGGTCACCAGTAATGACTTGGGATTCCCATTGGTATAAGGTTAAACATGTATTTTGTCCCTCTCCCTCTTGGTTGTTGTTGTTTAGTCGTGTCCGACTCTTCGTGACCCCATGGACCAGAGCACACCAGGCACTCCTGTCTTCCACTGCCTTCCGCAGCTTGGTCAAACTCATGTTCGTAGCTTCAAGAACACTGTACAGCCATCTTGTCCTCTGTCGTCCCCTTCTCCTTGTACCCTCCCTCTTGGTAATCAGCCACAATGCATAGTTGTCAGGCTTCAGTGCATTCTGATCCTCTCCCCTCTCACGGCAGACATCCAAGGAAGTAGACGAGGAATTTCCTATCGAGTCTTTATTCAGTAATTCACAGCAAGAGGATCATGTACTCCGCCTCTTAGACTAATGGCGTTGCTCCAACTGAGCTGCTCCCCCCTCCCTTCCTAGCAACAGCACTTGTGTGTCAGTGTGGTGTAGTGGCTAAGAGCGGTAGTCTCGTAATCTGGGGAACCGGGTTCGCGTCTCCGCTCCCCCACATGCAGCTGCTGGGTGACCTTGGGCCAGTCACACTTCTTTGAAGTCTCTCAGCCCCAATCACCTCACAGAGTGTTTGTTGTGGGGGAGGAAGGGAAAGGAGAATGTTAGCCGCTTTGAGACTCCTGAAGGGGAGTGAAAGGCGGGATATCAAATCCAAACTCTTCTTCTTCTTCTTCCCTTTATGGTGGCCATCAGGGTTAATTGTCTCTGTGGCCTTTGCTCTTCCACTTTCAATGCATGCTAGGTTCTGGGAAAAGGGGGGTCAGAAATGCTCTCCAGTGATAATGTGTCAGCTGGCTGCTCTGCCTTTGTCTCCCCCTTTTCTCCTCATAACTCATCTGTTCACCTGTCTCTGAGCTGTGAGCTTCCTCAAACCACTGCTGTAATTCAATACTGCCTTCTTCTTCTCTGGAAGGTTTGGGGGGCAGTCTCCACCATTCCTCCTCAGTCTTGTCCCCCTCAGTCCAGTCCCTGACATCAGTCTTGCAAAGCCAGATCAGCAATGCAACCCCATCCATGCCACCCGACCAGTCGCTACTGGACCTGCCCCCTTCATTTGCGTACCTCTGAATATTTCCCCGAAGTCTGAAAACACCATGCTTTGAGGAAGCAGCTACCTATATTGTGTAAGCCATGGGTGAAAGAAAAAATAAGAAATAGAGAGAAGGATTCACTTTGAGCCCCATCAGCAGAAGGCATGTGTAAAGATGTCTGCTTGTGCAATGGGGCTTTTACTACCCCTTCCCCACATGCCCCCATCTGAAATAAGTGTCGGGTGGGTGGGAGAACCCCCGGAACAGTGCAGGGAGGGGAGTGCTGAGATCATTCCGTCTGGGAGGCTGAAACGCTTGCACTGCAGGCAACATTGAATTCCACCCAGAAATGTTTTCCTGGAACACTTATAAGGACATCCAGAAAAGGACACCTGGCCCCCAATAACAGCAAAATTGAATGGATTTGTTTTTTGGCACAGCTCCTGTTTCTGCTGATGAAGAGGCTGCTCAGTGGGGCATGTGCACTGGAAACACGTGGAAAGTTCATCAATGACAAAGAGAGCTGAGCCTCATCCATTTCACCCAACAGTACTGTTTATGGCACAGATGATGAATGAGACTTGCTGACAATGATGACCTGGGGGGGGCCTTTCGCAGAACACGATGAAGTACAATTAGTGCTCGGGGCTCTTGAAGAGTGCAATACAATGCAATAAATACTTCCCATGAAGTATTAAAACACATTTTTAAAAGAGGGAAAAGATGATGCCCTAAAAGGGAAACCAGCAGTGAATGTCCTAACAGCCTGTAGGACATGGGGAAATGTGCCTGTCTGGTGTACAAAATAAGATTGGGGGGGGGGAGGCGACTGTTGTGCTCTTGCACAGATCCCACTCATTATTTAAAATATTTGTGAATCACCCATAATCATAGATCTAACTGATTTACCGCAAAATAAAACACAGAATAGCTTGCACCATAAATTAAACAGCAGAGTAATCAAAGTGGCTAGATAAAATTAATGCCGTGGAAATGCTTGGTGAAATAAGAATGTTTTCATGACAGGCCAAAATCCATACAATGTCGGTATCCAAACCACACTTCCACAGAGAAGATGTTCTGCCATGCAGGGACTGCTCTGCTGAATGCTCTCTTCTGAGGAGAGTTGGATTTTGGGGGCACGAGGCAACTCCAAACACTCAACCTTATTATCCCAGTGATCTATCCACCCTATAGGGAGTGAGACACTCTTTAATGTATTGTCAATTTGGGCTTGGTCCAGGCCTCAAAAGGGATGAACCAGAGATGGAGGTGTGTGACCCCGTGATTATGGACAGACGACTTCCTGAAGAGCTTTGGGCATATAGTGACTGTTTACCCCTGACTAGAGTTTTGAATTATGGTGTTGGAGGAGACTCTTGAGAGTCCCATGGACTAGAAGAAGATCAAACCTATCCATTCTGAAGGAAATCAGCCCTGAGTGCTCACTGGAAGGACAGATCCTGAAGCTGAGGCGCCAATACTTTGGCCACCTCATGAGAAGAGAAGACTCCCTGGAAAAGACCCTGATGTTGGGAAAGATGGAGGGCACAAGAAGGAGGGGACGACAGAGGACGAGATGGTTGGACAGTGTTCTCGAAGCTACCAGCATGAGTTTGACCAAACTGCGGGAGGCAGTGGAAGACAGGAGTGCCTGGCGTGCTCTGGTCCATGGGGTCATGAAGAGTCGGACACGACTAAACGACTAAACAACAAAACAACAACAAAAGAGTTGTGAACTTATTTATGGTCCACGCCTGCAGACTAATGGAACCTCATGAATTCCTGGATATTCAGGGAGATTTTCCAATGGACAAAGCTGGAGTGGGGCCAATGACAACTTGAGACAGCCCCAAGGCTGTCATGGAGGCTATGAAGCCCCAAGAACATGGAGAGGAGCCCATGTTGGTGCAATTGGGCTAGAAGTGTGTGAGTGTGTATCCCAGGGTGTGTGTGTATCCCAGGGCTGCCATATTTTGAAGCGCAAAAAAGAGGATGCTATGACGGCTCTCATTTTAATACCCCTACTCAATATAGGCTCTAGAAGTTGTGATATATTGTGATATATTGCTGAGGGGGGCAGGAGAAGAGAAGAGGAAAGCAAGTCTTCAGCCACCAGTCATGTCTCATCCAGAAAGCATAGGCAGAGACATTTTAGCAAATTTTAAAAATCCACCCAGGCAGAAATTTTACTCCTGAAAAAGAGGACATGTCCTGGAAAAAGAGGACACATGGCAACTATAGTATCCTGAGCACTCTGGAAGCAGCTGTAAGTGTTTCGCTTGCCAATAAAAAGTTAACTAAAGGTGTGCCTTCCTTATCTGGATCCGCAAAGGATCATGGGAGTGTTCATTCCCAGTGGGGATCATGGGACATAGTCAAGGCATAGGTAAAGGTAAAGAGTAAAGGGACCCCTAACCATTAGGTCCAGTCATGGCTGACTCTGGGGTTGCAGCCCTCATTTCGCTTTATTGGCTGAGGGAGCCAGCATACAGTTTCCGGGTCATGTGGCCAGCCGCTTCTGGAGAACCAGAGTAGCTCACGGAAACGCTGTTTACCTTCCCGCCGGATCTATTTATCTACTTGCATTTTGACGTGCTTTCGAACTGCTAGGTTGGCAGGAGCAGGGACCGAGCAACGGGAGCTCACCCCGTCACGGGGATTCGAACTGCTGACCTTCTGATCGGCAAGTCCTAGGCTCTGTGGTTTAACCCACAGCACCACCTGCATCCCTAGTCAAGGCATAATCCCCAGCAAGAAAAGATGGTACTTTCTTGGGAAGCACCAAGGTAACATGCATTTGTTTTTAGTCCTGGGTGTAGAGGAACAGGAAGAAAGAAGAAGCAGGCGCTCCATGCAGCTTCTTCAAGAGTTTGATTGAGCCACTCACAAAGCCCAAGTGGTTCCAGGGCAATTGCCTCTTCCTAAGCATAGCTATTTTGATTGCTGCTTCTTATCCACTCTTCTGTCAGCTGCAAATGAACAAATAAATACATTTCTAACCCCCCCCCCCAAAAAAAATCAACAGAGGTAATCTCTTCTTGAAGGAGAAATAACCTTTGAACAACTGCTGAATTTAAACCTGCATTGAGAGGGAATATTTTAACTCCTCTACAAAGAATGCTTTTAATATAGCATCAAGCGTGTATAAGGAAGCTCTCAGGAAAAGCTCTATATGAGGGTCTTCCCTGATTATGCTACTGTGTTAACACAAAACACAGCTGATTCCAGGTGTCATAACCTGAATGAGGGTTTAAAGCTGCGGCCAGATATTCATAACCGCAAACCTATTCACTCAGAGTTTACCAAACTGATTATTTAACTCAGAGCTTTCCAAACTTTTCATACTGGTGACGCACTTTTTTAGACATGCATCATTTCGTGACATAGCAATTCAGCTTTAGTAGCAAACCAGAAGTTAAACAAACCCCTTTCCAGCCCCCTGGAGGAGTGTGGGGAGCATTCACATGACATACCTACACAACGCAGCCAAAACATGTGTCGCGACACAGTTTGGAAAGCTCTGGTTTAATTAATAGATTTGTGTCTATGGAGTCAGGATGGAAATTATGCTGCACATCACCTTAGGCTCACAATGGTCTAAACCACTGAGTCTCTTGGGCTTGCCGATCACAAGGTTGGCGGTTTGAATCCCCGCGGCGGGGTGAGTTCCCGTTGCTCGGTCCCAGCTCCTGCCCCATCTCTTAATCCCAGAGATTTACAAAAAGAAAAACACACACCAATAAATATATTTTAGCAAGGGGCAAGATTGAACAAAGCATAGATGCACAAAACACACACACACACATATGGGATGCAGGTGGCGCTGTGGGTTAAACCACAGAGCCTAGGACTTGCTGATCAGAAGGTCGGCGGTTCAAATCCCCACAACGGGGTGAGCTCCCGTTGCTCGGTCCCTGCTCCTGCCCACCTAGCAGTTCGAAAGCACTTCAGAGTGCAAGTAGATAAATAGGTACTGCTCTGGCGGGAAGGTAAACAGCGTTTCCGTGCGCTGCTCTGGTTTGCCAGAAGCGGCTTAGTCATGCTGGCCACATGACCCGGAAGCTGTATGCCGGCTCCTTCAGTCAGTAAAGCGAGATGAGCGCCACAACCCCAGAGTCGTCCGCGACTGGACCTAATGGTCAGGGGTCCCTTTACCTTTACTATTTTGAGGGGAAGGCTTGTGCACAATGGCTGATTAGCCGCTGAGGATCTCAATGGTTCATTATCACATAATCATGGTGAAAGAAAGTTTGTGTGCCCACTGTTCCACCATGAAAAGACTTCGACTGCCCTGCAATATTTGAACCAATCTCATCTCCAAAGAGATGAGCCCCAAAAGGCTAAAGTATATAACTGGCTTAGAGCTGCCTACTCTGCCATCAGTTTCTCCTCAGTAAAGAGGGAGTAGATCATTGTGTCTTGACTGTTTTCTTTAAACAATAAATATTGCATGTTTTGGCTGGTGTATCACAGGCATTTTATATGACACTCTTACGTTTGGATAGCTATTCAGATTTGATGAATGCTATTGCTATTTTAGAAAGCTCACCATCTCGAAAGAGGGGAGAAAATACTAATTTAGATAGCCACAGGAAGGCCCATAGACAATTGGTTTTTAGACTTCCTGGCCGACTCATACCTGCCAGCTCAGAACAATTGGGTGGCGGGCAGAGAGAATTGCTGATTTTCATTTGGCAGTATTTCCGCACTGAAAAATAAAAGAAAATGTAAAACTTCTCATACAAGAAGCTCAGAACTGCCGTCCAAACATGAAAGTCTGCCAGAGGGAACAACAAAGGCAGCATTCCATTGTAAAGCAATAATATGAGGGTGGATGAACTATGCAGAAAATAATAATTAACTTTGTCGAACAATTAAAGGAGGTAGGCTGTAAAAGCAATAGCAGTTGCTTTGAAGAATAATATAGCATTGGTTCTATTTTCCTCATAAGAAATAGATGTGATAAGGTGTTGGGGTAGATCTAAGGGAGCTTCCAGACGTGGGTGATTTAGCAGCACCTAATCATTGCTGTTCTACTTTGAGCAGGAAGTAGAATAGCAACTTAGCTTTCAGACATCTGGAATCCTAATATCATTCTGCAGCCAAGTGGACAGCCCACCTTTCCTCAACTACAAATATTAGAAGAAGGATTTTCATTTGTACCACAGAATATGGGGAGACGGTGAAATATTCTTCCCACCCCACCCCACGGGCTGCCATATGTCCTGATTTTCCAGGACATGTCCTGGAATTCGCCTCTGAAAATGGTGAATTGGATTATCTTTCGTAATCGGGCAAATGTCCTGGAATATAGGCATAGGGGGTTAAAATTTTATTTTAAAAAAGATCCAAAACTCAAAAATTCTTGTAGCTTTACTAAAAAAGCCCAACAACTTGGGTTTCCCTAAAACACAACAACAACAACAACAACAACAACAACAACAACAACAACAACAACAACAACAACAACAACAACAATCTCCACAACTTCAGGCAAAAAGAAAAAGAAAAAACTCAACAACTCTGTCTTGATTTTCATTTTTGGAGATATGGCAGCCTTGCAATTTAGTAAGGTTGTCCACCAGATTCAGCCAAGGCCTGAGTCAAATCAAGCATATTCAGGGGGACATTCAATGAAGATGAATATTGAAAGATTCAAGTCTGATAAAATAAAGTACTACGGAACTATGGAACTCACTCGACAGGAGGCAATGAGTGTGTGGAAGAAAATCAAGCCTTCACACTGTGTTTAGGGTAAAGGTTCTGTTTATTAAGACAAGACAATTGCTTTGGAGAAGACCTCCATCAGTCAGAATCTATTTTGAACTGATCATTAAGGTTAGCTTACCTATGGAGCTAACAGCCTTCTATAGTCACCACAAAGCTATCACAACCCAGTCGATAAGAAAGCACAATAAACTAGTTTCACGGGGACAGCAGCTTTGCTGAAGTCCAGATCTTTGACATTCCATACTTCATTGTTCCACCTTCTCTCCCACCTACATGTCAACTTTCTACTTGTACCCTAAGAGACATGGCCTTATGAATATAAGACCTGTGCAGGCTCAAGCTTATTACAGGCCTAGCTCCTTGCAGACTCCAGTCCCATACATTCTTAGGGTTGCCAGTGAAAATCCAGTTAAATATCCAGTTTTCCTGGATATTTTGCCGATTCAGCAAAAATCCACCCGGACGCCCTTTTGCTGCCTGAATCCTGGACGTGTCTGGGGAAACCCAGACTATTCTGCTTCCACTAGTGCCACCAACTCGGATGGCTTTTCATAATGGCTATGCTCTGTCTCCATGACTGGAGGTAGTAGTGCTTCTGAATATCAGTTGCTGGAAACCACAGAGAAGAGAGTGTTCTTGTCTTCTGGTCCTGCTTATGGGCTTTCTAGAGGCATCTGACAGGAACAAGATGGTGGACTAGATGAGTTGGTGGCCTGAGGCAGCAGGCTGATCTTATGGCCTTGTGTCCTTAAATAACTAGAGCAATCTATACAGGCCATAATCAGCCAAAACTAAGGTTGCCACCCATCCCTTAAAATTTAGGATTTTCAAAACAGCAGTGTCCCCTGTCCCAGTTGGGATGCCTTTTGTCCCATTTTCAAAGTCATAACAAAATAAAATTGGCATAAAGGTTTCCTCACCCTAACTTGCTTGCTAGGCACCTTGGAGGTTAAGCCCTCCCTCCAAAGCTGGCTGTTTGATGCTCCAGGCTAGCCAATAAAGCTTGCCAGCCGGTAGATTCTTCTGGGTTGAGCTGAGCTCTTGCCAATGGCTCTAAGAGGATGAGCGAAATGCTTTCTAGAGCAGCAGCCTCAGCCCCTTCAAAGCTAAGAATTTGTTGCGCTCTCTCTCTCTCTCTCTCTCTCTCCCCCCTTTCCCTCTCCCTCTCCCGCTTCCTTCCTTCCTTGGCTGGGTTTCTACAATTATCATCCTTCTGGAAGGCAGAAATTCAGTAGATAGTGAAGACTTCCTTTCAATACTGTTCTCGGAATATTTGCAGTTACTGATAACAGGGGTGAAGGAAGAACGTGTGTGTTGGGGGGCTGTCCTGGGTGTCACCACTGAGGGGATGACAAAATGCTGGGTGGCACTCGTGGCGGGGCCTGCAGCGTACCCGAGCCACACGTCTCTCTTGGGAGTGACACGGTGGCTTGGGCTCCCACAGGCTCCATGCTGCCCCAAACAGTCCGCCCACTGTCTTCCCCTCAGCAGTAGGGCAGCTGAGTGGGAGGAGGCAGGCAGTCTCCTCGGAGGCCCCATGGAGCATCCTGCACTGCCCTGGCTGGCTCCGCCCCTGCGGATGGCCGGCCCTGCCCCTTGGCGCAGGGCACGCACGCCACCCCAGGCACTCGATCGGCTTGCTCCACCACTGACTGACAGCTTCCATTTGATCATTGTAATGGATTGCTTTGAAGTCATTTTTTTTTTTTGCACCAGGAAAAGTAATTTTTAGCCCCCCAGTTCTCCCCGATCTGTCCTTTATTTTGCCTGACCTGTCCCGTATTTTGCCCAACCAAAGATGGCAACCCTAGCCAAACCCCCACAGGACAGATACACCTGGTGAAATTGTGCAGCTGTTCCATTGTGTTGAACAAGGTAGAGTTTTTTGATCTCTTGAAAGCGAAAGGAAACTGAACAGGGAAAACAGGAGGAGGATGTTTTGACCACAACTTCATGAAAACGCTCCATTAAAAAAGAGGAGAGAGAAAAGCATGTTTTTCCCAGTGTGTCCAGTGTGTTAGCAACTGAAGATTACGTAATGAAAAGATCCTGCAGATAATCAGGAATCATACATATTTCTCCCTAAAATATACGGTATTTTTTGCTCTATAGGACCCACCGGACCATAGGACACACCTTGTTTTAGAGGGGGAGAACAAGGGGGAAAAATTCTTCCCCTCTCTGCTCAGCGCCCCTTCAGCAAAGCGACAGGAGAAACGGAGCCCCTTCCATTTTGCCTCCCGCTTGGCTGAAGTGGCGCTGTGCAGCTCTCCCTCTCTGCTGAAGCCAGGAGAGTCTTGCTCTCCCAGCCTTAGCGAAAGGAACCCGAAGCTTGCGAAGCACAGCGGGAACTCGCGCTGCACTCCCAAGGCTTCAGGCGGCTATCCCTGAAGCCTGGAGAGTGAGAGGGGTTGGTGCTCACCGACCCCTCTCCCTCTCCAGGCTTCAGCGAAAGCAATGCGAAGCCTCCGGAGCGTGGAGGGAGCGCTCCCTCTGCGCTTCGGAGGCTTTGTGTTGCTATCGCTGAAGCCAAGGAGCCTGCATTCGCTCCATAGGATGCACACATATTTCCCCTTAATTTTTGGAGGGGGGAAAGTGCGTCCTATAGAGCGAAAAATACGGTGCATATGTGTACTCATTTATGAGCCAAGAAGTGCATTGCAAAATTAAAACAACTGTGCGTTCTGATCCACATATTACACTTTTGGGAAACGTAAATGATATTGGTTTGCCTTAAAAACGCACACCAAATGAAATTATCCAGAATTCCCTGCCTCAATTTCCATTTGTCAAATAGACATAGTTTGCTGGCATTCACTGCCTGTTGGGCGACAATGTGAAAGACAACTGGCCTAAAGCATAATTGTCCAAGTCAATTAGTTTGGGTCTGTTGGAGTTTACACCATATGTACAATGACTTAGGAAAAGCAGAAAACAAGAAGTGGCTAGCACAATTGTTCCAAGGCAGTGCACACAGGAGTACACTTTTGAAGGCACATTGAGAGGGGTAGACCTTGGTGATATGCCACCCTGTGCAAGGCCATCTGATGCCCTCCTCCCAGCCCTTGTGGCACCAGCTTAAGCAAGGCTCTTGCAGCCTCCTTTCTCCTTCCCAAAGCCCGTTAAGTGCTTGCCTGGCTTTGGGAAGGAGAAGGTGTACTCTAGGACCTTGGCGGAGTCCTTATGTCCCAGACTTCATCATCTTGCATATCAGTTTCTGAAGGAACCAAGAGAAGTGGTCCCTATGATTTAGAGACATGGTTACTTCCACTGACCTGAAGATGGGCTTGGAGAGTTGAAGAGAAAACAATGCAAGTGTTAAATTGATAGGTTGAACCATCTGATCGCACAAAACAACGTAATTGAATGTTGTTCTGCACTGCAACAGGGAAGATGGCACACAACCAAATTGCCCAGCAGTTGGCATAACCTACTAAAGAATTCTTTTAAAAGGTCAAAAAAAAATACAGCTTTAAGGCTCCCCATGGTCTTCTTGCTGGTTTGGAAGAAGAAGAAGAAGAAGAAGAAGAAGAAGAAGAAGAAGAAGAAGAAGAAGAAGAAGAAGAAGAAGAAGAAGAAGAAGAAGAAGAAGAAACTGCCTAATAAACAACAGCAGCAGCAGCAACTTTTATTTGTAATCCTCCCTTCCCGGCTGAAACTGGGCTGAGGGTGACTAACATCAAATATATACCATTGTATTGTAGTATACAACTTGTAGGCCTTTTCATTCCTGTTGCGTCCGACATTGCAAATGCACGTGAAGTGCAAAAGACTCAGCCATCACCCTTCCAAGATGGCAAATTTGCAATTCAATAGCTCTCATGTGATCTAAGATTAATGCTCTCATGTGAAATAACACAGAATTGTTGTTGTTGTTGCTGTTGTTGTTGTTTAGTCGTGTCCAACTCTTTGTGACCCCATGGACCAGAGCACGCCAGGCACTCCTGTCTTCCACTGCCTCCTGCAGTTTGGTCAAACTCATGCTGGTAGCTTCGAGAACACTGTCCAACCATCTCGTCCTCTGTCGTCCCCTTCTCCTTGTGCCCTCCATCTTTCCCAACATCAGGGTCTTTTCCAGGGAGTCTTCTCTTCTCATGAGGTGGCCAAAGTATTGGAGCCTCAGCTTCAGGATCTGTCCTTCCAGTGAGCACTCGGGGCTGATTTCCTTCAGAATGGATAGGTTTGATCTCCTTGCAGTCCATGGGACTCTCAAGAGTCTCCTCCAGCACCATAATTCAAAAGCATCGATTCTTTGGCGATCAGCCTTCTTTATGGTCCAGCTCTCACTTCCATACATCACTACTGTGAAAACCATAGCTTTAACAATACGGACCTTTGTCGGCAAAGTGATGTCTCTGCTTTTTAAGATGCTGTCTAGGTTTGTCATTGCTTTTCTCCCAAGAAGCAGGCATCTTTTAATTTCGTGGCTTCAATATAGCTCCATTGAAAATCCCCTTCAGTAATATACACAGGCATTTTCCATTTCAGTGTCAATTAAACAATTATACTTAACGAAACCTTTCTCTATGTACTTTCTCCAGAGCATACATGATTTTTAAAAAAACTTCTATCATGCCACTTCTTACTTGCCTTTTCTCTAAACTGAAAAGTCCCAAATGCTGCAACCTTTCTCCATGTGGAAGCCACTCCATCCCTTTGATTGTTTTCTGAAGCCCTTTCCAACTCTATAATATCCTTTTTGAGATGAGGCAACCAGAACTTCACACAATATTCCAACCAAATATTCTGTAGAAAAATGCATGTAACTGGCAGCGGTGGGGTAGGGGGACTTTCTGGCTAAAATGTGTTTACCAAATGGCATAGAAAACTGTAAATTACAAGAAAAGAAGACTGAAATGTTGGTGAATGTTGATGAGGATTAGGAAGCAATGCCGATATGTGGAGAAATAAACATTAAGATTGGGAAGATTGGAAATTGAGAGGAACCAAAGTTCCTCCTCCTCCTCCTTCATTGAATTTATATACCACCCTATACCCAGAGGTCTCAGGGCATTTAGTAGTGAGTGAGGGTAGTGAACATGAGACTGGTTGCTGATCTTTTCTTGAGCTGCTCCAGGCCAGAGCCAGTGTGGTGTAGTGGTTGAGAGTGGTAGTCTTGTAATCTGGGGAACTGGGTTCGCGTCTCCGCTCCTCCACATGCAGCTGCTGGGTGACCTTGGGCCAGTCACACTTCCTTGAAGTCTCTCAGCCCCACTCACCTCACAGAGTGTTTGTTGTGGGGGAGGAAGGGAAAGGAGAATGTTAGCCGCTTTGAGACTCCTTAAAGGGAGTGAAAGGCGGGATAACAAATCCAAACTCTTCTTCTTCTTCTTCATATTATAGAGGCTGCAGTATCTAGCTGGGAAAGTAGAACTGCTGGCTTATCACCGCAATGGGGAACACCTTTAGAGACACAAAGCAGACACACACTCTGCCAGACTGGAATCCCGAAGGGTTGCAGGCAGGCATCTGATGGGTGCAGCATCGTCTTCACTTTTGTTTGTTGCTACCCTCCCTGGGAAATGGTAACCTCTGGGCAGTCAGTGAATGTGAACTGGCCCCTTCCACAGTGTGAATTAAATGAGGCTTTAGGGGATACTAGCCTGTTAGTTTCTGTTCTTATCACTGTGCAGCTGCGTGGAGTCACAGGACTCTGTTTACATTCCAGAGACAGTCCAGACTCTTGGAAGTCTCACGGGAGGGGAGACGGGATGTGACATTAGTGGTTTCCTGTTTCCTTTGTTCCTTTGTTCAGTTGCTCTCTGCTTTCATAGAGAGAGGATGTATTTTCTGTTCTGTGTAGTTTAGAAATAAAACTCTTTTCAATGTAGCCAAACCTCTCGTCTCTTCCCTATGCTGGGAACCCTGCTGGATAGAATGTGCTTGAGGCCTTATCAAATTTGGGCTCAGGTCATTAAATACGTCAGAGGCGATTTCAAAGGCTCGGCTCAGAGGAAGATGAGGCTTTATCGGCTTGGCTGAGCGGAGTTCCGACATAGCCAACCACAAAGACAGCTCCCTGGCAGGGCCACGGTTAAATCTTCTGCAGCCACGCCCAAAACCAGCACTGATTGGCCAGCAGGCCCTGCGTGGTCCCACCCAGCACTGATGATGTGTCCAGTGCAATGCGAGCAAGGGGTGTCAATCTCCGCCCCCTCATGCTGGATCACTATTGGATCATGGATGCCCGGCCATAACACCGCCCACCAGAGAAGGTGAGCAGACTTCTCATTTTGGGGCATCCGGAAGAAAGTGGCCATCACATAGGGTCACCTCATTTCAATGGCAATATGACGGTGACTATTTCAGCTGCTGCGATAGCCAGACCTAGTCCCCCAACTTTAGCACCGCTTATTTATTTATTTATTTATTTATTTATTTATTTATTTATTGTTTCTGCTGGGATGTTTTTCTTGGCTGACACTTCCCAATCTTCAGGATTTGGAGAGAAGGATATAGGGGTGCTTTCATTTGTGGCTTTTCATTCTCTCCTTTTCATAGCACAGAACAAAAGGTGAATATGTTTTCTTTTTATACATAAAGCTGCCCATTTTTCTTCTCCACTAGCACAATCCACAAGGAAGCGCAGAGTAAGACTCATTTGAAATCATATAATGTCTACTATTCACACATAACGATCACCTTCTTTATATCCCATCCATCAATACTATCGGTGATGATGGGACTGAATAAAATCTTCCCATTTCTTTTTATCCTGAAGCTGCCTCGCAGAATCATTTATCTTTAGACCTTTTCATTGGATATAATTCTTTATTGTATCTATGCACTTCATTTTTTGGTTCCCTCTGCTCTGCATTCAGTGGAAAAGCAATGTGTAAAGAATACTTCCAGAATCCATTTAGGACACATATTTCAACCCAAACAGAGGCTTTAAAAATTCTTTGATAAAAAGGTATTTTCTTTCATGGTTATGCTTATAGCTTGGATAGGACACACATCAGCTCAAATCATGCCCTCTCTATAACAGGATGTTAATTACAACCACCATCTCCAAGTTCAATCATATACATTAATGTGTCATGTTTTATTATGTTTTTGCATATGTTGGAAGCTGCCCAGAGTGGCTGGGGCAACCCAGTCAGATGGGTGTGGTACAAATAATAAAATTATTATTATCAGTGCTATTTTTCTAGAAAAAGAGGTGCCGGAACTCACCATGAATGCCTCTTTCATTCTCTAGGCCTGGGCAGGCCGGGTCTTCCTGTTATATACCTGCTGGGATTGACAAGGCATATGACCCTCACCTGAACCTCATAGCTCTCCTGACAGGTGATTTGGTCTGCAGCCACAGTGTGGAAATAAAGGAGGAGATTGCCCACCAGATACCAGGCACTCTACTATTCAAATTAGGCCCCAGTGTTGTTCTTACAATCCCCTTCTCAATGAATTAATCAATTTTAATCTAGCATGTAAATTCTCAAAAAAATCTTATTTGTTAATTTGAGCAACTACTGCTCTCACTTCATTACAAACAGTATTTCTACCTGCAACACACTTGCGCAAACCTGCTCCTCTTCTTTTCACAGATATTTTGTTTCCATTTGCAACTGTAGCTGCCTCTAATGTGTTATCATTTAACTATTTGGGGGAAAATTAGCAGCAGATGTCATGTGCATGGAAGTTGCCAAATCAATTAACCAACTAGAAGGGTTACTGTTAATAGCACCAGTTTTCCTATAACTTGATATTGCTGGATAGTTCTAATGAACTACAAAAGCATTTTTAGTTTGCTTTCTGTTGCCACCCTGGAACTTTTCTTTATTGGTGCCACTTTGTTTTGTACGATTCCTTGCAAATTAAGGAAAACAACTTTCCTGCTTGTATATGTTGCTAATATAATTTTGGTTACTGAGGACAAACAAGATTGTACAAAAACAAGATTGGGTGCAGGCCTGGCCAGGACAAAGGCGTCCTGTAACAAAGGTGACCTGTGTGCTTGCTTGCTTGCTTAACAGCTGTTGGGAACTTCAAAGTCCCGGCTCTCCCTTCTTATGGTCTTTATATTGGACCTGGAGACTCCAATAGAGAGCATTCCATGTCAAGAAGGAGGGCAAGTGGGCACCCTATCAAATGACAGGGCAGGAGCTACACGGAGCAGGGCCTTTTCACTGGTGGTGCCCATTGTATGGCTCGCTCTTCCCAGACGTGCTCTCTTTTGGCCTGTATTTTGGAGCTTTATAATTTAGGAAGACTTTGGAATAACTGGTTGACAAGTCTTATCAGTCGCTGATGTGTGGGCGGATTTTATTTGCTGCTATTCTGGGCTCCTGGTGCACCAGGGTTTACACCACCATAATAGAGTTGGCCACGATGCCAGAAGGGATACAATTTACGAGCTTTCTCCATTATCTGCACAGCAGGGGTGTTCAGTCAACAGTGCAAAGGTTGAGCTGAAGTGTTTCCTGCTGGTTACCCACTGGCTAGCCCTGAGTTTCATGGCTGCTGGGCCTGAGTTGCCCTTCCCTTGCATGAAGTCTTGAGTTTGCAATTTTGGGAGAGGGGAGGTTGTCTGCTGGGGAGCGGGCAGCCTGGCGAGATCCCCTAGATTTTGAGGCCCTGGGCTTCAGCTAACTTAGCCTATACATAAATCTGGCACTGCCCAGTGGTTTCTAACCTTTATGGGAATGAGGACCCCTTTATAACTTTTTAAAAAATCCATAAAGCCTCCACATGCTAATTGTTGTAATTTTAGGGTTCATTATTTGAGGAAATATATATGAAATGAGGAGAGTTTAAAGGGTACACCTGGCAGCTTCTGTCATAAGCTGAAGACGGACACACCTCTTCCTACTGCTACTGGCTACCCTAATCTCTTTTTGAGTGAAGGACTGCATCGCAAAATTGGGAGGAGACTGACATTCAAACAATATATGTGCTTTGGCTGCCTCATTGGTTTGAGAAATGAAAATTAAGCAGGTTCACATTAAAATGCAAACAGAACAAATTTATACCCCATCCATACTGATGATATCAGTAACAATAATAATCAGGGGTGCAAACTTGAATAAAATTGGGGGGGCAGGTAAAACCCACCCCGCATAATCAATCACAAGATGTGGTGAGCACACAACATTTGAATGGCAATGCCCATCAACTTTGGGGGCCCTGCCCCCCAAAATATTCTACTGGCGGCCCAAAGGGACCTTGGCCCCTAGGAGTTGACTCCTATGGTAGTAATAATAATAATAATAATAATAATAATAATAATAATAATAATAATAAGGAAACCAAACAGGTTGCATTCATTAACAAGTCCATGACACCAGGCAAAAGTAAAATGAGAAGAAAACTAGAACTTATGTTCACATGTCATGGGGGTGTAAATATGTACACTTTTTTGGCAAAGGGTGTTTAAAGAGATAACAGAAATCACTGGGTTCAAACTGACCAAAAGTCCAGAGGTAGCATTATTATCAATTTACGATGGGGTGGAAGGTTCGCAGGCTATGAACGACTCGCTCACAAATTTATTGACAGCTGCACGAGTTATTATAGCTAGTAAGTGGAAGGGGCAAGGGGAATATAAAATGGAAGAATGATATAAAGAGGTGTGGGATATAGCTATTAATGATAAATTAACATGTGCTATTAAGGTAAGACTGGGAATATGCAGGAGAAATTATTTTTGAGGAGATATGGAAAGTATTTGCAGAATCTGTACAGAAAGGGGCCAAACCATTAAACAGGTGTTGGAATTTTGGGAGGTTGGATAGTTACAAAATGGAATGGTCTTGGGGTTGGGGGTTCACATTTTTAATTTTAATTATTTATTATTACTTTGCCAAAATAAATAAATAAATAAACAGTAAGTACAGTGGTACCTGGGGTTAAGTACTAAATTCGTTCCGGAGGTCCGTTCTTAACCTGAAACTGTTCTTAACCTGAAGCACCACTTTAGCTAATGGGGCCTCCTGCTGGCGCCGCGCCGCTGAAGCACGATTTCTGTTCTCATCCTGAAGCAAAGTTCTTAACCTGAAGCACTATTTCTGGGTTAGCGGAGTCTGTAACCTGAAGCATTTGTAACCTGAATTGTATGTAACCTGAGGTGCCACTGTAAAATGGAAATAAGACAAGGCCCCGCTATCTAAATGTTTGCATTTTCCACCCCAAATTCAGTTAGTGCCAGTAGTTTACAAATAAACACATCCTCAGCCTAATGAAGCCATTCTGCTTGATTGCTCCCATAGTAAGAAACTCTGATAGAGCTTCATTTAAAACAGGAAAGGGTACACATTGCATTTGCTCCCATTCAAGTCACTAGGAGAGACAAATGAAAGTTTGGAGTATCATGAGACTAAAACGGAGGAGAGGAGACGGATGGGAAACAGGGCACTGGTGGCAGGAGCAAGCAAGAGACTAAAGACAGTTTGCAGTGCTAGAAGTTCATTTGAACACAGCAATTTGAAAACAAGCTCAACGGGGGACAATCTATATTATCTTTTATTTGCTGAATCTTTATTTGGTTTTTACTACTGCCAATTCCACCCCTGCCGTTCAGACCTGGCAGCTAAATTCCCCCTGCTTTCCAGCAGCTTTTACAAGACAGCAACAATTATATATATATATTCCAAACTGGCAAAAGAACAAGGTTGCTGAGGTACAAGAGCAAGGGCAGAAAGAGAATGAATCTGGGGGTGGAGTGATGGCCCCAGTTCCATTTTGCCGTTATGCCAGGAGTAGGATCTTTACTCTGTCCCACATCGCCTGCCCATAGCTGTCAACTTACAGATTTGAAAATAAGGGACCAGCAGCCTCGAAAATAAGGGATCAAGAAAATTGGCTTCCAGGTGGAAAAATCAAAATTAGAAACAGAACTGTTAGAACCCAAAACTAAGATTTTGTCAAAGATGTATAACTTGCTGTTGAAATGGAATACTCAGGATGAAACGGTGAAATCTGCTATGATTAAATGGGCACAAGATGTTGGACATAACATAATGATGGCTGACTGGGAACAGTTTTGGACCACAGGTATGAAGTTTACGGCATGTAATGCCTTAAGAGAGAATATTATGAAAATGGTATACAGGTGGTACATGACCCCAGTCAAGCTTGCAAAAATCTATCATCTGCCCGATAATAAATGTTGGAAATGTAAAGAAACTGAAGGTACATTCTTTCACCTTTGGTGGACGTGCCCAAAGATTAAGGCTTTCTGGGAGATGATATATAATGAATTGAAAAAGGTATTTAAATATACCTTCTTGAAGAAACCAGAGGCCTTTCTCCTAGGCATAGTCGGCCAATTGGTGCCAAAGAAGGACAGAACTTTTTTTATGTATGCCACAACAGCAGCAAGAATACTCACTGCAAAGTATTGGAAGACACAAGATCTACCCACACTGGAAAAATGGCAGATGAAGGTGATGGACTACATGGAACTGGCGGAAATGACTGGCAGAATCCGAGACCAGGGAGAAGAGTCGGTGGAAGAAGATTGGAAGAAATTTAAAGACTATTTACAGAAATATTGTAAAATTAATGAATGCTAGAATGATGTTGGATAGAAATTAAGTGGTTTTCAGCTGTAATATTATAAGGAAATATGAAAAATGGATTACTAATAGGTAAAAATTTAACGCTACAATAGCTTAAGATTAAAGACTAGGATAAACAAAGAGGGTAAGGATTTGCTGAACCAACAAACTGAACTGGAATACAAAAAAGGGAGGCATGAGGAGGTCCGGGAAATAAGCTAATGAAAAATAAGTAATGGAAAGAATGAGTTGTTTTTAACCATTTTTATTTTGTATTTTCTTACTTTTTTATTTTTATTTTGTAATACTTTGAAAATCTTAATAAATATCTTATAAAAGAGAAAAAAGAAAATAAGGGATCAGCAGCCAAAATAAGGGATTTTCCAGCCACAGGTATGTTCAACTTCTGAGCCCCTCCGAGCCAAAGGCAGAAAGCCCAGCCAGCAGCCAAACGAAGCCTCAAGTGGTGGTTCCCACAGCGCAGCAACCCAGCAAATGGGATGCAGCAAGGAAAACCACTGTCACCTCTCCGCTGGGAAGCGCTGAGCAAAGGCGAGTCCCCAGGCAATGCGGCCGATTTGATCGGCACAAGGCATGCAAGCTCCACCCCCCAGTCGTTCTTAGACTCCTTATTGGGTGAGCAACACAGTTGGAGCCTCCCTCCTCCCTGGCCGGCAGGGAGGGAGGGAGAGGAGCTGCTTCCTTTGAAACCCGGGAAATTTAAGGGACATCATCAATAAGGGACAGCAGCAGGGTGCTGGAGTAAGGGAGTTTCCCGCCAAATAAGGGACGGTTGACAGCTATGCGCCTGCCTTTGGATTAAACTTGAGAGAAATTCTAAAATTAATTTTGGAATTGGAATGTGCACAGTGTGCATCCTTTTTATCCTTTAAAAGCTACTGATGTTCATAGAGTAAAACGTCACAAACAAAAAATGGGGGTGCAGATTACACAATCACATTAGGAATTATTTTTGCACGACCATTGAATCTCTTGTAAGCAATGGAAACCTGCAAAGGGGAGGGGGGAGATGGGAACTGAAAACTGCCGCATCTGTGAAGTTGGCTGAACAAATAAAAAATGGAAGAATGGCCTCTTGCTAACCCAGCAGCATCACTCTGCAAATAATTTGGACCTCCGAGTTCTCAAGAACTCAGCTGGGACTCCACAATCTAGAAGCGGGGTGGGGATTCAGATGCAGGAAATGATAGATGCATCCTTAAAAAGGCTAAAGGGACCCCTGACCATTAGGTCCAGTCGTGACTGACTCTGGGGTTGCGGCGCTCATCTCATTTTATTGGCAGAGGGAGCCGGCCTACAGCTTCCGGGTCATGTGGCTGGCATGACTAAGCCGCTTCTGGCAAACCAGAGCAGCGCACGGAAACGCCGTTTACCTTCCCACCGGAGTGGTACCTATTTATCTACTTGCACTTTGACATGCTTTCAGACTGCTAGGTGGGCAGGAGCAGGGACTGAGCAACGGGAACTCACCCCGTCGCGGGGCTTTGACCCACTGACCTTCTGATCGGCAAGTCCTAGGCTCTGTGGTTTAACCCACAGAGCCACCCATGTCCCTAGATGCATCCTTACTTGAACTGAAATAAGTTTTACAACATAATTCAGAGAAATAATAACACATCCAAATTATGGCTAGCACTATTTTACAACAACAACAACAACAAATCAGTTTATTGTGAGGACCATGCCTGTACACAAACATCAACACAACAATAGTTAAAAATATTAAAATTCATTAGGTGCTATGCCAACAAATACCTTCATCCCACAAAATAGAAAGAGAGGGAAAACAAGCAACGAGTTAAACAGACGGTGAAGGGGTCTTTACATTGTCATCCATAAATCTTTCCCTGGCTTTCATGGCCTTCATCACAAAAACCGCTACCACATGGGTAATACGTGGGATTGCATCAACTAACAAAAATTTTACTCTATCTTCAGGATTGGTTATAGAGTCGGGTATAATTTGCAGCAATGCGTCTCTAAAGCCCGAATAGATGGGGCAATAGAGGAGGTAATGTGTAAGATCCTCTTTAATTTTCATAAGGCAAGACTGCTTAAAATGAATGAATGAATGAATGTTTATTATGGCAAACAGCTTAAAATCTTATTCACCTCAGATTCTTTCAGTCAAGGCTAAAATGTTGAAAGTTGTGACAATTTTTACCCTTATATACTTAGAGTTGGATCCAGGCTAAATTAGTTATACTCAGTTTCCACTTAAATCAACAGATCTTAAGTGGTCCTATTGATTTAAATGGTATCCTAAATTCAACTAAATTATCAATCTGGACCCAACCCTTAGATTGTGCAAATATTACTCAAATATTACTCAAGTCTCCGCACCACAATCATCATCATCATCATCATCATCATTATTAGCTATTGTTACCCTTGGCATTATTCCAAGCCCCTTCTAGGTGCTTCTGTTTCTTCATTCCTGCATTAGTCATGTGGATGATTCCACCCCCAATCAGTGATCACATTGTAAACAATACGTAGCCAATCAGATATTGCTGCACTAAAGGCGAGTGATAGCAACTGAGGCAAATGAAGAGTAAGGACAATGCAAACAAATGCAAACTTCCATTTGCTTAAGGAGCATAAACAACCATTGGAAAAGGAAGGAGGGATTTTGTTAGCATTGTTGATCTTTTTCCTGGAAAACCGTTATGAGCAGTTCCAGCTCAGCCCTAATTACTGTTATTATCACAGCACCATTGCTGTTATGTTGGTATGCTACAAATTACATAAATGAAAAAGACAGGTCCTTGTCCCAAGAGGCTTGTTTTATAACCTGAAAGATGACCGTGAAGGAAATAGAGAGGGGAAAGGAAGAGGCTAGACAGAGTCTCTATCAAGAGAGAGAGGAGAGAAATTCAAGAAGCAAAGCTGGTTGTCATGGACTGGTTGGACACAGAGGAATGGTGATAGGAACCAGTAGGGGAACCCTCAAGGGAAGAAGGGTCAGAGTGTAGGGAATGGTGGTGGGACAATGATGAGTGGTCAGAAGGAGAATAATAATAATAATTTAATAATAATTTATTATTTATACCCCGCCCATCCGGCTGAGTTTCCCCAGCCACTCTGGATGGCTCCCAATTGAGTGTTAAAAACAATACAGCATTAAATATTAAAAACTTCCCTAAACAGGACTGCCTTCAGATGTCTTTTAAAAATAGGATAGCTGCTTATTTCCTTGACATCTGGTGGGAGGGCATTCCACAGGGTGGGTGCAACTACCGAGAAGGCCCTCTGTCTGGTTCCCTATAACCTCACTTTTTGCAATGAGAGAACCACCAGAAGGCGCTCAGCGCTGGATCTCAGTGTCCAGGCTGAACGATGGGGGTGGAGACACTCCTTCAGGTATACAGGACCAAGGCTGTTTATGGCTTTAAAGGTCAGCACCAACACTTTGAATTGTGCTCAGAAACATACTGGGAGGAGGAGTTATCAGAAGCTGCAGAGGTAACAGGGCTTAGTGAGCAGGGAGAATCTATGGCAGAGAGCAGTCCAGAATCTGAGACAGAAGCTGAAGCAGGAGAGGAGGATGGCTAAGAGGCAGAGATGAGTCAGGCTGATGAAGAGTCACAGGTGTCTCCCCCTCCTGTTGCGACAAGCTCCCCTCCCTGCTTGTCTTCCAGAACCAGAAGAGGCTTAAAGAGGGCGGAGGATTGGTGACATGCAGACGCAGTCTCCAATTGCTTGGAAATAACTCCGGTGAGGAGAGGATTTAGGCAACTGTGGGGAGGCATTCAGTCTCCGCAACAGCTTCATGGACGTAAGACCTACTGGGGATGGGTTGCTGTGCTCAACAGGCCTGACGCTCCTTGTGTCGATCATGTTTTTACCAATAAAGAGTTAACTCCAACTTGCATAGCCTGATTTGCAGCAGGCTCACCTCCGACACTGGATGTCAGCAAATGCAGTTACACACTTATTTTGAATTTGTGTGGACTAAGGTAGGGGAGATATAATAAGATGGGGTTTGTGGAAGAGGTGGGATTGAGGTGGGATTTGAAGGATGTAAGCAAGAGGTGGCAAAATGTAAGTAGTTTTCTGGGAGGACAAAAAATATTGGAAATCGCAACAGAAACAGGAACGGAGATTGCTGGTGTTCACTTATCCATCCCATGTCCAAAATGAGAATCAATCCAAGGGATACAATTGGTATTCACTTTGGTTGTCGTTTTCAATTTGCAAATGATACACAACTGATTGTTTTCCACCCTTCAATTAGCATTGCATTTCCTTTGCATCAGAGTTATTGTGGTAGAATAACCTAATGACAATGTAACTTGCACGTTGCACAAAGTTGAATAAATTACAGAAGTTACATAATTTCACCACAACAGGCAGTGATGAATAACATTGGTTTTGGCAGGAAACGAACTGCAGCAGAAAGGAAACAGTATCATCTGTAAGGAATATGGAGGGGAACAGAAAATGATGCCTTCTAACATCTCTAGGGAGGACCTTCTAGAATAAGAAGTAGCAAGGGAAATGGGCTGAGGTATTTAGGAAAGCAGGAGACTTTTAGGTGAAGGAGGCTGGAGGAATGGGATGAGGAGTAAAGGTCACAGAAAGAGATCTATCAGAACACAAGGGAAGTTATATCTGGGTAATGTGGAGAAGTGCAAAGTGACAAAGAATTTGAGACAGATGCAGAAGGGCAGGAGTTATATACTTCTCAGCAGCACAGAGTATTTCTCACAAACAATGAACTTTCAGTCACATCATTCCCAAGCTCAGGAAAAGGTGATGCTTCTTGATATGTGTAGCTCTTGGGTGGCTAGGTTCTGAAAGAGGAGAAAAGATTTACCTATTATCTATATGGAGCTATCATATTTTCCCTCCCTGAGGAATACCTATCAAACTTTGTGCCGAAAATTTCACACATGCACTGAATAAAAATATATATCCCAGCTATTCCATCGCTATGTATTTGCTGACAGGCTTTATTTTTCAAATAAAAATAAATGTCTCCTAGTTCATTCTCTCTCTCTTCAGAAATATTGTCTCTTTTTCATTGTTACAACACGAAGTTCTGACATCCTGTACAAACTACCAGATAATCATTCCTTCACAACTTTTGCATCCAGATATTTTCTTGATATTGTATTAGCATAGAGCACAAAAAGTCAGATGAGCTATTTCATCCATATATTATACCTGTGTATTTAATCAAATATGTCAGCAGACCTGCCTACCCCTCGGCCTCTCTTTTGGAAAAGATTTGTTTAAAAATAGACGTGATATGAAGCAAAGGAAAGGTATCTCCTCGCATCACTGAGAGCTCTGTGCACAATTTGATAGTAAGGGAGCCCTGTGGGGTTGTTAGGTTCTTAATCTCTATGAGCTCTTTTATGACAGAACTTGTGGCTATTGATGGATGAATCTTACATGCTGATTTCAGTTTCTCTCCATTTCTCATTATTCCAGTCCTAACTTACATCTATTTGTGAGTTTTGCAAAATACCTCATGAAAATTTTCCCAGACGTTACCAGTTTTTACTTGGATTTTAGGCAAGTCAATCGGAAAAAATCTCAATTTGAAAAATGCCCAGCAACCTTCGGGGTGTCCTGGTCTTTACTTTTTGAAATAATTTTTACCAAGCAATTTTTTTTCCTCATTATAATGTATTTTGTACCCTAGTGTATTAATTTTTGTACATGTTCCTTGGCTGCATTGCAAAATTCAGAGAAGTGCATATTTCAAAGAATGGATGTGTTTCAGTTTGCACATTATTTCAAAAAGTGGGAATTCAGTAAGCTTGCCTTTAAATGAGAACCAAATGGAATATCTCCCCACACCTGGGCCAAACTAGACTAAATATCTGTCACTGAAAACGACAGTTACATTTCCATCTTCAGCTCCTTAGTGTCCCTCTGTTGGGACATTACAGCATTATTTTCCCACCCTGTCAGCAGTCAGTGATGTGGACTAGGATCCAGAAAACCCATGTTTGCTTTTGATCAATTAAACTGGTTGGTTGAATTTTTAAAAAAATCTATAAAGCCTTAAATGCTCTGCAATCCAGATATGTTCTTAAGAAGCCCCATCTGCCACACAAACCATGTTTTAACTGAATGGTTATAATGGCTTGGACAATTAACTTCTGGATGCCCAACCAAGAGCTGATGACTACTGGAGGTGGTTACTGGTAGGGTTGCCATATTTCAAAAAGTAAAAACCAGGAGACTCCAAAAGATGTTGAGTGTTTTTTTAGGAATACCCCAAAATTGCTGAGCACCGCCTTTCAGAAATTCCCCCCAGACATCAATTCCACCTTTGAAATCCCAGCAATGTCTGGGAGATCCCAGATGTTGAGCCCTAGGTATGGCTCAACACCTTCCATGACAAGTCCTGTTGAAGTGAATAGCAGAAAGCTAAGATCAAATCTGCATGTATGGCAGCCCTAGTTACTGGAGACAGGGCTTTTTGTGGCCTCCTTCCTAGGTACAGTGCTGGCCCCAGGACATTGGTGGGGGGTGGGAGCAGGGACCCAGGAACAGCACACTCAGTGGATTTCCCTAACCTGGAAGAGGTGTGGCATGCAAAGTGAGAATCTCTTGGGCTGTACCCAAACAGAAATGGTAGCACTGTTAAGGGTGCTGGGCCTTTTGCTGGTCTGGGGTCTGTCTTGGCTTTATCTTTGTTATCTTTTAAGCACGAGACAAAAGCCACTCTGTCTCTCCAAGCTAGCATTGTTTGTTTAATAGCTTTTTACAGCTGTTTAATGAGTTGCTTCTGCATCTTGGACCATATGTTTTTGTTTCTCTGATTCCTAATGAGTAATTAGTATTGATTGCTTTAAGTGCCGTTTCGCTCGTTGACTGATTTATTGTTTTATGATGTGTATGTGTCTGTGTGTATTTTATATATAGATATTATAAGCCATCAGGGGCCGTGTCTGGCAGAAGGGCAGGAAAGATGAAATAGCTAGATAGAGACAGAATATTATGATGATGGCATGAAACTTGATAAAATCCTCTGGATATTATTTGGTGGGGGGGGGTTTAGATGTGATTTTCTCCCCATGTGTCAGGAGCTGTAGTCAGGTGTAGGTCAGCAATAAAAACCATGGTGTCAAATAAGTTAACCCTTTATTCAAAGAAACCAAAATAGCACAGGCCTCAGCAACTCTTCCCACTAGGTCTTGTCCCAATGAGGCAGTTCCCGTAACAGCCTAAGACCTCTCTTCTCCAGGGTTTTTCTGAAGAAGTTGTAGGCTTCTGCTGCTCACAACCAATCTCTGCTCTGTTCTTTTCATTTCTCTGTGTGTTCTCGGAGACCAGCGGAGAGGGGAGCTGGTTACAGCAAGAGGGGGTGACTCTAGTTCAGTATTGTCAACGCTGACTAGCCAAAACTCTTCAAGGTTTAAGTCAGGAATTTCTCCCAGCCCCACCAGACTGATTCTAGAACCATTTGTAATAAAAGCAGGTGTTCCACTACTGTCAGGTGCTGGCTATCCTCTCCTCCCCCGGTATCCTCAGAGGCAAGAAGAACAAACAGTTTGCAATTTATGGCTTTTTATTCAGTTATCTGGTTGCAAGACAAAAGATGCATGGCTCCACACACAGGAGACGCTGGCTCCTCTTCTGTCCCCAACAACATCCTGAAACCCTACAGGAAGTCACAGGAGTCATATCCCTCCACATTCTCTGTTCTTGAATGTGGAGGAACCATATTATAATAATAATAATATAAAAATAATTTATTATTTATACCCTGCCCATCTGGCTGGGTTTCCCCAGCCACTCTGGGCGGCTTCCGACAGAATATTAAAATACAATAATCTATTAAACATTAAACGCTTCCCTAAACAGGGCTGCCTTCAGATGTCTTCTAAAAGTCTGGTAGTTGTTTTTCTTTTTGACATCTGGTGGGAGGGCTTTCCACAGGGCGGGTGCCACTACCGAGAAGGCCCTCTGCCTGGTTCCCTCTAACTTGGCTTCTCGCAGTGAGGGAACTGCCAGAAGGCCCTCAGCGCTGGACCTCAGTGTCTGGGCAGAATGATGGGGGTGGAGACGCTCCTTCAGGTATACTGGACCGAGGCCATTTAGGGCTTTAAAGGTCAGCACCAACACTGTGAATTGTGCTTGGAAACGTACCTTTGGACTAGGAGAATCTCCCATACTCTCCAGGGAGGTCTCTGCTGTCTGCTCTCTAACTTAACCCTCCTTCTCCTCCACTATCTTGTAACTAGGCATTTCCTCACTCAGCTGCACGTCATCCCTATCTCCCTCTCCTTCTGAAACTGCTGGAGACACAGGGGGGGGGGTTGAAGGGGGAGGGAGCAGTGAAACTTCCCATACACCCTCCTCTTCTGAGAGGTGGTGATCAGGCCAAGAGCTCATTTCCCATTCCTCCTGTTCAGTCCAGTCCCTGACAACTACTGAGCTATGGCACTTCCCCAATGGCAGCTTTCTTCCAGTGCAAATTGCCGATTTGGGGCCCTTGATCCAAATGAGGACCATAGTGGGATCAAAGGGTTAAAGACCATGCCTGGGTCCTTCACCACTTCAAGAGGTCCATGCTGACCATTTCTGAAAGAAAAGGCATGCACTCAAGGGCAAACCACATGGGGTTCAACCCTTAGAAATGATAGTGTGGGTTCATCCCCCCCCACACTTTTGGTCCATCTCAATGTGTCACAAATGAGAATAGTTTGCATCAAAAGTTCGTCATATTGATACTCAGAGTAGACCTATTGAACTTGGTGGACCTGCAAAACTTATGTCTATTAAATGGGTCTTAGAATTACAACCCAGAGCTGCTTCACACTACTAAAACTAATTCAAACTTGTAGTTGGGAAAGAAATGTAATACTTTCACATACAAAAGAGATCACAAATGGGGAAAGTGAAATTGCAGGGGTTGGACTAGATGACCCTTGGTGTCCCTTCCAACTGTACAATTTCAGATCTTGCTTGTGGGCTTTCTACAGGCACTTGTGAGAACAGGATTCTGGACTAGATGGGCCATTGGCTTGATCCAGGAGTGCTTTTTAAAATTATTATGTACTACATCGACTATTTCATATTTTGAAATGGATTTCAGTCAATGTGCAAAGAAGCAGCACTAAAGTAAAGTTGCAAGCATTTTTTTAAAGGAAACCTTTGTAGGATCTTAGATTCTCATTATGGATACAAACAGGCCATTCAATGATGTTATTTTTATTGTAAAAATTCCAGCAGCCTTTCAAGGGGAAATTCAGATTGGCATCTGTAGATTGATCAGTCATTTCCCCGCCACGTAAAGAGGGAATAAACGAAGATGATGGTAATAGGCACCTATTGAACCGTTCCACATTTTCTGGTGTTGCAAATTTATTAAGCAAATCAGCACATTTTTGCAGCTCTATGACAGCTATACATCACAGATAACCGAGCTTGGAGAATGGATCGGCACATTTGTTTCATAAGCTCAATTAGTTGCACAGTCACTGCTCTTTCTGATGGTGGAACTTGTCAATAAAATTAAAATAGCCCGTGCTATTAAAAGCTACTGTACAACTACAGTTATATACATACTTACTGGAGAATAAGTCCCGTTGGATTCAGCGCTTTCAAAGTTGGCATGCACAGAATCACACTGTCAATGCCTTAGCCACTCATGCAAACAAAACCTATTTTTGCAGGTCACCCCAATCTCCGAGTGCTGCGAAATTCCAGGGGTGCCAGGTGCTCAATCAGGGTCTGGGTTTCCTTTTGGAAATGAGATGCTGTCTTTATGATTTGGGGTTTATTTGCATCTATATACAACCTGAGCCTACAACGGAGGGGTTCCTGGTATCAACAGCCCAAGAGGGTCTTACTTTTTCCAAAACCACTGCTTTGAATTCATGCAAAAAGAAGCCATGGCTTTCTCCTCCTCTCCAGTTTTTTGCAGCTTCCCCCCCCCCCAGGGTGGAATTTTTGTTGTTGTTGTTGTTTGGTTGTTTAGTCGTGTCCGACTCTTTGTGACCCCATGGACCAGAGCATGCCAGGCACTCCTGTCTTCCACTGTCTCCTGCAGTTTGGTCAGACTCATGCTGGTAGCTTCGAGAACACTGTCCAACCATCTCGTCCTCTGTCGTCCCCTTCTCCTTGTGTCCCCCATCTTTCCCAACATCAGGGTCTTTTCCAGGGAGTCTTCTCTTCTCATGAGGTGGCCAAAGTATTGGAGCCTCAGCTTCACAATCTGTCCTTCCAGTGAGCACTCAGGGCTGATTTCCTTCAGAATGGAGAGGTTTGATCTTCTTGCAGTCCATGGGACTCTCAAGAGTCTCCTCCAGCACCATAATTCAAAAGCATCAATTCTTCGGCGATCGGGTGGAATCTAGACACATATAAAAAGTGCTGTGAAAATGCTTTTTAAAAAAACGTTTAGCAAAATATTTTGAATTTGCCATAAGCTCACCATCGCCATCTGGTGTCAGCTTAGAATAATGTACTTAAAACACACTTAAAACATTTGCATCTGTATAGCTGAGTCCTAGGCCACATCACAGTAAACTCTGCTCTCCAACTATGCTGTGTCCTTGTAACGGTCTAAGACCTGGAGAAATGGCTTCACCCATTTTCTGCCTGGCACAGAGCCCAGTTTTCTTTGTTCTCTTAATGGCCCATCACCCAGGCAGCTAGCTCCCCACCCATGCCCTTTAGCAGCTCGAAGGCTCCATGACTCACAAAGAATCCAGGAATCCCTACTCCTTTTCTTATTGCTACATGAAATAATTTTTTCTACCTGCATTGCTTGAACTGGTTGCATATTTACTGGACTACAGCTTATTTTCAGAAATCTAAAAATGTTAGACTCTAATTGGGGGCTTGTCCAATCTTTGAGGTTGCGAGGTTTCATTCTCCAGTTCACTTTTCTTCGTGATCAATGAAGGCATTTGCAAACATGCAACCCCAAATAACCAGGCGGTTTAGCTCTAATAAAGCCTCCTTTTTATATGATAGAGCATAATTTGGCTGTAAATTGTGTAAATCCCACTGCAGACCAGTTTTGCCTCGACTGGTCACTTTCAAGCTACGTTTATCTGATTTCACAAATTGTTCATCAAGAAGGCTTCTTTCTCTGCACCCAAAGATAAAGAATGTCACTGAGTTTCTCCAAACCGTTGGTTCTCTTATATTCAAAGAACCACATCAGTTCTTGGGCTGTGAGAAAATCTTTCCCATCCCCAATCCGATCCAGTCACTCATCTTAACAGCTTTATGGAATTAAAGATCTGGGTTATTTGTTGTTGATGTTGTCGTTAAAAAAACCAGCAACAACAAACACATGGGAAGACAGCTTGGAGAAAATCTTGTAAATCCTGTACAACGTTTTGGGCTTTCTGAGACTGACAGATCGGCAGGAAAAGAAAGGCTTTTTTTCCAATAGAAATTAAACAAGCAAGCTTTGAGTGCTGGAAATTGTCAGGAGGCTTTTTAAAAACGATGTCCTTATTCTCTGGATTGCAAGACCATATGTTGCTTTCATTTGCCTCTTTACTAATTCCCAGGACTTTCACTTGATTCTACTATTCAAAGAAAAAGAAAGGAAATCGCATGTGTTTTAGAAAATATCGCAATCCAAACTAGTGTTTTGCATATTGTTAGTGTTTGCCATTGTGAACTTCAATTCAAGGATTCCCTGATTCCATAAACTTTCCTTTCACTGCCATTGAAAGGAAGTACATTTCTCATGTGACCCACAGTTAGACAACAAACTTTTCTGTGATTTCTGCTGAAACCAAAGATACTCTTCCTAATTTAAGGGAAATTATAGTTGTATTGGGGACGCGGGTGGCGCTGTGGGTTAAACCACTGAGCCTAGGACTTGCCGATCAGAATCCCCACAACGGGGTGAGCTCCCTCGGCGGTTCGAATCCCCACAACGGGGTGAGCTCCCTTTGCTGGGTCCCTGCTCCTGCCAACCTAGCAGTTCGAAAGCACATCAAAGTGCAAATAGATAAATACGTACCACCCCAGCGGGAAGGTAAACGGCGTTTCCGTGCGCTGCTCTGGTTCACCAGAAGCGGCTTAGTCATGCTGGCCACATGACCCGGAAGCTGTATACCGGCTCCCTCAGCTACTAAAGCGAGATGAGCCCCAGAGTTGGCCATGACTGGACCTAATGGTCACGGGTCCCTTTACCTTTACAGTTGTATTGCTGTCAGTACTTCATTCCCACTATTAGGCAATAGCCAATTCCCCATCAGCTTTCTAATAAACAAAGATATATTTTATTATTCAGAAGGATATAACAGAAGATGACCCCCAAAATAACATTAGCAAGACAACAACAAACCAATATTGTGCTTGTCCATATAATCCTGCTTTGTAACAGTCGCTGCTTACTGCAACCACTACTATGCTATAAGATCTACTATCCTGTAATATTACATATGGTAGGTGTTATGTACTGAAGTTCTCACCCTGGGCCAGCAGGGGGGTACTGTAGATAGTTATGCAAATGAAGGATCGAAAGTGACATTCAGTGATTGGATAGTTTTAGAAAGTTGTTACAGTAACGTGGTACTGGAGCTCTATATAAGCAGGCTGACTGAGCCCTTCAGTTCAGTTCTGTCCTGGCCTGTGAATAAACAAGAGCTGTTTGAAGAATCGCTGTGTCATCTGATATGTTCACCCACAACTTAACAGTATGTACTATTGTTTATGGTTTTATATTAATTTTGCTTCAAAAATGTGTGAGATTACGATAATGTATTTATTTGCATTACCTAGAGCCTGTTCTACTGATGAAGCCTAGGATGGCGACACAAGGCTAATATTCCAGAAATCCTTGTCTTAGACTCTGTGAAAGGATTCTGTGGAACTGTAACAACCCTCCATGTGGATTATTGGACTCTATGAACAGACAGGTGGAATAGACACTTATACATGTATGGACCTTATGCATGAACTGACTAGAGAATGAACTGATCCACTGGGTCTTCCGCTTTTTTCGTTGAACTTTACGAGACTTCCGTTGAAATCTACAATTTGATACAGTGAATATTATACCTTATTTATTCAAAAGTACAGCCGGTTACATCTTGTGTGTTTATTGAATATACCCCAAAATAACATAGCAGAAGCGCCTGCAAAAGGGGGGAGAATCCAAATCTGCTTTGGGGGGTTGGGGGAATCCCTAGAACAGATATGGGAGTTAGGAGGGGGGAGTCCTGTTGTGCAAGCAGAAATTCTTGCAATGATGAGAAGCACTACTCAGTGCTACTTTGGATGCAAGCTTTAGTTTTCAAGAGACTAGAGAAGAATAGTCTTTTATTTCCTATTTACATACCAGTGCAGCAGCTTGTAGAATCCAGTTGCCAAACTGGCACCATTAAAAAGTCAAGACTTATTTTCTCCAAGATCATTGTGATACTGAGAAACTAACTGTGCTGTGCCTGGGAAATTATTGCAAACAGACATTTATGTTTGAATGGCGCCGTATATACCCCATATTATATGGCATTATCTCGGGGAGGAGAAAATCTTTATGGTCTCTTCAGTGGTTGACAAGTCTGTTTTCCAGTTTATCCAAGAATCATGACTTCAGTTATTTTCAAGATGGTTAAAAAAGAAGTTTGACTTTCACCAAATGTCAAGTTACAGCAAAATCGCATGAAAATGCCAAATTGTCTGGCACTCTTGCTGTAAGAAAGTTTAATTGTTAGCTATGCCATTATTAACTCCGAGATACCTTGTAAATAAGCAGCAATGAGCAACAACAGAGGAGTGATAAACAGGCAAGTTGCAGAAGCATGTCAGGACATTCAACTGCACTCAATTCATCATGTTTAAAAAGTCTCTGGACCATTGAAGTTTTCCAGATGTTGAATTATAACGTGTGTTAAGCATTCGTACTAATACTAATTCACCCTGGCCTTAAATTTGCAGCCGCTCTTCACTTCCTTTGCATCTACATTTAGGGGGGCGGGGAAGGATGTTGCACATTTCTCCCAGAACTGTATTACTTTGGAACACAGCCGAGTATAATAATAATAATAATAATAATAATAATAATAATAATAATTTATTATTTATACCCTGCCCATCTGGCTGGGTTTCCCAGCCACTCTGGGGGGCTTCCAATAAAATATTAAAAATACAATAAAACATCAGACATTAAAAACTGCCCTAAACAGGGCTGCCTTCAGATGTCTTCTTAAAGTCCGATAGTTGTTGATTTCCTTGACATCTGGTGGGAGGGCATTCCACAGGGTGGGCGCCACTACCGTGAAGACCCTCTGCCTGGTTCCCTGTAACTTCACTTCTCGCAGTGAAGGAACCGCCGGATGGCCCTCAGAGCTGGACCTCAGCATCCGGGCTGAATGATGGAGGTGGAGACGCTCCTTCAGGTATACTGGGCCAAGGCTGTTTAGGGCTTCAAAGGTCAGCACCAACACTTTGAATTGTGCTCGGAAACGTAATTGTGTAACTGAATGCTATTCCAAATCCATGATTCTGTGCATAGAGAAAACTATCACATAAGGAAAATAGAACCTGTCCCTTTTTTGTAATGACGCTCACTGATATGGAGCACCATCAAAAGAAGTAGGTGGGAAGAACAAGTTTGTAAGTAGGGTCATGCTTGCCTGAGGAGATGTCCAGCTAAGTCTTACTAAAGTCCATTGTTTTCAGTGGGTCTACTTGGAGTATAATTGGATATCACCCCCACTTCCTCCTTCTGATGCCAACAGTGTAGCCTGGGCCACATGTCAAGTCAACTTCTCATGCCTCTCCTTTTCATGTTCCTCTCCATCCCCACTGAGGTCTTGCCACTTCCTGCCTTGGTGCTGAAAATTGTAGCACCGGAGATCAAGGGGGCGAAATATCCCAGAGAAATCAAAGTAGAAGCAAGAAGCACAGAGAAATCAAAGTGGAAGCAACAAGCACAAAGTGGAACATAGCAGGCAGGCATTCAAAGCAGAATAATAAAGAGCTGATCAACTATTTTGAGCAATTTGAGAAATCTGCTACAAGAAACATGGCACAATGACTCTATAATGCTTAATGGATACAAATGTCAAACATTCGCAGCCACTCCCTCAGCGATAGGTGGTGGGGCCAGTGGAGATCTAGAATGTTTCATCTCCACGAAGCTGGAAGAAGAAGAAGAAGAAGAAGAAGAAGAAGAAGAAGAAGAAGAAGAAGAAGAAGAAGAAGAAGAAGAAGAAGAAGAGTAGCTTGGATTTGATATTCCGCTTTATCATTACTCGAAGGAGTCTCAAAGCGGCTAACATTCTCCTTTCCCATCCTTCTCCACAAAGCGTGTTCTCATTAAAGGAGAGCACGTGTTGCGGATGGGGCCGAGCAAAGCACCCCATGGTTGCCAGGCAGGATAGATTGAAGGGGCTTGGATCGGATTGGTGGTTGGTGTTACTGGGGTAAATTTGATGTTGCCAGTTTAGGGGTGGGAACAGAGGTTATTTAAACAAGGTCCACAGCATGTTCCTTTCTCTTTCGCTGTGGGCACCGGATCACCCGCCCGCCCTCCCTTGATTGGGTTTGTGCTCTGACCTTGCTATGCCTGTCATGGGGTCGTCTGCTTTGGGACAGGGGCCTGGTAGGAATTTTTCCTTTTGGCTGATTAGTGTGTGCCAATTGGTTTTTGCCTACTGCGTAGCAAATTGTCACAACTTGTAAGGTTGGCGGTTAGGCATTGCTTTAAATTGGTTGGTGGAGGGGAATGGTTTGGCTGTGCCTGCCCCTCCAATGCTGCTGCTGCATGGGAATTCTGTTAAAGGAATTCAGGGGCTTACCATCCTCTTGTCCAAACCCCTAGAATTGGGTTTGGGCCGCGTATGCCCCTGGGAGCATGCGGGGAGAAGCTGAGGGTCTGTGCCGCAGCTCCAGTTATCCCTGATCTTGTTCCTCCACACTGGCTCTCGCTGGAATCCGGGAGTCAGTGCTGTCCCCCAAGGCGGGGGTGGGGGACAGCTAGTCATAAGCAATGCCTAAGCAACCACTCACAATTTATATTTTAATAAAGTTGTGGCCAAAATTATGCCAAAAACCTTAAACAAAAATTATGTGTGATGTGTGAGTTATTGGGGTAGGGGTGTTTTGGGGACCTCAGCACGCAACAAACACTCTGTGAGGTGAGTGGGGCTGAGAGACTTCAGAGAAGTGTGACTGGCCCAAGGTCACCCAGCAGCTGCATGTGGAGGAGCGGAAATGCGAACCCAGTTCACCAGATTACGAGTCCACCACTCTTAACTACTACACCACACTGGCTCTACACCATACTGCAACTACAACAGCCATGATTCCATGTATCCCGTTTGCAACTGCTGTCTTGGTTATAGTTTTGAAAGTATGTTTAATGCTGATTAACATCTACATACCACCTTGTCAAAAAAACAAAACAAAAAACTACTGTAAATACTATCTAGACAGACCTAGGGAATTATATAGAATCCCTGGACTCCCTATACAGTGGTACCTCGGGTTAAGTACTTAATTCGTTCCGGAGGTCAGTACTTAACCTGAAATTGTTCTTAACCTGAAGCACCACTTTAGCTAATGGGGCCTCCTGCTGCTGCCGTGCCACCAGAGCCCGATTTCTGTTCTTATCCTGAAGCAAAGTTCTTAACCTGAAGCACTATTTCTGGGTTAGCGAAGTCTGTAACCTGAAGCGTTTGTAACCTGAAGCGTATGTAACCTGAAGTACCACTGTATCCTACTGCAGTGATTATCTTTGCAGGAAATTTCAACACACCTATGGGGGTCAACAATGTAAATTTGTACACCAATCAGATTCTGGAACCAGATATTTATTTAGCTGGAGGTACCTCCTGTCTGTCTAAAGATCATAGATATAATTATTCAGGGCTTTGTTTAGCCCAAGTTGTATATCCCAGAGAAAAATTAGAGATGTGAAATCTAGATGCTGTTGTGTAATATTTTGTTGGCTATAGCTTTCGGATATATTCTAATGTTCTGTAAAGTTAGGAAACAAACAGTTCTAATGTCTTGCCATGGAAGGGTTTTTTAACAATGTGTAGAAGGAACAAAGATTTTATATTCTTTCCCTAATGAGCTTTTGGAAATATCTGCCGAATAGCAAAATTTGATGGTGTTCTTGTTAATAGGGAACACTACTTCCAGGAGTGCACTATGTGTATGTAAATGTTATTTGCCCGGTCTTGTAAAAACTGCAGGAGAATTCTCATTAGAACCTTGAATATCTTAAAGTTCTTTAACACTAGATAGAGGGAGCAAAAAGATTCGGGATGTTATCGAGGTTACAGGCATTTTATCCTGTAGTTGTTGTTGTTTAGTCGTTTAGTCGTGTCTGACTCTTCGTGACCCCATGGACCAGAGCACGCCAGGCACTCCTGTCTTCTACATATTATCCTAGTGACCCTAATACAGTCCACAAGCAAAGTTTTGTGGGTATAGTGAATAATACAGCTCAATTTTCAGCATTCAATGGGGAGCAGCAGGCAGGGTCTTTCCACCATTCAATGCCTTCCTTGAATATTGTTGCATCGGGAGAAGTGAAAGCTCGGTCTGTGGTGTTGTATCTGTAGGAATTTGAGGAATTTGATCCCTGTACATTGTGATACAAACTGACCTGCACATTCAGGATCAATGTGCAGATCAGAGCTTCCCTTCTGTGCTTGCCAAGCATTCCGATCCACATCTGGAGTCAAAAATGTCTTAAAATACCTTTTTTGAAATGTGTATTCTGAAGTAGAATACATATCGGACTGCATTCAACTAATTAGTTGCATTGGCAGGAGCCGTTGCAATGAGTCCTGCTAGTGTAACAGGGCTTTCTGCCCTTCCACCACATGTCCCTTGAGCCCACCCCAAATTGGCCCTAATGTTTAGGAGAACCCCCCAGAACATCACCCAAGGAGAGGACTTGAGGATGAACATATGCACAATTGGCGGGTGGTGCTGTGGTCTAAACCACAGAGCCTAGGGCTTGCCGATCAGAAGGTCGGTAGTTCGAATCCCCATGACGGGGTGAGCTCCCATTGCTCGGTCCCTGCTCCTGCCCACCTAGCAGTTCGAAAGCACGTCAAAGTGCAAGTAGATAAATAGGTACCGCTCTGGTAGGAAGGTAAACGGTGTTTCCATCCACTGCTCTGGTTTCGGTGTCCCGTTGTGCCAAAAGCGGGTTAGTCATGCTGGCCACATGACCCGGAAGCTGTCTGTAGAAAAACACCGGCTCCCTTGGCCTATAGAGAGAGATGAGTGCCGCAACCCTAGAGTTGTCCACAAATGGACCTAATGGTCAGGGGTACCTTTACCCAGAAATAGAAATGTCCACCTTTTCCTGTGTATCTCTGATGGCCCCTTTACATGAGCAGGTTATTATTTTGATACTGTTGTCATTAAGAGAGGAATATTTATTCTGCCCCACCAGAATTATCTAAACTCATTTTCCCCCTTCTTTTGGAATTTCCCCAGACTTTTGTTTGAGGAAGGACCACCACATTTGCCCCAAACATCCCTGTATCAGATGAGAACTCTTTTTGGAGTTTCCTTCAAATTCATCTGATAAATTGGCAGAGGAAGACCCCAGATTTACTTCAAATTTCATTTTTTCTCAACATTGCAAGGGGTGAGAGTGGATAGCAATTCTAATTTAGAAAAAAATCTGTGGAGAGTGCACATTCTTTGGACATTTTCTTAGCTCCTTGGAGGGAGGAAAAAATGTTTCCAAAATCATAAAGAAAAACAATTTCCCAGCTTCAGCAGAGCAATAGCGTGTCACTAAATTCAATCTCTGTATGCAATATATTTCTTATTTTACCCAGTTCTCTTTAAATGATGAATGAGGTTCTTGGCTCATGTGATTGTTTGAAGGGAACTTCTCCAGAATGTCACTCCTTTGATGGTGAGAAATAACAAAGAGCCTTCACACCTGACACCTTGGTCATTCCTTGATCTTTCATCTCAGCAAAGCCCTTTGTATCTGCGTAACTTTACCTGTGGAAGTTTTACATTGTGTATTTAAGAGTTTTGCTGCATATGAATGGGCAAGTGAGTTATGGCCCCTGTCAATCAAGTGACAGAGTTCAGTTCCACAGCCTCTGAGGTCAAAAGGCCAATTGCTGATATACACGACTTGCCGTCAGATCTTCCTGGCAATCACTGCAGCGTCCAGAAAGGTAGTTACACATATTGACGCTCCTCTTCTGCCTCAAATCCTTGATGCTCCAATACAGGTTGACTGTGCTGAACAGAGCTTGATTTGCAACCTGCGCTTAATGAGTCTGATACTGGGTGAGGCTAGGCAGACAGACAGACGGAGGGTGTCCCTATTTTCCAGGGACAGTCCCGGATTTACAGAAGCTCCCCCAGTTTCTGATTTGATCCCAGAATGTTCCGCTTTTCCTTAGGACGTCTCTGTTTTTATTGGAGAAGTGTTGGAGGGTATGGTTGGATGTCCCTATTTTCATTAGAGAAACGTTGGAGGGTGTGGAATTATTCAACCCCCAAGCCATTAGAAGGCAGCCTTGTATTAGGAAAGTTTATACAGTGGTACCTCGGGTTAAGTACTTAATTCGTTCCGGAGGTCTGTTCTTAACCTGAAACTGTTCTTAACCTGAAGCACCACTTTAGCTAATGGGGCCTCCTGCTACTGCTGCGCCGCTGGAACACGATTTCAGTTCTCATCCTGAAGCAAAGTTCTTAACCCGAGGTACTATTTCTGGGTTAGCGGAGTCTGTAACTTGAAGCGTATGTAACCTGAAACGTATGTAACCCGAGGTACCACTGTATATATGTTTCATGTTTTATCATGTTTTCGGAAGCCACCCAGAGTGGCTGGAGCAATCCAATCAGTTGGGCAGAGTACAAACAGTAAAATTATTATTATGGAATATGACATCCCTATTTTCATTGGAAGAGTCCATTTGCCCTCCCAGGAAGGCAGTTTTGTGGACAGGCCCTGAGCCACTCTAGTGAACCTGTGAATAGCAGGCTGGATGGTCGCCTTTGGCCTATAGCAGCAGGAGATCTCAGGCGTTCCCCTGGGAGCAGGACCAATTGACCAATAGAGGCACTTGGTCCTGTGCCCAAGGACAGGATAAATTGTGGCCCGGCAGGTCAACTGGCCTTTTTGGAGGATTTGATATAAGTAAGGAAGCCTATAAGTGTGGACAAATTTTGTCAATATCAGTTTCTTCCTTTCTTTCTTTTTTGTGTCCACGCTTTCACATCAGTTTGTTGTTGTTTAAGTCCTCATGAAAATATGTATTTTAGTGTGAATTTTTCCTAGCATACACATTTTTGCGTGCAATTTTGCCAAATATGTACTTTTTTGCAAAACATATTAATACTGCCCCTTATGTAACATATTTTTGTATGTTATTTTCACTCACGGATGCATGCTTACGCACACTTTGCATATGCATTTTTGTACACTTTACCTTATTTTTCCATGTATAAGACTAGGGTTTTTTTATCAACAAATTAGGTTTAAAATTGGGGCTCGTCTTATACACGGGTAGTGCTGAGGGGTGTTTTCTTATTTTGGAGTCCCCAAAAGTAGGGGGCATCTTATGCATGGAAAAATACGGCACTTGATGGGAGAACTCGAATGCAAAATTTGCAGAAATGCGCATTTTGAAGGATGGCTTGGTTCATTTATTGCTTCAAAGAGTGCAAATCAGGCAGGTTCACATTTAAATGTGAACTAAATTGAACCCCACCCCCATTTGTAGTAGCCGGGGATCATGTTGATAATGTTGATAAAGGGACCCCTGACCATTAGGTCCAGTCGTGACTGACTCTGGGGTTGCGGCGCTCATCTCGCTTTATTGGCTGAGGGAGCCGGCATACAGCTTCCGGATCATGTGGCCAGCATGACTAAGCTGCTTCTGGCGAACCAGAGCAGCACACGGAAATGCTGTTTACCTTCCCACTGAAGTGGTACCTATTTATCTACTTGCACTTTGACGTGCTTTCAAACTGCTAGGTGGGCAGGAGCAGGGACCGAGCAATGGGAACTCACCCTGTCACAGGGTTTTGAACTGCTTTTACCTTCTGATCGGCAAGTCCTAGGCTCTGCGGTTTAACCCACAGCGCCACCCACGTCCGTAATGGGTGATGTACAGCTATTTAAATGGTTAACCCTAAAATGCTTAAGAACTCTAAGATGCCTCCCCCAAAATAAATAGGTCTAAGGGTTAGAAAAACACACACATTCACTTCCTATGCTGTTTGTTTTTTAAAAGAAGCCTAGCATTATTTACAGAGAGCACATAGCCTTACAGCAATATATTCACTTTATCTTTATACAAAAAATACAAACAAAATAGAACAATTACTACACAGTAATAAAACAGAATGAAAAAGATACCACAGACACTGTTTTATATCCTCGTAAGGTATTTGTGTTTGAAAATTTGTAAGTGTTTGTTTTTTTATTGGATTTGGATAAATGTTACTAAAATTTACAATCCATGTCTTGATGATGATTATTTTTAAAGATGTGCTTTTGAGTGATCAGAATCCTATTCTGCCTTTGTTTTACACAGATTACAGATTCTGGTTTTTCCAGATGCCATGATGTGGGGTTTTTTTGGGTCTGGCCCTTTCACAGGTGGGCATAGAATTAGAGTAAAATATGACAACCGGGGCTTTTTTCAAGCTGGAACTCAGTGGAACTCAGTTCCGGCACCTCTCAGGTGGGTGCCATTGCCATTCTAAGAGAACAAGGGAGGTGTTCATGGTGAGTTCCGGCACCTCTTTTTCTAGAAAAATAAAACTGATGCCAACTCTCCCTGAACCCACAGCATTTTCCTATTTAGTCTTCCTTCTGTTTAAAGAATCTTTGGAAACAATGCAATTACCTGTAGGTGAAAAGAAAACAAAGCAAAGACTCTCAAAGACGACTGGACGACAAAGACAATAAATTATTTTTTTGACAGGAATTCATTTTGGCCAGAACTCTCTGGAGCTTCTATTCTGCTTGCCATGAATGTTGTAGTTAGAGAGATCATTTGACCTTTATATTTTAGTTTTAATGTTTCTTTAAAAAAACACACATACCCTTTTGATTTACTGTAACATTTGGGATTAATTTTACACGTAATTTACTTTATAGGGACTGCACATTTGTTTTTTAAATTGCCTCTTTTGTCATTTGCTACCAAGCAAGGAATTTCATCAGAAGGTCTCTTTCTCACCCTAAATTACCTTCATCACTGAAGAATTACACAATCAAAGGCCAGATTCTCATTTCATTGTGGGGGTGTTTGAAGAAAGCGGGAAAATCAGTATGGTGGAGATGTTCAATACAGCAGTAACATCTGAAATCCAGGGCCACCTCACTCAGGGCATCATGGGAGTTATTCCAGTGCCACCAAACCCTGGGGTGGGAATCTAAATTCATTGATGAATTATTTTTCATCACTGAAAGCCTCATTTATTTTCTGATCCATTCATGTGTGAGATTGGGCCACCAACTAAGCAACAACCAATCCAGAAGAACTTCTGAAAGTGAGATGGAACAGCCAATAATCTGTCAGGGTTAAGTAGAAATGTTTTGGCAGTTCCCACCATTTGCTGCGGAAAGTACTTTCTTTTTTCTTACCTTGTGGGATATCTTCAGGAGAAGAAAAAGAGTAAACCCTACACAAATCCTAAGTGAAATCACTCAGATGGTTGGATGGCACCTTGTCCACTTCCTTCTGGCAACTCCTGCAGCCAATCTGGTGCCAAACATATTGTTCTGCTCTCCTGTGGACCACATCAGCGAGGCGACTTTGCTATCTGGGCAGCTCAGAGCCTCCATACCCACTGCCCAAGCTTGACCTTGAGGAGGTCAATTTGGTGTTTCTAATGCAGCGGTTTGACTTCACCCCCGGAGGCGCTCTCCATTGTCTCTCAAGACGATGAATGACAACAAACACAACAAACAACACACTGCAGGGTTATTGAAGTGGGGTAGAGATGAATACTGAGTTTGTTCCATCACCACCCAGCATGCTTTGCTTAGGCTGTTTCAGAGTGGGCAGGGAGAGGTACAATTGCACCTCTCATTGTCATCTAGATCAAGATCATTTGACTTCACCCCATCAAAGCTTATATCCAAAAATCGGAAGGGAGGAAGTGGGTCTTCCATTCTCTGAGGCAAAACAGACAAAGGAAAGCACGTATCAGTATATTTATTTATTTATTTTAACACACATATACCAAGATTTCATTAATAAAAAATCAAAGTGATTTTTTAAAAATTGTATGTGTGTGTGTGCAGTGCATGCAATAAAAACCACACACACATTTTTTATAAAAAATAAAATAAAAGATTGGCCGCTAACTATTACAGAGGTTTTTATCTTCATTATCTGCAGTGGTCTGGTGGCCAAGGAAAGCTTTCAGCAAACATTTAAAAGCCCATCTAGAAGGCACCTGCTGAATCTCTATTGGAAGAGCAATTCATGGGGCTGGGTCAATGACACGAAAGGCTCATGTCGATGTCAAATGAGCCTCGTCAACTCAGGGGACATCCAGCAGCACTTCTACAGATGATCTTGGTGATTGAACTGGGATATAAGAGTTCAGACAGTTCCCAAGCTTGTCTGATCTGCTTCTTGAAGGCAGAGCTGGTTTACTGAAAGTTAGGGAGCAAGATGGTGCCCTCCTAGCAATCCTCATAAGGATGGGGTAGGAAATTTGGATGTTTCTGGACCACACTTCCCATCACACCAGCACAGGAAGCCTGCATTGCGAGGGCTGAGTTCAGATTTTAGCTAAGTTGCATCCTCATTACAAATTCCTGTAAATGATATGGATAACTCCATGTACCATCTTGTGTCTTCATTCCAAGGTACTTGGGGAACAGTACATCGCACTTCCATCCATGATTTATGAAACAGTTTTCCATGGAGATCAGCTGGCATTTAATACGCTACGATGTTTTTGTAGTGTTTACCCATTCAGTAAAACTTCGCTTACTGGTTTGCGCTGCCAAAGGCAGATTACATTTGAATCTCAACATAAATGTAAAATACAGTGTTCCAAACACAGAGATAATCTGCTCCAAATAAAAAACTTTGTGTAGTTTCAGGCGCACAGGATTTTTTGCCAGCTGTTGTCTTCTCTTGAAACGGCTGTTCCGCTCACCCAAATGTTGGCGTGCAATGCCATTTCCAGGAAGCTGCTCCATCATTTTGACTGAACAATGCTAGAATTTTTTTCTACCAAATCCAAACCCCTCATTATAGATCTATGAGTTTGTAATTCTTCCTCACCGCTGTTTTGCCGAATCAAAAACTCTTTCTTCTGCTGCTAGCATTTGCCATCTATAACATCATCTGTAGAAAGGAGATTGCTGAAAGTATAGAACTGTAGAATATATTTTTTTAAAAAAGAAATTGCAGACCCTGTTACAAATCTGTAATTTGACTGGGTGCTTCATGCGCCAGCAGTTAATTTGACAATCACGGGCACAGTGTGATTAATAAATTGTTATGTAATTGAATGCTTATGCTGACATTTTTAAACGGGAGTCATGAAAAAATACAGGGGGGAAATGAACCAAAATGAGCCAGCTGTGAGTGACAGAATAGTCAGGTGCCAAATGTCAATTACAACTGCCTTCTGTTTTTACATGCACAGATATATTCATTGATACAGACATGGAATAACCAAATATGTGGGTGCCCCAGTCATTCATTCATTCATTCATTATTGCTTGCTTGCTTGCTTGCTTGCTTGCTTGCTTGCCTTCTACACAGGTCTGAGGGCTATGCATCAAATAATAATAATAATAATAATAATAATAATAATAATAATAATAATAACAACAACAACAACAACTTTTATTTATACCCCGCCCTCCCCAGCCAAGGCCGGGCTCAGGGTGGCTAACAAGTAATAATAAAAACAAGTTGAATTAAAACAACTTTAAAACAAGATTAAAATACAACATTAAAATATTGAAACATTATAATATTAAAATGCAGCCTCATCACAGGAGGAGAAAGGAAAAAGAAAAAAGAAAGAGGGGGGAGGGAATCAAATTGGCTCCAAGCCAAAGGCCAGGCAGAACAACTGTGTCTTACAGGCCCTGCGGAAAGAAATCAGATCCTGCAGGGCCCTGGTCTCATGAGGCAGAGCGTTCCACCAGGCCGGGGCCAGAGTTGAAAAGGCCCTGGCTCTGGTTGAAGCTAATCTAACTTCCTTAGGGCCCGGAACCACTAGGGTGTTGCTTTTTATGGACCTTGAGGCTCTCCGTAGGGCATACCGGGAAAGGCGGCCCCGTAGGTATGAAGGTCCTAGGCCGTGAAGGGTTTTAAAGGTCAAAACCAGCACACAAATGCCACAAAACAAGTAAAAACAGCCTTAAAACAGCACAGAAAAACAGCAGCTGCGGTGAAAGCTTGTCAGAACACAAAAACGTCTTCAGTTGTTTCTGGAATGTGCAGATAGTGGATGCCTGTTGTATCTGGACTGGAATGCTGTTCCACAAAACAGGGGAAACCACACTGAAAACCCTGCTCCAAGAAATGAGCCCAAAATTGAGAGGGGAAGGGGCATGTTTAGTCTAGGCAATGCCTGGCAAGCTGAGGACTGAAGAGTGGGAAAGCCTCATTTTACAATAAACTTTACAGGGACGCTGTGCTGGTCCCGGGGGTAAGGTACCGTGAGTGTAGCAGAGTCCACACGAAGCGGGGCGAGGTCCGATGCAGAGAGACGGGCGGGGAACAGGAATGCTGGAACAGAAGGCTGAGCAGGTAACAGGAACACCGGATGGTCGGGAACAGGAGGCCGAGCAGGGAACAGGAGTACTGGATAGTCAGGAACAGGAAGCCGAGCAGGGAACAGGAGTACCGGTTAATCAGGAACAGGAGGCCGAGCAAGGATCAGGATCACAGGAAGGTCCGAAGCCAACAACGACGTTGCTCCCGCAACCTGGGGCCGGGATGACTGGGCTTTTATCCTCTTCTAGGGTCAGGGGCGGTCCCGACCCCCAGGAGCCCCGCCTACTCTGGCCTTAAGGCGAGCACTCCTCCTGGGGGCAACTAGTTCCCTTCGCCTCTCTGCCCTAAGCCTCTGCAGATCAGGAGAGGCCGAAGGGTTACTGGGCCCTGGAGGAGGCTCACCTGTGGCCACTGAGTCATCAGGCCCCTCTGGGGCCAGGAGGACTTCACCTGGGGCCAGCTCCTGCTGCACTGCCACAGGTGCAGGCTCTTCAGCCTCTAGGCCTTGCCCCAGTTCAGCCGGCCCTGGAGGCGGGGACTCCTGTGCAGGCTGGGTTTCCTCTGTTTCATCCTCCGAATCGGAATCCCAGGCCATCACACCATCCCCCCTCCCAGGCCCCCCCCTCAACCGAGGGTCTGGACCCGGCTTGCCGGGGTACGTCGTATGGAACTCTCGGAGGCAGGCAGGTGCGTGGACGTTGGCCACTGGTTCCCAGGAACGGTCCTCCGGTCCGTACCCCTTCCAGTCAATGAGATACTGTAGCTTTCCCCTGCGGTATCGGGAGTCCAGGATGCGTTCCACCTCGTACTTGGGCTCTCCCCGAACCAACACTGGCTGGACGGTTCGGGTGGAACTCGTCGGGTGGGGCCACAGGACTCAAAAGGGACCTGCGGAAGACCGAGTGAACCTTCAGGGTTGCGGGTAACCGGAGACGGAATGCCACAGGAGAGACTTGGTCCACAATAGGGAACGGGCTGGTGAAGCGGGCGTCCAACTTCCGCGAAGGTCGAGAGGGGTGGAGATGGCGAGTGGAGAGCCAAACCAGGTCACCGACGCGAAGTTCCGGCCCCACCTGGCGGTGGCGGTCGGCCTGGGCTTTGTACGCCTCCTTGGCCTGGTGCAGTTGCTCCACCAAAAGCTGTTGCTGGGACTGGAGCTCTTGAAGCCACTCCGACACTGCCGGGACCGCGGATGCCGGCAGCACCTCTGGAAACAGCCATGGATGATAACCATAGCTGGCCTGGAACGGGGTCTGCTGGGTGGACGCATTCACCGCGTTGTTATAGGCGAACTCCGCCAATGCCAGGTGGTTGACCCAGTCATCCTGCTGGTAGCTGCAGTAACACCGGAGGTACTGCTCTAGCACCGCGTTCGCCCGTTCCGTCTGGCCATCGGTCTGTGGGTGGTAGGCTGACGAGAGGCAGACCTCTGTCCCGAGGGTCTGGTGTAATGCTCGCCAGAACCAGGATGTGAACTGAACGCCCCGGTCGGACACCACGCGCTCAGGTAGTCCATGCAGGCGGAAGACATGCTGAAGGTACAGCTGCGCAGTTTCCTTGGCTGTGGGTACAGATGGACAGGGAGCGCAGTGTACCATCTTGGTGAAATGGTCGGAGAAAACCAGAAGGCAGGTACAGCCACGAGACGAGGGTAAGTCCACTACAAAGTCCAACGAAACCGTGTGCCAAGGGCGCGGTGGAACTGGCAATGGCTGAAGTAGGCCGGGGGGTCGCCCGGTAGGACCCTTGGCGCGACGGCAGACATCACAACCAGCAATGTAGCGAGCCACGTCAGCCTTCAGGCAGGGCCACCAAAACTCCCGACTGACCAAATGGGTGGTCCGATACCGTCCAAAGTGCCCCGCTGCTGGAGCATCATGGGCCATCCGGAGAACCTCCAGCCGTAGTGGCCCTGGCGGGACGTACAGACGACCGTGGTGCAGCAGCAGGCACTGATGCAGGACCAGCCCTGGATATTGTGGACTGGACCCTTCAGCCAGCTCCCGGAGACGATCCTGGGCCCAAGCGTCGACCCGCTGCTGTTCCCGCACCCGAACCTGCAGTGGCTGCGCCTCCTGGGTGGCCAGGAATGCAGCCGGAGGTAGAATCGTGGTGGGTTCTGCTTGCTGTACCGTGTCTGCGTTGTCTTCAGGTTTCCGGGACAGAGCATCCACCTTCTGATTCTGAGAGCTAGGGATGTAGCGGATCTGAAACTGGAACCGGGAAAAGAACAACGCCCACCGGATCTGTCTTGGTTCAGCTTGCGGGTGGTCTGGAGGTACTCCAGGTTCCAGTGGTCGGTTCTCACCTCCACCAGATGTCGTGCCCCCTCAAGATGGTGGCGCCAGACCTCAAAGGCTACCTTGATGGCCAGTAGTTCCCGCTCCCACACAGTATAGTTACGCTCCGCTGGGAGGAGCTGGCGGGAATAGAAGGCGCAGGGTAAAAGTGGCGCTTCCGGTCCGTGCTGCTGAGACAAGACGGCACCGAGAGCCGTACTGGAGGCGTCCGTCTCTACCACAAAGGGTCGAGAAGGATCCGGATGTTGCAAGATTGGCGCTCTCTGGAAACAGGCCTTCAACCCTTGAAACGCCTCCTCCGCCTCCTTGTCCCAGGAAAACGGCGTCTTGGGGCGCAGTAGTCGGGTCAACGGGGTGGTGCGGTGAGCATAGTCCGCAATGAAGGTTCGGTAATAGTTGGCGAACCCCAGGAAACGCTGTAGGTCCTTGCGGTTCTGAGGTGCCGCCCATTCTCGAACCGCTGCCACCTTCCCAGGATCCATCTGCACCCCACCTGGTGAGAGTCGGTGACCCAGGAAGTCCACTGACCGCTGATGAAACTCGCACTTGCTGAGCTTTCCATACAGACGATGCTCGCGCAAGCGCTGCAGCACGGTCCGGACATGGCCTTCGTGGCACGCCGGGTCACGGGAGTAAACCAGAATGTCATCCAAGTACACCACCACGTACTTGTCTAGCAAGTCCTGGAACACGTGGTTGATGTACCGTTGGAACACAGCAGGCGCGTTGCACAAACCAAAGGGCATAACCAGGTATTCGAACTGTCCGTACCGGGTCCCAAATGCGGTCTTCCACTCATCCCCGGCGCGGATCCGAATCAAATTGTAGGCACCCCGGAGGTCTAGCTTGGTGAACACCTGCGCCCCTTGCACCCGCTCCAGTAACTCCGAAATAAGGGGCAAAGGGTACCGGTCCGGGATGGTGATTTTGTTCAGGGCCCGGTAATCATGGCAAAGGCGGAGCTCCCCACATTTCTTTTTAACAAAGAGCACTGGCGCAGCAGTGGGCGAGGTAGAAGGCCTAATGAACCCACGCTCCAGGTTCTTGCGCAAGAAGTCCTGTAAAGCCTCGCGCTCTGGCTCGGTTAACGAGTATAAGCGACTCACCGGTAGAGGCGCTCCGGGCTGGAGGTCTATGCCACAGTCAAAGGACCGATGTGGCGGCAGCTGGTCTGCCCCCCGTTCCTCAAACACGTCGTGATAGTCCCGGTATTCAGCGGGGAGCGTTGCAGCAACCTCCTCAGTGGGCGCAGCTGCTAGCATCTCGGTCTCAGCAGGAGAACTGAGGTCTGGGAAGTGTACAGTCCGTTTGACCCAGTCAATCCGCACATTGTGAGCCTCCAGCCAGTCCATCCCAAGCACCAGGGGGAACCGGGGCATGGAGGCAATATCCAGAGTTCGCATCTCACGGTGCTGCTGGAGGCACAGGACCAGGGGCTGGGTCTCCTGAGTGACGGCACCCGAACGCAGGGGCCGTCCGTCGATTGCCTCCACCTGCACCGGTTCTGGCTTGTTCCGAAGTGGCACCCGATGCTGGGCAGCAAAAGCAGCGTCCATATAAGAGCGGGTTGCGCCCGAATCCACCAGCGCATGGGTAAGAATCCATGGCCCTCCTGGAGGGTATAGATGTACCAGAACCATAAGGTGTTGTAATTCAATTGGTGCGGCCCCATTCTGTGCTGTTTGGGACCCCAGGTAGCCAGGGCCATCAGCTACTGGGGTTTGGTGGTTTCCCTACGGCTGCCGTTTCTCAGGACAGGACCTTGCATAGTGTCCGCTTCCGCCACAATAGAGACAAAGATTCCCCTCCCGACGCCGCGACTTCTCTGCGGGGGAGAGGCGTGGCCGCACTGCCCCAAGCTGCATAGGTTCCTCCAATGACTTAGCTGGGCCCGTGGGGCTGCTGGTAGACACTGGGGCCAAGAACTGGAGGTGCCGGCGGTCCCGAGCCTGACGCCGGTCCTCTAGCCGATCGTCAATCTGTAGACTCCATTGGATAAGGGTGTCTAGCGTGGTGGGGCGTTCCATAGTGGCCAGCTGGTCCAGTATCTCATCTGAAAGCCCCTCGAGATACTGGTCCCGGAGAGCCGAGTCGTTCCAGGTCAAGTCCTGTGCCAGCAGCCGGAATTCTGTGGTGTATGCGGCCACCGTGGACTTGCCCTGTCTCAACCGCCGAATCGCCCGGTTGGCTTGACTCCCTTTCTGGGGGTTGCTGAACGCGGCCTCTAAACGATTGCAAAACCCCGTATAGTCTGCCAGCAAGGGGGAGTCTTGCCTGAGTAGCGGCAACGCCCACTTGGCCGCCTGGTCCTTTAACAAACTAATCAAAAAGTGCACCTTGGTGCGGTCGTCAGGAAAGTTCCGGGCTCGCCCCTGAATATATAGCTTGGCCTGGGCCAGGAACATAGGAAAGCTGGCCGGGGCTCCATCAAATTTCTCAGGCAAAGCCACTGGGTACTTGCCAGGAGTCGGGGCGTCGGCCCCAGGAGCCGGTAGGGCTTCTAAGCGTTGCTGAAGTGCCACGACCGCGTCACTGAGCTGCTGCACGGTGTGAGTCAAGGCCTGGTTCTCCTGGGCCAAAGTCACCAGTGCAGCCGCCTGGTCCTCCATGGCCTCTGGCTCTGCCCGAACGCACCCCTACGAAGGGGGAGTGCGAGTGTGGCGGGAGCAAACTGTGCTGGTCCCGGGGGTAAGGTACCGTGAGTGTAGCAGAGTCCACACGAAGCGGGGCGAGGTCCGATGCAGAGAGACGGGCGGGGAACAGGAACGCTGGAACAGAAGGCTGAGCAGGTAACAGGAACACCGGATGGTCGGGAACAGGAGGCCGAGCAGGGAACAGGAGTACTGGATAGTCAGGAACAGGAAGCCGAGCAGGGAACAGGAGTACCGGTTAGTCAGGAACAGGAGGCCGAGCAAGGATCAGGATCACAGGAAGGTCCGAAGCCAACAACGACATTGCTCCCGCAACCTGGGGCCGGGATGACTGGGCTTTTATCCTCTTCTAGGGTCAGGGGCGGTCCCGACCCCCAGGAGCCCCGCCTACTCTGGCCTTAAGGCGAGCACTCCTCCTGGGGGCAACTAGTTCCCTTCGCCTCTCTGCCCTAAGCCTCTGCAGATCAGGAGAGGCCGAAGGGTTACTGGGCCCTGGAGGAGGCTCACCTGTGGCCACTGAGTCATCAGGCCCCTCTGGGGCCAGGAGGACTTCACCTGGGGCCAGCTCCTGCTGCACTGCCACAGGTGCAGGCTCTTCAGCCTCTAGGCCTTGCCCCAGTTCAGCCGGCCCTGGAGGCGGGGACTCCTGTGCAGGCTGGGTTTCCTCTGTTTCATCCTCCGAATCGGAATCCCAGGCCATCACAGACGCTTTCATGGGCACCAAACCTTGCAGAACACCGGTGACCTAGGACATTTTGGAAGATGCATTCTGACACCCCTTGTGTGAATATAGGAGTTAGAAATATAGCTTTGAGAACAACTTTGAATTTCAACAATTGGTTCTAAGCACAGGTAGAGAACAAAAGGCTCACTGTCAAATACCATCTCATCATAATGAAAGATATAAACATGGGATGTAAGCTTTAAACCCATTAGGAAAAGACAGCAGGATAGGTATATTAATTATACAATTACAGATTCTGTGGCATAAAATAATCCAAAGGGAGCAAAAAAGCCTATCCATACACATGTAAAATAACAAGGCAGAGTATTATATAACTGGCATCTTCCTTTGAAATGGTTCTCAGGCAAACCGTAAACTGTGAAAGGTATGGTTATTCCTCTCTCTTTTCCTATTCTCTCTCTCTCTTGCCAGCATCCCAGCTTCCATTGCTTCATCCCCTCTGCCTTTCCTCTTCAAAAGCTGCAGCATCACTGCCCATACTCCTTTAGCCTGCCACCATCCTATTTTTCATTTCCCATCTCCATCTCATATTTAGGACAGCTTTCAATATTTAACTCAAAAATTGTGCTTATAAATTGAGCTTTTTCCATAAAAGCTCCTTCTCCAATCTCGTTTCTCTCTCTCTCTTTTTGCTCCCTTCGGAGTGCCTTACAAGGACATTCTACTGCCTAGAAGTTACACATGCTGTGATTCTGTGCATTCTGAAATTATGCAAGTTTAGGTGCCTGTTCCACTGGACTGAAAGCAGCCCATCTTCTGGCTGAGGTCACCCTAGTACAGCCTCCCCTGCAGCTTCCAGATGTTCTGGACTCCAATTCTCTTCAGCTGAAATCTGAGGACACCAGCACTTGAGCTAATTTTCTCCCAGTTATTTGTGTTCCGTAGAGGCTTATTCCCTGAACATAGAGGAGCTTGCAGAGGTGCAAGCTACAGAATGTCCTCACTTGACTTGAATGGGTTATATCAATACACCACTAACCAATGGTTCGTGCTCAGGGCACTTGTACTATTTTACTTATTTGCTTGCTAAAAACTGAAGATGGAGCCTAATCAGGGTTTTGATGTCTTGTTCTTGATGTGCCTCAAAAAAATGTACATTCGTTTGTGGGAAATGTAGGAGTAAATTATGTTTCATTAGACCTTTCAGAGTAGTGCTTTAATTATAAGCATATGGGGCACAATTCAGTTGGAACACTTTTAAGTCCCATTGATTTCAGGGGAAGTGTTAAGTACATGTCCCCCCAGTGAAGTCAATGGGACTTCAAAGTACTCTGCATTGGCTGCTTTGTATCCCTGCTGTTTAATTATGTTTATGAGGTTATAGCATAACACGCTAAAAGTGTACATTTTTTTAAAGCATCTGTAGTATTTACTGAATTGAGCAGCGGGGGGGGGGAGGCCCTTCAGTCCAATTAATCTTGATAATTTGGGTTGGAGTTTTTGTGCACATTATGAATGCCACCTGAAGGTGATAATTTTAGTGGATAATAAATTTCCTTCAAGCTGTTTTTCAGCCCCATTTTCTATATGGGCCATTAGTAATATGGAAATTGCATAGAGACAGAGAAAATGTTTTCCAAGTGATCACAGATTGCCTTTTTAAAAACCAGGAAGAAGGGGCAGCGGGGGAGCGGAGAGACACCGGTGTCTGGAATCCACATTGCAGTGGTAAGTACTGAAAGGCAACTTTGTGACACAGACAAATGCACGAAAGGCATGACATTTTTTCTTTCGATTGTTCCTGCTCAAGGAGAGCATCCAGGCCAGCAGCTCACCAGCTCACCTGCTGTTGGAAGCAGCCTAGAGTGACTGATTATGGTTTTCCCAGTAGTGATGTATGAAAGTGAGAGCTGGACCATAAAGAAGGCTGATCGCTGAAGAATTGATGCTTTTGAATTATGGTGCTGGAGGAGACTCTTGAGAGTCCCATGGACTGCAAGAAGATCAAACCTCTCCATTCTGAAGGAAATCAGCCCTGAGTGCTCACTGGAAGGACAGATCCTGAAGCTGAGACTCCAATACTTTGGCCGCCTCATGAGAAGAGAAGACTCCCTGGAAAAGACCCTGATGCTGGGAAAGATGGAGGGCAGAAGGAGAAGGGGACGACAGAGGACGAGATGGTTGGATAGTGTTCTTGAAGCTACCAGCATGAGTTTGACTAAACTGTGGGAGGCAGTGGAAGACAGAAGTGCCTGGCGTGCTCTGGTCCATGAGGTCACGAAGAGTCGGACACAACTAAACGACAACAACACTGCCTCACAGCACTGATTGGTCAGTGGGAACCCTCCCAGAGCCTGTGATGTAGCTGGGTCAATGCGGAAAGGGACTTCAACTCTCCGCCCCCCCTTGCCGCATCACTGTTGATTCCTGGCTGCCCAGCCTCAATGCCACCCACCAGAGAAAGTGAGCGGACTTATGTGCCAGGACCCCAGGACCTACAGTTCCCTCATGGTCAATAAATACACAGACATGAGTATTTTGGTTTATGGGTTCAAATAGGCCACAACTTTATTGGGGAGGCACCGCTGGCGCAGACCTCTCCTCTGGCATGGGTCAACTTTTGACATTTGAGAAAGACTGCCCACCTGTCAGTCACCTGGGCTGGACCTAGACAAATCAGAGAAACATTGTAGTTAAACGCATTGCAAACTGTGTATGAGAAATCGAGTTGGCAAAAAATGGAACTCCACAGCGCCATCTGGTGTCACAGAGTTAGGATGAATAACCAACGCATATAAAGCAATTTTTCTTTGCCAGTTTAGCTGAGTCCCTGATGTCAACATGATGGCACACCCTATGCACTATGAGGGTGGAAGGAGATAATGATCTGACCCACTAGGCCAGAAAGGACCCCCATCCCTGCCCTACCATTAGGTGGCCACTTCAAGTAGCTGATTTCAGGTGTCATGAAGAGGCCGCTTATTGTTAGGTGCTTAATTTATCCTTGTTGCGTTGTTACTGTCTGTCAGGGACCATGCTACAATGAGGGGGCATGGTGGGAGCTGCCCACTCCCCCTGACCCTGAATCTCCCTAGGAGCACAGTATAGATTTAGAACACTGGTTTGCAAAGGGGCATAGTTCAGAAGGTAAAAGCTGGGAAATACTGGATGGGGAACAGCTAGAAGAAGAAACACTGGAAGAGAGAGAGTTAACAGATTCACAGTTGTTGGATAGCAGTCCTCCTCACCACGGTCGAGAAGAGCTCAGAAAGTCTCAGAACAGAAAGTGCAGAGGGTACAAGATCAGATTACAAGACGTAGGAGTGATGTAGATTAACAGGGATGGAGGAAAGGTAAGCCTTAATTGGGAGCACCACAATTTCTAGAGAGATGTGTTTTTTTGTCTCTCGCTGTGATTATTAAAGAATCTAACTGCTAAGAAGATTCCTTTTCCTTTGTTCTGCTTATTTACAGCCATGGGGAAGGAAGCCGCTTCCCTGAAGCCCGACACTGTCAGAAAGGAAAAGAAAGGCATTGGGCATTGTTTAACTCATGTCAGTGCCAAAATACCTTGATCAGCTTTGCATAATACATACCTTTGCTTTAATGGGGTGGTTGCACCAGACCACCATTCTCAGCTCCATTCTGTGCTCAGCCCTTAGACTGAAGTGGGCCAACCATAGAAAGAAGAATGAAACCAGGAAATATGGGTGGATGAATCCGTCACTGTCAGTTTCTTTCTGTTTCTCTTTTTTTCCAGTCTTCTGATCATTCTCCCACATTTCTGCATCAGTTTGAAAATTGTCCTCATGAAAATTTGACAGATTTCAATGTGCATTTCTCTTAATAGACACATGATTGTGTGCAATCTTGTGTAATGCACACTTTTCTTTGCAAGCAACACAATATAAGGCATTTTTGTATATTAGTTTTACCAAGATGCATTTTGAAAGCAGGCTTTCCTCTAATATGCAAACTTTTCTACACATTGTTGGGGTTTTTTGCTTGTAGTGCTGCACTGCAAAATTCAGAGTTGTGCGAATTTTGAATAATAGCTGCCTTTCCATTCATATATTTTCAGGAATTGTGAATTAGGTAGTTTCCCATTAAAATGCAAGTCAAGCAAATTTCTCCCTCATTCCTAGTAGGGAGTAGGTAAAAACTCACTTCATTATTCTATATTATATTTCAAGAAAACAATTAAACCAGAGGGGTTGAAACAGAAAGCACTCAGTGTTGCCTTCTTTAACAACAAAAATCATATTCAGCTTTTATCAACAGCATTATTTTATTTAAAATGAATGTTGTGACAAGGTTCAACTTTTATTTTATCAAGTTGCCATTTTCAGATCTTCTGCATGCTGAGATGGAGTCAGAGCATTGGTGATGAAATGTTTTGTTTTTTGATAATTTCTTATTATTTTTAATATACCAAAAAGTCTCAAAGGATGCAGAAAAAGCTTTCCAGTAGATTATTAGAGAATTTTTCAGGACAGGAGAGCAACTTAGAGTAAAGACTAAAGAGTTCATTTGGTATTCTTCATATGTGTAAAATTAAAATTGACAGGATGTAAATATATTATTCACCAATATGTAATTGAAAAGTAGTCCAGGTACAATTTTTCTTATTATTTTTCCTATTAAATCTGTAATAGGAAGATAATTTGTAATCTTAACATTGCTTCTAATTTCCCCAACCCAAAGCAGAATACATATTATATCTGTGCAAAACCACTTTCAATATTTTTCTGCAGGGTATATGGCAATTAAACAATATAGCTAGTTGGGGTTTTGTGCAAATAAGCAATAAGTATTTAGAGACAGCTTTTGGAGGTACTGCCTTAATTGCAGAAAACTCTATCCACACTGAAGAGGAAAGCACCTTACCAAAATATACTGCATTAAAACTTTTAAGCCATTTCAGAGCAGGCATTATGTCCTCCTTCACTGCTTTCTTTGAGATATTTGTGTTGTTTTGGAGAGCTGTCTCCTCTCCCAGACCGCTTCTTTGCTACTGATGGTCGCTACACTGAGGGGAAAGAAAGATCCTGTTTGCCATCAGAGACAGTTGTTTCCATCTTCCTTGCTCCACTCTCTGGCTCTAGTAACCTGGTGACAGAAGAACTGGTTCAGAGAGAGGGGGGTTCTAGCCGGTTAAGAAGGGCACCATCTCTAGGGGGCCCTGGGGGCCTGAGCACCCACATTTTTGTTGTGGGTGCTCAGCACCCACACTGCAGGGCCCCAAAAGCAAGTGCATGATGGTGCCTTGTGAAGCACTGAAAGTCACATCCAAGGCCTCGCGAGACCTCAGAACCTGGCTTCTGGTGCCCCATCATGCACTCTGGGCACCCATCATCTGGGGCTCAAGTCACGCCCCTGCCTGTTAAGTTCCAAAACTAGTAAACTGGTAAAAAATGTAGAAAGGAGATTGTTTGGTGCTCCTCAGCATGGACTACTTCACAATGTGAAGGCATTGAGTAATGCTAATAGATGTACTGACCGGCTTTATGTTCAATTTTTTATGTATTTTAAATGAACCGTTGAATTGTTTGGTGAATTGAATGTGGCATTCTCTTCCAGGTGGTAGTGCCCTCCATCTCCCATCTGCCCCAGTCATCCCAATTGATAGAGATGATGGGAGTTGGGTGTCCAGCAACATCTGAAGAGCACCACATTGGTGGTGGGGCAGAAGAGCTGAAAAAAAAATCACATCTGGCAACCAGTGGGTAGTCTGGGACACGAATTTTCACAGCCTTCTAGTGGCTATGCTGGCTCATTTACCAGAAGTGATGTACTGAGCACTGGGAGGCTTAGTTTGGTCAGAATCAAGTATACACTTCCAGAGTTAATGCCAAATACATTACAGTGGTACCTCTGGTTACATACTTAATTCGTTCTGGAGGTCCGTTCTTAACCTGAAACTGTTCTTAACCTGAAACACCACTTTAGTTAATGGTGCCTCCCGCTGCTGCCGTGCCGCCGCTGCACGATTTCTGTTCTCATCCTGAAGCAAAGTTCTTAACCCAAGGTACTATTTCTGGGTTTGCGGAGTCTGTAACCTGAAGTGTATGTAACCTGAAGCGTATGTAACCTGAGGTACCACTGTACTTTTGGTAAATGAGCTACCATAGCTGCTATGGCCATGAAATTTTGTGTCCTGGGCGTTTAAGACTTGTCTACCTATGTACTATCTGAAACCAAAGGGGTGCATTGGTTGCCAGATGTGAAATATATTGACATTATTTCAGCTTTCCTGCCCCACTGTGGCTCCTCCTGTGCTCAACAAATCATAATAGTCTTGAGCCTGGAACAGGATATTACAGCTAGCATCCAACCCCTTTATAGCCACATTTTCTGGAAACCTAGGGATACATATTATTACAGTGGGTTAAGATTCCTTCCTGCTGTATTTTCATCCAACTAGCTTTCTTACAGATAAAAAAACAACAACAACTGGAATAACCAATCACTCAGAATCAAATAAAAAAAGAGACTTCGAGTAATGCTAGGCAGTCTCTAGTTTTTTGAGCCTGGTGTAGCAGGCATGATCCAGGTGATGGGAGTGGGAAGGTGAGACGGGAGACGCCAGTCTCTTCTGCATCAGTAAACTTTGGCAGCTGTCAGAACATGTTTTCTTGAATGGCAAGAGCCTTCACAATCAGGGTGTCCATCAGTTAGCATGCACCTATGAAGTCCAGACTCAACTAGTGGTCAGGATCAAGAGTCCATGACCAATCCATTCTGTCCTCAGTGAATAGTATAAGCATGCACCTTTTTAAAAAATATGCATCTATCATGAACTTAATTTTTTGTGTAAAGAGAGCTCAAGGTGGATTAGATCGAAGATGAGAATAATACATACTATCTTAGCTGGGAAGGATGCTTGATGAAAGTCGCCACTACTGCTTCTCACTCACTACGAGATAATGTACCTAAATCAGGGATGAGATATCTGTAACCTTCCAGGTGTTGGACTCCAACTCCCATCAGCCCAAGCCAGTGTGGCCAATGATCAGGGACAATAGGAAATGTAGTCAGCAAGAATAATAGAATCAGAGATTTGGAAGGATCATATAGTCCAAACCCCATCAATGCAGGAATATGCGGCTGTGCCTTATGGGGACTGAACCTGCAACCATGGCATTATCAGCACCGTGCTCTAACCAACTAAGGTATACAGCAAGTATCTAGAGCAGTGTTTCCCAACCGGTGTTCCGCGGCACACTAGTGTGCCGTGAGACGTCAGCTGGTGTGCTGTGGGAGGGAGGCGGGCGAGTCGGGCGGTGAGAGGCGGCGGCGGCGAGGATCCGCGTTGAGCCGGGGGCGGCTCCGCGGTGGTGGTGCCGAGCGGCGGGGCAGCGCGTGCAAAAGGGAGGAGCACGAGACAGCGGAGGAGGAGGAGGCCGGCATGTCCGGGCAGCAGCAGCAACAACAGCAGCAGCAACTCCCGCCGCCGCCCCCTCCTCCGCCCGCTATCGCCGCCACCACCACAACAGCCGCCGCCGCCTCAGCTGCCGCCGTCCCTCAGTCCCTCGCTCTGCTGCCTCCTCCCCCCCCACCCCCAAAGCTTGGAGGTTCCCCGGCAAGGGGGAGGGAAAAAAATTAAAAACTTTCACTTTCGTGCGTCCCTCCCGGCGTGACGCTGCGCGCTGACGTCACGGGGCTGTAATGGTGGTGTGCCGCGAGATTTTTTTCATTAAACAGGTGTGCCGTTGCCCAAAAAAGGTTGGGAAACACTGATCTAGAGGACCACAGGTTCCCCACTCCTGACATAAAGGAATGTTGGTATAGCTACTTTTGGTTTGAGGAGGCCCTGGTGTGCCCACGTCTCTGTGGGTGTGCCCTAGCAAGCATACCTGGCAGCAGTGGTGGTTAGCAGTAGCAGTGCTCTGAGCAGTGACAGCTGGCTGAGGGCGGCCATTTTTATTTCCCACAATTATTCTCTCGCCTGCCTTTCTCAAAACCACTTTCTGAAATTTCCGTTTATACCTGCCAACCCAATTATTTAGCTGTTCTCCATCAAGCTTTCCCAGTCACCGACGCTCATTGCCAAAGAAATTTTTTTAATTATTTTGAATGCAATAAAGTGTGCCAAATTTTCTCCATAACTACTTATCACTCTCCTAGATTAGGGTATAATAACCTCTTTACTTTTCCCCTTCTTCTGTTTCTAAGATACTACTGATTAAATCATGTTACCATTGCTGTCCTCTGACACGTGCCTTGAAATTCACTAAATAAACCATTTCTTGTCATATGAGAAGCATGTATCCTTTGAACCAATGAGGCATTTTGTAAAGCCACGATGGCCTACATTTCAATCTCTGTGTTTTCTTCTCCTGCTCGTGACCTCCTACATTGCATCCCCCGCCATGAAGACATTTGCTGTTTCCTTCTCAGGAGACTTCTTATGGTAATACTGCACTTGAACTCCCCATGTGCCTCTTATTCCTCCCTCATATTCCATTCCTCATATATTCCTCCCAGCATTTAAATGGCTGTTTTTCTACACAGCCCATCAGCACTGATTTACTCAGGAAGCAAATCTCATATATTATAACCAGGATTTAATTTCTGAAAAGGAGAGGTGCTGGAACTCAAGCTCATTTGCAAGGCATGCTCCAACCACCCTGTACGTCACACAAACATCAAATGAGGTGGCAAGTTTCTTCATGGACTAGAACACTACAGGCTGCATGTTGGAGTCCTGAGCCATAGGTGGCTTATATAGGTCCAAACCAGCACTTCAGATTGATTATGGAAACCAGTTAGTGCCCTGACTGCACCAGCTAATGATTGGTTTCTGGGCTCAAATCAAAGTGCTGGTTTTGACTCATAAAGCCTTATGCAACTCAGAACCCCTGTTGCTCACGAACCACCTATCCCCACATGAATAAACCTGGGTCCTGCTGGCCTTCATCAGAGGTCCTTCTCAGTGTGCCTTACCCAATAAAGGTGTGGAGGGTGGCTCCATAAGAAGACCCACATGCTGTCTTCCATTGAGTTGAGATTCCTGCATTGCAGGTGGTTGGACTTGATGACGGTCCGAATGCCTTCCAGCTCTACAATTCTAGAATTTAATGATTTTCTGGCAAGCAGGAACCAATCCCTGGATCTCTTGGTGTTGAGCGAGGTGTGACTGGCCAAGTGAACTAGAGTGACAACTCTGATTCTCTGGCCCACTCTGCAGGTATGTTAAGTCAAGGCACAGCACCACACCAGTGTTCGCTGCAACTTCCACTGGTTCATTCCTCTAACTGGCCATCAGAATGAGGCCTCCACGAAGCAGCCAAAAGAGGCAGCTCTGCAAGGAAGCACTTGCCAGGGAAAAGCCCAGTGGAGGAGATGGTGAGGCAATGGTGGGAAGAGGCGGAAGCCATCTGGAACCAGGCACTCATGAAGTGAACTACCACCACAAACACACAAAGCTGAACTTACCTAGAGGTGAATCTGCACACTTGGGTTAGGGAGACATATTGATATGTGCCAGGTCAGAGAATCTGGGCCCCTTTCAGGCAGCTACAATTCATGCAGTGGTCACCCAGGAAATCTTTTTCATTGTCATTGATGGGATCACCCAGTGATCAGGGGCAGCCTGTGCTCAGCTCTAAGTCATGAAGCCACAAGATCTGTAGCAGCCACTGTTTTGGGCACAAATCCCATGGTGATCACATTTTTTTTTTACCACGAGTCCCATGATCAACTGTGAATCTAGAGGCAACCACTGATGTAGCTATGATTCAATGGCAATGGCCATTTTGACCATGATTCATGTGCATCATCATCATCATTTATTATTTGTACCCCACTCATCTGACTGGGTTGCCCCAGCCACTCTGGGTGGCTATAACTCTGGCTACAACTCATGCAGCAGCTGCCATGAGGGCCTTCCCTTGCTGCGAGAAGTGAGGTTACAGGGAACCAGGCAGTGGCGCCTGTCCTGTGGAACGCCCTCCCAGCAGATGTCAAGGCAGTAAACAACTGTATTTTACTTTTAAAAGACAAATGAAGGTGGTCCTGTTTAGGGAAGTTTTTAATGTCTGATACTGTATTGTTTTTAATATTCAGTTGGAAGTTGCCCAGAGTGGCTGGGGAAACCCAGCCAGATGGGCGGGCTATAAATAATAAATAATTATTATTATTATTATTATTATTATTATTATTATTATTATTATTATTATTATTATTATTATTATCAGCTCCCTTGGCCTGAAACGAGATGAGCGCCGCACCCCATAGTCAAATTCGACTGGACTTAACCGTCCAGAGGTCTTTACCATTACCTTTCTTTACCTTATTTTAGTATTTTATTTAATACCTGCCCTTTGTCAATGGTTCTAGGGCAAGGTTACAACATGATAAAAGCAATAAAATACCATGGACAGGAAACAAAGAAAACCAATCATTAAAATCCTATGCAGAATAATCATGGCATATTCCCAGAAAGTCTGGACAAAAGGACTTGAACCTTGACTTAAATTGCGCTCTTTACGACTATGAAGACAATAATTTGGATGAGTGCCTGTGATCCTCATCTTGCATATAATTTAGGTCTGTATTATTTGTTTCCTTCACATATTGCATTGGAAGGCATACTTTAAAAGGAAGAAGAAGCACAGCATAAGTAGCACACAGCTGCTCACTTCAGCTAGAAGGACCACTATGGAAAACAGTACATTCCCACCACAAACTGCGTTTGAATATTCAGCCATTCAAACCAATGAAAACTAAAATGAAAACTACCTTGAACTGCACATTAGAGTAACACAGAAAAGGAACTGAGAGCTCTAATGTTTTATTTCCAAGACTGATCTAGAACAATGCAAGAAATGGCCTTATAGAGAATCTCTTTATTACAGACATGCCATTTCATGCTCTTCTTCTTTAAAAAATAGCTCCATAACTTGCATTATGCTGTGTGAATAGATTGGCATCACAATGCACCAAACATCCTTGGGAAACACAATTGGTTTTCATTAAAAATATGTTCCATTTGGTATCTATTATACCAAAACCAGGATTTAATTTCTAAAAATGAGAGGGCCCTGGAACTCACACACTCGTTTGTAAAACACGTTCCAAACTCTCACTCTCCTATTTCAAACCTAATGTACCCCATAATATAAATATATAAACCAAAGTAGAAATTGATTGGTGAGATACCAGAGATGTGCGTGCAAAGGATCTGAGCTAAGCTGCTGTTGGCCGTTCCATAGAATTCTGCCCTGCGTTTTTGGTGCAAACCATGACACCTTCAAGAAGAGACTAAGCCTCATGGGGAATGATAGCAGAAGGATAGGAGAGAAGAGCTCAAGAAACAAAACGTTGGAATCTTATAGATAATATTGCTTATAATGTGTTTTTGCAGGGGTTTTCAAACATGTGGGGTAGCCCAGAGTGCAAAGCATTCTGGGACATCTTCTAGGACATGCACCCACCACTAATGAAATGTCTCCCTGAGTAAAACCAATAAGCTGTTTGGAGATCCCAGAATCTCCATAAACTTTGAAAACCAGTGTTCTAGAGGTCTTCCACACTGCCCCTGCTCTGGTTACCACTTTCAGATTTAAGCTATTCTATATGTTAGCAAGGCCAGAAGAAGAAGAAGAGTTTGGATCTGATATTCTGTTTTATCACTACCTGAAGGAGTCTCAAAGTGGCTAACAATCTCCTTTCCCTTCCTCCCCCACAACAAACACTCTCTGAGGTGAGTGAGGCTGAGAGACTTCAGAGAAGTGTGACTAGCCCAAGGTCACCCAGCAGCTGCATGTGGAGGAGCAGGGAAGTGAACCCGGTTCACCAGATTACGAGTCCACTGCTCTTAACCACTACACCACACTGGCTCTCTACTTGAAATGGCCTCTTTTTGGATGCAGTTGTTTGGTGCCTTCTCCACAATGATATCATACCATTCAGTAGCCGCCTGTGTAGCAGGGCAGAGATGCCTTCCTGACACCTGCATCACTTCAGCTGTGGATGGAAGAGGAATCTGTGTTAAATTGATTTATACACAGAAGATGGCAGTTCATCTAGTCTAGCCCCTGCAATGCAGGAATCTCAACTGGAGCATCCATGACCGATAAACTCTGCTTAAAATGATCCAAATCAGCACAGGACGGTTTCTAGGGATAAATGTTCACAAAACACTATGCGTAATTTTGCCCTTGCTCTTATTTACACACACATTGCCCAGCATAAAAAAGAGATAGTCTTTGTTATGTCTTATTCGTGTTTGTAGTGAATTTGTAATGCAAGAAATATAGAATCTTTACTACCAAAATTAAGGGAAATATGGTATTAAAGAGCTGAACTGTTTCTTTATTGAGGGAGTAGTGGTAAGCTATCTGGTAATACTTGTCAGTCAGATGGCGAGGAGACCTCATGTCCTAGGAGAGCTCAGGAGGGTTTCAAATACAGTGGTACCTCAGGTTAAGTACTTAATTCATTCCGGAGGTCCGTACTTAACCTGAAACTGTTCTTAACCTGAAGCACCACTTTAGCTAATGGGGCCTCCCGGTGCTGCCGCACCGCCAGAACACGATTTCTGTTCTTATCGTGAAGCAAAGTTCTTAACCTGAAGCACTATTTCTGGGTTAGCGGAGTGTGTAACCTGAAGCGTATGTAACCTGAAGCGTATGTAACCTGAGGTACCACTGTACAGGAAACAACAATAGTAATGGACCCCAGCAAGATGGCAACTCAGAGAGAGAGAGAGAGAATGAGAATGAGAATAGTTTGACTGCTTGTCAGGACAAAGTGTGTTCTCCCTCATGGAGAGCACGGGTTGCGGGCGGGGCTGATGAGACACCTCATTTGCTAGGCAAATGGCTTGGCCATTCTTTAAGCAGGGGAGGGCTGTTACTGGGGAAATCTAGATGTTGCCATTTGTTGATTGACAGCCCTATCTGTTAAATACAATGCACGCAGTGACGAACTTCCTCTTTTGGCTGCGTGCTTCTGATCACCCGCCCTCCCTTCCCTAATTTTAGGCTGTTTGCTTGACCTTGCTATGCCTGTCATGGGGTCGTCTGCTTTGGGGCAGGGGCCTGGTAGGAATTTTGTTCATTTGGCTGATTAGTGTGTGCCACTTGGTTTTTTGCCTACTGCGTAGCAAATCGTCACAACTTGTAAGGTTTGCGGTTAGTCATTGGTCTTGGAATTGGTTGGTGGAGGGGTGTGGATTTGGCTGTGCCTGCCCCTCCAAAATGCTGGTGCTGCTTCAAGGGCTTTCCGTTAAAGGAACCCAGGGGCTCCCCGTGCTTTTGTCCGAAACCCCCTGGCAAGGGGCTAGGGCCATGCAAGTCCCTGGGAGCATTCTGGGAAGAGGTGAGTCATGATGCCCAGTCCCGTCTCTCTCCCCAGGTGACTTACCCTTGCTGACTTCGCGGGGGGTGCGAATGTCAGAGCTGTCCCCGTGCGGGGTCAGTTAGTGCTACCAATGCCAAGAACCACTCACATTGCTGTAATTTGAATAAAGTTGTGGCCAAAATTATGCCAAAAACCTTAAACAAAAATTAAGTGTCAATTGTGTTTTTCTTTGGGGGGGGGGTGTCTTGGGGACCTCGACGCGCAACCCCAGAGATGGGGTTGTATTCCTTCTGAAGGACCAGATACGTAGCTTAGTAATGCGCCTAGATCCATCTTTGTCCAAGTGTGGTAAGAAAACAACAACAAACCCCTCAGAAAATGTCTTCTGAGAGGTTGTTGGGCACTCCTAGTCTCTTTTCTCAACCCAAGTGACCAGCCAATAGTTCTCTCTCTGTTTCCAAAGCCGTTGTCCTAAGCACAGCTACCTGAAAGCAAGTTATGTGTACATAGCAGAACTTTCCCCACATGCTCGGGACTGAGGTTTAAGAGAAGCACGATGTTGATAGCAGGAAGCCATTTTGCCAAAGGAGAGAAAAATAAAAAGACCGAGGAAGAAATCAGCATGGTCATATAAGAAATGCTTTTAATTAGCTGAGAATTGAAAGTGCTTTTACAGAGAGGAGACACGCGATTACTTCAGCTGAGCACAAAAGAGGAGCGAGCGGCCGCAGCATTAGGAAGACAAAAATTATGAAAAGAATGGCAATTAGTAATACAAAGCTTGGAAACATGGTGATGTAAGGCAAGGCTTTAAAGCTGTGGGACGGAAAACATGAGACGATTGTAATGTAAGGAACACAAAGCAATAAGAGGTGACAAAATGGAGGCTCGAGTCAGGCTTTTAGTCAACGTTAACAAGGAAAGCTGCAGGCCTGTAAAGGGAAGATACAGATTAATGAATGTATTCAGTTATTGTGGATGTTCAGATGTCAGAAGAGTCTAAATGAAATTTGCCCAAGAGTAAGGGGGGGGGGGGAAATAGGTGCAGTAATCATGGAGTCATGGGCAATTATGCTCTTCATCTCTTGGAAGATAGGAAGATCCCAGAGGACTAGAGCAAAATAAGCATAATACTAGGAATTCTTGATGGGAAAGCTTTATAAGTATTAAGAGATTACTATTTGGTAAATGATCAGAGAACATTATGAGAACTAGCAGCCACAGGATATAATGTGGGCAAGGGGTGGTGGTGGCAGTTTGGGTTTCATCAAGAGCAAATCATGGCAAAGGAACCCATTTTACTCTACAGTGGATGACACTGTGGTCTAAACCACTGAGCCTCTTGGGCTTGCCGATTGGAAGGTCAGCGGTTTGAATCCCCGCAATGAGGTGAGCTCCCATTGCTCTGTCACAGCTTCTGCCAACCTAGCAATTCGAAAGCATGCCAGTGCAAGTAGATAAATAGGTACCGCTGCAGCGGGAAGGTATATGGCGTTTCTGTGCGCTCTGGCACTCGTCACGGCCCTCTGTGTGCCAGAAGCAGTTTAGTCCTGCTGGCCACATGACCCGGAAAGTTGTCTGTGGACAAATGCCGTCTCCCTCATCCTGAAAGTGAGATGACCACCCAACCCCATAGTCGCCTTTGACTGGAGTGACCCGTCTAGGGGTCCTTTACCTTTACCTTTTACTCTACAGTGTACTACTTGTCTTTGGCTTGGTGCCATTAGCTCCTGTGATGGCCTTGTGCTACGACAGGCCAGGTGATGTACTAACTCCATTTAGGGTCACAGATACATTCTGTTTTAGTTGGGACTAAATGGAAGAAGGGGTGAGTGTATGCAAATCAAGGATCATGCTTGATTCTCAATGGCACAAAATAGTCTGGGAGCAAGAATCAACAGTAGTTTTCACAAAAGGGTGTCCCCAAACTCAACAACTTTACCTTTAGCCATATAAGCGATTTATTGGCATTCAACTTATGGCGAAAGTTCTGCCATTGTGGATGCCCTCTACCCCAAACATGGATCACTTGGGTTCCACTAACCTGAGCACTTAGAGAATTATAAGCCTCACTATGAAGAGAACATATTGATGCCCACAATGGGTCCTTGCAAATACAACAAAACCCCAACCCGATTCCACCCAACAGGTGAACAGCCATTTTGCTTGGCTATAGGAAAAGCCACCTCCCAAGTTGTCATCACAAGGTACTGTCATGCTCTGGACTGATCAAAAAATAGGCACCCACGCGAAATTATTGTGTTACGCAAATACACTCGGTTCTCAATGTCTCCCATTAGCATGTATGGGACAAAGCAAATGGGTCACAACACAGTCTGGGGTACAAAACCTACTGTGGAAACTGGAGGCAGAGAGAAGGTTGAGCCAATGATCAAGGGCAAATGTCGGGGACTGGGCAGAGGAGAAAGAAAGGTGTAGACCGCTTCCCCATCTTGACCCTTCCAGGGAGGAGGAAGAGGAAGACAGTATAGATTTACAACAGGGGTTTGAGGGAGGTCGCAGCTCAGAGGCAGATGAGGGGGAAAGCTGGGAAATTGTGGGAGAGGAGGAGCAGGCAGAGCCAGAGCAGCAGCTGGCTGACATGTCATTAGAAAGCATTCCAGACCCACCATCACCCAGAACCTGGGAGGCCTTAAAAGCAGGAGAGCAAAGAGCTCAAAGTCTTCTTCTTTGTGGAACAGGAATTCAATAATATGAAGCACCCATCATTCCTATGCTGGACCACAAAGCCATCTTCCTAGCCCCCTCACTTGTAAAGTGTGATGGCCTGGGATTCCGATTCGGAGGATGAAACAGAGGAATCCCAGCCTGCACAGGAGTCCCCGCCTCCAGGGCCAGCTGAACTGGGGCAAGGCCTAGAGGCTGAAGAGCCTGCACCTGTGGCAGTGCAGCAGGAGCTGGCCCCAGGTGAAGTCCTCCTGGCCCCAGAGGGGCCTGATGACTCAGTGGCCACAGGTGAGCCTCCTCCAGGGCCCAGTAACCCTTCGGCCTCTCCTGATCTGCAGAGGCTTAGGGCAGAGAGGCGAAGGGAACTAGTTGCCCCCAGGAGGAGTGCTCGCCTTAAGGCCAGAGTAGGCGGGGCTCCTGGGGGTCGGGACCGCCCCTGACCTTGGAAGAGGATAAAAGCCCACTCATCCCGGCCCCAGGTTGCGGGAGCAACGTCGTTGTTGGCTTCGGACCTTCCTGTGATCCTGATCCTTGCTCGGCCTCCTGTTCCTGACTAACCGGTACTCCTGTTCCCTGCTCGGCCTCCTGTTCCCGACCATCCGGTGTTCCTGTTACCTGCTCAGCCTTCTGTTCCAGCGTTCCTGTTCCCCGCCCATCTCTCTGCATCGGACCTCGCCCCGCTTCGTGTGGACTCTGCTACACTCACGGTACCTTACCCCCGGGACCAGCACATAAAGCTTGTACGGACGGTGCCAGGATCCCTCCGTCGCCACTACAGCCATGAACGGAGGATCCTCTACATGCGGCTGTAGTGGCGACGAAGGAATCCCACCACCATCCGTACAGTGCTCGAGCGGTGCTGGCGGCAAACCGTTATGTACAGCGCATGTGCGGCATCGTTACACACAGTGCATGCATGCGATGTTGCACATGTGCTGTACATAGCGGTTTGCCGCTGGTGCTGGGATCCTCTGCTCACGGCTGCAGCCGCGAACGGAAGATCGTCCACATGCTGCTGCGGTGGCACGATGGCTGCTTGCGCCACTGCGAGCCCCCGCAGGATGCCTTCTTGTCACCTCTCCCAGACATGGCAGACCCAGGGCAAACCACCACCCCCATTGCGACGCCACTGCCTGCATACACAGAGAACTTTTTAAATATGCATCTTCTCCTGCCATGTAATAACTACTAGTAAAATGACTGCATAGTAACCTTGGCTTCATTGTGCTGGACTACATTGTAAGAGTTGCCACCAGTGCTTTTTTTTCTGGGGGGACGAAGGGGTACACGTACCCCTAAACATTTTGTGAATATTTGTACTTTCGTCCTTTATGGTACAGTGGTATCTCGGTTTAAGAACAGTCTGGTTTAAGAATGATTTGGTTTACAAACTCCACAAAACCAGAAATAGTGTCCTGGTTTGAGAACTTTACCTCGGTCTAAGAACGGAATCCGAGCGGTGGAAGGGCACTGGCGGCGGCGAGACCTCATTAGGTAAAGCGAGCCTGGGTTTAAGAACGGTTTCGGTTTAAGAACAGATTTCCGGAACGGATTAAGTTTGTAAACTGAGGTACCACTGTATTTATTTTTCCTGATTTGAACTATAAAATGGTGATTTTCTTGAGTCAAAATGAGAGTAACCCGAAACATTTTTTTAAGAAAAAAAAACACTGGTTGCCGCCATATTTTACCTGAAGCAAAAATGCCAAGAAAACGTGGAGGACCCTGAAGAATTTCGAGGGAAGCGTTTTCAGCCGGAGAAATTCCTCAGGGGCTCCACACACACCTATTCATTACTAAATTATCATTACCAAACATCTGCTGCTTATAATGGATGCTGACATTACAGTACGACGACAAAGTGCCAAGGAGAAGTTCAATCCCTCCTCCCAGGCTCACGGTGAATAAATGGAAATTGCTCTCTGGGCTTATAAACAAGCAAATACAGGCAAAGTTACTATAGCAGAGTCGAGTGTTTCAGTGTTAATTTTCTGCCTGTGGAGGAAAGGAAATGAGTGTGATCATTTTTGACAAATCACCTTTGGTAGCCCATAGGAGAGTACACGTTTGTATTTGCATTTTATACTGAATATTTTAACAAGTCATTATGAAAAACAAACACTCCTTTGCTTTAATATTAAGGGGTGATTTAGGTGCAGAACGATAATGGCAAAGGTGGCTTTTTCTTTAGCAACAAAGACTACGCCTCCGTTATCCAGACTCAAAGCATGTTTTAGGCTTAAACACACATGCCAATGGTTAAGATTAAATAGGAACAGCTGGTAAATTGCCAACTTATCCTAGAGGAAATTATCGGGTTTTCTACATGAACCGTTTCAGGTAAGGGGAAAAGATGATTAGAGAAGGAAAAGGAGATTTCTTGACTGGGGATCGATAGGTGAGCAAAATCTCTACTCGGCCCCTGTGGTGGAAGACAAGATGGCAGCCTCCTCTTTACACTTACAGAAGCAGATCAGAAGGCAACTGGATCTTAATTCAATGCTGGTAGTGTCCTTCATTACAACAGAGGGCAGCAGGCTAGTTTACGGGGTTGTTGTTGTTTAGTCGTTTAGTCGTGTCTGGCTCTTCGTGACCCCATGGACCAGAGCACGCCAGGCACTTCTGTCTTCCACTGCCTCCCACAGTTTGGTCAAACTCATGCTGGTAGCTTTGTGAATACTATCCAACCATCTCGTCCTCTGTTGTCCCCTTCTCCTTGTGCCCTCCATCTTTCCCAACATCAGGGTCTTTTCCAGGGAGTCTTCTCTTCTCATGAGGTGGCCAAAGTATTGGAGCCTCAAGAGACCATATTTTGCGCTCTCCTCTTTCACCCTCATTAAAAGGTTCTTTAATTCCTCACTTTCTGCCATCAAGGTTGTGTCATCTGCATATCTGAGGTTGTTGATATTTCTTCCAGCGATCTTAATTCCGGCTTGGGATTCATCCAGCCCAGCCTTTCGCATGATGAATTCTGCATATAAGTTAAATAAGCAGGGAGACAATATACAGCCTTGCCGTACTCCTTTCCCAATTTTGAACCAGTCACTTGTTCCATATCCAGTTCTAACTGTAGCTTCTTGTCCCACATAGAGATTTCTCAGGAGACAGATGAGGTGATCAGGCACTCCCATTTCTTTAAGAACTTGCCATAGTTTGCTATGGTCGACACAGTCAAAGGCTTTTGCATAGTCAATGAAGCAGAAGTAGATGTCTTTCTGGAACTCTCTATTTTTAGTTTTCTAGTTTTCTCCATAATCCAGTTTACGGGGTACTACACACTGAAAACTATACCAAAATGTGTAGTTTAGGGAAAGGATACATACAAAATGTAAACCATTTGAATACAATTTGTTTCTTTTTTAAAAAATCTGCAAAAAAGAAGAAGAGGGGATTAAGCCTATCATGGAGCACAAATGAAACCTACACCATATGAAAATGGTCTTATCTGACAAGCCTTACTTCAGGGGTGAAGTTTTCAATGTGGCACAGTAAAGAAAAGTGCATCAGTAGATCTTAAGGAATTCTTATCGGGAGTCCTCCTAAGTCACTTGAGCTCCTTGTTTCATTCCCACTAATTCCTTCTCTTGTTTCTCGCTCCAAGTCACCAGGTACATATCCCCTTACCCCTTCCATCTGCTCTGTTCTTATGATGCTTAAAAAAAAAATCTAAACTAAAATTGCTGGTTGCTAAGCAACACCACCTCCCACCTTCCCCCAGGGCAACCTTTTACTTATAAATATGGAAAGCATGAGTATTGTTTTAGACTTTTTAAAGATTCATATGCCACATGTTTGCCTAGTAACACATGCGGGGCAGGAGAGTCACACATATTAACCCGTTCTTGATTAAGAGGGTGGCCCTATGTTCCCTGCTGTCCCCATCTGAACTAACAATGTCCCTTTCCCTCAGTTCCATGAGGTCACTACATAACCTGTGGAATGACGCAGTCCCATTTTGGGACTGGCTATTGGGAGAGAGCTGTGCATGGTTATCCCATACAATCATTTACAACAAATGAGAGATGAGCTTTGAACAGACACAAAAGAGAGGGCAGTTGGAAAAGAGGGAAACTCCAAGTCTTTCATACCAGAAAGGAGGGAGCCCAGTCCTATTTATGTGTGCTCAGAAGTACCTGGGGCATACTTTCCAGATATGTTTAAGATTGCTGTCCAGACTAGATGCCCTGAGCAAGTCCATGCAAGATGCTTTTTTCACATGCCAAGGAATTTGGGGTAAGATGGGAGCAACGGAAGTAATTGAAAAGGGGATGCTGAAGACGAGATCATTTCCTCACTGTGTGAGAAGAACCACACTTTGGTCTATTTCTAAAGCCCTCTTCAGTGTCCCATCAGCAGGTCAAGAATCATATAGGGAGGTGTGGCGTTTGCCCACCTAGGTGTGTGACATCATACTGGGTTCATAAGGAAAGGGTTAACTAATTGTAAAATGCCTAACCAATAGGAACCCAAGGGGAGGAGTTAGAGTTGGAGTTGTTAAGAAGAGTCTGGAGTTAGAGAAGAGAGAGGATAAGTCTGTGGGTTGGGCTAGTCTGATGTGAGAGAGTGATAAAATCTGTTAAGAGGAGTCAGTCAAACAGCTGAGATAATCAGTCAGAAGGTATTAGGAAGGTATAGGCCGGTAAAGAAACTAAAGTTAAGAAACTGTCCAGAATATTATCTGAGAAACCATAAACTTGTTAATACTTATAAAATTAACTTGGTTTTTTTTGGGTCAATTTAAACAACTGTCTGGTCTCAGTGTGTACCCGAGAGTAATGGGTTGGTGGCAGCGGGGAAGCGGGCACAGTGGTGGCACAGGGATCAATAGACCGTCAAACGTCCGGGGACCCTGTGTGATCGCCACAGGGGGTCGTTGGGATAAGTGCATAACCAGGCACACCATCTAGGGAGGGGGCCGGAATTCAGTGAGGGGGCCGACTCCACTCAAAGTTCTGCAGTGGCTGTGTGTGCATGCTGTGGGGCTTGCTTGTGTCATGTGTGCAAGCCATGGGGGGGCCACACAACACAGCAGCACTCCTCCTGGTTTGTGTGAGTGATGTCAGCATGCCATGGGGGGTGCACACACGGTGGGCTGACATCACGTGGCCCTAGCCCCCTCAATTACAGGGGCAAGGCAGCGCACACAATCTCAACCATCCTCATCATTGCTTCGTTGCTTTCTAGGAGTTGGTGCAGTGGGAAGCCTCCAAACAGGAATGACTATAAGGGAGGAGCCAGCACATTCATCCCCTTGCCCTCCTCACATGACTCCTCACATGACTCCTCTCTTCCCTCCTCATGTGACTATTTTACTTGCTGCTGGAACACCTGATGAGGCTCAAAACAGGGTGCATCTGAGCCCAAACTCTTGAAATATATCTGGAAACTGAGAGTTTCCTATCTAAGAAAGATATATATTGCCATTCTCCCATTTTTTATGCACTTCAATACAGCTAATACGATGGCATTAGTAACTATTGACAGACAGTTAACAACATTCCTTTCAATGCGTGACAATTTTTCACAAGAAAACACCAAAATAAATTTGTGTTTGCATTTCACATAAAAAAGTCTTCACAAACAAACTGCTTTTATGGGCTCGCTGTATATTTCATTAGTTGATATCATTAACATAAAGAAGAGATGCTCACCCATTATAGACCACTGGGTTCAATTTATGGTGTCTCTGATCAGAAATTCATGCACACACACTTAACAGTTATTGTCACAGACATAAAGCAAAATCCTTCGTATGCCTACTCAGGAGGAAGCCCCGCTGGGTTCAAGAGAACTTACTCCCAGGTATAATTGAGTACAGGATTGCCACCTAATACATCTATGACAGGTAACATGAGGGGGGACACACACAAAAAGGCATAATCCAAAACAAAACAGTCACATATTTTGCTGAACTCCAGAAAACAATTCAAACACAACATGGCCTTAGGACGGGACAATTTTTCTAACACAACTAGCACAACTGTGGCTGAGTAATAAAGGCTACCCACACTTAGCTACTCTTGCCTTTACTAGATGGATGCTCATTTATTCTGGCATTTTCACTAAAATACTATACCTGGTCTGAATATTCTTCAGTCATCAACTTGGGATAGAAACTAGCAATTTCAGTGGGGAACAATTTTATCTCCAAGAAACACTTAGGCTACAATCCAGTGCCAAGTTTTCTGGAAGTCTTCACTTCTTCTATTATTTTTTCCCCCAGTCCACCAGCATTTCCTACATCAGTGACATTTCCCCCTCTTGGATGCTGCTTTTTCCTCACAACAGCGAGAGAAATCATGCAATGGCTGTGATTCATGGTGCGCGAGGAAGTGCACTGCCACTATACTCTACCCAATTGGTTGTGGTTGTGTTGCTCCTCACCAGGACTGTGTTGAGGCAGGGCAGCAGCAACACTGGGAGAGCGTCGGGTTGACAACAGTGCAGTGGCACGCAGTGAATTTTTTTGTAGGGGGGAAATTAGGGCCAGAGGCGCCAGCTTGTGGAGTCGCGCATGTGACTTTGTCACATCCCAATGTCACGTTAGTGAGCATCATGCCTTCCTCCCTAAGCTGGGCAGAAGCTTCCTGGGCTTTGGGAAGGAGGCACTAGGCCTGTGACAGGATGCTGGAACCCTGCTGCCCCCTTCCCAAAACCAGGTGAGCTTTGGGAAGGTGGCAGGATGGGTCTTGGACCCTAACAAGACTTCTGCTGCTCAGAAGACCTAGAGACTCTTGAGATGGGGGCTTTTGTTGGGTGCCATGTTTTCATCTAGGGTCTGCTTAATTTTTGCTGTTATTTGTATTAATTGTTTGTATCTTTATTGTTGGGATGTGGGTGGCACTGTGGGTTAAACCACAGAGCCTAGGACTTGCCGATCAGAAGGTCAGCGGTTCGAATCCCTGCAATGGGGTGAGCTCCTGTTGCTCAGTCCCTGCTCCTGCCAACCTAGCAGTTAGAAAGCACAAAGTGCAAGTAGATAAATAGGTACCACTCCAGTGGGAAGGTAAACAGCATTTCCATGCACTGCTCTGGTTCACCAGAAGCGGGTTAGTCATGCTGGCCACATTACCCAGAAGGTGTATGCCGGCTCCCTCAGCCAATAAAGCAAGATGAGTGCCACAACCTCAGAGTCGTCTGCAACTGGACCTAAGGGTCAGGGGTCCCTTTACCTTTACCTATCTTTATTGTTAGACTTCATCATGACTTACATGGGGATTGTCCCCTTCATGGATCACTGCCTTGCCGTAGCGAAGGGGCTTGAATAACTCAGAGAAGCTATCAGCTATGCCGTGCAGGGCCACCTAAGATGGACAGGTCATAGTGGAGAGTTTTTACCAAACGTGATCCACCTGGAGCAGGAACCGGCAAGCCACCTCATGAGAAGAGAAGACTCCCTGGAAAAGACCCTGATGTTGGGAAAGATGGAGGGCACAAGGAGAAGGGGACAACAGAGGACGAGATGGTTGGACAATGTTCTTGAAGCTACCAGCATGAGTTTGACCAAACTGTGGGAAGCAGTGGAAGACAGGAGTGCCTGGCATGCTCTGGTCCATGGGGTAACGAAGAGTCGGACACGACTAAACGACTAAACAACAACAACAACACATGGGGATTGTTTAATTTTATTGCATATGTACTATTTATTTATTGCTTATGGCTACTTTTCCTATATTTTTGTACATCTTCAAGTTGTAATCCATCTTGAGCATGGAAAAGCAGCATACAAGTAAACAACGATGATGTTGATGGGCCACCATGGGCTACCCACCCTTTTTTAGCTGAACCTACCTGACCAGAGGTAATGTGAGGAGAAAATGAGGCAAGGGTAACATGGTACCCCACCAAACAAACAAAAAATCTGACTGTGCTTTGGAGTTCTCCATGTAGTTTAGGCCCAGCTCATAAATTTCCTGCACGGATCCCATGAACATCACCATGGCTGGAGTTATTTTCTTCCACTTCTTGGAACACGATCATGCCGTTGAATTTCTCCGAATGGTTTTGTACACGGGTATCCAAAGTGCTGGGGAAAGGTCAGCAGAGAAATGAACAATACACATGGGCAAATGCCCTCCATGTGGTGGAGGTGGCTCAAGGAGGAAAAGCATTGCCAAAATGGCCGCCAGCCACCCAGGCCTAAAAGCCCATCCATTTTCACTTTTCTCCATGTAGCTATGCAATGACATACACACAGTGTCAGATTTACATTTAAGCTAAACAAGCTATAGCTTAGGGCCCCAGTCTCTTGGGGGGCCGCAGAAAATTTAAAGGGGGGGAAACTGGATGTACATTTCCAAAATTTAAGATAAAAAACAAATAAAATAAAACCTACATATAGCAACAGTGTTTTGTGTTGTGTGTAGGCTCCTATCATGTAAGCCATGGGTAGGCAAACTAAGGCCTGGGGGCCGGATCCAGCCCAATTGCCTGCAGATGGTCTGGGAATCAGCGTGTTTTGACATGAGTATAATGTGTCCTTTTATTTAAAATGCATCTCTGGGTTATTTGTGGGGCATAGGAATTCATTCACCCCCCCCAAAAAAAATAGTCTGGTCCCCCACAAGGTCTGAGGGACAGTGCCCCCCCCCGAAAAAGTTTGCTGACCCCTGTAATGGGCCCCGCCTGCTATCCTGCTCCCTAAAATATCACTGCTTTGCTAATTTCTATCTCAATTACTTTGATAAAATACATATTTTGTTTCGTGCAAATGGTTTTAGATACCTATTAGGTCCATAAATTACCATCTAGCATATAATCAACACAAAAAACAGTGACAATTTGTTGTAGACAATGGACAGCTGGACATATAAAGGGCTCCATTACCTTCAGTAGCTTAGGGCCTCATCAAACCTAAATCCGGTCCTACATACACAAATGTGAAGAGATTCAGTACTGTAAGCTGGCCCTCACAGGATGCCACAGGATGTGACAGCCTTGAGCTCAATGGTCTTGCTTTTTACCCTGCCAGCCAGTGTTGTGCACTCCCTCCTAAAAAGCGCTGCAGATGGCAGCCACCGCTAATCCTGCTTAGCATGAGGCCAGATGCTGACAGCAGCGTCAAAATGTTCGACACCCCTGTTGTTGCTCAGGAAACGATGGAATATCCCCCCCCCCAAGTGCAACTAAAGGTAGAGCACAAAATTAGCCATGTCATTCGTATTGTGCCGCAAAACGACAAGGGCCCCAACTATAATTGCATGTGCGGCATTTTACGTAATTTTCTTGTCACTTGTAACGGGTGACATTGATGTCGCAAGCCTTTTAACCACCTTTTTTATTTAAAAAAAAGGAAAAAGGAAAGATGCTAACAAAAGCAAAACCATAAAAGTATAGGAATTGTGGTAGGAACCTGGGGGCGATGAAACGAAGATGCTATATTCACGAAGGGTGCATTAATAATAGACATGTGTGGGAGACAGCGAAGTATGTTGGGAAAGTGCGGCTTCCAATTAATGGGAGGGAAGTAGAAGGGAGCCAATTTTAAATCAGAGCAACGTTCTGGCTAATGTAGACTTTATATTCAAAGAAGACCCGGCTAGCCCCATCTCTGATGACCTTCTGCTGGTAGGCGGAAGGTGTGTTAACTGGTTGTATTTATTGATTTTAATGATGATTTTTACCTGGATTGGTTTACATTTTCTTGTCTTTTTCTTTTTACTTAGTATGTTGTTATTCTTATTCTTACATATTTTCCTCAAGACAGCTTGTAGTAGGGTTGCCATAATGCGGACAGAAAAGTTGTTGAGCTATTTTTCAAGTTTTGGCCAAAGTTGAAAATCACAAATAAATGAGGCATTTTTGAGCTTTTTCTGAGGAAAATCGACAAGAACAACACGGCCGACATGGGCTGCCATACATCTGGATTTTCCTGGACATTTACACCCAGACTCTGCTTGCAGCTGCAATATTCTGAAAATGTCCGGGAAATTCTAGATATATGGCAACCCTACTTATGGATAAAAATAAGAACTTCTAAAAAACATGGGGGGGTGTAACACATTTTATGACAAGACTTGAAAGGCCACTTACAATATTTACAGACAAATGTACCAGGAAAAAACTCAATTAAATGGGGGGGGGGGCGTCACCAAGACCCACAGCAACTTTCAAGTGGTCAGTGGGGAAAAGATGTGGAAACCTTTGGTCTAGATCAGGCTTTCTCAAACTCGGCCCTCCAGATGTTTTGAGACTACAATTCCCATCATCCCTGAGCACTGGTCCTGCTAGCTAGGGATCATGGGAGTTGCAGGCCAAAAACATCTGGAGGGCCGAGTTTGAGGAAGCCTGGTCTAGATAATTAGTAGATAGGTAGCCGTGTTGGTCTGCCATAGTCAAAATAAAAAAATTCCTTCCAGTAGCACCTTAAAGACCAACTAAGTTAGTTCTTGGTATGAGCTTTCGTGTGCATGCACACTTCTTCAGATACACTGAAACAGAAGTTGCCAGATCCTTCTATATAGTGAGAAGGTGGGGAGGGGTGTTACTCAGAAGGGAGGGTGCGAATGGGAGATTGGCAGATAGCTGAGAGAGCCTCTTGACGACTCTTAACGATTGTAATAGGTCTTACAGGAAAAGGCAAGGGGTGGGAAGGTGAGAAATGGTTTAGTCATGTATAGTGAGATAAGAATCCAATGTCTTTGTTCAGTCCAGGTCTTTTCATGGTTTTAAGTTTGGTAATGAGTTGTAATTCAGCAGCTTCTCTTTCCAGTCTATTTCTGAAATTCCTTTGTAGTAAAATAGCTACTTTGAGATCTTGTATAGAATGTCCTGGGAGATTGAAGTGTTCTCCTACTGGTTTCTCTGTTCTGTGATTCTTGATGTCAGATTTATGTCCGTTTATTCTTTGGCGTAAGGTTTGGCCTGTTTGTCCAATATAGAGAGCTGAAGGACACTGTTGGCATTTGATGGCATACACAATGTTAGACGATGAGCAATTAAATAGTCCCGAGATGGTATGTGTGATGTTGTTGGGGCCAGTAATGGTGTTGTCCGGGTGTATGTGGCAGCAAAGTTGGCATCTGGGTTTATTGCAGGCTCTGGTGCCAGTGTCTGTGTTAAGTCTGGTTGTAGTATTATTGTGGGTTAGGAGTTGTTTAAGATTGGGTGGCTGTCTGTAGGCAATGAAAGGTCTTCCTCCCAGAGCTTGAGAAAGAGAACTGTCATTGTCCAGGAGAGGTTGTAGATCTCTGATGATGCGTTGTACTGTTTTAACTTGGGAGCTGTATGTGATGACTAGAGGTGTTCTGTTATTTTCTTTTTTGGGTCTGTCTTGCAGCAAGTTCTCTCTGGGTATCAGTCTGGCTCTGTTGATCTGTTGTCTAACTTCATCTGCTGGGTATTTTAGTTCTGAGAAGGTTTGCTGTAGATCCCTTAGGTGAGAGTCTCTGTCTGTAGAGTTGGAACAGATGCGGCTGTAACGTAGTGCCTGGCTATATACAATGGACTGTTTGGTATGTTTGGGATGGTAGCTAGAGGCATGTAGATATGTTTGTCGGTCAGTTGGTTTGCGGTATAAGGTGGTGTCTATGCGCCCATCCTGTATTTTTATAGTAGTGTCCAAAAAATGTATTTCTTGCATAGATTGATTCATTGTAAGGTTGATTGTGGGGTGAAAATCATTAAATTTCTGGTGAAAGGTGTCCAGGGTCTGTTGACCATGTGTCCAGATGATAAAAATATCGTCAATGTATCGCAGGTACAAGAGAGGTTTGAGTGGGTAGGAGTTCAGAAAACGTTGTTCTAAATCTGCCATGAAGATGTTGGCATACTGTGGGGCCATGCGGGTGCCCATTGCTGTGCCGCTGATCTGAAGAAACAGGTCATCACCGAATTTGAAGTTGTTGTGGGTAAGGACAAATTGGCAGAGTTTAGTGGCAAGGTCCGCTGTGGTTTTATCTGATATGGTGTTCCTTATAGCTTGTAAACCATCGTTGTGTGGGATGTTGGTATACAGAGATTCCACATCCATAGTAGCTAGTATAGTATTGTTGGGAAGATTATTTAAAGATTGTATTTTCCTCAGAAAGTCTGTGGTGTCACGTACATAGCTGGGAGCATTGATGGCATATGGTTTCAGAACAGAGTCCATATAACCGGAGACACCCACTGTAACAGTGCCAATACCTGAAATGATGGGGCGTCCTGGATTTCCTGGTTTGTGTATTTTGGGTAGAAGATAGAAAGTTCCTGGTCGAGGTTCTGTTGGTGTGTTGGTGAGGATCTGTTCTTGGATGTGGGGGGGTAGCTCCTTAACAATCTTGTTTAGTTCTTTCTTGTATTCTTGTGTGGGGTCTGAGTCCAATTTTGTGTAAAAGGCGGTATTGGAAAGTTGTTTGTGAGCCTCCTGAATGTAGTCAGTTTTGTTCATGATGACGACAGCTCCACCTTTGTCTGCTTCTTTAATTATAATATCTTTAATTATAACAACGCATCATCAGAGATCTACAACCTCTCCTGGACAATGACAGTTCTCTTTCTCAAGCTCTGGGAGGAAGACCTTTCATTGCCTACAGACAGCCACCCAATCTTAAACAACTCCTAACCCACAATAATACTACAACCAGACTTAACACAGACACTGGCACCAGAGCCTGCAATAAACCCAGATGCCAACTTTGCTGCCACATACACCCGGACAACACCATTACTGGCCCCAACAACATCACACATACCATCTCGGGACTATTTAATTGCTCATCGTCTAACATTGTGTATGCCATCAAATGCCAACAGTGTCCTTCAGCTCTCTATATTGGACAAACAGGCCAAACCTTACGCCAAAGAATAAACGGACATAAATCTGACATCAAGAATCACAGAACAGAGAAACCAGTAGGAGAACACTTCAATCTCCCAGGACATTCTATACAAGATCTCAAAGTAGCTGTTTTACTACAAAGGAATTTCAGAAATAGACTGGAAAGAGAAGCTGCTGAATTACAACTCATTACCAAACTTAAAACCATGAAAAGACCTGGACTGAACAAAGACATTGGATTCTTATCTCACTATACATGACTAAACCATTTCTCACCTTCCCACCCCTTGCCTTTTCCTGTAAGACCTATTACAGTCGTTAAGAGTCGTCAAGAGGCTCTCTCAGCTATCTGCCAATCTCCCATTCGCACCCTCCCTTCTGAGTAACACCCCTCCCCACCTTCTCACTATATAGAAGGATCTGGCAACTTCTGTTTCAGTGTATCTGAAGAAGTGTGCATGCACACGAAAGCTCATACCAAGAACTAACTTAGTTGGTCTTTAAGGTGCTACTGGAAGGAATTTTTTTATTTAGATAATTAGTGTTTCACTCTAGCCTTCTAATTGGCTAGACCTGCTTTCCTAAATGTCAGTCATTGTGATGACTTCAATCATTGGCTAAAAGCACTGAAAGGCAGAAACTAGCTAGCTTCTCACAAAGGCAATAGGGAAAATAGTGCCCGCACATTTTGTGTCATACCTCAGGTTCTGCAGATGCTTGAAGCTTGCTCGGAAGGAAGGAAGGAAGGAAGGAAGGAAGGAAGGAAGGAAGGAAGCCAGGAATCTCAGAGATATGGTTCATGGGGAAGGCGACTGCTCCCTGCATGGACACCCATGTTTGATGCTTAAAACACAATGTGAGAAATAAAAGAAGGAATTAAAATACAATTAAAAATCATTATGCGTATTCAATGCGATTAATGTGTTGTTTCCCCTTGTTGAGTAAGAAATCCACAAACATGCCATCAATGTCATTTAGGAAAAAACCCTCAAAAACAATTCTGCAGACCATGGTTTGTTAACCCTTGATCTAGAGTTTTGATTTTGATTTTTTTGTCTGCAGGTCTTTCCTGGTAAAGTGTTTATTACAGTGGTACCTCAGGTTACATACGCTTCATGTTACATATGCTTCAGGTTACAGACTCCGCTAACCCAGAAATAGTGCTTCAGGTTAAGAACTTTGCTTCAGGATGAGAACAGAAATTGTGCAGTGGCAGCACGGCGGCAGCAGGAGGCCCCATTAGCTAAAGTGGTGCTTCAGGTTAAGAACAGTTTCAGGTTAAGAACGGACCTCTGGAACGAATTAAGTACTTAACCCGAGGTACCACTGTACTCCATAGAAAATTGAGGCATCTACCTGTGATTGGGGAGTAGAGTCACAATTAAAAGGCATATTGTATTATTGAAACATGGTTCTAGGAAGTTTGCAAGCCTAAGAAAGCAGAGGTGCCAGGACAAACTCGTGTATTTGGCCACCTAGTAAATCAGTGCTTTTCTGAGGCATTTATGCTCATGACACATTCAATCTTTATGACATATAATGCTTTTAGTACAAGTAGCAAACTGCTCAATTCTGTCCTTGCCTTTCATTTAAAGATTAAGTGTCTGTAACCCAGATAGGCTGAAAACTTAGCATAATAAACGAAGTTTTGCAGGAGCAATTCAACCTTACCAACAAAGAGCCTTAGCAACTGCTTGGCAACTAAATAACTGAAAGGATACATTTGTTTGTATGTATGCATTATGACTGGTTTTTACTTACAGAGGCTGAGAACAAGAAAACAGGGTGGGCGCGAAGAAGTGAGGGGTGAAGATCAAGCTGTAACTGTAATGCAAGTATTCTGGATTTTGCAATTTGCTTTGGACCTACACGGTGAATTATGTTCCCGTGCATGAGAAGAGGACAATATGGAGACAAACCTGGTTTTGGGCAATGGATTTGCTGCTTTTGCAACCTTATGGCATTCCAGATCCTTGGGCATAGGACTTCCTTCTCCATCCCATGTTGGCTATCTCTCACTGCCAAGCAGGGAAGTCTACATAGCAAAACCCAAAGAGGCAACAGGTGTCTGCAGGTACCTCCCTCACCAATGCCTCACCTTTCTCTATTTTTGCTTCTACAAGGATCCCTGGCCACGATCCTTTGCGTGTATGAGTTTCACCCCACTCTTGGTATTTGTGCGGATTAGGGTTACTTCGCTTAGATAGGATGACTCTTTCTATCCCATTTCTATTTCCCTTTTAACTCCCCGTAAGAGAAGGGCTGCCCTAGCTAGCCATGTAAAAGTTTGGTTAGGAAATAAAGTTTTTAAACTTCCAGTGCGGTCTGGTTGTTTATCCTTATATCTCCGCATTCACTTGCAAAGGAACACCCCAGGCTGTGAGTCTCAGGCCTGGTCACCTGGGCACATACAAAGTTCAGAATCCAGTTCCAAACTGCAAACTGAGTCATGACAGTAGCACGTCAACTCAAAAACGAAAGGTAGCAGGAGTTCATGATTTTTCTAACTCAGGTCATATTTCAGGTCAAATAAATAAATAAATAATCATTTTTCCTCCGAGACATCTGAAGGCAGCCCTGTTTAGGGAAGCTTTTAATGTTTAATAGGTTATTGTATTTTAGTGTTTTGTTGGAAGCCGCCCAGAGTGGCTGGGGAAACCCAGTCAGATGGGCGGGGTATAAATAATAAATTAGTAGTAGTAGTAGTAGTAGTTGTAGTTTGTAAGTGTGGCATTCATACGGAGCCCCCGGTCGTCTCACGGACTATTACGGAGCCCCCGGTCGTCTCACGGACTATTGACCGTACACCACTAATCCGCTGCCACCAACCAGCTCCTCCCTGGTAAATCACTTAGTCTCAGTCAGGTTCTTAAGTTAACAAAGAAGAGTGTAGTTTATTGCAGACACAAATAAACTTTAACTGCATTCAAAATGATGTTACTCTTTACCTTCTTAGTCTGTCTCTAACTCTTCTACCTTCCCTCACACAAGAGCCAACTGCACTAACTGTCTCTCTATTTCCAACTGTCTGCCAACTGCTTTCCCAACTGCCTTTTCCCAACCAACCCACTCAAACCTCAGGCTAAGCCCTTTTATAAACAGGTGGGCTCCGCCTCTGGCTTTTCTATTGGTCTACCTATTAACTCTTTCTCTCCCCCTGTACAGACATTTTCAAAAGAACGGGCAAATGCCACAGTAAGCATTTTTGAAAATCGCTTTCTTAATGCCAATGCAGATAAAGTCCATTATTATACCCATATTGCAGGGGGGATGACAGTGGCTCGGAGTGTGTCATGCCCACAGTGCAAAGTAACCCAGTGTTGTTATAACCTCATCATGGAAAACGGGAGGGGAAGTCAAAAAGACCAAAACAAAAATTATGTATTTGAGAGTATACATGAAAACTTTTATTTTTTCCTTGAAATTCAATTTTAAAAATATTTTTTAAAAAACAAAGCTTGCTCCTGCTTGTTCATTAACAACCTGAGCAAAGGTCCACTTCCAGAGTAGCATGTTGGAACGTCTAAGTCTCCAGAACAGCCCACGGACTGAATCAGTGGTATTCTTCCTCTCTTGTGGGAGGGATGGCCGAGAAGCAATGTGAGCAGGATCTACCATATTTTTCCATGTATAAGACTAGGGTTTTTACTTTTAAAATTAGCTGTAAAATTTGCCTTCATCTTATACATGGGTAGTGCAGAGGTGGGTCGGGCAATTGGTTGCAGCCATGAGCAGGAGATTATCTGCGGCAATAGGGCTGGTGACTGTGTGAAGGGCTGTAGATGATTGGCTGCTGCCGCGGTTGATTGGCAGCTGCGGGTCTTCAGCGATGTGCGCAACTGTTGAGCGATTTTTGGCAATCCCCCCCCCCCCGCCCAAAAAAAGCTCAACAGCTCTGGGCAATCTTCCCCAAAAAGCTTAACAATGCTTTGAAATCTCCCCCCCCCTATTTTCTTAATTTGGTGTCTTATATATAGGGGGTGTCTTATACACGGAGGCATGTTATATACAGAAAAATACGGTAATTGACAGTCTTTAGTGTGGATAATTTAGATGGCTATCCCCATTATAAAGAGGGCACTCAGATGGCCTCTCTTAGATATGTCGCATGTTGCTTGAGCTTTGGCTCCAAAAGAGTTCTCCTCTCCTCATTTTCAAATGCATGTCACTTTCAAAGCCCTACCAATGATGCTCATTGCCACAAGACATTTCAGATAAATGGAGCAGGAAATAAATGTAATTAAATGCATTCGAAAAACATGTAATTTTGCAAGTCGTTTCTATCTTGCAAGGCTAACATTTTCTCTGTTGTATCAAATATTCTTGCGTACATCAATTTCACTGAAACCTACAATAGAATTGTCTTGCACTTTCCTATAAATTAATACATTTCCAAAGCTCCCAAGTCACATTGAGTGTGTGCTATTTCTACTACGGACGACTTAGAGACGTGCAAGTTACTGTGTCCAGAAGCTGCAGTGGCAAGAATCTTTCCCCACCTTTGGGTACCAAGGTCATTCACCACCTCAGCATGAAGTTCGAAAGAAGCATCCTAGGAATAGCTTGAGCAGTATCATGTTGGGAGGCAAGTTTCAGGGCAGTCGTGGCTGGAAAAAGAAGAATTAAACCTCCCCTCCGTGCACACTATTGTCCCAGTTTGAACTGGGGCAGGGCAGGGGGAGAGACTTACTGTAAAGCAAGAACAAGGCAACAGGCTATGTGAACATAATGTGTAGTTCAGGCGTCTGCAAATGTTTTCAGCAGGGGGCCGGTCCACTGTCCCTCAGACTTTGTGGGGGGCCAGACTATATGGGGGGGGGGGATGAATGATTTTCGCCTGCCCACAAATATGCCTGAAGATGAGCCAGTGTGGTGTAGTGGTTAAGAGCGGTAGACTCGTAATCTGGTGAACCGGGTTCGCGTCTCCGTTCCTCCACATGCAGCTGCTGGGTGACCTTGGGCCAGTCACACTTCTTTGAAGTCTCTCAGCCCCACTCACCTCACAGAGTGTTTGTTGTGAGGGAGGGAGGGAAAGGAGAATGTTAGCTGCTTTGAGACTCCTTCGGGAAGTGATAAAGCAGGATATCAAATCCAAACTCTTCTTCTTCTTCTTCATTCAACTTTGTGATTGAGGGAGTGGCTGTGAATGACTGACATTCGTATCCATTAAGCATTATAGAGTCATTGTGCCGTGTTTTTTGTAGCAGAGTAATATCAAATTGCTCAAAATAGTTGAATAGAGTAAAAACTATGTGACTGCTAGGAATCACAAATGAAGAGGGCGCTGTTGCAGACAGATCCTGCTTTCAGGCCAGTGTGGTGTAGTGGTTAAGAGCGGTAGTCTCGTAATCTGGGGAACCAGGTTCGTGTCTCCGCTCCTCCACATGCAGCTGCTGGGTGACCTTGGGCTAGTCACACTTCTCTGAAGTCTCTCAGCCCCACTCACCTCACAGAGTGTTTGTTGTGGGGGAGGAAGGGAAAGGAGAATGTTAGCCGCTTTGAGACTCCTTCGGGTAGTGATAAAGTTGGATATCAAATCCAAACCCTTCTTCCTCTTTTTCTTTACCTGTCCCAGTTGTCGTCCCAATAGCTGCAGTTGGGCTTCTCCATCCAGCCAGGCACTGTGGCAGGGTAGGAGGCTGCGTTGGCTGGCGAAGACAGGAGCAGCAGCCCCAGCAGAGGAGCCGCGGACAGAGGTAGGGGAACCAGGGCGTCAACAGAGCTGTTACTCACCACCTGCTGCTGCTGCTTCCAGAGAGGCACCGTGGAGAAAAAGACAGAGCCGTCTGCCAACCCACATGCAGCAGCTGCAACCACCGCAACAACCTGCCTGAACGCCATGGGTGGAATGAAGGAGAAAGGCAGGCAGGCAGGCAGTGACGAAGAAAGCGTGTGAGGAAGCGGCGCGGAAAAGGGGCACAGAGAAGGAAGGAAGGGCGGACTGAGGAAGAGGAAGGAGGAGCAGGAGGAAAACGCAGCAGCCACAAGCAGCCGGCGTCACACGCCCCCTTCACAGCACTGCCCTGCTGAGGCGGGCAGGCGGGCGAGCCGACTCCTGCCATTGACGGTGCCAGGCGTGGGACAAGATTGCTCCGTCCCTGAGGAGAAAAGCACCTCTGTGTGAGGGAGAGGGAGAGAGAGAGAAAGAACACGCGCATTGGCGATCCACGTGGTGGCGGTTCACGCGGCAATTCCCGGACCGTCCACGTGCCAGGTCTATAAGGCAATTGGGCCTGATCCAGCCTGCGGGCCTTAGTCTGCCAACCCATTATTTGATCCTAAGTACCAGGAAGTCTATAAGACGTATAGCCAGGGAGGTGTAGCTGTTAGAGTGTTGGACTAGGATCTAGGAAACCAGGGTTCAAATGCCCACTTAACCATGAAGTTTGCAGGGCTACCTCCAGTCATTGCTATCTCTCAGCCTAAGCTACAGGGTTGTTGTGAGAATTACATGGGGAGAGGGAGAGCCAAGCATGCCAGCATGAGTTCCTTGGAGGAAAGGTGAGGTAAAAATAAATAAATAAGTAAATAAGCTAATGTAACAGCTATGGCAAAACTGTATAGTTATTTTTAATTTTTAAGGTGTGTTTTTTAATAAAATATATATTAATTCAGCCCCAAGAGAACCAAAAGAGTGGGATAGATATGTATTAAAAAAATAAGCATGCTGTTGTTGTTTGAAAAAGATTTTATATTACGAATACATTTGTTTCAGGAGCCAGGTGCAGGGCAGGCGATTGCAAAAGGAATGAATATAGGAGGATCGAAAAGAACCTTCAGTAACATGTTACAGCTGAAGGTGTAATGAACGATCTTGGATCCTGGGATATACAACTGGACCTGAGTGCGAGGTGCACCGCAGCCAAGGAGTCTTACTCTCCTCTCCCGGGTCAGGCCTACCTGGGGGTAGAGCTGTGGTCAAGTAAACGTACCACAGCACAGCTCCTTCTTGTGTGGAGCCAGGCTCTGATGAAGGATCATGCTGGGGGAGCACCTGTTTGCCCCCTCACAAATTTGTGCCCTGGGCCACGGCCCCAAGGTGCCCCCCACGCTCCACCTCTGTGCTTTATTGTGTTTTTAATAGTTTGTTGGCAGCCGCCCAGAGAGGCTGTGGCAGCCCAGTCAGATGGGTAGCGTGTTATTATCTCAACCCACCGGCAATTACTCACACACAGCCTTCCCCAGAAAACAGATGTTACAGGGGCCAGGCCAGCAGTGTGAACCCTCTTCCAACAATGGTGTGAGGGTCCTTGCCTGTTCTCCAACAAACACGTCTTGCATACAGAAAGCCAGTCTCTGGTATCTCAAGGTACAGCTGGAAAAGACTCCATCCTGAAACCCCACAGAACCACTGTCAGTCATTACTGAACTAGGTGGATCCAGTGTAATGCAGTTTCCAATGTCCTATGGAAGGAGACCAGCGAGTGGCTCTGATTTGTCATTTTGATGAATTTATCAGACATTTGTCAAATAGCTGGCTAATTAATCTTCTGGCTCTGAGTTACTTCCACCCGTAGCCTTAAGCAAAGACGGCATATATGTGAAGATGACGGCTCATGACTGCAGCCGAAAGAGTGCCCGGCTGAATACCTGCTTAAAACATCGGCATAAATACCAAGCAGTGGTAAATCAGATCAAAGCAATGTACATGTTAATAAGCATCCCAAAGTGCTAATCGTGGCTTTAGGAAGAAGAGTAAAATGCATTTACCGTCCTCTTTTGTTCTGCCTCTCAGCATGTGGTTTAAAGCTAAATCTTCCTTGTGCATCATCCAACAGGATTTTAAAAAAGAAAGAATGTGGAATTGCTATTTTTGTTAATTGTTCATGAGATCTCATTAAACTTTCCTATCATACCAATATTCCATTCGTTTAATCAGCGATAGTTGGGGCCGCAAAAGATAAATCTGTTCCATTATTAATAGGCTGTATAGTTGTTGTTTAAAATATTCTTGAAAAGAAGCGTCTTTAAATAAAAGCAGTTATTTTTTCTTTAAAATGCAGTGGTTGTGTTTTTTTCTTTACCAATTAACTTTTTAAAAAACCAAAAAAAAATCACCCCCTCATTCTCAAAGTGCCATCTGATCTATGCTTTGTATATTTATAGTGAGTTTGGAGAAGAAAGAGGGGAATTTGATGAAGTTCTTTAAGTTATTAATTATTTCTCTTGCCTGCCTGAGTTGCATAAGGGAATCAATCCTTTAAAAGCCAGGCAAAGGGATGGATAAATTGTCCTGCTCTTTAAATCAATGCCTTTCAATGGAAGGAAATGAAGCCTGGTCTTTGAAGGCAATTTTTGGAACTGCGGTTTAGTGCAAATTCTACTGCCAGTCTCCTGACAAACTAGGTTGCAGGGGCATATTCAGGCTGGAGACAAGATGACAGCCTTTTCAGAGAGTTGAAAATGCTACAGAAAACCATCATTGGCCACGGTGCACACACTCATGCCCACAGTCATCTCTGCTCAGGAGATTCTTCAACAAATTCTACAAAATTTGTTGACCTGAAATGTTGGCAGATGCAGCCATGCCCTGTTACGCTCTCCTTAAAGCTACTCAATTCTCTTTTAAATCAGCTCATTGTCTCCAGACTGATGTTGGAGATAACCTTATGGCAAACATGAGACTGGTACCAAAAAAGCACAGCATCCTTCCTGTTTCCATTGGCATGATACATTTAAAGCAGTGTCTTGCTGCTTTAAACCATCACGCCTTCCTCCCCAACGAGTCCTGGGAGCTGTAAGGGATCTGAGAGTTGCATGTTCAGACCCAGAAACCTCCCTCCTAAATAAATCCACACTTGACTCAAATTTTGGTTTTGGTTTTTGGCAGAATTTAGGCCACAACTTTATTGATTTCAGAAAGTGAATGGTTTCATAGGCTCTGGTTCGACTAGCTCCCTGCATTGCAGGTAGCGCTGACCCAGGGCACCAGCATAGGTCAGCCTAGGGTGAACACCTGGATAAGCGGAAAGCTGGGAACAAGCTATCTCCGCCACCCAAATGTCCCCCTGGACTCAGGCACAGGCACAACTCCCTCACAGGGGTTGACTAAACCATCAAGTCCCTGGATTCCTTTAACGGAATACCCTTCACATAGGGGTGGGGAGAGCGTTCTCCCATCCCTATCACCTGAACCAGTGCCTATCCACAACCTTACAAGTTGTGACAATTTGCTACGCGGCAGGCGAAACCCAAATAGCAACAGCCAATCAGCCAAGTGGGGAAAATTCCTGCCGTGCCCCTGTCCCAATGACAGACAACACACATAGCAAGGTCAAATGCAAAACCCTAAAAGTAGGGAGAGGTGGGCGGGTTTTCCAAATGCACATGCCGAAAGAGGAAGCTCTGGGTCACGTGCATGGGGATAAATAGGTCCCTCGAACCATTTGGACTGCGTCCCATTGGCCAGATTGCACGAGGGACCTACCAATCGGGTGTTGTGGCTGACCAATCGTACCCACCCACAACACAGGGTGTCAGTTTCCAGGTCTCACCGCAATACATCCCCTCTTGAAGGGAGGACCCGATTTGTCATGAGACCCCCAATCCCTTCACAGAGCTACAATTCCCAGAGTTCCTTGGGAAGAGGGATTGATTCTTAAACCACTCTGGGAATTGCAGCTTTACAAGGTGAAGATGGGTTTCTTAACAACACTCAGCATCCTTGCAGCTCCAAGGATCCTTAGGTCATTCAGAAAATTTGTCTGAGATGGTCATCAGTGCATGATGGCCCAATGAAACTCTCCACCCGAAGCTGCTATTTGCATCAGGAGAGAACCATCCAGTGGCACTAAGGAAGGTTTCCTCCCAATGCAAACAGCAGTATTGGATGAGAGATTTCATTAGGACCATAACAGGAGGAAAAGGGCTATACTATCCCTTCCCACATATGTACCTCCATGGTCCCAATGCTGCTTGAGGCCCCATTGTGGATTCTATTTACATTACATAAAGCATGCACAATTAATTGCAGTCCCGGAATTAACATTAAGTCCAGTTTGGCCCACGAATTCAGACCTTACCTTCAGGTGTTTCCTAGAAACTCAGTTTTATCATGTGTGAATTGAGAAACTCGGAGTTATCTTTAAATGTTTAGGTTGGGGGTTTTTTTTAAGAGCAGAGTTGCAGATTTGATGAACTGTGCAGTAACTCCCATAAGTGAGCACACACTTTAATTAACTCCAAAATTAACCTACAAACCTCACTGAACACAACAGGAAAATCCTAAAATCAGCATTTCTAGGCCAAAGAAATTTGACACCTCTCATTTTTCAAATTTGCACATAAAAAGGTTTGGCCGGCATCAAGTTTTCCGTCCAACTCTCCTGGGCATTGCAGATTGCATAAAGTTAGTTACTGCTCCAGATAGAAGGCATGCTTTAAATAACTGGAATCTCTGAGTGTACACACCATTTATGGTTCTGTGTTATTTATGTGGGACATCTAGGCATTATATTATTCTGTTCTAGAGACCTAAAATGCTGATTGAATCTCTGAGTGCTATAAACAACACTCTTAGAGCAATTCCTCATTAAGGTAAAAGGCTCCTTGCAATATACAAATATACGGTCATAGAGACTCTGTCCATATAGTAGTCAGCCACATCAGCCAAGCTGCAATGTCGTCAGTCCGTCCTTTGAATGATTAAGTCAGGAATCAGGCTTGAAGCATTGGCCCTGTGTTAACACTGTGAATGGTCAACAGGCCCAAGACATTTTGCTGCCTGTGCCAAAGGAAAACATGGCACCACCCCTAGTTCAGTGTACACCAATTGGACTGTTGGTTTTTACTTGAACACTAAACTGGATAGCATCCTCAACCGCACATGATGGCAGCAGCCTACTTTAGGGCAGGCTGTGTGTGTGTCACACATCGTTGACACCACCCACCCTCAGCATTTTGCTGCCTGAGGCTGCTGTCTTGCTTTGCCTAATGGTAGGGCTGGCCCTGATGGTTAAATCCATTTCAGCTATAAGGAGAAGGCAGTTTCTCATCCTTCATAATGATTTTAAGGAGTCTGGTGAAGTTCTCTTCCAAGTACATATCATGCAATCATGTTTTAGTTCGTTTGAAACTGGCCGTTGCAAAGTATCAGGAATTATTTATTTTTAATATTTGATTTGCACCCTAACCTTCAATGGGGTCCCAGGGTGAGTGTGAATATTAAAAAAATAAACAATTATTGATACACTGCAGTGATTTGGTTTCCGTGTATTGATGCTGTTTGAGAATCTGAGAAAAGTGATCCTAAAGCAAAAATGGGGAACTTCTGGTGCACAGGTGTAATTGGACCCACAAAATAATTTTGGCAAAGCCACTCTCACCTGTCTTCCTCCTAATGTCAGGTACCAGACAAGTTAGGTCACCTCGCTGCCCTCACTACTAACCATGTGAACACTAGAAAGAAGTGAAGACTTTTTAATTAATAGGAAATTAGTGGTTTTAATTTTATCTTTTTAGAGTGCACCGTGAACAATTTGTGGATATGGATTCTTTTTTAAAAAAAAAAGCTATGCTGTTTCTTTCTACTTTTTCCCCACACTGGAAACAGTGGTCTTCATCCCCCAATTCATTAGAGGCATACAATCTTTTTCTAGTTGGCTAATAGCTTCCCTGTGGTTTGATAAATAATCTTTTAGAGGCTAAACAACTGTGAGAAGCATCTTGGTGAAGCCCTGACTGAAGCAAAACATTTTCCACAAGCGCTCCAATTTGAGCAAAATTATTACTTACCGCCACTCCAAAGTCCCTGGCACTTTTGTTTTTGCAACAACAACCTGATATCTCTCTCTCTCTCTCTCTCTCTCTCTCTCTCTCTCTCTCTCTCTGGTTCAAGCTAGTCAGTGAAAGCTCCTGATTTAAAGACAAGCCCATGAAATGCAAATCTGCAAAGACATAAAACTCTGGTACATTGGGCTTCAAGGTTAGCTTTATTTTGACCTTTTCCAAAGCATGTCCTACAGTTTGGTCTCGGGCAGCCTCAGAGCTTTGGGTTGGGGCCATGGGCATCCTGTAGCAAAGGGAAACGTAGCTTCAGATTATGGTGGTAAACTGACCATCCCTTCTGGCCAAAGTCTGACAGAGAAGCAGGCCCAGGCATGGATGAAAAGCAGAGCTGTCTCTTTTGTTGGGAGAGACTAGTGTACGCTCAGAGGCAGGACTGGGGTTTGCGGCTTGATTCCCAAATATGAAAGGACAGCTTGCTACAGAAACAAGAGACTGCAGGCAGTGTGTATAAGCTCCCAGTATGTTCCAGATTATTGAAAAAAGCAAGATCCCCACATTGTCTGTATTGTACCCAATGTCAGAGACTGGGCAGAGGAGGAATGGCAGAAACTGCCTCCCCAACCTGACCTTTCCAGGGAGGAGGAAGAGGAAGACAGTATAGATTTACAACAGGGGCTTGAGGAAGGTCACGGCTCAGAGGCAGATAAGGGGAAAAGTTGGGAAATTATGGGAGAGCCAGAGCAACACGTTGTCAATAGAAGGCATTCCCGACCCACCATCTCCCAGAACCTGGCGGGACTTAAAAGTAGGGGAGCAAAGAGCTCAAAGGCAGAGGGCACGTAGCAGCTATCGGGTTGGCCAGGGGTTAGGACAACCCCCAGGCAAATGACAGAAACGTTTCCTGTCTGTCCCTCCCATCAGCGTGCAGCTCTAGGGAGTTCCGACAGCCTTCCCCGACAATTTATAGTAACTCATGCCTTGGGGACACTGAGCACACATTCAGAGTCCAGCAGAGATAAAACGCAGTCAGAGCTAGGCTGGGGTTGTAAGCACTAAGCTACTTTATTAAGCATAAGGCAGAACAAAAGAAAACATGCCTCCTCTCTCTGGTCTTCACTGGAGAGAAATCAGAAGTGAAAGCAAAAAAAACCCCCGGAAACAGTACAGTAAACATCTGCTCCAGTGATTCCAACAGTCGATACTGGAATACATTGTGGGGATCACACAGGGTCCCTGGATGTTTCACCGTATATTGATCCCTGTGCCACCACTTTATTTCTCACTGCCACCACCCAGGCCCTACTGAGCCCAGTCAGGGTTAAATTGAAACATATACTTTTGTTTATTTATTGCAGTTTAACAAGTGTCTGGTTTCATAGACAGTATCAGTCAATTGCATTCATGGGGTGCCTATCCAGACCTATATCTTTCGCTACCTGCTTTCACTCACTAAACCACCTCTCAGATATTTACTTGTCTTCCTAGCCCCTAACTATTCCTGACTCAGCTTATTTCGCTACACTAACTCAACCTAACCACAAACTCTATCCCAATTCACTCCCACTCCAACCAACCACCCAACTCTCAACGAATTCCCCCCTTTGCCCCCCCCAGAACTGGTTTTATAGTCCCTCTGACTCCACCCCCTGGGTCCTGATTGGGTAACCTGTTTAACTATTTCACCTCCAGCACTCTCCTTATGTTAACATCACATACATAACACAGACTTGTGAGGAACCAATCCTACACAGTATCTGCACAGTAAGAGGAATAGAAACCCAACAGCAGCACCCGTAGAGGAGGTGATGATGATGATGACGAATGAGGAAGTGGGAGAGACGGAGGGTGGAGATTCACTCAGGACAACGCCATTATCCAAGAGTCTGGGTTCTATAGCCTTTCTCTGTAAAGATTGAAATAAAAAAGGACTGTAAGAAACCTTTCCTTGTCTTTATACTTTCCTGGGCAGCCAGCCGGGAGCCACTGACAACATCCTGGCACCCATGCCTGCTAACTTCTTATTCTTTACTTGGGGGGTAGCAGTCCTGGACTTTCTCCTGTTCCCATGCCACGTTTGAAGGCGTTTTTTCCAATGATAACTTTCATACAGCAATTGAAATTATCACAGCTCAGTCAGAAAACATATACAGTGGTACCTTGGGTTACATACGCTTCAGGTTACATACACTTCAGGTTACAGACTCTGCTAACCCAGAAATATTGCTTCAGGTTAAGAACTTTGCTTCAGGATGAGAACAGAAATTGTGCTCCGGCGGCGCAGCAGCAGCAGGAGGCCCCATTAGCTAAATTGGTGCTTCAGGTTAAGAACAGTTTCAGGTTAAGAATGGACCTCCGGAACGAATTAAATACTTAACCCGAGGTACCACTGTACTTTGTGCACATAAGGCTTCAGATTCTTTGGCATCACCAATTAAAAGAACCTTGGGAATAAGGACTCCAAGACTAAAAAAAAGGTCTATGCAGGATAGGACCGGCCCTTGTATTAAGCAAAATGTGGTGACTGCCTCAGGAAGATGCTGGGCACTACAGGACAGTGGCACCAGCCTTTCCCAGATGCTCTAATAACTTTCTAATAATGTTAAAACAGGTCAGTGTAGATCCAGCGTGGATGTTATTCAGCTGTGGGTCAGTGTTGGAGAAGGGCTGCAGGTCAGTAGCAGAGCATCTGCTTTGCATGCGAAACATCCCAGCATCTGCAGGTAGTTCTGGGAGAGAACCCCACCTGAAATCATTGCAAACTTTTTGCCAGTCGGTGTAGACAATCCTGAGCTAGATGGACCAATAGTCTGGCTCAGTATAAGATGGCTTCCTATGTTCCTAAATAATTGCTTGTGCAAGAGATCTTCAGCCCCTCTCCTCCCTGCTGAGATGCTCCCTGCTATTTCCATATCTGCTCCAGAGTGTGGGAGGAAACCCCAGAACCAATATAGGGGACTTGTGGGGGAAGGAGAGTGGGAGAGCATTGCTTGTTTTTAAATAATTATGTATGTTACAAAAGTACGTGCATTCTCTCTCTCTCTCTTTCTGTCTCTCTCTCTTGCAGAAGTAGGAATCCTTCTACTAATGGAATTTCCCCCTTAGTGCTACTTCGAATGCAACCTAATATGCTTTACTTTTTTTCTCTTCTAGACGCTTTGAGATATATAGTGAAAAGTGGGGTACCTTAATTGATAATAAATAAATGCTAATATTCTCCTTTGATTTGTACCAGATGGGAATGTGCCCCTTCAGTTGCATTCTTCTTCGTGGCAAGTATTGCACAAAAGCACTTCCTAATGAACGCTGGATTTTCACTCTGTTGGTGTCAATTGACATTCAGCCGCAATTGGAGAGCGCGGCTCAATATTTAAGGTTTATTTTATTATGTTCACCTCCACCCCCAGCAGTTAAGTGCAGTGGCTTTCAAACTCGCTCACCCATTTTTATGCTATTATGGCATTCCTTTGCATTTTAATTGCAGGTTTCCATTTTCAAGAGGGCGGCAAATGTCCCCAAAAGTTTCGAAACTAGTAAAAAGCTTCATTCAGGGCACTGCTCTCAGCTGCACTCATTTTTTTAAATAGGAGGCAAAAGGAAAGCTGCTAAGAAAAATGACGGGATCCTGAGAGAACATAAAATGAGATGCTTCAGTGAAACAGTCCAACTTGGCTTTAGGCCAGTTGCCCATATATGTGTGTGTGTGTAAAAATGGGATGTTAGCTTGGTTAACGTAATGTATCAAATAAATCCAGGGTTGTTTATGGACAGTCAGTATTAGCATTTCCACTTGGTGCTCACCAACAGCAAGAGGGGGTCCTGCTTACCTGACCTCCTGCCACCACCATTGCGGTGGCGTACCAGGAGGATGTCAGAGACTGGCTGGATGAGGAAGAGAGGTGACAACTGCCCAGTCAAGAGCTCGCCAGGGAAGGTGCAGAGGAAGAGGATTTCGAGCCTGGGGATTGGTGGTGGGACACAGGCCACACCTCAGAGGAGAGGACAAGCTGTTTATGGACAGTCAGTATTAGCATTTCCACTTGGTGCTCACCAACAGCAAGAGGGGGTCCTGCTTACCTGACCTCCTGCCACCACCATTGCGGTGGCGTACCAGGAGGATGTCAGAGACTGGCTGGATGAGGAAGAGAGGTGACAACTGCCCAGTCAAGAGCTCGCCAGGGAAGGTGCAGAGGAAGAGGATTTCGAGCCTGGGGATTGGTGGTGGGACACAGGCCACACCTCAGAGGAGAGGACAAGCTGGGACATGCTAGGAGCAGGGCACTAGAGAGATAGCAAAGAGATGGAAGCAGGCACAGGCAAGGTGAGAAGGTTTCCAGTTTGGATGCAGGCACCGACAGAGATGACAGAGGAGAGGTAGACCCTGGAGCTTTCCCTCAGAGCCACTCTGACAGCTTCTCTGCTGACAGCTCACCGGCCCCACTCCTAGAATGAAGCGTTTATTGCATATTCCTGAGCAGTGAGCCAGGCAGACACAGAGAGAGTCCCAAAGATCACATAGAGAAGGGCCCGACACAGAAGATTAGGGAGTGATGGAAGAGCTTCAAGCCAGTTCAAACTGTTTCATTAAGTGTCAGGGACTGGGCAGAAGAGGAGTGGTGGAGACCGCCTCCCCATCCTGACTCTTCCAGGGAGGAGGAAGAGGAAGACAGTATAGATTTACAACAGGGGTTTGAGGGAGGTCCCAGCTCAGAGGCAGATGAGGGGAAAAGCTGGGAAATAATGAGAGGAGGAGGAGGAGCAGTCAGAGCCAGAGCAGCAGCTGGCTGACACGTCGTCATTAGAAAACATTCCAAACCCTCCATCTCCCAGAACCTGGTGGGCCTTAAAAGTAGGAGAGCAAAGAGCTCAAATACTTCTTCTTTGTGGCTTCTTCCTTGTGGAAAAGGAATTCAGTAATATGAAGCACCCATCATTCCTATGCTGGACCACAAAGCCATCTTCCTAGCCCCCTCACTTGTAAAGCTTAGATCCTCACCATACTCATCTACATCTTATTCCTGGTTCCTTATATTCTCCTTCTTGGTTATTTTTTTTTTCAATTACAGAGAAAAAGCTGCTATGGAGTGGAGAAAGGAAATGTGGTTGTATGAATCAGTCCCAAAGTCACTCATAAAGTTGATAATTTGATGTGTACAGGGTTGTGAATGTATATCTATCTGCCTCAACTTAATGGGTTACAAACTAATCTAAAATGTTTCCCCAATAGTAAAAGTTAATATATCCCCCAAATAAAACTATTCATTACCTATGATGGAGATCCATCTTGACAGTGCTGAGATGCAGTCTGACTGTTAACTGCTTTTGGCTTTACCAAGACTTAAAGCATATCCTCTTTGTGACATCACACATGACATCAGAATGGCATGTTTGCATTCAACCTAGACTATCTCCATGCCAACAGTAATGGCCAGTAAACTTCTGCAACCAAGTAACCATCAGCCTGACTACCCATTTGTTTCTGTCTAGACTATTGGATGTTCATTTTTTGCTCTCATAATCAAAGCCGGAAGAATGGCTGTGTATAATATAAAAACCTGCTTCTACTGTTAAAGAAAACTAATTGTCAGGGACTGGGCAGGGGTCAGACCTCCTCCTCATCCTGCCGCTTCCAGGGAGGATGAAGAGGAAGGCAGTATAGATTTACAACAGGGGTTCGAGGGAGGTTACAGCTCAGAGGCAGATGCGGTGGGGGGGGGAGTTGGGAAATCATGGGCGAGTCAGAACAACACTCGGCTGACACCTTGTCATCCTTGTCATTAGAAAGCATTCCAGACCCTCCATCTCCCAGAACCCAGTGAGCGTTAAAAGTAGGAGAGTAAAGAGCTCAAATACAGAGGAAACTTAGAGGCACCCGTAGAGGAGGTGATGATGATGACGAATAAGGAAGTGGGAGAGAAGGGGGTGGAGATTAACTTGGGACAATGCCGTTATCCAAGATGCTGGGTTCTATAGTCTTCCTCCATAAATATTGAAATAAAAAAGGACTGTAAGAAACTTTTCCTTGCCTTTATACTTTCCTGGGCAGTCAGCCGGGAGCCACTGACAGCATCCTGACAGAAAGACAGGGTCACCCTTTAGAAGTCTCTCTGTGTTCTTTGTTTTGCTTTCCTTAATAAAGAAGCTGACTGCAATTTTGCCATGTGCTTCTCTCTCTTTCTCTGACCTGCAAACAACCTGCTCCACCTGTGGGCTCCCTGACAGTTGACAAGTGAGAGTTCACGGCGGCAGTGAGACTGATGCTGTGCATGCAGGCTGTCCGAGCCAAACCACACTGCCCTTGGCACTGCCTCTGATCAACACCACCCAGCACACCGTAGCTGGGTAGCAATGGGAGGTTAGGTCAGCAGCCCTGCATCAGCAACCATGACTGGTACACATATTCAAACTGTGTGACCTGAGGAGTCAGGTTGTTCAGCTCCTCTCAATGAGGAGTGCAGGCATTTTCTCCTTGTTTAGCCTCTACAGAATCTGTTGAGCATGGGGAAAGAGGGTGGTGATGCCAAAGCAATGTGCTAACCTGGCAGAGGGAGCTAAACCCACCTCCAGTTGCAGCCGCTTTGTTCTAAAATCCAAGAATGGGTTGTGTTATGTAGTGTATTTTCACCCTGGGCCAACAGGGGGATACTGTATATAGTTTTCACTCAGGTCTGTAGATAGTTTTCACTCAGGTCCGCGGCAGTTAGTTTAGGCGGGAACTCTGAGCTGTTGTGGTTACAATGTTGACAGCCGGCTGCCTATAAATACAGGCCGGCTGAGCTGTTCGCAGTCAGTTCTATTCCAGCTTATCTTAATAAAAGAGCTACTTGAAGAAATCGCTGTGCCGGCTGCTATGTCAACCCACTACTTAATACTGGCGACGAGGATGGGATTGGATGGACATCAGAGCACAGCCAGATGCGGCCAGCCTCTGAACTGAGCTAAATCACAGAGCGAAATCACAGAGCGAAATCACTGAGCGAAATCACTGGGCAGAACCAATTCAGAGCTGACTGTTCTGGCTAGAGCACTGTGTTCCATCCATCGCCCTTCACGCCGGCATCGGAATCATGGCTTCATTTGTGCCTCTACCGCCGTTTGCACCAGCCTCTGAGTCATGGGACTCCTACCTCGCTCGGTTCGACTGCTACCTCCAAGCCAACGAGCTGACAGCAGTATCAGTGGATCGGAAGCGGGGCCTATTCCTCAGCCTCTGTGGGCCTGAGGTGTTTGAGACGGCCCGAGCATTGGTTGCGCCGGAAGCAGTCCAGGCAACACCATGGGACACGATCCAAGAGAAGCTCCGCAACCACTACGCACCAAAGCCATCCAAGATTGCTGCCCGCCATGCGTTCTACCACCGGAACCAGGCAGAGGGGGAGTCAACCAACAACTACGCCACCGCCCTGCGACAGGCTGCAATGCACTGTGAGTTCCGAGACTTAGACGATGCCCTGATGGATCGAATCGTCTGCGGGGTCCGGGACATCCATCTGCAACGGCGTCTCCTAGCCAAGCCAGACCTCACGCTACAGAAAGCCATTGAGGAGGCTGTGGCCTCAGAAGCTGCTGAACGCTCCGCCCAGGAGATCCGCAAGTCCAGCAGCCCGCGTCTTGCTAGGGGGCCAGTTCCGGTGCATCATGAAGAGGCCAGCAGTGATGAGGCATCCTCCCGTGAAGACGATGACGTGCACCAGACAAAGCGGGAGCGCAGGAAGCTCCAACAGAAGTCCAAGGGCCAACTGGAATGTGCTGGCTGCGGAGGCGACCATTCCCGTGCCAAGTGTCGATTCAGAGACGCCATCTGTAGGAGGTGTTCCAGAAGGGGCCACATCGCTAAGGTCTGCCGATCGGCTCCGTCTGACACCCCCCCTTCATCGACTCGCAAGTTCAAGTCTTCACTCCAGTCTGCCAAGGAAAGTTGTTTCGCTTTCACCAACTGCCGCTGCCCGTCTGGAACCACGATTGGCCAAACCGACTCGTCTACGCGACGCAAGCTGAACGTCACGGTGCTCATTGAAGGAGCTCCATGTGACATGGAGATCGACACCGGGTCTGCCCTGTCCGTCGTGTCATGGAGCACCATCAAAAGACTGGTACCCAGAGTATCCAAAAGGCAACTCGACTCTCACCGCGTACACCTGAGAGACTACCAGGGAAACGACATTCCCGTGGTAGGCGTTGGCCGGTTCCGGATCGACTTCAAGGATTTTTCGGGCCTGCTCCGGTTGGTGGTGGTCGAAGGTCAGCGGCCAAGCCTCCTAGGGCTAGACTGGTTCGATGCCCTCGGCCTGGAAGTCACCGGCATCAACTGCATCTCTAACGCAGAGACTGAGGGTCTGGTCAAAGACTTTGCCGAGGTTTTTGACGGCACCTTGGGACAATATACTGGTACGCCCATCTCCTTTAGCCTTGATCCACAAGTCGCCCCCATCAAGCTTAAGCCACGCCGGGTTCCCTTTGCTCTCAAGGCTAAGGTGGACGAACAACTGGACAAACTGATCGCCCAAGGAGTTTTGGAGCCCGTTGACCACGCAAAGTGGGAAACCCCCATCGTCATGCCTGTCAAGCCAGATGGGTCGGTGAGAATCTGCGCTGACTACAAGTGCACAATCAACAAGGCACTTCAGCAGCACGCTTATCCGGTTCCTGTTGTCCAACACCTGCTGCATTCCCTGGGTGAGGGTAAGGTCTTCGCTAAGCTGGACCTTGCCCAAGCCTATCAACAACTGCCAGTCGATGATGCCACTGCTGAAGCCCAGACGATCGTCACCCACCGGGGGGCATTCCGTTGCCGCCGGTTGCAGTTCGGGGTGAGTGTGGCTCCTGGCATCTTCCAAAGCCTTATGGAGCGTCTCCTGCAAGGGCTTCCGGGCGTGGTACCATATTTTGATGACGTCTTGGTGTCTGCAGAATCACACCAGCAGCTGTTCGAGCGCCTCCGTGCCGTGCTGACCAGGTTCCAGGAGGCCGGGCTCAAGGTAAAGAGGGAGAAGTGCCTGATTGCCGTTCCACAGGTAGAGTTCCTGGGCTATCTTATCGATGCCTCCGGCCTTCATCCAACCACATCCAAGATCCGCGCTATCCAGCAGGCCCCCACCCCAAAGGACAAAACGGAGTTGCAGGCATTCCTGGGGCTGCTGAACTTTTATAACATGTTCCTGCCCCACAAAGCCACTGTGGCTGAGCCTCTTCACCGACTCCTTAGCACTAAGACGCCTTGGGCCTGGGGTCATCGAGAGACAACGGCCTTCAACGCAGTCAAGGCTCTCCTTTCTTCAGACAGTGTACTGGTACAGTACAGTGAATCCAGGCCGCTGGTCCTTGCCTGCGATGCCTCACCTTTTGGCATCGGTGCTGTCCTTAGTCACCGTTTCCCAGATGGAAGAGAAGCACCGCTCGCCTACTTTTCCAGGACACTATCTCCGACGGAACGAAATTACAGCCAGCTCGACAAGGAGGCATTGGCACTTGTGGCTGGAGTGAAGAGGTTCCATGAATACCTCTATGGCAGGACTTTTGACCTCATCACTGACCACAAGCCACTCCTGGGCCTCCTCGCCGGTGATCGTCCGACTCCACCGGTCCTCTCACCGCGCATGCTGCGATGGACTGTTTTCCTGGCTGCCTACCACTACCGGCTCATCCATCGCCCGGGGAAATCGATGGGCCATGCCGACGCCCTCAGCCGTTGCCCTCTTCCAGCATTTGTGGAAGACCCGGCTCCAGCTTCATCGCTCCTTCTGATTGAGGATCTTCCGGCAGCACCTGTATCGGCTGCCACTGTGGCCTCCACGTCTGCCCAGGATCGCACCATCAGCCGGGTGCTCAACTGGGTGTGGAGGGGGTGGCCACAAGGGCCTTTTGCATTGGAGTTCCAGCCTTTCGCAACCAGACAACATGAACTCTCAGCTCATCGCGGCTGTCTGCTGTGGGGAGACCGCGTCGTGATTCCCCAGGGACTCCGTCAGCGCGTCCTGGAGGCTCTGCACGTTGGCCACCCGGGAATTGTCAAAATGAAGGCGTTGGCTCGGTGTTACGTCTGGTGGCCTAATATGGACGATGCCATCACTGCCTGGGTATCCGCCTGTCAAGCGTGCCAAGAGTCGAGGCCTGCACCACCGGCAGCTAAGGGACACACCTGGGAGACGCCAAAGACACCCTGGTCGAGGGTGCACATCGATCTGGCTGGCCCTTTTCACGGCCGGACCTTTATGGTAGTGGTGGACGCCTATTCCAAATGGCTGGAGGTCACCCTGATGCCCTCCACCACTACCGAAGCTGTCATCCGGGTGCTGCGAGGCCTGTTTGCAACGCATGGGTGTCCTGATGTCCTTGTCTCTGACAACGGACCGCAGTTCACGTCAGGCACGTTTGAGCGGTATCTTTTGGGACTGGGCATCCGCCATGCCCTAACGGCACCTTTTCATCCATCCAGCAACGGGCAAGCGGAAAGAATGGTGCGCTCGACAAAAGAGGCACTGGCGCGCCTGGACCGGGGAGACTGGCATGAGCGGGTCGCCGAATACTTGTTCGTGCAACACATCACGCCTCATGCGGCCACAGGGAGGAGTCCTGCTGAACTGCTTATGGGCCGCCGCCTCAGGTCACCGCTCGACCGGCTACACCCAGACTTTGCCGTGGCTGAACCCCCAGGCTCTGCCAACGCACCACGGTCATTTGTCCCAGGAAACCAGGTCTTTGCCCGGATCTATGTGGGGGACATCCCTTGGGTGCCAGCCACAGTAGTGGGAGTCACTGGACCTCACTCGTACCAGGTGGCACTCGAAGACGGACGTTTGTGGCGACAGCACATAGACCAGCTTAGGCGCAGGGTTGGCGACTTAGACACTACCGAGGTGCCCCCAACTGCGCTTGCGGCTCCAGAAGAGACACGTACAGATGGTGAGGCCCCACCTACACCTCCCTCGCAAACTGCCAGCGTGGAGCCGAACCAAGCCGTCTCAGAACAGACTCAGACCACTCCACTTGCGGAGGCTCCACCCACAGCAGCGGATCCAGGGGAGTTGGTTCCAACGCCACCTAGGGTCGCACCACAGCCTCAGCGAGAACTGTGTGGCCCTCCGGACTTGGCTACCAGTCCCCGGCGGTCTGGCAGAGTTTCCAAGCGCCGAACTCATTTAAAGGACTACGTTGTTGGACAGGTATCACTGTTGGTCTAAGTATGGGAAATGTAACCGATATGCTTTTGTGCCTAATTGAACCATTACGCGTAGTGCTGTATATAAGGAAACCATTACGATTGTAACTAACGCCTTATCTCGGTGGGGAGGGGTGTTATGTAGTGTATTTTCACCCTGGGCCAACAGGGGGATACTGTATATAGTTTTCACTCAGGTCTGTAGATAGTTTTCACTCAGGTCCGCGGCAGTTAGTTTAGGCGGGAACTCTGAGCTGTTGTGGTTACAATGTTGACAGCCGGCTGCCTATAAATACAGGCCGGCTGAGCTGTTCGCAGTCAGTTCTATTCCAGCTTATCTTAATAAAAGAGCTACTTGAAGAAATCGCTGTGCCGGCTGCTATGTCAACCCACTACTTAATAGGTTGAGGCAACAGCTACCCACAGAAGGAAACAGAAAGCTTTTTCAGCTGGCCACCAGACTACAACAGGCTCTGCTCCTTTAATTGTTCTAAGTTTTGGACCCCTTATCTCATCCCTTCCCCTGCCAGGAAACATGAATCTTGAAACCAAAAGCTGGCAACTCTCTTTGGCCATACAATTTTCATCTAACCATCTCATAGGAACATAAGGAGCTGCCTTATAGTGAGTCAGATCAATGGTCCATCCACTTCAGTATTGTGTACAATGGCTGGCAGCAGCTCTTCAGGATTTCTCTTTCATGGTCCTGAGAGCAGGGCCCCCAAGACTGGCAGGTAGATGAAGAAGCAGAGCTGAGCAGAGCTGCCACAGTCTTTTCTGGCTATTCCTCTGCAATTCACCTGGACTGCCTCTCATCATGTTGTAGTTTACAGCGCCACCTGTATGTAACCAACCAAACCACAGCATGACAACACTCTTACGTATTCATTATATAGCATATGTATTCTTTTCCCATACATTCAACTGGAGTAAACAGTAGAGAGGTTCTAGAGGGCACGCAGTAACTTTTGAATGAGAAATAATGTTTTATGATTTCAAACCCCTGTACACCACTCCGCAACCTGTTCTTAGCAAATCACTGTAGAAATAGTTTCTACAGGTATCCACTTCCCCTTCAGACAATGATTCAGCCCACACTTTTCTCTTGGCGTCCCTCCCAGTTCCTAATCTTCAGCCCTATGGGTGCCATATGGCAGTAGTAGCAGCAAATGCAGCCTCAGCTGTTTCCGTAGAAGATTATTTAATGGCTCCTACCTAGTTAGACTCCTAGCAAGGTTACCTAATTGTGGTTTAGGGTCATTTGCAGGATGCTTTAAGCCAATATGTCTGCCCATACCTCCTATGGTGACCATGAAAGGTATCTGAATACCTGATACATAGGACTAACAAGAGGAGATGTTGAATATCTTCCTTCCCTGGCTTAACTATCCTCAGGCATTGGACCAGCTGTCCACTATTCAAAACAAAACCCTGGACTAGTGGAACCTTGGTGTGATATGACAAGACCATTTTATTTTATTTTGAAGGGATATTCAGAAAATCACAAACTTTCCTGAATCCCCTACTAAGCTTCATTGGTATAGAGAGAAGCACCACAGTTAGTTCTATGTGGATAAGAAATTGGCAAGCAGTAACCCTAGGGACGCAGGTGGCGCTGTGGGTTAAACCACAGAGCCTAGGACTTGCCAATCAGAAGGTCACCGGTTCGAATCCCCGCAACGGGGTGAGCTCCCGTTGCTCGGTCCCTGCTCCTGCCAACCTAGCAGTTCGAAAGCACGTCAAAGTGCAAGTAGATAAATAGGTACCGCTCTGGCAGAAAGGTAAACAGCGTTTCCGTGCACTGCTATAGTTCACCAGAAGCGGCTTCGTCATGCTGGCCACATGACCTGGAAGCTGTATGCCGGCTCCCTCGGCCAATAAAGCGAGATGAGCGCCGCAACCCCAGAGTTGGCCACGACTGGACCTAATAGTCAGGGGTCCCTTTACCTTTACCTTTCACCCTAGGCTATGAGCCCTCCTGCTCCCAATATGTGCATTTTCCAGATGATTTATGGGTGTGTTGCAAAACTGGTAAAACTAAGCACAGTTGCAGACCAGAAGAGCAACCCCCGTCTCCGATGGATTTATGCCTTCTCCATCTTGGTCCTTTTATGAAAGTTGAATGGGATTTTTGCTTCCTACAGGTAGGTTGCAACTTACATGTCCAATCAGCGTCGCACTTGAACAGTTTATTAATTATTGTTGTTATTTTAAAGGGAGAGTTGATTTCAACAGATGCACTTTTGTCCTTATACAACCTCTTCAAGTGCAGCTAAATTTATTCTGGGGAAAGCGTATTTTCAGAACCACATTATCTCGGTGCATAAAGTTTTTAGAAGCCCAGCTAATGAATAACTGTATTTATGGGAGGGAATTGAAAATGGCCCAATTAGAACTGTTCTGATTAAATGCATAATTTACATTACGTGTGCACTGAATGTTGCAAAATAGAGTAGTTAGAGGAAGGTGATTATGTTTCCAAGAAACATAATTATGTATTAAAGATCTGTAATTACCCACCTGAGCTAGGTATCCGCGCTCAGATCATACATACTGTCATAATTATAAAATTTAAATCTTACCATTTATGCTTTGAACTCTTGCTAATGAGAGAGCGTCTGCTGCTTGCCCGGTGTTATTTGGTGGGGGAGTAAGGGATCCTTGCCTTCCTCTAAAAGTCGTTGTTGGCAATTCCCCAGAGCCCATGGTTGGCAACAGCCATCAGATAAACTTCTAGGAAGCCCGTATTACACTGAACTGAGGTTGACAGCACAATCCTAGGTATGCTTACTCAGAAATACATCCCACACTGTTCAGTGGGTTTCCTCCAGGTAATCCTGGAGCATCTAACCCAAGGCAATGTGAACATAAGATCCAAATGTTTATCCACCTATGGGGGCAAAAATATAATAAATAAATTGACCTTGAGTTTCCCTATAATGGTGCCCTCCCCAAAGATGATGCTACTGTTGGCTATTTTCTCAAATGGCAGGGCAGGACCTGAAGACCAGGATTTGGGGGGTAGTAGTAGTAGTAGTAGTAGTAGTAGTAGTAGTAGTAGTATACCAGCCGGTACTGCAGGTCTCAGGGCAGTTCACAAGATAAAATCACAGTATGAAAACACAGCACATTCTACTGCAAGATAAGCACATGGAATGAGCATCTCATATATTAAATATCATTCCTATTATTTTCTTTTTTTATAATGCTTTTGTTTATTTTTAATGTCACAGAAGATACATTTTGATAAAATAATTGTTACAGCAGAAAACAAAAAAAACTTATCCTGATAAAATTACAGACTTTTGCTGTTTTTTGCATAATTTTTATTGAAGCTTTTTTGATGCAACAAAATGAAAAATGGAAAAAGGAAAGAAAGAAAGAAAAGAGAAATGAAAGACAACAAGAACAACAATTATTATCAACACAATCTTCATTATTATTATTATTATTCCCTGCCCATCTGACCCTCCCCCAGAACTCCCAATAAAATTACAGACTTTTGTCATGCTATGTAATAAAGTTTCATTTAATCACTCTAAAAGATCGCACCGCATTTTTCCGTGAGTGTTGGGTGGACTCCTGCCCCACTCTAAAGAATTTGTATAGTCAATAAACATTTGCCATATGTTATAAAAAGAATAGGGATTGTGTTTGCCCTTTGCCGCTCTGACCTGACATGTTCATTTCTCAGCCAATGCTTTCTTGACAGTCAAGCAGATCCCTATTATGATTTTGCATTGCAGAAGGAGGACAAGAATTCATTTTTGCATGAAGGGTTATGACCTGTTCAGAGTTTATGGTGAGAGGGGATGTTGCTATTATCCAATTTTGGCTGCTGCTATCTAATTTTCGTCCTCATTACTTGTACATGTACAATTTTCACAACAGGAAAGAAGCTTGCCTTTTAAAAAAAAATGACCATCTTACAGAATGAATGGCTCTTCAGTAGGTCATCTGAATCCCCCTGCCTTTAGAAAATTTTCCATCATTGGACAAGGTGAGAGAAACCTGCATAAAGATTCTGAGCAGCAGCAGAGGGCAGAGATGTGGGGCAGAGATGCTTAACTGACTTCCCAGAAGGTGAGAAGCTGCTACTTATCGGAAATGGTGAGGCTGGACCAGGTCGGAGCAGTGCAAACACACTGGCTGAGCCCACCAGTGCTTTTGCACCATGCTGCCCTCCCATCTGTTTCATCCCTCCCTTTCTCCCTCCAAGTAAGCAGAAGCAGCTCACCTGCTGTTGGAAGCAGCCTAGAGTGACTGACTATGGTTTTCCCAGTAGTGATGTATGGAAGTGAAAGCTGGACCATAAAGAAGGCTGATCGCTGAAGAATTGATGCTTTTGAATTATGGTGCTGGAGGAGACTCTTGAGAGTCCCATGGACTGCAAGAAGATCAAACCTATCCATTCTGAAGGAAATCAGCCCTGAGTGCTCACTGGAAGGACAGATCCTGAAGCTGAGGCTCCAATACTTTGGCCACCTCATGAGAAGAGAAGACTCCCTGGAAAAGACCCTGGTGTTGGGAAAGATGGAGGGCACAAGGAGAAGGGGATGACAGAGGACAAGATGGTTGGACAGTGTTCTCGAAGGTACGGACATGAGCTTGACCAAACTGCGGGAGGCAGTGGAAGACAGGAGTGCCTGGTGTGCTCTGGTCCATGGGGTCACGAAGAGTCGGACACGACTAAACGACTAAACCACAACAACAAGAGTGACTGAGGCAACCTAGTAAGATGTGTAGGGTATAAACAATAAAATTATCATTGTGGAATGGGACGTCCCTATTTTCATCAGAGAAAAGTTGGAGGGTATGTGAAAGCAATGTGGCAAAAAGGGAGAAGCAGCATTTGGGTTGATTCACAAAGCAGCCCTAAGCAAAGCCTCTATGTTGTCAGAAGCCTTGAGATGACTGTAGTAGTGGCCATCCTTTCCAATGGCTGCTACAGTCACCTGCATAGACCCCCTTCTTCAGTGCTACCCAGCTGCCACCATAGTCACTTGCTTACTTCTTGGTAACACTAAGCTGCCTGAAGCAGCAGTAGAGAGGAGCACACAAGATACGGTGCCCTTCTTTCACCTCACAGTTTAGTGCTTTCAGCCATTACTTTGTACAAAGCAGCCCTCTCGATGGGTAAGCCTGTGAGCCTAAAGGCTTAGTTCGAGAAAGCCATCTGCTTTGAAGTGGGCGCAGAACCACAGGGCAACCTCAGAGCAGTGTTAGAAACTGAGGTATGAAAGCTAAGAGCTAAATGGCACCTTAAACCGAGGTTACGGGAGCAACAAGAGAATGTTTTTTTTTTTAAAATAACAAGAATACAAAGCTGAAAATGAATGAACTGCAGCTAAAATACTGTGTTCATTTCTCACATGATCTAGTCCTCCCCCTGCCCAACCCCCTAATATTCTTAAGAGGGTCTTTTCACCAGTCTTCAAAAAGTAGCTGGAAGTGGGGAGGCAGAAAAAGGTCCTCCTTTCCTTCCACTCTGCAGTTTTAATCTGAAATCTTAGGCACAGTACTGCTCCCAGAGCTCAGAGATGAGATCCCCTGTCACATAATACACCTAGAACTATGGGAGTTTCGAACACTGCATCAGAGCTATGGTGAGCACAGCACTCTGCCCTCAAATGTTGCATTTTTGCGGCGTGCATGTTAAGCAAAATGCATCACGGCACCAAGATGAAAGAGGCCTTTTCAATTTAGCCACATTTTCAATTACATTTCTGAGTAGCAGGGACATTCCAATAGTATATAGCATTGCAGCAGATACTGTAATGACACCCAAACTGCATTTGAGCCATTAAAAAAAATGTACCACTGAACTGCCAGTGCTTCTAATTACATCCTACCCTTTAAACAAATGGCAGGTGGCCAGTGAAATGCAAATATTCAAAAAATGGAATGTGTTCAGACAAAAGGGATGATTAAGCTGTGGTAGGACTTATAGTTATGTAAATGAAGATTTTTTTTCCCCCTCTCCAACAAGTTGTTGAGTCATCCCACGAAATGGAAACATTTGTCTGAATGACTAATTTGACAGGACTCACTTTGCTTAATATCAGATCATGCATTTTTTGTAATTAAAGTGTGGAATTGTCAGGAACAGGGCCAGAGAGCCCAGAATGCGGGCAGCCTCTCAGGATCTTTGCAGAACGCCAGCCAGAAGAGAGATTTGGCAGGTGCAGGTGCAGGATGGAATGAGGTCCAAGCAGAAGGCAAAGTAGGAGCTGGTCCAAGGCACAGAGGAAAGAGGATCCGGTCCTGTAATGTGAGGACAGATTATGCAGAAGGTAGAGAGACAACAAGAGAGGATTGGAGCCCAGGGCAACAAAGTAAATACAGTAAAAACAACAACAACAACAACAACAACAACAACAACAACAACAACAACAGAAATATTTTAAGGACATTAAGAAAATCAGCTGGTTCCAAAAGGGTGAGGACAAAAGAATGACAGAGGTTTGAAGGCAAGCAAAGACAAGGAGGAAGAGCTGCATTCTTCCTACTTTCTTTTGCTGACCCTGATGTGGGGCACTGGGTTCAATGATATGCATTTAGATTTAAGGGCTGTCTGGCCAATACCTGGGAGTCTGGTGGCCTCCCTCAGCAAAATTGGGTCCAGAATATTGAAGTGCACCTGGTGTGGGAGGTGCTTGTCATTTATCTAGGATGACCTGATTCCCAGGACTAAGAAGATTCTAAGCTTCAGTGACGGTGTCAGGAACTGCTAGGTTTGTAACTACAGGTTGTTTTGGACCTGTGTGTGGCTTCCCCATATGGTGAGCCACAGAACTGAAGATTGGAGCAGCAATTGCCTCAACAGTTATGACCTGCAAGCTGGCCATGGGACCTTCCTGGGCAGGAAGGACTATAAACGGGTATGGTTGCCTGGGACCAAGTCTTATTTAGCTCTCCTGAGTGTACATTGCTTTGCCCCTGACTTCTGGTTTGATCTTCAACAGTGGCTCCTGCTTGTCCCACAACTTCAACTTGCTCCTCAGCTCTGATTCCTTTTGCTCTTCATTGTTCACTCCCTGGCTAAACTCTTGCTTTCTGGCTCCTGGCTCCTGAACTGTCTTGGACAGCTGCCTATGACCCAGCCGTGATACCTGACTTTGAATGACTAGCTGTCTTCTCCTCCTCCAACCATCCGCGTGGAACATGGAACCACTGCCTGACTCACAGGGCTTCTGGTTCAAGGGCTGTAGCAGAGGAATCAAAATTGAACTGGGAGCAGGCAGATAACTAATAATAATAATAATAATAATAATAATTTTTTATTTATACCCCGCCCTCCCCAGCCAAGGCCGGGCTCAGAGCGGCTTACAAGCAATAATAAAAACAAGATGAGTGATTACAACTTAAAAACAAAAATAAAATACAACATTAAAATAATGGAACATTAAAATATTAAAATGGAGCCTCATTGCAGGAGAAGGAAAAGAAAAAAGAAAAAGGGGGCGGAGGGAATCAAATTGGCTCCAATCCAAAGGCCAGGCGGAACAACTCTGTCTTACAGGCCCTGCGGAAAGAGATCAGATCCTGCAGGGCCCTGGTCTCATGAGACAGAGCGTTCCACCAAGTTGGGGCCAGTGCTGAAAAGGCCCTGGCTCTGGTTGAAGCCAATCTAACTTCCTTAGGGCCTGGGACCACTAGGGTGTTGTTATTTATGGACCTTGAGGCTCTCCGTGGGGCATACCAGGCGAGGCGGTCCCGTAGGTACGAGGGTCCTAGGCCGTGAAGGGCTTTAAAGGTCAAAAGCAGCACCTTAAATCTGACCCTGTACTCCACTGGGAGCCAGTGCAGCTTGAAAAGCACTGGATGAATATGCTCCCATGGCAGAGACGCTGTGAGGAGCCTCGCTGCAGCATTCTGTACCCGCTGGAGTTTCTGGGACAGCTTCAAGGGCAGCCCCGCGTAGAGCGAGTTACAGTGGTCAAGCCTGGAGATGACTGTCGCATGGATCACTGTGGCCAGGTCGGGGTGGGAAAGGTAAGGGACCAACTGCTTGATGCGGCGAAGGTGGAAAAATGTCGCCTTGGCTGTTGCTGTGACTTGCGCCTCCATGGAAAGGGAGGCGTCAAGGATTACACCCAAACTCTTAACGGAAGGCAATGGCACTAATTGGGCCCCCGCAAGAGAAGGGAGTTGGTCCCTCATCCCCATGCTATCCCGACCTAGCCATAGGACCTCTGTCTTCGAAGGATTTAGTTTCAATCGGCTCCCACGAAACCATCCAGCCACAGCTTCCAAGCATCTGGTCAGTGTGTAAGGGGCCGAGTTGGTGTGGCCATCCATCAGTAGATAGAGCTGAGTGTCATCAGCATATTGATGACAGCCCAGCCCAAAGCTCCAGATAATCTGGGCAAGGGGGCGCATAAAGATGTTAAAAAGCATTGGGGAGAGAATTGCGCCCTGCGGCACTCCACACACCAAGGAGTGGCGTGACGACATTTCCCTCCCTAGTGCCACCCTCTGTCCCCGACCAGAGATAAAAGAGCACAACCAGTTACGGGCTATGCCCTGTATCCCCACGTCTGCAAGGCGATGGTCCAGAAGATCATGATCGACCATGTCAAAGGCTGCTGACAAATCTAAAAGGATCAGCAGTCCTGACCCGCCTCGATCCAGTTGTCTACGGATATCATCTGTTAGGGCAACCAGAGCCGTCTCCGTCCCAAAACCAGGACGGAAACCGGACTGAAATGGATCTAATGCCGATGTTTCCTCCAGAAACCTACCAAGCTGTTCAGCAACCGCTCTCTCAATTACCTTACCCAGGTATGGAAGATTTGAAACTGGGCGGTAATTGGATAGGTCTAAGGGATCTAATGAAGCTTTCTTTAAGAGTGGACGCACCACTGCTTCCTTCAGTTCCCCTGGGAATGTCCCTGTGTCAAGGGACAAATTGATAATTTCAACCAGGGGGGTCCGCGCAACATCTGGACACTCCCTAATCAGCCAAGACGGGCATGGATCAAGGAGGCAGGTGGTGGGCCTACCAACTTGGAGGAATCTATCCACATCAGTAGGGAGTATCCGATCGAAATGGTCCAACACTGGACCTGAAGTCAGTCGAGGGGCCTCCAGTTCAGTCACTGTATCTAAATTGGCAGGGAGGTCACGGCGGAGCAACAGGACTTTCTCCGCAAAAAAGCTCGCGAATGCCTCACAGCTGTGGGTCGAATTTGTGCTTAAATTTGGTTGTCCTCCTAAGGACGTTATTGACCTAATTATTCTAAAAAGTTGTGCCGGGCGAGAGCTAGCGGATGCAATAGAAGCTGCAAAGTAAGATTTCTTAGCAGCTTTCATAGCCATCTCATAGGCTTTCATAAGCGTCCTATAAGATGTTCTTGAGGCTCCGTCACGAGTCCGTCGCCATACTCGCTCTAGCCGTCTGAGATCCCGCTTCATTTTCCGGAGCTCCTCAGTAAACCAAGGGGCCCGGTTTCGACGGGGTCGCAGAGGGCGCTTAGGCGCGATTTCATCAATGGCTGCCAAGAGCCGGTTATTCCAGTCCTCAACAAGGTCATCTAATGAGTCGCCAGGAGGAGCAGGGTTCCGCAAGGCTTGTCGGAATCTATCAGGATCCATCAGTTTTCGCGGACGAGCCCAAATAGGCTCGCCACCCGAGCCGGGGAGGAGCGGGAAGTCAATCTTGGCTTTTAAAGCGTAGTGATCAGACCATGGCACTTTCACAGCGGGGAGCATGATCACATCTATGCCAGCCCCAAAGATCAGATCCAGCGTGTGGCCTGCTTGATGAGTGGGGCCCAAAACAAACTGGGAGAGCCCTAGTGTTGCCATGGAAGTCACTAGGTCTAGAGCCTGTGAGGAGGGAGCGGCATCGGCATGGACGTTGAAGTCTCCCAAAACCAGTAGGTTTGGGAACTCCAAGGCCCAGCCCGCCACCACCTCCAGCAGATCTGACAGGGTGGCTGCAGATGTGCTGGGTGGTCGGTACACCAGCCAGACAGCCAAGCTCTCCTTGGTGCCCCACACGAGACCAACACATTCAATGCCGGAGATTGCCGGTGATGGCAGAGCTCTGAAAGAGCAATCCTCCCGGAATAACAACGCTACTCCTCCCCCCCCCCGACCTACAGTCCGCGATTGATGGAGGACAGAGAAACCTGGGGGTGTTATCTCATGTAGGGAGACTACTTCGCCTTCCCGTACCCAGGTCTCCGTCACGCAAGCCAGGTCAATCCCCTGCGAGACAAAAAAGTCACGCATGGTGGCAGTTTTGTTGCCTATGGACCTGGCATTGCACAGCACCAATGACGGAGGTGTGTAATCCTTGTTCTCCCTACCCTCATCCCTTGGGATGGGGCGTAGATTGGAAGGGGTTCGAGGATCACTGCATCTCGAAACCCTTCGCCGATAGAGATATCTAGCCCTACCGCCATTCCTCCCTAGCCCTTCAATTGTGGAAATCCTAGATCCCATACTAGCCTCCCCAATAGATGGCTAACATCCCCTCAATAACAAGTCATCCTTGGGCCAGGACTCCTGGGTCAAAATGGTATGGGAAAGAGGTGGAGGTCTGATAGGGTAAGTATCCCTAGAAGATAAAACCCAACCAACCGCACCCCAAGCGGGGGGGACAGTCCCATGGTGTTTCATTAACTGTCAATCCCCCTCTCCCTCCTGGGTTAATTGGAGGATTGTTGGTTCTATCTGTGGCTGTGGAAGTATTAATGAGGTATGTGTTATAAAATGTGGATCACTGGCCAACAAAGAGCCAGATTCGAATTCGGAAGATCTGTCCATCCTGTCTCGCCAGGAGTACAGTAGAGAAGGCTGATCATTCTGATAAGTTTTTGGAACATTAGGCAAAGGTCCAGATGTAGAGTTGGTGCTGGATATCTCCAGATTGTCAGCAACATAGAATTCTTTAGGTGTTGTTGCCATAGAAATGTCGGAGGTGCCAAATTCCTCATCTAATTTGGTGTCGTTTGAAAAGGGAACAGGGAGTTGCACTGATGTCTTTCTATGGGATAAAGAGCTATTGGACGTCTTTAAATATTGTGCTCTAGGCTCTACTGTCCTTATATTTTGGGTAGAAATCTCAGTCTTTATACTCATTAGCCTCTTCTTCAGGTCTTGTAATTCTAGGCTTATAGAGTTCTTTTCTTCCTTCGGGCAATTAGTATTTCTAGTGTTGAGCTTGGTTTCCTTTATCCGCATTAGCTTTGACTCTATGCAAGGGACCAATTGCCTCCTTGTTTCGTCTTTAAATACCCTCACTGGGCGGAGAGAGTGGGACCACCATAGAGTATCCTTTATCTCCATGAGTCGAGATGGGAGGGTTGATGACCTAAAGGTCATAAATAGGCGCATGGTGTTTCTCAAGGTAGGCAGGAAGTGGAAATTTTCTAGATCTACATTTCGGTAATGGTAATTCAAGAGCTGAGACAAGGACATAGTAATTTGTCTGCGGTTCATCCACCTATGAGTGTATCGGTGAATCTCAAGCATTATCTGGTTCGTTTGCAAGACTTGACAGGACCTCACTTCATCCATAGTTTGAGTTGGTGAGTTGTTAACAGAGTCATTTCTTATCATCCCTTGGGCATTTAAAGGGGAGGAACTAGTATCCAATTGTTTCTCAATGTTAACTATTCTGGTGAGGATTTCATCCAGTCTTTGGAGAACCAGAACCATAGTATCTGCAGACAACATGCAAATCTCTTGGTAGGGGTGCGTATCCCGAATTGGTTGAAAGCAGGCTCCTCTGCCTTCTAGAGGCATGGGTGGGTCAGCGTTAGGAGTGGGAGGAATCCCTCCTGCTCCTGCCCTCTTGGACGGATTAGCTTTCTCTGGGAGGAGGAGGGTCGGGTCATTGAGATCCTCCTTAAGGGGGGGTGAGGTTCCCCCAACGTTGTTACTCACTGTTTGTTCTATTTGCTCCAATTTCTCGGTTTCCTCAACCCGCTCTGTTTCTGAGCCAGGGCAGATGGCGTTGGCTCTCTGCCGATTCTTTGTTTTAGAGGAATTGTGAGTCTCAATAATGGTCTTCTGGCTCTTTGCACCTCGTTTTCTCCTTCCGGCAGGCATTCTCAATAAGGAAGTGACAGTTGGAGGAGTGTCACTCCAATGAGGAGTGACAGTTGGAGAACTAGGCCTCAAACCTTCCGGCCTAAAAGAGCAGGTTTTAGCAGGGAAAGCCACACCTCTCCTTGAACACACTCAGAGGTGGATATTTAAAGCACAGCCTGGAAAGAACTGGGCAAAATTTAAGTGTGGATAAGCCCTTAGATTTTAAAAGAAGGAGATGTCCCTGCCTCTCTCATGGCGTTCAACCCTTCTGGGCTGCCCTCGGAATTCTAAATAAAGGGAAGTAGGGAGAGTCCTAATTGGACTTCATGAAGATGGTGTCAAACCAAGGCTTGGATTAACATGAGATCGTAAGAGGAGCCCTGCTGGACTGGACTAAAGGCCAGTCTACCACAGCAACCTGTTCTCATGGTCACCAACCAGATGCCTGTGGGAAGCCCACAAACAGTCCCTCAATGCAAAAGCACTCTCCCTCCCATGTCCCCAGCAAGTTGTATCCATACTACCTTTAATAATGGAGGCAACATAGCCATTATGATGACAACTTTATCCTCCATGAATTGGTATTATTATCTTTTAAATACATTCAAGCCAGTGACATTATTACGTCTTGTGATTGTGAATTCCATAGTTTAACTGTGCACTGTGTGTTCTATCTTTTGTCTACCTTGAATCTTCCAATATTCATTCTTGTTGAATGACGCCTGGTTCTGGTATTATAAGAGAGGGAGAAAAATCCTCTCGCTCTACACTATACATAATTTTGTTCACCTCTACCATGTCCCCCATTATGTACCTTTTTTCTAAACTTAGAAACATCAACCAATGCAATCTTTCCTCCTATGGAGTTGCTCCAGCCCGTTGATCAATTTGCTTGACCTTGCCTGAACCTTTTCTAGCTCTGCAATCTCCCTTTTAAGGTGTGGTGACCAGAAAAGTACACCGTAGTTCAAAGGTGGTCCCTCCATAGATTTGTATAATAGCATTTTGATATTGGCAGATTTACTTTCAATCCATTCCCTAATGATCCTTGACACGGAATCGGCCTTTTTCATAGCTGCTGCACACTGGGTCAACCTTTTCATCAAGTTATCCACCATAAGTCCAAGATTTCTTTCCTGGTCAATCACCACCAATTCAGTTCACAATGACATATATATGAAGGTAGGACTTTTTGCCCCAATGTTCATCACTTTGCACCAGCTTACACTGAGCTGCATTGGTCATTTAAATGTCCATTCGCCCCGTTTGGAGAAAACCATTCTTAAGCTCCTCATAATGCCATTTTTAAAACTACTCTGAATAATTGAGCTTCAACGCTAAACCTTGCCATCTCACTGCTCACATTAATGCCAGAACATTTATGAATGAGTTAAAGAGCACAGGTTCCAATTCAGCTCCTGTGGGGCTCCATCCCACCATTATGAGAATTGTCCATTTCTTCCTGTTCTTTACCAGTTACTGATCCTTAAGAGGATCTATCTGTGATTGCTAAACTTAATTGGGAGTCTTTGGTAAGGAAGATCACCAAAGCTTTTTGAAAGTTTAAGTGTACAATGGCTACTCCCCACCCCAAACCATCCACATGCTTATTCTCAATGAACTCTAACAGGTGACATAGACAGGACTTACCTTTGCAGAGGGGACACGGGTGGCACTGTGGGTTAAACCACAGAGCCTAGGACTTGCTGATCAGAAGGTCGGCGGTTCGAATCCCCGTGACGAGCTGAGCTCCCATTGCTCGGTCCCTGCTCCTGCCAACTTAGCAGTTTGAAAGCACGTCAAAGTGCAAGTAGATAAATAGGTACCGCTCCAGCAGGAAGGGAAATGGCGTTTCCGTGTGCTCTGGTTTGCCAGAAGCGGCTTAGTCATGTTGGCCACATGACCCAGAAGCTGTACACTGGCTCCCTTGACCAATAAAGCGAGATGAGCGCCGCAACCCCGAGTCGGTCACGACTGGACCTAATGGTCAGGGGTTCCTTTACCTTTACTTTACCTTTGCAGAAACCATGCTGATATTCTCAGTTGCCTAGCTGCTATATAAAAATCAAGGCTTACAAAACTAAACGCTGCCCTCTGTACATTCTGGGAGTGGGACATGTTTGTAATTCTCCAGTACTGCATTCCATTCCAAAGATTTTCATATTTTGTACTGAGAGTCCAAAATACTGAAATTCCTTGGTCTAAAATCCTCATATGCTGCCTGGGTTTTAGCCTTACTCACTTCCAGAATATTTTAGTTGAGTTGTCAAATACTGTAGACTACTATCTCTCCCAATGTTTTCTGTCTGCAGAGCTTTGTATGCCTGAACAGAGACGTCAAGCATTTTGAGAACCGCTGCTTCTCTCTTTCCCATGCATGCAGAGGTTGGTAAAAATAAGGATTTTGCTGCCACCAAGTGAGAGAGAGAAAAGGGGCTACTGGATGGATATCACACTAAATTTTTGAAGGCCTGGCAAGTTGCTATGGCACAATGGTTTTCCAACTTCAGCAAACCTCTTCCACAGTGTGAAGGTTTAGCAGCCTATTCTCATTTACCTGAAAGCAAGCCCCACTGAACCTATTAGTAGATGTGTTTAAGATGGCACTTTAATTCCAAATTTTTTGAATTCTTAGCACCCACAATTCACCTTACAGGCTTCATTTGATTCAAGGAAGCCACTGTACAACAAAATAGGTATAAATTAGAAGTGAAGACACATTTTCATTCTCTGTCTCCCAGACTCTCCAAGTCCCTGATTTACAGAAGCCGTCCCAGTTTCTGATTTGATCCTGGAAGGTCCCACTTTTCCTTAGGATGTCCCACTTTTCAATGGAGAAATTTTGGAGGGTATGGAGTTATCCGACCCCCGAGCCATCTGAAGGCAATCCTGTATTGGGAAGTTTTGTTTAATGTTTAATGATTAATTGTGTCTTTATATATGTTGGAAGCTGCCCAGAGTGGCTGGGGCAACCCAGCAAGATGCTTGGGGTATAAATAGTAAAATTATCATTATTCTCCTATTTTCATCAGGGAAATGTTGGAGGGTATGGTCTCCTTCTGCCCTGCTCTTTCTACTTAAAAAAGAAAAATAGAGAGAAAGAGCTGCAACCTACTTGTGGGTCCTGATTCATAGTTGAAGAAGACAATTGTTCTAGTACACTCCTTCAGTTCATATGGGGCAAAGGCGAGGCCTGTTTCAGTTTCCCAAGATTTAAGACAGGGGACATGGCTGAAGGTACCAGGGATGGAATCTGGGACCTTCTGCTGGTCAGGTGTGCCAACTCTATTTGATTTTTGTTTGAAGGGGACCCAGTGTAGTGCGCATTGCAGCTTTAGTACCCAGCTCTACCGGAGTGCTGGGCCTCCTCTAAAGGATGTGATGTCACACACATGCGGCAGGGTCCTCTCAATCACAGGGGCAACTTGGTGCCTATGGTCACAGCCCTTCTTCTGAGACTGTACCACACAGGTCTCGCAGAAGGGAATAATAATAATAATAATAATAATAATAATAATAATAATAATAATAATAATAATATCTTTATTGTCATTGCCCTCTCGGGAACAACGAAATTACTTGGCTGCTCCATCCACCCAGGTAGGGCACTCCACACAAAATCAAAACTATAAAAACACTAATTAAAACAATACAGTATAATACAGCAAGGAAGATTAGATGACTTTCAAAGTCCAGGCTTCCCATTCAGGGCCGAGATCGCTCTGGAGAAGAAGCTGTTCTTAAGACGGCTCGTTCTTGTCTTCATCGTCCTGTATCTCCGTCCCGACGGCAGGAGCTCGAAGAGACAGTGACCAGGATGCGATGGATCTTTTACTATGTCCATTGCCTTCCTATGGCACCTTGTGGCATAAATCTGCTCTAAGGTGGAGAGTGGGCAGCCAACAATGCTCTCTGCTGCCTTAACAACTCTGCACAACCCCAACCTGTCCCGGGTAGTACAGCTTCCGTACCACACACATAAGCCATAAGTGAGCACGCTCTCAATGGCACAGTGATAGAAGGCAAGCAGCAGTTTCTGCGGAAGATGGTTTTTCCTTAGAATTCTCAAAAAGTACAGTCTCTGCTGTGCCTTCTTCACAAGCCCCCTTGTGTTGACACTCCAGGACAGATCCTCTTGTAATTCAATGCCCAAAAATCTGAACGTTGTTACCCTCTCCACACAGACCCCATCAATCAAAAGTGGCTGGACATTGCTCTTCTGTCTCCTGAAGTCCACCACAAGCTCCTTTGTCTTCCTTGTATTTATGCGCAAGTTGTTAGCTCTGCACCACTCTGTCAGCCACTCCACCTCATCTCTATAGTCCGTTTCACCCTCCCTTTCAGAGATGAGCCCAATCACGGTTGTGTCATCTGCAAATTTGACCACCCTATTGGATAGCAAGGGGAAGACAAACTATCTTTAGAAAAGGTTGTCTTCCTAACGGCTTCCTCACCAATGTAACCCCGAGAAGCTTCCAAGGAACCTCCCAGTTCCCCGGCAGAGTCTGAAAAAAGGACCTGATGTGGTGTATATATATCTCTCTCACTCTGTGAGAACTTAGGAAAAAATGATTTGCGTACTTGTTCCCACACATCCACATGTCTATCGGCATGGTTAGTATTTTGAAAAGGAGAAAGGAAAAGTTGCTCAATAGTGCATCTATCAATATGAATAGCCTTAGCAAGCAATTGCAAAATTCATTCCAGTAATTTATCTGCCTGCATCAATGACCATTGACTGCTTGAAAATCAAGATCAATATTAATGATAGATTTTCAGTGCCATTCCTATGAACATATATTAATAAGCACAGCACAGAAATGATTCTTGACCCTGTGGCATAAAGGACAGATACTCAATAGCCTCGTGTCCTTGCCCAGAATGAACCCTGTACTTGGATTATGCAAATTAAAAACTAAACAAACTGCTGAGGTTTCGTATAATTAAGAGATGGAACAAGGCAATAAACAGCTTGCGGGTGATTTAGAGTTGGAGCCTTTTGATAACGGCAACAAATTGTTTCAGCCAACCCAAACTTCCTCTCTGTGCATTATTTATTTCACTGATCTGGAAGACAAGGGAATACATTGCAACAAGGGTGGTTTGAAAGTGATGTGCATAGACTCGGGAGACAAAAGCATTACTGGGGTATAAGCAAGTATTGACATGGCTGAAATGAGAAAAAGGTGAGCTCTCAATAGGCCCCATTAAGTAACTGGGAAATCACCCGGATGCAAGAGAGGGAGAGAGCATGATCAGAAGAACTCCGAAGAAATCTGAGAATTTGGAAAAATTACCTTCCCCGTTAGGAAAGGTTCAATTAACAAAAGTGTGCTATTGACAAATTCAAGGCTGTGCTACTGGGGTCAGTTCCCCAGATCCTACTTGAATTCTCCTCCCCATTCCTAGCATCTTTTTCCTTGTCTCGGTGCAAATACTTTTTCTCTATTACAGAGATTCCCAAACTGTGGCCCACAGAAGGGCTCTGCAAGCTTCATACAGATGGTCCAGGGTTGGTCTATGGATTTGTGGTTGAAAACATCCATCACATTAAATGTTCCTATTGGTTTTTAATTGTATTTTTATGGCCGATATTGTTTCTCCTATTATTTCATTACAATTTGAATTTGATGGCATCGGAACACAATACAGTGGTACCTCGAGTTACATATGCTTCAGGATGCATACGCTTCAGGTTACAGACTCCGCTAACACAGAAATATTACCTCGGGTTAAGAACTTTGCTTCAGGATGAGAACAGAAATTGTGCTCCGGCGGTGCGGTGGCAGCAGGAGGCCCCATTATCTAAACTGGTGCTTCAGGTTAAGAACAGTTTCAGGTTAAGAACAGACCTCCGGAACGAATTAAGTTCTTAACCCGATGTACCACTGTACAGTATTATAAGAAATAAAAGAAGCGATTATAAGAAACGACGGTTACCACGGGCACATAAATTGTTAAGCGACCTGCCAAGATCCTCAGCAGTCCTCAAGTGGTCCATGGGGGTGAAGGAAGTTTGGGGATCACCAGTCTCTTAAATTTCATTGGCAGAGAAAAAGACACTGCAGGGGCTAAATTGGAACATGGTGGGAGAACCACATCCTTTAAGGCTCTTCACAGGTGTGTGTGTGGGGGGGTGTTCATGACCATTGGTCCACAACACAGAGACTTTGATTTGTCTGCTGTGGCGCTCTGCCCTCATTTAATGTAACAGGAAAATTGATGTTATTGTGTTGCGTGTGAAAAGAGCAGTGTGTTCAAATAGAGGGATCCACAGAGGGAGTGGATCATCTCATGCTGTGTCTATTTTGTCACAGTGACACTGGCTTGGCATTTGCCCTGTGTTACAAATTCCCAGCTCATAAAATTGCAGCAAAATATACACATGTAACTTTCGCCCATCATAGTATATGGTGGCACACACTCCCGCCCGCTTTCATGGAAGTTATTTAAGGGAAAGAGTTACATTGCTTTTGAAACTAAGGTGGAACTAAATAAGTCATTGACTGACTGCTAACACAAGGACTTTGGCTGAGCAAAAGGGCTGACGGATATCCCTCACTCCCATTTGTGCATTCATTTTCCCCAGAACTGAGCGCTGTCACAGCAACACCAATGCTCATGCTTAAGTTAGTTATTGTGGGCTAGCTGTGCCACCTGGTGCTAAAGTCTGAGAGCTGCAGGGATGTGTTTGCCATGGTTTTCCTAAATTATGGTATACGTACAAAGACCTTTCGCTTAGGCTGTGTTGTGTTGGTCTGGGGATGTGGGTGGTGCTTTGATCTAAACCGCTGAGCCTCTTGGGCTTGCCAATCAGAAGATCTCTTTCTCTGTCTCCCATGGAGGTGGTGGCATGAGCAGTGGCAGGGCAGGTTGGCATCTTTTACCTCAAACAGCAAAACAGGATGCACTGCCCCTGGGGCTGGCCCAGGATGCTTTGAGGCTCAAGGAAAAACAGAAAATGGATAAAGGAGGATACACACAGGAAGGTGATGGACAGAAGGCCCTGTGTGAGAGACAGGGTAGAGAGGATCCCTTAGGGTGGGAGGCTGAGGGAAAGGGACGAGGCTCCCAGGTAAGAGCTAGGCAAGTTCACTCTTCTGTGTGCAGAATAAAGATACAAAGAGCTTGGTACAGTCATGTCTCAGGTTACAGACGCTTCAGGTTGTGGGTTTTTTCGGGTTACAGATGCGCTAAAACCCGGAAGTACCAGAACGGGTTACTTCCGGGTTTTGGTGGTCACACATGCGCAGAAGCGCTAAATCGTGCTTTGCACATGCGCAGAAGTGCCGAATCGCAACCCGTGCATGTGCAGACACGGCACTGCGGGTTGCGAACACTGCGGGTTGTGAACGCTGTAGGTTGCGAACGTTCCTGTCGCACGGATCACGTTCGCAACCCAAGCATCCACTGTATTACTATATTCTTTTCTGCCTTTGCCTTCATCTTTCTTTTCTTCTTTTCCTCTTTCCCGCTTTCTTCCCTATCTTTCTTCTTTAGATTAGTTGGGCTTGTGTTGTATTTTAAGTGGGAAATTTTCAGGGAAAACATGATTTTGAAAAAAGGAAAGAAAATGCTACACAAACACACCCAGCCACCATGACCCACTTCTCCATAGCCCCTCTGCTGCTGCTACCCTCTCTGGGTGGCAGGGAACCAATGGGGCAGGCAGAAGCAGGCAGAAGTAGGGTAGAAGGAAGCGGTGGGGACAGCTAACAAGGGCAGGAGATAGTGAGCAGTGCATGGCTCGGAGGCTGGATCTGCCACCGCTCCCAGCTGTCCGCGGCCTGTTGCCCTGAGGCAACTGTCTCATCATGCTTCATGGACAAGTCGGCCCTCTTGGAATGACCTGCATAATCAAGTTCAAATCTACATCTGAGTCACTACGGGATTCCAATTTAGGAGGGTAGCAATTTCGTTGTTGCCCCGTTCTGTCCCATATCACACTTGCCAAAAGGGTTGCTCTCACCTGCTGGTAATGTTAGCATGCTTTTATTTTAACGGTAGCTGTCCTCTCTGTTTTTCATCCTTCTTCTCAGTTCCTATGCGGAAAGTAAAATGTGCCGCCAACCTTGTCAAAGAAAGAGATGTATGAGTGATCTGTATTCGACGCAAATCACTAAGGTGCCTGGGCTCCAATTCATTATAGCTATAATTATGTCTTACTCAAAAATGGGTGGCATTTTAAATGATATTCTTAACACATTCCCCTCATGCCAAGGTCTTTACAGGATCGCTCGTCTTTATCTCGCTGACCTTTGGTTACTTAGTGCGGTTTTTATGTTCAGTAATTGGACATGCCAATTAAATACCTATTTAAGGATAAAGGCTATATTTAAAATGAGTCTGGAATGCTGAAACGCTTCCCCCGGCAAGGGAAAGGCCATGCAGAATGAATGCACTTGTCAATGCTAGCAAATAAGGGTTCTATCTGCCACTGATGCTGAATTTGCCCCAGTTTATCAAGCTGTTTTATAGCTGATTTGCCCAACTGAGGGAAGTGGGGAGGTGTTTCAGAGAGAGAACAAGTGGAATCAGCTGGATAGCTCAGTTGGTTAGAGCTTGGTTGCTGATAACACCAAGGTTGCAGGTTTGTGCTTTTTTTAAAAAAGAATATTTATTGAGATTATACAAAAAATTACACATAAAGAAAAAACAAACAAAAACTAACAAACACAAGCTAACAAGAAAGTTGACAAAAAAGCAACCTACAAAGAAGAAAAAAAGAAAATAGGAAAAAGAAGAGAGAGAAAAAAAGATATTTAAAAAAAGGATAAATCCATTTTTCAGCATCTTTGATCTCATTTGCTTATTTCCTTGACCTCCTCACACCTCCCCTTTTGTATTCCCATTTCCCAAGTCTTTTCAGCAAATCCTTACCCTCTTTCATTTGTTTTTTTTTTAATTTTTTTTATTAGTTTTACAAAAAAAATTTAAAACAATACAAACATATAAAAAAGACATACAAACACGTATAGTTTCATAACCTTTTTTCATAAACCTTATTTCTCAGACTCCCCCATACCTCCCCTTTCTGCATCCCAATGTCCAAAAGTTTTTAGCAACTCTAAATGTTTCTATCAATCCTCTGTCCTCTTAATCTTTCCTTCAGTCTAGTCTTATATCGCTGTAGCCCTTTCTTACTCAAAACCTCAACATTCTAACATTCATCAAGTTTATAATAGTCCATAAGGTAGATTTTAAATTTCTTCCATTCTTCTTCCGCCGTCTCCTTTCCCTGATCGCGGATTCTGCCAGTCATCTCGGCTAGTGTCATGTAGTCCATCACTTTCATCTGCCATTCTTCCAGGGTGGGTAGGTCTTGTGTCTTCCACCTTACCCTCTTTCATTTGACTTTGCTCTATACTTAACCTATTATAACTATACATTTTCATCCGTATAACTATCTATATTTACCTATTCTTATTAACCTTATTACCAAAACCACTTCTTTTCAGCCCAACATCATTTTAACATTCATTAATTTTACAGTATTTCTGCAAATAGTCTTTAAATTTCTTCCAATCTTCCTCCACCATTTCTTCTCCCTGGTCTCGGATTTTGCCAGTCATTTCTGCCAATTCCATATAGTCCATCAGCTTCATCTGCCATTCTTCCAGAGTCGGCAAATCTTGTGTCTTCCAGTACTTTGCACAAGGTTGCAGGTTTGATCCTGATAAAGGACAGCTGCATGTTCATGCCTTGCAGGGGGTTGGACCATATGATCTTCAGGGTCCCTTCCAACTCTATGATTCTGTGAGTTCACCATGAGCCCCTCAGATTCTCCTCCACTCTCAAATGCCATGCAACCCACTGCAGGACAATGTCTGGCTCAAATTGTGGGCGACAGGGCCTTAGAAATGAAAGAGGGAGCCGAATTGCCTCTCCTGATTCCCATTTCTCCATCTTTCCCAATTCACATTTCTCCATCTCCTCAGAGTATTGCGAAAGAACGATGTCAATCAACATTTGATGATCTCCTTCTACCAGTCAGCAATAGAAAGTGTCCTTTCATACTGCATCACGGTGTGGTACGCTGGTTTGACATCAACTGATAGGAAGTGCCTACATAGGGTGGTGAATACAGCACAAGATATTATGGGCTGTGCCGTGAATCCGCTGGATGAAGTAGCGGGAGAACGTTGCCTCAGGAGAGTGAGGAAAATTCTCAGGGATGATTCACACCCTGGCCGGCAATTTCTTGATCTCCTGCCCTCAGGCAGAAGATATAGAAGCATGATTAGTCGCACCAACAGGGTAAAGAACAGCTTCTATCTGTGGGCTGTTAGGCTGCTGAAGGAAAAGATAACAACAGGGCAACTGACCTTCAGGTTTGGCGGGTGTGCGTCAGTAAACGAGGGGAATTAAGACTAAGACAGCTGAGTGAGGGGTGTAATCGCACTGTATACAAGTTATACAAGTGACAATAAAGTATAAAGTATTTCAATTTCTGAGGGACAATTTTGAGGGTGGAGCAAAACTCATGAGCACCCCTCATAGGTCGTATCTAATGTCAGCCATATCCAGAGTTAGGAGGTATCAGTGAGCCTGTCAATTTCAGTTTCCCTCCGTTTCTCATTTTCCCCCATCTTAAAATCTGTTCTTCACATTTCCACCATCAGTGTGATTATTATTATTTTTTAAAAAAGAAAGAGAAAAGTCATCTTGAAAATTCATCAGCATTTTAGTTCAAAGTTCAAAGGGGGATTTTCTTTTATTCATCCTATTTGTATCCCACTTTCAGGGGGATGTTTTAAATGAGCAACCAAAATGTTAAAGGGTAGGAATGCAAGTCTGTTATACAAACACACTCATCAGGGAGCCATGATGTGAAATGGTTTCCTAAGGTGACATTTTAGCCACATAACAATCCAGGAAAGTAGGTTAAATCGAGAGCCAGTGAATTGTCCACGGACACCCATGAGCACAACAGCTAAAAAAGTGTGCGCCAAGTAGTGGTTAGAGTGTCAGATTGAGGAGATCCAGATTCAAATCCTTGCTGATTGGTGACCTTGAGCTAATCACTGTCTCTTGACCTAGCCTACCTTGCAAGCTGGTGATGAAGATAAAATGGAGGAGGCCATTTTTTATTCCAACAGATAAAGGGGTCATATAAATGCAACCAACAGTGAGCAGCTATTTGAACCCTGGGAGTTCCTCATCCAATCCTACCCCCTTATCAAATGCACCATAAGTGACCCACAACTAGCAAAGGATTCCAGGTAAGTGACCCTTGACAGCTTGCAGTCTTCAAACCTAAACTGAAAATTGCCCCAATCTAGTGTTGAAATAGGGATGTGGGTGGCGCTGTGGGTTAAACCACAGAGTCTAGGACTTGCTGATCAGAAGGTCAGCGGTTTGAATCCCCGTGATGGGGTGAGCTCCCATTGCTTGGTCCCTGCTCCTGCCAACCTAGCAGTTCAAAAGCACATCAAAGTGCAAGTAGATAAATAGGTACCACTCCAGCGGGAAGGTAAACGGCGTTTCCGTGCGCTGCTCTGGTTCGCCAGAAGCGGCTTAGTCATGCTGGCCACATGACCTAGAAGCTGTACGCCAGCTCCCTCAGCCAATAAAGCGAGATGAGCGCCACAACTCCAGAGTCGGCCACAACTGGATCTAATGGTCAGGAGTCCCTTTACCTTTACCTAGTGTTGCCATACGTCCGTAATTTCCCAGATTTAAGGGCGTCCAGGCATCTGGGCGGAAATCACGGAAATGTCTGGGAAAATCCGGATGTATGGCAGCCCATGTCAGTAGTGTAGATTTTGGCGAATTTCATTAAAAATAGCTTCTTCCTTTTTTCTCTTTTTTTTGTTTTTGAGATTTCGCCAAGAAAAGCTCAACATGTTTTTTGTCCGGGTTCCCCCTTTTTGAAATATGGCAACCCTACTCAATCATTTATCTTCTCTCTTCGTCATTTAAACAGACGAGTGGAGTTGAACAGAAGTAGAGCATCTTTTTCCCTCTCCAGTGTGATACGTGCTTTATAGCTGATAAATAGCTTGGGGCGTATCAAGCTTTTGTTCCAAAAGCCACTGCAGATGGGATTTCTTTTCAGAGAAAGGAGGTTCTGCCATTATACTACCAAGCTGCGACAAGCAGGTAGGACATAAAATACTCACAAGGTGCTTATTATTGTGACTACCTGTGAACTGCATGTTGCAAGCAAGCTCATTAGAGTCGATCTTTTACTGTAGACGGAATGCAGAACCCCATTTTCAAGCTCTTTGCAGCTCGTCGCAGAGTGCCCCCATCCATTTCTTTTGTAAAGCGAACAAGGGAACAATATGCTAAAATGCACTTTATAGACAAATAAAAGGAACGCCTGGATCAGCAGAATGTGTTGGGCTTCTGTTTAATTTGTGCCCCAAGGCTCCACCATTTATTACAGCAGAGCAGGCAGATCTCCACTCATCAACCTGGCTCCTATTATGGTTTAAGGCAGGGATGGGAACCAGGAAGAATGGCACCCTGTTGGTTCTCCTGCATTTATCACTAGGTTTTGATACCACTAACTGGGTTACCACAAAGGGATGGAACTAGGTGGGGGGGAGCACAGTGGTTCTCCAGAGTTGAACTCATTCGCAAGAGATGGGATTGAGAAGATGGTCTGAGGAATGTTGCTCTTCACTTTGGCTAGTGGCCTATGACTCCATCTTGCCCCACATGCTGTTTAACATCTACATGAATCTGCTGGGTGAAGTCATTCAGAGATTTGGGTTGTAGAGTCATTGGTATGCAGGTGACACCAAATTCTATGTCTGATTTCCATGTGGTCCTACCAACGCGTTTGAAAGATTGAGCCACTGTTTGGTAGCAGTGAAGGCCTGGGTTAGGCAGAACAGAAACATACAAGTCAGACAACATTTGGAGGACCACATTCCTGATTTAACAGGTACATAATAATAATAATAATAATAATAATAATAATAATAATAATAATAATTTTTATTTATACCCCACCCTTCCCAGTTCAGAGAACTGGGCTCAGGGCAGCCAAAAACCAATTTAAATCACTTAATCATAATACAACACAAAAGCAGCATAAAATACAGTATAAAAGCATGAATGACAATAAAATTCAAAGTTCAAAAATCAATTTGGGGGAAATCCATCCAATAAGCATTAGATAGTCACCAGGGCTAGCTGACTGAATTAGTCCTACTTAGACCAGCGAGGAAGCCAGGTAATCTTAATAAAAGGGGAGGGGGAGGGAAGAGAAGGGAAGGGAAATAAAAGATCAGGCTGAATTCAAATTAAAAGCCAGGCAGAATAGCTCTGTCTTACAGGCCCGACAGAAGGAGGTTAAATCCTGAAGGACCCTAGTCTTATGGGACAGAGCACTCCACCAGGTCAGAGCCATCACTGAAAAGGCCCTGGCCCTGGTGGAGGATAGTCTGACTTCCTTAGGGCCAGTGACCTCTAAACTATGGTTATTCATGGACCTTAAAGTCCTCAGTGGGGCATACTGGGAGAGGCGGTCCCATAAATATGAGGGCCCTAAGCCAGAGGCAATATGGGGAATGGAACAGACAGTGTTTAGCCAACCACAGTGAAGGGATGCAGCGAACATCGGTGACATTTGTTTTGAAAGTAGTTCAACCAAATTTGTATTCCAAATGGGTCATTGTGAAGTTTGGTGTTGTAACTACAGATCAAATATCACAGATACAACTTCCATATCACTTCAAACCTAACACGTTTTGATGGAGCCCATTCACACATCCAGCTTCAAGTTATCAGATCACCTGGTATTGATAAATCAAATTATATAGGTGAACAAATTAATTTATACATGAATATGGGCTCAATTCACCCAATGGTTACAATATACAAAGTTTAGTTTTCCAGCTTGCATGTAGCGTCAGTAACTTAAGGTTTATTTCTTTGTTTTTTGACAGAGACAGAAGGGTTAACTTGGAGAAGTGTCAGATAAAAGAAATGTTCTTGTGTTAATGGTAATTTTATAGCTGTGGGATGATTATTTTCTTAATAAGACTGGGGGAAATCTAGTGTGTGTGAAGCTTCATAGCCCTTTAAAAATATCTACGTATGCTGAGTTACATGAGGCTATTTCTTTTGGAGACTCTTAATATCTAAGAGTTAGGTGCTTTTAACAAATGTGATAAGCAGAACATTAGAAATAGTATATACTAACTTACGTTAGACAAATTAAATCAGGATTGGAATATATGTTGTTGGGGGAAGTGATATGCAGACCCCTTGAGGTTTGGATAGGCAGTTAATGCTTCTATAATCATTGAGAGCATTCATAAAATTTGAACCGAGATGTTTTATAACACATAGCACAGATGTGAAAATATATGGGTGAGTCATTATTGTTCAGAGAAGTTTCATAAGACCATAAAAAGCTGCCCAGGGGAAGGATGCATCACCTGTGAGAATGGAACGAGACTCAGAGAAGCCATAAAAACCCATCCTCAATTTATTTTATGCCTCATACATGCAGGATAGATTCTCCCCTCAGATCGTTGCTAGTGCTTCAGCAAAGACTCTATCGTAAGTCCTTCTGCAGTATTGGCAAGATTACCCAGCTCAAGTCCTCCTGCTGTATCTGCAATCCTTCTGATCCCACTCAAATGTGAAGAATCACATAATCTAGTAGAGCCAAGGGAGCCCACCATAAGGGACTGAACTGGCTGATCACCACCTCTCTTAAGAAACCAACACCCAAGTCATACTGAGTCAGACCACTGACAAATTTAGTCCAGTCATGCTTACTCCAACTGGTAGTAGGGCTCCAATTCTTCATGTCAAACCAGGCAAGTGGGAAGTATGTGAATAGGGCCTGCTGGTATTTTAAAATGTGTTTAAGAATAGCCACTCTGGACACCAGTTTGAAGCACAGAGTACCTTTCTAGTTAAAATCACCCTATGAAGCTATTGAGCAGAACAGTGCCATAGAATTTGCGAAACAAAAGCTGGCTACTGGGATTCATCCTGGTGTTCTCTAAGCACACAAAGAGCAAAAGAATAGGTGAGACCACAGAACAGGTGGAAAGGATGATTTCATCCTATGTACCCTCCTGGAGAGAGGGACGTGGGTGGCGCTATGGGTTAAACCACAGAGCCTAGGGCTTGCCGATCAGAAGGTCAGTGATTTGAATCCCCGTGACGGGGTGAGCTCCCATTGCTCGGTCCCTGCTCCTGCCAACCTAGCAGTTCGAAAGCACGTCAAAGTGCAAGCAGATAAATAGGTACCGCTCTGGCAGGAAGGTAAACGGCGTTTTCGTGCACTGCTCTGGTTCACCAGAAGCGGCTTAGTCATGCTGGCTCCCTCGGCCAATAAAGCGAGATGAGCGCCGCAACCCCAGAGTCAGTCACCACTGGACCTAATGGTCAGGGGTCCCTTTACCTTTACCTATGAAGCTGACTTGGGTCTGTTCTGGTTCCATTCCTGAATTGCTAGATCCCCCTGAGGTCCGCACTGAACCAGCAGAAGAACCAAGTATTTTTGAAACAGAAAGCTGCCTTGTCTCCCTGCTGGAGGAATAGGATTCCTGGCCTTCAATTATATAAGTTCCACACTCTTACCTAGCTAACACCAAATGAACAGGAGACATACCTAGATGAAAACAAGAACCCTCTTCTGTCTTAACATGCATGTTTCATGTACATAATTCATAGAAATCAACCATGTTTTACATAATTGGGAAATCATTTGTGCGTTTATTAATTTATTTAGCATTCATAATACAATGACAATATTGCTGCAATGCTGTTCAACGTATTCTGGATTATGTACATTAAATCCATATAACTTCAGCTAATAATCTATTGCTCTGTGCTTATTGAGATCCCTGTCAATGTCCCTGATAGTAATGCCCCTTTTCAACACAACACAAATATAATTTCCTAATAAATATTAAGGATTTATTCCGACATCAAAAAATAAAAATCCTCCCCATGGATTGTACAGGCAGAAGAAAGAAATGTGTTTTTGACCTCTTGTGATGCTTGCTTTGCTTACGGCTGCCATCAAATAAGAAAGCAGGCTTGCATCTGTTGGTCCATTGTGACCTGGTACATTTGGTTCAAATCAAAGGCAATGAAAAGTGCACCATATTTTGTGTGTGTAGATCTAGATCTATCTGCCTGGACTTGGGCCTATTAATTCTAAGAAAATGATACATGGACTCCTCTTGTCTTCATAAGGAAAACAGCATTCCAAATCTGAGAAATAGGATTTAATAGACAAATCCTAAGGGAGCAATCCTCTGCACAAGAAGCTGGTGTAAAGCAAGCTGGTGTGAGTTAAGCTGATTTAAAGAAAGCTGCACCACATCCAAACTCCGTTCAACAGCATGGCTACTGCTGGCAGAGCTGGCCTGGCAGAGGCAAAGCATACCTTTTATATAGTGTTTAAGTTACATCAGCTTTGGGGCAGGTTGCCAAGCCACATGACTGAGCTGCCAAAGCTTGGAATCCAGCTTAAGTTACCTCTCTCTTGCCACACCCTTTTCACAGACCTTAAAGGTAAAGGTAAAGGGACCCCTGACCTTTAGGTCCAGTCGTGGCCGACTATGGGATTGCGGCACTCATCTCGCTTTATTGGCCAAGGGAGCCGGCGTATAGCTAATGGGTCATGTGGCCAACATGACTAAGCCGCTTCTGGTGAACCAGAGCAGTGCATGGAAACGCCGTTTACCTTCCTGCCAGAGCAGTACCTATTTATCTACATGCACTTTGTGCTTTCAAACTGCTAGGTTGGCAGGAGCAGGGACCGAGCAACGGGAGCTCACCCTGTTGCGGGGATTCGAACTGTCAACCTTCTGATCGGCAAGTCCTAGGCTCTGTGGTTTAACCCACAGGGCCACCCGCGTCCCTTCACAGACCTTATGCAAGCTTAAAATCCACCACCTAAAAAGTGCTGACATTGTTAGACACATGGAAGTCAGAGATATGGGATATCTACTAGTCTATCATCTATCCACCCCTTCCTTAAATGCTACATTAATAGCTCTTGTATTTGAAGATAGTTTTAAAGAGGAGCAGCTTCTAACCATGGTTTGTTCCTATTTTGAAGAGCCTCAATAACGCACCCAAGGTCATCAGAACAACAGTGACAAAACTTTAAACAGGATCCACTACACCAATGAAATGTTGGTCCCCACTTTTTGAGATTTATGGCCAGCTGTCACAAATCCTTCCCAAGCCTTTCAATTTCTTCCAAGAGAAAATCAACATCTGATTTCTTGGTTGCTGGGTTAGAGAAGACCATTCTGAAAAAATTCACATGGTTCCCGTGAGGCTGATAGCTAACCATTGTAGTACCTTCTTCTATCATCCTCGCTTTTATCTTTGGAGCAACCTAGACATGGATACATATAAAAAAGTTGCAATTATGTTCTGGAATAATTTAGGAACTAGTTCCATGAATAGGCAGTAGCAATGGTCTGGATGTGTAGCAGAGTAGATACGGTACTGTAATGTTTAGTTGTAAAGAAAGGATGGAACTCATTGGACATGTGAAACAAGAAGAAGAGTTTGGATTTGATATCCCGCTTTATCACTACCCAAAGGAGTCTCAAAGTGGCTAACATTCTCCTTTCCCTTCCTCCCCCACAACAAACACTCTGTGAGGTGAGTAGGGCTGAGAGACTTCAGAGAAGAGTGACTAGCCCAAGGGCACCCAGCAGCTGCATGTGGAGGAGTGGAGACACGAACCTGGTTCACCAGATTACGAGTCTACCGCTCTTAACCACTACACCACACTGGCTCATCCAGAAGAAGAGATTTATCAGGTGCTTTTAATATTTGGCAGGCATCCTCTCTAAATTTAGTATACCTGAAGGAGCGTCTGCACCACTATCCTTCAGCCTGGACACTGAGATCCAGCACCAAGGGCCTTCTGGCGGTTCCCTCACTGCAAGAAGTGAGGTTACAGGGAACCAGGCAGAGGGCCTTCTCAGTAGTGGCGCCTGCCCTGTGGAACACCCTCCCATCAGATGTCAAGGAAATAAACAACTATCCTACTTTTAAAAGACATCTGAAGGCAGCCCTGTTCAGAGAAGTTTTTAATGTTTAATACTGTATTGTGTTTTTAATATTCGATTAGGAGCTGCCCAGAGTGGCTGGGGGAACGCAGCCAGGTGGGTGGGTTATAAACTTCTTCTTCTTATTATTATTATTATTATTATTATTATTATTATTATTTTGTTTTAGATGACAGCTGAACAATTTTTTCAGCAAACTTACACCACGTGTAATCTATTGAACTATTTTTGTTTCCAAAGTTTTACTGGTTTCTCAATGCTTTGAACAGTAGCTATTTTTATGTATATGTGGGTTTTTGCTGTGTTTTTGGTACAATTTTACTACGTATGCCTCTTAAGAGAGCGCTTTGATTCAGCAGTTTATAAATTTCTCTAAATAAAATAAATACAAGTATTGGAAACAAATGCAAAGAAAGGGCTTACATTATGAGACAATTATGAACAGCCCTTTTAAAAGGGTATCTAGTCACTAGTGCTGTAGTATGATTGGCTAAAACTTCCAAAGATGTAATAAGCACAACAGCTAGGACACTCTCAGGACTAAGCCATGGGCAGCAGCAGGAGGGAACCAGTCTCTAGGAATCAGCATCCAAGAGTTTCAGGGTTGAAGAGTGCACCAAAACACATATAAATATGCGTTTTAAGAAAACTGTGCCTTAATATTCTTGAGAGGCTTTCCCCCTAAAATTGCAGATTGATATGGAAATGCAACAGAATGGAATTATAGATTTAAAAAATATGCAAAACTGCCACAGACCATCCCTAGTTCTGGTGTGTAGATGAAAGAAATTGGGGTCTGCAACAGATCTTCACAACAACAGCATTGGTGTTCCTATTTCTGTACACACTTTCCGTGACTGACAAAAAGGTTTGCATGAGAAATTCTACCTGATGTAGTCTTTTTTCTCTCTCTGGTCCCTTTGGGATCTTTCGAAGGCTGGGTGGGATGTACCAGAAACACACATTGGTGAGTTCAGGCTTAGACAAACAAAATAAAATACAAATTACAAAATGCCAATGTCTATCTTCAACAAATGTTTCCATTTATTAAACCCACCTGGGCAGATTCTAAACTTCACAATTCTTTTCCAGCAATTTCTCTAGTGCAATTCACTCACAAATGCTTACTGTGTGTGAATGTGAAGCAAACCTAAGCCCAATGATTCTCCCTGAGCTTTTAATATATAAAATATTTCAAAAAGATTCCAGAATCTGAAGGAGAGAATCTTGGTTTTCACAATTTCCTTGCACAAAATTAACATGGAAGCCAATGTTTAGTAAGACTCCAAATATATAAAAAGTCCCGGAGATGCTTCATAATCTAGCTGGCAGCTGCAAAACGATCATTACTCAAAAAAAGCCCTACAAGAGTCAGTTGTATGTTACTGTGAAATCTAAATTCATCCCAGTATGATATAAGCCTGGTCTCTGGGAAAGAGCTGGCTTTAAAAAGTGAAAATAAATCATTTAAATGTACCAAAATCCCAGGTGAGATGACTATTGGAAATCCAGATTTATTAGCAAATATGTAACACAAATAGTTCAATAAAATCAGTTTGTCAAATGACAACTGTCAGCACTCTCAGTACAATGTCTGAAAAGTCCAAATTCTAATTTATACAAAAGTATTCATTTATTTGTTGCAAATATAGTCCACCTTTCCTTCAAGGAGCTCAATGTGGAGTATGTAGATCTCTGTTTTATCCTCACCACAACCTTGTGAGGTAGCTTAGGCTGAGAGTGAGTGACTGGCCCAAGATTGCCCAAATTCATTCATGAATAAGGTCTCAGCCAAGAATAAACTCAACCAAGACATGTATTCCAAATGAATTTGTGGATCCGAAAATGAAATGTGTTGACATTCAAAGCTCACAGGGGAAGCTCACAGTAGTTTCTATTGACAACGAAAACAGGTGCTACCTTGGACAGCTCCCAGAGGCCCTACTAAGGCTGCTACAATAGATGCCACCTCTGCAAGGAGCTAGAACCCAATGAAGCTTTATGTACAGGCTAACCAGTGATAAAGCTCTGCCTCCCTGGAGGAGCCGGCTGGCTGGATAAAAAGGCCCTCAACTTATCATCTTCTAGTCCTTGACTTCTGCGAAGCTAGAGAGGCAGAGATAACATAGGAGATTCATCCTTTGGATAAGTTTCTCCCATCAAGGAAGTGGCTTGAACCTCATCCACATCAGAGTCTTCATCTACGAACTGCAAGGGTTGTGGGTTACGACAGGCTGAATTCACTGCAGCCCTAATTCAGTGTCGAATTTGTCATACTTGAAGTCTAACTTTCAGACATTGGGTTGCAAACAGGTGGCTTTGTGCCGCTGGAAGTGTTTCCACTTGCCTCAAAGCAAGAGACCATATTTTCACCACTGCCCTGTTCCAATTGCAGCCCTGGATGCTCTGTTTTGCACTGTCCCCCCAGACCTCAGGAGAAGCTTTTGAGGGTTGGTGACATGCATTGGGCTGAAGGGATTGGCAACCATCAGGCCAATGTGAAAGCACTTGCAGAAGCTAGTGCAAAATCTCCATTGGACACAATCCAATATACTGAAAGGACAGACAGTTTTCATTCGACAGACGGATTTCATTGAACTGCTTCTGTGATATATTGATTAATAAATGATTCCTGGTGTCCAATCTTGGCCAGTTACAGTCATCACACTTAGGATACTGGTGAATCTAAGTGATTTATTTTCACCTTTAAAGGTGCCTCTTTCCCCCAGACTAGGCTTACATCAAATTGGGAGGAAACAGGGTTTCAGCATAGCACGTCTGGGCACAAATGAAACTCAGGCAGCAACATCCCATAAGAACCACACATATTTGGTGGCAGAGCGCGTCTGCATCTCACAGTATATTTACATTATATATTTTACACCGGCCAGCTAGAATCATAAAGCCTCTCGGTTACTTTTAATATATCTTTGGTTCTTACTGAGCATCATTTCCTAGCCTGGTTTTTTTTCCCTCTGGGATATTGCGTAAAACTGATGATCGCTCCTTCAGATACTCACATCTTTATTAAGCATTTTATGCATTACTAGCTCAGGGAAATCAGTGAGGTTACCTTTGGTTCATTACTATACACAGTACAAGTATCTGCATACATTGCAGAAGAAAACTTGCTGGAAGTATTTTATTGATCGTCACAATCCCACACCAGCTGAAGCAACAATTTGTGGCTCGCAGACCTTAAAAAAAACTGAGAAAAATAATTTCCTTATTTTGCCTAATTTATTTGGCTTCTACTTATCATAGGTGTGCCATGTGAGGCATTCCAACTTCAAAGATCACTGGAAATTCTATTGAGTTCCACATAGCCTGGAAATATCCATTTTTTCCTTTTCTTTTCAAAAATGAAAACAGCTCAACATTTGATTACATTGACAGACCATTTTTGTGATTTTTTTAAACTCTATTTTTTTTGTAAATCAGGAGTGGGGAATCTGTGGCCCTCCGGATATTGTTAGACTGCCAGGGTTGCCATATTTTGAAGAGCAAAAAAAAGGGACACATTTGCCAACTTCTGCTTTTAACAATGGATCTCCATGATGACTCTCATCATGGAAAAGAGGATGTGTCCTGGAAAAAGAGGACATATGGCAACCCTATAAGACTCCAATACCCACCAGCCTCATCCAGCATGACCAATGGTCAGGGAAAGTGGCAGTTGTAACCCAACATCTGGAGGATCACAGGTTTCCAATCCATTGGATTGATTGATTGATTGATTGATTGATTGACAGATAGCACAGAGACATTGATCATCACTTCTCCACTTTGCCAAAAACCCAACATGATGAACAAAGTTTAAATATACTTTTTGAAACAATCACTTGAATGGAATTGCCTCGTACCCAGAGTCACATACATGGCCAGATGAATGGAACTTAGTTAACAAAATGGCTCTGGAAAACAGGAAACAGAAGTAGCTCAAAGAGCCTATGCCACAAGCTAGAGGCAGTCACTCCTATTGGGTTGTGTTTGTTTATTAGTAATTACTTAAATTTGTATACCACTCTTCATCCATAGATCTCTGTGTGGTTCACAACATAAAATTACAACTATATATATATATATAGCCAATAATCCCCCCCCAACACATTTAAAAGGGCATCCAAAGTTAATCAGCCAAAGGCCTGGTTGAAAAGGAACATTTTTGCATGACACCAAAAGTGTGTAAGGAAGGTGCCAGGCGAACCACCCTGGAGAGTGAATTCCACAAATGGGGAACCACTACAGAAAAGGCCCGTTCTCGTGTTGACACCCTCCTGACCTCTCATGGAGGAGGCACACCAAGAAGGGCATCAAAAGATGATCTCAGGGTCTGGGTAGGTAGGTAGAGAGAGAGAGAGAGAGAGAGAGAGAGAGAGAGAGAGAGAGAGGATCCATGAAGTATTGCAGTCCTGAGCCTAACCGAACCAATCCATACACAAAAGCTGAGCTTCTGTGGCAATTTATACCCTGGGATTTCAAAGGGATCTCTCATTTTGAAAACAGGACTTCTGTAGTATCTGGGACCTGTTGTTTTTAGAGGCAGGATGCCAGGATCAATGTGTAATCCAGTACTACTCTCCTTGTTCAATACTTACCTCTGCACCATACACAAGCTCATAGTTCTTTCTTGTCTTCAGTTCCTTGTAAAGGTAATCTGCAAGTTCCAGAAATCTGTTGATAAGCGTTTCAAATCCTCGTGTGCCCTGTAAGATATCAGTGGAGGGAAAGAGAGTTCACTTTGCATCTAGACTGTGTCATACTATTTAAAGGATGGAAGGGCAGTAAATCTAGCCTCCTGGCCACTCACAGGTCAGCCTACAAAAACCAGGTGTCCGTAGGCTACAAGTATAGCAGAAATCCAGAACAAACCTGCAGCCCTTCAGATGTTGCTGGACTCCAGCTCCCATTGGCCCAAGCCAGCATGCCAAATGGTCAAGAATTGTAGAAATTGTAGTCCAGGTACATTTGGAGGGCTACAGGTTCCCCATCTCTGAATTAGACAACATGTGCACTGCCTACAGGGAAGAGCTGAAACTCAAAGGTAATGCAACTGCTTTGCATGCGGAAGGTCCCAGGTTCATCTCTGGCATCTCCAGGTGGCGCTGTCTTTAAACCCTGGAGAGACACCTCCAGCCAAGTGTAGACATTAGTGAGCTTGATGGACCAAGCCTCTGCATGAGGTCACAGAATCATAGAATTGTAGACTTGGAAAGGGTCCCAAGGGTGATCTAGTGCAATCCCATGTGGCGCAGGAATCACAACTAAAGAATCCCTGGCAGATGGCTACCCAACCTCTGTTTAAAAACTTGCAATGAATGAGTTTGCCACCTCCCAAGGTAGTCGATTCAACTGTTGGAAGTCCTTCCTAATGTTTAGTAATATCCAAATGCAATGACCAAGTACAACAATGCGATGTAAATATAAACTCTTTATATAATCTATACAGAACATTGAACAATATGAAATATATGAAATATGCACTCTCTGCAAAACCAAATAAACAGAAATCTTCTAAATCTCTGAAAGTCACAAAATATGCACTCTTGATGGATTCTCTTGAAAACATAGAGAGAGAAGCAATGGGTCAGATTATTATCTGCTGAAAACAAGCCGTAAACCTTTGTTGTATGACAGCCAAAGTGGTCTGCAAACAGACGTAGTGAACAGTGATTCCGGATATACCCACTGTTTCGTGGAATTCTTCCTCATCACAGCAGAAGGCTACAGAAATGCTTCATAATCCCATCCATATGGTGAATGGAATTGTATAACAACAATTGCTATGGAGCAGTGGTCATAAAGTTATGTAACCACTCTATATGGTTGCTTCTCTCAGAGACTTGATAAGCCCACAGAGACTTTCAGAGACTTATAAGACTTGTGTTTATTTGGTTCTATGTTTTCAAGAGAATCCATCAAGAGTGCATATTTTGTGACTTTCAGAGATTTAGAAGATTTCTGTTTATTTCATTTTGCAGAGAGTGCATATTTCATATATTCATATTGTTCAATGTTCTGTATAGATTATATAAAGAGTTTATATTGACATCGCATTGTTGTACTTGGTCATCATGTTGCCTTTGGATATTACTGGTATTTGTTTGCAACACAGGGGTTTAATTGTTTGGTTACTTCCTAAGGTTTAGCCAGATTCTCCTTTCTTGTAATTTGAATCCACTGCTTCAGTTTCTACCCTCTGGAGCAGAATAAAACATGTCCTTTGGAATAACCCTCAGAAACTAACGCATCACTCTGCAGCAGATGTTCCTCAGCAGGTGCATCCAGTGTTATTTTTCTACAAAAAGAGATGCCAGAACTCACCATGAACACCTTCCTTGTTCTCTTAGAAATGGCAATGGTGCCCACCTAAGAGGTGCAAGAACTGAGTTCAAGTGAGTTCCAGCTGAAAAAAAGCCCTGGGTTCATCAATATAGAAGAGTTTTGTGGGTTTGGCAACCTCACTTTAGCTGCAGTTCCCCTTCTCTCCCATCCTCTCCCTCCCTTCCATGGCTTCAGATTCATCTTTTCATGATGAACGTCATTGTTATGCAATATATCTCAGCGACTTCCTCCCACGTGGGATTCTGATCCCTGCAAGATGTTTCCTACCTTAGCTCTCCACATTAGCCACAGCTTGAATACGTCAACATGCCGGCCACACTGGACTGCCTTGTCCCCAGTGTCGTAAGCTGTGTCATACTGTTTGTCTGGTTGGAAGAGATATCCGGCACAGAGCTGATTACAGGCTTGGAGAAGACCCTAGCAGAGGGATAGAACTGTTAAGATAATGCTGCATTTGAAATCACGTTTGAAACTATTCAGTGACAGGAAGTAAACATAATTTATTGACATTTTAATGATTTTGTAGAACCTGCTCTGAGAGATTTGCCTGAACATGATATGCATGTGTACAGGGAACATAAAAAAAGAACTCTGCTGGAACAGATCTCTCTAATCACATCTGGCCTGGCATCCTGATCTCCACAATTGTCAGCCAGATGGCTAAGGGAAGTCCACAAGCTGGGCATGATGACAATGGTCAAGGTTTAGCCCCATTGAAATAAATGGCATAACTTAGTCACAATTACCTTAGATACAACTGATTTCAGTGGGGCTACAGCATGAGATTCTACCAGTGAGATCACCTTTCCCCATATATGCCGACTCAGTCTGTGGATCTGGCACTGTTGCAGATGTAGATAATACTCTCTATGGATTTGTAAGAAATTGATCTTTAAGTGTGGCCACACTCACAATCTGGAACTCCCTGCCTATTGATATTAAGTAGATGCCTTCACTGCACTCCTTTCTGTAACTGCTTCAGACATGCCTCCCCCAGATGTGCAGAATGTTTACATGTGTTTTAATATCTATATTTAGCTTATCACTGATTTCAGTGATGATTTCAGCACTTTAAATAGCTGTTTTAACTATAGTCGAATGAAATCGCAGGCAGGATTCGAGACAAAAGCAGTGGAAGAAAAATGATAAGGTCACGGTACGTAGAGAAACTTTTTGTAATCGATCAAGATATAATGCAGCAGAAAAGGTTTGAGTAAAAACATGGTAGAGAGGGGGTGCGAAGTCAATTTATGAAACTATGTAATTACTTGTTATGAAGATTATTATGAAAATGTTGCAAAAATTTGATAAAAAATTGTATTGCAAAAAAATCAGCTGCTTCCAATGAGCAGCGTTTGTGGCCTGATGTGCCGCCTCCTCTTCCCCCAGATACAACACAACATCTTAGCTGTTTTCCCCCGTCCCTCTTGGCCTTTGTGGAGGCTCACGGGTTCCTGTCAAAGCTGCCCATTCAAATGGGCCAATCCACAGTGGCCTCGGGGGCGGGGCATGGGAAGCGGACCTGTGGGAGGCAGGCTTCCATTGAATCTACCCCCCCCATCTATTTGCTCGGCCGATCCGTCAGCGCGGCATCCAGTTGGCCAAGGCCATCAGGACCACCACAATCTGTTTTTTTATAAATACTTTTATTGTCTTATCCCTTTTGTAGACCACTTTAAGCAGGCATCCCCAACCTGTGGCCCTCCAGATGTTTTGGCCTACAACTCCCATGATCCCTAGCTAACAGGACCAGTGGTCAGGGATGATGGGAATTGTAGTCCAAAACATCTGGAGGGCCGAAGGTTGGGGATGCCTTACTTTGAGGTTTATGGTTTTTTAACAATCAAGTAGTATATAAATATTATTAAATAAGAATGACTGAGTTAGTCTGGATACAACCCAAGTATTCATCATCATCATCATCATCATCATATTTATACCCCGCCCATCTGGCTGGGTTGCCCCAGCCAGTGTGTTCGTGTCAAAGAGATCAACTCAAACAGTCTCGGTACAACTTGTGACCCACCAAGCTGAATGCAGTCCACTCCCATAATATGGCCTGCTGGATACTTCAAAATCCTTGACTCTGCACACAGCCAGCATCTAGCAGGCTACACTACATAGCTGATGGACTGCATTCAGCTTGGCATGTCACATACTGTTATGTTTACATCGCCTCCAGATATATAGCCTAGCACAGCCTGGTGCTCTCCTCTCCAGATGCAGACAACTAAATGCACTTTACAACCCAGTCATACACATGTTTTCTCTAAAGCAAGTCCCACCAGGTGCAATAGGAGTCACATCCCAGCATCAGACAGCAAATCTAGTCATGCTTGTGTGGAACTTTGAAAACTGGTCTGGGATCCTGTGTCTGCCCTGAGATATTGAGCTCTGTCCATGGTAGGAAAGGGGGGTGTGTTACCTTCTCACGGACTAAGAAAGCAGAGCACTGCAGCGGAACTCCCATCAGCTTGTGAGGATTCCACGTGACAGAATTAGCCCTAGGTAAAGAAGAAAATTAAAAGATAATGAATATGCCAGGTTTGAAATGGGTCGTATACTCTGAAGCATATAAACGCACACATAAATATTAGTTGGAAGCATTAGTGATGAAGTCACCGACCTAATAATACTTTATAGAGATGTTCATATCAGCAACTTTGATCCACAAGGTTTATCATCAAAGCAACTTGACAGGAGAATGGGGAGCGGGAGGCGGGGGAAGCAAAACGAAAAGTCAGCAGGACTTTCAAGAGAATGGGGACGCAGCATTTAATGCTGCAAAAAAAAAATTGTATGAAATTATGCCAACAGGGAACAGAGTGCAAATAAACTTGTAGGTCTCTTACATCAGGGGAGGAGGGGTCTTGTTCAGCCAACTTTTTTGGGGGGGGTGCATAGCAGTGAGGCAAAGTGAGGCAAAAGGTGGACAGGGGAACAGGTGCAACTCTTTGTAGAAGATGTGTCAGGGACTGGCTGGATGAGGAAGCCCCCTAGCCAAGAGCCCCCCATGGAAAGTGCAGAGGGAAAGGGTTTGGACCCAGAATCCTGGGGGGGGGGGGAACCAGCCACACCACAGAGGAAGGGAAGAGCTGGGAAGTACTGGAGGCTGGGAGCTTGGAGGATGATGAAGAGGAGGAAACAGGACAGGAACAGGAATCAGACTTGGCGGGTCCACCACGGAGCTACTCTGACACATTCTCTAACAGCCTGTAGCCACCCCCCACTGCCAGAACAAGACGTCTGCTGCATACCACAGAACACAGAGCCAGGCAGACACAGAGAAGGTCCCCTGGGGCTCACCGTAGATGGAGGAAGGGGCCTGACACAGAAGGAGTAAGAGTGGAGGGGGAGTTACAAGCCAATCCAGGCAACTGCTTCATCTAGGCAGGAGCAATCCTTAGAAATCTCCATGTGCTCTTTGTTCTGCTTTCTTAATAAAGAAACTAACTGTACGTTAGCTAGTGTTTCACTCTCTTTCTCTGATCTGCGAACGACCTGCTCTCCTTGCCGGCTCCCTGACAAGAGGCTACATTCCAGCCATGTCAAAGTCAAAGGATTCTAGACATATACATGCACACTCCTTCCATCCAGATTTGTCATTGTTGTTGTTTAGTCGTATCCGACTCTTCGTGACCCCATGGACCAGAGCATGCCAGGCACTCCTGTCTTCCACTGCCTCCCGCAGTTTGGTCAGACACATGTTTGTAGCTTTGAGAACACTGTCCAACCATCTCGTCCTCTGTCGTCCCCTTCTCCTTGTGCCCTCAATCTTTCCCAACATCAGGGGCTTTGCCAGGGACCATCCAGATTAAGTCTGTGGTATTCAAGGACACATTGTAGCCAGACACAAGCACTCCAGATTGGTCCTGGGGGGGAGTAGGGAGGGCTGCGGCCTTGGAAGGGTCTCGGGGGCCAGAGAGGGCCACATTCAGCCCCCCACCTGAGGCTCTTCACCCCTGTCTTACATAATATAAAACTTGGTACTGCTCTAGATTTATTTTCCTTTCCCCCTCAAACTCAGTGCAACAACTCGCTTCCACTCCTACTATGAGTCACTATTACTATGGTGACAGGCCTTACAGTCTGCACTTCAGCAAGAGGTCTGAAGCGAGGAGAAAGACTGGCTAATATGTTGATCTCGCTGCAGCATCCCCTTAAAGAACATAATGGGATTACCTTTCAATGCCGCTCAGTTTGTGGGAATGTCTTCTCGACAGAAGCAGGCCACCTCCCCATGCTGCCTATCAGAAACGAAACACACGCTTATCTTTCTGGGAGAATGCCACCGTTCACCAACACCGTTTATTAAAATTTTGTCTTCAACTCATCATAAGTACATTTCGTAATGGAATAAGAATCCAATCTACAGACAATCCTATAGACATTCTGAACTTAGTAGCTATACTACTGATCTCTTTGCTTGGAAGATTGTTTTTTTTAATTTTTATTTATGATTTTCAATTTTATACATTTCAATAATTTTACAAGCATTTAACATTTCAAAACTCGACTTCCAGGAGCAAGATGGAACAGATAGCCAACAACCACCTTACATCCACATGCATCCAGAGCTTATACTTCTCGCAGATGTCAGCTATGTGAACGAGTGGATCGAAAGCTCCATACACAGTTGTCCCAGCTGTGGCACTCACATAGAATGGCACTTTGCCCTGAAAACATATTCAAGATGGCAGCCTGTATTAGTGTACATGCAACAAGGACTTGTCCTTTGTCATAACCTAGGTTGCCATACATCCAGAATTTCCTGGACATATCAGGAACACTGCTGTCAGAAACGTCCTTTTTGCGTTTTGGCTCAACAGCTGTCAGGGACTGGGCAGAGGAGGAGGGGTGGTGGAGACGGCCTCCCCATCCTGACCCTTCTAGGGAGGAGGAAGAGGAAGACAGTATAGACTTACAAAAGGGGGTTAAGGGAGGCAGCAGCTCAGAGGCAGACGAGGGGGGAAGTTGGGAAATCATGGGAGATCCAGAGCAGCAGCTGGCTAACACAATGACACTAGAAAGCATTCCAGACCCACCATCTCCCAGAACCCAGCAAACCTGAAAAGTAGGAGAGCAAAGAGCTTGAAGAAAGAGGGCACTTACCGGCACCCGTAGAGGAGGTGATAAGGTTGACGAATGAGGAGGTGGGAGAGATGCAGGGTATAGAGTGGAGAAAGGAAATGTGGTTGTGTGAATCAGCCCCAAAGTCACCCATAAAGTTGATTATTTGATGGGTACAGGGTTGTGAATATCTATCTATTGGCCTCAACTTGATGGGGTACAAACTGGCAAACCAATCTAATACTTTTCCCCAACAGTAAAAGTTAATATATCCCCAAAATAAAATTATTCGTCACCTATTATGGAGATCCATCTTGACAGTGCTGAGATGCAGTCTGACTGTTAACTGCTTTTGGCTTTACTAAGACTTAAAAGCATATCCTCTTTGTGACATCACACATGACATCAGAATGGCATGTTTGCATTCAACCTAGACTATCTCCATGCCAACAGCAGTGGCCAGTAAACTTCTGCAACCAAGTAACCATCAGTCTGACTACCCAGTTGTTTCTATCTAGACTATTGGATGCTCATTTTGTGCTCTCATAATCAAAGCCTGAAGAAGAGCTGTGTATAATCTGAAAATCTGCTTCCAATATTAAAGAAAACTAATTGTCAGGGACTGAGCAGAGGATGGTGGAGACCCCCTCCCCATCCTGACGCTTCCAGGGAGGAGGAAGAGGAAGACAGTATAGATTTACAACAGGGGCTTGAGGGAGGTAGCAGCTCAGAGGCAGATGAGGGGGAAATTATGGGAGAGTCAGAACAACACCTGGCTGACACGTTGTCATTCGAAAGCATTCCAGACCCTCCATCACCCAGAACCCAGCGAGCCTTAAAAGTAGGAGGGCAAAGAGCTCAAAGACAGAGGGCACTTAGCAGCACCCATAGAGGAGGTGATGATGATGACGAATGAGGAAGTGGGAGAGGAGATGGAACTTCCCTCAGGACAATGCCATGATCCAAGAGGCTGGGTTCTATAGCCTCTCTGTGTAAATATTGAATAAAAAAGGATGGTAAGAAACATTCCCTTGTCTTTATACCTTCCTGGGCAACTAACCAGGATGTCAAAACTTTAAAAAGTTCAACAACTCTGCCCAAAGAAAGCTCAACATTTGTGAAACATCATAATCCTTTGCTGCAGAGCATGGTAAGATTCATTCCTTTTCTTGGCAAGCATCACTGTAGGATATAGTGGCAATGCGATATATCGCAAAGGCATTTTGCCTATATTCTGGAAAAATGAATTGACGCATCACAGGTGGGAGAATCTATTCTTTTTTCCTTCTTTGTCTTGTGTGCACAATCATCATCATTGATTGTCAGCCTACAGATCAGAACTCTTGGGTTTCCTTTCTCTTTGTCCAGCTCATATGTTCTTCAACACTTAAAATATTTTAAAAATTGGGAGGCATTTCAACTTGCTACTATGACAACAGTAGCAGGGGAAACCCCGTTGCACTGGTGGAAGTTTGTGCGCAGGCTTCCACTAGCGAGACTCTCTAGTCCAGTGGTTCTCAACCTGTGGATCCCCAGATGTTATTGGACTACAACTCCCATCATCCCTGAGCTCTGGCCTTGCTAGCTAGGGGTGGTGGGAGTTGTAGTCCAACAACATCTGGGGCCCCACAGGTTGAGAAAAGCTGCTCTAGTCGTTGCTTGAGACTGCTTCATATGGCATATTTTTAATACCATAAAAATACCATTGGCTAAACAGGCTGGGGCTGATGGGAGTTGGATTCTGGTAACATCTGGAGGACCATAAGGTCCCTAGCCCTGTCCTCCTCCTTCACCATCATCCCTTTCACTTTGCAAAGGACAAAGAGGAGCAGGAGATGAAGAGCAGCCACCAAGTCATCCTCAACCACCTGCTAACTTGCCTGGCTAGTTCCAAATAACCTGCCAAAGTCCAATTTAGCTCAATAGGGATAACACAAACATACAATTAAATTCCAGCAGAGTAGCTATAGAACAAGGACCTGAAAGGTTACATGAAGGTGATGGAAGCCAAACCTGTTTTTTAACTTGGATAATGTTTTCCTCCAGTTCAGATGGAATCATCTTCCCCCTGTTAAGAACAAAGCAGCAGTGCTTGCTAAATATTACTCATTGTGCATCCTTCCAAATGCATAACCATTAAGGGCACCATCCGTTTTCCCCAGCAGGCTAAAGTTTTGCATAGTGGAAGAAACCCCCATAAGACTCAATGCACCACTTCAGAGAGGAACAGGATGTTTGGCTCTACATTGGGAGTGTGCAATATTTCTCCCCCCACCCCCAGTTTTGTAATTTGGGCTGGCACCTGAAACCCGCATGGCGCCTAACAGAACCTCCTTTTCGTGTCTGCTATTTTATCTCACATTCCATCTGGAGATTGTGGTCACACCCACACTAAACATTAAAGCATACAGCTTCCCCCAAAGAATGCTAGGAATTGTAGCTGTGTGGAAGCCATGAACTTTAAATGTGCTTGAAATGTTTGCTGTGGACGTGAGCTGTGACCCAAGTGCAGACGCCATGACTTCACTACCAGCAGTGTTCCCTGGTCTTGTCCATTCTGTTCTGGAGAACTGAAAAGCCCCAATGTTATTTTGTGACATTTTGATTGACCTGCTAAAAGTATTCTCCTGATATGGATTTTGGAATTTTTCTACAATTCGTTCATTTCCGTTCATTTCCGTTCATTGTTTTTTCCTTACATAAACCATTAACCGTTGTTTTTGCTGTAGTGACAGAGCTGATTTGGACAGCTATCGCCTGATGTCTGCCACTTTTTGAGGTGGTCACCATTGTAGTTTCCCAGAATGCTTTGAAATGATGCAATGCCCAGTGAATTTGGGGGAGGCAGCCACCAAATGGAGTTCTGGTGCTAAACAAGATGTTAAGCTTCCCATCTTTAAATTGTTTTTTGCCAAGTAGCCCAAAAGAGACAGGACGTCTGAGAAATTATTATCAGACTTGTGAAAAACATGACTGATGGGTGCACAAGCCATTGCGGAATGAAGCCAATTGCTTAGGGAGACCAGGATTTCAAAAGTAAATTGACATCCAGGGGTAATTTCAAAAGCCGGCACTTTTTAGGCAAGTCAATTGAAAAATCAACAACCCTGGGGTTTGTCATAAAGAAGCTCAACAGTTTTTGTGGTTTCCTAAAAAAAGCTCAGCGACTTTCAGGGTGTCCTGGTTTTTACTTATTGAAATATGGCGACTAAACGGGCAGTTCACTGAATGATGTGCAATTAAGGTATTATTTCAGATATTATGCCTAAAATACAGAAAACATTATTCAGTTCGGCATTGCGAAAACAACACATTTGTTTTGGGGGGAAAGTGTTCCTAATATGTGAATCTAGAATATGAAGAAATAAAGGGTTCACACATCTCTGCAAATGCAAGTAAATTGCTTGAGTGGATATAAAAATCATGCACAAAAAACAGCTGAAGGCCTTACCTTTCATCACACTTGACGACAATAACATTATCCATTCCGATCCCAAGAACCGCTGCAGCTTTCTTTACAGAATAATGGCTCTTAGATAGTAAGGTTGAAAAGGTTAAATGGAGGAAAGATCTCACAACATACATTAGAGCTGAAAGATTGCTCTACGATTGCTTCTATGTTAAAGAAATACAAAGACAGACAAGACAGTCGTCTGTTGACATCTAGGGGAGTACAATTCAACTAAAATACTACTTAAATCATTGTTTTGAGGAGAAGAGTGAACATCATACACAGTGAAACTGCCCATTCCTGTGTTTGCTGGTTTCAGAGTAACCATTCCAAAACGTATATCATCTCTAATACTGTTTTGATCCACAGAGGGAGGTATTGTCACCAGCTCATAAGGCATCCTTGAGATTTCTCTGGTTACCAACCATTATTTTATGAAATTGGCAATGGTCACAGCCCAGTTAAGGCCAGCAATGAGCTATGACTAAGCTCCATTGAAATCAATGGAAGATAAAATCTGATATTTGAAAACTTTCCACCTGGTTTTGCAAGTGAAACAAGGCATAAATTTGAGCTCTTTTGGTCACAATGTGGGAACCAGGCAAATCTTTACAGAGTATACACAATCTTTACTTGAAACTTGCAGAATCAGGTTGTTTGTCTCCCCCCCCCCCCCGAGTTCAGCCATGGAAATGAATAGAGATGTTTGAACTAGGGCTGGAATGAAATGGCCCCCCAATTTATCATGAATTGTTGGCAAATCTGGAGTACCCATTTTGCATGCACGCATAAAATGTTTGTTGCAAACTGATTGATTTCAGTTAGATTTGACTTAGGGTGGCGGTTCTCGCAAGACAAGCATAGCAGCAGCGCATGTTTTTACACACACACACATACACACACAGCTTAAACAACAAGAAAAGAGAAGGTTTATTACTGGTCTTATATAAAGACTTACTAAAATATAACAAGTCTCTACAGGATTATCATTAAAAGGCATCATATCACAGGCAAATAACATCGCATCGTCTTTATTGCAAGTGCATACTCACATGTTCAGAAACAAAGAGTATGATGTCTGGAATGGCTGCCATGCCTTTGGTTTTAATCTCAGGGTAACGTTTATAGCGGGCAACTAGAACACTGTAGAGGTTTGATATGCTGCCCCCTGGAAGACAAAGAAAGAAATTACCGTAAGCATCTGCTTGAATAGCTTAGTCTCCTTGGGAATGAATAGTACAACATAACACATGGGTAGGCAAACTAAGGCTCGGGGGCCGGATCCAGCCCAATCGCCTTCTAAATCCGACCCATGGACAGTCCAGGAATCAGCGTGTTTTTACATGAGTAGAATGTGTCCTTTTATTTAAAATGTATCTCTGGGTTATTTGTGGGGCATGAGAATTCATTCATTCCCCCCCCCTCAAAATATAGTCCGGCCCCCCACAAGGTCTGAGGGACAGTGGACTGGCCCCCTTCCGAAAAAGTTTGCTGACTCCTGCCCTAGAGGGATGATTCATTAAGAACCCTTTCGGGTAAGATGGAGATTAATCCCTATCCGCTAGGAGGAACCTCATTTGGCTTTTTCTCTGAGCCGTGGGTCCCAGGTCCAACATCTTGCTCAGCATCTGTTTGTGGAGTCTGCTGTGCAAAGGGCTGTCCAAAAGAATATGGTCCAGTGAGTTTGGTACTTCCTGACTGCAGGCACACAGGCAGGATTGATAAGGAATTTGCGAGTATCTACCTGTGGTCACTGCGGAGGGGAAAGCATTTAGTCTTGTGAGCATAAAAGCTCTTCATTGGGAAGGAAGTGCTTTGCATATCCTATCATTTTTAATTGCCAATCCTTCTTTTTAAGGACCTCACTCACTCACCAGTTTGGAGCTAATAAGATCCGAGTGTTGTAGTGGCATACAGAAATGTTTGGATGGGTACTTCCATCCAATGTCCTCCTCTTGGGCATGGGAAGTAGAGCAAACAAGGCTGGGAGGAAGCTGGGGTCATTAATCTCTTGCTAAACCATAGTTTTAGGGACGCGGGTGGTGCTGTGGGTAAAACCTCAGCGCCTAGGGCTTGCCGATCGCGTGGTCGGCAGTTCGAATCCCCACGGTGGGGTGAGCTCCCGTCATTCGGTCCCAGCTCCTGCCCACCTAGCAGTTTGAAAGCACTCTTAAGTGCAAGTAGATAAATAGGGACCGCTTTCTAGCGGAAAGGTAAACAGCGTTTCCGTGCGCCTGGCTGGTGCCGGCTCGCCAGAGCAGCTTCGTCACGCTGGCCATGTGACCCAGAAGTGTCTCTGGACAGCGCTGGCCCCCGGCCTCTTAAGTGAGATGGGCGCACAACCCTAGAGTTGGACACAACTGGCCCGTACGGGCAGGGGTACCTTTACCTTTACCTTAAACCATAGTTTAGTGTGATACCTGATCACAGCAAAAGAAAAAAGTCTTTCTCTTTAAAGCTTTGATTTGATAATCTAGCCATACCACTTTCTCGGACTTCTCTGCCCTCCCCTTAAGAAACATGTTATTACAGTGATTTTGAGCCAGTATCTATTCATCTTTCTATACACAGGCTCTCTTCAAATTAATGTTCACATTTTAAAATGTCAGCAAATGATCCATGTCGGTTCAAGGGTTTGAATAAGACTCATTGGATGAATAATAATTTCTGATCTACTTACCGGGAGAAAATATGCCATCTGCTTCACTTTCCCCCCATCCAATAATTTCTTGCATTTTTCGAAGTATGATCTCCTCCATTACAATGAATACTGGGGCTATTTCATAAGTAAACCTAATATTTGTTTAAGAAAACAACAAACAAATGGTAGTCAGAAACACAAAATGAACTCATCAGAATAGCTTGATAAAGACAAAGAAAAACCAATACAAATTTCCACCTCGGTCAAGCAACAGAGAATTGCTCACAGAAACAGGCTTCCACACAGGAAGGGAACATGAATGTATTAAGACACCTGGATTTGCTCATTTGCACCTGTATCTCAAGGTTCACCCTGCTTTGAAGGAATTGGCTGGATGCATGCATATATATATATATATATATATATATATATATATATATATATATATGTGAACATTCTCATCTATGAGGATGTGGTTGTTACTTGGGGTTACTTGTGCACAGGTAGAATTCGATCTGGGGCCTTCACATTTCTTTTTTCATCCCTTCTTTCCTGAAGTACTTTTTCTTACCACCCTCTTTTCCATCTTCTGTGTCAAGGGTGGAGAAACCTATGCCAGTGGTGGGTGGAGCCAGAGGCGAAAGTAGGGATGGTTAGAGAGCAAGAAGTGGGTGGGCCCAGAGGCAAAAGTCAGTGGACTTTTGTCTTTGCACTGTAGGCTACATCTAAGCAACAAAACATCTCAGCTCCATTCAGCTGAGCAAGGGGCATTATCACATACCAGGTGGTTAAAGCACCAAAGGAGGGTACTAAGTAGGACTGATATAAGACCCTGATGTTGGGAAAGATTGAGGGCACAAGGAGAAGGGGACAACTCAAAGCTACCAACATGAGTTTGACCAAACTGTGGGAGACAGTGAAAGACAGGAGGGCTTGGTGTGCTCTGGTCCATGGGGTCACAAAGAGTCGGACACGACTAAACAACTAAGCAACAACAACAAGTAGGACTAGCAAGGGGGTGTGGCCTGTGGGAAGTTCCTGAGGACTAGGCAGTCCATCCCTGTCCTGAGGTTCCCTACTGCTTGTTTAAGATGTTAAATCAGAGTTTAGTTGTTACACTTCAGTTTTAACTTCTACGCTGATGACTGATTCCATGGCATGCAGTGATTTTTTTGGTAGGGGGATAGTTAGGACCAGAGGTGCCAGCTTGCAAGGACGATTGAGTCGGGGGTCTGAGCATCGCACCTCCCTCCCTAAGCTGGGAAGAAGCTTCCCAGTCTTTGGGATGGTGGAGGCACAAGGCCTCCAGGATGCTGAAGCCCTGCTACCTCCTTCCCAAAGCCAGTTGAGCTTTGGGGAGGTGATGGGTGGGCTAGTGGACTCTTTAGGGGATTAGCCTAGTCCCCGTAGTCCATTGACCGCACACCACTGATGATGATGATGATGACAACAGTAATGACAATACAGTCATACCTCATGTTACGTCCGCTTCATGTTACGTTCTTTCATGTTACGTCCCGCGGCGACCTGGAAGTACTGGAAAGGGTTACTTCCAGGTTTTGCCGCTCACGCACGCGTGGATGCACAAAATGATGTCAAGTGCATGCGTAGAAGCGGCAAATCACAACCCACACGTGCGCAGATGCGCCGCTGCGGGTTGCATTCTTTTCATGTTGCGAACGGGGCTTCAGAACGGATCCCGTTCATAATCAGAGGTACCAATGTAATGATATTTTTGAACTTACGCAGGTAACTTGTTGTTAATGGACAGCAGTACAGAATTGCTATACATAATAATAAAACATTATTACTGAGAATGGAAGCCTCCAAGAGGTAGCTGCTATCATCATCATTATCAAGCAACTTTCCCGACAAATGCTTGTTCTCTAACCACACTGAGTGGTCCATGTGGTGGAAGAAAACAAAGCCGCTATGTAACACTGAAGCATTCCTTCCTGGCTTGGCACAGTCCACTCTGCTCCGCCCCACCCCACGCTCCCAAAAAGAGGTGTGTTTGCCAGCGAGCCGGTAAACAAAGCTTACTGAACAGTACAGGTAAGTGCATAATGGGTTTCGAGCCCTGAAGCTATGTCGTTGAGTTTCATGCTCCCTTTGATCAAAATCCCCTTTTGATCACACTGCACTTTGTCTGCATGCCTTGGTCCTTTTATCCTCTAAGAGAGGATAAGAGGACCTTATCCTCATCCTGCACTGCTGGCGCCAAATTCAGAGAACAACATTAGCTAACCGTGGGCGTAATGGACATTTCCATCCACAAAGGTACAGGGAAATATTGAAGTACACAGTACATGTCTAGTGCTTGGTTCGTTGAGAGCACATAAACTCCACCAAGAATGTTCCATTAATAGAAAAGGGAAATGTCATGGTGCTCCACTGAATTCAGGCTGATCTCTGTGCCTAATCAGGAAATGTGGAAAGGGCCATCCTAGTGGAAATTTTTGCTGCTCTTCTCGAACTGCTGCCATATAGCCCTGTCTGTTTCATGTTTGGACTTTGAAGCTCTCCTGAACTTCAGAAGCAGAAAGCTGTGCATCAAAGCGGCAGTTGGAATGAACATGAATTCAAAGGTCCACTGGGCATGTAGAATGGATTGCACAGTTGTTTGGATCTTTGCGTTTGTCTCAAAAGCTCTCCAGACTTATTCTAAAATATCAAACTCAAATGGTGTAATTCTCAGTGACTCATTCTGGTGATCAAATTAAACTGGTTTGGATACAGGCTTAGTTACACTTAGAAGGTGTCCCTTGAAATTGACAGGATTTAAGTTAGCCCAATTGATTTCATTGGGTTGAAATCAATTGCCTTTGAGATGCCATGCCACATAGGAGTTTTAAGAATATTTTTGAAATGTCACTCTTTAAAATCAAAGATGTGCAAGAGTAAAATCCATTGTGAAAGTCTGTCTTCAATTCTGAACAACAACAAAAAGGCTTTTTGGAAAGCTTTTGAAGCCTTTGATGCAGTCCTGCAGTCCAAATTTAGTCAATAAGCTATCTTTGTTCCAAGCTCATTACATAATATTTAAGACATCAGAGGAAAACGATTAAATTTGTTAAAGTTTTCCATAAAAACTTGGCATGGACATTATTCTGTTTATATCCAAAGTTATCAACAGTATTTTCATTGACATTTCTCAGACTCCTTCCAACTTCATCTTTTGAAGAGTTTTTACACAATGCCCACTTTGTTAAAATGTCACTATGGAGACTAATTCTGCTGTTCATAGTGTCACAGATGTAATTAAAGTATGGAGGGTAAAGATTCAGCACTGTTGACCTCTCTAGATGTGTCATTTAAGCACTTAAATTTGCTTACAGCAAAACCCACCAAAACTCTGAAAATTTATATATTTCACCTGCAATGCGGGAAAATTGATGGGATAGTTGTTATTTTAAAAATCTTGTAAAAGTGCAATGCGCATCAGAATTCATTGTGTTATTCTTGCAGGCCGGGGGGGGGGGGAAAGCTCTCTATAAAGAATTTTGACAAGTTTGCATATCTTCTCTGTAAATAGTTGCTATTTATAATTAGGCATGATCCAGCCAAAACTAACAACCATTATTTTTAATTCTTAGTGGACTTTTATTAAGGCAGTCGGACAAACTTTGTAAATTCACAGCAGGAACATGTGGTCCTCCAAGATGAGCTGGTCTACAACTGCCATTGTCTCTGACAGCTGGCCATTCTGGCTGGGACTGATGGAAGTTGGAGTCATGGAAGCTGTCTCATACAGACTCAGACCAGAACATTGGTCTATCTAGCTTCCAATCAGCAAGCCCAAGAGGCTCAGTGGTTTAGACCAGTGAGCTCCTGTTGCTCTGTCCCAGCTCCTGCCAACCTAGAATTCGAAAGCACACTAGTGCAAGTAGATAAATAGGTACCGCTGGGGTGGAAAGGTAAATGGCATTTCCAAGTGCTCTGGCCCTCGTCACAGTGTCCTGTTGTGCCAGAAGCAGTTTAGTCATGCTGGACACATGATCTGGAAAGCTGTCTGTGAACAATCCCTCAGCCTGAAAGTGAGATGAGCGCCATAACCCTATAGTCACCTTTGACTGGACTTAACCGTCCAGGGGTCCTTTACCTTTTACCTCTATCTAGCTCAGTATTTTCTATGCTGGTTGGCTGCGGCTCTTCAGGATTTCAGACAAGAGTCTCTCCCAGCCCTACCAGAAGATGCCAGGAATTGAAACTGAGACCTTCTGCCTGGGACCACTGAGATGAGTCCATGTACATCTTGCAGGCCACAGGCTCTTCACTTTTGATTTAAAGAGTTCTTCAATTGAGACTTAAACATGCTTAACGTTGTCTGAATCTTGCCTACAATAATAGGCTCAGATTACCATTGCTATTGCCCTCATGGCAATCTGCTATTTGTCCTGGAAGATACCTGTAATGTGTATGGGTTGCTCGTGCGTAAGTTGCCGCCTTTCCAGGCTTTGTTGCCTTGCTAAACCTTTCAGACTGGGCAGCCCTTCACTTTGTGGCTGCCTCAGTCGCTAGCAGAATCCGTCAGTGCGCATTTCTTAAATCTTTTACAACATAAAAGTTGTTTGACACCCAGTCTCCTCCTACTCTCTCTGCACGGAAGTCTTCTGCGCAGGGTGGGCGTGGGTAGCGGAGGACCCGTGCTCTCCCCGCTGGTGTCCGGTGAAGAGTCCTGGAGCCCTCTCGCCGATTCCCCCATCAGCCCCTCTATATCCCTGGTGTTGCGCTGATTTGCTTCCCCATCTGTGGAGCTGCCTCTCTCCCTGCTGGGCCCTTCTCCAGCATCATTTGAGAGCCTTCCCTCCGCCTCTAGCTCCGATGTCAGTTCCCTGACAATACCACTTGCTGCAAATAGTGTTTTCAAAGCAATAGCTGAAGGAGTAGCATTTTTTGTTTTTAAAAGAGGATATGGAGTGAAGAGCTTGCTCACTCTCCTCTCCTGCTCCAGTCCCAGTCCAGATCAGGATCCCCACACAGAGAGATGCATGTTAAGAAGGAGATGTGACAGGTGCTAAACATGTTTCTTTTTAATCATATCATTTGGCCCTAAACTGAAGCTTTTGTTATTTCAGTAGAAACTGGGCTCCTTAACTCCTTTTTTCTTTCTAGTTTTCCATCCCTCTGAGTCCAATAAGCCAGTCTTCCCAATGCATTTCATAAACGTATTTAGTCTCTGTTTGCTGGATCTCATACATCCTTTGCATTCTTAAAGAGCAATAATAAAAAAGGAGTTTGGTTTCGCTGTTGTTACTTAATTCAGATTAATCTTGTATAAAAATGACAATCTACAGTACATACATGTTTGTATTTGCTGTAGCCGTCAGCCATTCCCCAGCAAGTCCTATAATGTCAAGGCCACTGGAAAGTTGGTTGAAGTAACGAGGATGCCCTGAAATGTGGATAAATTGAAGATAAAACAGGTCGTCCTTTTTGAAGAAATGTTAGGGGCACATCACTTCATCAGCAAAGTTTCTAATTTGTTAGGGTTGCCATATTTCAAAAAGTGAAAGACGAAAAAAAGGAGCTTTTGAGCTATTTTTAAGGAAATTCACCAAAATCTAGACTTCCAAGATGGATTTTCCCAGAAATTTCAGTGATTTCCGACTGGACACTGTTCTGACTGCTGTATTCTGGCTATGTCCAGGTAATTCTAGACGTATGGCAACCCTAAATTAGTGGTAGAAATTAGTGGCAATTAAAATATATTGTGAGGAGGGAAGAAATCCCTAGATACCAGCCTCGAGGGGTTTCTACATAGTTAGGTAGAGCCAAGGGGGGGTGTTTGTACAGGGAGGTACAGTAGCAACTGTGGTAGAAGAAAGCTCTTGGCTTATGTGGATAATTCATTAAACACACACACAAACAGAAATGAACATCTACTTAGTTTCCTCAAGACACCATAGTCCTCAATGACCTTCACTCCAAGAAAACCAAACTCTGAGTAAGCGTTGGAACCCCCTGAAGTCTCACCACTTGGAGATTGTGACATGTGCAACCATATGGCTCTTCCATAAAAGTGAGGAGGGAGAAAGAAGAGCACAAGAATTCAGCATATGTCTAAAGCTCTTGGGTCACTTATTACCGTATTTTTCGCCCTATAGGATGCACTTTTTCCCCTCCAAAAATGAAGGGGAAATGTGTGTGCGTCCTATGGGGCGAATGCAGGCTTTCGCTGAAGCCTGGAGAGCAAGAGGGGTCGGTGCGCACCGACCCCTCTTGCTCTCCAGGCTTCGCGGACCTCTCCGCAAGCAACGGGAGCGCTCCCGCTGCTTGCGGAGAGTTGCCTGCATGCCGAAGCCTGCGTGCACTAAGATCAGCACGTCCAGGCTTCGCGGACCTCTCCGCAAGCAGCGGGAGCCAGCGCTGGGCGACCACGGCTTGCAGAGAGCTGCCGGTTTGGGGGCTGGGGTCGGGGGAAGCTCGGGCCTCCCCAGCCCCGCGCCTGGGGGGGAAATAATTTTGTTCCCTTTATTTCCCCCCCAAAAAAAAAACTAGGTGCGCCTTATGGGACGGTGCGTCCTATAGGGCGAAAAATACGGTATACTATGTGCAAGTAGAATGGTGCTGAATGCAGTCATTTCTGCAGCACATAAACAAGACCAATGGGCAGATGAATGTATGTATGATCTGGCCCTATGTCTACCCTGAAAACAGAAAGTTTGTAAGCCACCAGACTGCAATAGGAAGACGCATGCTAGAGCAGCATGAACAGATCAAGGTGGTCCGCCATCCTGTTTCCCATGTTGGTTGGCCACATGTCTCTGGGAAGCCCACAAGTTGGGCAAGGAGGCAATATCCCTTCCCTGTGGTTGACTCCCAGCTCCTGCCATTCAGACACATGCTCTCTGTGAACCCAAAGTCCACATGGCTGCTAGCCACTGAAACAATGCTGTATAAACACAACGAGCAGTTACCTGTTTTGACTCCATATTTCAAGGTATCCCTACAGTCAACAAGTATTTGTTCCAGAGGTTCTGGCTGATCCGAAAGTTCCACGCTGAAGCCTTCCAACCCTTCCAGAAGCTGGTGAGGGTGGTGGAAATCCAGCACTTTCGTCTTTCCATCGTAGGTCTTTTTGATGTAACTCAGGAGAATACCCACAACTTCATGCAGGAAACGTTCTGTCAGTTCCTCGCCATTCTGATTAGGCAAAAGATCTGGGAGTTGGAGGAGAGAAATTCTGTTTAATGATGTGTAGGATTCAGGAGAAGACTTGGGGCAAAGGCAGATTTGCACGAGGTTGCACATTTAAATCTACAACTGGATAGAAAAATGGGGTCAAGCTTCTCCCAACCATTTTAACCCATGGTCCTTCCATCCATCCCCTGCCCCAGTCCCAGCAAGTAGGACTCCATGTGCACCACACAACAGGACCTTGAGATGAATGGAAGGAACACATAATGACTGTTAAACAGTGATGGGGAAATGGTGACTCTCCAGATGTTGGACATCTGGACTTTATCTCCAGCTGTTGGCCACTAGCCTCAACTTTCAGAGGACCACAGGTTCCCTACCCCTGCTGTAAAAAGTACAGGGGGAGAGTCTCCAGCTTCAGCATCAGCATTGCTTCTTTGCATGCCACCTTTCCATAGTTCCAACCATGCTCCAGGTGGCTTACAATATGCAAAGATATACATAATTTCAAAAATAAGAGAACAGTGGTCACAAGTGATAAATAAAAACTTATTGAAACATACACAACAAAATTAAACAATCCCCACATGCTGTAATAAGATTTTAAAATTGGTATACAAAAATAACACGAGTAATGGCAAAACTAGCATCTCCAAAATTAAATATGGACCACAACAATGACCCCTAAACAACACCCCGCTTCTAGATTCTGCAGACATCCTGAGAAGCAGGTCTTGAAGGATTCACAATGGGGTGATTCAGAAACTGATATATATATATATATATATATATATATATATATATATATATATATATATATATATTATCCTACCTGACTCAAAGATGTTTGAAAAATTGGTCACAAAGCTCTCAATGGTAGAATCTTTCTCTCTCTCTTCACTTTCTCCCTGGAAGCTAGAAAGACGCTTTTGTCTCAGTGGGTCAGGTCCAGTACTGATCTGTTTGTCTGGAAATGAGGAATAAAAAAGGTCAATACAAAGGATAAGTAAGCTTGCTAAAATAGTCATACCCAGTTTAAAACTGCAATGCCCCATCGCTGTATTGGATCAGATTATTACGTGTGTGATCTTTGCTGCCTGTTTTGTAGTATCTTCAGCTTGTAAACCTCCTTGTGTAAATTGCCCTCCATTCCCCTTCTTTTGACACACAAACATCCCCTGTCTCTCAGCCACAGCTGCGCCAACTTGGGCACCACACTGTGGGCTCTCAGGGTGTGCGCCACAGAGTGGCATGTGTGCTCCGACACCACAGTGGTGCCTGGGGCCTCTGTCCATGGCTGCAGTGGGCCCCTTATAGGCCCCGCATCAGTGGCACATCCCAGTCCAGCCGCTGCCTAAGCGCCAGAGGTAAGGCAGTAGCAGCAGCCTGGGGGTGAAGGCCAAGCAGTGGTACTAGTGGGGTACAGAGGTCAGGCACGCACAACAACATTGTGGTTGACCGGCTCCCCAAGGCCCCCTGGAGTTGGTGCCAGTGTTCTGGTCTATGCTTGATTGGCAGACTCACGCAAGCCCTTTTCAGGCATCCTAATGCCTCCATAGCATCTTAAAAAGCAGAGACATCACCTTGCCAACAAAGGTCCGTATAGTTAAAGCTATGGTTTTCCCAGTAGTGGTGTATGGAAGTGAGATGTATGGAAGAAGGCTGATCACTGAAGAATTGACGCTTTTGAATTATGGTGCTGGAGGAGACTCTTGAGAGTCCCATGGACTGCAAGAAGATCAAATCTATCCATTCTGAAGGAAATCAGCCCTGAGTGCTCACTGGAAGGACAGGTCGTGAAGCTGAGGCTCCAATATTTTGGCCACCTCATGAGAAGAGAAGACTCACTGGAAATGACCCTGATGTTGGGAAAGATGGAGGGCACACGGAGAAGGGGAAGACAGAGGACGAGATGGTTGGATAGTGTTCTCGAAGCTACCAGCATGAGTTTGACCAAACTGCAGGAGGCAGTGGAAGACAGGAGTGCCTGGCGTGCTCTGGTTCATGGGGTCACGAAGAGTCGGACACGACTAAATAACTAAACAAAAACAAATGCCTCCATGTGATGAGATCAGAGTGAAGGGAGAGCAGGAACCAGTGCACTAAACTTGTCCCACCTGTTGCTCAATTTGGAACCCTGGAAGGTGATGCATAGTAAAAATGCACACAAGAGTACTATGGGGAGCAAAGAGTTAGTGACTCCAGGAGACTAAAGGTAAAGGTACCCCTGACCGTTAGGTCCAGTCGTGGACGACTCTGGGGTTGCGACGCTCATCTCGCTCTATAGGCCAAGGGAGCTGACGTTTGTCTGCAGACAGTTTTTCTGGGTCATGTAGCCAGCATGACTAAGCCGTTTCTGGCGAACCAGAGCAGCGCACAGAAGCGCCGTTTACCTTCCCGCCAGAGCAGTACCTATTTATCTACTTGCACTTTGACGTGCTTTCAAACTGCTAGGTGGGCAGGAGCAGGGACCATGCAATGGGAGCTCACCCCGTCGTGGGGATTCGAACCACCAACCGTCCGATCGGCAAGCCCTAGGCTCAGTCGTTTAGACCACAGCGCCACCCGTGTTCCTCTCTCCAGGAGGGTACATAGGATGAAATCATCCTTTCCACCTGTTCTGTGGTCTCACCTATTCCTTTGCTCTTTGTGTGCTTAGAGAACACCAGGATGAATCCCAGTAGCCAGCTTTTGTTTCGCAAATTCTATGGCACTGCTCTGCTCAATAGCAAAATACAGCCCTCCCTTGCTATACTGTACACAATCTTCCACACTAAAGAAGAAGGGGTGAGGGAAGATCTCTATCAGAGCTTGCCGCCTGACGCAGTTGCCTCACTTTGCCTCTCACAGTCCTGTGAGAGACTGTATTTCCATGGCCTAACTTTGTGCTGCACTTAGTGCTTCACCAGGTCAGGTATAGCCTCTCCTTCCCTTATTCTCTTTCTTAGTGTGGGTCTGTGGCACATTGTCACACTCACTCTTCAGCCTTGGGTATGAAGGTTTTACCCAAGGTATGTGTATACTGCATTGGCTGGTTATATAGGTATAACCTCATACCTTCCAACATTTCTCCGATGCTATTTAAAATTAATTTAGCAGAACTCAACTCCAGAGACAAAACAAAACAAAACATGAAACATCTGATATTTGTTTTAGTGCATTTGATTTTTGCTGAAATTTTCTGCACGGGGAAAAAAATAGATCATTTACACAGTTAATGACTCAGTTTTACCTGCAAAGCACAGGTGCCTACAAAGATATTTGCATACAATCATCTGAAGGGGCGAAATTGCACCTGCTACAAATAGAAATCTACATTCTACGTGTTAATCCCCCGTTTTTCTCCTAGTGTGTTTTATGGCACATTTTACAATGTGGCTTTGTCATTAAAATATACTGTGCTGAAAATGTAAATCTGTTCTCATTTTGCCCAGAATCCATTTTGGTACATTTAATACCTCAAATGAAAGCGTGAGTTGTAAAGCGACTTTTTTTTCTTTCCCCACTCATGCAAAATGACTGTGAAGTAATTTCAGAGACATAATCTTTTCCTTCTAACCACTTGCAAAAATTTGATAAGGGCGAGGGGTGTGGGAGTGGAAAGATAGAGAGAAAGAGAGAAGAAAAGTGTCAAATTATATCCCTGGACAATTAGCTATTTGCAGTTGCATGCCTTCCGCAGCGCTTCATATTTCCATGTCATTCTTCCTTTTCATATTTATAGCATCTTTGAATGTACTGCCAGTGCTTTTGGAAAGTTACGTATTTTCACTGGGAAAATCTTAAAAGGAGAAATGGTGAGGCAGTGGGTGTCCCTTTGTTGGCAGTGATGCATTGTCTCTGTGTGCAGATCCTCAACAGCCATAGCTGAAGAGATTGAGTTACTGGCCTGGGAGCTCAGTAGGAGACAGAAGAAGAAGAAGAAGAAGAAGAAGAAGAAGAAGAAGAAGAAGAAGAAGAAGAAGAAGAAGAAGAAGAAGAAGAAGAAGAAGAAGATAGTAGTAGTAGTAGTAGTAGTAGTAGTAGTAGTAGTAGTAGTAGTTTGGATTTGATATCCCGCTTTATCACTACCTGAAGGAGTCTCAAAACAGCTAACATTCTCCTTTCCCTTCCTCCCCCACAACAAACACTCTGTGAGGTGAGTGGGGCTGAGAGACTTCACAGAAGTGTGACTGGCCCAAGGTCACCCAGCAGCTGCATGTGGAGGAGCGGGGAATCGAACACAGTTCACCAGATTACAAGACCACCGCTCTTAACCACTACACCACACTGGGGAGCACCCTAATAAGAAACAAGAGGTGGTAGCCAGAGTCCTGAAATTGGGAAGTTATGGCTTGGATCCTAATGAGGCAACTATGAATGAAAGGGCTCCTTCCCTTCAGAGCTCTGACTGAGGATCTTGCCTGCTTAAGGGAGGGGGGCAATTTTCACAGATACCCCCTTCCCCCGAACCATGTCTCATACTGCCCCAGAGGGTCCCCTAAATCTACCTGCCCTCTGGAGAATGTGGGAGGGCACAAGAGGCTATAGGGGGGAGCATTGGAGCCAACTCCTAGGGGTCAAGGTCCCATTGGCTCCCCCAAAAAATATCTGAAGGGGGATGGCCCGCCCAAACTGATAGATTTTGCCATTCAAATGGTGTGGTGCAATGTGTCATGTGATCGATTGTGCAGGGCAGGGCTTACCTGCCCCCCCCCCATATTTTATTCAAGTTGGGGTCCCCTGGAGGGGGGGAGAAGGGGTCAATGAATGTCATCTCCCCTGCCCCATTCTGCTGGGTGAAGCATCACTCAAACAGATCTCCATTTAGAGAGACTCCCATCAGCTGGAAGTCTCTCTGGTTTGTAACACAAGAAAATCTTTAATTAAAAACTAAGAAAGAAAGAAAGAAAGAAAGAAAGAAAGAAAGAAAGAAAGAAAAAGAATCCAAGCCATTGAAATGACTGTCATTAGCCAAAGGTCTTGGATTGCATAATGATTGATTGATTGATTGATTGATTGATCTAAGCATCTCCTACTAAAGAAAGTACAGAAAGACAATACTGTATATGTTTATCCCTGAGGAGGAGGAGGAGGAGAATTTGGGTTTAAATAAGTGTTTGCTGGATGGAATTCCATAGCAGAGATTCGCAGCAGATCATCCACAGCCCAGATAACCAATACAGTACCCTCCAAAAGTTGTTGAACTGCAACTCCCATCAGCCCCACCAAGCCCAGTCAATGGTCAGGGAAGGTGGTAGTCACGATCCAACCACATCTGAAAGTTGCCCCATTAGCAACCCATGTCATAGAGATTTTCTGGACAAACGTCCGGTGTTTCTCAAACTTGAGTCCCCAAGCTGTTGTTGGACCACAACTCCCATCATCCCTAAGCAATGGTCCTGCTAGCTAGGGATGTTGGGAGTTGTAGTCCAACAACATCTGGGGACCCAAGTTTGAGAAACACTGTGGGATAGACCAAAAGTATTAAGACTCTACAGACCTGGAAGAACATCACAGGACCCATTCTCATGTTGCATTTTTAGATTTGTGTCTGCATCTGAATACAACGAAAAGAAATGTGAAATCTGAATCAGCTCTGTGAAGTCTGTCTTTACATCTGTACAGCAACTGAAGAAGAAGCTATGAGAAACCACCAAAGATTTCTTAGAAAAGCTTCCGTTTAACTGTTGAAAATTAACAGCAGAAAAATTTATTTCAAGAAAGCGCACATGAAACATTTCAGATAAAAGACTGAGCTCCTATATGCCTGATAAAAATTAGTTACCTAATAAATTAGTAAAAATTAGTAAAAGAAAACTTATAATTGTTCCTTTTTTGGGGGGGGAGGTTATAAAAAAACCAACACATCGCCACCCCTTGTTAGCAGGAAAGAAAGAAGGAAGCTTTTAAGATTTAATTTCTTTCCTGACAGTTTAAAAACAACAACACCATAGCTTCTCATCATATATAAAGCTGCAGGTGGCTTTTGAGGAAAATAAACAGCAGGGATGAGGAAACAGCAGCCAAGAGACCAATCTGTGCTTGTTGCTCTTGTCTTGCATTGAGGATTCTGACCCCAAATGTTCGGAACCTCACAACCGCCACCCAAAAACTTTGAATGACTTGTCTTTCGCTTTTTAAAATGTACCAGTACAAAACGGAAACCGTGTCCCAGACTGCCTCTCCCTGACAAAGTCATCCTCAAAACAGATTGCTATTTTTAGACGTCTTGAACAGCTAGATATTTTTTAAAAGTAATAATCTGCTAATGATATCTGTGCACTTACTTGTTCTGTTGTTCACCGTCTGGAAATCCATTTCTTTGCCGCTCTGAATAACCATGCACGGCAGAAAAATATCCAGAGTACTAAAAAGTGCAATTTCTCAACAGCCCTAATATGGACAAACACACAATTCTCAAATGTATCTGCTGCTGAACTAATTTGTTTTACATAGTTTGGTATTTGTTGAATAGATAGTGCCTCTGGGCGTTCCAGTTACTTGTTAAAGCGAAAAAGGGTGGAGACAAAGAATTCTGATTTCCTTTGTGTAGGCTTTCTTTTTTTTTTTTTTGGCATTGCTGGCTTAAGGCTCTTAGGATTCTTTAATTATTTGTTAGGTCAAATGCAAGGAATATTTTTCCTTTCTGCTGTGCTCCTACTCTCCCTGCCAAACACACAGACATCCCTATACATTCTTTGCAGCAGTTTGATAACAATGACCGCTCCCCACATCAAATGGGGGGCGCCCTTTGCGTGGTCATGCACAGCCCCCCGGATCCTAGTGCGGCTCCTGGTAGTAGGGGCTGGCTTCGCCCTCCCCAGGCTGGATACCTGGAGGTCTCCGCCTACCTCAGCCAATCGCCCAATCCCGCCTGGGGAGGAGTTGCCAGGGAATTGGCCAGGTGAGGCGAAGGACCGCCCTGCCCACACAACAGAGGGAGCGTCAGTTGGCTCCAGAACTTTTCCCACCCTGCCCTCCCTCAGTTAAACCTTCTTTTGCAGGTTAACCTCTTCTCTTTGTGGCTTAGGGCCCTCGTATTTACGGGACCGCCTCTCCTGGTATGCCCTGCAGAGGACCTTAAGGTCCATGAATAATCATAGTTTAGATGTCCCGGGCCCTAAGGAAGTTAGATTATCCTCCACCAGGGCCAGGGCCTTCTCAGTGATGGCTCCGACCAGGTGGAATGCTCTGTCCCATGAGACCAGAGCCCTGCAGGATTTTTCCTTCTACAGGGCCTGTAAGACAGAGCTATTCCACCTGGCTTTTAATTTGAACTTACCCTAATCTTTTATTCCCCTTCCTTTCCTCCCCCTCCCCTTTTTATGAAGATTACCCACTCTGGGATCCCACAGCTAATTCTCCCCTGGTCTCCTCGCTGGCCCAAATAGGACTAATTTAGCCAGGTAGCCCTGGTGATCATCTAATGTTTATTGGATGGATTTCCCCCCTAAATTGATTTTTGAATTCTGAATTTATTGTTATAAATGTTTTATACTGTATTTTATGCTGTTTTAAATATGTTGTTAGCCACCCTAAGCCCGGTTTTTTTGAACCGGGAAGGGCGGGGTATAAATAAAAAATTATTTATTTATTTATTATTCTCCATAGGTACGCGGGCACTGCTACGTCATGGTCTCTGTTGAAGGGCCGGAAAGGAATTTTCCTGCATTGGCAGGTTAGATTAGCCTCAACCAGAGCCAGGGCCTTTTCAACACTGGCTCCAGCCTGGTGGAATGCTCCTGTCTCATGAGACCAGGGCCCTGCAGGATCTGATTTCTTTCCACCTGTAAGACAGAGTTGTTACGCCTGGCCTTTAACTTGGAAGCAACTTGATCCCCTCCCCCTCTTTCCTTTTCCTCTCTCCTTCTGTGATGGAACTCCTATTTGGGGACTTCCCTGGCTTTTTTCTGGCCCACATAGGACCAGTCCAAAAAGTTGGCCTTGGTGAAGATTTGATATTTTCATCCTCCAAAAGTTTTTGATTTGAGTTTCTATTGAAATGAGGCTGCATTGGGACTTCCGGGTTGGTGCGATCTGGAAATGGCGGATTCCCTCTGAGCTGCGGAGGGAATCTGCTCAGCTGAGGATGGGTCTTGCCGCGCCGGTGACGCGGGGACCCTTAAAAACCGCAGGTGCTGAAGCCTGCGGACTGAAGACTCGGTGGGCGCCTTAAGCGCCCCCCGACTCACGAAGAGCCTTTTTAAAGGCTGCGGAGAGGGTACGGAGGGTGGCGTGGCGCTGAGAGTCGATCGCTACCTCGGTTGAGCGAAGCCGCGAGCCATGACTGGAGAGCGCTGACTTCCTTCCTTGAAATTCGGACTGAAAAGAATAACCCGTGAGTAAGACGGAATTGGATTTTAAGAATATTATCCCGTGAATTTGAGACGACCGGGGTGTGTGCTAAAAGGAAGTCCACCCCCCCCCTTTTGCAGACGACCTAAAGCAACGACTTAAGAACTAAGCTGGAGAGCCTACCCTTTGTGGGGTGAGTTAAAAAAGATCTTAACTTCCAAGATTTGGCAAACAGAAATTTTGAGCTGGAGAGTGGAGCTTTGGAAGCTTTCTTTCTGTTGTAAACAACCCCCCCTCCCGGGCCCGGGAGCGTCCTGTTTTTGAGCTTGTGGAAGAGGTGCGGAGTTTGACAGCTGTCAAAGCTGTCAAACGGACAGTTTAGAGTGGAAAAATTTGTTATTTAAGATCCCTCTGGACTAAAATGAGTTACAACTGATCTAAAATTGTTGGAAACAAAGTAATAACAATAAGTAAGAGGATTGTTGGAGAAAGATTACTAAGTAACCAGATTCCCTCTAGGGGGAACTCTGTGAAACTACAATGGCTGTGGATGGAAAGTTACTAGTGGAAATCGAAAGAATGTTTCATTTTGTGGGAATCTTACAAGAGCAGAGTCTAGCTATGAATAAACAACTTATGGCCTTGACTTCTGGAACAAGTAGCTCTGCTGAATGTATTGAGGACCTGAATGAGAAAGAATCCACAGCTGAATTGGAAATGATATCAAAAGAAGTGGAAGGGACTAAACAAGAAAAAGAGGAAACAAAGTTGGAAAGCACCAACCAGAAGCTGACATCTGTGGAATATAAGCAAGGAGACTTTTGGATCATATCTACCACAAATCTGCGAAAGATGCAAAAGAAGAAGGAGGAGGCCCCGGGAGTTAATGGAATACAGGAACTTAAAATAAAGAAATATGATTGGGGCCTCCACTTTGACTCTGACTCTGAAGATGCAGGCCTTGTGGAAATTTTCCAGCAGCTGTTTTTAAATGCCCTTGTGGGAAGAGAATATGGTTGGATGGTGATAGAACTCTTTCGAGATCCGACGACCGACATAAAGGACTACCAACAAGACCGGCGGAGAGGGACTGAAAGAGACTTGAAAGCCTCGGACGTGAGGAACCCAGGCTAAGAATTGTTATTTTGGACATGTATTGGGGAAGGGACGAAAACCGGGGATGGGAGGGGGGGAAGAATAGAATTTTAAAAACACTCAAGATCTTTGGGTTTAGTTAATATGGCCTTTATTTAAGACAAAATGGGAAATCGATGGAAGGGAATTTGAGTCCAACTTAGGAAAATTTATTTTTCTTTATGAAAGAGGTAATATTAAGATGGTTAAGAGGAGAAATACCAATTTGCTGACATAATTCTGGGAATTCGGATGCATGAAGGGGGTGGGGGGGAAGTCAGGGAACAAGGTTAGGAAAGTAGGATTTTCTGAAATTATACATGTTTTTGTCTGTTGTCTTTTTTGTGTGTAATTTGTCTTTATAAAAGGTGAAAAACCAATAAAAATTTGTTTAAAAAAAAAAAGAAATGAGGCTGCATTTTAATGTTGTGTTTTAATCTTGTTTTTAAGTTGTATCTTAATCAATTGTTTTATATCTGGTGTTAGCCGCCCTGAGCCCGGTCTTGGCTGGGGAGGGCAGGGTATAAATAAAATTTATTATTACTACCCACCTGGTTTAGCCAGCCATTTGAAGCCATTTCTCGGAGTGTGGATGCTGTCACATAATGTCAGCTTCTGGGAGCCACAGATGACAGCTGAGGCATGGTGGGGACCAAAGATGGACAAACTACCCCAGAAGGAGCATAACATGTTCCCTAGAGTTACTGCCCCTCCCCTAACCCCCCATACACCCCGGTTACAACATCTGGAAAGCCATGAGTTCCCCATTCCTGGCTTATAAACTGATCTTCTCCGCATTAAGGAAATGTTTCTAGCGGTGAGAAATATAATAATTTACATGGAAACTTCCTAAGAATTGGGCATGAGAACTGCTGCCTTCATATAATATTTTCTATTCATGTCTCTCAGATACTCTCAGAGGAGCACATGATTGCTCGCACCTTCTTTTCATAGTTTTTAAATGCCTTTCATCTAATTTCCGGCGGCTTAATAGATGTTCTTTTCATTTTTCTGGATCATTTATCATGTTTTGATCAAAGTTCTTTGTACATTTCCCAGTTGAGCAATCACGTGTGCTTTTGTTTCACTAGTGGGAATGGGAGTAATCAGCTAAGATTAACCACATTTCTTGTAATGGCAGAATTATATCAATAAAGAGGACTAGAGGAGATAATATTTCACAATATTTTGTTGTTGTTGTTGTCCAAACACTCCCCTGTTTTGCAAGAAGAGCAAGCAGCTTTCAAAAATCCAACAAAATAGGAAATGTTTGATTATATTACATCTTCAGCTGGGTGGTTTACCAAAAGGAGTTTGGATCACAATTTAAAACATGATATTAGAGGTGGGGGAGAATTTAGAATCAGTTTTTATTTTAAGGCAAACCTGCCTATTACAGTGGTGCCCCGCAAGACGAATGCCTCGCAAGACGGAAAACTCGCTAGACGAAAGAGTTTTCTGTTTTGGAGGTGCTTCGCAAAACGAATCTCCTATGGGCTTGCTCCGCAAGACGAAAATGTCTTGCAAGTTTCTGCAGGGGTTTTTTCCTTCCCCCCCTTTTTCTAAGCCGCTAAGCCGCTTATCAGCTGATCCGATAAGCCGATAAGCCGCTAAAAGCCGCTAAAAGCCGCTAAAAGCCGCTAATACAGCTAATCTGCTAATCCGTCAATGGGCTTGCTTCGCAAGACGAAAAAACCGCTAGACGAAGAGAATCACAGAACGGATTCTTTTCGTCTTGTGAGGCACCACTGTATGTACTTTCCAAAACAAAATGTGAACTGAAATAGGGACACCCTTTAAAATTCATACTTCTCTGAATTTTGTGGTGCATTTCTGTAGTCATAGGATCATAGAGTTGGAAGGGAACACGGAGTCATCTAGCCCATCCCCTGCAATGCAGGAATCTTTTGCCCAACATGGGGCTGGAACCCACGACCCTGAGATTAGGAGTCTCATGCTCTATCGACTGAGCTCTATTCAGTCTGAGCAGTACAGTGGTACCTCGGGTTACAGACGCTTCAAGTTACAGACTCCGCTAACCCAGAAATATTCCCTTGGGTTAAGAACTTTGCTTCAGGATGAGAACAGAAAACGTGCTCCGGCAGTGCAGCGGCAGCGGGAGGCCCCATTATCTAAAATGGTGCTTCAGGTTAAGAACAGTTTCAGGTTAAGAACAGACCTTCAGAACGAATTAAGTTCTTAACTCAAGGTACTACTGTAATGTGTAGGAAAATGCACATACTAGTATAGAATGTGTATAAAAGTCTACATATTAGTAGAAATAACATACCAAAATGTACTATTTTATGGGGAAATGATTTGCAAATATGTGTATATTGGGCAAAACTGAATGCAAAAAAAATGCATTTTATGAAAAATTCAGGCTATGAATTCATGGGGACTTTTTAAAAGGAAAAAATGCAAACTGGTGTAGAAATGTGAATTTAAGATTGGAAAGTGAGAAGTGAACAGAAATGGGAATTTAGATGGGAACAGTAATCTAATCAGGGTGCAGGAATAACCACTCCCCACATTAAATGGGGGGCAGCCTTTGCATGGTCGCACGCAGCCCCCTGGACCCTATGCGGCACCATTAGCGCAGGCTTGGCTTTGCCTTCCCCAGGTGGGATACCTGGAGGTCTCCGCCTACCTCAGCCAGTTGCCCAATCCCACCTGGGGAGGCGTTGCCAAGGTGATCAGGCCAGGTAGGGGGAGGGACCACCCTACCCACACAATATGGGGAAGGATCTTACCTGGGAATCGTCAGTTGGCTCCAGAGCTTCTCCCACCCTACCCACCCTCAGTTAAGACTTCTTTGGCAGGTTAACCTCTTCTCCACATCAAGGTCTCTGTTGAAGGGCCAGAAAGGAATTCTCCTGCATTGGCAGGCTTGCCTTTCCCATAGCAAAACATCACAACTTTGGCGGTATCAGGCCTTGGGTGGAATCCTTTGGTCTATCTTCCCTAAATGGGGGTGAGCGTGTAGCGGTGACTCACGCCCCCTCTTCTCTTTGCGGCGGCGATACCAGGGTTCCCTGTTAAATGGGTTGTTTTGAGGGGAGGCTTTTGCCGTACGTCTGGAGGTTGTCATTGCTCTCCCCTGCAACGGCGGCAAAATGGGGACGGGCTCTCTCTGCTTGAACATATGTTCTCCAGAGCCAGCCCAATCCCCACACACACTGGATAACCCTGATGTTCCCCAGATCCCCGGCGAGGGACTGGGAAGGATAAAAGCCCAGTGCCTGAGCCAAGGTCTACCCATATCTGAAACATAATGAAGTTGTGGTGATTTTAATCTCATAGCACATTGTCTTGAGTCGTTATTCCACACAGGAGCAGCCCAGGGTTTGGGGGACTCCGCCTGTCCATGCAAAGAGAATCTGTGTTGCAGATCCACCAAATTGTAAGCCCTGCCCATCTCACATCAGGCAGGGCAAAAGAAGGGAGCTTCATGGAAGATTCTGAGCTTGTATTGGTTCAAGGGCCCAGAGACCTCCAGTGGCAGGTAGCACAAGGATCCCTGTGTTGTTGATTTCAGTGTGCCTAGCATGCTGTACAATTGCCACCGCTCCAGTCTGAAACAAAACATTTACTTGCATTATCTCCCTTGGGTACAAATGGAGCATTAGCAGGAAACTATAGCTTATGCTGGCCTGCAGCACAGTTTTAAGTTTGGATAGCAGAAAGTTACCCGAACCGAGCTTTATGAGCGAACAGGGAAATTGAAGAACCAGTACACTTTGCATATATGACAAATGGAATGAGCATGATTCTGCCAATTGTGCTTTTAAAACTGATGAATGTCGAGTGGCAAGTGACTATTTTTGAGAAGTGTCTCTTTTCAATCATCATAAATGAAAGAACGCTCATTTTATGGTTTAAGTATATGTGAATTTGTCTGTCAAATCACCTCAGAAATTGCACTTGCAGTTAAAGGCGATGCCTTACTTCATCCAGAAGGGCAATTAATCCTCCCTAGAGCTGCAGTAAAATCTAAGATATTAGTTATTGATTTAAAGTTTGGACATAAACTTCGAAAGGTCAAACCTCAACATCCTAATCCATTACTTGCTAAAAGTGTAATATTTTCCCTTGGTGATATATTCTGTAGCATCAAACTTTTAATATATGTATATCCTAATTTTACTCACCGAGTTGCGGAGTAACAGTAATTCTAAAAAAGTGTTGGATTACAGACCACATTTTTCGATTCTTAAATAGCCTATGACTCCCCATCCCTCATATAGGAATCCACCTGAAAGGCTTCTGTATTTCAACTAACCTCCCTCTGCACTCATAAATTTCTCCTATTCTTTGAGGTGTGCATTATGAACTCTCAAAGCTCTATCTGGGCCCAAGCACAACAGCTTTTGCTGACCAAGCAAATGTTGGGGCTTCCACTGACAGGACTCATTAACTGATTCCTACAGAGTCCACCCACCCCACCCTCTGCTGAAATTAGGCTTGAAAGAATGTCTCTATTACAGCCAATAGAATAGGTTTCTCTGTGTGTTTGGTTATTTTTATTTATTAGATTTGTATACCACCCTTCACGCGATGATTTCAGGGCAATTTACAATGCAAAAATACAAAATGAGAACACAAAATACATAACGAAGCAAAACCAAAAACAAGCCAATAGCCACTCAGCCAAAGGTCAGGTAACAGAGAAACCTTTTTGACTGGTGCCTAAAGATATGCAATGAAGACGCCAAGTGAGCCTCTCTGGGGAGAGCATTCCACAAACAGGGGGCCACTTCAGAAAAGGCCCTTTCTCATGTTGCCACCATCTGGACCTCTCACGGGAGGTGCACAAAGAAGGGCTTCCAATGATAATCTCAGGGTCCGGGTAGGTCCATGTGGTTGCAGGACGCGCTGTGCTGACAACAGTTTCTCTAGTTTGAAAAGGTTCACGTGGACCCCTAAGTAATCTTAGATTCTGGGCTTAATGGGGAGATATAGACAACCATGTGTATTACTTCAGTAGCAGATTGCACAATTAACATTTCTCCACACCCTGCTGTTTCACAACTGCTTCTATGTAGCCTATGAGAACATAGAGGCTGACTTATAATGAGTCAGGCCTTTGGGACATCTAGCTCAGCATTGTCCGCACTGATAGGCAGTGATGCTCCAAGGTTTCGAGGAGGGGACATTCCCAGCCCTACTCGGATATGACAGGGATGGAACCCGGATATGACAGGGAGAGAGCTATAGCCCTACCCCTGATATTCTAGAGCAAGCAAACAAACCACATACCACATAACCACAAAGTTTTCAACCCTGTGTTAGGAAACTGACAAGGAGAACATGATATCACTGGAATGAAGCATCTTGTCCAGAAGCCGACAAGGAGAGGCAGGTCGTTCACAGATCAGAGAAAGAGAGTGAAACGCTTGACTACCTTACAGTTAGTTTCTTTATTAAGGAAAGCAGAACAAAAAACACACAGAGACTTCTAAAGGTTGCACTTGTCTGGACAAAGCAATTGCCTGGACTGGCTTGTAGCTCCTCCTTCACTCCCTAGCCCTCTGTGTCAGGCCTCTGTGTGAGCCAGTGTGGTGTAGTGGTTAAGAGCGGTAGACTCGTAATCTGGTGAACCGGGTTTGCTTCCCCGCTCCTCCACATGCAGCTGCTGGGTGACCTTTGGCTAGTCACACTTCTCTGAAGTCTCTCAGCCCCACTCACCTCACAGAGTGTTTGTTGTGGGGGAGGGAGGGAAAGGAGAATGTTAGCAGCTTTGAGACTCCTTCGGGTAGTGATAAAGCGGGATATCAAATCCAAACTCTTCTTCTTCTTCTTCTTCTCGCTCTGTCTACGCCGAGCTCCAAGGAACCCTCTCTGGGTCTGCCTGACTCTCTGCTTGGCAACATGCAATAAATGCCTCTTTCTGGTAGGGAGGCTGCAGAGAAGCTGTCAGAGTGCCTCTGTGGGAGAACTGCTAAGTCTGACTCCTGTCCCTGCCCTGTGCTGGGGCACCTGCCTGTTTCCTCCTCTTCACCAACCTTCAAGCTCCCAGCCTCCAGTACTTCCCAGCAGTGGCGTAGCGTGGGGGGTGCAGGGGGGCCAGCCGCACCGGGCGCAACATCTGGGGGGCGCGCTCGCATTCGCAGCTCTCTGCCCCTACTAAAATCCATGGGTTAGGGGGCGCAAATTACTTGCCTTGCCCCGGGTGCTGACAACCCACGCTACGCCACTGCTTCCCAGCTCCTCCTCTAGGGTGTGGCTGGTTTCCCACCACCAGGATCAAAATTCTCTCCCTCTGTGCTTTCCGGGGGGGTGGGGCTCTCGGTCGGGCACCTTCCACCACTCCTCCTCATCTAGCCAGTCGCTGATACCTTGAGGAAAAAGATACACATGCAGCATGTGCCATTTCCTGTTCTAAACTCACTTAAATCATAGCATAATTGCCAGAAGTGAAACGGGGCCCATTTCTTCTGCCCTGATAACCAGCACAATTTCCACGGGAAGAAGCAACATTGTTGAAAAGGACAATGCATATTTTTAAGGGGGAAAAATAGTAATAAAATGAGCATCTGTCATGCCCGGCTGGGTACCCCCTGGCTATAAAATGTCTCTGAAAAGGAAGGCTGCTGCAGGCCCCAGCCCCACAGTGTCACGGCATGTGAATGCTACCCTAGATGCTCTCTGCATGGCTGTTCAGTGACCTCCTATGCTGCAGGGCTCTGAAGACCTGCCCTGAGATGTATTTAGCTGCACCACAGAAGGCAGGTAGTTCCATAGACTAGTCACCCCAATAATTTTGGTTAGAGGTAACTTTGGTTTACTTTAGACCAGATGTCCTCCTTTAGATCTACACATATATGTATAGATATAAAAACTGAAGCGAGACCTAACTAAGAGAAGCATTTGGGAAGCTAATTGCCTTGGAACAGCTGTTCAGCTCCTAGCTTCTTGCTCACCGGGGCAAAATTAATCTTCTATTGCTTGTAATAAGCTTCCCTGAATTTCTTTCTTACCCAGGCAAGGAGGGAGGTGATAATTAAATAAGTTTACCCTTCCTTGGGGCACAAAGAAAACGAGAAAGTTAATAAAAGTGCATTTTTATTACCCTGTTTAATTAATTCCAGAGAGCCGATTGACTCAGAGAAGTATTAATAAAACTCTAGGAGAGGCAGAAGTAAGACCCAGTACACATTTCTTAACAGTTTGATCCCAATTTCTCCTTTATGATGAAGGCGTGTTAACTGTCTCCATCACAAAACCAGGCTTACCACTAGTAGAATTAGCCTGAAGTTTGGTAAGTGGCTATTTCCTCCTTCTCTTTTCTTTAACGATATCTCCCGCACCGCTGACAGGTGAGACTCCTTGAAGCATCTTTCAAAGGCGTCTATGAATGGAGGGATTAGAATTCTGCCTTAAGAGTAATCCACCAACATTTGTCACTGTGTGTAGCATACGTCAGCCCTCTCCCCCTGCTAATCTGCCCTTCAGTCCTGATCCAGGGGTCCCCAGTCAGGCTGACCCACTCTGGGTTGATCCAGGGACCACCCACCTTGCCCAGGATCTTCCCCGAAGCAATTTGGGGACAGGAGGTGAAGGGGGAGTTTTATTTATTTGTTTGTTTATGAAATCTACATCCTGCTCTTCATCCATAGATCTCAGGGCAATTCGCAACATAAAAATGCAGTATGTTGTTGTTGTTTAGTCGTGTCCGACTCTTCATGACCCCATGGACCAGAGCACACCAGGCACTTCTGTCTTCCACTGCCTCCTGCAGTTTGGTCAAACTCATGTTGGTAGCTTCGAGAACACTGTCCAACCATCTCTTCCTCTGTCGTCCCCTTCTCCTTGTGCCATCAATCTTTCCCAGCATCAGGGTCTTTTCCAGGGAGTCTTCTCTTCTCATGAGGTGGCCAAAGTCTTGGAGCACCAGCTTCAGGATCTGTCCTTCCAGTGAGCACTCAGGGCTGATTTCCTTCGGAATGGATAGGTTTGATCTTCTTGCAGTCCATGGGACTCTCAAGAGTCTCCTCCAGCATCAATTCTTCTGTGATCAGCCTTCTTTAAAAATGCAATATAAAAACCCACAAAGCACAAAAGAAAAAAGGGGGGGGGACAAACCAACAATCTGCCCTCCCATGTCATGTTTAAAAGTGTATTGGATTTTTATCAGCCAAAGGCCTGCCAGAAGAGGAATATTTTTGCCTGGCACCTAAAGGTGTCTAATGAAGGCACCAGGTAAGCCTCCTTGGGGAGAACCACCACAGAAAAGGCCTGTTTTTGTGTTGACATCCTCAAGGAGGAGGCACACAATGAAGGGCCTCCAGTGATGATCTCAGGGTCCAGGTTGGTTCATATGGAGATAGGTGGTCCTTGAGGCATTGAGGGTATTGCTGGAGTAGGAGATCAAGCATCTCTTCCTCTCCGCCCGCCTTATAAGAGCAGGTGCTCACAAAGAAGCAGCAACCAGGACCATGCAGGGTCCAATGCTTCTGGTTTCCAGCTTCTAAGCAGCAGGATTCAATCCTGCTGCTTCAGGGGGGCAGTAAGGAGGGGTCTGGTGGGAAGTGCCCTCACTACTGGACAAAGAACTCAAACTCCACATTTGCTAAAGTCTTCAATGCATAAACCAAGTTTGGTACATAAGGCAGTGGTCCCAAGGTATAGGAGGTGCAAAGAAGGTTTAGATGCACAAGCACAGACATTGATCCAACAAGTGACTTGCCCCCTGCATCTTCCTTTGAAGAGAAGGGCAGATACAGCTCTTAGTCCCAGGAGTTGGCAAGCAAATGAGTGGGCTGGGCCTGAGAGGTTTGCTCTTACCTCTACCAGTGTCTCAAACTCCTCAGGGATGTCAGAGGTGTCTGCACTAGCTCGGCGTCTGATTTGTACCTTCCATACAAATCAGACGCCGATGCTCCACCACTCTGACAGCCCTAAATCACTGTGGTCCAACCAAACCTCACCTGTAGCGATCCAGGACTGTCTCAATCTGATTTGACTGATGTCTGGATTACTCCAAATAGGCCTGGTTTTGTTCAGGACACAGCCAAATCTGATGGATTGCTCTAGTGTAGCGCAGAGGGTGGAAATTGAAACTCAAGAGAAAGAGAGGATACACAGCTTACAGAAAGAAAACAACTTGGGGTCACTGTTGCTTACTGGAAAGGGGGAAGCCATTCGGTGGGCCTGATTATATGTTTGCATTGCACTGATCTTCCCTGTCCTGGTAAGCAGCCGTGATCCACTTGCCAGGATGCTAGCGTAGCAGCTTTGCTCCATGCAGTGAGTCACTTCTGTCATATTACACAGCTCCACAATCTGTGAAATGTATCAAATGTTAACAAACTCAATCAATAGAAAGCTGAGGTGAGGTAATATGAAGCTAGGGGAGGAAAGAAAGGAACAATTGAAGGTGTGCAGGCCGTAAGCAAAGTTACCCTTTATCCATCTGCCACCCCTGAATGAAACAGTTTGCTGATTGCTTTTCAATCCTTGGTATGTGGCTGCCACAGGTAGCCACCCTTTCCACTTGTGCTGAGCATTTTGAAGGGAGAGATAAACATTTGCCTCGCCCTGAAACTATACAGCTTTTGTTATCGTGATTCCCAAGTAACAGTAAAGAACCTGAAACAATGTGGACATTCATAGGTAATCAGACACTCACATATCCAGTTCCCAGGCATCGGTTACACCAAAACAATGGAACATCAACAAGGGATGGTCGCACCTGTAAATTTCGGTTTCTCTTGGTCTCTCCTCTTCCCAGGCTGGAGTTCAGTTCTCCACATTCCCACAACACTTTGTGATTTTTCTTTGTATACAGAATACTCCTCCCCATGAGAATTCATCAGCATTTCAGGGCTAATGCATCCCAATATACATATTTTTCTGTGCACATTTTTTGCAAGCCAGTTTCCCCCTGATGTAATGCGTTTTGTACATTTTCCACCGATGGATGCATTATTAGGAACACCTTATCCCAGTGTATACACATGACTGGACTGGAGAAATGCACAGCAAAACTCAAAGGAGTACACATTTTGAAGGATGGCTGGCGTTTTGATGCACCTGTTGTTTGGGAAAGAGTGAATTGGGTAGGTTTGCCTGAATTAAAGTTCTCCCTCAGGCCTACCTGTAATATGCAGGCAAAACATCAGAGCTCCGCAGGCAAAGTTGGGTTGGTTCCAAATGGTCCCCACAGAACAACGTTTAGGATTCAGCTAATGAGTTCCATCAGTGGAAACCCTGCACAAGGACTTCCACTTTCAAAACAAGGCTCTTTCCCACCTATGTGCCACCTGAACCCCTGAAATTGGCTCTGAACCCCCCAGAGCAGCATGTGGGGGAAAGGAGGGAAGGATATTTCTGTCCACAAGCCCAAATGGTTGCCCTGATGGAACAAACTACCGGTATTTAGCACCACACTGAATATTGTATAAATAGTGTAATCTGGAGCACAAGTGAGCACAATCTTCTCACCAATACATTGAATATGCTCCAGCTATCCCTGAGAGGGCCTGCCCTATCATTAGGCAAACAGAGGTGGCAGAAGCACAGACCCTACAAATGTCCCTATTTTCCAGGGACGTCCCTCATTTAGAGAAACCATCTTGGCTTCTGATTTGATCCCAGATTCCAGAATGTCCCACTTTTTCTTAGGACGTCCCTATTTTCATCAGATAAAGTTGGAGGGTTTGTAAGTTGGAAGTTGCCCAGTATAGCTGGGGCCACCCAGTCAGGTGGGCAGGGTATAAATAGTAAAATTATTTTTATGGAATGGGACATCCCTATTTTCATCCGAGAAATGTTGGAGGGTATGGAAGCAGAGAGGTGGTAGCAGGAACCCCCTGGCTGTTCTTCCGGAGCCCCACCACTTCCACCATCCCAGGAGGATAGTGTCAGGATGCTGTCAGCGGCTCCGAGCTAATTGCCCAGGAAATTATAAAGGCAAGGAAAAGTTTCTTACAGTCCTTTTTTATTTCAAACTTTACAGAGAGAGGCCATAGAACCCAGCCTCTTGGATAATGGCGTTGTCCCGAGTGAATCTCCACCCACTTCTCTCCCACTGCCTCATTCGTCATCGTCATCACCACCTCCTTTACGGTGCCGCTAAGTACCCTCTGTCTTCAAGTTCTTTGCTCTCCTATTTTTAAGGCTTGCCGGGTTCTGGGACATGGAGGGTCTGGAATGCTTTCTAGTGACAACGTGTCAATCAGCTGCTGCTCTGGCTTTGTTTGCTCCTCTCCCGTAATTTCCCAACTTTCCCCCTCATCTGCCTCTGAGCTGCTACCTCCCTCAATCCCCTGTTGTAAATCTATACTGTCTTCCCCTTCCTCCTCCCTGGGAGGGTCAAGATGGGGCGGCAGTCTCCACCGCTCCTCCTCCGCCCAGTCCCTGACGTCTAGGCCTGGGTGTGCCATGGGCCTCTTCTGTGCCTGCCCCCCCCCAAAAAAAATTAGCCTGCTCCTCTCAGCATTGAAGCAAGATCCAGCTCCTAGTCCAGAGCAGAGGGAGGCCACCATCTTGTCCACTTCAGACAGCAAAACGTTTTGGGCTTGCTCCGTCAAGAACCGCCACTGTTTTCTGATTCTTGTCACTGCCCCTATTTTTCTTCTTGAGGGCAAATTATTATAGTCTTTGTTAGAGTGGCCTAGCTAGGGTTTTCCGTCTTCCCATTCTGCCCTCACTGTCTCATCAGCATGGCGGAAAGTAAACACATCTGGTCTGCCCAGCACTTAAATAACCCTAGTGCAAAAGAGAAGTAAAACTAGGATTGCCATACAGTGGTACCTCGGGTTACAGACGCTTCAGGTTACAGACGCTTCAGGTTACAGACTCCGCTAACCCAGAAATATTACCTCGGGTTAAGAACTTTGCTTCAGGATGAGAACAGAAATTGCACAGCGGTGGCGTGGCAGCAGTGGGAGGCCCCATTAGTTAAAGTGGTACTTCAGGTTAAGAACAGTTTCAGGTTAAGAATGGACCTCCGGAATGAATTAAGTACGTAACCAGAGGTACCACTGTATTTTAAAAAGTAAAAACCACGACACCCCGAAAGCTTTTTACAGGAAGACCCAAAAATCGTTGAGCTTGATTGATCCAGAACAAAGCACTGCCTTTCAGAGATTCCCCCCGGACTTCAATTCCGCCTTCTGATAATGTCCAGGGGAAAAACCAGGATACCCCAATATTAGGAAATTAGGAAACCCCCAAAATTGGGGGGGTTTGTTGAGCCCCCAAACCACAATTTTTTGATTGATTCAGTGCAAAGCACCACCTTTCGGAGATTCTCATGGATGTTGATTCTGCCTTCCGATAGTGTCCAGACGTATGGCAGCCGTAAGTAAAACGAATGAGAGATGACTTGGGTTGGCACGTTACACTGAACAAGCTGTGGATCTAAATTGCAAGCAGAACAAATTGTGAGTGTCCCTGTAGGAGCCAAATTTAGTCGCTGGCATTGCTGCTGCTGCTGCTGCTGTTTGTATCCTGAGAAATGCATTACATAACGTGAAAAACAAAGTGAAGTAGTGGTTGCCAAGTGCTTTGATCTTCTGGAATAAGTCGTGACCTTCTATAATAGGAGACATCTGGCCTCCCTGAGGGTACGTTTCCACAGCAGCTGCCCACACTCTTGATTCAGCAGCAATGGAAAGCATGGGAATCTCCCTCTAAAGCCAGGCAGTTCCTTCCCTCCACCCTGTGGACATGTCTGTGCCATCACGAGAAAGCCAGCTGTGAAGATTTCACAGGATTATATCAGTCTAACAATGGTTCCCACTGGACAAGTGGGCGGGAGAGGGATCAGCATGGGCTGAAGTTCCCAGTGCAAGGGGACTTTAGTGCACACGCTTCCAACCCTTTAAATAAGCATCCTGCAGATGTGACCCAAGACAGCCATGCGCTCACAGTGAGGCAGGAGGTGTTTGTTTTGAGAGCAAAAGATTATTGCACAAAAGAGAGAACAGATGTCATAGTTTCTGTTTGAGCGTTGATTGATCTACGGCCCTCTTTCCAGTGCCCGGCTTGTGACACAGCTCTTCCTCCTCTTCTAGACTCCCCCTAGGACTCAGCTATACAACTGCAAACAAAACGTTTTAAATGTGTTGTAAAGAGCAATATACAAATGTGACACTAGGTGGCGACAGTGAGCTATGCCAAATTCAATGTGTTTTTCAAAACCTTTTTTTAAGCATTTTCACAGAGTTTTTAATATGTGTCTAGATTCCACTCCAGTCTGTCTTTAAAAACTTGACAGGGAAGATGTCATCCCTGCTGGTGGAAAATGAGCTTTGACCGATGTGTTCTTTAGGTTTAAATGGGTGAGATCGTGGGGGGGGGGGGGAGAGAGACATGGAAGAGACAGGATCTGCCACCTGAGGTGAGTCTGACATTGTCTCACATTGCCTCATGGTGGGCCAGCCCAGCTCATATTGTGATTATAATTGTTATTATTTGCAGCTGCACAGCTGAGTCCATGGAAAGCAGAAGTTCCCTTGTGTTTTATTGTACGCATTACAACACTTCTTACAATCCTTGATCTTTAAACCAGGCTAGAACTGAATAGCCCTTCAAACAGGAGACATAGCCACCCTGTGAAGCAGCACACTACGCGTCCTATGAGTCAGGAGGACATCAGATGAAATCAAGGCAGCCTAACCCAGATGAAATTCATAGTTCAGGGCTAAACTACACATTACACTCAGAAGCGGCTTGCCTGACGGGTTGGAGCTGTTGCACTTGCTTCCAGACAGCTGAGTTGCTCCTGTTTGCCAGGAGACATGGGGCCAAGGTGATAGGGATGGTACAGATCCTGCCAATGCATTTGTCAGTCATGCCAATCACCCCACTACCTCCCAGAAAGCTAATGTAGCAGCTTCACCCAATCTGGGAAGCCTCTTCTCGTTGACCCAAGGGTACCAATGTAATTTTTCTCTTTGTAAAAACAGTCAGGTGGTCTATATTTGCAAAAAACGTGGGATGGGGAAGGAGGACTTGCCCATTCTTACGGTGCCACGGCCCCAATCCAAACCGCTCCCCTGGCATAGCTGTCAACTTTTCCCTTTTCTTGTGAGGAATCCTATTCGGAATAAGGGAATTTCCCTTAAAAAAAAGGGAAATGTTGAAAGCTATGTCTCCTGCAGTTGCTACTAGCTATGAAAGGGAAACACTGTGCACATAAATGTTGAAGCTCACAGTTTTCCTCCCCATGACAAGGAGCAAATGAAGAGCTCACTCACATGTCTGTATTACACCTATACGAAGCAGCATATACAATATGCTTACAATTATGGCGGTCTCCTCAAAAATCTTTCAGCAAAAATCTGACGTTATGCAGGATGGGCGGTGGAAACAGAAGGCTTTTTTTTTTCATAGGCCAAGAAATCAGCCCTCGACGCCTTAACCTGAAAGGCAATTTCAGCAAAAAACTGACGTTCTACAATTCACTCAAAAATGGTGCCAAACGATTGCAAATGCTGTCCTGAAAGGTTTGGAAGTTGAAATGGAAGGCCTTTTATCACAGTCAAAAATGGTGCCAAATGGTTGCCTTCTTTTCCCACAGCCAAACCTTACTGGGGAGCATTTGAAATCATTTGGCACCATTTATAGTCAATTGGAGAATGTCAGATTTTTGCTGCAATTGTGACCCTGCGTCTTAGGGATTTTTTTAATAAAAAAAAATTCCGCAGGTTAAGGCGTCGAGGGCGGATTTCTTGGCCTATGATGACAAACTTCTGCCACTGTCACAGTGCAGTGCCTAAGCAACAAGCCTGGAGAAACTGGTCTGAGTTGCCCTGTTTCATCCTAAAAAGTATTTCTGGGTACGTGAACAATATCATTGTCAGGAAAAACAAGGGAGCCTGGAAGATGAATTATGAAACAATGTCAGCTGACAATTCATTTTCGTGAATGGTTATTGCCTATGCCTTTTTGTTTGGATGAAAAATAAAAGCTATGGGTTCTTGGGTGTTTTTTGTTTTTTAAAATCTAACCGCTGTCTTCCAGGGAAAACTTAATAAATAACAACATAATGTTTCAATGCATCAAGAGAGCATTCAAATACCAAGATCCAACAGGATGTGAGGGCTAGGATCCATATGATCTTGGGCTGATTCTGGACGTTCCTAGTGTGGAGGCTGATTGAACATTTTATGGCCTTTAAATATATTTGTGGGAGCAGGAGTTATTGGTTTGTTTTTGTTTTATTATGCATTTTGTGTTCTCATTTTGCATCTTCATGTAAACCTCCTTGGGATCTTTGGATGAAGGGCTGTATACAAATTTTAATAATAATAATTGTAATTTTAGTGATTGTAATACTGAATCAGGATTATAGCAGACCTGCCAAAGAAAGGTTTGATGAGAGGAATGGAATTCAACCTTGTAAAGTTGCCCTGAATAGTGAAATAGCCCAGGTGGGGCTTTAGCTTGGTGTGTGATGCCTCAGCTGGAGAAGTCTCAGGTGAGGGTCAGATGCCTCGTAAAGCTCGTAAAGCCCAGAGTATATAACAGGCCTTTGTCCTGGCTAGGCCGATACTCATAACTTCCTTGGAAGCCTCATTCCTGACCATTGCATGGGTCAACTCTATGATTCTGTGACAAGGAAGCTGACGCTCATCACACCCTTGGAAGCCCCATCCCTAAGCTGGGACGTAGTTATACAGCTGCAAATATAACGTTTTATGTATGTTTTAAGTGCAATATACAAATGTGACACTAGATGGCACTGATGAGCTAATGGCAAGTTCCATGTATATTTTACAAGTTTTTTTTAAGCATTTTTGCAACTTTTTTTTTATATCTGTATAGATCCTCTTCTGGTTGCACTTTGCTGGATCAAAATTCTGGATTATCCAGAATTATGCTTTCAACCTTTGCAGGCCAAATGCTTTTGGAAGCATGGAATCTGCACAGTGACTACTCCAGTTTGTTTGTCCCCAGCATTGGGAATCTGTTGCCTCTGAACATGGAGATTCCATTCACTACCCTGATTTATATATCTTACTAGACCTTCGAGAATCCGTCTAATCCTGAAGCTCTGTCAGCCCAATGGATGCAGTTACTCAGAGATGGGGAAATTTGTCTTGGCTACGTTGGAAGGCAATAAGTCCTTCTGCATGGTGACAGATATCCTACTGCTTCCTCTCGTGCTCCGAAGAGATAAAAGCTGTATAGTTAACACAGAAGCTTCACTTGAAGCAATGAAGAAATTATGAAGGGACCTCTGCTGGGAGCAGCTGCCCACCTGGCTTTCACCATAGCAACAAGTCTTTTTTCTTCTTCACTTATTCAATATTACATTCTAAAGTCTACTGCTTCCCTCATCTTCGCCCAAGAAACAGCAGCAGCAGCAGTGTATGCAACTCTTGTATGAGGCCACCTCAACATGGTGATTTATTCATCCCAGTAATCTATTCATCACAGAAGATTGTCAAATTGCCAGTGCTACGCATAAAAAAACACATGTTAATGGGGCAGGGCAGTTTGTTCTGCTTATGGCTCCGCTGTTTACAGGTCACACATATGAATGGTCTTTGTGGTCTGTGTCATGTGCTGGGCAACTGGTAGACATGACAACAGGTTGTACTTCTGGTTGCCAGGTGATCAGAGAAGATGATGCCACACACCTGCAGTTACTGTGAGATTATCTCCAGTGACAATAATCCACCAGCAGCATACAAATCAATATGGCTAACCTGATCCAAAACACCCACCCACCCCACTCACACACGAAAACAAAGATCACCACAGCCAAGCACAAACAAACAACCACACCCTAGGCCAACCCCAACCTCTCTCACCACCAAAGAAACACAAATGAACAGCACAAGCAACGCTGACACCAAACCCTACATACATTAAGCAAAATAGAAACATCGCCACCCAACCCCCCATCTTCCCCCCTCTACCCCTCCCCCCCAACGTCTCAACAAATGAAACTGATTTGTAAAAATGTTACATGGGAAAAATACAAGAGACATTGCACATGCTTCTGTAAAACAAGAAAATCTTTAATAATAAAAAGAACAAAACAAAAGAATTGCCAGTGCAAGTTTGGGTAAAAGCTCAATGACGTTTGTGTCCAGATTTTCACTTTTTGAAATATGTGACTCACAGTCTGAAAAAAGTTCCCCACCTGCAGTGTTTAATGTATGTGCCAGCCAGCATGACTTCTGAATAAAGTGTAAATCAGATGTCTTAAAACATAAACGTAAAGCAAAAAATGCTTATTCCTAACTCTTAATAGACCACTTCATACACCCAATGAAATAGGATCTCACTCCAGAGGTTTCCTTCTTGAATGTTGGGAAAATGGACGCTTGATGTGCAGAGCTACAACATGCATCAGCAAATGCAAACCCTGAATAGCGAAGCGCAATAAAGATTGGATAGGTATGTGTCACTACGCATTTGCAAAAAGACAGAACAAGAAAACTCTATTTTTTAAAATGTATTTTTTATTGAAGATTTCTTCGTTTGCAAAAGTATGTGCAATGTCTCTTTTTGTTACATTCCTTTTTTAGTCATTATTATTTTATTTAGTTATACCTGTAAATAATTCCCCCCCAAGTACTTTTTATTGCTTTTCTATAACAAAAACAAATAAAACAAACACTCTTACATCTCCAGTGTGTTGTGACGGGGCCAAATCTGGAACTGGGGGAATCTGAAAATCTTTCCCCCAAATCTGAGCAAAACTCAAACTGCTTCCAAAATTCAGTCTCGGCTTCCTGTTGAGTTTGCCACCAACCATAGCTGTCAACTTACAGATTTAAAATAAGGGACAGCAGCCTTGAAAATAAGGGATCAGCAGCCAAAATAAGGGACCTGCAGCCTCACCTGTTCCAGGCACTCCAGTCTTCCTGTCCTCCTGCAATCTGGTCAAACTCATGCTGGTAGCTTCGAGAACACTGTCCAACCAACTTTGTAACCAGAGGTTCAACTGAATAGAATCTGAATCACATGCACCACAAGGCCTATGCAACCTCAACTTAAGATGGCTCCCCGGCCTGGCTTTGCACTGCAAAGTTTGCAGCAGCACGTGCAACAAAATGGCGTCCAGCATTCAAAAAAATCCTCAGCTTGCATTAACTAGCCACACACACACAGCCTCCCCCCCTCCCATGAGATCTCCTTTCTTTCCCCCCCACCATGTGCCCCCGCTCCAGACAGGCCTTTTTGCCGGCAAGGGTGAGTGGGCCGTCGATGACGTATCCATCCGATTCCGATCCAAGCACTCAGCACAGGTATGTTCAACTTCTGAGCCAAAGGCAGAAAGTCCAGCCAGCAGCCAAACGAAGCCTCAAGGAAAACCACCATCACCTCTCCGCTGGGAAGCGCTGAGCAAAGGCAACGCAGCCGATTTGATCAGCACAAGGCATGCAAGCTCCACCCCCCAGCCGTTCTTAGACTTCTTATTGGGTGAGCAACACAGCCAAGCAACACAGTTGGAGCCTCCCTCCTCCCTGGCCGGCAGGGAGGGAGGGAGAGGAGGTGCTTCCTTTGAAATTTAAGGGACATTATTTAAGGGACATTTAAGGGACATCCATCAATAAGGGACAGCAGCAGGGCATGGCGCTGGAATAAGGGACTGTCCCTCCAAATAAGGGACGCTTGACAGCTATGCCACCAACCAGCTATCCTGACCCAATGCATTGAATCAGGAGTCATAGGGTATTGTATTTCCCATGCAGCCCAACAGGAAAGGTCATCGAATCATAGAACTGGAAGGGCTCTAAGGATCATCTAAGTCCCACCCCCTGCAATGCAGGAATATGCAACTGTCTCACACAGGGATTGAACCTGCAACTTTGGCATTATGGGCATCACGCTCTAACCAACTGAGCAATCTGGCCTGCTATCACAAAGCCTCTCTTGTCTACAGAAAATGCTCTCCACCATCACAAGGGTATGTTTGGGAAGAGGAGCATTAAGTAGCAGCAGCTGGACAAACTCCTTGGGGGTGGCAGTTATTGTTCTTACCTTTCTTGGGGAAAGAAAAGTACTGCATGGCTAAATTAAATTGGTTGAGGCAAGCTGCAACAAAGCGAATGTTCCTTCAAGGCAACTTGTCTCGGTTGATGTGTCAGCTTTAGCCAGCAGAGGGCTGTGTTCTCTAACAGCAAGCAAAGAAGCTGAGATTTCCGTTCCGAACTTCATTTTTTCAAAGCATCATTCCTCTCCAACAACTCCTAAGCACGTGGTGTTAACAGAAATAGAGGGAAGGTCTGCTCTTCACAGTCACCTGCCTTTTGCTTATCCTGCCAGAGGGTCGTGTTTTTTTCATCTGTTCAGCTCACCAGAAATCCTCAGAAATAGAAATGGACGGAATTCGGTGCCTCAATATTACAAGCAAACCGTTTGCACTAGCATAACCTTGGGTTAAGAACTTAATTCGTTCCGGAGGTCCATTCTAAACCTGAAACTGTTATTAACCTGAAGCACCACTTTAGCTAATGGGGCTTCCCGCTGTTGCCGCGCAGCCAGAACACGATTTCTGTTCTCATCCTGAAGCAAAGTTCTTAACCCAAGGTAATATTTATGGGTTAGCGGAGTCTGTAACCTGAAGCATCTGTAATCTGAAGCGTCTGTAACCGGAGGTACCACCGTATATCAGCTGGCCAAACAGACATTCCCATTTCCCCTCCCCCCTGGCATACCACTCTGGCAGTTCTTCCAACCTTCCAGGAACCCATTTCTGGGGGAGTAGGACCAAGAGAAGAGGGGGAAATCCCACTGCACAAGCCAAAAACCTTCCACAGGGTTTCCACTGATGGGGTTCATCATCCTGGTATCCATCTGGAATTGATATCCATTCCTGGGAAGAACTGTGTGGGCTTAAGCAGTGGGCATTTTAAGCCTGTTGTTCCCAAGTGGGTGGTACTGCCCCTGGGGGTGATTACCTAGGGGGCACTAAGAAGCAAGGGGGCAGCAGTAGGATGCTACAGGTGTGGATTTCATTCATTCATTCATTTTTTATTTCTTATTTCATAAAAGTTATACACCTCTTGGCTGTAAAAAACAACAACCCTCAAAGTTGTTTACAAAAAATGAAACAGTAAAATTGAGAAAAATTCACAAGCCCACTTTAAAACATACAAAAGTTAAACTACTAAAATAGATTAAAAATTCCTCAACTTTCTGAGCATCTGGGTAGGCTTTTCTTAGGGCTGCCATGTTTCAAAAAGTAAAAACCAGGACACCTCAAAAGTTGTTGAGCTCCTCCACTCCACCTCCTGGACGTCAATTCTGCCTTTGAAATCCCTGTAACGTCTGGACGTATGGCAACCCTGCTTTACTAGATAGGAATGTTTTTTAGCAAGCGCCGAAAAGACTACTGTGAAGACTACTGGTTGTTCTCAATAGGCAGAGAGTTCCGAAGTTCAGGTGTTGCTACTCTGAACGATCGAGTTCTAGCCAATGTGGAATGGGTATTATGTGGCACCTGTAGGAGTACCAGTTCCACTGAATGAATTGGGTGAGCACATGTGGAATAAGACGGTGAGTAAGGGGGTGAATCTATGGGACTACAGGGGCGGTGGCCCAAAAGGGTTTGGGAACCACTGTTTTAAGCCAACAGGGAAAGCAAAAGTGCAACTGATGAACCTGTTCTTCCTTGTCCATCTAAAGCTCCTTGTAAGTCCTTAAACTTGCAAGGTATTTCATGCCTTTTGCCTGTCTTCTTTTTAGGAGTCAACATGGGCCATCTGAAAACATAAAAAGGTAAAGGGACCCCTGACCATTAGGTCCAGTCGTGGCCAACTCTGAGGTTGCGGTGCTCATCTCTCTTTATTGGCTGAGGGAGCCGGCGTACAGCTTCTGGATCACGTGGCCAGCATGACTAAGCCGCTTCTGGCGAACCAGAGCAGCACACGGAAACACCGTTTACCTTCCCGCCGGAGTGGTACCTATTTATCTACTTGCACATGACGTGCTTTCGAAGTGCTATTTTGGCAGGAGCAGGGACCGAGCAACGGGAGCTCACCCCGTCGCAGGGATTCGAACCGCCGACCTTCTGATCGGCAAGTCCTAGGCCCTGTGGTTTAACCCACAGCACCATCCAAAAACATAAGCTTGGTCTATTGCTGGAACATCTAATGGCAAGCAGATGGCACTGTTGTACTTGGTTATCTCAAGGTGTCAGGTCAGAGGTACGGGCGAAATTTATCTGAAGAGTCTCTGTTACTAGCAAAATGTTGACTGATGGGGTGGATGTGTCTGTTTGAATATTCCAAAGACTCATAGGGGAGTCCAGTCACCTCTGTGCATAACCTCTGTAGGATCCAGCAGCGGCTGCCCAGTGTCTGGAGACATGGGCAACTGCATGTCCACACTTATTATTTGGAGTGAGAATAGCAACCACTCACTAAGAGCCAGACTGGATGAGATGACGTTCATGCAATTGGTAATTCTGTCCATGGTAAATAGCAGGTATGGTCTTAATTCAAAGCTGAGGCATGTGTCTGCTAAGTATATTGGAACTATAGTGGAAGCTTTCTTCCAATGCAAATAGCAAAAGAGAAATGGATCTGTGTTGAGATTACAGCTGGGCAGCAAAGAGGGTGGAAGCCCAGTGAATGCTGCAAACAAACAAAAACATGGAGGATTTCTATAAATTCACTGACCCTTCTTTGGTATTTATCTTTCTTGTTTGCAAGTGCGTTTGATCATGACAGATAAGCTGTAGGCAATGGCTTTCGTTATACAATTCGGATTGCAGATTTCCAGTCTGGGTTGGTATGAGCATCAGTGAGTTTGCTGTAGAGTTTGGCAGCCATTTTGTTGTTCCTCATTGGTGAGGGAAGGGATGAATGGATTATCAATGGTGCTGTTGAATGTTGATAGCTGGATGAGCAGAGCTGATGTAATTTATGAATTGCTCTAAATCTGCTTTGCCATTTTTCCAAACCACAAAGATATCTTTTGTGCATCACCACCATGTAAGTCAGGCTTCCTCAACCTCGGCCCTCCAGATGTTTTGAGACTACAACTCCCATCATCCCTGACCACTGGTCCTGCTAGCTAGGGATCATGGGAGTTGTAGGCCAAAAACATCTGGAGGGCTGAGGCTGAGGAAGCCTGATGTAAGTGGTTTCTTAATGGGCTTTGTGAGGGTGTCTTATTCAAGTTTTCCCATGAATACATTTGCATATGGCATGGTAAAGGTAAAAGGTAAAGGACACCTGGATGGTTAAGTCCAGTCAAAGGTGACTATGGGGATGCAGCACTCATCTTGCTTCAGGCCAAGGGAGCCAGTGCTTGTCCACAGAAAGCTTTCCGGGTCATGAGGCCAGCATGACTAAACTGCTTCTGGTGCTCGGAAGACTGTGGCAAGTGCCAGAGCGCACAGAAATGCCATTTACCTTCCTGTCACAGCGGTCCCTATTTATCTACTTGCACTGGTATGCTTTTGAACTGCTAGGTTGGCAGGAGCTGGGACAGAGCAACGGGAGCTCCCCATATTGTGCAGATTCGAACCTCCAACCTTCCAATCTGCAAGCCCAAGAGGCTCAGCGGTTTAGACCATAGCGCCACCCACTCCATTTGGCACAGATGTATATGTAAAACAGGAAGATTGTCTCTTTTTTAATGGAAAATTGCAGCAGACTTTACTTTTACTTCATGCTGAATATTCACCAGTAAAATTTCATATAGGAGTATTATGAGAGTGAAACCCAGTATTCAAAAAATTTGGTTTGTTTTCGTTTTAGTGCAACGTGCTTTGATATTTCTAAGCTCCTGTGGATGTGGGAATGTTGTTTCATTACCAAAATCTGACAGGTGATTCACTTTGGTGCTGAATTCTTCACACTGATAGGCAACGAAAGCACAACTCAGAATACAACACTTGAGATTTGGTTAAAGCAAGGGCTTGTCTTGCACCGACAAGGTTGGTTTTAATTTTTATAGGACATAATGAAAGAAAACAGCCTCATCCATTTCTCTTAAAGTGAGACCCACAACAACTCTGTGGTTGTTGATCTCATTGAATGTTTTGCCCAAGAGCTCTCAGAAGAGTGTTTGCTTCTCAGAAGCAGGACTGGGAGAGAATGTCGACTGGTTCCCATTTCAAGGCAAGCCTACCTAATTCGCAATTCCCAAAGCAAGATGCAAACTGAAACACAGCCAGCCATCAAAGTCCACCATTTCCCACATTACATAGTGCAGTTCTCTGGCCAAGCAATATATCAAAAAATAAAATAAAATAAAATAAAGTGCTGAAATACACATCAATCTTTCTGGTTGGTGAAAGAGTTGTCAAAGATTCTGTTAGCTATGAGAAAAATCACTGATTTTTCATTCTTTTCTTTGAAGCCCCACCTAAGGATCCCACCTTTTGCGGAGTGCTGGTTACAGCCCTGCTTTCAAACTATGCTCTGGGTTAGAATTATTTGTCCCCCGATATCAAATGCCTCAGGCGCTTTTCACCCAAAAATGAGGGTGTTCCAAAAAATGCTGCATCAGAATCTTTTCACACCGTTCTGTATGAATATTCACACAGTGCTGCCCTTAGAGTGAAATTCATTATTCAACACTGGCAGAAGCTTGTTGTTCTAATCAAAACACCCACCATGTGTGCAGTTAGGAGGAAAGCATTCTCTCAGCTTGATTGTTGTTTCAGTGGGAAGTTAATTATGCCCCAACTTTATTTTATTTTTGTGTCTCCAAATGCATGAGAAGAGTTTGCATGTTTTCAGCAGAGTTTTCCTGTTCTTTCCAGACATCTTCCTCTTAAGCATTCAAAGCAAGTTGAGAGAGCAAGAAGGTACATTCTGTCAGGGCTGACATATGTCTGGATTTTCCCGGCCATTACCAGGATTTCAAAGGCAGAATTGATGCCGGCCGGGGCGGGAGCTCAACAATTTTCGGGGTGTTCTGGTTTTTAATTTTTTAAATATGGCAACCCTAATTCTGTGTACAAGGGACGCGGATGGCGCTGTGGGTTAAACCACAGAGCCTAGGGCTTGCCAATCAGAAGGCTGGCGGTTCAAATCCCGCAACGGGGTGAGCTCCCATTGCTTGGTTCCAGCTCCCGCCAACCTAGCAGTTCAAAAGCATGTCAAAGTGCAAGTAGATAAATAAGTACCGCTCTGGCGGGAAGGTAAATGGCGTTTCCTTGCACTGCTCTGGTTCGCCAGAAGCAGCTTAGTCATGCTGGCCACATGACCCGGAAGCTGTACGCCGGCTCCCTCGGCCAATAAAACGAGATGAGCGCCGCAACCCCAGAGTCATCCGCGACTGGACCTAATGGTCAGGGGTCCCTTTACCTTTTAATTCTGTGTGCTGTTTTAGTTTCCTTGGCCTCACCCACACTCAAGTGTTAATCCTGTTTCTGGGCTGTACCAATTCAAATAGCAGTCACGTGACACTGTTACTACTTATTTATCAATGTTCAAGGTTTACCTCCATCTTTCCTATAAAAACTATCTCCAAGATAGTTTACAACAGTCAGCAGTGCTGGGGTTGTTATTGTGTGGGGACAACTGTACTAAACGATGGAGTTATTCTGGCTTAGCAAAGAGCAACAATTATGTAGCTAAGTATAAAAGCTAAGTGAGCTGGGTAAATCAAGGGCCTGTTTCTGGAAAATGAAATGCTTGCTTGTCAGCTTCTAACAGTAGTATCTCTGAGTAGTACCTTGTTCCCAGCGCCAGATTTACAGGTGGTTCCCCTGCACAGGGTGCCAAGCTGAGAGGATGCAAAATTGAGAAGATTCATAATTGTGAAGGCCCATTTTAGGGCACCAAATTTTGGCCTGACTCAGGATGCCATCTTACCAAAGATTGCCAAAGTCCGCCCCTGCTTGTTCCAGACATCAATAGGGAACTCTCTTAACAGATGAAGCTTGTGGTAAGCCCAGGTTTCAAAGCTTGAACTTATCAGCAGAAAAAACCAAGTCTAACTGCAAGTAGAAGAATGCAGGAAATTGGAAAGGGCTTAGCAGGGACAGAGGGAGACGGTGGAAATTCCTCCAAAATGTGTAGTTAAGGTTGCTAATCAAAAGTGATGATTGGTTTATAAAGGTGGGACAAGCTGCGAAGGAATGAGGCTTCAAGCTGCTCGTGTGAAACTATAAAATCATTTGTGTGACCTGTAATCAGGACCTTTTGTCTGCACCATGGATGAGAAGCCATTCTTGTACAAGAATGAAACACTCTTGCTTGGCTGCCTCTTGCCTGATTATGAGCTTCTGCTAGACAACAAACCTCAAAACACTACTCAGCACCAGAGAACCTTTATTTTCTCCTTGATGTTTCTTTTTGTAAAATCGCTTTTGTTGTGTTATTGACGATGTATTCTGACCTTGGAAAAAAAGCAATAAAAAATGTTACTAAAAAAAAAAATATTTTCTCCTTGATGCGGGAACCGAGTCCAGCAATTGGTCCATCTCGCTCAGCGTCGTCAACACCAACTAGCAGTGACTTTTCAAGATTCAATACAGAGGACGTTCCAAGCCCCACTTCTCCTGCAGGCCTTCTCTTCATGGCAGAAGCCTAAGTATCTTTCCCTCACTTCAGCAGTCCCACAGGTAGCTGGCAGCTGAAGAAAAGTCTAAATATTTATAGACCTTCCCTGGCATCTAGTTTTGTGTGTGACCTGAATACTTTGCTTATTTTTGTATGGGTGAATCATCCATCCCGTATACCTCCACCTGCATTTTAATGTGGTAAAACGCAAGTCAAGGTTCACTTGCTCTTGTGTGAATGGCTAGTTCTTAATCATTTCCCTAATTAGTCTGGGAGCACCAATTCTGATAAGATAGGAAAGGTCCCTCAGTATTCAAAAGGGGTCTGGCTTTGTATCATCTTCATCATTCGTACTTAGGCACATCATGTGGGTCCCTGGGATGGCAGGAGGCCTTTAAACGATCTTAAATCTCATCGGACCTCCTTCCTTATCAAGTTTAATTCATCCTCTCATCTTGCTGCCCCCTATTTAGATCTATGGTCTCCCCTAAGAGTTCATAGACCCAGGACTCAGCTACATTAGTAAAATCATAGCATTATAACACTGGGATGCCAGATGGTGCTATAGAGCTGAAACACAATGAAATTTTCCATTGTGAGCTTCCAGCCCCCTCTGTCCCCTAGAGCATTTTCAGAGCTTTTTTAAATAGCTGTGTAGATCCCGCCTGAGAGATTCCACTCCCTCCTAGCCTTGCTGTTCCTCTTTCAGGAAGAAGGGGAGGGGCTGGAAGGAAAGTGAGAAAACAAGTGGTTTGGCGGGAGATGGATGCATCTATGCCATGTGTCAGGGGCTCAGGAACAGAGGCACAGGGGAGAGAGGAAATGGAGAGTGAAGGGGAAGAATCTGAGGGCAACGTAGGGGAGTATGGCAGTGACCCGAGAGATTCCATGAGCTTCTCCAGCGAATCAGAAGATTCCCAGAAGGAGGCGCCGATGGTCAGGGCGAAGGGGGTCCCAGGGGGGACACACCAGAAACAAGGGGCCAGCGGGGACTCCCAAAGCAGCAGCTGGAAATCAGGACCAGCTTCCCCACCAGAGCGTAGTGGGGGGGAAGAGTCCCATGTGTCAGGGTCAGCCTCTTCTCCAGCAGGGAGAGAAGATGAGTCAGGGCTGACCACGCCTCTATCGGAGAGTGGGGGAACGGAGGGGAGGTCAGGTCCAGCCAGCCTCCCCGAATGGGGGAAGCAGTGACAGGAGCAGTGTAACGGTCAGGTGGAAGGTTGCCGGCTGGGCGCGCGCGCCAAGTTCGAATGTACAGGCGCGTGGGACAGCAGAAAACCCGAATTGGGAACCAGGTCCTAAAGCCCGCCGGAGGCAGGGGGAAGACTCAGGGGACTCAGCGTCAGAAGAGTCTAGGAAGGGCGAGACCCCAGCTGACAGGCGGGGCCAGAGGAGGAGAGAGCAAAGGAAGAGGTGGAGCAAGGCTAGAGTCTTAAACTGGTGTATGGGGGGAGGAGATTCAGACGGAGCTTCAGCGGTCTAGAGTTTCAGACGTAGAGCTGCACGCTGTGAAAGTGAAAATGAACTTCAATAAAGACTTTTGTATATAACAACGAACTGGCGTTGGTCCTTTGTGAGCTGGGACCTCGGGCAGCTCTGACACCATGTTTTAGTGCTGGATGTTTTTAACATTGCCATTTCCTGCCAATAAAGTTTCTTTCCACCCAGCAGTCAAAAGGGGTCATAGTGATGTTCAGGTCAATTTTTGGATAATAAGAAAATAATGGAGAAGCTGCAAAGCGATCAGCCTGCATCTTTCGATATAATACTACTCCCCTTTCAACTTTTCTCTTTCCGGCAAGTGGCTGTTGTTAGCTATTTGACATAAGGAGGTGAGAGACCAAAAACAACCTTGACCCAGGAAAGAGGTCATGTTTTCTAAGATGGCATGGTTCCAAAAAATATGGCCCATTTGCTTTTCCTGAACATGCAGATCGTTGCACTATGCTGGGGGGGGGGCCAGATTTTGTATTCTGTGGATGCAGCTAGGGAGAAAGTACTGGCACATATTCATTACTATTTTATTGACAAATCAAAGATATAAAGTAGAGCCGAACAGGAGAGGCCATGACCTCGGGCTCAGAAAGGCACTGCACAGAAAGTTCCTGCAAACGGGAGCTGAGATAAACATCGTCACGTGGTCCTTATATGAAAACATTTCTCAGAAATTGCAGTCAGAATCTAGCTTGTAGCGGGGAATGCGGTACACAAAATAATAAATGAGCAAATAAGGATTCAGCTAGATGCTCTGCTGAAGAAATAATAGAGCAAGTCTGGTCCTTGAAAAGGAAGTTGGCAGTATAGCCATAAACCCTTTTCTTCTTCTTACTGAATGCTAGACCATTAAATGCTTCTGGCCTCATGAGACTACTTTCCCCCTTTATTTTTAATGCCTCTTACTGCTTTACTTCCTTTGCTGTCCGTGGTCACGCATTATTTCTCTGCCTCTCTGGTGCAATCTCATAACACAGTCCCTCCTCCCAACCTCCAATTACTGGTCTGTTTTGAAAATAAAACCCTGACCTCCTTTGAAAAGCTGGAGAACTGACTGGTGTCCTTTAGCTTCTTTCAGTTCCCTTTGTTGCAAGTTGTTTACATTTCTGGCAGCCCGACAGGTATTGATAGCCAGACATGGCAATACAGCACATATCTATATTACGTAATTATAAGGGACGCGGGTGGCGCTGTGGTCTAAACCACTGAGTCTCTTGGGCTTGCCAATCAGAAGGTTGGCGGTTCGAATCCCCACGACGGGGTGAGCTCCCGTTGCTTGGTCCCTGCTCCTGCCAACCTAGCAGTTTGAAAGTACGCCCAAAAGTGCAAGTAGATAAATAGGTACCGCTACAGCGGGAAGGTAAACGGCATTTTCGTGCACTGCTCTGGTTCGCCAGAAGCGGCTTAGTCATGCTGACCACATGACCCGAAAAAACTGTCCACAGACAAATGCTGGCTCCCTCGGCCTGGAAAGCGAGATGAGCGTCGCAACCCGAGGCGTCCGCAGCTGGACTTAACTATCAGGGATCCTTTACCTTTATATTAATTATAGTCTCATCCACATTGGAGTTTGATGTGGATTTGCATCTGCTTGTTATCTGGGTTGTTGCTGGCTTTTTGTGACATCCACAGGGCATCCTTTCCAGGCAGCAACCAATACTTCCCCCCTGGGAAATTTGGATCTTCCCAATCCACAGATCATTGGATAAAGCAAGAAAATCCGCTACAGTGGTACCTCTGGTTGCGAACGGGATCCATTCCAGAGGCCCGTTCACAACATTAAAAGAGCGCAACCAGAAACGGCTTGTCTGCGCACACGCAGGTTGTGCTTCACCACTTCTGCGCATGCACTGACGCCATTTTGCACTTCTGCACATGCGCGAGTGGCAAAACCCGGAAGTAACCCTTTCCAGTATTTCCAGGTCGCCGCGGGACGTAACCTGAAAGAACGTAACATGAAGCGGATGTAACATGATGTATGACTGTGTAACTGTGGATGCCCTGAAGCTCATTGTGTGGGGAGGTGTGTGTTGTTGTTTTTTAACTCGTGTGGGGATATTTTGCTTGGTGCCTTCTAGCCTCACATGCATTTTTTTCCTCCATCAGTCCAAAGGAAAGCATGTAGCCTGCCCTTTTCTGACAGCTGTCGCCAGAAGCACGTCTGCTGTATTTTGAAAATGGAGCTCGTCTTGCACAAAACTGTTGCATTAAAAACAAAAAGTGCTCCTTTAGGAAGGAAAGGAAATCAGGAAGGAAAGAAAGAAGCAGGCTTTCATGTAAGACACCGAAGCCAACTCCAGGGGGCCATGGATGCTTCTGTACCCACAATAATATATTTGTGGGGCTGGGCCCCTGCAAAGGTGAAGCCCTTCATTGCAGGTACTCATAATCTTTGGCGCAAGATGGCACCTATGATATAAGGGACTACAAATCCTTGCCTAGCTTGGAGCGACACACTTTTTTAAAAGAAAGAGAAAGGCTGCTGTTTTGTGCAAATCTGGTAGAGTGAGAAACTTGTTTGTTTGTTTTTTAAAAAAAATTAAATGAAATTAAATTAAAGGTGTATATGCACACAGGTAAACAATTACCTGTAAGTGTACCCACAATGAATTGGTTGTTTCCTTTTAAGTGTTCCAGTTTTGAATGTTTTTCAGAAGCCGAATGTCCAATGTGGCTGTCGGCTATTGTTTCTGAGACACCTGCACCAATCAGAAGCTGTGCCTTGGTTTTCTAACATTTTGGAAGTCAAACGGACTTCCAGAATGGATTAAGTTTGGCACTTTTGCTTTTACTATTTATTTTGCGTTTTTGTTTTTGAAGCTTTTTCAGTTAATTTGTTTTTGTGACTGTGTGGAACCCAGTTTAGCTACTGATTGATTGATTGATTGGTTGGTTGGTTGGTTGGTTGGTTGGTTGGTTGCATGACTGCGAGAATATATAAAAGCCCCCCATCCAAACAATGACCATCATCAGTGCAGGAAAGAATTTTTTTAAAAAAAGAAATCTTATTTATTTAATAGTACAGTACATTGATTATTGCTTTCATTTTATGCATCAATGGTCTTGTTAGTAAAATTCATGTTAAATTGCTGCTTTAGGGGTTGTTTTTAAAAAGTCTGGAACAGATTAATCCGTTTTGCATTACTTTCTATGGGAAAGCGCGTCTTGGTTTTGGAATGCTTTGGTTTTGGAATGGACTTCTGGAGCGGATTAAGTTTGAGAATCAAGGTACCACTGTGTGTGTGTGTGTGCAATTTTTTTTTTTAAGAAAAATTGTACACACACAGTTAAACAAACATCCACACTCATGTCCACTATGGACCTCAGGTTTCTTGAACTTCTGGTGGGCAGGGAAGCATTAACTGAGAGAAGAGGACAAAAACATGCAGCATGAATACATCCCATCAGACACTGTCCACCAGAATTCACAGAAAACATTGGGATGACTTTTGGCGGCATGCACAATGGAAAGGAAATGGGTTGTTTTTTGATGAAACAAACTGGGCAGGAACCAGAAAGAATGGATAAGTTTTGTCTGAGAGTGGAGTCTTCATCTGGATATCTTGTAGTAATGAAGTTCTAAACTGAACCCCAAAATAGCTTGCTTCAGCAGTGTCTGAGGGTTTCATTGCAGCGGTCAGTGCCGGATTTATGTATAGGCTAAGTAGCCTGAAGCCTAGGGCCTCTAAATCTACGAGGCGTCACCAGCCCTTCTTCATCCTGGCCACACCTTCAGCGTCCTGGCCAGACCTCCTTCGTCCTGGCCAGGCCTGTGTCCTTCTCTTATCAACTGCCAGTCCTAAGGGTGGGGGAGTTGGCACTAGACTATGCTCATCTTGTCTGGAAGTTAACCCTCTTTCTTCCTGGTTACTTCCTTCACTGGGAGCTGGCTGCAAACCTTCCCTGGCGGGTGGCTCATTCATGACACGAGGCAAGTTGATGAACAAGTTGATGAAGTTGTGAAGTTACCCAACTCCCCTCCCTCCTTGTGACATCATGATGATGTATCAATGATGGTTCTGGACATGTATTCTGGTAGGGAGGGAAGGTCTTCAAAGAGCTTGTAACCCATGTTCAGGGTTCTTATTCTGTGTGGGGACCTGTTGTGCAACAATGAAGATCGCCGTCTACTGACCACTGTTTTGCTCCTGTATTTGGCTGGAACTTCCTTCTTCTGCTAACTGCAGAGACCCGCAGGGACTTGCACCCCGATGAGCTGGACTGTTGAGTATCCTCGCACCCCAGAACTTTCCATCTCAGAATCCAGAGCCTGTAGGTCCAGAGTCAACAACCAGCTACGCAGCCTTCTCCAGCTCAAGGGTCAGGTCAGTAGTGTTGCGTGCTGCACTTTAATCATTGGGAGAGTGCATGTGGGGGGGCTGGCTGGCACAGATAGACCAAGCAAGCTCTCCCAAGTCTCTTCCATTCCTTCCCTCCTCCTTCGCTTGAACAGACCAAGGCAAGCACATGGGACTGGCACTGGCCTCACCCCTCCCAGGCAGGGAAGTCTTATCTTTCACACTTCACCAGTGCCCTGTTGGTGCCTGCAGCTTGCACTGTAAATTGCTCACTGGCAGAGAATGGCCTTGGGGACCAGGGAAGGCAGCGGTGGGAAGGGATCCTCGAAGGGAACCAGAACTACCTGTAGAAGGCAGGAGGCCAGGCTGCAGCTTGGTAACTGGACCTCATCCCGAGGGAAAATAAGTATAGGGATCAGTTCAGGGTCAGAGGAACTGCGTTTTGCCTTATTTTATATGTGCCCGTGGTGTTTTCCTTTTCTATGTTTTAAGTGCCTTTTGTGTTTAAAATCCTGTTACTTGTAGATGTTGTTGTTGTTTAGTCGTTTAGTCGTGTCCGACTCTTCGTGACCCCATGGACCAGAGCACGCCAGGCACTCCTGTCTTCCACTGCCTTCCGCAGTTTAGTCAAACTCATGCTGGTAGCTTCGAGAACACTGTCCAACCATCTCGTCCTCTGTCGTCCCCTTCTCCTTGTGCCCTCCATCTTTCCCAACACCAGGGTCTTTTCCAGGGAGTCTTCTCTTCTCATGAGGTGGCCAAAGTATTGGAGCCTCAGCTTCACGATTTGTCCTTCCAGTGAGCACTCAGGGCTGATTTCCTTCAGAATGGAGAGGTTTTATCTTCTTGCAGTCCATGGGACTCTCAAGAGTCTCCTCCAGCACCATACTTGTAGAAAGTCAAGAAAATATTTGTTATTTGTTTAAAAGCTCAGTCTGGTGCTGTAACCACAGAGTCCCCCCGCTCTGCCCACTACCAGTGCCTTAAGAAGGGTCCTGGGAGGGGAAAAGCCCAAAAATGTGTAGGTGCCAACCCTCCAGGAGAAACCCAAAGTCAGGGGTTTTCATCTCCAAATCCCAGGAGTCAGCCAGAGTCAGACCCCTCAAAGGCATAGGGAAGTCAGTGAGTGGTGGCAGCTACTGAAGAGTGACAGAAGCCCAAGTTTAATTTTAATTTTTAGATTCTAATCTAAGCATGAGTAAAAGATTTGAAAGTGGTGCTAGCAAGCACAAGAGACAGAGACTCAAAAATGCTATGGTAATGAAGTTAAGACCAATCACTGCTTTCGTGCATCAACCACTCATTGAAGCAACAAGAGCTGGCAGGTCACTCTTTAAATCTGGTGGGCCATTCAGCTGTGAATTGCTGCCTTGATACAGTGAACTGTTTTGGCATTCTCAACGAAATGACCGCTCCCCGCTTAAAACGGGGGGTGCCCTTTGCGTGGACGCACACAGCCCTAGATCTTGAGCGGCCCCATCAGCATAGGCTTGGCTTTGCCTTCCCTCAAGTGGGATACCTGGAGGTCTCTGCCTACCTCAGTCAGTTGTCCAATCCCACCTAGGGGAAGCGTTGCCAAGGAGACCAGGCTAGGTAGGGGAGGGATTACCTGCCCACACAATAGAGGGAGGATCTTACCTGGGAATCCTCACTTGGCTCCAGAGCTTCTCCCACCCTACCCACCCTCAGTTAATGTCTTTTTTTGCAGGTTACCTTTTCTTCATAGGTTTTGCAGGTTAACTTTTCTTCACAGGTATGCGGGTGCTGCTACGTTAAGGTCGCTGTTAAAGGGCCGGAAGGGAATTTCCCTGCATTGGCAGGTTTCGCCTTTCCCGTAGCAAAACGTCACAACTTTGGCGGTATCAGGCCTTGGGCGGAATCCTTTAGTCCATCTTCCTCTTTGCGGCGGCGATACCAGGGTTCCCCGTTAAAGGGGTTTCTGAAGGGAGGCTTTGACCGTACGCCGAAAGGTCGTCATTGCTCTCCCCTGCGGCGGCAGCATAACGGGGGTGGCTATGTCTGCTTGAACATATGTTCTCCGGAGCCGGCCCATCCCCCCCACACACACTGGATAACCCTGATGCTCCCTAGGTCCCCGGCTGGGGACCGGGGAGGGAGAACGCCCAAGGCCTGAGCCAAGGTCTACCCACATTTGAAATTGTGGCCAATTTAATCCCATAGCACGTTGTCTTGAGTCGTTATTCCACATGACGGGGGGGACCGCTCGGGATCTGGGGACTCGGCCTGTTCACACAATTTATTCCTTCTTTTCATCCTCCACAAAGAGATGGGCAGTTCTAAAATCATTTTTGCCACCTCAGTCTAAAGTGCCTAAATAATTGTCAGACACTAGGTGGGACGCATCTTTAAAAGCATCTTAAAAAGCAGAGACATCACCTTGCCAACAAAGGTCCGTATAGTTAAAGCTATGGTTTTCCCAGTAGTGATGTATGGAAGTGAGAGCTGGACCATAAAGAAGACTGATTGCTGAAGAATTGATGCTTTTGAATTGTGGTGCTGGAGGAGACTCTTGAGAGTCCCATGGACTGCAAGAAGATCAAACCTCTCCATTCTTATGGAAATCAGCCCTAAATGCTTACTGGAAGGACAGATCCTGAAGCTGAGGCTCCAATACTTTGGCCACCTCATGAGAAGAGAAGACTTCCTGGAAAAGACCCTGGTGTTGGGAAAGATGGAGGGCACAAGGAGAAGGGGACGACGGAGGACGAGATGGTTGGACAGTGTTCTTGAAGCTCCCACCATGAGTTTGACTAAATTGCTGGAGGCAGTGGAAGACAGAAGTGCCTGGTGTGCTCTGGTCCATGGGGTCACAAAGAGTCAGACACGACTAAACAACAACAACAACAGGTGGGACGCAAAGCACATGCAAAAACCACAGAAGCTGTTTTGGAAAGTTACAGTGCTATCATTGATACCCACAGTCATTTGTACTCTGATGTTAATGGGAAGGGGAAACTAGGCTTCAAGCTAACCATCTTTTGCAGAAAATGGAAGAACTGGAATTTGTGTTTATGCTGCATTTTTGGACCCGTGCGTTGGGTCATTTTCACAAGGTCAGCAAAGCCCTTCAGAAGTCAGACCTTTATGGAGTTCTTGTGCAAGCTTGTACAGTTCACTTCTGAATTTTTTCTTCCAGTCGTGAGGGTGGGGGATTGGGTGGGGCCTCACAAGTGGAGTAGCCTAGAGTCTCTATTAATCGAAATTCAGCCCTGGCAGCAGTGCAGATCCTCTGGCCCACTGAGTCTCCTGATTTACATCATTGGGCCACTTTGGACACGACACACCTACCTGCTCGACACATGATGGTATATGTGATGTCAAATATGGGACAAGTAAACACACGGCTAGGTCAAAGGTGGTTTGCAAAGCTCCTTTCGGATACTTTGGAAGCACAGAAAATCAGTGCATGCTCTCTGGGCAAATGAGAATCCTACCTTCCAGGGTTCTCAGTCATGAAGGAAGCCTCCACAGATAACTGATGCTTCTTGCTGCACAAGGGCACGTTAAATGCACAAAGAGACTATTATTATTATTATTATTATTATTATTATTATTATTATTATTATTATTTTCATATTCATTCCACTTTATATTTTTCCATTTAAAAATCTCTAAGCGGTTTACAAGCTACATTCACACATGAAATAAAATAACACAGAAGAAAATATTTCAGAACAAAGTCAAATAATAAAGGATACATTCAAAGCAAACTAATTAACAGGAAAGGAAACGTTAAAGATTTCAGCATAAAACATTACAGCCGATGTCAACTGCAGAGTGCACATTTAATGCAGCAAAGTTAACAGAAAAACCCCAACATTTCAAAAGAAAACGTTGCTAAAGGAAGTCAGATATAAAATGGACATTTGAAACAGCATATTTAACCAGGGAATCTCAATGGGCTGCAAAGTCTCAGGCCACTTCTCTTCGCTCTTCAAGCAAGTACAGTGGTGCCTCGCAAGACGAAATTAATTCGTTCCGCAAGTCTCTTCGTCTTGCGAGTTTTTCGTCTTGCGATGCACGGTTTCCCATAGGAATGCATTGAAAATCAATTAATGCGTTCCTAGGGAAACCGCCTTCAGACCAGGTCCGGGGACAGTCTGTCCCCGGACCTCTTCTGAAGGCTGGGGGGGGGGACAAGGGCTTTTCTTCCCACCCCCAGCATTTTAAAAAACCCCGGGACAGCGGAGGACTTCTCCGCTGTCCAGGCGATCTTAAAATGCTGGCGGGCGGCATTTTAAAATCGCCCCGGACAGCGGAGGACTTCTCCGCTGTCCGGGGCGATTTAAAAGCCCCTGGGAAGGCAGGCAGGGGGGACAAAGACTTTCGCCCCCTGCCCGCCTTCAGAAGGTGTTCCCGCCCCCAGCCCCACTTCGGAACAGCGTTCCGAAGTGGGCCGGCTGGGGCAGCTGTTCCCGCCCCCCCAGCCCCGCTTCGGAACAGCGTTCCGAAGTGGGGCGGCTGGGGCAGCTGTTCCCGCCCCCCCTCCCCGCTTCGGAACAGCGTTCCGAAGTGGGGCGGCTGGGGCAGCTGTTCCCGCCCCCCCTCCCCGCTTCGGAACAGCGTTCCGAAGTGGGGCGGCTGGGGCAGCTGTTCCCGCCCCCCCTCCCCGCTTCGGAACAGCGTTCCGAAGTGGGGCGGCTGGAGCAGCTGTTCCCGCCCCCCCTCCCCTCTTCGGAACAGTGTTCCGAAGTGGGACGGCTGGGGCAGCTGTTCCCGCCCCCCTCCCCGCTTTGGAACAGCGTTCCGAAGTGGGGCGGCTGGGGCAGCTGTTCCCGCCCCCCCTCCCCGCTTTGGAACAGCGTTTTATTTTATTTTATTTTTTTTAATAAATTTTTATTAGGTTTTCTGCTTTTATAGAAACAAAACACATACATAGAAAAAACACAAGACAAAAACATGTATAAACTCAGCAAATCCCCGTTTCATAACCTTGTTCCCTGACTTCCCCCCACCCCCCCTCGTGCATCCCAATTCCCAAGATTATATCAGCAAGTTGGTATTTCTCCTCTTAACCATCTTATTCGTCTTATTGCCTCTTTTATAATAAAAAATTGATTTTCCTAAGTTGGACTTAAGTTCCCTTCCATCGATTTTTCATTTTGTCCTAATTAATAGTCATATTAACCAAACCTAAAAGTCTTAAGAGTTTTTAAGAATCTCCTCTTCCCTCCCTCCCATCCCCGGTTTTTGTCCCTTCCCAATAGAGATCCAAAGTCGAGATTCTCAGCCTGGGTTCCTCACGTCCGAGGCTTTCAAGTCCCTTTCAGTCCCTCTCCGCCGGTCTTGTTGGTAGTCCTTTATGTCAGTCGTCGAGTCTGGAAAAAGTTCTTTCACCATCAAAGTATATTCTCTTCCCACAAGGAGATTTGGAAGTAACTGCTGAAAAATTTCCACAGAGCCTGTGTCTTCAGAATCAAAGTCCAAACGGAGGCCCCAATCGTATTTCTTTATTTTAAGTTCCTGTGTTCCATATTGTCCCGGGACCTCCTCCTTCTTCTTCTGTGTCTTTCGCAGACTTGTGGTAGATATGTTCCCAGAGTCTCCTTGCTTGTGTTCCACAGATGTCAACTTTTGGTTGTTGCTTCCCAAGGTTACTTCTTCTTTTTCTTGTTGTTTAGTCTCTTCCACCTCTGTAGATATTGTTTCCCATTCAGCTGTGGATTCTTTCTCATTCAGGTCCTCAATACAGAGAGCAGAGTTGCCTGTTCCCAAGGTCATAGTCACAAGTTGTTTATTCATGGCCAAACTCTGCTCTTGTAAGATTCCCACCAATTGAAACATCCTTTCGATTTCCACTAGTAACTTTCCTTCCACAGCCATTGTATCCATTGTAGTTTCACAAAATTCCCCCTAGGGGGAATCTGGTTACTTATTAGTCTTTTCTCCAACAGTCCTTTGACTGATTATTATTACTTTGTTTCCAACAATTTTAGCTCAATTATAACTCGTCTTAGTCCAGAGGGATCTTAGATAGCGATTTTTCCACTTTAAACCGCCCGTTTGACAGCTTTGACAGCTGTCAAACTCTGCAGTTCTTACACAGGCACAAAGGCAGGACGTTCCCGAGCCCGGGAGGGGGGTTGTTTAAAACAAAAAGAAGGTTTCCAAAACTCCACTCTCCAGCCCAAAATTTCCTTTTGCTAAATCTTGAAAGTTAGTATCCTTTTTAACTCACCCCACCAAGGGTAGGCTCTCCAGCTTAGCTCTTATGTCGTTGCTTAGATCTTCTGCAAGGGGGGGGGGTGCGGACTTCCTTTTAGCACACCCCCCGGTCGTCTCCAATTCAGGGTAAATTTTTTAAAGTCCCAATCCGTCTTACTCACGGGTGATTCTTTCAGTCCAAATTTTCAAGGAAGGAAGTCAGCGCTCTCTGGTCATGGCTCGCAGCTTCGCTCCACCGAGGTAGCGATCGACTCTCAGTGCCACGCCACCCCCGTATCCTCTCCGCAGCCTTTAAAAAGGCTCTTCGTGGATCAGGGGGGGCGCTTAAGGCACCCGCCGAGTCTTCAGTCCGCAGGCTTCCGCGCCTGCGGTTTTTAAGGGTCCCCGCGTCGCCGGCGCGGCAAAGACCCGTCCTCGGTAGAGCCGATTCCCTCCGCAGCTCGGAGGGAATCCGCCATTTCCAGATCGCATCAACCCGGAAGTCCTCCGGAACAGCGTTTTAAAATGCTGGGGGTCGGCAGCGAACGCTTCGCTCCCGACCCCCAGCATTTTAAAATCTCCCCGGGACACGGGGAGATTTTAAAATGCTCCCGACTTCTCTGCTGTCCCGGGGAGATTTTAAAATGCTGGGGGTCGGCAGCGAACGCTTCGCTCCCGCCCGCCAGCATTTTTAGATCGCCCGGGGCAGGCGGGGGGGAGCAAAGACTTTTGCCCCCCGCCGGCCTTCAGAAGAGGTCCTCTTCTGAAGGCCGGCTGTGGGCGAAAGTCTTTGCTCCCGACCGCCAGCATTTCCCTATGGGCTTTCGTCTTGCCATGCAAGCCCATAGGGAAATTCGTCTTGCGAAGCGCCTCCAAAACAGAAAACCCTTTCGTCTTGCGGGTTTTCCGTCTTGCGAGGCATTCGTCTTGCGGGGTACCACTGTATTGGGCTGTGCATTCTAAAGGAGATGCTTTTCAAGGAAGATTCCAGTTGCAGAGTAACGCTCTTCCACATTTCTCATTCATTTCAATGTAACTTATGCAGGAAAACCATTATTTTGAATGAAGCCCATTAGTATTATTATTTTTTGGCCATGGCAGGAAAAAAATAGATCCAGTTGAAATGAACTGTGCTGCAAAAATAATATTCTTGAAGGCAGAAACTCATTCGGCTGAAATGCTATGCTGCTGTTATGTAAAGCCGACTCAAAGGGCATATTAGCAAAACGAATCTTTTCTGCCTCCTTTTTGAAATGGAAGAATGATAAGGAGAGAGACTGAAATGATAAATAGCTGCGTGGAAATAAGCCACAGGTTGTGATCAAGACAAGCAATTGAAAGCTCATGTTTTCAACCGCCAAATTGCTCATGGCTAAGATGTTTTTTCTTTTGCTGCAATCGTTCGTGCTTTTTAAAAAGGGGGGGGGGGAGAGAGAGAGAGAGAGAGAGAGAGAGAGAGAGAGAGAGAGAGAGAGAGAGAGAGAACAGGAATTTTTCTTCTCCATCATTGTAGTGGTTTGGAGTTACTCGTGCGTAAACTGTCCCCTTTTGGAGCTTGGCTGCCTGGGTTAAACCGTCCTGACTGCACAGCCCATCTCAGCGTGGCTGCCTCAGTCGCTCGCAGAGTCTGTCTGTGGGCGTTTCTTAAACCGTTGCCAGCATAAGAGTTGTTTGACTCCCAATCGTCTCCGCCTCTCATTGCGCGGGAGTCTCCTGCGCAAGGAGGGCGTGGGTAGTGGAGGACCAGGGCTCTCCTCACTGACTTCCAAGGAAGAATCCCGGAGCCCTTCCACCTCTTCTCCCATCTGCTCTCCTGGCTCCTGGGTGTTACGCTGATTTCCTTCCCCCTCCATCAAGCTGCGTCTCCCCCTAGTGCTTGTTCCTTCCCCTGCAGAATCAGAGAGCCTCTCCTTAGCCTGTTGCTCTGATGTCAGTTTCCTGACAATCATCCACAAGAGCAATGGCTTTTTCCCTACAGGGAAACTGATGTGCAATAATGCACCAAAGAGGTGCATCTTTTCACATCTCTTTCCTATACAGTGGTACCTTGGTACTCAAACAACTTGGAACCCAAACACTGCAAATCTGGAAGTGTGTGTTCCAGTTTGTGAACTTTTTTCAGAAGCCAAACATACTCCGTTTTGAGTGCCACACTTCTGTTTTGAGTGTTATGCTGAGGTCTGTCTGTTTTTGCTATTTATTTTGCGTTTTTGTTTTTGCAGCTGTTTGTTTTTGTTTTTGTGACTGTGTGGAACCCAGTTCAGCTACTGATTGACTAATTGTGTGACTACAGTACATTGTTTATTGCTTTCATTTTATGGATCAATGGTCTCGTTAGATAGTAAAATTCATGTTAAATTGCTGTTTGTGGGGTTGTTTTTAAAAGTGGAACGGATTAATCCATTTTGCATTACTTTCTATGGAAAAGCATGCCTTGGTTTTGGAACGCTTTGGTTTTGGAATGGACTTCCAGAACGGATTAAGTTTGAGAACCAAGGTACCACTGTATTGAAGAGGGAAAGACACTCAGATGAATTCTGGCACAGACAAATTATCTGACTGCTTAATTCACTGCAATGCCTTGTGGTGATGTTCAATAATATGCATTGGGTTTAACAAGGAAGAGACCAAGATGGAGTTGGCATAGCAGAGTGACCCCCCCCCCAAAAAAAAAAACCACCACACAAAACCAAGGTACAATTCATTGTTTTCTTTTTCTTTTTAAGGATACTTTTATTGCTACCATCATCAGACAAAAGGACAAACCTGCCCTTTTGGGAGGGGAGGGGGGTGAAGCCAAGGAGGGCACCCCCCCCCATTTGCAGAGGAATCCAGCCCCATGGGGCACAGCACAGTAGCCGAGAGGGTCTCTGTGGGTCAGCAGGGACTGAGGGCAGCTGCGTCCATCATTGAGGAGAGGGCAAGGAGTGGGGCATGGGCACGCCCAGGTAGAGAAAGAGGGTGGACCCCTGCCAATTCCTCAACCTCTCCTCTCCCCACTGGGTGGAGGGGCAAAGATCAAGGAGGTGGGTCAAGCAGCTGAGATAGACAACCCCCCCTTCCCTTAGGCAGGGCCAGAGGAGGAGGAACATTGGGTGGCAGTGCTTGCATGGGGGGGAGGCAAGAGATCAGAGGGAGGGATCACCGCTTCTGTTGCTTTATGGTGTTTACATGTTTTATAAAAAATAATAATTGCATTGCTAAATTATGATTTGATTCTGTTGTTAGTTTCCTCAAGCTTATTGTGAGGAAAGGGAAATACAAATCGGTGATATTCAACATTAGTCAGAGCAGACCCACTGAAATTCGTTGGCATAAGTCTACTCTGAATATGACTTAGTATTCCTTCAAGACACTATGGTAATTATTTTTATTCTTTTTAAGAATGAGGGAGAGTCCTCCAGTGGTGTAGCGTGGGTTGCCAGCACCCGGGGTGGGTAAGCCACCGACACCACCAGAGGGGGAAGCTGACTGGTGCCAATGCAGGACTTGGTGGGTGAATCCTCCACAGAGAGAAGCACCGGGCTGGGCTGGGCCGTTGTCACCCCTTGCCTGCCTTCCTTGGTCTGCACCTTTGCCAGGGCAGCGATCCTTGTGGAAGCTGGCGCCTGAAAAGGAATGCAGAAGGAAGAGAGGTTTCCACAACTCCAAAATTCATTTGCTTCTATGCACTGACAATTTTCTTCATCAACTTTTAGTTCTCGTCCTTAAAAAAAAAAGTCCTGGAGATGTGGACAGTATTGCAATGGTGAATTTTCTTGTGCTCATTTTATTTCCCAGCAAAAGGATCTCCACTGCACTATCCTAAACTATCCTTGAGAGCCTGAAAGCTAGAAAACACTAGCAATAAATCAAGCTGGAACGCTGTTGAAAATTGTATATCTGGTGGAAAGGAGGAGCAGGTAAGCTGCTGCTCACTGTTCTGTTCTTAGGAACAGCCATTTCAAATATCATCATGATAATGTATCATCACATGGAATTGGGAAGGCAATTTTCTGTAACTGCTACAGATCTTTGATGAGCAATGAACTCTGATAAGCAGTGAACTTCACAAAGAGTTTCAAAATGTATGTGTGTGCATGCATGTGCGTACACAAGCATTAGGCTTCGGAAAAAGAGAAGCTGAAGGGACACGGGTGGCGCTGTGGTCTAAACCATAGAGCCTAGGGCTTGCTGATCAGAAGGTCGGCGGTTCAAATCCCCACAAAAGGGTGAGCTCCCATTGCTTGGTCCCAGCTCCTTCCAACCTAGCAGTTCGAAAGCACATCAAAGTGCAAGTAGATAAATAGGTACCATTTTGGCGGGAAGGTAAACAGCATTTCTGTGCACTGTTCTGGTTCGCCAGAAGCAGCTTAGTCATGCTGGCCACATGACATGGAAAAACTGTCTGAGGACAAACGTCAACTCCCTCAGTTAGTAAAGCAAGATGAGCGCCGCAACCCCAGAGTCATCCACAACTGGACTTAACCATCAAGGGTCACTTTACCTTTAAAGAGAAGCTGGGTGAGCAGTTTTCAAAGGAGAGTGGAGTTGCAATTTTCCTAAGCCCTCAGCGACAAGACGGTTTGAGCACATTGCACTGTTCCTGGTCCGACTGCACTGGCTGCCAATTAGCTTCTGGGCTGAATTTAGAGGGTTGGTTTCCACCTATAAAGTCTTAAATGGCTCGGGACCACAATACCTGAAGAACTGCCTCTCCCCATATAAACCATCCTGGACTCTGCAATCATCAGAGGTCCTTCATCATCTGCCTTTTCCACATGAGGTCCAGAGGGTGGCAACATGAGAACGGGCCTTCTCTGTAGTAGCTCCCCATTTGTGGAATTCACTCTCCAGGGTGGTTCGCCTGGCACCTTCTTTTAGGTACCAGACGAAAACACTCCTCTTCAACCAGCCCTTTGGCTGATTAATATTCTACAGCCTTTTTTAATGTTTGTGTGGGAAGGCGAGGGTTATTGTTTTGTTGTCCTGGTTTACTTCCTTACTTGCTTTTCTCCTCTACAGTGGTACCTCGGGTTAAGTACTTAATTCGTTCTGGAGGTCCGTTCTTAACCTGAAACTGTGCTTAACCTGAAGCACCACTTTAGCTAATGGGGCCTCCTGCTGCTGCTGTGCCGCCGGAGCACGATTTCTGTTCTCATCCTGAAGCAAAGTTCTTAACCTGAGGTACTATTTCTGGGTTAGTGGAGTCTGTAACCTGAAGCATATGTAACCTGAAGCATATGTAACCCGAGGTACCACTGTATTTTATTCTGTGAACCTCCTTGAGAGCTTATGATGAAGGGTGGTGTATAAATCTAATAAACAAACAAACTGGAGACAGCAAAATCCTCTATTAAAAATATGGAAGCCTTTGCCAATCAAAGGTAAGACTAGAAGTGGAGCCAACAGGGACACTGGGAGGCAGGGGCAGTGCCTGCCAAAACCCACAACCCTTACATGACTTATTTAAGCCCAGTTCTCATAAGACCTGAAAAAGACAATGCACTCTCCACAACCTCATCTCTTTTGCCGATATACCCACACTTGCTTTCCGCTGTCTAGTGATATGCAACTCAAAGAGGGAGCCAAAGTGTTCTGTGATTTGTTGCAGTAAGAATAACGGTTCTCTGTGATGCTCTCTAAGCGAAAGAAGCCCAGAGCAGTGCCATTTTGTTATGTGAACATTGCCGAGGAGTTAGAAATAGTACCGTTCCATAGTTTCATACTGCAGTTCCTTTCTAAAGTTTGCAGCTGTGAATGTTACACTCAGGAGTCATAATTTCAGCAGCTAACACTAGTGCACTGTTTTGTTTTGTCCTGCCCACTCATTGGAGGAAAATGAACTGCCGGAATAGGGTCTACCAAAACTCTATTGTGGTCTTGAAGAGTGACTAACACCAGCTGCGGTCTTAGCATACCCGAAGTACAACTATTTGTGCAGAGAAACATAGCTCATGGTGAATGCGTCAGAGGTGTTTTTCCTTTCTGCTGCTTTCATTTCATGACTCTGTATGGAAAATTCCAAGTTTAATTAAGTTGCCCTCATGAAAAAGACAGGCTTGAATCAGACCGTTTGCTGCACATAATTCAATTCCTCAATCTTTGATTTCCAAAGAGCCCCGGTGTGATTAATTTATACTACTGCACAAGCACACTGTTTTGCTGCTATTTCTTTTTAATTCAATGAGCATCCTAAACAATGAAGCACTCCATCCAACAGCTACTAGCCACAGGGCAATGAGTATTATCAGAAGATTTCCCGTAAAGTTACCATTTGAGCCAAGATCAGGCAACAACAAAACAAACAAGCCCAAAAACATGGGGGAAATTTGCTTAGGCCTCTAACTTCATCCTAAGAGATTTGAAGTTCAATAATTGCACACAAGCCTAACAAGATTTACATCTTAGATGGACAAAGTTCATGGTTCTGTGAATGCTTAGTTACATTTTCTGATTGAAGCTCAAGGCAACAGAGTTGGTGTCCCTCTGTTTGTTCTGCCTCACACCCAACATATACAGACCAGCTCTTATGTACAGTGGTACCTCGGGTTACATACGCTTCAGGTTACATACACTTCAGGTTACAAACTCCGCTAACCCAGAAATAGTGCTTCAGGTTAAGAACTTTGCTTCAGCATAAGAATAGAAATCGTGCTCTGGCAGCACGACAGCAGCAGGAGGCCCCATTAGCTAAAGTGGTGCTTCAGGTTAAGAACAGTTTCAGGTTAAGAATGGACCTCCGGAATGAACTAAGTACTTAACCCGAGGTACCACTGTACAAGCAAGAAAGAGATCTTCATTTCATCGAGAAACAGCACAAGCTTGGCAACAGCCTCTGAGTTGAGGAGTCATGATTCAGGAGTTCAGGAATCAAGCGAGATGTTCGGAACTGGACAGAAGCAATGAAGATGTCCCTACAGTCTCCAAGCCCTCCCAGCAAGCTTTTGAAGATGAGTCATGATGCGCTCACTCGTGAGACTCACTCGCTTTGTGGAAAAGCCAGGATTGCAAATCATGCTCCTCTGGAGTGGGTGGGTGTGTTCCTATCTGAGGAGGCAACAACAACTGGTTTTCCTGCCTCAAACCACCGATGGATGCTACTGATGCAAAACAAGTTGGATACCACCCAAAGCTCTTGTAATCCAAAGCTTTTTGATTTACTTGTGCTATATTCAGCTATGACACTTCTACATTTTAGTTCTTTATTTCCACTGTGGAGTTTAGGTTTCTTTCTCTAAGAAGGAAGGTTTTTTACTTTGGTTTTTTTTTACTCGTTGAAGGGAATGTCTACCCCAATTCCCAGATGTTTTATGGGAAAAGTTTGGAAACCAAAACTTAATTCTTAAAAAGTTTTAAAAAATCAGTAGTCAATGGCAGAAAGATGTGTAGAAAATGAGCAATCAAACATGGGGTCAAACCACAGCACCCAGTAATGCAAATGTGGATACTGCTCGCTTTCCCTTTGCCTTGTGTTATGTGGTTACCAGCCTTGAGTAGGGAGCAGGTGGTGCTGTGGTCTAAAACGCCGAGCCCCTTGAGCTTACCTGTTGTAAGGTCGGCGGTTTGAATCTGTGCAACGGGGTGAGTTCCCATTGCTCTGTCCCAGCTCCTGCCAACCTTGGAGTTTGAAAGCACACCAGTGCAAGTAGATAAACAGGTATCACTGCGGCAGGAAGATAAATGGCATTTCCATGTGCTCTGGCTTCCATCATGGTGTCCCGTTGCACCAGAAGTGGTTTAGTCATGCTGGCCACATGACCCAGAAAGCTGTCTGTGGACAAACACCCTTGGTCTGAAAGTGGAGATGAGCGCTGCACCTCATAGACAAATTCGACTGGACTTAACTGTCCAGGGATCCTTTACCTTTACTACCAGCCCTGACCTTAACGCTATACAGGGAGAGAGAGGGGGTATAATTTGAAAATATCACTAGGAGCTTAGGTGATATTTTCTGTGTTCCTTTTGTAAGTAACAACATATGATTAGGTAGTTGCTTGGAAAGGTTACTTTCATTTCATGCCGCAACAGAGGATTGTGCTTGATAAAGGTAATCATACCAGAGTTATTTACTCACAGAGCACTGCAAACTTTTTATTAAAAAAATGGATTATGTGTCCTCCTTATATTCCACGTATAGTATCAGTGGCGAGCAGTCATGGACACAAACTAGTTAAAAGGCTAAAGAAATGGCTAATTTTTAACTTTCATTGTTTTTTCTCCAGCTCTTAAGTGTTTGACTTTTACTAGTTAAAAAAGATTAATTTACAGTTTTTTAATAGTGTAAGTTAAATAACACCCAAATCTGAAATCCGCTTTTCTCTGAGTTTTTCCTGACAGTTGCACAATCTAAGTTTTTTGACTTATACTTTTTAAACCTGCAAGTTAATCTTCATGGAACCAGTTAATCTACATGGAACCATACATGCAAATTACATGGGGCTGAGGCAGTTTCGGGAACCCATCAATATACAGTGGTACCTCTGATTATGAACTTAATTCGTTCCGGAGGTCTGTTCTCAACCTGAAACTGTTCTTAACCTAAGGTACCACTTTAACTAATGGGGCCTCCCACTGCTGCCCCGCTGCCACCGCACAATTTCTGTTCTCATCCTGAAGTAAAGTTCTTAACCCAAGGTACTATTTCTGAGTTAGCAGAGTCTGTAACCTGAAGTGTTTGTAACTCAAAGCGTTTGTAATCCAAGGTACCACTGTATATTTTTTTAGGGGGCCGGACCTCCTCAATGTTTAGAAGATGTTTGGCTCCACCCCCTGGCTCCTTGTCGCATTGCGTGTGCAACCTCAGGATGTTGGGCCCCCTCAATCAACATGGAATAGCTGTTGCTAGCCTGTTGCCCTCCAATTGATTTGGTCTACAGTTCCCAACCATCCCAGCTGTGCTGGCTGGGGCTGAAACATCTGGAGAGCAACAAGTTGTTGAAGGCTGGCATGAAGCAATGGTCTTTCTTCATTGAAGACTTCTTGTTTGAGAGGCAGAGTGGCGTCTCCCTATGAGATATGGTCTTTTAAGAATTACAAGTCCTAAAGTTCATGCCGATATTTTCTGTGCCCATGCTAGAGTCAAGAGAAAAGCCAATTGGCTGCAGGAGAGGGAATAAACACACATCTCAGTTGCTGAATTCACAGGACCTCGTAAGATGTGAGTAAACTATCCTTAATGTACAAGTTTATGAGATATTTATACCAGTGGGATTTTATGTTTAACATTATTGCAGAATTCTGGCTGTTTTTCGAGCAGTGATCAGTTTCTTGAAACAACAATTCTTGTTTAATATGAAGGTGCATGCATCATACTTTGTTCCCAAAATAAATGTGTATATCAAGAATAGCATTAAAAGTGCCTCTTTGCATGGCATAAAAGTGCCCTTTGAGTTCAACCCATGAAAACTGGTCTTTAAAAAATGGTCTGTGCCACCTCCTGGCTCAGGCATCCTTGCCCCTAAAGCTACCCCGTCCAAAGTTGTCTCCCTGGCTAGACTGATGATGGTGGTCTTAGACTTCCCCCAGGCTTTGGAAGCTAGGGAGTTTCAGCATTCATGCTGTCTCAAACAGCTACGGGCATTATGACAGCCATGGGGCTACCCCATATATATGAGAGTCAACCCACCAGTTACAACAGTCAGCCAACTGTGTATTATAAGGGAGCAATGCAATACTCAAAAAAACTGTTGTACAGCAAACCGATGTATATGAGGCAAGCATAAATTCACCGTATTTTTCGTCCCATAGGACGCACCGGCCCATAGGACGCACCAAGTTTTTTGGGGGGGAAATAAAGGAAAAAATTTTTCCCTTTATTTCCCCCCCCAAAACCAGGTTGGGGAATCCAAACCAGGTCCCGGGAACAGCAGGATGACGGCGCTGTGCCTCCCCGCTGTCCCCCGAGCTTGTGGGGCTGCCCGATGTCTGCCGAAGCGCGAGGCGCTCTGCTTCAGGGCGCCCCGCGCGCCAGGCAGCAGGCTGCTATCTGCACCTAGGGAGCCCTGCGGGAACTCCCGCGGGCTCCCCAGACTTGCTGATAGCTTGCTGAAGCCTGAAGAGCGAGAGGGGTCTGTGCGCACCGACCCCTCTCGCTCTCCAAGCTTCAGCGAAAGCCTGCATTCGCCCCATAGGACGCACCCAGATTTCCCCTTCATTTTTGGAGGGGGGAAAAGTGCGTCCTATAGGGCGAAAAATACGGTATATCAAATCAAACCTCTGGTCAACAGTGAGACTGCTCCTGGATGAGCCAGCCTAAGCCTGGCAGAGGGAAAGCAAGTCTTTAAAATAGGGTCTGAGTTACATCACCCTTTTGGTCTGTCTGTAGTGTAGTGGCAAAGTTAGAAGAGGGCAAAGACCCATCATGACAGTCAGACACCAGACTTCCGCACAGCTGTGCCCTCTTGTAAGATTATTCAATAAAACTGAGCTTTCTGTCTCTTTGTTTGGAGTTCTGTTGAGCAATGGGTGCAGGATGACGTACGTAGTTTTGAGATTCAGCAAGAAGGCAATGACAGGGAGAGCAAAAGGTTTAGCGGCTGCATTTGCAGAGAATAAATTACAGCGTGTGGACTCAGAGCAGAAGGGGATGTTTGGGGGGGGGGTTGCAGAGCAAAGTAAAGCAGTTTTTAAGAGTTTCAACAATGCAGCTTTAGAATAGTGGCTGTTTCGCTCACAATATTTTCCCTGCCAATTTTTCTTCCAAAGTCGTTGCGAGTCAGCAAGGGACATTACTCCAAGCTGGAGGGGGGGGGGCAACCTGTGGCCTTTCAAAAGTTGTTGGACTAAAGTTCCCAGCATCCCTCACCCTTTGTGATGCTGGCTGGGGCCCGTTGCAGAGGAAGTCCCGCAATGCCACCCCTGCTTTGATCAGTGGTTTCTTTGCGAAAGCAAAAATTGTACAAGACTCGAGAGACCCTTTGCAACCTGTGCTCTGCATTACACAGTTAACATTAAAACCGAATGCCAAGTTAGCAATCACTTTCTCATCTAGCGAGGTGAGGATTAGTCAGCGAGGCAAATCACGCAGAGTGGCCTCCAAATCTGACCTTTCGTGTAAGTCATTCCGTTTATCTTCATTAAATCTAACCTTTCAAAAGCAAATCTTCATTATGGGCTACACTTCTGAACAGAGATGTGCTACGGAGATGTCTGAGCTTTAGCGGGCAATCCTATGGCAAGATCTCCTGGGATGGGCAGCTTAGGATGCAGCGGATCTCTGGATCCGCTGGCTGATTCCCCACCCGTGGTTCAGCCAAAGATAACATCAGCATGACTTATTCATCCTGGCTCCGCTATTTGAGCTGCATCTGGATGAGCTGAGTCCAGTTTAATTCCCCCAAAAGGGGTAATCCAGAAGTGTGGCAGGTGCGAGACCAAAGAGGGGGAACTTAGGCTGTATCCTAAGTCTGTTCGGTTCAGTCACACGACCTGGCAACCTGGCGTAGAACACTATGGTAAAGACTGGTTTTCCATCTTCCAGGCTTAGGCAGAGAAGCAGCCCCTGCTGCTCAACAGGGCTTAAATCTGATGTAGCTTTACCCCGTCTTAATTTACACCAGCTTGCTTCACATCAGCTTCTTGTGTGTAGAATTGTTCCCTTAGAGTGTGTACTGCTGAACATCTCAGCTGAGAGTGAAGGCTCTCCTATTTCTGCCAGTGTTTGCTGGGCTTCCTGACCTGAATGTATTCTGTGTTACTTATTCAAGTCTGCTCAGGTTTCTGTGATGGATCTTTTACTATTTGATGTAATACAGCTGAAGTTACATTTGATGCCTGGATGTATTTAATCCTATTTGATTCCTGAGTGAAGCAAGCAATACCTAAGCAAATCAACATGTTTTAATATGCTTCTGTTCAGTGCACTTGATGTGAACTGCTGCCCAAGGAGACCCCTTACTCCCGCTAGAATAAAGTTTCTTTCTTTGAGATGAGATTAATAAGCAAGTCGTGACTCCGGTAAGAAATTTCTTTGTCTATTAATAACTTTGAAAGTTTCATCCACTTATGCCACTCTGTGACATTTAATATCTATCCCTCCTAAAGGTGATATTTGACAAAGAGAAAACCCAAGTCATAAAGTTACTGCTTTGAATGTCTTAGAAATCTCTGCTAAGATAAGGTAAGGTAAGGTAAGGTAAGGTGAATCTCTATGCGTTCCTGGGATAGAATCTCTTTTCTCCTGTGGCCACCACAGAACCTTTGTAGAGCAGGTATGAGTAGTTTTATGTGCTCTGGGTTTCTTGGTTTCTTTTTCTTTGATATGCAAAGTCTTAATAAACAGAGAGAGAGAGAGAGAGAGAGAGAGAGAGAGAGAGAGAGAGACATCTTCTAGGGACCGGAGGGAGAGCTTTTTAAAAAACACAAACACAAAAACTTACACAGCATTATCCCAAAGAGATCCTACTGAGTTCAAGGGGGCTTGCAAGTATGTGAATACAGCTACAGCTGCGCCTTGGTTCTTGAACGGAATCCATTCAGGAGGTCTGTTCAACTTCCAAAAACATTCAAAAACCAAGGCGCAGCTTCTTATTGGCTGCAGGAGCTTCCTGCACTCAATCGGAAGCTGCGGAAGCCGTGTTGGGCGTTCAGCTTCCAAAGAACGTTCGCAAACCGGAACACTCACTTCCGGGTTTGCGGCATTCAGGAGCCAAAACGTTTGAATCTCAAGGTTTTTCCAGAACCAAGGTGCAACTGTATAGGATTGTAGCCTTAGTAAGTCAGTTGCCTATTTAGTTCAACACTGACGTGTACAAATTCAGACATCAGTCTGTGTTGGCTCCTTGGGGACAGGTTGGGATAAAAGAAAAAGTAATAAAGGGTATGAAGCTATGAATTACATTTGAAGAGGAGGAGGCTGGAATCTTGACCAACTAGAGAGGTAAAAGGAAGAGGGTATGAATAAAGCCACAATGTGATGCTGTTCTTGTTAGATCTATTTCCTGCCCTTCACCAGAAAGTCCCAGGGTGCTTTATAGCAACGTAAAATGCACACACCCCCCCGAAAAAAAAAACACAACTGGAATGGGTCCTAAAAATATGTCTCTTGTGCCAAGGTAAAGGGGCCCCTGACCATTAGGTCCAGTCGTGACCGACTCTGGGGCTGCAGCGCTCATCTCACTTTATTGGCCGAGGGAGCCGAGGGGGTCATGTGGCCAGCATGACTAAGCCGCTTCTGGTGAACCAGAGCAGCACAAGGAAACACCGTTTACCTTCCCACCAGAGTGGTCCCAATTTATCTACTTGCACATGACGTGCTTTCAAAGTGCTAGGTTGGCAGGAGCAGGGACCGAGCAACGGGAGCTCACCCAGTCACCCAAGATTCGAACCGCCAACCTTCTGATCGGCAAGTCCTAAGCTCTTTGGTTTAACCCACAGCGCCACCCACGTGTGTCTGCAGCATAAGATGAAAATATTACAAGGGAGGTACCAAAGGAGGTGGTTTCCAAACACCTGACAGCCATAGGGCTATTAGCCACATGAGAACTGCAGCGTCAGCATCTTTCCTGTGGCACCAAGCAATTTGCACTGAGCCTGCTGCTGAAACAGAGCTTTCCACCTCCATTTTAGCAGCAGTTTCAATGCAAACCACTTGGGGATATCGGAAGAAGACATGTTCCCCCTGCTCATCAGGTGGGAGCGTGCCTTGCTCTGGCAAAGGAAGATCAGGAGCTCACTTTAAGTTCCCGATTGTTCCTTTGCCGTCATGTTGATACCTGCACCAGACTAGAAGTCTCATAAGACATCAGGTGAGTGGCAGGGGGCAGTGGTTTAGAGAAATTGCCTCATGGGGCAAATGGGGCAGCTGGGCAGGCACATTTGGCCCTCAGGCCTGAGGTTTCCGACCTCTGCTATAGCCCCTCGGCCAGCAGAAGTTGAGGACAGGATTGTACCCTTAGGTTGAAGCCTGACATTCCTGGGAATGTGTCTCATTGTACACATGTTAAATGCATACTGTTAATGGTTGTACTATGGAAAATGGAAAGCATAAATAGCATTTCGAAGCACAATTTGAGGCAAAATAGAATCTGTAATTCTAGATCTCAAGATCAATGGGTGTTGTTTTTTTAAGTGCCTTTCTTACTATGTTGGATTAAAAAGAAAGAAGGAAAGAAAGACAATTTATTCCTATAAACCTTTCTGCGCTGGTATTGACAGGGGCAGCATGAAAATTCTGTGAGAACGAAACAAATATTTGTCGGATGGCTTAGCGTTGGATTTTCCCAACACTCTTAATCAGATGAATTGACTACATGTGGCTGAATACATTCAATACTGCAAATGCACCTGTGATCCAGAGACTCTTTTTCCATTATGTTGGGAACAAATTATGGTGTGAACTTTCAATCCTGGTTCGTCCGTGGATGTGAAATCATTGAAGTAATGTAAGAAGAGCTTTATATTAAATCAGGCACTGGGGGATATAATAATCTCCCTCCAAAGGCTCAGATCGTTAACAGAGTTAGCAAATAATCTGTACTTCCCTGCGGCTGAGAAATATATCTGTAAGCCAGAGATAAGAAAACAGATGAAGAAAGGAGAGACAGAGAAAACCGCCCCATCAATTGATGGATATCATTCATAAGCCACCATGAATAACACAGATGCCGGGCACAGTTTATGGCACCCATAAACAAGAAGAGCCCCCAAATCAGTGAACAATTGCCCAAACTTTATTGATTACAGCAGTGTTTTTCAACCACTGTTCCGCGGCACACTAGTGTGCCGCGAGATGTTGCCTGGTGTGCCGTGGGGAAAATTGAAAAATTCGAAAGATTTTTTTTTAAAAAAGTCAAATTTTCGCCCACTAGGCGGGCGCCGGACTGTGTCCACCCTATTTTCCATCCGTCCTGGGTGGGGATCAGATCGGATGGGATCGGATGAGAACGGAGAGGCGGTCCGCTCTCATCCGATTCCCCATAGAGAGCAGTGGGGCTCTGACATCTCCCTCTCCGCACACAGTGCGGAGACGGGTCTGTCATCCGCTGGCTCAGTGGGGATCAGCGGATCAATCCCCGCTGAGCAGAGAACGGTCCGCAACGTTCGATTCCAGCCAGAATATCAGCTTTGTGTTCAGCCAAACAGGCCCAGGTTGCGCACTGAATAAAGTATTTTATAATTTTTCATATTTCTGTTTACTTACTATTTCATAATAAAGTAATTATAAAATACTTTCTTTGTGTTTATTTGATTCCTATTCAAGAGAATTACTTTATATATAGTCAATATAGGCACAGAGTTAAATTTTTTAACATTTTCTAATGGTGGTGTGCCTCGTGATTTTTTTCATGAAACAAGTGTGCCTTTGCCCAAAAAAGGTTGAAAAACACTGGATTACAGTGCCTTGGGGTCTGGTGTGGCAGAAGGCAAGGATCTGCCCACCTGTGATGGCCTGGGACTCGGGCTCGGAACCAGAGGAGTCTCAGTCTGCACCTTTGCCTCAGGCATCATCTGAACCAAGTCTGGGGCCTGATCCTGAAGAGTCCCAGTCTGCACAGGTGCCCCTGCAACAAACACCAGCTGGGCCGAGTCAGGGACCTGAGCTTGCCCTGGCTCCAGATGTGGGGATTACCTCGTTCCCTTCAGCAGGGCCATCGTTTACAGCTGCTCCACTACCGGTTGGGTCAGGGGAGGCTGAGGTGGCCTCTGGGTCTAGTAACCCACTGACATCTCCCGAGCTGCAGAGACTGAGGTCTGAGAGAAGGAGAGACCTGAGTACTCACAGGAGGAGTGTTCACCTTAGGGTAAAACAGGGAGGTGAGTTGCCAGGGGATCAGGACCGAACATTACCCTGACAAAGGTAAAAGGCTGTCGGACCCAGTCCCAGGTTGCGGGAGCAACATTGCTATATGCCAGACCCTGCCTGAGATCCTGTACCTGTCCTTGCCTGGTTTCCTTCCTCGTTTCCTTCCTTAGCCCTGTCAGACTGACTCCTAGTGGAACCTTCAGATTCTGGACTGGACCTGGTCTGCGTTGCTTGGGTTACCCCTGGGCCTAGCACACCACCCTACTACCCTGATGCTCTTCCCAGCCTTCTTCCTGGGTTACTGGTAAGAGTTACTTAGGAGAGAATCCCTGGGGAAAGGGATTGACCATTAAACCACTCTGAGAATTGTAGATCTGGGGGGGGGGGAGAGACACACTGCTCAGTACCCTTAACAAACTACGCTTCCCAGAATTCTTAGGAGGAAGCCAAGGCTGTTTAAAGTGGCATGATACTGCTTTAAATGTGTAATGCATGTAATCCAAAAAGATTGTGAAGAAGCCAAATACTGATTGCTGAAGAGGTGAAGAGAATGGTGCTGGCTGCCAATAAGGTGGCCAATAGAGATTGTTGCTTTTACGCTAAAAATGTTTGGCATAGAGATGGGGGGGGGGAATCCCTCTAGATAGTCTGACTTTTCACAGCTGGATAATTGGCAGATGGGGGACCATTCAGATCCATAAATACAATTTTAAATTCATCATATTTTAAGGAGATAATGTGATATACCGGTATTCCATTTCCAATGAAAGCGTCAATGCTAGAAATGCCAAACCTGGGGTGTATAACCCAGTCTGAACTGGACCTACCTGTGTGGCTTGGGGGAACGGGTGGCACTGTGGTCTAAACCACTGAGTCTCGGGTTTGCTGATCAGAAGGTTGGTGGTTCGAATCCCCGCAACGGGATGAGCTCCCATTGCTCTGTCCCAGCTCTTGCCAACCTAGCAGTTTGAAAGCACACCAGTGCAAGTAGATAAATAGGTACCGTTGTGGCAGGAAGGTAAACAGCGTTTCCGTGCACCCTGGTTTCCATCACGGTGTCCCGTTGCTCCAGAAGCGGTTTAGTCATGCTGACCACATGACCTGGAAAGCTGTCTGTGGACAAACACCGGCTCCCTCGGCCTGAAGCGAAATGAGCGCTGAAACCCCATAGACTGGACTTAACTGTCCAGGGGTCCTTTACCTTTTTTTACCTTTACCTATGTGGCTAGCAGCAGGTTGTAGACATATCACACAGGAAGGGCATTGAAAATGAATGTGTTTTACTTGCAATCTAAAGATAGCATTGAGTCTCTCAGGGAAAAGCTGGAGGTCTAAGCAAATTTCTCCCATGTTTCGTGGTTATTTTGTTGTTGTTGTTGCCTGACTCTCCTAGAACCTTGGCATGATGGCCGTGCATTCCATGTCATTAACAGCTGTTGCCTAGCAACAGAGCTTGTGACTGTTTGAACTGAGGTTCCTGCATCCTTAGCATCTCAAGGTTGGCTCTAGTGACCTTCGCTCAGTCACTACATTAGAAGATGGTGTCCAAAAGACTCCTGGAGGTAAGTAGGTGTTGCCATGTCCAGTGGACTTAACTCTAGAATGTAGATTAATGGCATCACCAAGTTTGGCAAAGAGCTATCCAAAGTCAAAGAAAGGGCTGAGCTCTGTGCAAGTTTTGGGAAGGGGAGAATGAATGCTGCAAAGGAAAATTTAGTGTTCCATACAGCAGTCAATTGAATATTATTTTCAACAGAGCACTTCCTTCTGCTATATGCATATGTGAATCTGGGAGAGGGTTCATTTATATTTCTACATTCTGGATATCATTTTTGTACTATAGTTTGAAAGGGAAAGGGAAAAACAGAAGAAGAAAATAAAGCGTGAGCGGCTGGACCAGTGGAGGGGAAGGAGATGCTGGATGAAGCTGGTCTTTCCGCAGAGCTGATGCAGGGAGCCCTGCTGCCCACCTGTCCACAGAGTCCATTGGAGGCGAGGGCTGCTCTCTGGTGCAGGTGAGGGAGTGAGAGGAGGCCTGGCGGAGGTCTACACCTGGAGGAAGGAGGGACGAGAAACAGCGCCATCGGCTCTGCTTTAGACTGGCCATCTCTTTCAAACCTCCTCTCCCTCAATTGTCATCTGGCAGCAGCCATTTCATTAGGCTGCCTCAGTGGGAGAGTTTTCTTTTCCTCAGCCCTCCTTGCCCTCTTTCCTTGTGTGTTGTGTTTCTGTTTGTTAGCTTTTTTTATTACAATATAAGCCTGCGAATAGGGAGTATCTTGCTTTTGATTTCACGTAAGCCTCTCTGAGCTTACATATCATATCGCAGTGTACACATCAGCATATATAGAAATACATCAGAGAAATCTACTTTCCAAATGTGACATCCCTGCCTGAGGGCCTGATCCATTCCCTAGTCTCTGAACTTCCTGTTCCTTTGCTCTGTTTTCTCATGAACAGGGTATTGACTTTGATGAAGACAAAATCTCTGAAATCTTCCTTTTGCTTTCAAAAACCCGCTTATGGTGGTGGAGCTTGGAGTCTCTGAAGGGAGGGAGGCAAGAGAAGCTGCTGAGGACTTCCAGAGAATTGAGGGATCACAACTGTGGGTGTGAGAAGGCAGCCATTTCCCTTCTGACACAAGCAGCCCTGTTTCAGTTCTACTATTCAATGAGAAGTGGGCAATGAATACTGTAAACAAACAGAATGGTATAAAATCCTTAAAATAATCAAAACAAATAGGCCACGTAACACGTCAAACTTTTCTTACAGAGAAGCTGTTGCTTATAACAAAACCTTTTTTAACCAAAAGTGCCATTCCTCTCTCCCCTCAGCATCCCAACCACACACTCTACCATGTTGGATGCAGCTGATTTTGCTCCTGAAGGCTTCAGCGAGGAGCAGCTGAATGCTGAACTGACGGCCGTCATTGTGACAATGATGAGTCAGAAGAAGCTGGTCCAAAGGAAAGCTCTGCAAGATCTTTCTGACCTCCTGCAGAAGATGCAGGAATGTGTGAGTTCTTGAAGGGAATCATTGCAACCATGCAGGGATGCCAAAGCCTTCAGGCTGCCCCTTCCAGGCCCACCCTGCAAGGTGCCCAAGGGACAATCAGGTATCAAAGCACGTAAGTGATCTAGAGAACAGCGTTGGGTATAGTACAGTGTTTCCTTGCAATTGGCTGGATCAGCTGAGAGGTGCCAATAGCAAGCCTTGTTTTTGGCTGCACTCAAGAGTTCACAGCTGGGAAGGTTGTTGTACCCAGGTCCTCCTTGCAGGCTACTCCTAGGCATCTAGTCAGATCACGGTAAGAACAGAAGGGAGGACCAGCCTCTGGACTGAACCAACAGGGTGCTGTCTACACAGCTCAGGTGCAAGCTATCTGAAAGACTGTATTCCCCAATCTGCTCCAGAGGCATCAATGAAGCCTTGAAGCCGAATCGCTGCCTTGGTTGCTGCTGGAACCCACCTTTCTTCCCTCAGGGCTCAGGAGGGGAGCCCCTTTGTGGGGGCAATGGGCCCATTGAGGCAGGTTCAATAAACACACACACTCAATCCTGAAACCTATAATATAACGTGGTTGCAATTGAGCCCCTCAGGTGAGCCTGTGCATTTGTCTGGCACTGCCTGCCCAGGGGGATCTGAGAGGGGCTTGAGCCCCACAGCCCCCCCCCCCCGAAGTTGGGCACAAAGGGCTACAGGGTCAGTTGCTGCATCTCTGTCCAAGTACAGCTGTGGGTGGGGAAGGGCTGCTTGGCCCCAGAAGGACAGGACTTGTCTGTGGACATATCTCAGGCCTTTCCTTGGGCCTTGAGAAATGTGCCTTGTTCCTCCACATCCCTTGCATTGGGTCTCTTGCCTTTTTGATTTTCCATACCTGAGGACAGGACTTGTCTCACCTTTAAAAATAATAATCAGTCAGGTGCTTTAGGAGACAACATCTGTCTGGAAAGCAGAATAATAATAATAATAATAATAATAATAATAATAATAATAATAATAATAAATAAATAAATAAATAATAATAATAAATGGTACATTTAAAAGAATATATATGCCACCACCCTTGAATTGCATGGAATTAACATTGTTCTAACTACTAGGCCACACTGACTCTCCTAGAACCTTGGCATGATGGCCGTGTATTCCATGTTATTAATGGCTGTTGCCTAGCAACGGAGCTTGTGACCATTTGAACTGAGGTTCCTGCATCCTCAGCATCTCGAGGTTGCCTCTAGTGACCTTCACTTGGCTCAGATGGTAACTTTACGGGAAATCTTCTGACAATACTCATTGCCCTAGGTTTGGTAGCTGTTGGACGGGGTGTTCCATTGTTTAGGATCCTCATTGAATTTAAAAGAAATAGCAGCAAAACCGTGTACTTCTGTAGTTAGATAAATTAATCACACCAATGCTCTTTGGAGATTAAAGATTGAGGAATTGATTTACCTGCAGAAAACGGTCCGATTCCAGTCTGTCCTTGGAATTTTCCATGCAGGAAATGAAGTTCATTAAATCACATCTGAATATTTGCAACCTGCTGTATCTCTAAGGGAATAGTTTTTAATTCAAAATTTGCTTACCTGCAGAAACAGGGCACCAAGATCCAACAGAAAGGTACATTGTACAGGCAGCTTCCATGTAGAATTGTCAATGGAATCTATCGTATTTTTGAATCTGTTATAAATGTTAAATGAAATTATACTGGTAGCCAGAAAGATCCATGGTTTTGTCAAAAAGAAATGTTGATAATATTAATCCTAATTTTAAATATATTATTGGATCCATGAGGCAGAGCTCGGGCAAAAAAGGGAAGGCTTAACTTTGAAACCTATAGAACAATTAATCCAAATTGTTTGTTTGCAAAAATGTCTAGATATCACCATGTCATGGTGGTGAACTGCATAGAATCAACAGCAAAATTACTTGCATAAATAGAGGACAGAATGTAAAGCAATGGATCAGGTTAACTTAGCTGAATCTGGAACTCTTCAAAACAAAGAGGGAAAGAGATATTTCATCCAGAAGGGTGTTAATTTAATTACAGTGGATTCTTTCCACATTCAGTTTATGGAAGCCCTTAGACTAGGGAGAGTGAGAAAAACTGCAGGGAGAAAATACAGGGAGAAAATACAAATAACCAGACTATGGAATTTCTCCAACTTTATCTCAGAGGACTCTGGCAACTAAGCTGGAAGCCAGATAAGATGAACCACAAAAGTCATTATATTAACAAAGCTGGAGATTAAAATTGACATAAACAATCAGAATCGTTTTCAGAAAATAATATATTGTTTACATTTTCTCTTTCCCCCTCCCCTTCTTGGGGGGAAATGGAGTCATCCCATTAAGTATTTGACACTCTGCAGTGTTTGTTATGCCACTCCTTTCATAGTTTTTTATCTAGGAGGAGATGAGGAAACAATCCCTGTGGATGCGGAATAACCTTGTGTAACGTGACAATTGTTTCTTCCAAGCATATTTTAATTAGAAATATAATCCAGACTAAACACAGATTAAAAACCATGCTCCACAGCTATCAGGATTCATATACTCCCATTTTACCCTACCCTTGATAATATGTTTTCTGTACATCATGGGGGTGGGGGGGGGACATTTTAAAAGGCTCTAATCTGTATGGAAGGACAATTCATTCTTAGCTGATTTATGCAACTGTAACTGGTCTGCTGCCCCTGTCCAAGGTGCTGACCCTGTGATTGGCTTGTTCAATAATGTAATTAAAATGGTTTCTGCTCTACTACCTTCCAGAAGACGTGCTGGGGCACACCATAGCCATCAAAGACAAACATTTAAAGCCTGTAGTCAACTTTATGTTTGCCCAAGGGATTGTGTGCATGCTGTAAGTGTCTTATTTTTTCCCCCCGAGCAAGAGATCTCCAGCACTGTTCAGTTTCTAAGGGCAGAGCAAGATGGGATGTGGATAAAAAGTCAACACTGAAAATAGCAAACTCACGTCCAGTTCCACTTTCTCTCCCTCTAATGTTTAGTAAGAGTAATGAGTGCCATGTAGCAATGGAGGAGACAATCAGTTCAGTACACAGTAAAAGCTAAATTGATCAAATTTGCTCTTTCCAAGACGATACGTGAACAGGAACAAAGCTATCCTTTGACGCTTGCATTTATTCTACTTTTGAAAATTGTGCATAAAAATGAAGCTATTAGTGAATATGACATTTTAAAAGACACTGCCTTTCAAATGAAAAATGTGCATTAGTCACAACTGCATATAAAAATGTGTTCATCAGGAGAAATTCACACTGAAATTACAATTAGCATACGAGGATTTTTTAAAAAATGCAAATGGCTGCAAAATGTGGAGAACTGAATGGATGACTGGAAAAATGAGAAACGGAGAGGACCAGAATGGACAGATCCAGATCTAGCGCCATGATATTGCAGCTTTTGGGAGTTTGTGACCAAGAGCCCGCGAGCAGGCCTCACAAACAGGGGCATTTGCAAGGATTGCTGGATGGGGCTTGTCTTGCTATGCTGCCTAGTAGTTAGAGCAAGCAAGGAGTTCTTTTGGATCTCAGCAGATGGAGGATTAGCAGACGATTAGATGAAGAAGAAAATGGTTTATTGACTGACAACAACAACAACAACAACAACAACAATAATCTATTATTTATACCCTGCCCATCTGGCTGGGTTTCCACAGCCACTCTGAGTGGCTCCCAACAGATTAAAATCAGAATCAAACAATAAAAACTTCCCTAAACAGGGCTGCCTTCAGATATCTTCTAAAAGTCAGATAGTTGTTTATTTCCTTGACATCTGGTGGGAGGGCGTTCCACAGGGTGGGCGTCACTACCGAGAAAACCCTCTGCCTGGTTCCCTGCAACCTCACTTCTCGCAGTGAGGGAACCGCCAGAAGGCCCTCGGAGCTGGACCTCAGTGTCCGGGCTGAACGATGGGGGTGGAGACGCTCCTTCAGGTATACTTAGACAATAAGACAGAAGAATCAGTCTAGCAGTTATATCTCATACTAACAAGTGGCACTTAAGATACAAGATCAAAAGGGTATTAGGGAGATAATTGCAAAGGCCAAGTTCATGGATTCCACTGCTGTGGAGTCCCCAGGAGCGGCAGAGCCTTCGCTCAGTTGATGGGACCAACGTCCAATGTTTATTGGTAGAACTTGAACATGAAAACCAACTCAGCTTCCGAAGTTAGGAATTTATATAGCCCTCATAAGGGCATGATGCCAGGCTATGCAGGCATTCTACATTATGTGAACCTTCCTCCCAACTTGGGAGTGAACGCATGTGCCGGCCTTATCTCTGACCAATTAGGGTTCATGACATCAGCTGTCCCTCGGGTTGAGCCAAGTACAGTTCATGCAGGGCTGGATTTAGGTTTGATGAGGCCCTAATCTACTGAAGGTAATGGGGCCCTTTATATAGCAGGCGGGGCCCATTACTTACATCATAGGAGCCTACACATCACAAAACACTGTTGCTGTATGTAGGATTTATTTTATTTGTTTTTTATCTTATATTTTGGAAATGTACATCTGGGGTTGTTTTTTTCCTTTGAATTTTTTGGGGGCCCCCAAGGGAGTGGGGCCCTAAGCTATACCTTGTTTAGCTTATACGTAAATCTGGCACTGAGTTCACATCTCGGGCATGTTAACTTGTCAAACTAGACAGGCCAAATTCTCATTAAGTAACAAAGTGATCGCCAAGCCCTTACCATATATAGTTCTAATTATATTGACAAATATATAGCGGCATCTAGCACCAGTTCCTCATTGTAAGTTGGCTATATGACGAGGCCCTCATTATTAGGATAAATATATAAAGATTTAAAGCTATATTAAACGTTGAAACCAGGAAGCATCCCCTACTGCCCATATCTGGTCTGGCAATGCAAGGGTGTCTGTTGGCTCCTAACCTGCTCCAACAGCCCAGATCTGGGGTTAGGATTGCAGCCTTGCTTTCTCCCTCTCCTTTCCTGAAACCTTGAGATAATGCTCAAACATACTTTCTGAGCAGCAGTTGCACTTGCTTCAAAATAAGGCTCTTTTGTATCAGTCTGTGCCACGTCACAGAGAGCACTTGGTTGCTGAGTGAATTGTCATATTTGAACAAAGCATAAATCAAAGGAGGGGAGGGAATGACGAAAACCTCAAATCTTGCTTTTCATTCTTTGTGTGAGTTCAGAAAATATGTGTCTGTCACATTGTCGCAGCTGAAACTATCTCAGATATCCTGTAATTAAAGGCATCGTATCATGGTGACCCAGCTTAGCTGAGTCATAGTTTGGGGGATCCAAAATGTTCTTTTATAGATTTAATAGGAACACTCCTTGTACTTTTCCAGGGCTAGACGCTTGCTTTGAAAATAATTGTGGTGCTCATTACAGTGCATGTTCCTTCAACCACTTACAGGGCTGTTAATTCCAGCTTTAATTGGTCATAAAGCATTTTATTTTATAGGCGTCAATATTTGTGAGAGGCAGAAAAAGAACACCATTGCAGAAATTATTGTGATGGGGGAATAAAGGGCTCAGGATTAGTGACGAAGAAAAGCTGAAAAATAGCCAATATATTTCACATCTGGCAACACATGCACCCTTTTGGTTTCAGACAGTACATGGGTAGACGATTCTAAAAAGCCTGGGACACAAGTTTTCATGGCCCTCTTGTGGCTATGGTGGCTCATTTACTAGAAGTAATGTATTTAGCATTAGCTCTACAAGTGTAGACAGTGGTACCTCGGGTTAAGAACTTAATTCGTTCTGGAAGTCCGTTCTTAACCTGAAACTGTTCTTAACCTGTTACCACTTTAGCTAATGGGGCCTCCTGCTGCCGCCGTGCAATTTCTGTTCTCATCCTGAAGCAAACTTCTTAACCCGAGGTACTATTTCTGGGTTAGCGGAGTCTGTAACCTGAAGCGTCTGTAACCCAAAGTGTCTGTAACCCGAGGTACTACTGTACTCGATTTTGGCTAAACCAAGTCTCGTAGAGCAAAATGTACCTCAGGAGGCTTAGTTTGGTCGGAATCGAGTACAGTGGTACCTCGGAAGTCGAACGGAATCCGTTCCGGTTGTCCGTTTGACTTCTTAAACGTTCGGAAACCAAGCTATGAAAGTCCCGTCGGACGTTCAGGTTCCAAAAAAACGTTCACATACCAGAACACTCACTTCTGGGTTTGTGGCATTCGGGGGCCAGAACGTTCGACTCGCAAGGCATCTGGGATCCAAGGTACGACTGTATACACTTTCAGAGTTGTTTTTACATTGGATCTGTCCAGTTTTGTAGATGCTACATTTCCCTTACTCCCCTTGGCAGCATAGTGACAAGGAAGGGGTACGAAGCCCTCAAGCCTCTTAGAGTATTAAAAAGGACCTAGGACTTTTAAGCCTTGACCAGGAATACTACAAGCCCCCCCCCTCATTTATGTCCTTTGCAGGGCCGCCCCGGGAGGTTTTGGCACCTGACACGTAGAGTAACATGACATCTCTCAGGACTGTGTGTCTGCCTGTCCCCTTCAGTCATCCCATGCAGCTGCACCAGCACCACGGGCTAGCCTGGAGCGTCACCAGTGTCAGGATGTTTGTGCCGTGACAAAGTGGGTTCTGGGGAGAGGGTACAGGACGGGTGCTCTCCCCAATGTCTCTAGGCTGCTGCACAGTTGCAAAGGGCAAAGTCCCTTCCTTCCTCTTGGTCTTTTCACTCAAAGTCTTTGCTCGCTTTTCCTTCAGCACCCTTCCGACAATGTGGCAGCTGCAGTGAGCAATGTTTTCCTCGGAGGGCAGATCTGACCCCTTAGGACTGCTGCTAAACATCTAGTTTGGAGCTAACCTGATCCAACATTTAATGCAGAGTGCTTTTATCCCTTCCTTTATTTATGTAATTTTAAACATGCTTTTTAATGATTTGTTTGTTTGTTTAATTTATATATCACCCTTCATTCGACAATCACAGGGCATCTGACAACATACATTTTAAGCTGTGTGACTTTAATTGCTCAATTCTGTGTTTAAGGTGTGCTTTAATTCTGTATTTCACCTTGAGCATCTTATGGAAACATGTTTAAGTAAATCAAGCAAGTAAATAAGTACAAACGACATTTCTTATTGTCACAATCCAATATGAACACTTTCAGGGAAACAAAACATTGTTCATAACACCATATACAGCGTAATTTACAGTCCCCTCCAAAAAATCCAATTTCAGTGAACCCAGTGGTTGCTAGTTCTATCTAACTTTAGCTAGATTGATGCCATTAAACGATGCCTCTTTAATATACATTTGAGCTCAGTGTGGAATAAAAACAGAGCCCTGTAATAACGCCCACTAGTATTTAATTAAAATTAGCAACATGGGTGTGAGGCATAAACCGGCTCCAGCTCTTGAACAAATGCAGTGTAATGGAGCAAGTCTAAGAACACGACTGTGTGCATTTTATATCTGCACAGTTACGTGCATTTATAAGGCAACTGTTTCTTTGCAATCCTCAGCATCCATTTATTGGTGTCTGGCAGTTTCAAAAAAAAGTTGACATTGTTCCTTTAATTGCAGTCTGTCGGAACATTTCCAATCACCACCACTGCTTTGACATTGAAATAATTGCACTTGAAGCATGACAAGCGAGAAGGAAGAAAGATGCAACTAATAACTACAGTCGGAAGAGGTTCGTTGTTATGGATGTAGCCAAGACAGCCTTAAAAGTGGCAAGTGTGTGTCTGTGTGGTAGCTGAGCCACATCCACTCAGTATTTGCCAGAGAAATCGCAGAGCTCTCGCAAGCTGCAGCAGCACATGATCTCCTTGAAGGTTTTCCTCAGCTCTTGACTCCGGAATGCGTAGATAAGAGGGTCGATAATGGAGTTGCACATGATAAGGATGAGGTACAGGTTAAAGTGGGACATGAAACAGATGCAGTAAGGGTTGTGAGGGCAGGAGATGTAGAAGAGCAAGTGAAGGAAGAGCGGAGCCCAGCACACAACAAACACGCCAATCAAGATGGTCAGGGTGATGGCCCCCTTCATATTGGCGCCCTGGCGTATCGGGCCGCTGCCGGGGAGAATGGCAATCTTCTTAATGTGCAGCCGGGCCAGCAGGAACATGTGGACGTAGAGAGAAGCCATGAGGACCAGCATGGTGAAGAACATGGTGATGAGGCAAATGATGACGGCGCTGCTGTCGGAGTAAATGATGAACAGAATGCCCGAGATGGTGCAAGCAGCCCAGATGCAGGTGATGATGATGAACACACGCTTCACAGTCATGATGTTGTGATACTGGAGAGCGTAGAAGATGGTGAAATACCTGTCCACAGCAATGGAGAGCAGGCTGCAGATGGAGGCCAGCAAAGAGCTGCAGATGACCGAGTCAATGATGTTGTCGATGCTGACGGTGAAGCCTTGCGCGTCCGCGTCGGTGTTGTTCAGCAGGGTGATGACGATGGTCTCCGACCCGTTGGAGACGCTCACCAGCATGTCGGCCACCGCCAAGCTGCAGATGAAGAAATACATTGGCGAATGCAAGTTCTTGTTCTTGGCGATGGCCACAATCACCAGCACGTTCTCCAGCAAGCTGACAAAGCCAAGCATGACGAACACTTCGGGCGAGACGAAAAGTTGCTCGTAGCAGCCTTCCGAAGAGTAAGCCTTCCCCAGGGATCGATTCGTGCCTCCTCCCCCACGTAGTCCGTAACTACGATTCCACAAGCCAAGAGGTTCATGAACTCCATAGTGCTGTGTGAAATTCATCTCACAAAGCGCCGGTCCCAAATCAGGTGGTGGCTTGCCAGTTTGCTGCTTGAAAATGAAATTCACCTGTCAGTGGTTTCTCCTCTTTGAATAGTTTTTTGGGGTTTTTCACTGGCTGGGGAGCTGCAGAACTGGTCGAATGCCGTTTCCAAAGAGTGGGATGGTGTACAGCAGCAGGAAACCAGACTCTGAGAGACAAGGTAAAGCTGCAGTGTTTTGCAATTATTGCTGGCTTATCCAACTCTGCAATCGCCTGTTGTACCCGCTGGGAACGATGTAGCTGAATGCTGCCTCCCTCTCAAGGAAGCCAGGAGCGTCAAGAATTACTTTTCTGTTGCTCTCTATAAAAGCACAAGGCTAGAGTGCGCTAGTCCCTGCTACTGAGAGAGATACATCATTGAAAACCGTAACTACTACTCAGCCTTCTGTGCAATGCCTGCCTGCCTGCTGCTACTGCTTCTTATACTGTATTGGGGGGGAAAGGTAGTAAGAGACATGCCCCTCCTCTGATTTACTGATCAGCCAATAGGCTAGACATGCTGAATACATTTCAGGATTTTACACAGCTCGGCAAAACAGCTTCTGATGTTGCGCTGCTCCCCAAAGCTACGGGAGACGCCAGAAGAGCACAGCAAATTTCATTTGCTGCAATAGATTTTTGTTGAGATTTTATAACAGTATCAGCATCATTCTCCATGGGATGTGGAAATTAAATTCTAAGAATATACATGGTGTTACAAGTTAGGGCTTTATATTATGATTATTCAATGATGCTGCTGTTCTGTTTGAATTTACTTTGTTTTGATTGGGAATGCCAGGATCAGACAAAGCTTTTAGTGCAAGAAGTAATGACTCCGGAATACATCAGCCTTTGATTCCCCCCCCCCCCCAATGTTCCCAGGGTTAGTTCAATTGTGCTGCATTCAAGTACCTGTATTCAGAATTCTCTTTTCAAATATGCTATATAGCTCTGTTCACTCGCTGACAGTCCGCCATGGTTCTCTGAAGAGTGGGAATGACAAACCGTTTAAGTAGGAGCTGTAGAGATGCCCTTAATGCTCTTCTTCTTCTTCTTCTTCTTCTTCTTCTTCTTCTTCTTCTTCTTCTTTTGCCTTGAGACATAATACCATCTTGGTGGGGTGGGGGGGAAGGAACTGGAATCATGATGTTTGAGATAAGTGATCTGCATTATGGTCAAGTGAAATGTAGAACATAGTTGTATTCTGTATCGCAGAGGTTGGGAAGCTTTGTGGTTCTCCCAGTTGTTATGGAACTCCCATCACCTGAGCCAGCATGGACAATGGTTAAGGATGATGGGAAATAATAATAATAATAATAATAATAATAATAATAATAATAATAATAATAATAATAATAATAATATATTATTTATACCCCGCCCATCTGGCTGAGTTTCCCCAGCCACTCTGGGCGGCTCACAATCAGTGTTAAAAACAGTACAGCGTTACATATTAAAAACTTCCCTGAACAGGGCTGCCTTAAGATGTCTTCTGAATCTCAGGTAATTATTTATCTCTTTGACATCTGATGGGAGGGCGTTCCACAGGGCGGGCGCCACTGCCGAGAAGGCCCTCTGTCTGGTTCCCTGTAGCCTCACTTCTCGCAATGAGGGAACCGCCAGAAGGCCCTCGGCGCTGGATCTCAGTGTCCGGGCTGAACAATGGGGGTGGAGTCGCTCCTTCAGGTATACAGGACCAAGGCCGTTTAGGGCTTTAAAGGTCAGTACCAACACTTTGAATTGTGCTCGGAAACGTACTGGGAGCCAATGCAGATCTCTCAGAACCGGTGTTATGTGGTCCCGGCGGCCACTCCCAGTCACCAGTCTAGCTGCCGCATTCTGGATTAATTGCAGTTTCCGGGTCACCTTCAAAGGTAGCCCCACGTAGAGCGCATTGCAGTAGTCCAAGCGTGAGATAACTAGAGCATGCACCACTCTGGCGAGACAGTTCGCGGGCAGGTAGGGTCTTAGCCTGCGTACCAGGTGGAGCTGGTAGACAGCTGCCCTGGACACAGAGTTAACCTGCGCCTCCATGGACAGCTGTGAGTCCAAAATGACTCCCAGGCTGCGCACCCGCTCCCTATCCCCCAAAAACAGTACTTCTGTCTTCACTGGTTCTGATTTAAAGGAGAGGTAGAGCTGGGTGTCATCTGCATACTGATGAACACCCAGTCCAAACCCCCTGATGATCTCTCCCAGCGGCTTCATATAGATATTAAAAAGCATGGGGGAGAGGACAGAACCCTGAGGCACCCCACAAGTGAGAGCCCAGGGGTCTGAACACTCATCCCCCACCACCACTTTCTGGACACGGCCCAGGAGGAAGGAGCGGAACCACTGTATGACAGTGCCCCCAGCTCCCAGCCCCTCTAGACGGTCCAGAAGGATGTTATGGTCGATGGTGTCAAAGGCCGCTGAGAGATCCAGCAGAACTAGGAAACAGCTCTCACCTTTGTCCCTAGCCCGCCGGAGATCATCAACCAGTGCGACCAAGGCAGTTTCAGTCCCATGGTGAGGCCTGAATCCCGATTGGAAGGGATCCAAATGGTCCGTTTCCTCCAGGCGTGCTTGGAGTTGTTCAGCAACCACCCGCTCAATCACCTTGCCCAAGAATGGCAGATTTGAGACTGGGCGATAGTTGGCCAAATTGGCCGGGTCTAAAGATGTTTTTTTTAAGAAGCGGTTTAATAACCGCCTCTTTCAGTGGGTCTGGGAAGGCTCCCTCATGGAGGGAAGCATTCACCACCCCACGAAGCCCATCGCCCAGTCCTTCCCGGCTAGCTTTTATAAGCCAGGATGGGCAAGGATCAAGGAGAAAAGTGGTTGGTTTCACTTGTCCAAGCAGCCTGTCCACATCCTCGGAGGTAACAGATTGGAATTGATCCCATGTAACAGGACCAGACAGAACTCTAGCACTCTCCCGCCCTGGCCCTGCTCCCACGGTAGAGTCTACCTCCTTCTTAATCTGAGCGATTTTATCTGCAAAAAACTTTGCAAAAGCATTGCAGGAGATCTTGGGGTCCCTACCAGGCCCCGGTGGTACAGGTGGTTCCGATAGATTGCGAACGACCTGAAAAAGTCTCCTGCTGCTGTTTTCTGCAGATGCAATGGAGGCGGCGAAGAAGGCGAAGAAGTGATCTAACCATGACAAGGGCCTGATGTCAGTATCCCCCACGTTGAAATCACCTTCTTCCTGCCCAGTTGAGAAAACAAGGTCCAGAGTGTGGCCTGCCACATGCGTTAGGCCAATGACATATTGGGACAGCCCCATGGTTGTCATGGCAGCCCTAAAGTCCTGAGCCACCCCAGAGCCAGTCGCCTTGGCATGGATGTTGAAGTCACCCAGAACCAGCAGTCTGGGAGTCCTCAACACCGCCGCTGAGACCAGCTCTGTCAGCTCAGGCAGGGAGACCGCTGGGCAGCAAGGCAGGATGTCAACCAGCAGAATCTCAACCAGGCAGGATGTGTGGATTCCTGTCGCACACACCTGGACAGAGAGCCTGAGGAGAAAAGAGAGGGAAATCTCTTTAGACCACAGCAACACCCCCTCCCTGACCTCCAAGTCTGGCCTGATGCTGCACCGAGTACCCAAGTGGGCACAACTGGGTCAGACCAACTCCACCCTGCTCACCCACTCAGTGATACAGACCAGATTGGCCTCCTCATCCACAGTCAGATCATGGATGATGGAGGTCTTACTCAGTCGACCTAGCATTCAGCAACAGCAGCCACAGACCCGAGGGCTGGCTGATAGGGCTGTGGGAAATTTTAGGGATGCGAGGGAGGATATATTGTCTAACATATCCTATCCCAACTTGTCTTTACAAGTTCAACAAAATCAGCAGAGTTAACATTCCCCTTTTTTAAACACACACACACACACACACACACACACACAGCAGATAGCTTGCTCAGACTCATTAGAGTCTTTGTAAATATTTCCTGGTATTTTCCCCGTTTAATCCCTCCTAAAATAAGACACTACACAGTCTTCCGTAAAGTATAAAACATTTACTCAAAGTAATCATCTGTACTCACAAAGGTTCCCAAAAGGCAGACTTAAAAGGTTAGAACATAGTTTAAATGTGGTGACTATTGACTATCTCCTTATGGGATGCGGGTGGCGCTGTGGGTTAAACCACAGAGCCTAGGACTTGCCGATCAGAAGGTTGGCGGTTCGAATCCCCGCGATGGGGTGAGCTCCCGTTGTTCGGTCCCTGCTCCTGCCAACCTAGCAGTTCGAAAGCATGTCAAAGTGCAAGTAGATAAATAGGTACCACTCTGGTGGGAAGGCAAACGGTGTTTCCATGTGCTGCTCTGGTTCACCAGAAGCAGCTTAGTCATGCTGCCCACATGACCCGGAAGCTGTACGCCGGCTCCCTCGACCAATAAACCGAGATGAGTGCCGCAACCCCAGAGTCGGTCATGACTGGACCTAATGGTCAGGGGTCCCTTTACCTTCATCTCCTTATGGGAGAAAGCCCCCCTTTTCTTCTCGTGGCCTGGAGCCAAGGGTGCATCTTAGTAGTGCTGTTGTTAAGATGGCATCAATAGAGACAAGAGAGACAAGATGGTTGCCAGCCTGTGGTTCTGGGTCATTACTTCAGGAGAGGCCACGCCCATCTCATGTTACACATAGGAAGTTTCGGCTGGAGGACTGAGACAACCTTCATGTCTACTCTAGCAAGGGCAACCTCAATTCCTCAGGTAGGAGGAGGGGCTGGCCCACGAGACAGTCACTAATGGCCTTTACCCAGCCTGCCCCACTTCCCCATACCTCCTCCGACCCTGAACCACTGTGATTGGCCCCTCCTGCTCTCCCCAGTTCCTCTGCTCCCAGACATATCTCCCCTCCCTCAATAAAAAACAACAGCAAAACAAAAACAACAACAAACCTCACGTCTTAAAAACAGTTAACCCCCTAAACAATACCCCAACTCCAGAATCTGTTCGGCTAAGGTTGCCGTATTTCAAAAAGTAAAAACCAGGAAACCATTAAAATTGTTGAGCTTTTTGCCCAAGAACCATGACAAGGTACCAGCTTTCGGAATTGCTCTCTGGACGTCAATTCTGCCTTTGAAATCCCAGACATATGGCGGCCCTATTTTAGCAGCCTCAGCTTTTACTTTGTGTTTTTCCAATTATTTTTATTAATTTTCCAAATTAGTACGAATCCAACCAAATTGCTTTAATTGAATACAATTTCCTAAAAATCAGGTTCCCTGCTCCTGTTGCAAACATATGCCGATTGTTTCCTCCCATAGCTGCATCATTTCTTATTTAGTGTTCAGTTGTCATCCGCCAATCTTCATTACATTATTCTTGCAGCTGACCGCATTTTCCTCCTTACAAACAGCACCTCTGTTACATCTTATAAGTATAAAATCCATTACATGTGTGTAGTCCTTCATATACATTTGTTGTTTCAGACCTGGTGTGCTGGGAGAATTAAGTACTATCTTCCATTGTTCAGTTCTTTGCAGTGTTTATCTGGATGGTACAAGGTCACATTCCATGCCTTCCGCTGTTCACCAACTAGCATACAGGCTGCAGCCATAAATAACCCACAGAGTATATGTCCAGTCTTCGCCATTAAAATTCCACTCTGGAGCTCTTTCAGCACATAGCTGAAAACAAGATCTTTTCTCAAGTTTGGCCTCTTGCCATATCTATTTGGCAACCATTCATTCTTCTTGCTTATGAATGGTGGAGTCATACAATTTCCAGAGGGCTACAGATTTCCCATCGCTGCTCTAGACCTCAAGGAGCAGCTTTGGGCAGAATTGGGATTTTGTTTTTAGCATAGAACATGGGTAGGCAAACTAAGACCGGGGGGCCGGATCCAGCCCAATCGCCTTCTAAATGTGGCCCACGGACGGTCCGGGAATCAGAGTGTTTTTACATGAGTAGAATGTGTCCTTTTATTTAAAATGCATCTCTGGGTTGCTTGTGGTGCATAGGAATTCATTCATTTTGTTTCCAAATATAGTCCGGCCCCCCACAAGGTCTGAGGGACAGTGGACTGGCCCCCTGCTGAAAAAGTTTGCTCCCCCCCTGGCATAGAATATACAAACCTTTCTCATTCACCTTTGCCTGATAATAGAGCTTAAAACCCTTTGCAACGTACGCAAGCATGCCTTTATTTATTGCCTTATGGCCAAGGCACCTGCTTCTTGCAGACATACATTATTAAAACTGGTAAATAGCTGCACGTAGAAAAAAGAGAGGGACAAGTGTAAAATCATATGTTCACATTTGCAGAGAATATTCGTAAAGATGTACCATTCCTGCTTGATTTACTTTTGCGGAAGGCATGTTTTTGTTCCCTGGAATCCAGTTTTTTAGTTGTTTTTAAATTCATCTGTGTTCAAAGCTGTTTTATTTTTCACCTTGACTGTTAATTTCAGCCTGCCTATCACCTAACAAACGAAGCAGATGTGAAAAAAGAAAAAAAAGGATACACCGCATCAAATGTATGCAATTATTTCAGCCGCTCTTCACAAGAATGAACAAAATAAACTGAATGTGTGGCCTTTTTTCTATTTTGTTCTTTTGCATTACATAACTTTCTACAATCTATGCTTATAAGGAACGAGAGAATGGCAGTAAAATGTCAAGGTCACCAAATGTCATCTCTTCGTCCTGTCAAATCTGCTCACAGAATCAACAAATTGTACAATAGATTGTTGTCTGTATATAATAGCTGGTATTCCATAGAATCACAAAGTTGGAAGGGACCCAGAGGGTCATCAAGGCCAAGCCCCTGCAATTCAGGAATCCTGCCCATAGTCATCTCTGGGTGGGCTCAAAATATCAATCTTCTGGTTAACTGCCGGCAGCACTGGTCCATTGCACCACAGAGGCCCAAGCTGTTTCAACCTTTTTTCTCGGCCTAAAAGGGCTTGTCCACAGCAGACAGCCAGTGTGGTGTAGTGGTTAAGAGTGGTAGACTTGTAATCTGGTGAACCGGGTTTGCTTCCCTGCTCCTCCACATGCAGCTGCTGGGTGACCTTGGGCTAGCCACACTTCTTTGAAGTCTCTCAGCCCCACTCACCTCACAGAGTGTTTGTTGTGGAGGAGGAAGGGAAAGGAGAATGTTAGCCACTTTGAGACTCCTTTGGGTAGTGATAAAGCGGGATATCAAATCCAAACTCTTCTTCAGAGCAAAATATGGATCCGGACTGGTCTGTCTCCCCAGCCCAGTGTTGTCCCAGACCTTTTCCCTTTCAACTGCGGACTTTTTCAATCCTTGTAAATGGTGTAAACAGGAACGGTTTGGATTCTTAGATCACGGACTGCAGTTTCTTGAAGATGGACTTCTGGCAAGCGATGGGCTGCAAATGGTGTAAACAGGAACGGTTTGGATTCTTAGATCACGGACTGCAGTTTCTTGAAGATGGACTTCTGGCAAGCGATGGGCTGCACCTCACAACGGTTGGGAGGAATGTTTTTGCCAAAAATCTCAGAAACCTCATCAGGAGGGCTTTAAACTGACTAATGTGGGGGAGGGAGACAGTGCTCCTGAAGGTAGGAGTCTATCAATTGATGAAGATGATCATCCAAATGTCATAGACCAAATGGAGCAAACAGCACACAGACCTAGTGGTGGGAGGAAAAAATCCTTAAATAAGAGTCACGGGGGAATGATTAATGGACTTCAATGTCTGTACACTAATGCGCAAAGCATGGGGAATAAACAAGATGAGCTTGAGCTCTTGGTACAGCAAACTAAATATGACATAATAGGCATCACTGAAACCTGGTGGGATAAGTCCCATGATTGGAATGTAATAATGGAGGGATACAATCTATTTCAGAGAAAAAGACCAGACAAGAAAGGAGGAGGAGTGGCGTTATATGTCAGGGATGTGTATACCTGTGAAGAGATCCAAGATTTAGAACCTCAAAGCCAAAGTGAGAGCATTTGGGTCAAAATTAAGGGAGAGAAGAATAACAGTGACCTCATTGTGGGAGTTTACTATAGATCCCCAAGCCAAACAGAGGACATAGATGATGCCTTCCTGGAACAGATGGCCAAGCATGCAAAAGGAAGGGAGATAGTAGTAATGGGGGACTTCAATTACCCGGATATTTGTTGGATGTCAAACTCAGCCAAGAGCATAAGGTCAAACAGATTCCTCACTGGCCTTGCAGACAACTTCATTGTCCAGAAAGTGGGAGAAGCAACAAGAGGAACAGCCATTTTAGATCTGGTCCTAACCAATGTTGATGACCGGTTAGTGGGGTAGAAGTGGAAGGATCATTAGGCGCGTGATCATGCTCTTCTGAAGTTTACTATACAACGGAAAGGAGCAGCCAAGCATACTAGGACTCAATTTCTTGACTTTAAGAAAGCCAACTTCATAAAACTTAGGGAAGTGCTGGGTGAGATCCCATGGACAGTAATACTAAAAGGAAAGGGAGTTCATGATGGCTGGGAGTTTGTTAAGAGGGAGATAGTAAAAGCACAACTTCAGGCAATACAAATGAGGCGGAAACATGGAAGGAGCCTAAAGAAGCCAGGGTGGCTATCTAAAGAACTTTTAACTGAGTTAAGATTAAAAAAGGATGTGTACAAAAAATGGAAAAGGGGGGAAACCACCAAAGAGGAATTCAAACAAATAGCCAGCACGTGTAGACACAAAGTCAGAAAAGCTAAAGCACAGAATGAACTCAGGCTTGCTAGAGAGGTTAAAAGCAACAAAAAAAGGCTTTTATGGGTATGTTCATAGCAAAAGGAAGAACAAAGAAACAGTGGGGTCACTCAGAGGAGAAGATGGTGAAATGCATACAGGGGACACAGAAAGGGCTGAACTCCTCAATGCCTTCTTTGCCTCAGTCTTCTCCGATAAAGAAAACAATGCCCGACCTGAAGAATTTGGAGCAAATGATTCAGCAGAGGAAACACAGCCCAGAATAACTAAGGAGATAGTACAAGAATACTTGGCTAGTTTAGATGTATTCAAGTCTCCAGGGCCAGATGAACTGCATCCAAGAGTATTAAAAGAACTGGCAGATGTGATCTCAGAACCACTGGCAGTCATCTTTGAGAATTCCTGGAGAACAGGCGAAGTCCCGGCAGACTGGAGGAGGGCAAATGTTGTCCCTATTTTCAAAAAGGGGAAAAGAGAGGACCCAAATAATTACCGCCCAGTCAGTCTGACATCAATACCAGGGAAGATTCTGGAGCAGATCATTAAGCAAACATTCTGTGAGCACCTAGAAAGGAATGCTGTGATCACCAATAGTCAGCATGGATTTCTGAAAAATAAGTCATGTCAGACTAACCTGATCTCGTTTTTTGACAGAATTACAAGCCTGGTAGATGAAGGGAACGCAGTGGATGTAGCCTGCCTTGATTTCAGCAAGGCATTTGACAAGGTGCCCCATGATATTCTTGTAAAGAAGCTGGTAAAATGAGGTCTTGACTATGCTACCACTCAGTGGATTTGTAACTGGCTGACTGACTGAACCCAAAGGGTGCTCATCAATGGTTCCTCTTCATCCTGGAGAAGAGTGACTAGTGGGGTGCCACAGGGTTTTGTCTTGGGCCCGGTCTTATTCAACATCTTTATCAACGACTTGGATGATGGACTCAAGGGCATCCTGATCAAATTTGCAGATGACACCAAACTGGGAGGGGTGGCTAACACCCCAGAGGACAGGATCACACTTCAAAACGACCTTGACCGATTGGAGAACTGGGCAAAAACAAACAAGATGAATTTTAACAGGGAGAAATGTAAAGTATTGCACTTGGGCAAAAAAAAATGAGAGGCACAAATACAAGATGGGTGACACCTGGCTTGAGAGCAGTACATGTGAAAAGGATCTAGGAGTCTTGGTTGACCACAAACTTGACATGAGCCAACAGTGTGACGCGGCAGCTAAAAAAGCCAATGCAATTCTGGGCCTCATCAATAGGAATATAGCATCTAGATCAAGGGAAGTAATAGTGCCACTGTATTCTGCTCTGGTCAGACCTCACCTGGAGTACTGTGTCCAGTTCTGGGCACCACAGTTCAAGAAGGACACTGACAAACTGGAACGTGTCCAGAGGAGGGCAACCAAAATGGTCAAAGGCCTGGAAACGATGCTTTATGAGGAACGGCTAAGGGAGCTAGGCATGTTTAGCCTGGAGAAGAGGAGGTTAAGGGGTGATATGATAGCCATGTTCAAATATATAAAAGGATGTCACATAGAGGAGGGAGAAAGGTTGTTTTCTGCTGCTCCAGAGAAGCGGACACGGAGCAATGGATCCAAACTACAAGAAAGAAGATTCCACCTAAACATTAGGAAGAACTTCCTGACAGTAAGAGCTGTTTGACAGTGGAATTTGCTGCCAAGGAGTGTGGTGGAGTCTCCTACTTTGGAGGTCTTTAAGCAGAGGCTTGACAACCATATGTCAGGAGTGCTCTGATGGTGTTTCCTGCTTGGCAGGGGGTTGGACTCGATGGCCCTTGTGGTCTATTCCAGCTCTATGATTCTAAGTCTGAAATGGCCAGGATAAAAAAGAAACACTCACAGATCTGCACTTAAAAGTCCAATATAAGACCGGGAAGGGGTCAATATTTTGCTTCAGTGTTACAAACAGGGTAGGAAAGTCTTTAGAAGCTCATAGGCAAGCAGCAACTTCTCAGCCTCAGTTCTTCATTTGCAGAAGTTGCAATCTCGTTCACACTCTGAAGTGGAACTTGGGGTAGCCACTAGGCCTCCTTTGTAGGGGTGGACATCTCAGCTTAATGAACTACCCCAAAATCTGGGATCTCCTCCAAACTGGTGCCATAGTTTTGCATTCATTTTGCAGTGAAAACCCCGTGTTTGCAGCACTCCACAGAGTAATTGGTATATCCAAACTGTGTTCGTAGTTTAAAGTCCCCAAACTCAACAATGTCCGATTTGCTCCAAACTGGTGGCAAACTTTGGCAAACGTTTTGCAGCAAAAACCCTGCATTTTGCCCTGCCCCACAAATGGAGCAATCACCCCCAAAACCCAACACCATCTGATTCACTTCAAAAATCACCAAGGATTTTAATAATAATAATAATAATAATAATAATAATAATAATAATAATAATAAATTTTATTTATATCCTGCCCTCCCCAGCCGAAGGCGGGCTCAGGGCTGCTAACAACAACAGGACCTGAATGAATTAGAGAAGTTTGCCAACCCACCCAAAAAGACTCAAGACAAGAATGATGGGTAACAGGTTATATTTATATAAAAATCTATAAAACCTGCAATCAGAATAATTAAAGCACATTACAGGGGGCCTTTTGTCAGAGTTTCACTTCCTCCATCGTTGAAGCAGGGTTTTTTTTAGCTAAAACAGAGGACACTGCAATTATCTCCATATGGGATAGATCCACATGTATAAACTTTGTAACTAAGTCTGCCTTCAGGGATCCAACCATGAACTGCTGATGTGAGTAAACTTCTTTTTACAGTGGTAACTTAATTCGTTCTGGAGGTCCATTCTTAACCTGAAACTGTTCTTAACCTGAAGCACCACTTTAGCTAATGGGGCCTCCTGCTGCCGCCGGAGCACAATTTCTGTTCTCATCCTGAAGCAAATAGTAACCCGAGGTACTATTTCTGGATTAGCGGAGTCTGGAACCTGAAGCCTCTGTAACCCGAGGTACCACTGTATTGACTTTAAATAAGATTGTCGTGTGTTTACTCTTTTAAGAGGGATATAAGGGAACTTACCAGGAATCTAATAGTGAGAGGCTTACACAAGCCTGCAACCAGCTATCCGCTGTGCATTTAAAAGGGGAATGTAAACTCTGCTAAGTAAAGGAACTTGCAGACTCAAGTTAGGAAGGATATTAACAAACAATATATCCTCTCCTGCCTCCCTGAACATTCCCACAGCCTTGAGGATGGGGGGGGGGGGGGAGTTAGTTGCCTCAGATTCCACAGCAACTGGTTTTCTCTGAATTGGAGTTGTGAGGTTACTTAGTTTACAAGACTGGTGTGATCTTTTTGCAAAGGATCGTTAAAATCCCAATGAAAACAGGAAACAACTGTAGAGTACAGAGGGACCCATCTGGTCTAAATACATGCACATTTCCAGATTGCAACCTTCTGACTCTTAAGCCTAAAATATGAACTGGAATTTTATATTTATAAGACGTAACAAAGGTTCTGTCTCTAAGGAGGAACACTAAATCAGAAACGAAGCAGCGCACACGGGGTGTGTGTGTGTATCTTGGACATATGTTTCAACAGGACCTTATTTAAAATTAATTTATTTTGATTTGCAATAATTTGGAAAAATAATGAAAATGATTTAAAAAAAGAGAATATTGTATGGAGGTCTAATTTAAGTTTGAAATGTAACAATCCAATGTTTCATTGAGAGAAGCAAAGGACCTTTCTATTCACAGAAGGCAGAACTGGGGACGCAGACAGATTATATGCGTATGATTGACAACTGGTTTGCAGAATGGGGGCCCTTATTTGCAATGTTTTTCAATTAGAAGTTTTGCAATGATTATAATATACATTCTTCTCTGTGATCGGAAATAAGTATCTCTTAAAAGGGGCAGTGAGGACATCTTATATTCTGAACACACTTGGTTGCTTTCTAAAACAATCCCAGAGCAAGATTTGTGTGTAAACTCCTTAGGTGTCACAAATTCTTTGGAGCTTTCGCCTGCCAGAAACAGTTCTTTTTATCCTTATCCACTTATTTATTTCCCCTTTAAAATATTAATCTCTACTTGACACTCAGAGAGCTATCTTCGTGTTGGCAATAGCCGGCTTTTAAAATTAATCATCCTCTTAAAGTCGGCAGATGTTTACAGGAGATTGGTAAAGGTTAAATTGCTCTGTGGAGTTTGGGTTGGGAAACCGGTGATTGTAGCATATTCATCTTGATTTCGTAGCTTGGATAAGATCCGGGGGAAAGAGGACAACCCTCAGCTTTCAAGAGAGGGTTTTCGTAGCTTGCTTTTCATTAGATTCGTAATTGGGCTTTCTCTGGCTAACTTGCTATATTGCTTCCCCTTTGTTGTGGATGTTAAATTCCATCTACACAACTAGAATAAATAAACGATATGCTCTTTCTTGGGATTCTTTTTCTTCGCCTTGAAGCCATACGCTGTGCTGTTTTTCTCCTCCATCTCTCCCCAGCCCACCTCAGGCGGTGAGCTGTGTGCAACGATTTGGGAGGCTGCTATTATCCCAAGGAGAGCAACTCAAGTGCAAAAGCAAACAGTTCAGAACCTCAGGGTTCTTTACCCTTTTGAAACACCCCCCCCCTTTCCTTTTCTCCCCTATTTCAAAAAACGTATGTTTCCAGCCCTGTTGGGAGTCCAATGTTATTGGAACACAGCAGAGTCTTTCAAGACTTTTTTTAAAAAAATGTTTTCAGTTTTTTTTTTTAATTAACATTATTTCCATACACTCCAAACATTTTTCATATATACAGTACTGGGATTATACAAACCCCTTGGACTTCCCCCACCCCCAACCCGTTTCCATATTTTACCCTCTTTTCTTGCATAAAAGTAAAGGTACCCCTGACAGTTAAGTCCAGCTGCGGGACGACTCTGGGGTTGCGGCACTCATCTCACTTTCCAGGCCAAGGGAGCCAGCGTTTGTCTGCGGACAGTTTTTTCAGGTCATGTGGCCAGCATGACTAAGCCGCTTCTGGCGAAACCAGAGCAGTGCACGGAAATGCCATTTACCTTCCTGCCAGAGTGGTACCTATTTATCTACTTGCACTTGATGTGCTTTCGAACTGCTAGGTGGGCAGGAGCTGGGACCAAACAATGGGAGCTCACCCCGTCATGGGGATTCGAACTGCCAACCTTCCATTCGGCAAGCCCCAGGGTCTGGGGTTTAGACCACAGCGCCCCACGTGTCCCCCTTTTTTTGCATATAATTATATTTATCCATTCTATTTCATCTCCTTATTACTACTTTAGTTCATTTTACTTTAAATCAGTCCTGCTAATGTTTCTAAGTAACTACAGTGGTTTTTAAGGTATTCTACAAATGTTTCCGATTCTTGATTATTATTTTTTGTCATCTTGGTGTCTGATCTTCATGGTCATCTTTGCCATTTTGGCACAGTCCATCATTTTGGTTATCCACTCATCTTTTGTTGGGACCTTCTCTTCCTTCTACATCTGGGCTAACAACATTCTTGCAGCTGTTGTCGCATGTTGTTGTTGTTTAGTCGTGTCTGACTCTTTGTGACCCCATGGACCAGAGCACGCCAGGCACTTCTGTCTTCCACTGCCTCCCGCAGTTTGGTCAAACTCATGTCGCATACATAGTCTTTTTAGGTCTCTTGGTATTTCTTCTCCTGTTAAGCCTAGTCAAAAAGCTTCTGGGTTTTTTTTAGTAAATGTTACTTTCAAGACCTTTCTAGGGTCCAGGAAATACCCAGAATACTGCAGCCACAAGCAGTGTCTGAGCGGAAATCTGCGAAACGTCCAGGAAAATCAGGGTGTATGGCAGCCCATGTCGTTTTTGCTGATTTACCTCAGAGATAGCTCCAAAACGTTCAATTTCTTTGCGTTTTTGTAAAAAGAGGAGTCAGTACCGCTCATTTTTTTGTTTTTAGAGGGAGAAGAAAATATACACTAGCTGTGGAAGCACAAATAGTGGTTCTCACAGAGGGCCCAATTAAAAGGAGCACCTTGTTCATGTTAAGTAGGCCAGAATGTCTTGCTTCCGTCCATTGCGGTATTGCCACATCTTCACTTGCTCCTAGAATTCCAGGAAAACCGTTGCACAAAGATGATGAAAGAGATGACCCAACAAGCCACACACATAAGGCGAAACACATAAGGGTCACTAGCTAATCTAACCAGGACAGTGGGGATGGGATTCTTCCCATCTGCAAATGGGATTGGTAGTCAGGCCTTGAATTTTTGTGAATCCTGCCCCCCACCTTGGCAAAATTAAAGATGCACAAATTGGTGTGGCCATAGGGGGAACGGGATTTGCATGGCAACACACATTTTACACCTCATACTTTCCCAGGGGGCTAGGTTTGCCACATTTCAAAAAGTAAAAACATGGACACTCTGAAAATTGAGCTTTTTAAAGGACCCCCCCCCCCCAATTGCTGAGCTTATTTTAGACAAACCCCCAAGTTGCCCAAAAGTCGCGATTTTCCAATTGGCTTTCCTAAGGTCCAGGTCAAAGTGTAAGGCAGCTGCTGGGGATGGTACAAATGGCCAGTAAATGAATTCATTGTGAATACATTAACATTGCCTGATATAATGCACGCTTCAAACAAGAAAATACTGAAATATTGCCCACTGGTGCATGTTATTTTTTTTTAAAAAAAGAACACCAGCTCTTCAAGCAGAGTACTTTGTTGTTGTTGTTTGTTTCAGGCAGAGTACTTTTGCAAAGCAGTAGCTTTTAGACTAATTACTTAGCGTGCAAATATTCATATGTATCACCATTTGTGTGAGACAGTTAGAAGCTTCATTCTGCCTCTTCTGGTAAAAAACACTGAATTATGCGTCCTTTCAGACACAACTTGTGCAAGCTTCATTAAGCAAAGTTAATAGCTCTTTTTAAAGAATTGGGTATAAGTCATTGAAATGTGTAGAAAGAATTTGTTTCAACAATTAGCTTGCCATAGCAAATGAGGCGGTGGGGGTAGGGGTTTAAATTAGGGTTGCCATACAACTGGGGAAATCTGGAAGTATGGCAGCCCCTATGTTGGCAGTGCCATTTTTGCAGTTTTCCCATAAAAAAATAGCTTAAAAAGAAAAAGCTCAACAACTTTTCTGTCCGGATTTTCAGTGTTAGAAATATGGCCACCCTAGTTTAAATACATGAATCATTATTTCATACCATGGTTAGCTTCCTGACATAGTTTAAGGATTCTTTTGGCGGATTTTACTGTCCATTCGTACCATCCCCAACCCCTGTCCCTGTGCAAGTATAAGGTGAAAAGTATATGTGCTCTCAGGCAAATTTTGTTCCTTCCTATAAGCATCACACAAATTTAGTTCATTTTAGCAGGACAAATACCCGTGCTGACAGAGGACAAATTTGTAACACCGGCAGAAGGACCAAATCAAAGATACATGTGGAAATTAGGTATGTTTTTTGGAGCTGGGTATATGTTCAAAATTCACAGAGGTGTTTGTAAGGTATGGAAAGTATCTGCAGATTTCATATCCTAAGATTCGTTGTTTCGTTTTTTTAAGAAAAGCAAGCTTCAGACCATTCCACTTCTGCTTAATGAAATGTCAGGAGCCAGAGGTCGTGCCAAATAATATTCCTATTGTTCAGAGGATTTAGTGCTTTCTCTGTACCCAAATGTCCTGCCCCATGACTAGAGAAAGCAGAAAAGGAATTCTGCAACATGTGCATATTATGCAAGTCCAAAACACTTTACACAATTTCTCGTTTTTTTGCTTGTTTTCTACAGTGATTACGTTTTGGAAACTTCAAGCGCAGCCGAAAACATTAAGCAAAACCAGAGGAAGCTGTGTAAAGTGGCTGGACTTGGATACCATATAAAGTTTGCAGAGTTCAGATTTTGTTGGAAAACCAACTTTTTAAAAAAGATGATTACAAATGGCCCTGAGTTATGTTGGTCTTTGGCCTGGTTAAAAGAATAAATGCTATAATAACACCTGTTTAGGTGTTACTAATCATATGCATGTTTGCTTTATAACAATGTTCTCTGAGCGATGACCTACTGAAATGATTTAGCAGAATACAAACACTAAAAATCAGTAAGTGAGGCAGAATAGTGTGACATATCCACTGACATAAAAGCGCAAGAGCCGTCTCAGTGAATCCCAGACCCTCCAAGTGTCCCTATTTTCCAGGGACAGTCCTGGATTTACAGAAGCCATCCCAATTTCTGATTTGATCCCAGAATGCCCCGCCTTTCCTTAGGACGTCCCTATTTTCGTTGAAGAAATGCTGGAGGGTATGGTAAGAGGTCCCTATTTTCATCTGAGAAATGTTGGAGGGGATGGAGTTATGCAACCCCCACCCCACCCCAACCAAGGAGATAAGTAACTAGACAACCTATAGAAGACATCTGGAGGCAGCCCTTTGTAGAGAAGTTTTTTAATATTTAATTACGTTTTTATATGTTGGAAACTACCCAGAGTGGTTGGGGCAACCCAGTCGGATGGGTGGGGTATAAATAATAAAAAGTATTAATTATTGTTGTTGTTGCTGTTGTTGAAGAGGATGTCCCTATTTTCCTCTGAGAAATTCTGGAGGGAATGGAATCCTCTCAGCAGCAAGCTTAAAACATGACATCACGGCATCAATAAGACAGGATGGACAGAAAAACCCTTGCCAAAAATATATTAAGGTGTGCGTGCAGGAAAACTTCAAGTCAAGAAAGTTTTCAAAAGGAAGAAGTGGGAGCCGATCGAACTGTTTGTTTGCCAATAGCTTGGCTCTGTTCCTTGAGCCCCTGCCCATTTCCCCAAGCCAGGAAGGCTGTAGCTAGGACCAGGGGTAAGAGCTGTTGATTCAGCAATAAACTCAGACTAAAAGCTTACATAAGAGGCTCCACCCTTGCCCCCAATTAGATCCTGAACCAAGCAATGTTTCAACATACTGCAACTGTTTATAACCAACACTTTCAAACTAATGCTTTCTTTAAAAAACCAATGCTTTTCACTTTTGCATTTCCTACCTCCCCACAATATATTATGTAATTGCAATTTTAATATTTTATTTTCAAATTGCCTAGTAATGAAGACTGGATCTGGATTAATTTTTAAAAACTTTTTTAAACGCCACCCTAGTAGCTACAGGCCGAAAATAACTTCTTTTCGGAATCAATTACTCCCCCCTGTCCACACTAAACTAGGGAGGAAGCTGAACTGAACCTAAGTGGTACTTATGCATCTAAATAAACATGCAACGATCAGCCCAACTGAAACTGGCTGATGCCTTGGAACTGAACTGATTTTCACAGAATCACTATCTTGTAGAGCTGGAAAGGACCACAAGGGTTATCTCATCCAACCCCCTTCAATGATTTGATTTGGGGTAGGGGGTCAAATTATTAAGCTTGGTGGCTTTTTTATTTTTTATGGATTTTAAAATAAAAAATGACACACTCTCGCTATACACCTGGGGTTTTGCTGGACATTTTGCCGATACAGCAGAAGTCTGCCCAGATGCCATTCTGCTGCCCGAATCCCGGTAGTGTCCAGGAAAATCCAGACATATGGCAGTCCTATTCTATATCCTCACGACAGCCATTTGAGCAAGGTTAGGCTGAGAGTTGGTGGCTGACTAATGCAGGAAGTCTGCAAAAAGTGAGTTCAAAATATGATGGTGCAAATGCTCAAAGAATTTGTTGTCGTTGATCAACGTTAGCAAACTGTCTTTTGTGTTTTCCTGTAAAAGAGTGGAATACAGCAATCAAGACTCTTATCTACCTTTCATGGTTGGCTCCACCCTGGCTCTGAACACTTGGATTTCTCCGTATATCGATCCAAGTTTCTTTCTGCCTACTCACCTTAAAGATGTATCTGGGTTGCAAAGAGTGATCCCATGTAAACTTGGAGGCATTAGGAGCAAAGACTTTACCATGGCTCAGTGATAGATCCCTTCTCTTATACTCCTAGAGTCAATCAGCCATGAGAGATTGGTTTATTCGTCATTCATTTATTGCAAATTCATTATTCACAGCTCAATAGCTCTCAAAGGGTGTTCCCACAAGAGAAAAATGTGATAGAATACGAAAAACTACAAGCCCTAAAAAACCATCCCTACAAACTCTGAAAACAGTAACTATTAACAAGAACAACAAAATCAACAAATTGTGGTCCCTCCATCGCTGCCACACAACACTTGGATTCAGCCTGGAGATTCATATCTCGTCTCATGTTGCAGCTAAGTTGTGGCTACAGGTGATGGCTTTAATATGGAAAGTGAGTCGTCTTGGGTCATTCTCTGCTTTTATGGTTTGGAGGTTTCCTCCTCTGAATCTATGGTGTGGGTCAGACAGCTCCGGAGAGACAATGACCTGCAGTAGAGATGAGAAAAGGCAAAGTCACATGCCTTTTGCGTTGCCAAAAATGCACTCCAGATAATGGGTATAACATAAAAGCAGAAGCAAGCCAAAGTAAGGATGCCATGAGATGACCTTCTTGCAACTCAGGTGGAGTGAGATGCTCATCTCCAATCTCTTGTCCCAGAGGACATCACTGGGACCTGCAACCTAGTAGGCATTGGGTTGAAAGGCAGCATTAAGGAAGAGGATAGGAAATGCCACCTGAATCTTCCTGGGACCACGTTAGTTGAGAGCCTCCTGGGGCTAGAAAGAGGAACGTTTTGTTTTCCAAATTAATAAATACATGTGAGAGATGTACCTTCAGATTGAGGAGTCTGGCTGCCTTTGTCAGCAGTGAACAGGTCCTGCTGGCTGCCTGATTCCTGCCATTCATGTTTTCAATGGAAATGTAACTTCTCTGTTCCTGTGAGAGGGAGAACCAGCTCAGAATCAGATTAAAAAACAACACACAATATTTAAAAATCACATATTAAAAGGCAGCCTATGGAAATGCTGCCCGGCCACTGATTGATGTGACATAGGGGAATATTCCCTCCCATGAAATAAAGAAAAGGGAAGTATTTGCAGCATTCAGCACAATCTTTTTTTTTAAAGAGGAACAGAATGGACTTGCCCAAAGATTAAAACCTTTTGGGACATGATCCACGACAAAATAAAAAAATTGATAAGGACATCACACCCAAAAAAGGCAGAGGCATATCTATTAGGAATTCTAGATAAAGATATCCCAAAAGATAAAACTAACTTATTTCTATACGCGACAACAGCGGCAAGAATTTTGATTGCTAGCTATTGGAAAGAAGACAGCATCTCAACAAAAAGAGAATGGTTGGGGAAACTTTGCGACTACCTGGAATTAGCAAAACTGACGGCTATAATAAGGAGAAAGTCCAAAACTGTGGTTATGAAGCAATGGGAGTTCTTAAATGATTATTTACAAAACCAGGTCTCAACTACAAAAATCTGGTTGTGTTTAGAATAATCTTGTGCGTAATATAAAAAATACAAAGGGAGACATTAAGGAAATCCAAAGGGAAAATATGAAGAACAGAGGTTCTGACGAATGGATTATTAAAAACGTGTGAGGTAAATGGTGGAAGTCTTTTTTTAAAAAAACAACACTTTATTTAAGGTAGATAAGGACAAGATGAAATTATACAATCGAATATAAATATAGATGGGAAACTGTTGTGTATTGTGAGTACTTATCTACTTTAAAGTTTTTTCACTTATGATCTTTTTTTTTACTTCTTTATTCTTTCTTTGTTCTTTTTTCTGATATCTTATCTTTCATTTCACTGCTTTATTGTGAATAGCATTTTATAGAGGTATAAATAACTAAATATGAAAAGAAACAAAATATTCTCTAATTTTTTTCCTTGGTTAGATGTATTTTCTTTTTCTTTTGTATTTTCTTTTGTTGTGAATATGTATGTTTTCTAATTTGTACTTAATAAAAATATTAATTAAAAAAAGAGGAGCAGAATGCTGGACAGCAGAGGAATTGTGATGGAGTCTCGTTTGGAGACAGAGTGATTGACAGGCAGTTGGAGCATGCTGGTTTTGTCGGAATGCTGGTTTTGAGCCTAATTTAGGCCGGAGGATTGGAGAAAGGTCCCTGTGGGTGTCAGAAAAGGCCTCTGCAGGTACAGGTGAGCCCAAAGGTGCCACACTGATGCTCAGTGTTGGACTTCCACTTCAAAAGCAGCGAGGAAGGTAGGAGCAATACCTTTTCTCCATCAGCCTTTGAGAGCTGACTTGTTCTCGGGTCCGTCGGAAAAAAGGCGTATTGGCTCCTCAACCAGTCACAGGGTGGGCGGCTGCTGCAGACCGTAGCTCCAAACACCTTTGCCCCCTAGGAGCAACGCCTGGGGTTAGGCAGTCAGTCGTTGGGGAACTCCTAGGCTGGCAACTGAGGAAAGCTTGCCAACTCTTTATCCTCACCAACTCTTTAACCTGCATCCTGTCCAACCTACACCAGGAATCAATAAAGTTGTGGCCAGTTTTTTAAAATCTCGGAACATTGTCCTTCTTGCTCCCAGAGTGCAGGGGTTCACTGCGAGCGGGTCCACAATGGAAAGACCCTGTCGATGAAACAACGGGAAAGGGCAGAAGTAAAAAAAGAGAGAAATGATTGTCTCCCTTCTTTGAAAGAGGTATCATGGAAGTCTCCTCAAAGGAGAGATCAACTTCCTTCTTAACCCATTAGCCAGGTTCTCACTGCCCTCAGAACAATTCCCTGCCAGTACGGATCGTTTGCTCACCTGAAGAATAAGAGTGAGTCCCATCCGTCCTCAGAACACTGGGTTGCTCGAAAAAACACGAGGATTTTCCACTCCTCCATCTTCCAGGCCAGCAGAAGGACTTTGCACCAAGAACATCTTTCTCAAAAGGCCTGGAAACTTGGGAGACACCTTGCTTTGAACTGCAAAGATGAGGCACTTTGCTTGAAGCATAATAATAGGCTTTACAAGGCTAATCTTTTGATGATAATAATAATAAGAATATGTTGCCCTATACCCGCAGGTCTCAGGATGGTTCACAACATAAAACCACCATATAAAGTATAAAAACACACCATACATAATAAAACAAAACCAACCCATGATTGGAGAGGGAATGTCCTCTGTGGTGCTAAATCTTCATGGATAGTGGCAGAATCACAGTGGCTTTCTGCAGCTCTTCCCCTCCCTCTCTTACCAACACAACAACTGCCCAACGCTTTAACTCTGACTGACAAAGTAACCCCCTAAGAAAATGGTTCACTAACTCAATAACTCTCTCACCTTATTCCCCTCTTGCCCAAGATGTCTGGCAAGTCACCCAGCAAGGGGACATGTCACAATGGAGCACATGTCGCAGTGACATTCGCAACCTTCCTCAACAATGAGCTCTGGCAACTGGGTGGAATCTACACACATATTAAAAAAAACACAACGTTGTGAATTTTTTCCCCCCAAGTTTTTTTTTCGCGGGGGGGGGGGGAGATACATTGAATTTGCCATAGCTCACCATCGCCATCTACCGTCACATTTGTACACTGCACTTTACAGCACCTTTTATTTGAAGCTGGATAAGAGTCGGCCACGACTGGACCTAATGGTCGCGGTCTCTTTACCTTTACCTTTAAGCTGAGTCCAGGATCTGAAGGAGAAAGAAACCATTACGTATTTTGTGCATTTATCTTGTATTTATGCCACGAACCACCCTGAGATATTTGGATGAAGGGCAGTACTGTATACAAATTAAATAAAGAATAACTGTAATAGAATAATCATTGGTTTTAATATTTCTGGACATGGCTTGGGTGGAGTAAATTTAGTAAAGTCAGAAAAGGGGAGCTGGTGCCTGGGTTATGCCAAGAAGCTGCCCTATGTGAGGCCATACTGGAAAAAGAGGTCAGAAAAGCAGGGGGGCGGAGGTTACGATCAGTCAGAAATACAGCTGGTGGAGCTTCCGGGTCAGAAATGAATTGCACCTAGTACTTAAAACTGGGTGGGACTAAATTTGGCTGGGGCAGAGATTTGGAAAAATTGTCCTGAAGAAAAATCTATTTAGGCAGAATCTACATACACATAAAAAATGCTGTGAAAATGCTTTTTTAAAAAACATTTTGAAAAATACATTGAATTTCACATAGCACTCAAGGTAAATATGAGTATTCCCTTATGTATAAAATATCCCATTAATAAACAATCCTGGTTATGGCGCTCTGGTCTAAACCACTGAGCCTCTTGGGCTTGCTGATCAGAAGGTCGGCGGTTCGAATCCCCGCGACGGGGTGAGCTCCCGTTGTTCGGTCTCTGCTCCTGCCAACCTAGCAGTTTGAAAGCACATCAAAGTGCAAGTAGATAAATAGGTACCGCTCCGGCAGGAAGGTAAACGGCGTTTCCATGCGCTGCTCTGGTTTGCCAGAAGCGGCTTAGTCATGCTGGCCACATGACCTGGAAGCTGTACGCCGACTTCCTCAGCCTGTAGAGCAAGATGAGCACCACAACCCCAGAGTCGTCCGTGACTGGACCTAATGGTCAGCGGTCCCTTTACCTCCAGGGTTGGTGTCAATCTCATACCTAAGCCTAGGGTGCCAAGCCACTAGGAATTTTGAAAAGCATGCCAAGGGAAGAAATGTCAATGGGAAACAGACACGTTGAGGAACTTAAGTTACAGTGGGACCGAACAACAGGAGCTCACTCTGTCGCAGGGATTCGAACCGCCGACCTTCTGATCGGCAAGCCCAAGAGGCTCAGTGGTTTAGAGTTAGACCACAGGGGATTTTCAATTTGCTAGTACGTTTTACACAGATTAAACTGCTGCAGACTAACTGTCTCCGGGGCGCACAGCAGCACAACACAACATACCTGCTGCCCTCACAGTTAAGACTATTCAACTACCGGTAAGTGCAGAGTTGCCATATTTCAAAAAGTAAAATCCAGGAAACCACCGAAATTGTTGAAACCCCAAAGTTGTGGAGTTTCCCCACCCCCACCCAACCCCCCCAAATAAAAAAAATGATCCAGATTCCCAACGCCTTTTATAACACAATTACATATATGTCTATTCAGAAGTTCAATGGGACTTACAGAGAGCCAACAAGTGTTTGCCGTACACCTTTTTCATTACAGCTGCCTCACTCCAATCAGCCCTCACACAACTCTTAAGAATTCGGTTTATAGCTATTTTCTTCCAGTAATAAGCAAACAATACTCTTCAAACAGACATCCTAGGTGTACAAACAAAAGCAAAGGAGAAGAGCTATTGTTTAGGGTTTTTTATTGATGTCAGGGTGGATAAAAGTCAGTGATTTTTATTTTTAAAAAATCAATTTTAATTTTATTTAAATCAGTTTTTTTATTTTATTTAAATCGGATTTTTAAAATAAAATGCTTCTGGAGGAAAAATCTTTCTAAAGATAGTTTTCTATTTAAGTTACATTATAGTCCAAAGGCTATTCATCAGGAAATAAAGATTTGTTTAAAGTTTTTTATTTGTGCTAAAACTCAAGTCTAAGTTTTGTTTGTGTTTTATAAAAATTAGCAACACTAGTTAACAAACATGGATACATATGCTATTACGTTACTGTTTTAGTTAAATATATATTCTTTAAATTGTTATTAAGGAAATGATTATTTTTCTCCTTCCAATAAAGTACAGCAGAAAAGTTGTCCAAATATAAAGAGTTAACTTATTAAACCTCACAATAATTTCATAATTATCTGTCTATGTAATTCTAATAGTATAACCAAATAAGTAATTTTTGATATAACTGTAAAAACTACTCTGAAAATTTATTATTCCAAAAACAATACCTTCCTCTGCTTGTAAATATTAAGATTTTTTACAGCAAGACGGAGTCTCTGTAAAAAAAATAAAAAAATAAAATAAATCAAGTCTTACTGACTAGTGATTTAAATTGATTGATTTAAATCAAATCCACACTGGTTGCCGTTATTATTAATTTTTTGTATCTGTATTTTTAAATGTAGAAATAATTTCAAACACATTTTTCGATGTGTTTTGTTTAGGACTACTTTTGTTACGTTTGCGATTGTGTAAATCATTTCCTCTTGCAAGCCACCTTGAGCATGGTTTGAGCTCTGGAATAGCAGCATACAAATGAAGCGAGGATAAGAGGAAGGGTTGAACTAAGTTTTGACCAGGCATAAGATTCCCCCCCCCCCACCCCTCTTTTCAAAACCCAGTCCTGATTTCCCCTCAACGCCATCTGCTTTTCACAATGAAGGCTGCAATTCTAACCCCATTTACCTGCGAGTCAGCTTCACTGAACGCAATAGGAATTACTTCTGAGTAGGCACGCTTAGGATTGCAGTGTAAAATACCACAACCCTTCCACGAAATTGCACCCCCACCCCTTCTGCCCATAGCTGTCAACGTTTTCCTTTTTTTAAGGGAAATTCCCTTATTCCAAATAGGATTCTACACAAGAAAAGGGAAAAGTTGACAGCTATGCTTCTGTCTGTTGCCTAAGTCCCAGCTCCTTGGGGTCCTAGGTGCCCGAGCACCCACAAGATTCCCCATAAAGGGCACCCACAAATTTTGGTGCCAGGGCCAATGCACGCTGCATGGCACCCACAGCCCCGGGTTGTGGGGCTAAGCTGGCAGAAACCAAACAGGGCATGCACCCATTATTCCCCCCCCCCCGACATATTCAAAGAAAATATTTAAACACACACAAAGTCTAGGGCCCAAACCTGGTCAGGACAATACTCACCCTGTCCCCTAGGATTCACAGCCCACATTTTGCTTCCCTCTAACAATGGTAAGTCTCAAAACAGAACAAAAAAGCAAGATGCATTAGGCTTGCAAAGAGTCCTGGCTGCAGCAAGATGGCTGCCTACCGCATTGGGAGAATTTGCTGCCCAGGTTAGAAACAACATGGCTCATTCCTGCAGCCTGCTTTTTGGTTGGCTATAAGCAGCCTTCGTTCCTTTGTCAGTGCAACTTGGACTACACTGGCAGGAGGCCAAAAGAGAGGAATCAAAACTGCCTGTTAAGAGAGACCCGCCCCTCCTTTAGCAAAATGCTAAATTATCCCGGCGGCCATTTTAAGTGATATTTGATTTTCTAAACTTTTAATGGATTCTTTCATACTCACCAACCTTTCTCTGGTGAAAACAGGAGCGTCCCATTCCATAATGATGATTTTACTCTTTCTATCCTACACGTCTGGCTGGGCAGCTTTAGCTACTTTGGGCAGCTTGCAACATGTAAGGAAAACATCATAAAACATTAAACATTTGTTTTAAAAACCCCTTCCCTATACAGGATTGCCTACAGATGGATTGGGGTCAGATAACTCCATACCCTCCTACCTCTCTCCAGTGAAAATAGGGAAGCCCCTTTCCATAATGATAATTTGAGTATTTATACACCACACATCTTACTGGGTTGCCCCAGTCACTTTGGGCAACTTTCAACATATATAAAAACATAATAAAACGTTAAAACAAAACTTCCCTATACAGGATTGCCTTCAGACGGCTCAGGGGTTGGATAACTCCATACCCTCCAACGTTTCTCCAAGGAAAATAGGGACATCCTAAGGAAAAGTGGGATATTACAAGATCAAATAAGAAACCAGGAAGGCTTCTCCTCACTGTGCCAGCTCAGGGAATCTAGGCAGATTTCCATCTTTTTCTCTTTGCAGAACATTGATGTTCTTTTTTTAGAGCAGAATATAACTGGGGTTGCCATATTTCAAAAAATGAAATTCCAGCAACAACAGAAAAGTTGTTGAGCTGCTGGGGGGGGCGGGGCAAAGTTGTTTAGCTTTTTAAAGTTTTGTCTGAAGTGTTTTTTGGTGGTTTTTTTTTGCAAAATCGAAAAGAAATTGGACGGGAACACGACACTGCCAAAAATGGGCTGCCATACTGAAGGAGTGAGGACCAGGGGTCCACCTGGGTCCACTTTGGAGAGCCAGGCTGGAGATAAGCTGAAAGCCATCTTAGAGAGCAAACTAAAAGCTAAAAAAGACATTTCTCTCTCTCTCCCCTGCTTGCCCCTGCTTGCAAAAACAATACACAGCGAGTTTGCAAGAGGATGCGGTCAGGGGATTTTGGAGCTGTTCTGAGAAACTGTTCGTTTGCCCAGGATGTCTAGCCCACCACAAGGTTCTAAGCCGAGCAACCTGTTAAAACCACAAGGACATTTCTTGGAAGCGGGGGGGGGGGGGTTCAGGGGCACTTCCTGGAACTAATAAAGAGGTTAAGTAGATTATAAGCCAGTAGCGCCACCTAGTGGAATAGGCAACTTGGAACCGAAAGGACACACCAAATTTATTAATTGGTTGGGCTTCAATGAATATGCATAAAGGGGAATGTTTGAGGGCTGGGTCAAGGGTTGAACCATTGTTTTGCCTAAGGGGATAAAAACTGTTTGCCCCTGGTGTTCGGGGGCATTTTCTCTCATTTTGGCAGCTGAATGCACCCCTTTGCTTTGCTTGTCTGACAAATAAACCAAAGTCAATAAAACTTTTGTAATTAAAATATTGCTGCCTGGATTTTTCCATTCTGGTCTGTATTCTGAAGTCTCTAACATTTCTGGTGCTTGCGTGACTCGGATAGGGACCTTAAGTCCTCAAAAAGACCAGAAGGCAGCTCCCTTGTCCTTTTCTAGGCAGGACACAGGGGAAGGGCCAATAGGCCGCTTATCCTGGCGCCACCGAGGCTTTTCTTCGGAGGAGGGCGAAGCCAATTTGACCCTTCTGCTGGATCCTGGAAGAGAAGGCAATGGATTGAAGGACCGAGGTTGACAGGACAGGGCAGAGTCTAGCCGGCTGGTGAGTACATGACAAAGGGCCCTGGGGACAGAGGAAGACAGAGACCCCCTTGTAATTAAAAAGGGGAAGGGGCATCCTGATCACATGCCCAAGCGTGTTTGGTGGCAGTAAGGGAAGGATTGGCCCCTGATACCCACCCACGCTTAAGGATTTAAAGGAAGGCAAAAAGGAAAAGGGGGGGGAACCGGGAGGCTAGTGTGTGTGGTACAGCGTCCAGTGAAAGAGGCACTTGGTGCGTGTGTGTGTGGGGGGGTAGAACCAATAAATACTCCGCTTCCTAGCAGCGTGAGTTCGAATGGGCGAGGAAAATTGGGAAGTGCATGTGTGTGTGTTTGGTGTTTGGGGACGCTGCACAAGGGCCATATTAAATATGGGAGGGAGTGGCTCAAAAGGTCTAATAACTCCCCTAAAGTGCATGTTGAACAATTTCAAGAAAGGATTCAGCGGAGACTATGGCGTTGTGATGACGCCAGAACACTTACACACTCTGTGTGAACTGGACTGGACACAGTATTGAACTGGGAAGAAACATAGGGGCCCTAGCTGGGACAGGGCAACAAGGAATATCTTTTGAGGCTGAGTAGTTACTTAGAGAAGAGTTTCAGACTCAGATTCAGATTTGGGAGCGATGGAGGGGATCGCTCCAGAGATCCCTTAGGTTATCCAAGTTAGTATACAGAACCAGAGTGCATACAAAGCTTTCAGATCTCTGGACCTCAATGAAGGCAAGAGTTCAGCCAGGCAGAGCTGGAGGGTTCTCTGCTGAGCTGTAAGTTTGATAGTAAGGCAAGCCTCCTAGTTTCTCCAAAGCCCATCACTGAACTGGGAAGTACATGAGCCTTGCAGACCTCCAACAGTTTTGATCCCTATAGTAAGTACAGCTTGAACAGGGAGGGCAAGCTAAATCCCAGAACTTAGTTAGGGAAGAGCTGGGTATATATGTGACCAGCGGCAGTTTGGAACACATCAGGGAAACCACCAGTAGTGCCCTAGGTTCTCTGATGACCAGTGAGAGGTGGTCTATGGCTAGGAAATACGAAATGGTTTTAGACCCATAACAATTATAGCTGAGACAGGGAGGGCAATTTAATTGGTGTCCTTAACCAGGCACCAGCTGGATGGCTCAGTGCTCAGGTGTGTCTCAGAGAACACTGCAGCAGACCCCTGGTTTGAGACTCAGGCAGAGAAACCTCAAGAGAAGACCTGCATCTTTGTGGCCACCACAGTTGACAAGTTAGTTGCCACAGAAAAAGGATGAGGGAACAGATAAAAAAAAAAAACAAAACAAAACAAAAAAAAACTGCATAAAACTAAAAGAGGAAGAAGAACTTTCTCCATTTAACTTGCATGAGTTTGTGAACATGGATGAAGTTTTAGAGGTTCACGTGATAATAGAGAAACCCCCCCACCCCCCTGGCTGAAGAAATATAAGACTGATCAATTCAAAATTAAGGAGAATTAATACACAGGCTTTAGAATTTCTTGGAACGCCTGATGGAGGCATACAGAATTTGGACCCCCTTTGACTTTGAACTCCCTGCACATGAGTTAATGGTAAATGCCTCCCTCATAGGACAATGTGCAAAGGACATTAGAACCAAAAATCCAAAAACAGCCTGGGTTCCAGGGCATGTCCAGATTTCAGATCATGGCCATCGCCCAGAAGGTGTTTGAACAAAGAGGAGAGGCTGAGAAGAGGGAGAAAAAGCAGTGGAGGAAAGAAAAGGCAGCAGTGTTAGGCACAGGAATGGCTCACAGGCCAGGGACCTGAGGGGTCCGCCGTAGCCATTCAGAGACCCGCGGCCAAGGGGGAGGAAGATGCCTGTTCAGCAACAGCAAGGCCATAAGAATTACCCCTGTGAAAGGCTACATGGAGCCAATTGGGAAGCCTGGTCAAAACGCATGTATTACTGGCTGGCAGAAAAGCAACTATGGGAAAGTACACAGGCTGAAACAGGCTTTGCCCAGCCCATTAAGAAGTTTACAGGCGCAGTGGAGGCTTGTGAAGGAGACGTGGCTGATGCTCTAGAGAAGACCTGGGTTGCGTGGCAGGGATTGAAGACGGCATGTCAGGCTGCAGTGAGTACCAAGCCCAGAGGGGGCTGAGGCTGCTTTGGGAAGTTGTTTCTACGGTTCAATGCATCTGTGTGATGCACTGTGTGTTGGAGAAAGGCTGAAAAGGCAGTTGCAAGCTGTTCCTCAGGCGATGGAGCACCCAAAAGTGGGGGTGCAGGCCAGGCAAGCCATTCCAAGAGTTCTGAGGAGGCCAAAGTCTCCAAGAGTTATTTGTCCTCTGAGGTGAAGTCCAACAGCGAAAGGCATTGCCATGCAATTGGCAGCTGGATGCAAGGCTAACATCTATATTGATTCTAAATATGCCTTCTTAACCCTGCATGCGCATGGCGCCCTATGGAAAGAGCGGGGCTTGAGTGGAGCCCACGGGAAAGCTCTGAAATACGTTCCAGAAGTTGAGACGTTACTAGAAACTGTATGGGCCCCCAAAGAGATTGCTGTAATGCACTGCAAAGGCCATGATAGAGGTTGGGACATGGTCACTAGAGGCAACCGGAAAGCAGATAATGCAGCTTGTGAGGCAGCTCTGAAACCTCCACCAGTGGTCACCACCGCCCTCAACCCAGCTACCCTGTTGCCGGTAGGAGAAGGTGAGGAGCAGACGCACGATTGCATTGAGGTTATGGACACAAGACTGGACCAGGAGAAGTGGCCAGAGGAAATCGATTGGCAGACAGAGTGGCCAAGGAAGCAGCCCGGGAACTGGCCCCGCCTCAGTTATTGGAACAGTGGTCCCAGAAGGGATCTTAAGCACTGCTGACAAACCAGATACTATGTATCCACCCACATGAGGCCAGATGCCACAACCAAGCAGCTGGAGAAGTATGTCTATATAGCCAACCTTTATCAACTGGTGGCCCAGATTTCCAGGAAATGCCTGCTATGCCAAAAGAATAATCCCAGAACTCACTCCAGACGATGTGGAACCACGTTACACCCTTGATGAACAGCAGTAGACCAGCCAAGAAGTACCACGCTCCAGGAAGGACCAGACAGCCGTGTTTTTGTGCCCCAACATCTGGCCAGCACAATTGTAAAGAATTACCACGAGTCCACCCATTTGGGAGGCCCAGCTGCTAAAGCACACCTTGGGAGAATATTCTATCTCAACTAACTGCTGCTATAACTAACTGCTGCTATATCCCAAAATGTGCCCTGTGCGCCAACCAAGAGACTGAGACTATCACCCTTTGAACTTCTATATGGCAGGCCAACCCCTTTCGTCCGAGACATCCCCGCCAGTTTGGGGCAGATGGGAGATCACATCACCCAAGAACAAGTGCAATCCCTGTGTTTGTTGTGTGTGTTTGCTTCCTTTCCAGGTATTCCCTCGAGCGTACACCTGCAGTCCCGCGGCAGTCTCGCTGAGCCGGTTCACCAGTTCCTCTGGGTGACAGTGTCTGGCGACCCCCTCATCCCCAACTGCAGTGAAAGTAGTCGAGGTGATCCCCTGGGTACATCACACGCATCTGAAGAAGGGTGTCTGGACTTGCAAGAGAAATCCTGCTGACCCTCTGAAGTTGATCATCACCTTGTGTCTGACTCTACCAGGGAAAAAGCGTTAGGCCACGGGCAACGAGATCCTGCGACTAATCATCACAAGGACAGTTACAAAGACTTTCTCTTTCTCTCTTATTTTCTTTATTGACTTGCTCTATGTCTTATTGCCCTGACCCTACCGAACCATACCAACACGTCCAGATGGGCTGCTTGCGTCTGCAGTATTCACAATGTGCCCAGGAAATTCTCAACGTATCCTAATCATAACTACGTTTAGGATATTCCACCGTTCTTACGCAGAGCTTCTTTTCTTTCAGAAAAGTAAGCGGCTCACGTAAATGCAAAACAAAGCTTGAGCAATAAAGGAAATGGTCATACCACAACATACTGTCTCAGAGAATGTTGAACAACATCATGAGGCAAGAACGAGGCAAGAAGCAAGAATGACAGTTGGTCTCTCTAACTGAATTTAACTGCACAGCTGCAGCAGTTACTCCATTCATTCCAATGGGGCCTGCCTGCAACTCCAGCACAAAGTCCCATTGGAATGAATGGAGGACGGACGGACGTGCAAGTCAGCCGTTCCCCAGATCAATTCTAGAGCCGAGTTTATGACTCAAGCTTTGAGGAGAATAAGTGGGGAAAACCCTGCTGTAACTCATACATCAACAAGTACCATGTCTGGATACTTTACATAGCCCTTAATAAATATATACTGTATTTACTCGAGTCTAATACGCCATCAAATCTAATTTACACCCTAATTTTTGCAACGTGATTTGGCCAAAAAAAGAGAGAGTTGCGCATTAGACTCGAGTAAATACAGGTAAGTTACCTTTACAGCTTAGTAAGAATTAAAATTTGGGAAATGAGAAAAAGCAACAGTGGTGGTGGTGGTGCCGTGACAAGAACTACTCTGCAAATTCTGATAGTTCATTTGCACTCAGAACACATTATTAATCAAACTAATAAACAGAAATGAGTCAGCGTCTGAAAACACAGTAAGATGTTTATTAGAGTGAAAATACATAAGCGAGAAAAGGCAATGCAGCCCTTTTCATAATGCGGTGAGTCAAGGTCAGTTTGTTTAAGGCCATAAATCAGAGTACTTTTTGAATGGAAAGATATGTTTTGACTAATCTAGGAGGATGTTTTAAGAGAAGAACCAGAAATAGAAATGTGCAGGTCAAGAGCAAAGGCAAAAAGGATAGTGTTTTCTAGGGTAGGTATTAAATGGCAGGCTGAGACTGACTCCCAGCTATATCTGAAGGGCCAGAGGATGCCTGGTTTTAATTTCTCCAGTTAGTATTGAGAAATAATTACCCCAGTTAGTAATGCAAAATGCATAGGAGTTTCGGTATCTTAAGGCTGCAGCTTTAAGCACAGTAAAAAGGAAGTGAATGGTTTTGAATGTAGTGAGATTTGCTTCTGAGTAAATATGCTCAGGGGTTTGCTCCGCATGACTCACGTAAAAGACAAATGTGTACAAATTCTTCCATTTTGGAGAGCCTGTTACACTTTCTAAGGGCAAATCCACTCCATATATTTAAAACACTTTTGGGGCCCATTTAGAGAATTATGGGAGCCACAGTCTAGCAACCTTTGGAAAGCACGAGATTATGTGTCTCTATAGAATTATAGTTACAGATGGGTAGCCGTGTTGGTCTGCCATAGTCAAAATAAAAAAATAAAAAAATAAAAAATAAAATAAAAAAATTTTTATATAGAATTATATGCAGTCCTAAATTGGGAATCCCATTCTAAGACCTAAATGAAGTATTTCCAGATCCCAGAAGCTAAACTTTAGCCACAATTCAGTATGCATCCATGCACACCAAAGAAGTTTTCTTTTGGGCAGGTTTGCGTTACCGTAAAACCCCCTTAAAGCAACGCCACACGTAAGTTTCTGAAGGCAATACTTGCTAGGAAAACATTTGATGCCCTCATATTCCTGCTACCAGTTGAGATCACAGTATCGCTTTAAAAAACCCACACCAGCAGCTGAGTAAATATATCATTACCAAATAGTAGAGGAAGGTTGGTTTGACATTTAAGGGTAATGATGACCGGATGCACTTCAGAGCTGACTGAACAAGATAGATGTATTTTTGTGTAAAAGGAGAAGAGGAAGACTTCTAATCCATCTTCAAATTTCATAGTTTTAATACTAAAAAGCTGAGAAACTTAAAAAAAAGAAAACTGAAGTGAGGCTCTGTAGGTGAGGGATACGATCAAAGTGCAATTCCATTAGGTGGGGTAAGATAAAGGGTCCTTGTTCTGTTACCAGGGAGGGGGGCGCCTTTTGTGGTTCGCCTCAGGTGCTAAAATGTCTTGGGCTGGCTATTGCCTTTCTATTCAATGTTACCAGGTGTCTGTAGTGTAGAGGAGAGGACATAACTGGGACTTGGGTTTTTTTCTAGAAAAAAAAATCAACAATTTCAGTGTTTTCCTAAAAAGCTCAGCAACTGGTCCTAGTTTTGAAATATGACAACCCCATGCAATACACAATGTCAAGTTCCAGCCTGAGAATCACATTCCTCTTATTTCATCTCACTTACTTTGTTCTGTTGAAATTATTCACACTGTTAAGAGGGACTCACATTTGTTACATTGTTGTGTAATTTAATGAGTCCTATATGCAAAGATGAGGGACGTGGGTGGCGCTGTGGATTAAATCACAGAGCCTAGGACTTGCCGATCAGAAGGTCGGCGGTTCAAATCCCTGCGACGGGGTGAGCTCCCGTTGCTCGGTCCCTGCTCCTGCCAACCTAGCAGTCTGAAAGCACGTCAAAGTGCAAGTAGATAAATAGGTACCGCTCCAGCGGGAAGGTAAACGGCGTTTCCGTGCACTGCTCTGGTTCGCCAGAAGCGGCTTAGTCATGCTGGCCACATGACCCGGAAGCTGTACGCCGGCTCCCTCAGCCAATAAAGCGAGATGAGCGCCGCAACCCCAGAGTCAGTCACAACTTGACCTAATGGTCCCTTTACCTTTATATGCAAAGATGAGGATCAGCCCACATTCTAGAGAACTTCCTGCACAAGGGACATTGGAAATTTTTCCCTAGTGCTGAAAAAAAACCAACCTTAGGAAAGAGACTGGAGAATTACGGAAAAAAAGCTTAAAACAAAACAAAAACACTGAGCTTTGTGATGATGCTACAGTCTTAATCAAGTTTCCTGACATGCATGCTGCCTGTTTCCACAAGAGACTCTTGAAGCATATCAGCTGACAGTGGAGAATTAATTGAAATTATAAAAAATAGTTAAGAGGCGGAGGAAGATAATGGTCTGACCGTGATTAAAGCCTGTGAAGAGCATAATTATTCATTGAATTATGGGAATGAAGAGTTTTGAAGACTATTTCTTGGAATGAGACATAGCCATCAAGAGGAGAAAAAAAAATCCTCACAAAGGAATTAATGACTGACTTAATGCACTAACTACAAATTACCTCTAATGTCCCTTCCATTCGAGTGAAAGTTAGCGCAGCAAAGGCAAAGTGGCGTTGGTGCCATCATCATGGTCTTGAGTTAGAGGATTAGAGCATTTTCCACACAAACACACGCAGGTGCGCTGAGGTTATAACTTCATATTGTTAATTTGGGGAGGGGGAGTGATGCATTCACATAGTGCATCCCTTAGCAAAAATAGGCAAAACAGAATAGCATAGGATACGGACCATTTCTTTTTCTTGTATTCAGCACCCATAGTTTATGCCAGATTGGCGCATCATAGCACATAGCCTCCAACATTTCTCTGATGAAAGTAGGCATGTGCTCTTCCATGATAATGATAATAATAATAATAATAATACCCCATCCATCTGACTAGGTTGCCCCAGCCAATCTGGACAGCTTCCAGCTTATATAAAAACATAATACAGTGGTACACTGGTTCTCAAACGTCTTGGTTCTCAAACAACTTGGAACCCAAACACTGCAAACCCAGAAGTGTTCCGGTTTGTGAACTTTTTTTGGAAGCCGAAGGTGCTCCATTTTGAGTGCCACGCTTCTGTTTTGAGGGCCACGCTTCTGTTTTGAATGTTTTGCTGAGGTCTGTCTGTTTTTTCTATTTATTTTGCGTTTTTGCGGCTCTTTTATTTTGTTTTCGTGACTGGGTGGAAGCCAAGCTACTGATTGATTGATTGTGTGTGTGACTGCAGTACATTGAATGAATAAATTTTATTACAGTTACAGACCAGCATAAGAAAAACATATGAATAAAATAGCAGTTAGGATTTAAACAGGTAATTGTTAATGCAAATAAGAACAAATGTGTGTGTCTTTGTGTATTCCCAAAAGGGAAGGGAAAAAGAAAATATACCTTTCTGCATCTTGATTTGCAAATGCTAGCTCTTCCCTTAAAAAATCCTGAGAGGAAGTAGCTATAGTCTTCCTGTTGAACCTTTAAATGTCTCATCATGACAGACACCAGTATAGATTTTTGTTTCTGACCTGACCTGCTGTCTTTTCAATAGAACTTTAGAATAATTCACTGTGTTGCTGTACCCAGAACTACCCAGAAAGGAAATAATAATTGGATTATTAGTCATCGTGCTTGACCATGGCAATTTACCCTTCCAACCTATTAATTTCCTAACAGGCTTGGCAGGAAGCTAAATATATACCAGAGTTTTCAGTGCTTCAGCTGGCTTTTCTAACTCACTTCAGAATGTGCTCAGCATGCCTGTTGGATTTGTAAAAATGCTACCAGCAGTTTGCCACTCAAGCCAATAATAACTCCTGAACAAAACATCATTAGTAGTTTAGGGAAAATAAACTAAAATTCATTAGAGTTCCGAAATCAATAGCCTCGTCTTGGCATCAGATGAAAGATTTAGAACAGGTGGCTTTTAAAAAACCAGTAACGATAACCCAGCAAAAGCAGTTGAATGTTATTACATAGACTATTTAGGGTTGCCATACGTTCGGAATTTCCTGAATATATCCAGAATACTGTAGCTAAAGCATCCATGACAGACGGCCATCCAACCTCTGTTTAAAAACCTCCAAGGAAGGAGAGTCCACAACCTCCTGAGGGAGACTGTTCCACTGTCAAACAACCAGTTCCTACTTTCAGAAAGTTGTTCTTATTTAGCCAGAATCTCCTTTCTTGTAACTTGAAGCCATTGGTTTGAGTCCTACCCTCCAGACCAGGAGAAAACAAGCATGTTTCATCTTCTATTTGACAGCTCTTGAGATATTTGAAGATGGCTATCAAACCTCCTTTCAGTCTCCTCTTTACCAAGAAGTTTCTCTCTCTCTCTTTTTAGAGGAGGCATATAATAGTATTATTTCAGCCCTTCCTTTCCATGGCAGAAGAAAAGTTCACAGAAAAACTCGAAAGAAACCATTTTCTCGTTCTAACCTCACCAAGTGGAAGGTGCCATCCCAGACCATTATGATCTAACACTCCAAGGGAGAAAGAATGGCTTTGTGGCTTAATGTGCTAGAGCGGGTATCAAGAACAGCCACATTTATTCTCTTAAAAGCTCTCGCTCTCTCTAATCCAAGAGAAGCCAGAATAAACCCAGGAGGAGCTCAGAACGTAAATGCAGTTTCAAAGATGTCATTTGTTGTAGCTAACTAGTTGCAATTTGTGAAAAAGGTGTGCTATCTCTCTCTGGAGAAAGAGCACGTAGAGAGTGGAAAACTGTATTATGTAGTTTGAAGAGGGGGAGAAACAGTTATATATAAAGTTACGGAATAGGTTTCAATTCCCACCCCCCTTTGAAAACTGCTCTGCAGAAGAGCAGTCATCAAAATCTGTCGCCTGAACTGGAGTCCAGACATGTTCCAATCACACTTCTCTTTTTTAAAGTTTTCATTTATGCTTTATGAATTTATACATTTAATTAATTTTACAATCATTTTAACATTTCAAAGTGTGACTTCCTCCCCCTCTTTCTGCAAATCCTTAAATTTATTTTTAAATATCTTCTGCATATCCAAATTCATTTAATTTGTTCATTTAATACTCTCTCTCTCTCTCTCTCTCTCTCTCTCTCTCTCTCTCTTATGAAACTGCAAGTTGTTACTAATCCTGCCAATGTTTTTATCTGTTTGCAATTTATCTGTAAATATTCAATAAACCATTTCCATTCTTTTATAAAAAGTTTGTTATCTCGATTTCTTATTTTTCTGGTGAGTTTTGCAATTTCTGCATATTCCCTAAGTATTTGTATCCAATCTTCCCTTGCTGGGACTTCTGCTTCTTTCCATTTTGGGGCAAGTAACATTTTTGCCACTGTAGTAGCGTACATAAATAAGTTTATATACAGTTTAGGTAGTTCTGTCCTTATAATTCCCAAAAGGAAAGATTCTGTCTGTTTTTTAAAAAAACAAACGTTATTTTAAACATATATTTTCAATTCATTATATATCATTTCCCAGTAAGCTTTAACCTTACTACAAGACCACCACCTAAGAAATCAAGATAATAAACTTTTTTTAAAGAATGGAAATGGTTTATTGAATATTTACAAATAAACTGTAAACAAATAAGAGCATTGGCAGAATTATTGTAATAACCTGCAGTTTTATAAGAGTATATATTTAAAGTAGATGAATAAATGAGTAAATTAAGTTAATTTGGAATATGCAGAAAATATATATTAAAAAAATTAAGAAACTGCAGAAAGAGGAGGAAGGAAGTCGAGTTTCAGAATGTTAAAATGGTTGTAAAATTATTGAAATGTATAAAATTGAAAATCATAGAAAAGGTTGGTTGCTGTAGAACAGAGCTTTCCAAATTGTGTGTTGCGACACATCAGCGTGCCAGCTCCAATAGGTAGCCTTGCCACCCAAAAGCCCCTGCGTTCCTTAACCTCCAATTTGCTAGTAAACCTGAATAACTGCGTCGCAAAATGACGCATGTCTACAATGTGTGTCACCCACACCAGAAGTCTGGAAAGCTCCATTGTAGAACCAGGCCATATACTGGAAATGTGGAGATCTGATCAGAAATTCCTAACAGCCACACCGAAAATCAAACAATATTTTAAAATTAACAGTAATGGTATCACAAAGGAGTATAATGAGATGTCTTTTAATGATACGTCCGAAATAAAGATTGGCAAGATTTTGCTGTTTTCTGGTAGCCGTGTTGTGTTTGTGGGGTGGGGAGTACATTTCTGAAAATGTACCCGGTGCTGAAAAATAGAAGGGCGAAGCGTGAGAGCACCGTGACCCATTTGTACTGAAGCTGAACGAGAAAGTACATTTCAGCTCTTCCAAAATAGCTTACATTATTGTTTTCATGTAGCAAAAGGCTATAATACATTAGGAATGAAGCTGGTCAGCATGTTTTTCACTGTGTGTGTGTGCATGTGTGAAGAGAGAACATGCTGTACAGACTGGGAAAAAGTTATGAAGGGGTTGTTTATTTCTATACTGTAGTTTTTGGAGCATGGCATTTCAGAATCTATTATTATTATTATCACCAACTTTTGTTACGGGATTTTAACTGGGCAAAGTCAAGGGCATTTTGGCAACTGAGGCATGAAATCCACACGACGGGCTCTCCTCATAGTAAAAAAAAATATATTAATTTATTAAGTAATTGGCAGCTTGCTGCCCTTTAATGTGCTGCCAAGCTTTGAGGCAGATGCAAGTCAAATCCTGAATGTTAGGTCTGCATTTGTTGGAGTGGAAAATGGAATCACCTTCTGCATTAAGAACATTAACTAATGACATAAAGAACAGCTTTGAAGTGTCTCATATGAATGTATGAGCCCTGTTTAGGGAAGCTTTTAATGTTTGATGTATCACAGTATTTTAATATTCTTTTGGAAGCCGCCCAGAGTGGCTGGGGAAACCCAGCCAGATGGGCAGGGTATACATAATAAATTATTATTATTATTATTATTATTATTATTATTATTATTATTATTATTATTATTATTATTATTATTATTATTTATATCATAGACAAAGGAAGACTACCCGGCCTGAAATATTTTGTCAGAATTGCAAATGTATTTCCTCCATTTGTGCTCAAGTAGAATAATTACATATCAGAGATAAAAGTTCAGATGATTGTTATAAAGCTGAAAAACAGAACCCAGCAGTTAAATTGCCCTTAACATCATACTAAAAACCCCACAAAATGACAAAAAGTTCCATCCAAAAAGCCGTTCAAGAACTGGTAATTTCCAAGTGGCAATTTTACATAACACTGCTGCGGCTTGACATATAAAACCCCCCAGTTGCTATGCTGTAATCTCTTCTAATTTGCCTGCTGTTAGGTTAGCAAATGTATACCATTATATTTGTATGCACAACTCACTGCTAAATTTGATGGTGTTGGCTGGGACAGAGTTCTTCAACCTTAGGTCTCCTACCACCGTTGGACGACGACCGCAGTTATCTCTGATTGTTGGCTTTGGATGATGGGAGGCGGTAACCCTATAACATTTGGGGACCCAAGGCCAAAGAACACGGGGCCAACGGGTGAGGCATACTTTTAGGTGAAACGTTTTGACTGCGGTTCTTCCAGCAACACAGATTCAACGCCATGAGGATCAAGATTCGGCACAATTTCCTGTGATTCAGATCCGATTTAATATCCGTTTTAATGACAACAAACATTGAGCTCAAAGCAACTCGCAATAATCGCAGTAGCATGAGATAACAACAAGCACTGCAATCACTATGATATCAAACACAGGAGCGTATAAATAAAGTGAACGACAACAGATCCATTTTTTAAAAATGATACAATTCCATAAAGTTGTGAGCACCAGATGAGATCTTCTCCCTGTGAATGGGCTTCTTCTTCGCTCAGTGAAACAGGTAGAATTGTCTCAGTCAATGAGATTTTTTATAATTTCTAATTTTGACTTCTTTTTCACCCTGTATGGGTCCACAGGTGTGCCTTCAGGTGGCAGCCGGCATAGGTGAGTGTGTGGGTATAAAAACACAAGAATACAGACCATAATAACAGAATGAAAACAATAATACATTGGCTGACGTGAGGCCTCTCAAACATTTTACCTTCCAACACTCATGACCAAAATTGTGGAAACCTTTTGGGAAAAGTGTATTTCTGAGGTTTGATGTCTCATAAGACCATTTTTGGGGGGAGTAATACCATAAAATTATATATCAATGGAAAAATAATTTAATGAAGAATGTAATGCAGCAAAGTTTGTTCAGTTATCTGTATTCTATCAAAAATTATAGCCAAATAACCAGAAAATGGAAGCACAACTTGCTTAGGTCGATATGCAGTAGCTTTCCTTCATTTGAATGTAGCCAATGAGCATGAGTGTTTGGAGAGCCAATCAGACCTCGGAAATACACCTTTTCCAAAAGATTTCCACAATTTCGGCCACCAGTGTAGTTACTACAAAACACCAAAAGCAAACTGCCCTTCTGCTTCCTGTCACCCAGGAACATCTACCTCCCCATATTGTCTCGTTTATGACCTCCTTTTGTACAATGGAGTATGATTCATTAGCAGGACTCAGGTAGTCAGATGTTTGCAGCATATGTGAATTGTTTCAGGACTCTTCCTTCTACAAGAACATGAGGCAGAACATGCTTCGACAAGCCCAAGTATTTTCTGCATGAAATTCTTAAATATTATCTACTGATCATCTTCTAGGAGGGTTGCCCATTTCAAAAAGTGAATGCTAGTACATTTTACACAGATTAAACTGTTGCAGATGTGGGACGCAGGTGGTGCTGTGGTCTAAACCACTGAGCCTCTTGGGCTTGCCGATCAGAAGGTCGGCGGTTCGAATCCCCACTATGGGGTGAGCTCCTGTTGCTCGGTCCCAGCTCCTGCCAACCTAGCAGTTTGAAAGCACGGCAAAAAGTGCAAGTAGATAAATAGGTACCGCTCTGGCAGGAAGGTAAACGCCGTTTCCGTGCGCTGCTCTGGTTTTGGTGTTCCGTTGCACCAGAAGCGGCTTACTCATGCTAGCCACATGACCCAGAAAAACTGTCTGCAGACAAACACCGGCTCCCTCGGCCTGTAAAGCGAGATGAGTGCTGCAACCCCAAAGTCGTCCGCGACTGGACTTAACTGTCAGAGGTCCTTTACCTTTACCTAATCTGTTACAGACAGCAGCACAACACAACATTCTCGCTGCTCTCATGGTTTAAACCCCAAAGTTGTGAAGCTTTTTAAAAAACCAAAATGCCACCCCCTGAAAATTTTTGATTGCCTTGCTTAAGATCCAGGATAAAGCACCAACTTTTGGAATTCCCCCCTGATCCTAGTAACTTATTATACTTATTTTTTGTTTTCTGCACATCGTTCTGAGATACTATAATGCACATGCTTTATATATCCTTTTAAAACCAAAACAAAACGAGTTTCTGCTGACCCTCTTTATCCAGGGGTTCCTTTTTCCTTTCAAATGCAAACCTTCAACAAGAGAAACTTGATGTTTAGATTTATAACCAGTTTAAGTAATACTGTTTGCATTTAGTTCGGGGTGGGGGGGAATAAACACCCAGGTTTTCTAAGGTCTTAGGACTAATTTGCTTGTCACCCTTGCAGGTAGTGTGGGATCAAGCAATGTAGAGAAGGTCGGTTTGGATTATTTAGTATTTTCTAAGGTGCTGAACCTGTGCTGGACAGCAGAAGATATTGCATGGACATTATTGGATGTATCATTTGATGTACCTGTTTTGTTTCTGAAGAGTTCTGCAAGTAAACTTTGAACAATATTTTTATGGGCCTGGACAATTATTTCTTCCAGAAGGAGTCAGTTCTTATGCTTCCAGTCACTTCAAACTGTGTAATATTATCATCTGCAGTATGACTTTCATATTAAATAGCTTTTTGTATGCTTGGAGGTGGCTGGAGGGAAGCTCCATTCATCTGAGAGCTCAGTCCTGGTTGCACAGTGAGGAAAACTGACCTTTAGAAATATTGTGGGGTTTTTTTGAGAACAAGCTAAGAAAGCATTTGCTTGCGAGCTGACGGAAACATCTTCATTATTCCAAGTATTGCCTCATTCGTTTCCTCTAGAAAACATTTCCTCTTGCCGTGTAATTAAACCGGGAGGTATTTAAGGTACTTCTTCAAAGTCGGACGGTTTCTGGCTCATCTAAGAGAATGCCCAGATACGTATTCCGGGCATGGCAAAATCAATAGCAGCAAAGAAGCATCAGGAAACATCACCAGGGGTTCACAAACAGGCAGAATGAAACTCGCTTAAATTATTGAAGCACCAAGGTCTGACTCAAAGCTGTGGCGTGTACAGATTATTAATGCATGATAGATGTTGGCATATCATGCACAGTGCTCCCCGGGGCAAAAAGCAGGACTCAGCCAAGTTAATGTGCAAACTGCTGCGGTGTTTGGTTTTTGTAACACTTGGGAAGGGTGTGATTTGTTTACTTCTGCTTGAACCCCTTCCTCAGCGCCATTGCCCCAGCTCAAACCCGATCAATATTGGCGTGGCCTATCCCCTCCCAATACAGTGGTGCCCCGCAAGACGAATGCGTCGCAAGGCGGAAAACTCACTAGACGAAAGAGTTTTCCGTTTTGGAGGTGCTTCGCAAAACAAATTTCCTATGGGCTTGCTTCGCAAGACAACAATGTCTTGCGAGTTCCTGCTGGTTTTTTTCCCCCTCCCCCCCCTTTTTCTAAGCCGCTAAACCGCTTATCAGCTGATCCGATCAGCAGATAAGCCGCTAAAAGCCGCTAATAGCGCTAATCCGTCAATGGGCTTGCTTCGCAAGACGAAAAAACCGCTAGACGAAGAGAATCACAGAACAGATTATTTTCCTCTTGCGAGGCACCACTGTACTGGTTTTCTGCAGCCTGCACCGTGCCTAGGGCCAACCGCTGTGCTGATTTGTAGCAATGGAAAGATAAAAGGAGTTCAATTCTGCACTGCTTTGGCTTGCAAGCCTGCAGCTAAAGACTCCGCCCTCATATTCTTGGGCTTCTGCTCCCCTATTCGGTTCTGTGTTTATTGTCTTTCAAGCGAGAATCCAGAACCTGAGGCCTGCACAAGTGAGTAAACAACTTCTTCTTCTTCTTCTTCTTCTACCGCCCAGCCACTCTGGGCGGCCTGCAGCAAAATATTAAAAATAAAAAAATGTCAGACATTCAAAACTTGGAACAGGGCTGCCTTTCTAAAAGTTGTGTACGGTAATTCTCTACCTCCCTGACATCTGATGGGAGGCCTTCCGCAAGGAGGGCCCCACTGCCGAGATAACGCCTGTTATCTGCGAGGTGCTCAAATCATGTGGTTTATTATTTGCTGCAAACTGATCCAGGATTCGAGTGTGCTGAACCTGCAGCATTCAGGAAACAACTGCTGCTGCCGCCCGCCCAAGACCTTTTTCAGTTTCATGTCTTCGTCCAAGAAGTAGGAATTAGGTAATTACTCAGTAAGTGCAAACATAATCACTTGCGTTGTTGCAATATGCAAGGGAAGATGGCATTAATATTTTTTTTTTTCAAATATCAAACATTTATTTTTATTTTTTTATAAAAATTTTATTAGTTTTACAAAATTTTAGAGAACAAACAAACACTTAAAAAGACAAACATACACGTATAATTTCATAACATATTTTCATAAACCTCTTTTCTGGGACTTCCCCATACCCCCCCTTTCTGCATCCCAATGTCCATAATTTTATAGCAACTCCCAATTGTTACTTTCCAACCTCTGTCATCTTAGTCATCTCTATATTCTGACCTTATATCACTGTATCCCTTTGTTCCTGAAAACCACAACACTCTAACATTCATTAAGTTTATAATAGTCCTTAAGATAACTTTTGAATTTTCTCCATTCTTCTTCCGCCGTCTCTTTTCCTTGGTCACGGATTCTGCCTGTCATCTCGGCCAATGTCATATAGTCCATGGGAAGATGGCATTAATATTGGCCAAATCTATGTTATATGGTGCCCAGTGCTGGTCTGTCCCCGTTGCCCCAGGGCTAACTCTCTCTCTCTCTCTCTCTCTCTCTCTCTCTCTCTCTCCTTTTCCCAGCTCCTGGACTGTCTCCTCTAAATCCTGGGTCAGTGGGAAAAATTTACATGTTAACATGGCTACAGGCAAGCTGACCCAAGGGGCAATATATATACACATACATACATATACACACACACACATATATATGTGTATATACATACACATATATATGTGTATATACATACACACACATATATATGCAAACTTTACATAATAAATTCCAGTTAAAACATATCAGTCACCTTGCATTTAGGATTCTTTGAATCCCTTGACTTCCCTCCACCCTTTTTTTTGGTTTCCATTTCCCATTCCACTTTGTAATCGACTTACCCTCTTGAGTATGCATATACCGTACTTTTCCGTGTATAAGACTTTTCCGTGGTGTTTTTTTTTTTTACTAAAAAATAATATTAAAGGGGTGCTAGACATATACACGGGGGCAATCTCCCCCCATTTTCTTAAGTTTTCTTAATTTTGAGTCCCCCCAAATATAACACGGGGGGCGTGTTATAGACGGAAAAATACGGTATATATATATGATGCTCCCACCCCAACTTTAAGAAATGATGCCTTAGCTTGCTTCTCCCTCTTGTGTGTCACCATGTCTTTTCGATTGTAAGCCTCAGGGCAAAGTGTGTCCTACAACTAAGAAAAAAACACACCAAGAACTCTGTCCTGGTTTCTAATCTATAATTGACTTCTGACTTCTGCTCAATGATTGAAACTAAGACCTCCACAACGAATCTGAACTAACATGAATTCATCACTACTCATAAACTCTTATCTCTAATTCTGTAATGAATTATTGCGTTATACATATTTTTATGAGTTTGAGTTTGTAGTCTCTGTTAGAGTTGGTAACCTCTATTTGAGTTTGCAATCCTTGTCAGAATACATACTTTTGAATGGATTAGTTTTTGTTACTGTTGACTCCTGATTTGAGAGTAGGGACCACTCCCACTATTGAAACTTACATTGGCCTGAGTTCTTGGTGTGCTTTTTTCTTGGTATATTTAATAACAAGAACTCCAACTTATTTAACGTGTCCTACAGCTAAGACAGCTCCTTGAAAGGAGTCCAGGCCTGAGAGAAGGATTTTCAGCCGGTTTCCCTGCTGGGAATAGCCTCCAACGTCTCTTTTGAGAATCCCTTGCTGTTTGTGTGCATGCTAGAACTGCCCAGTTTCCCTGCAGCAGTAAGTTCGGGGTGGGGGGTGGGGGGAGAGGACATAGGTCTCTGTTTGTGTGTAAGAAATGTCTTTTTTGCCTGCCCCCTAGGATCATCCCCGGACACAGTCCTGGGATCCTTGGAACCTGCAAAAACCTTTTCCAGCTACGCTTGGGCTGGTTCCCCACCCCTGCAGACACCCAAGTGAGAGAACCAGTTTTGTTTTGCTGAAATGCAAGCTCCCCCTTTCCCTCTCTTCTTTAAAAGTTCTTCTCCTGGACCAGTGATAACCTTCTTCAGCCCACCAAACTGCATTTCCTTGTGTGCAGCCTTCCAGTGAGGTCTTGGTGGCTGCTGTTGTTGCAGGACAGGGGTGGATATGTGGTCCCGTGTGGATGGATTTATTAAGGGCAGAGCAATGGATGCAAATCTTACCCTGTGCACATTAAGCTGCGCAGCCCTGAAAAAGGCAGAGGTATCCCCTCCTTCCCATTTCTCTGTGAAAAGCAAGTAAGAAGCAGGATCGCAGTTGAAAACATGTGTTTCACTGGGGGGGGGGGGAGTTGAGCGCAGGGTAGGCCCCAGTGACAGATGTGGCCCTGAGAAGAGGGCAAGGCTTGGGGACGAAGATACAGAGGCCTTAACAGTTCCATTACTCCCCCCCCCCCCAACTCCAGCCTGAGGTAACCCACCCTGTCCTGTGTTGTATCTTTCCACATCTCACTGGAGTATTATTCTATTTTATTTTATTTTATTTTATTTTATTTTATTTTCTGAAGCCCAAAGGAACTTAGAATTGATGTAGAACATGGATAAGTTATCCTTTTCATTTTTTTTAAAAATAATAATTTTTATTACATTTTCAGTTTTATCATAATCACAGTTTCAACACATAATTCAATAAGTCTAAGCATTGCTCTGACAGAGCATCGACCTCCCCCTGCCCCTCTTTCTGACTTCCATACATACCGTATTTTTCGCTCTAAAAGACGCACCAGACCACAAGACACACCTAGTTTTTGGAGGAGGAAAACAAGAAAGAAAATATTCTGAATCTCAGAATCCAGAACAGCAAGAGGGATCGCTGTGCAGTGAAAGCAGCAACCCCTCTTGCTGTTCTGGCTTCTGGGATAGCTGTGCAGCCTGCATTCGCTCCATAAGACGCACACACATTTCCCCTTACTTTTTAGGAGGGAAAAAGTGAGTCTTATAGAGCAAAAAATACGGTAATTACTTTTTTTCTTACCATTTCTATCACCACTTTTTTACTTTCTCTCTTATTTTTATATTTCTCCTCATTAAATGCAAATCAGTTCCTTATATTCTCATTACAAAACATTTAAACTCAAACCTACAAATGTTTTCAGATGTTTACAATGTTCTTTCTTATATAATATAAATTTGCTCCAGTCCTTTTGAAACAGTTCGTCGCGCTGATTCTGGATCTTCCCCATCAGCTTTGCTAACTCTACATATTCCACCATCTTACTTCTCCATTCTTCCAATGTTGGAAGTTCCTGCAGTTTCCGTTTCTGAACCAGGAGTTTCCCCAGCCACTCTGGGCGGCTCCCAAAAGAGTGTTAAAAACAATACAGCATTAAATATTAAAAACTTCCTTAAACAGGGCTGCCTTCAGATGTCTTTTAAAGAGAAGATAGCTGCTTATTTCCTTCACATCTGAAGGGAGGGCTTTCCACAGGGCGGGTGCCAATACTGAGAAGGCCCTCTGCCTGGTTCCCTGTAACCTCACTTCTCGCAATGAGGGAACCGCCAGAAGGCCCTCGGCGCTGGACCTCAGTGTCCGGTGGGGTGGAGATGCTCCTTCAGGTATACAGGACTGAGGCCATTTAGGGCTTTAAAGGGCAGCAACAAAATATTTTAAGACACAGCACTCCTCTTTGTTTTGCCAATCTTTGTTCTAACATGCAAATTCTACCTTTTTTGTTTTTTGCCACAGGAGTATTTTCTCTCTGTCCCCCACCCCCCCAAAAAATGAAGTAAGGAATTGCTCCAGAAGCTTTTCTTCCAACACCCTTGCTTCAGAGGAACCCCATTGCTTCTTCATTCTATTCTCTGACCCACCTGATCTTCTTCCTACATTTTCAAGACTTCATATTGGTTTGTGTTCCTTTTTGTCCCGTAACTCAGGAGCACAGTGCCCTTTCACGGGTGAGGTGCAGCCACTGAACTTTGGGGGAAGAACTGAAGAATCGAGGAGGATTCCAGGCTCTCCCTCCAGCCTTTGTGGCCGATGGTGTGCTTTGCTCGGATTAATGTTGTGTTCGGCTCGGATCCCTGCGGATAGGCAAGTAGAGCCGCTCGCTTAGCAGCCAGCTGAGCCAAAAGCTACCCTGCCATCTTGGGGCAGTGGGCAGAAACAAAATGATGCAGGGCAGCAGAAGCACATTGCCAAATTAACAACTCTGAGGGGAGCACCTTCCACTGGTGTTCGCTGCGACAAAAGCAGCAATAATTTTTCAAAAGACGATGCTCTCTCGGAAGGCTCGTTGCATCTCTGCCGTTCTTTCCCTGAGCGGCTTGGCAGTTCTGCTTGTTCTGAATGGCCAGCGTCCCCTTCTCTCTAAACAACAACGGCGGCAGACGCAGAAATCTCGGGAAGGTGATTTCCTCCAGGATCATTGCAGGTCTCTGGCAGAGCAGGACAGAGCGTTTATCTGGGGGAAACACTTCCACACCTCTTTCGGGAAGTCGTCTTCCTGCAAAGATTACGTGGCCAGCAGTCACTACCTCACGAAAACCCTGTCTGCGGAGGAAGCCGGCTTCCCCATAGCGTACGCCATCACCATCCACAAAGAATTTGGTACCTTTGAACGAGTCTTCCGAGCCATTTACGTGCCCCACAACGTTTACTGCATCCACGTGGATAAGAAGGCACCTGACGGGTACCAGCAAGATGTGAAGAAGCTGGTCGATTGCTTTCCCAACGCCTTCCTCGTGTCCAAAGCAGAGGTGGTCATTTACACGGGGATAACCAGGCTTCAGGCTGACCTGAACTGCATGAAGGACCTCCTGAGGTCCACGGTTCAGTGGAAGTACCTCCTCAACCTCTGCGGCCAAGACTTCCCCTTGAAAACCAACAAGGAAATTGTCCGGAAGCTGAAAAAGTTTAACGGGAAAAACATCACACCTGGCATTCCCCTTGTAGATCCTTATACCGTGAGGACCAAATATTCTTTCAAACCATGTCTTGGAGATCACGACGGAGAATATCCAATTCAAATGCTAAGCACCATGTATTTGAAATCAGAAGTGCCCCACAATCTGACTCTTTACCGTGGCTCTTCATACGTTGCCCTAACAAGGCCCTTTGTGGAGTTTATTTTCTCTGATGAACGGGCCCTCGATTTGCTAGAATGGTCCCAGGACACCTTTAGTCCAGACGAACAATACTGGACGACACTCAATAGGATACCAGGTACGTAGCAACATCCAACCGGTTCTGATTTTGTTGGCTGGGGTTTGTTGTCAGATCTAAAGCTGCACAGGTTCTCAAGGAGATGAATTGGTTAGAGTGTGGTGCTGGTCATGCCAAGGTTACAGGTTCGATCCCCATATGGGACAGCTGCATATTCCTGCATCCTTTCAAGTGATGCTGTGCTGGTTCCATGGGTTAACCGTGAGGCGGGGTCCGAGTCCAGTCCGAGGTTGAGGGTGCAGTATGGAGGCAGTCCGTCAAAGCTGAAGCTGAGTCCAAGGCAGGGAGTCAGGTGAGGTCAGGAGCTCCGGCAGGACAGGGTGCAGGCAGGAACTGGATACCAACAATGTTGCTCCCGCAACTTGGGACTGGGGCTGGTTGGCTATTATCTGCCCCGAGGCATAGGGCGGCCCCGGTCCTCAGGTGACTTGCCTCTCCTGGCCTGGAGGTGAGCACTCCTCCTGTGGGAACTTAGTTCCCTCCGCCTCTCTGCCCTGAGCCTCTGCAGCTCAGGAGAGGCTGGAGGGTTACCAGACCCAGAGGCAACCTCAGCTTCCTCTGACGGGGCTGAGAGTGGAGCACCTGGAGGCAATGGGTCCTCCATCACCTCAGGAGCCAGAGCAGACTCAGCTGGTGCCTGCACCTGAGGATCCAGCACAGGTGAGGACCCATCAGGCTCAGGCCCCAGCCCCGGCTCAGCTGGTTCTAGAGGCAATGAATCCTGTGCAGGCTGGGATTCCTCAGGTTCAGCCTCCGAGTCCGAATCCCAGGCCATCACAGATGCCTTCACCACATCCTGGCTCCAGTTGGTCAACGCTCCATGGCTGCCACAAAAAACCTTGTGCCTCCTGCTTTTCTGCCTGTTTTGACCAGCGCTTGCGTGCTACACACTCCTGTTGTTCTCCCTTCTGGACAGCTAAGGGAGTGGGAGCCAAGGCCATCCACTTGCTCAGGGGACACCCTTGCTTATTTCTTGTTCTGGCAACCTGGCTCACTCCTTGGGGATGTTGATGAAGACACTTAAGTGGCCAGCTAAGGCCACTATCTTACAAAGAAACTGGTCTGACTATTTCAGTAAACTCCTCTTATATAACAGCAAAGGGGGCCAAGAATTGGAAGGGACTTGGGGCATCATCCCTCAAACCTACATGCACGATGGCCAGAGATGTTATTTCTTTCCGGGTCATTCTCTTACTGGGATGTTCCTGTTTGTTTTAACAGCTGGATTTCCAAGTCATTAGGACAAAACAGAAACTGCTTGTACATACCCTCCAACATTTCTCCGATGCAAATGGGGACGTCCTAACCCATAATAATAATTTTACTATTTAGACACCACTCCGTATTTTCTCTACCTACCATACCCACCAACATTTCTTTGATGAAAATAGGGACTTCCTAAGGAAAAGCGGGACATTCTGGGATCAAATCATAAATCAGGACAGCTTCTGTAAATCCAGCACCGTCCCTGGAAAATAGGGGCACTTAGAGGGTTTGCTTGTACACCTGGGAATTTAGGAAAATAATTTTTATAATATTTATTAAACAGGTTTGTTTCTCTCCCCCCCTCGAGATGATGCAGACAAAACGGAAGGATTTCAAATGAAATCCCAATTACCTTGGGAGAAACTGAGATAAATAAGAACTCCCAAAGCATGACGAAATGTCCATGTTTTCAATAGACCATCTGGCACTTTTAAGATTAACTGCTGTGCCCTCACAAGGCTCATCTTTTGGTTTTGCACTCTCTCCAAATAACAGACGTCCCTGGCTCCATGCCAAATGCTACACGAGAGGGCGGCTTGAGAGCTATCAAATGGATCAACGGAACTGTTGGGAAATGTTACGGTAAATGCACAGATTTGGCATTCTGCTGTCTAGCACTGAGAGTGGACCCTTCTTTTATTCCATGACCTCTGTCTATGCTGGTCCTCTTTTCCCTTCAGTTTAATGAAGGCTTCAAAGAGATTCGGAAACAAACTTGTGGCATTTCAGAACTTGCAGCGTGTAGGCTCAGAAACACCAGCACTGGCACGGTCCTGTTTCTTTCCTGGGCAATGCGCAGTTCCAGAAACCATCAGCTGGGTATTATTAATATCTATCTGGAGAATGACCACGCTTCCAGCTGAGGGCCTTCTGGTGGTTCTCAGTGTGAGAAGTGAAATTACAGGGAACCAGGCAGAGGGCCTTCTTGGTAGTGGCGCCTGCCCTGTGGAACTCCCTCCCGTCAGATGTCAAAGAAATAAACAACTATCTGACATTTAGAAGACATCTGAAGGCAGTCCTCTTTAGGGAAGGTTTTAATAACTGATGTTTTAATGTATTTTTAACCTTCTGTTGGAATCTGCCCAGAGTAGCTAGGGAGACCCAGTCGGATGGGCGGGGTAGAAATAATAAATTATTGATATTATTAAATGCAGAGAGAAAGCTGGATGGGGCTCCTTTTGCATGGTTTTGTTCAAGGTTATGAACTTGCAGATTACACCAAATTTGCACCCAAATTTGTGCACTAAAGTGCATACAAACAATTCCTGCATGAAAGGGTGAATATATGTATGGCCTTACTCTGCGTTCATTTTTTGGCTGCCATACTTCTCTCATTGACTTTCATGGAATAATGTTTCACAGTCGGGGTCTTGAGAACTACAACCTTAGTGGCTTGGAGAACTCCCAGGTCAATGTAAATAAAGAAGGTAGTGAGCTGCATCTTATATTATAAAGCTAGTAATTAGCCAAGCCTTGTGGTAGGAAGTGGTCTGATGACCTATTTTCATGAAGAAAAATGCTGCTTCTGAAAGGAGTGGTCAAACCCATATTTCAAAAAGTAAAAACCAGGACACCACAAAAGCTGTTGAGATGTTTTTAGGAAGACGCCAACATTTTTAGGAAACCCCTTAAATCACCCCTAATTCACCTACCTGCATCATATATTTAGTCTGCAACTGCAAGTCCGCTGAGTAAAAGTTATTCGTTTTTTAAAACTTTAGCAGGCAGTTAATTTGTGCAGTCAATTCAGGTCGTCTGCAAAACTCTGGTCGAGTTTAATTCCCACATAATAAGGGTTGCCATATTGTAGGGTTATAGGGTTGCCACAACCAGGGCTCCCAAAAAGTTTTTTTTAGGAAGACCCCAAAATTGTTGAGCTTCTTTTAGCCACCAGACATCAATTCCACCTTTAAAAACCAAATGGTATACAAACAACGTATCCCAAATCATTTTTATTAGTTTTACAATTTTTTTAACCAATATCAATTTACATCGCATTTAATACATTAAGTTGACTTTGCACTCTTCATTCTTTTGTCTAATTACTTCTTTATAGGACCTTCTTTATTTCCGATGAAAGTACTTTTATCTCTTGACAGGTCACTATAAAAGAGACATTTGTGTCTATGGAACTGGAGACCTTGAGTGGCTGCTATCCGGTACACAACTGTTTGCTAACAAAGTTGAACTTGAAACATATCCACCTACTGTGGAATGCCTGGAACTGGCTGTTCGGGAGAGGGCACTGAAAGAGAGTGAAATACCTGTGGAGCCAAGCTGGTACCTTTAGGGGAACGGATATGGTTTACTCTAAGACAATGAACAGAACCAGCATCCTGGAAGAGCCAGTTTAGCTTGAAGCCATGCATGTTCCAATCTTGAACATCATCTCACTATGTCAAAATTCGGGACAATCGATATATTGGTCGATATTTTTTGCTATTTGATATACTTGATTATTTTTAGGATTTTGCATCCTGTTTTGGAACAGAGTTACTATCCATTTCTCCCACCCATCAAAGAACTCGGGTATCATTTGTTAATACTTTGAGAAGCGGTTTGGACCAACAGGAAGATAGATGGTGAATTCATATTTCAAGCTGGTTGAATTAGACTTTGATCATTGTTGCAAGTCAGGTTTCACTAAGTGGTAGCCTAGAAGATGACTGGATTAAAACAGACTACATATCAATACAAGATTTACTAAGGGGCCTTGTTATTTGCTGGAGGACTTGTGTCTGTGCACAAATATTGTACCTGTTTCTGAAGTGAGGTCAAGACCCGATATTCAGATATACGGGCTACCAGGGTTCTTCTGTTATCTCCCATGGAAAGAAAAAACTCCATGAGTATCTTCCCCCCCTTTTTATAATGTACATAAGTATCCCTTTCCCTTTTTTATAATGGGAGCCTCACGCGCCCCCACAGGTAATGTGGGAGCTCAAAATCAGCGCAAAAGAGCAAAAAGTAAACTGCCAAAAAACAATTTCTCTTGAAAACAAAAGGAAGATCTTCGCACATAAGGTTTTTTTTAAAAAAGAGATGGCTTTTCAGGTGCAATCAAACCAGTTTCTTTAGAGGAACTGCTTATGCTGATTAACGGCAAATCATTTCCATATTTCTGTGCACCATCTTAATAATAATAATAATAATAATAATAATAATAATAATAATAATAATTTCTGTGCACCATCTAAATCTTCATTGACCTCAGATGGTTTGAAAAGGTGATTGCCGTATGTCAGGGGTAGCCAACGAGGTGCCATTCAGATATTGTTGCCCTAAAACTTCCATCATCGCTGAATGTTGGACATGCTAGCTGGGGCTGATATGAGCTGCACTGCAGAATAGCTAGTGGGCACCATGTTGGCTATCCCTGTAATATTTGCTAAAAGTCCAGAGGAGAAAAATTAAAAAGTGGCATATTCTTCTTTCTCTGTTTTACAATTTATTTATTTTTTAAATGGAGACTGAAATTTGATAGAAAGGTTTCATCCGTGCAGAAATGTCCGCCAGTTCTTTCTTGGCATCTACCGTAAGCATGAAAATGGGTCTGCTAAATATGAGCTTGAACTGGTATGTCAATGAATTATGGACATTTAACACAGCCCTCCATCTCGTGACTCATTTCCATTTAGGCCCTTGCTGTTAAACATGTTGCCTATGTTTCAGTTTTGGTCTGTTAAGTGTTGTACTTTAAAGTGGAAGAGTATTTTTCCTTACAAAAACAAACAGATTTGCAGATATTCATTGTAAATTTTTTTGTAACAATTCAATAGTAAATAAATAATTTGTTTTCTTAAAATAAAACTAAAAGAAACTGAATCGTTTCCCTTTACTTTAGAACTGTATTGAGGGTATCAGAATTTGTATTAAGGGTACCAGCTTTTCAACCAGATCTGCAGGGAGGTGTTTAGGGGTGTCAGCCAGAGGCCTGAGAAGCAGTTCTCCTTGTGTGGTTGCCCTCCTGTTGTCCCAAATGAGAGCTGGATGAGGGCGCAAGGGGTTGGATTGGTCTGCCGGAGAAAGACAACTGCAAAGTTAGGTGTAATGCTGAGCTCCTATAAAGGAACAAAACACCGGATGAGTTAGTATCCTAGGTGATAAAAACAATATGTCTATGCCAAAAATTTAAAAGATTTGTATTATTTTTCTGATTTTGTAATACGTCATCTTTGTTCATAGGTCGTGCAAGCTTTCTGTACTACAAAATCTACCAATGTTGAGACGCCTGTTTTTCCTTTAAAGAGAAAAAAACAACACAGAATACAAACATCTACTGAACACAAAGCCCAAATTTTATTAAACTCTTGTGCTTGTTGTTTCATAATCCATCACTGAATAAGCAACAAAACAACCACTACAAACCCAACCATGAACTCAACAGAAGGTGGAAAAGTTGACTGAATTAAATGAGGCATGTTCCCGCTAATGTTGACATGTGGTTTATTTTCGGCAAAGATATATGGCACTTATCTTTCATTCTTTGGAATAAGTGGGTGCAAATCTAACACGTAAAACCTGAGCGAGCTGGTTTAATGTTACGTTTACCGACTTGTCAATCAGCCCATCACTTATCACCAGTATGGCCAATGATGATGGGAGTTGTAGCTGAATAGCATCTGTAATGTCAGAGGTTCCCCACCCTTACTTTAACCACAGCTTGGCATGATGAATAAAAAGGTGGTTATGCTTCTCTCCGGGCTGTAAATATGCTGATTTATGCACATCATGCTACGGTGCAACTCTAGGTGCCTTCCGCTCCAACAGCCCAAACAACAAAAGGTTTGCACAACAGAATCCTCTTAGCAGATATTGGCAACTGAACAGGGGATGTGTAGGGAGAATCTTCTTCAAACAATTTTTGTTTCATTATTTGTGCATACTGAATGCCTGACAAGGCCTATAGTGAATCGCTGGGCTTAACAGTCTAGCTATTTTAAAAATTACAAAGAGATTTACCCTCACTGACAATCTGAGAGGCCCTTTATATGGGGGCTGAAAGGTAGTCTATTAACATTTTAATCAATGCATATGGAAAATGCTGCAGGTAAAGTCCATCTCTACTTTTGATATACATTGCAAACTGTGGCTGCAAAAATAAAACGTTAAGCAATCACTCCCGGAGATTCTGCAAGAAATATGTACTCCTAGGGTTGCCATATTTCAAAAAACCACAAAAAACCCCACGATTTTCCGATTGATTTGCCTAAGATCCAGGACAAAAAAGCGCCACCTTTTGGAAATCCCCCCCGGATGTCAATTCTGCTTTTGAAATCCCAGTAAATGGATGCCAAATAATTTTTATTCGTTTTCCAAGTTTTTAACCAACAAATAGCATCAATGCAAGAGTGAACGTGTCATTTGCCAGCCTTCTAACTCGCCAAAACTTGGATCTCCAAGTAAAACGGATGCACAGTCTCATGCAAGTGTCTGCCAACACAACCTGTTTTTCTCCCAGTTCCCCAGAAGAAGGCAAGTATATTTAGCAAGCAATCAACAGTCTGCAATGTACATGTGTGGTGGGCCATGTTGTTTTTGGGGTGGGGTGAGTTGCGCTCCTCTGACCTGCATTGACAGCAACCAGAGCACTCCTTGCGCAGCTTGTGTGCTCTAAACAGACTATTGCTCCTTTCCTTCGCAGCGTAGTTCTTACAAATCTCTTTTAAATCAGAACATAAGACAGTTATAAAGGTGCTTTCTCAAAGCACCTCATCGCTCCCCAAGAGATGGCGCAAATCGATAATCTGTGTAAAGCACCCCACCTGCTGAACCGATAAAGAATTGCAATTCCATCATTCTGAAATTATAATGCTCAAGGACCATCACTGTTAGTTTGTTATTTAAAAGAAGAATTTCCCCTCCTGTTTCCAACCTAAGCAGGGAGAGGGAGTAGCCTCAGCGCTGTAGGTAAATAATACTTGTGCCTGATTTTCTTCTTAACATAGGGGGAAAGTGACCTCAGGACAGACTGATCTCCTGAAACAAGTATTACGGCAACTATTATTTTGTGGGCAAGTCCCTGATGTCTCCAGACTTGCATGCAAAGGAAGGGTTCAGAGGTACAGTATGTGACTTCCACGAGAAATCCTCAAATTCAGGCTCCAGCCAAGGCTGGGAAAGATTCCCATTTGAAACCACGGAGAGCCACAGCCAATCTGGCTCAGGACCGCAAAACCTCAATGAACACCTCTCCCCTTATGAACCAACCCAAACACTGCAACCATCATTGGCTCTCCGTGGTTTCAAATGGGAATCTTTCCCAGCCTTGGCTGGAGCCTGAATTTGAGGATTATGGATACGTAGTCTTCTTTATGAGAAGACTACGTATCCATAACCACACCTTGATTACAGAGATGACAAAGTGCTTTTGAGTTCTTCCAAGCTTCATGATAAACGCCAACATCCAGCTTAATGCACCTGCTCTGTCTCTGACAATTGGAGAATCTTGGGACCCAAAGTTCCTAGAAGAGGACGGATGATGTATTTTTCATGTATTTTTTAAATTTTCATGTATTTTTAATCTTTTGCTGGAAGCCGCCCAGAGTGCCTGGGGAAACCCAGCCAGATGGGCGGGGTATAAATAATAAATTATTATTATTATCGAATGCTCGGGAGAGAATCACTCTCTCCAAGAAATATAATCGAGCAGTTGCAGAAGCGAGGAACTTCGCCTGGCGCTTAATCTGGAGTCGTTTTGACGTCAAGGAAAGATGCCAACGAGCCTTATCTGCCTGTTAGACTGAGAGAGCAGCAGCTTGGCTTTTTATTTACCTGTTTAAGAAATTTTAAAACTTCAGTGTTATTATTGGGTTCTTTTTTGTAGTTGTAACTTTTTGTTGATACTGTAAGCCATCCAGAGAATATTGCTGGGCAGCCTGCCTATAAATGCGGTAAACAAATAAATTAATGACACAGAAGTAGCAACTTCTTTTTAAAAAATATTCTATAATGTAAATAAGAGGAACTTACCCGTTGGCATCTTTTACACTTCTAAAATAGAACCATACGTCTTCGCCACAAATAATAGCAGTTTACTGCCACACTTTGCAACCTGCCCTCAAAATATTTAGGAACAAAGCCTTGCCTCCTAGCATGAATGCTTAGGTAAAGGTAAAGGGACTCCTGACCATTAGGTCCAGTCGTGGCCAACTCTGGGGTTGTGCGCTCATCTCACTCTATAGGCCGAGGGAGCCGGCGTACAGCTTCCGGGTCATGTGGCCAGCATGACTAAGCCGCTTCTGGCGAACCAGAGCAGCGCACGGAAACGCCGTTTACCTTCCCGCCGGAGTGGTACCTATTTATCTACTTGCACTTTGACGTGCTTTCAGACTGCTAGGTTGGCAGGAGCAGGGACCGAGCAACGGGAGCTCACCCCGTCACGGGGATTCGAACCACTGACCTTGTGATCGGCAAGTCCCAGGCTCTGTGGTTTAATCCACAGCTCCACCCATGTCCCTAGCATGAATGCTTAGTGTGAGGGTTTGATTAGCTGCTTGTGCGTGAAAACGTGCTCCCTCAGAGTTTGTGCGCCCCCACAAACCTCCGTGTGTGACGGAGCTCCTCAGACATGTCTGCTCTAGTCACTAGTAGAGTCCGACAGTGGCTGTCTGCGGAAGCGTTTCCAACAAAGAAGTTCCTTAACGGAAACGCGTCTCCTGGACTCACGGCGTGACAGTTTCCTGCGAGGTATGGGTCTCCCTATGGGAGACTCCGATACCTCCCCACTGTTTTCGCTGGAAGCCTCCCTGAGCCCTCCCTCCTGCTCGCATTCCCTCAGAGACCCACTCCTCCCCCTGCTGGTCCCTGCTTCAGCAGTTGAGTCTCTTTCATCCTGCCTGAGTCCCTCCACCACCTGATGCTCTGATGGCAGTTCCCTGACATCCACCTCCCCTCCAGGGCCCCCCTCACCCCCTCCCAATTCCTCCCCCCTGGGAGGTGAAGGGCTAAAACCCCGAAACGAATCTTCCTCATCTTCTGACGTCTCGAACAATTCTCTCCATCGATCGTCGTCCTGGCCAGCTGAATCCTCCTCCTCTTCAGAATCTGGGAACCCCTCCAACTCCTCTTCCTCGTCGGTGGTGGCAAAGTATTCCCTTCGGAACCTCGCTACAGGCTGAGGTTTACGTGGGAACCTCTGATGAAAAGTCTCTATTAAAACCTCGTCATGGACATCCTCTGCCCTAACCCAGGTGTTTTCCGACTCCGGTTCCCCTTCCCACATTACCAAATACTCTACTTGATCTCCCTTCCACCTGGAATCGAGGATCTCCGCTACATGGTAGCTGTGTTCCTTCTCCTCCATTGCTGGTCCCCTAGTGACCCTCCCCTCACTGTCTCCTCTATACGGTGACAGCAACGACCTGTGAAAAACTGGGTGCAGCTTCATGTGGTTCGGTAACCGGAGCCTGAAAGCCACTGGATTGACCTGCTGTATGACTTCAAACGGACCCAGCCTTTTGGGTCTTAATTTCTTACAACCTCCTTTGAATGGCAACCCTTGGGTTGACAGCCACACCTGGTCCCCCACCCTGATGCTTTCACCTTCCCTTCTGTTTTTGTCTGCTTGCCTCTTATATTCCTCCTTAGCCCTGTTTAAGTTGAGTTGGAGCTGGCGATGGATCGCTTCCATTTCTTCCACGAACTGTTCTGCAGCTGGAACGCTCCAGTTCTCCCCCTCCCCCCCTGGGAAGGCTCTGGGATGGCACCCGTGATTAGCCAAAAAGGGGCTCATCCCCGTGGACACGTTCTCTGCATTGTTGTAGGCAAATTCTGCCAACGCCAGCTTCTCCACCCAATCATTCTCTCTGTCATTAACATAACACCTCAAATATTGTTGGAGAACCCCATTTGCTCTTTCCGCCTGCCCGTTGGTTTCAGGATGACGGGCCGTCGAGAAATTAACCTCTACATGCAGTAAGCTCATGAGCTTCCTCCAGAACCTGGAAGTAAATTGTTTCCCTCGGTCTGAAACCACCCTCAAGGGGGCGCCATGCAACCTAAACACATTCTCTACAAACAATTTGGCGGTTTCTTCTGCTGTAACCGCATGTGAGCAGGCTATGAAGTGGGCCATTTTAGTTAACAGGTCTACTACAACCATGATGGCTGTTTTCCCTCTAGACCTTGGCAGATCAGTCATGAAATCTATTGCCACTGCTTCCCACGGTCTCTCAGGTGTGGGCAGTGGTTCTAATAAACCAGCCGGCGCCTGCCTCTCCCCCTTGGCTCTTTGGCATTGTTCACACCCTCTCACATACTCCCGCACATCTTCCCTGACCTTGGGCCACCAAAATTCCCTGGTAACCAGCCACATGGTTTTGTGTTGCCCAAAGTGCCCTGCTGTGGGGCTATCGTGCAGCTGCTTGAGTACTTTCTCCCTCAATTCCCCTTCAGGTATATATAACGCTCCCTTATAATACAATGCCCCATTTCTCTCCTCAAAACCACCGGGTTTGTCTTCCTCCCCTCTGAGATCCCTGAGTTTCCCCTGGGCGTATGCATCCTGCACCGTACCCTCTACCAATTCCCTTTGCCCCACCAAAGTCGCCCCACACACCCAGCGGTCCTCTGGAATGATATGGGTTTCTTCGGGTGCTCCCTCCCCCTCCAAATATTCAGGCTTGCGTGAGAGAGCGTCCGCCCTAACATTCTCTGGGCCTGGCACATAACAAATCTCAAAGTTAAATTTGGAGAACTCTTGGGCCCATCTCAACTGCCTTTGGTTGAGCACTCGCGCCGTTCTCCAGTACTCTAGATTTTTATGGTCCGTGCACACTTGCACTTTATGTTGTGCACCAACTAGCAGATGCCTCCATCTCCGGAACGCCTCATGAATAGCAAGCAGTTCTCGGTCGTACACCGTGTAGTTCCTCTCGGATTTGTTCAGCTTCCGCGAGAAGAAGGCACACGGACGCCACTCCGACTCCTCCTTCCCCGGCTGCAGAAGAAGCACCGCCCCTATGGCTCTGTCAGATGCGTCTGTTTCAACCCTTAGCTTCTTTCGTAAATCCACATGCAGAAGTTGTTCTTCAGAGGCGAAGGCCCTTTTCAGTTCCTCAAACGCTCGCCCCGCCTCCGCCGTCCATACAAACTTCTTCTTACTGCTGAGACAGTCAGTGATGGGCGCCGTCAGATGGGCGAAGTTGCGGATGAACTTACGATAAAAGTTTCCAAACCCTAGGAACCTCTGCACATCCTTCTTGGTTTTGGGTGTTTTCCATTCCAGCACTGCCTGTACCTTGCCGGGATCCATGGCCAATCCCTTGTCTGACAGGCGGTACCCCAGGAATTCCACCTCCTTGGTATGGAACCGACACTTCTCCAGTTTGACCCACAGCCTGTTGGCTTGCAGTCTGCTCAACACTTCTCTGACGTCTCTCACATGTTGCTCCTCACTCTCAGAATACACCAACACATCATCTAGAAAGGCAACGCAATTCTTGTAGAGCAAAGGGCCCAGCACGTGGTTCATAAAAGATTGAAAACACGCGGAGCCTGCTTGTAATCCAAATGGCATAACGAGGTATTCAAACGCCCCCAAAGGGGTAAACATGGTGGTTTTCCATTCATCCCCTTTCCTTATGCGTATCAGGTTGTACGCCCCCCTTAGATCCAGCTTTGTGAAAATCTTTCCCTTCCTCACCATGGTCAAAATATCATCAATTCTGGGCATAGGGAACGCCACCGGTTCAGTCACTGCATTCAGCCGCCTAAAATCACATACAAGTCTCGGCTTGTCCGCATTTTTTTTGTCCACAAAGAACACTGGGCTCCCCCCTGCTGCTTTGGACTCTCTGATGAAGCCTCTCTTCAGGTTCTTGTCAATGAACCCTCGCAACTCCTGCATTTCCCTGTCTGACATGGCATACAACTTGCCCACGGGAAGCTGTGCTCCAGGGAGTAAATTGATCTGACAATCAAAGGGTCTATGAGGTGGTAGTTGGTCAGCTTCCTTCTCGCTGAACACGTCGCTGAGATCTGCATACTGTGGTGGTACCTTCACCTTTCCCATTACTTCAGTCCCTGCTAGGGTGGCTTGGGCCCCTACTGAACCCTTCTCCCCTTTGCAGTGTTCTAGGCAATGTGCTGAACCAAAGGACACCACTCTTTGATGCCAGCCAACCAGCGGATCATGTAGAGCTAGCCAGCTCATTCCCAAAATAATGGGAGCGCCTCCCAGGGTGGCCACATTAAACGCTATCAGTTCTGTGTGCCTTGCCACCCTCATTATCATTGGGACAGTCTGCAAGCGGACTCCTCCTCCCAACAACTCCCTGCCATCAATCGTGGTCACCTGCAGGGGGTTGCTTAAAGGGATGGTCTGTATCTGGTGTTCAGCAACAAACTCCTTGCTCATAAAATTGCAGGAGCTGCCTGAGTCCAATAGCGCCTTTATTTTTAGGGGGTGCCCATTCTGCAGCTCTAGCGACACTTCAATCACTAGAGCAGGTCGAGGAGCTTCTGGCACGGGCACTTTCACTGCTCTTTGGCCTGGCTGCAGTGCCCCAATTGTGGCAACCAGGCGTTGGCTTTTACCTGCTCCGCTCCCCCTTCTTCTCCCCCCTCAACAGCTCCCACCATCCCTTGCCATTCCTTCCTCTGGGGGCAGACTCTGGCAAAGTGGCCTGGCTGTTGGCAGAGATAGCATTTCCGGGGGCCCTTTCCCTCCTTCTTAGCTCCCTCGCTGGTTTTTGAAAATGCGCGCGCGCGCGCTGTTCCGATTTCCATCGGCTCTGCCGGCGGGAAAGCTGGCTCAGGAATGTCTGGAATGCGGAACTCCTTCCAACGTTCCCCTCTCCCTTCCCGCCTCTCCAAGGCTCTTGCCTCCTGCCGCGCTCCTATGGTCAGCGCAGATTTGGTCAGCTGATCCATAGACTCCGCCCTGGGGCTCCGTGCCAGCTCGTCTTTCACCCCCGAAGAAAGACCTTCTTCAAATAGCATTTGAACGGGTGCCGCCGATAAATCCCAACTCAGTCTGTGAATCAGCATGGTAAACTCAGTCCAATATTCACGGACAGATCGACTCCCCTGCTTACAAGCCATTAGCTGTCTGCGCACCACCCCTTCCTCAATATCGCTGGAAAACATGATATCCATTGCACGAAAGAACTTCATTGTGTCCTTTAGTATGTCATTGTGCGTTGCCATTAGGGGTCGCACCCAGTCTCTAGCCCCTTTCTCAAGATGCCCAATTACAAAAGCAACTCGCGATTCCTCATCAGGGAACTCATCGAACTGCACATTAAGGGCATATTGCATCTCTGTCCTAAAAGCATGGTAGTCCTTGGGGTCCCCCCCAAATTTCTGCACCAATCCTGGTACCTTTCTGGGGAATTGAGTGGCTCTCCCCTTCTTGTCTGCATCCTGAGCCCTTCTCTCCTCCAGCCTCGCCGTCTGCAGGGCCAGTTGAACCTCCAACGCTCGGTATCTATCTTCCAAGCTTGGACCAGCTCCAGCCCCTGCTCCTCCGGTTCCGGTTGGTTCGCTCATGATGCCTTCTCTTGCACAGGCAGCGTACAAAGACTGTCGGACTGCTGTGAGGGTTTGATTAGCTGCTTGTGCGTGAAAACGTGCTCCCTCAGAGTTTGTGCGCCCCCACAAACCTCCGTGTGTGACGGAGCTCCTCAGACATGTCTGCTCTAGTCACTAGTAGAGTCCGACAGTGGCTGTCTGCGGAAGCGTTTCCAACAAAGAAGTTCCTTAACGGAAACGCGTCTCCTGGACTCACGGCGTGACAGTTTCCTGCGAGGTATGGGTCTCCCTATGGGAGACTCCGATACCTCCCCACTGTTTTCGCTGGAAGCCTCCCTGAGCCCTCCCTCCTGCTCGCATTCCCTCAGAGACCCACTCCTCCCCCTGCTGGTCCCTGCTTCAGCAGTTGAGTCTCTTTCATCCTGCCTGAGTCCCTCCACCACCTGATGCTCTGATGGCAGTTCCCTGACACTTAGGGTTCCAGAAAACATAGATGCCAAAAAACTTGAATGTGTCAGATGTGAACTAGTGTGGCAAAGAGGATGGGATATTACACTTAAGACATTTGGATTTAAATCCTGTTCAACTGGGTGTCCTCTGACAATATATTATTTCAACCTAACCTACAGCACAGGGCTGTTGTTCGCAGAGTAAAACAGGACCTCTTCATGAAGGCCAGGCCAAGATCCTTTGAAAAAGCATGGGACAGAAATATGAAACTATGTGAAGTTATTCTAACAGGAACAGAGGCACACAGCCAGGATGGTCACCACTTCCAAACAAATGGCAATTTATCTTGAAGGAGTATTTTCGGTTACAACTGACTGGGGAAATGAATTCAAGTATGTTAAAGCAAAATCTCTTCCCCAAACGCTTGGCTGGCTCAGTCCAGAGAGACTCCTACAGGAATATAGGAAGAGCAATTTCCCAGTCATTTTTCTTCTAGGCAAACCCAAAAGGCATCAACGCGAGGATCCATAGCAGCAGAAAATTGTGTTGAGAAAAAAAATACCAAAATAAAATGATCTGCATGGAGATTATCACAAGCGCAACCCAACCTCACAAGCAATCCTTTGTCTGCTTCCAACCGGATCCCATGGCGCAGAGAGAGAAACTATTTCGGTTGTTTTTGCTTCAACTGATCATGCTGTTCCAGCGGGACAGGGATTTTCCAAGTACTCTAAATGAACTTCCAGGTTGCCATATGCCAGGCGCAGAACATTCAAGACCTTTTCTTGGATGAGCTGAACTTGTTCTGCGGGGCAGTAGTCATCTAAGCTAGATCTGCAATAATAAAAAAGGAGGGATTGCATGGCACAATGTTGTCGTTTAATCATCCCATTCTCATCGGTCTCTTTTCCAAGTCAGAATGTCAACGCTCGCACTAACGTTCCTTGCTCCCCAAGGTGACTTGGACCATAACCCCAACACATGCTTTTCTGGGCGTGCACCCTAGTGAACTCTGTGGCCCATACTTCTGGGCGCACATGCAGTAAGATTGCACATTTGGGAACCAACGATCATTACAAAAGAATAGGGCCCTGCGGGGCTTGACATCTTTCCGCAGGGCCTGCAAGACAGAGCTGTTCCACCAGGCCTTTGGCCAAGGCACAGTCTGACCCCCTCCTTCTGTGACCCTCATAGAACCTAGCCCAATGGTTGCCATTAATTTGATTCTGAATTGATTTTAGAATGTATTTCAATTAATTGATTGTGATTTTATGTAAACTGTGCTATTTTTACTGTTGTTAGCCGCTCTGAGCCCGGCTTTGGCTGGGGAGGGCGGGCTATAAATAAATTATTATTATTATTATTATTATTATTATTATTATTATTATTATTATTATTAGGGGCTGGACTGAGGAGGAATGGTGAGGACTGCCCCCCTTCTCCCAAACCCTCCTGAGGAGGACAGTACAGTGGTACCTCGGGTTAAGTACTTAATTTGTTCCAGAGGTCCGTTCTTAACCTGAAACTGTTCTTAACCTGAAGCACCACTTTAGCTAATGGGGCCTCCTGCTGCCGCTGCGCCGCCGGAGCACAATTTCAGTTCTCATCCGGAAGCAATGTTCTTAACCCGAGGTACTATTTCTGGGTTAACTGAGTCTCTAACCTGAAGCGTTTGTAACCCGAGGTACCACTGTATAGATTTAGAAGAGTGGTTTGCAGAAGGACATAGTTCAGAGGCGGCAGAGGGGAGAAGCTGGGGAATATTGGGAGAGAGGCAGCAAGCAGCAGCATCAGGGGAGAGACAGTTGAAAAGACTCAGTGTCTTTGGAAAGCCTTCCTGACCCCCTCTCTCCCAGAACCAGGCAGGCGTTGAAGGTGATAGAGCAGAAAGCTCAGAGGCAGAAAACTCAGCTTAGCCGATGCAGGGATGACAAAGAAGAGAAGTTTTGGAGGGGCTTTACTCAGAGCAACCACCATTATTCAGGGAAGTCAACCTTCCTTCGTCTCTCTCTGTGAATGCTAACAAATTATGTGGTAGGGACTTTTATTGTTTCTCTGCTTCTTGGCTGCTACTGTGGGAGGGATCAGATTCCCTGAAGCTTGACAATTATGGGACCTGACACAACTCATTCTTTGAAATTGAATTGAAATATTTTATTGTCCCTTGTACAACTTGTATACAGTGAGATTACACAAGCACCCCCCACTCGGCTCTCTTAGTCTTAATTCCCCTCGTTTACTGACGCACACCCACCAAACCTGAAAGTCAGTTGCCCTGTTGTTATCTTTTCCTTCAGCAGCCTAACAGCCCATGGATAGAAGCTGTTCTTTACCCTGTTGGTGCGACTAATCCTGCTTCTATATCTTCTGCCTGAGGGCAGCAGATCAAGAAAGTGCCGGCCAGGGTGTGAATCATCCTTGAGAATTTTCCTCACTCTCTTGAGGCAACGTTCTTCCGCTATTTCATCTAGCGGATCCACAGGACAGCCCATAATATCTTGTGCTGTATTCACCACCCTCTGTAGGCATTTCCTGTCAGATGATATCAAACCAGCATATCACACCATGATGCAGTATGAAAGGACTAATAGCAAACTAATATTCTAATAGCAAACTACTCCAGTGGGCGAGGGTCAACAGGGCCAAAACAGTACCCCCACTGTATCTTACCGGGCTATCGTCACAAGCGTGGGCTTCGGCAAGTTCCTCAAGAGACGTTCGACAGCCTGCACCAGACTCTCAATTTCTTGCTCTGTGCTGACGTGGTGAGGAAGTTCGGAGTAATCGCACGTGAGCCCAGCCTGGTGGACCTGAAAAGTGGATTGCACAAAGGGGCTCAGCGCAGTCTCCTTGAGCTGGCTTGTGGCACTAGTTCTGATACCAACGCAAACGGAAGACTTGGTTTGCTAATTCGGGCAAAGGGGCTGCATGCCCAGGCAGTGTGGTATAGTGGTTAGCGTGTCGGACTAGGATCTGGGAGATTGGGGTGAAATCCCCACTTGGCCACAAATCTCACTGTGCCAGTCGCTGCCTCTTAGCTTAACCTACCTCGCAGGGTTGGTGTGTGGGGTTAAATAAAGAGAAGAACTGTATATGCCACCTAGAGCTCATTGTGGAGAAAAGGGTGGGGTAAAAATGCAATAAATGAACAAATGAAACACAGTTCAAAGTGTTGGTGCTGACCTTTAAAGCCCTAAATGGCCTCGGTCCAGTATATCTGAAGGAGCATCTCCACCCCCATTGTTCAGCCCTGAGGTCCAGTGCCGAGGGCCTTCTGGCGGTTCCCTCACTGCGAGAAGCCAAGTTACAGGGAACCAAGCAGAGGGCCTTCTCGGTAGTGGCACCTACACTGTGGAATGCCTTCCCACCAGATGTCAAAGAGAACAACTACTACCAGACTTTTAGAAGGCATCTGAAGGCAGCCCTGTTTAGGGAAGCTTTTAATGTTTGATGCATTACTGTATTTTAATATTTTGTTGGAAGCTGCCCAGAGTGGCTGGGGGAGCCCAGCCAGATGGGCGGGATATAAATAACAACAACAACAACAACAACATATTATTATTATTATTAACAAAAAAGCTAAGATTTTCAGGTTGGGGCCCCTATCTGGTTCCATGGGCCCAAAGTACAGCCCTGAAATTTGATAAAACAGACTTACCATTTCATAATCGGGCGTTTCCATTCGATTTTTCAAACTATGCACAAGCTGGACTAGAAGTTTCATCCTGTGATAACAAAACACACATGCATCATATTCTGCAAATGTTAGGAACGAGACTAAGAACGAGCCATTATACAAATGAAGGTTGTTAGATTTCAGGGGTATTTCCACCCCCAGAATCTGGATAACTCTTGCTGAATTCACCCATATATCTGTGTCAAGAACCAGGCAACAGCACACACACAAAAATTACTCAAGCACAATAATGTAATTTAAGTGGGTGCAAAATTGTTGTTTAGAATTATGCTGTGCCTGCTATCATCTTGCAGCTGAATATGTGAACTACACCAAAAAAGCACTGCATTCTCCAAGAATGTCAAGTCCAGGTTCAACCCCCCTGCAATGCAGGAATCTTCTGCCCAACGTGGGGCTCAAACTCACAACCCCGAGATTAAGAGTCTCCTGCTCTCCTGCCTTCTTCGCGTGCAGTGAAGCTTCCTCTCCCTCTCTAGCCCAACCTCCCGAGGTGCACCTGAAAGATCAGCTCTGGAGGTTTGGGGTTCCCTCTGGAGCAGATTTTGTGGGGTGCGCCATACAGAAGGTTTTATGATCTCCAGATCATAAATCACTGGGTCCAGCAACACGGTTGCTTTAAAACAGCCCAGAACCAGCAGAGTAACACAGCTCCTTATCTTGGAAGCGAATTAGGGATCGGTGGCACACAAGAGGCAATAAGAACACTCCTGGAAGCGATAAATCTCAGTCAAGTAGTTGTTTAAGCCGGTCATAAAATGCCTAAGTTACAATATATAGCAGGGGTGTCCAACTTCCAAGAGCCTGCAATCTACTCCCACTATAAAATGATCTACTCAGTGGATTGACCAGAGTTGTTGAGGTTGTTGAGCTTTTTTTAGGGGGAGAGAACAGAGTTGTTGTGCTTCCTGATCACCAGGACCAACCATGGACAGCCTGCGATTGACCGGTAGAATGAAACTGACCAGTTGGACAGGCCTGATACTTCATTCCAAAAGAGTAAAGGGGAGCTTAAAGCCCATGTAAGAGTCTCTGTGTGAGTGCCTGGAGGCGGTTGGAGGATGGATGGCGGCTAACAGATTGAGGTTGAATCCTGACAAGACAGAAGTACTGTTTTTGGGGGACAGGGGGCGGGTGGGTGTGGGGGATTCCCTGGTCCTGAATGGGGTAACTGTGCCCCTGAAGGACCAGGTGCGCAGCCTGGGAGTCATTTTGGACTCACAGCTGTCCATGGAGGCACAGGTCAAATCTGTATCCAGGGCAGCTGTCTACCAACTCCACCGGGTGCGCAGGCCAAGACCCTACCTGCCTGCGGACTGTCTCGCCAGAGTGGTGCATGCTCTGGTTATCTCCCGCTTGGACTACTGCAACGCGCTCTACGTGGGGCTACCTTTGAAGATGACCCGGAAACTGCAATTAATCCAGAATGCAGCAGCTAGACTGGTGACTGGGAGTGGCCGCTGGGACCACATAACACCGGTTCTGAGAGATCTGCATTGGCTCCTAGTACGTTTCTGAGCACAATTTAAAGCCCTAGACCAGTGTTTCCCAACCTTTTTTGGGCAAAGGCACACTTGTTTCATGAAAAAAATCTCGAGGCACGGCCTCGGTCCAGTATATCTGAAGGAGTGTCTCCACCCCCATCGTTCAGCCTGGACACCTCTCTGTGTCTCTTGTAGGAACTGTGCACGTCCGAAGATAAGTTCCCTCAGCTAGTGCCCACTATAATAGACTCAACGACCAGCCAAAACTCTTGACTCTTCTTTCCGTTCATGCTAATTCTGGAAACGAATGCCTCACAGTCATTCTCCCCCAACCTGCCAGCAGAACGCCAACCTGTGCCTACTCAGAAGTAAGCCCCATTGAATTCAATGGGGCTTACTCCCTGTTAAGTGGTGTCGGGCCTTGCTCACTGTGAGCCAACTTGCGGGACCGGCTGAAAAGATGGGGTAGAAATGCCTATGTACCGTATTTTTCATTCTATAGGACGCACATTTCCCCCTCCAAAAATTAAGGGGAAATGTGTGTGCGTCCTATAGAGCGAATGCAGGCTGCGCCGCTAAGCCCAAAGCCAGAACAGGAGGACGGAGCACTGCAGAGCTCTCCGTCTCGCTGCTCTAGCTTGGGGACGGCTGCGCGCAAACCTCTGCAGGGCAGCGGGGCGCTGCGCTCCAAAGGCTTCAGGGATCTTTGAGGCTGGCGGTGGGGGAAAGCAGCGCTTCCCCCCACCGCCAGCCCCACAAGCTCTGGTGAATGTAGCTTGAACGCACCTTGTTTTGGAGGGGGAGAACAAGAAAAAAAAAATTCCCCTGTTCTCCCCCTCCTATGGTCCAGTGCATCCTATGGTCCGGTGCGTCCAATGGAGCGAAAAATACGGTAAGTTGTGTCCTAACATCTTATCCCGCTAGATAGCTATCATGTTTTGTGGACAGAGTGCCCTTTGAGCCTTTTTCAGACTGGCAACCCATCTTTTAACTCTGATCTGCAACCGGGGGAGCCCTGGCAGCTTTAAAAAGTTCTTATTTAACCTTCTCCATTCATCTGCCAACCCAAAAGGAAGCGACTCTCTTCGCTCCCTTACCGAGGACTCGAAGCCCATCTCTGCAGGTTCTCCTCCGTGTCATCGTCGCACAGGTCAGCAAAAGCTGCTTCCAGGTCTTCCAGCTGGTGGACACGATTCTCAACGCAGTCCAGCAAGTCCTCCTTTAAATGTAAAAACAGAACAACATTGGGTGACAGAGACTCTTCACTGGCGACTCAACTTCAGCGCCAGTTTGATAGTTCAGAAAAGTGTAATCCTGTTTGGATCTGGTGTAAATTTATGCTGGCTTGCATTCTGCCACCTTCTTATGGGTAGGATTACTCCCCTAGTTACCAACCACCTGCCAGGGGTGAAGTGATAACTGGCTTCCCTGGTGCGGAAATTGAAAATTAAATCAGAAATTAAATTATTGAGGGGCGGGGCCGCGAGGGGCCTATAAATGCTCCTGAAACGGGAATGCCCTCAAATAAACGACTACCCAATTGAACATAAACCTTACACAAATAAATAAAAATGCCTCAAAATCCAAAGCAATTTGGGAGAGAAATTGCCTTGTGCGTGCGGGAATTAAAAAGGCTCCTCTTTATCTGTTTCCCCTTGGCAAACGGACTTTGGCAGATTAAACTCACAGCCACGGCAAAACTGTGAAAACTGAATAAACATTTTGCGAGGAAAACGTTTCATAGGCCCCGCTTCACAGCCGTCAGCTTGGCATAATCGCAGTCCAAGTTTGCCAAGTAATTTCCCCTCCTGTCTTTCTCAAACACGCAGCTTATAAACTGAGGTAAAACGATACAAACTGCCTTTCACCCCTCCTCCTCCTTGAATGCATTGGATGGAACCATACATAGAATCACAGAATGATAGAGCTGGAAGGGAACATGAGGTTCATTTAGTCCAGCGGTTCTCAACCTGAGGGTCCCCGGATGTTGTTGGACTACAACTCCCATCATCCCTGAGCTTGCTAGCTAGGGGTGATGGGAGTTGTAGTTCAACCCACAGGTTGAGAAAGGCTGATTTACTCCAACCGCCCGCATTGTAGGAATCTTGCTCAAATCCACAACCCTGAGATTCAGAGTCTCTACCCACTGAGCTATCGCCGGCCCATACCTCTGACAAATTGCTGTTAGGCTTCTTAAAACTGTACAGTTCTTGTAAGATCTTGTACTCCTCCTATTTAAAAAAGGAAAGGAAAGGGGGGGACAAGAGGGGGGGTTATTCATAGAACCATTCTGCTGTTATTGCTGTAATGTGAAGAGCGGTTTTGCATTTAGCACCTTCCTTTCACCCCTTAAACATTTCTACGTCCCGAAGAGAAAGCACAACAATCAAGTAAGTGAAACTCTTTTGGCTAACGTCTGCTTCCCAGATATGAAGCGAATATTAAGACAGTGTGGCACTAAGTGGCACTTAAGCGGCTGCTGCTACCAATCTCTACATATGGTACAATCGATATGAGATCTAGTCTTTTAAACACCATTATCTATTTTCTGCTTGTTTTTCTTCCTGGCAGTATTTCCCCTGCAAGTTCACCCATGCATTTCCAGGAGCTGTGGCTTAAACCACTGAGCCTCTTGGGCTTGCCAATCAGAAGGTCGGCGGTTCAAATCCCCGCGACGGTGGGGAGCTCCTGTTGCTGTCCCAGCTCCTGCCAACCTAGCAGTTCAAAAGCATGCTGATAAAGGGTAAAGGGACCCCTGACCATTAGGTCCAGTCATGGCCGACTCTGGGGTTGTGGCGCTCATCTCGCTTTATTGGCCAAGGGAGCCGGCGTACAGCTTCTGTGTCATGTGGCCAGCATGACTAGCTGATTCTGGCGAGCCAGAGCAGCGCACGGAAATGCCGTTTACCTTCCCACCGGAGTGGTACCTATTTATCTACTTGCACTTTGATGTGCTTTCGAATTGCTAGGTTAGCAGGAGCAGGGACCGAACAACGGGAGCTCACCCCATCGCAGGGATTCGAACCGCCGACCTTCTGATCTGATCGGCAAGTCCTAGGCTCTGTGGTTTAACCCACAGCGCCACCTGTGTCCCACCAAAAATAAGAGGGAACCATAATTGAACACCGGGTGCTTTTAAAGGTATTTCCTCCATCGTTCTAACAAGGTTAATTGACCAAAGGCTGCAGCCTGGTAGTTTTACCTGCGTGTACATTTCTTTGAAAGGGTTCTTGACGGAAAAGAAATCCAAATCAATATCGAGAACATAAGCAGAGCCCTTCTGTATCGCTTGGAGGATGTCTTCAAGGAGCTCTGGCACTGGGGGGCCATCCTTTCGACCCGGGAGGCTGTCTGTTGTCTCCCGCACAGGGGTTCTGTTTTCGAATCCCCCAGCCTCTTCGCCTGCGCAGCTGTGGGCGAGGGGAGGAACGTCCTTCGACGAAGAGGCTGCCGAGGCGTTTGCTGCATCGCCCCCGCTCAACCTGAGCTTCTTAGCAGAAGGCACAGCTCGGCTTTCCTCCCGGGTGCCGGCAGCTTCCAAAGGATCCACGAGGCAGACGCTGAGCTGCAAAGACTTCTCGCTTTCTAGCTGGCCGGCAGGGACGTACAGACCGTCGGAAAGGAAGTAATCGTCTGGGCAAGTAACCCTGGAATAGCGACAACAGTGATTCTTAGCAAGGATGAGGATGCAAGAATGCAAGAAATACTTTGCTGAAACAGGGGGCCCACGTATGCTAGCATTCCCTTTGCCAAAGAAGCAAAAATACTGTGAAATTGCTTCAAGATGTTTCATAGGAAGCAATACATAAATGGAATTCAATAAACAAGTGAAACAATAATAATAACAAAAAGAAGCCAAACAGGTCTGGAATGCACCCAAGAGAATGAAATTATTTCCATACATAACCCTCCCAACGGCACAGCAATAAACTGCTGGTACATTTGCAAAGCTAAGCAGCGTCCGGTATGGTTTCAAATTGGATGGGAGACCGCGTGCAGAGATTCCCACATCCCTGCCAATTCTATAATAATTCTATAATTCCATACCAGCAGTGGAGGCTGATCTGGTGGGGCAAATGGGGCACTGCCCCATGAAACTCAGTCGGCCCCCAGCCAGCTCCCAACTCCCTGACTTCCAAACTTCTTGCAACCAAATCAGAGTGCAGATCTGCCTGTCACTGGTTCTAACGTGAGACCATTAAGATGGAACCACATAACAACAGCCCCTGTATCTAACACAGCTTTAGAGAGGCGCTGGCAATAATAATAATAATAATTTTTATTTATACCCCGCCCTCCCCAGCCAAGGCCGGGCTCAGGGTGGCTAACAAGCAATAATAAAAACAAGTTGAATGAATACAACTTAAAAACAAGATTAAAATACAACATTAAAACACTGAAACATTAAAACATTAAAATGCAACCTCATCACAGGAGGAGAAAGGAAAAAAGGAAAAAGAAAGAGGGGGAGGGAATCAAATTGGCTCCAAGCCAAAGGCCAGGCAGAACAACTCTGTCTTACAGGCCCTGCGGAAAGAAATCAGATCCTGCACTACCCTGGTCTCACGCGGCAGAGCGTTCCACCAGGCCGGAGCCAGTGTTGAAAAGGCCCTGGCTCTGGTTGAAGCTAATCTAACTTCCTTAGGGCCCGGGACCACTAGGGTGTTGCTATTTATGGACCTTGAGGCTCTCCGTGGGGCATACCGGGAGAGGCGGGCCCGTAGGTACGAGGGTCCTAGGCCGTGAACGGCTGTAAAGGTCAAAACCAGCACCTTAAATCTGACCCTGTACTCCATCGGGAGCCAGTGCAGCTGGAAAAGCACTGGGTGAATAAGCTCCCATGGCAGAGACCCCGTGAGGAGCCTCGCTGCTGCATTCTGCACCCATTGGAGTTTCTGGGACAGCTTCAAGGGCAGCCCCGCATAGAGCAAATTACAGTAGTCAAGCCTGGAGATGACCGTTGCATGGATCACTGTGGCCAGGTCGGGGCGGGAAAGGTAAGGGACCAACTACTTGATGCAGCGAAGGTGGAAAAATGTCTCCAATAGTTACCTTATGGTCGTCGTGGAGGTGTCTTTACCTACTAAGAAACGATGGGTGCCTTCTTCAATTTGCTGAGCCCAAGGCGGGTGCAGCCACAGGACGTGTGAAAAGTGCCCAGCATAGACGGCAGGCATAATCCAGTTTTCAATGCTTAGCTCACTGCAAGAGGGGGAGAAAGATGGATTGAGAAAGCTGCTGCTCGTTGGAAAGGTTGCGTACAAATGCCATTGAAATAAAGGTGAGACACAGACTATGTTAAGAAGTGAACATTACTTAGAATGCTTTCTTTTTACATACTGTATTTTTTGCTCTATAAGACGCACCAGACCACAAGACACACCTAGTTTTTGGAGGAGGAAAACAAGAAAAAAAATATTCTGAATCTCAGAAGCCAGAACAGCAAGAGGGATCATCCGCTGCACAATGAAAGCAGCAATCCCTCTTGCTGTTCTGGCTTCTGGGATAGCTGCGCAGCCTGCATTCGCTCCATAAGACGCACACACATTTCCCCTTACTTTTTAGGAGGGAAAAAGTGAGTCTTACAGAGCAAAAAATATGGTACATAATTTTTATTACGCTTTCAATTTTACATTTCAAAATAAACATTTTTCAAACTTTAAAATATCCAGTGACTTCCCTTTTCCTCCTCTCTCAGCCGCCATGTTCACTGGGTGAGCTTGTTCTCATGTTATATTTCCTGCCCCACCAAGAGGAAAGCACCCCAAAATTCAGGAAGCAGCTCAACAACACGCCGGCTCCCATGCAAAATGAAAACTGCATCTCTTCAAGGAGATGGATTGTGCGATCCTACCTGAACAGAGATTCTTTATCGAACACTGTATCCGCAGGCATGTTCACCGGTATAAGGAGGTCTGGATGAGAATCCAAATGGACAAAGCAGATGTCACTGGCAGGAAGATGCTTCGAACCAATGGCTCGGTAGATGAAAGGAAGAACCTGGAACAACAGGAACAGAAGCATCTGCAGGAAAGCAAGACTGGGGTGCAGAGTTATTGCAAAACACCCAGACGTTGTAGTTCAGCAAGCATGCAGAAAATTCTATTTGGCTTTCTTTTTTAAAAAAAGGATAGCTGGAACTTGTGGCTAACTCATTTGCCTTTATCAGAGAGCCACTGCGGTGTAGTGGTTAAGCGCAGTGGACTCATAATCTGGTGAACCAGGTTTGATTCCCTGCTCCTCCACATGCAGCTGCTGGGTGACCTTGGGCCAGTCACACTTCTCTGAAGTCTCTCAGCCCCACTCACCTCACAGAGTGTTTGTTGTGAGGGAGGGAGGGAAAGGAGAATGTTAGCCGCTTTGAGACTCCTTCAGGTAGTGATAAAGCGGGATATCAAATCCAAACTCTTCTTCTTATCGCAACCACAGGGTTACTCAAAAGGCATTTTCCACAAGTTTAACAGCTCTTATTTCTAGGTAAGGCTGGCATTGCAGTAATAACAACCACAATAATTTTATTATTTACATGCCACCCATCTGACTGGGTTGCCTCAGCACCAGACCTGTTGACGAGTACCAATGGACCTAATGCTTAGGATTGCTACAGGTGCAGAAAGGGCCCTATGGGGATAGTCTCTGCAACACAACCATTAACTCGTTTACAAAGCTAAGCAGGGTCCGGTATGGTTTCACACTGGATGGGGGCTGTGCGTTGAGATTTTCTGCACTGCAGCGAGCTGGACTCCATGACCCTCGTGGTCCCTTCCAACTCTACCATCCTGTGATTCTATGGACTCCATAGCGAAGCATGTGCACTGCATGAAGGATTGTTTCAACCCCAGGCACGCAGGATTGTCTCCACGTAGAGCTTGGCTGTCAGTACAGATAGCAAGATGGACCAAAAACTTATACCAGAGCAGCGCACGGAAACGCCGTTTACCTTCCCGCCAGAGCGGTACCTATTTATCTACTTGCACTAACGTGCTTTCGAACTGCTAGGTTGGCAGGAGCAGGGACTGAGCAAAGGGAGCTCACCCAGTCGTGGGGATTCAAACCGCCGACCTTCTTGATCGGCAAGTCCTAGGCTCTGTGGTTTAACAGCGCCACCCGCGGGACGCATAGGTGTAGCCAATGTTTTTGTTGGGGGGGGGGGAGAACCTGTTTGCTATGTATTTTGTTACTGATTTTTCGGAGGCGCAGCTGGGAGGGGGGAGCTCCCTTGACTCTCGCCGATCAAGCGCGCCTCTTCAGATCGCACCACCAGCAGTGAAAGCTACGCATCGGATTTCCCCCTTCGCTCGCTGACCGCTTACCTCGTGATGATCCTCAACCACCCAGACAGGCAGCGCCGCGTACGCACGGAGGAGTCCGGCGGTCCCGCCACCGCCGCCGCGCTCCGCAGCCCCGCCATCGCTGCTCATTGCTTGAGCGGCACCGAACGTTCAGGCGCGCAGGATTCCGAAAGCGAACGCGGAGACGTTCGCAACGTTCGGGCCTCCGAACTCCGGCTTGCGCGACGTTCCAAAGGCCGAACTCTGGCGACCGCCGCGTTCCAAAGCTAGAGGGAGAGCGCGCGCGCGGGGCAGGGGGGACACATCTCGACGTGACACGCGCGAGCATGGCGGGAAAGGGAGGAGGAGCAGAATCCACCGGCGTCGCAAGCAACCCCGACAGCGAGAGCGTCGGCCAGCCGGGAAAAATCTCTGGGATGCTCTCGCCAGTCCGTGCACGGGACCACCCAGCGCGTCCCCAACCAGCCGAGTTTCCTCCCCTGGTCGCCAGCAGGCATCTCTGCGAAACTGCCTTTCCGGCTTCGCTTTTGCTCCTCCTCTTAACTTTTCTCTTCCGGTGCGCGTGGTTTCCCACAATTTCCCCCCCACCCGTCTAGATCTGGGCTGCTCAGCCGGTGCCTGAAGTCTTGGAGCGAGGAAGCGACTATTTCCAGGTAAGTCTCACGCTTTTGTTTGCAAAGAAGAGACATGCATATCAGGGGCGGACTCAAACGGGGGGCGGCGGCAGGGCGAGCCAGCTCCCCTAAATCAATAAAAGTCAATAAAAATACATAGCTAACGGAGGTTCTACCCTCCCCGCGCAACAAAAGGCCAGCACCTTCCCCCACCTCCAACAAAAACCCTGGCTGCGCCCCTGATGGATATGCGGTGCTCTCGGATCTCGGCTGCGGTCTACCTGCTTTCTGCTTGGAAAGAGGCGACCCATGCATTTCATAGACGGGTTTCTTTTCTTGCTCCCTGGAATGCTTTAGGAATAGAGCCGCTCAGCTCATAGTTAAGGATTTTGGTCCTGCTCATCCCCTCCCCTGCTGCGGATTGAGGCCAGAAGCACATTCAGACGTGCATGGGGGTGACCCGTAAACTACAACTAATCCAGAATGTGGCAGCTAGATTGGTGACTGGGGGCGGCCGCTGAGACCACATAGCACCGGTCTTGAAAGACCTACATTGGCTCCCAGTATGCTTCCGAGCACAATTCAAAGTGTTGGTGTTGACCTTTAAAGCCCTAAACGGCCTCGGCCCAGTATACCTGAAGGAGCGTCTCCACCCACATCATTCTGCCCGGATGCTGAGGTCCAGCGGCGAGTGCCTTCTGGCGGTTCCCTCACTGCGAGAAGCAAAGCTACAGGCAACCAGGCAAAGGGCCTTCTTGGTAGTGGCGCCCGCCTTGTGGAAAGCCCTCCCATCAGATGTCAAAGAGATAAATAACTACCTGACATTTAGAAGACATCTGAAGGCAGCCCTGTTTAGGGAAGTTTTTAATGTGTGACATTTTAATGTATTCTTAATCTTTGTTGGAAGCCGCACAGAGTGGCTGGGGAAACCCAGCCAGATGGGCAGAGTACAAATTATTATTATTATTATTATTATTATTATTATTATAAATTTATCTGAAATAACTGGGAATGAAAAGCCCTTCCCTGGGAAGTTGACGCGGAATGATGGCGCCATGGCGAGAATTCTTTGGGGCATCCGTGGTGCACAGTCTTTTAATTTCCCTTTTTGGTTTCTTTTCAGAGATAGACAATGTCCTTCCATTCCGGGCGAGGGGGCTGCCCTCGATCCCGAGGAGGAGCCACGGCGCGAACTTCGACTCCGACTTTCCGCCCCCAGAATTTGAGGCAGCTCCACCCTCAGCAGCCTTCAGCTCAGTATCAGTATGACCAGCCGGCGGTGACCACGGCGGCTTATGCAAGCCCTCCCACCACGAGCTACATGCCTTCCAGGCCTGATTTTGTCCCGTACCCACCGCCCATGCCCCCATCGCCGCAGAACGCCATCTCCCAGTGTCCCCTGAGGCCGCCTTTCGCGGGCCACCAGGTCAAGCAGACCTTCCCTCTCCCTCCTTGCTTTCCGCCGACTCCGCCCCCCGCCCCCAATCCTGGAAACCCGTCTGTTTCGACTGGCGCGGCGGGACAAAACGCGTTTCCTTACATGATGCCTCCTCCATCGGTTCCACATCCTATGCCGCCTCCGATTATGCCTCAGCCGATTAATTACCAGCCTATGTACTCCCCTTCCTATTCGCAGCAGTCCTTCCCCCCTCCGAATTTCAACAGCTACCCACACAATGCAAACTCTTACCAGGGTGGCGGTGGCAGTGGCGGCAACAACGCCAACAGCAGCGGCAGCAACAACAGCAGCGGCAATTTCCGGAACCCTGGTCAGTATCCGATAGAGAAGTCCCAGCCTGAACGGAGGTCTCCGGAGCGCAGTAAACACTATGAGGAGCATCGCCACCGGGACCACGGGCACGGGGAGAGGCACCGCTCCACCAATCACGGCGATCGGCGGGATCGAGGGAGGAGTCCCGATCGGCGGCGGCAAGAAAGCAGTCGGCACCGGTCGGATTACGTCAGGGGGCGGACGCCTCCCCGTCACAGAAGTTATGAATGGTACAGGTCAGCCAGTTTGACTCGTGCCAGGAGGGCAGGTTTGGTAGGATGTGTTCAGCCGTGGAGGCAATTATTTCGACGGGAAACGGTTGGCCGGCAGTTGCGCGCTGAGCTTTGTTGCTTAGCCAAAATTGCGTCCAAGGCTTCCACGTCAAAGTCCCAACATTCACTTCCATCACACCCCTCTCGTGTGCATAAAGAGAAGAGCCCAAAAAAATATTGTCACTAGTAAGAAGAGTTGTCTGTCTATAGCAGGGGTGCCCAAACTTTTTTCAAAGAGGGCCAGATTTTTGTTAGGGTTAGGCTGGGGGACCCAATTAGGCCCCCAAAACGGACTTTGGTCATGCCTGGTCTATAGGTTTACTCATGGTTTGTATGTATTACACAGTCCAACTGGTGTATTATTCGGTTGGAAATTGGAAGTCAAGAGATTGCCTTCTCTTTAGAAAAATAATAATAGTCATGCTTCCAGCCAGTGCTTTTTTCTACAGAAAGAGGTGCGGGAACTCCCCCTTTTTTTGACAGACAACCCTAAGTTGTTGACCTTTTTTATGGGGGAGCCAAAGTTGTTTTAGGGGGGAAACAACACTTTTTTTGGGGGGGAGAATGCTTCTCCGCCTGAACGGCATGTGGTTGCTATACGGTGGCTGGTACACTACAAAGAGGTCCCGGAACACACCAAAGAGTTAATGGAACTCAGTTTCGGTGAGTTCTGGCTGAAAAAAAGCCCTGCTTCCAGCTACCATGATTTTGGCTGTTGGATATAAAATGCTTAGGCGGAATTTTGTGCTATATGTAGCATCACTTGACTAGAATTGAGCTACAGCGTTCTTTTGGTCTTAATATTTTTATTGAAAAGGTTTTGATTATAAAGAAATAAAGGGATGCAAAGAAAAAGATTTTAAAAATAAAAAGGCATAAAAATGTGTAGAAAGAAACAATATACGAGTATAGGCAATAGATGAAAAATACTCTACCTCATACATTCTTCGATAAATTTGATTCTATTGTCATAATACATATGTAAATACAAATAGTCTTCTGCATTTTGCATAAACTCATTCCAAATATGGTCATATTCGCCCAAACAAAGTCTTCGTCTGCAAGCAGTCTGTTCATAAGTTGCAAATGCTATTCTTCCTGTTCATCAGTAGAGCACGTAGAATCCCATTTTTGTTGTCCCGTTGTTAACTTCGAATACAATAGGTATATAGTTATATTCTTCGCTGAAAATTTTAGCTTTTTTAGGATGGTCATAATTAAGAATGAATAATTCGTTTCACACGTTTGCCTTAAGTCTCCTGCCTTCTTCTGTGGACTCTTTCAGTTTACCTGTGGGAAATCCTTTGATGATCCCTTGTGACTGGCTTGAGAAATAATACCACTTTTCAGCTTGTTTCATTATAAACATCACTTGTCCAGGGCCAGCCCTACTATTAAACAGACTGAGGAGGCCTCCTCAACTTGGCCTTTGCCTCGGGCAGCAAAATGCCTTGAAGAGGCCTAACCTTGTCTGAGTCAAATGCGTTGATTGTTGCATCTTGTAAAATTGTTTCATTGATATATTTTTTTAAAAAAATGATGAGTTGAGAGAAATAATTGAGAACATTGTTTTCTGGAGAAAATGTACCAGGAGAGGAAGACATGTTGCGTAACATTTGCTGATGTACTTTCTATCTCCTGGTCTCCCTATCTCCTGGTATTGCTTGCCCCATTATTATTATTATTGTTGTTGTTATATTTTATTTTCATGGAGAAAATAGCCAGAATAAAGAAAGAAGCCACTATTTGTTATTCAACTGATTCTTGGAGAACACCACTAACCAGATACGTCCCAGCGGGCAGTCTGGGGGGAAATCTGTGCTCAGAGATGGGCAGAGTAGCTGAGCCTATACTTGAGTTACGACCGCTGAGATTGAAAACCTAAGCCAGAGTCAGGTTTATAAGAGCAGATGGAACCCTATTGGCTAAGCAGGTCACCTGGTTCCTCCTGGCCTGGCATTGGCAATATTGTCCTCTGACCGTGACCACACGGTAGAGAATATGGCGGCACTTCCTTCCTCTTCCATAATGACTCTCAGGGCTCTCGGCAGTTTATTCAGCTTTCTGGTTCTATTGTTTTGGAACTAGAATTTACTCTCGGCTGAAATCTTCTTTAATTCTTTAAAGGGAACGACAACGAGAAAGACACAGGCACCGCGACAGCCGGCGATCGCCATCCACCGAGAGATCTTACAGAAAGGATCACAAGAGGACAGGAAGGTAAGATGAGGGAGTTGATTATCGCTGGGTAGCTGCTGTTAGGCTGGCGTTTCTCAGACTCTGGTTCCCAGCTGCTGTTGGACTGCAACTCCCCTCATCCCTAGCTAGCAGGACCAGTGGTCAACGATGATGGGAGCTGTAGTTCAATGACAGCTGGAGACCCAAGTTTAAGAAACCCTGTGTTAGACTGCACCTTCCGACCTGGGGGGTGGTGTAAAGGGAAGGTAAGACAAGGTTGGGACGCGGGTGGTGCTGTGGGTTAAACCACAGAGCCTAGGACTTGCTGATCAGAAGGTTGGCGGTTCGAATCCCTGCGACAGGGTGAGCTCCCGTTGCTCAGTCCCTGCTCCTGCCCACCTAGCAGTTTGAAAGCACGTCAGAGTGCAAGTAGATAAATAGGTACCGCTCTGGCGGGAAGGTAAAAGGCGTTTCCGTGCGCTGCTCTGGTTCACCAGAAGCGGCTTTGTCATGCTGGCCACATGACCTGGAAGCTGTACGCCGGCTCCCTCGGCCAGTAAAGCGAGATGAGCACTGCAACCCCAGAGTTGGTCACGACTGGACCTAATGGTCAGGGGTCCCCTTTACCTTTAAGACAAGGTTTGGCTGGATACGAAGCCAGTTTTCAGCACGACCTCATGCATGAGCTGCAGCAAACTTTTGATGAGTGTCTCTCCTCCTCGTGCACAATTGAGCCCAGCCTGGCTGCCCAAGATGAATTGTTTATTCCCTTGTCTTCTTGTGCAGTCAGTCTCCCGGTCAAGACCGGAAGAGAACTCGCTGGGAAGACGACCGGGATAGGTGGTCGGAAAACGCCAGCAGGGAGAAGAGCTATACGTCCATCAAAGACAAAGAGCCGGATGAGGCTGTCGTCGAAAAGAACGAGGAAGATGACGAGGACCTGCTGAAGCCTGTGTGGGTCCGCTGCACCCACTCGGAAAGCTACTACTCAAACGACCCCATGGATCAAGTGGTACGTTGAGGAACCGTTTAGAGTTGGAAGGGACCAGAAGGACCACCTTTTGCCCCAGGTGGGGTTCAAACCCACGGAGATTAAAAGTCTCATGCTCTACCGACTGAGCTATCCCAAGATCACTTAATGAAGTTCTCCTCCTGCCTCCTTTCACCTTGTAAGACCCTTCTAGGGGGAAGGGGTTGGCTTCCTGCATCATGTAGTGCCTGGGGAGAATTGCCCCAAATTTCGTAATAATAATAATAAATTTTTATTTATATCCCGCCCTCCCCAGCCAAAGCCGGGCTCAGGGCGGCTAACAACAATAAAATAATACAAGATTCTAAAATCATTTCATTATAAAATAAATTCAAATCAAATTGATGGCAACCATTGGGCTAGAGTTCTGTGAAGATTGCCAAAGGAGGGAGTCAGGCTGTGCCCTGGCCAAAGGCCTGGTGGAACAGCTCTGTCTTGCAGGCCCTGCGGAAAGATGTCAAGTCCCGCAGGGCCCTAGTCTCTTGTGACAGAGTGTCCCACCAGATCGGGGCCACAGCCGAAAAAGCCCTGGCTCTGGTTGAGGGCAGCCTAACCTCTTTGTGGCCTGGGACCTCCAAGATGTTTTTGTTTGGAGACCGTAAGTTCCTCTGTGGGACATACCAGGAGAGGCGGTCCCGTAGGTACAAGGGTCCTAGGCCGTATAGGGCTTTAAAGGTTAAAACCAGCACCTTAAACCTGACCCTGTATTCCACCGGGAGCCAGTGCAGCTGGTATAGCACCCGGTGAATGTGATCTCGCAGCGAGGACCCTGTAAGGAGTCTCGCTGCGGTATTCTACACCCGCTGGATTTTCTGGGTCAGTCTCAAGGGCAGCGTAGGCTTCCACCCAATTTAAGTTAACTTACCTTGGGACCCAATCTATTCCCCCCCCCCCATCCTGAAACCTGAAATGTGTATGCTCATTTCTTAGTTAACTGGGTGGGGGTGTTTTTTGGGGGGTGGGGTGGGGCATTATCTATCAATATTTTTGGGTACTTCAAACCTTGTAGTTCCTCTAAAGCTGTTGATGCCTCTGGTATATGGATGATACTGTTTTGGCTACATAAGCACCGGCACTTGAAGAATTATGATCACTATGTGATCTAGGTTTGTGTGTATCACACACTGTCTCATTTTCTGAATGTCCAGAAGAAACTAAAGCTTGTTATATCGTCTCTGGTAAATCATCCCATGTGATCGACCTGTTGCATTTGTGAGTGTGTGTGTGTTGCGTCGTGTGTGCAACACACTCCCGAGGGTCAGCATGACTGCAAATTGACGTTGCAAAATATTTTCAATTCAGAATATCCTTTTGACTTTCTTTTTTAAAAAATAAAATTATTTATTTAGTTTTTCAGCTTAAAAATTTACAGAGATATGTCAAACATCGACAAGACTCCAAGGAATTTCCTGGACTTCTACCCTCCTCTTTGTGGGTCCTATTATTAATCATTTCCTCCCACATCTTTTATGATCATCCAAATCCTTTACCTCTTCCATTATGTCTGGAATTCAACCTTAAACTACAAGTGATATTCCAATCCAACTAACAATTTTAACTGTTTGCAATGCTCTTTAAGATAAGTTATAATTTCCCCCCATTCCTTGTTAAAATGTACACCTTCCTGATTTGGTATCTGAAGAAGTGTGCATGCACACGAAAGCTCACACCAGTAACAAACTTAGTTGGTCTCTAAGGTGCTACTGGAAGGAATTTTTAAATTTTGGTTCGACTACGACAGACCAACACAGCTACCTACCTGTTCCTGATTTCTGAAATCCTTTTCACTTTTGTTTGGTTGCAATGGCAAGGGCGATTCCACTGTCGTCGGAACGAGCCGGCTCCGAGATTTATATGAGAAGTTTGAGGAAGAGCTGGGCAAACGGCAAGCAAAAGCCAAAGCTGCCAGGCCCCCCTGGGAGCCCCCCAAGACCAAACTGGACGAGGATGTCGGTAAGGACTTCTCTGACCCACGCGACACACCCCAGAAATAAATGCTTGCCACTTTCCAGGAGGGATCAGCTACTGGAGGCCCAATGGCCAAATCTGGCCCTCAAATATGCCCCGCAGAGGACCTTAAGGTCCATTAATAATCATAGTTTAGAGGTCCCGGGCCCTAAGGAAGTCAGATTACCCTCCACCAGGGCCAGGGCCTTCTCAGTGATGGCTCGGACCTGGTGGAATGCTCTGTCCCATGAGACCAGGGCCCTGCAGGATTCAGCTTCCTACCGCAGGGCCTGTAAGACAGAGCTATTCAGCCTGGCTTTCAATTTGAACTTAGCCTGATCTTTTATTCCCCTTCCTTCCCTCCCCCTCCCCTTTTTATGAAGATTACCTGCTCTGGGATCCCACAGCTAATTCTCCCCTGGTCTCCTCACTGGCCCAAATAGGACTAATCTAGCCAGCTAGCCCTGGTGATCATCTAATGTTTATTGGATTGATTTCCCCCCTAAATTGATTTTTGAATTCTGAATTTATTGTTATTCACGTTTTATACTGTATTTTATGCGATTTTTGGTTGCCTCAAGTGTTTTAAATTTGTTGTTAGCAGCCCTGAGCCCGGTTTTCTGAACCAGGAAGGGCGGGGTATAAATAAAAAATTATTATTATATTTATTATAAATGCCATTTGTCCCTTGAAAGATTCCCTGCCACTATCCTGATCCTTTTCATGCACCACTGTCTTCTAAGATGAGGCATAGGCAAAGTACTCTTTATCTGTTTCCCCTGTGGCCTAACCTTTCCTTTTTATGTGCCACCGCTGTTCTCTTTTCTGTGAAAGCCCCATCTGAGGTGAAACTCGTGTGCCTGAAGAAAAAGCTTGATTTCGGGGAAGCAGCGGGGTTAGTTAGAAAATTATATCTTGCATGCCAGTGACCAGCACTCTGTACTCTTGAGGTGTTGCCAGGAAGAAGTAGAGAAACTTTGCTCTTTGCCATGCCCCTGGGGCATTTGCCGCTCCAGTCTCAGATCAGAGGTGAATGCGTAGTTTTGTGGGAGAGGGAAAAGGGCAGATTGGTGTCACGTTTTCTCGGGAACGCAGGGAGTTCCAGTGACTCAGAGTGCGAGTCGGATGACGACAGCTGCTCCAGCAGTTCGGATTCGGAGGTGTTTGATGTCATCGCTGAAATTAAGCGGAAGAAGGCTCACCCAGACCGGCTGCACGAGGAGCTGTGGTACAACGACCCCGGACAGGTAGTACATGCCAAAAAAAGCTCAGTCTTAAACATTTGCGTCGTGGCTATGCAGCTGGTGACTTAACAGTTCAGGACTGCCTCTTTCCATATGAACCTGCCCGGATCCTGAGATCTTCTGAGGCCCTTCTTCATGTGCCTCCTCCTTGAGAGGTCTGGAGGGTGGCAACATGAGACAGGGCCTTCTTTGTAGTGGCTCCCCATCTATGGAATGCTCTCGCTAGGGAAGTTCGCCCGGCACCTTCATTATACACCTTTAGGTGCCAGGCGAAAATGTTCCTTTTTAACCAGGCCTTTGTTTGATTTGATTGACACCCTATGCCCTTTTAAAATGTGGGGGTTTTTTGGGGGGGGTGTTATTGGGTTGTTGTTTTTATTTTGATTACGCATTTTGTGGTTTTACATTTTGATTTTATTCTGAGACCTCTGGTATAGGGCGGTATATAAATTCAATAAATAATAATAATTTGCTATTCCGTATTGAAGATCAAGTCACTTTGCCCAAACCAGTGACCACCAACCCTGTGCTTTACACAAACCAATCTTCTCTCAATCCTGTTCTTGTGGCCGTGTACGCGCACACCTGAAGTTGCCAAAACACAACCACCAAAATTCAGGAGACGGCTCCAATACTATGCATATGTACTTTTTCACAAGCCCCATTAAATCTGGTGGGGTTTACATATGAGTAGACACATAGAGGGCTGCAGTGTACATTTCAAAAAGTCTCGGTTATGGCTGGTGATAGGCTGGTGAAACCTAGGCAGAAATTATTTCTCCCGGCAGAATACTTTCCATTGGTAAAGAATATTTGACCTGGGCCGCATTCAGAGATACTCTTTTGAAGTACTGTGGTCTGTTAAGGTGCTTCAGTTCATGTGCTTTAATTTTTTTTTTTAAAAATTGACTCTTAACTTGTGTATGCTAATTTGCTTTTAAATAACCAAACAAGCCCCTGTGTTGCAAAGAGAATGTCAGCAATGTCTAGGCAACACGATGACCATGTACATACGCAATAGAGAATCTTTATAGAATTCCTTCAAACCATAACAAGTACAAAACGAAATCTTTAGTCTCAAAGTCTCTGAAAATCTTTAAATAAGGTCTCTGAAAATCTTTAAATGAGGTGAGGTACCAGACTTTGTATGATGAAAGACAAGCTGTGAAGCTTTGTGTATTCAGCAAATATGATGTCCAACACTGAACTGTGATTCCGGATATTGACAACTGTTTCGTAGAATTCTTCATCAGCGTAGTGGGAGGATGTAGAATTGCTTCATAAACTGAAAATATTTTTTTTTTGTGTAAAATTTTGTAAGATTGTCTATTGCTTATGTACATGGTCATCGTGTTGCCTACAATTTGCTTTTAAAGGCATTACCTTTCAGGCACTTAACCAGGCTGCCTCTTCCTGTTTTTAAGCATCTCGACTCAGTATCTTCCTTTAACATTTTTGACAGATGAACGATGGACCTCTGTGCAAATGCAGTGCGAAAGCCAGACGAACAGGAATAAGACATGGAATCTATCCTGGGGAAGAGGTAATGTTTCTTTAAAATGCTTTTAGGACGGTTGAAGGGATCTCAAAGCATCTTATCAGGTAAAATACAATATGATGGGGTGGGGGGGGGTGGGAAACCCACTTAATTAATAAATAAGCATAGAAATAAACTATAAAACAATCTGCCCCAAAATATTAAAATCCAATAACAAGCTATGATTAAAACCAGTGTTCAAAGCTTCTGTTGTTCCAGGTGCATTTTGCGACAGTATTTCATTGGTGCGAGTGGTTTCTGAGTTCTGGGCGCAGTACTGTGCCTAAATTTCAGATTAAAACTGAAGGAAAGGAGGGTCTTTTTTCTGCCTCCACACTTCCAGCTACTTTCCAAAGATGGGAGAAGAGACCCTCTTAAGAATATTGGGGGGGTGGTGGTCAGGGGAAGGACTAGACCATGTGAAAAACGAACATAATATTTTAGCTGCAGTTCATTTTCAGCTTTGTATGAAAAAGCAAGCCTAGATATTCTGTTGTTGTGCCCATAACCTCGGTTTAAGATGCTGTTTAGCTCCTAGCTTTCATATCTCGGTTTCTAATGCTGACTAAAACCAGAAGTCCAATAAGCACACTTCAAGGGAACAGCAAGGAAAATAAGAGTTTTCCTAAGGCCTTTAATGAGGAGGGACACCGGCCTTCCCTGGCAGGGTTTGGTCCAAAACATCAGGAAAACATTAGGTTGCTGAAGACTGCTTTCTCTTCTTTTATTAGCATTCACCTTTCCTAATCACCTGCCCCTCTTATTTCCTCTCTCGTTTCTTAAAGCCTATTAAGCCCTGCCGACCCATGACCAACAATGCCGGAAAATTATTCCACTACCGCATTACAGTGTCACCACCTACAAACTTTTTAGTAAGTATCATATGAAGCAGGGGAAGCAGCAGACCTGTCTGTTTTTATTTGAAGCTCTTGTTTTTAAGCCCTTACATAGGTGACATAGGAGCAAGCTGGATATATTTATTTGTGGTTATTATTTATTGATTCAGTTTATATACTGCCCTTTACCCCAAGATCTCAGGGTAGTGTACTATATTAAAAATGTGATTTACGTAGCATCATAATAATAAAAGCAATAAAGCGATTGCAGGAAATATAATAACAGTCCCCACGCTTCTAAAAGGCTGTTCAGCAGCCAAAGGCCTGCTTAGAGAGGAGTGTTTTTGTTTGGTATGTAATGAACGCGCCCGGCGAGCCTCTCTGGAGAGAGCATTGCACAGATGGGGAGCCACCTCAGACAAGACCAGTTCTCCTGTTGCCATCCTCCAGACCTCTTGTGGAGGAGGAACATGAAGAAGAGTCTCAAATAATGATCGCAGGATCCGGGTCAGTTCACATAGAGGGAGGTGGCCCTTGAGGTAATAGTTATTATTATTATTACAGTGGACGCTCGGGTTGCGCAATTTAGCACTTCTGCACCTACACGACCGCTGAAACTTGGAAGTAACATCTTCTGGTACTTCTGGATTTTGGCGTATCCGTAACCCGAAAAAATGCAACCTGAGGCGTCTGTAACCTGAGGTATGACTGTACAGTGGAACCTCGGTTTTCGAATATAATCCATTCCGGAGGACTGTTCGACTTTCAAAACGTTTGAAAACCGAGGATCAATGTGCGGTCAGCAAAATCCATTGAAAAAAATGGGAGAAATGTGGCTTGGAAGCCATTCAACTTCCGAGGTACGTTCGAAAATGGAAGCAATTGCTTCGAGGTTTTTGGCCTTCGGGTTCCGAATCGTTTGGCTTCTGAGACATTCGAAAACCGAGGTTCCACTCTATTATTATTGCCCTGCCCAACTGTTTGGGTTCCCCCAGCCACTCTGGGCAACTTCCAATAAACATGAAAATAATAATATTGCGACCCTGAGCCGTTTAAGGCTTTATAGCCAGCTCTTTGAATCGGGCCTGGAAACTAATTGGCAGCCAAAGCAGTTGAGCCAGGATCCGTGTAATATGCTCCGTGTGTCCTGCCCCAGTGAGCAACCTGGCCGTCCAATTTTGGGACACCGATGGATCCAGCAGCTGTATATGCAGAGAGAGTGTGATGCCATAAACAGGGCCTCAGCCTTATTTGGATTGAGTTTCTGTTTATTGGCTTCCAGCCAGTCCATCAGGCCAGACACTGGTCCATCCCTCCTCTGCCCCTAGCATGGAAACTATGGGCTACCAGGGGAGAGAAGTCCAGGTGCAGTCACCAAGGTGCTTACCTGACCTCCCGGCTGTGTTTCACCAGCAGCTCAATGCCTCCTCGCACACTCCTCCTCACAACCTCATGGTAAACCATGGTGACCCCTGTGTCAGCAGGTCTGCACCGTCCCACCCTGCTGACTGCTATGGGGCCAGCCCCGTCGTCTAGCATAGAAATGCAGCAAGCTATTGGAGGATGAACAGAAGTTTGGGTTGCTGCTCTGCTAGTCCCTGGAACGCCAGCAAGCATTTCAGCAGGCTATTAACTTCTGTAATAACAATAACAATAAACTATCTTCTGTAATAATAATAATAATAATAATAATAATAATAATAATAATAATAATAATAATAATAATAATAATTTTTTATTTATATCCCGCCCATCTGGCTGGGTTTTCCCAGCCACTCTGGGCGGCTTCCAGCAGAATATTAAAATACAATAGCCTATTAAACATTAAAAGCTTCCCTAAACAGGGCTGCCTTCAGATGTCTTCTAAAAGTCTGGTAGGTGTTTTTCTCTTTGACATCTGGTGGGAGGGTGTTCCACAGGGCGGGCGCCACCACCAAGAAGGCCCTCTGCCTGATTCCCTGTAACTTGGCTTCTCGCAGTGAGGGAACTGCCAGAAGGCCCTCAGCGCTGGACCTCAGTGTCCGGGCTGAACAATGGGGGTCGAGACGCTCCTTCAGGTATACTGGACCGAGGCCGTTTAGGGCTTTAAAGGTCAGTACCAACACTTTGAATTGTGCTCGGAAACGTACTGGGAGCCAGTGTAGGTCTTTCAAGAGCTTAGCCTTATTTGCAAGGCTAGTCTGACCTGCGGCTTTTGCCCTTATCTCTTTAGACAGACAGGCCAACTGTGATCGAGTACGATGACCACGAGTACATCTTCGAAGGCTTTTCCATGTTTGCCCATGCTCCCCTCACCAACGTAAGTCGCCTTTCTCTCGTGGCCCAGCTAGTTTTATGGATGGCTGTTGGGGTTTTTATAATTTCTGCGTATGCTAGCTTTCTTCTCTGTAGTAAAAATCAAACCTATAGCAGCCCTCCCGTGAAATCTTTGTCCCTTTAAACATTTTTTTTTATCTGTTCTTTGGAGATGAAGTGCCTCTGCCTTTTTAACTTTACTTTAAAAATGTTTCCTAACACAAGGCAAATCCACCAGTGACATAGCTGATCCCGGCTTGTTCAGTCTCTGCATAGTCTTATCTTGACAATAATTGACCTATTCAGATGGTCTGTCCCAGGGTGGATTTGATTTAAATCAAATCGATTTCAAATCACGATTTAAATCACTAGTCAGTAAGACTTGATTCAAATCATTTTTTTTAATAGAAAGACTCATTCTTGCTGGTTTAATCTTAATATTTACAGCCAGATGAAGGTTTCATTTTTGGAATAATAAATTTCCAGAGTAGTTTTTGCAGTTATACCAAAAATTACCAATTTGGTTATGCTGTTAGAAATACATAGACCGATAATTATGAAATTATTGTGAGGTTTAATAAGTTAACTGTTTATATTTGGACAACTTTTCTGCTGTTGTTTATTGGAAGGAGAAAAATAATAATCATTTCCTTAATAACAATTTAAACAATTTGTATAACTAAAACAATAACATTATAGCGTATGTATCCATTGTTTGTTAACTGATGTGGTTAAACAATTTTAAAAAAGAAAACCTTAAGACTGAAAAACTTAAAACAAATCCTTATTTCCTGATGAATAGCCTTTGGACCATAATGTGAATTAAATAGAAAACTACCTTTAGAAAGATTTTTCCTCCAAAAGCATTTTATTTTAAAAATCCAATTTAAATTAAAAAAACTGATTTAAATAATTTTTTTTAAAAAAAAGAAAAGAAAACCATTGATTTTTTTATCCACCCTGGTTTGTCCCAAAGAGGTTTAAGCCTTCCTGTTGTAGCCATTAAAGTAAAGGTAAAGGGACCCCGACCATTAGGTCCATTCGTGATCAACTCTGGGGTTGTGGCGCTCATCTCTCTTCCGGGTCATGTGGCCAGCATGACTAGGCCGCTTCTGGCAAACCAGAGCAGTGCACGGGAACGCCGTTTAGCTTCCCGCCGGAGCGGTACCTATTTATCTACTTGCACTTTGACGTCCTTTTGAACTGCTAGGTTGGTAGGAGCAGGGACCAAGCAACAGGAGCTCACCCTGTCGCGGGGATTCGAACTGCCGACCTTCTGATCAGCAAGTCCTAGGCTCTGTGGTTTAACCCACAGCGCCACCCGCTTTGTAGCCATTGTTGCACTACTTTTTGTGAAATCTGTGCTCGGTGCAGTCGTGCCTCCAGCAGATGGCAGTCTCTACCAGCAGATGTCATACGTGCCTTGCTTGTCATGCTATTTCCTAGCTGGCTGTCTCAAGCCCTTTTCAACCCCCCCCCCCTTTTAATTTTGGATCAGAAGAAAGCAAGAGAATGCAGCGAGGGTGATGCCTGCATCGCTCTTTGAGACTGAACCTCTCTCGTGCATATGTTTCTTCTCATCTCTCCAGATACCTCTGTGCAAAGTCATCCGATTTAACATCGATTATACAATTCATTTCATCGAGGAGATGATACCCGAAGTAAGTTATGGGAACGATGATGCACGACATCTGTTTGCTTTGTGGCGCGCCGAGAAAGTTTAGCTCGTTGGTTCATGCATATTCCGAAGAAGTTCATACTATATGGCTGGATGAGCGCTTCTGATTAAAGGTGTACAGTCCTGGAATAGCGATATGAAAACATGCTAATGAAAGGTGTAAAATAAGTTAAGCAAATGTTCTCGTGAAAGTAAACTCTATTGCCATCAGTCTATTAGCGCCACTAAGTGAATAGTGCTGTGGGGGAGAGTAGCATTTTGTTAAAACTGTACAACAGTATTGTTGTTGTCATTGTTGATTAAATTTATATACGGTGGGACCTTGGTTTACGAACTTAATTTGTTCCGGTAGTCCGTTCTTAAACCAAAACCATTCTTAAACCAAGGCCCGCTTTCCCTAATGAGGCCTTCCGCCGCCGGTGCCCTTCCACTGTTCAGATTCTGTAAAGTTCTCAAACCAGGACACTATTTCCGGTTTTTTGGAGTTTGTAAACCAAATTGTTCTTAAACCGGACTGTTCTTAAACCGAAGTACCTCTGTTCTGCCCTATACCCAGGGGTCTCACGGTGGTTCACAGAATAAAATCAAGATATAAAACCACAAAATACATAATAAAAATAAAAACAACAACCCAATAGGCCCCCCCACAAAAAGAAACATTTTAAAAGGGCATAGGATGTCGTCTTCTTAATATTTTTTCTTACCCTCGCTAAAAGGTCTCAGGGAGCGTTACAACAATGTAAAAATACTTAACCCAGGGATATAAGTAGATTTGAATTTTTTTCATCTTGATTGTCTCCATGACTTCATTAGCACAGAACCATAAATTATTATTGTTGTAAACCACATTTCCTACTGCTGTAAGTGAAGATGAGAAGAATTTCTAACTTTCCCCGTATAAGTAGCTGCCTTCAGCAGAGGTAGCATGGGATGAGCTGACGGGGTGAGCTCTGGAAATCTACCTTAACTCGGCAATGGCACTTGCGGAATCTCCGTGTGAGGTTTTCCTTCAGAGCCTTCTGTGACATCACAGCAGCTTACGATCAGGCACATTTCAAGCAATATCCAGCTCGAGGGGATCTCAAGTAATAGAATTGGGTGTGGCCTTTGCTTGAAGGCGAAATTTCACAGTTGCAACTGCGATTGATTGCCACCACCCTGGGTCCCATGCCATCGGAGGGAGAGGAATTCCCAACTTAATGCAGAGTGTAGGCCTCTGCTGAGCCCACTCTTCCCGTTGAAAGGGGAAGGGGTTAATTATTTCCACAAGGCCAAGGTACCTTTAACAAGCTCCGAAGCCTGTTAAAGGTAGCCGTTTTCCCCATTTGTCTGAGAAACGTGCCTAGGAATCTAGTTAAGTAGAGTGGAAAGAGTGATGGGGAGAATTCAGGAGAGGGGTTGAACCCTCTCCTGCTTGCCATGTTTCCCCGCTGCTGGCTTTTACAAATGGGCAATATCAGAGAGCAGCCATGAAGGATGGAGAGGGGTTCGAGGAATGAGCCTGTAGCCCCAAGTTGAAATTTACATGCATGGCTCCACCCACTTTGGCTTCTGGCTCCGCCTGTCACTGCCATGCGGCCCCTGGCAGCTGGCACAGAAGGAAATGTGGCCTTCGAGCTGAAGAAGAAGGTTCTTGCCCCTGCCTCACATCTTTAAATCATCATCATCATTTTTAATTTGTATACCGTCTTTCTATCTTACGATACTCAAGGCGGTTTACAAGCTGAAGAAACAAAAAATGTACATTTTATAACAATCTAACGCAATACAAAAATGTGATGATAAAACATAACTTTAAAATAGGCAACCTACATCAAAAAGTAACATTCAACGATCATTAGAATATTATTAAATATTAATAATAACATATAAAGGTTAAACAGAAATCCACTCAACAGTTACAATAAATAATTTCTAAACTATAATCAATAGAACAACGGCAAGCCACAGTACATAAAATAATACAATACAAATTGAAAAGCAGAGACTAGAGGGTGGGGCAAGGCAGGGGGAAAGAGGCCTTGCCTGACAAAGTCTCTCCCCTCTGAGGCCACCTCTTCTCCAAACTTTCAGGATGGCGGCCTGTGGATATGTGTGCGTTATCTGTAAACCTCCCTTTGTTTGTATTTTTGCTTTGGAGCATCTAGAGGGGAAAGACACTGTTTTAATGAAGAACACTTTATTTCTAGATCGGCGCATGGGTTTTTGCTTTTATTTATTTCCTTCCCCGGCCCGTTCATAAGGACAATAATCCCCAGTTCGTGAAGTGCTGATTAGTGACTGCGAAAACGCCTTGTTACGATGCCAGCAGTGATTTATCAGCTTTTTAGCTAGAACGTGGCAGCCTCCGAGAATTATGGGAGAGGGCCTCCTTTCCACATATCTCTTCTGCTTATTCAAGTGAAAGGCTGTTGGCACTCCGAAAGTTATGGCGTAGCACTGAGCTCGTAATTTTTGCTTCCGGTGTAGATTTAGGCTTTTAATAAGGAACACACACCCTGGATTAATAATAATAATAATAATAATAATAATAATAATAATAATAATAATAATAATTTATTATTAACACCCTGCCATGTGGCTGGGTTTCCCCAGCCACTCTGGGCGTTTCCCAATCGAATAATAAAAACACAATACAGCATTAAACATTAAAAACTTCCCTAAACAGGGCTGCCTTCAGATGTCTTTTAAAAGTAGGATAGTTGCTTATTTCCTTGACATCTGAAGGGAGGGCGTTCCACAGGGCGCCACTACTGAGAAGGCCCTCTGCCTGGTTCCCTGTATCCTTACTTCTCGCAGCGAGGGAACCGCCAGAAGTAAATCTCTGTTACAGATACCTGAATCTGTAGTTTGCATAGCGAGGTTTGGGTACTAATTCGTCGCATTTGGATAAATGTGTTTCTGCATAACGAGTGTTCAGAACGCAGGAGCTGCGTGTATTTTATGAACCTGATTGGCATTAACTTGTCAAGTATGCCTATAGCAGCAACCGTAGGAACTATTGCCAAATTATATCCTGTAATCTGACCAACCACGTTGTTGGGGTTTAGGTATGTTGCTCATACACTGATCATTGACATTAACATTGGCTCCTTTTCCTTTTCCAGAATTTTTGCGTACGAGGACTGGAGCTGTTCTCTTCCTATTTGTTTAAAGATATCCTGGAACTCTATGACTGGAATCTTACCGGTAACTTTTGAGTTTGAGAATGTGTATGTGGATGAGAGCAGGGGATAAAATGAAAATCCCAAAGGTATTTCAGAGCGTCCTTTCAGTACTTGTCCCGGTGGTCAGAATCTCACACACCACTGGGTGTGACGGAGTGACACACAAATCTCATTCCCTGTATTTACCGAAACGTACGCAAAGACATTTCTTTGGTGTACAAGAGAATGCTGTACTTAACAAGCTGGGCTTATGAAGTTAAAAAGCAACAATGGCCGCCTCTCTTTTGTAAATCATCGTATGTCCTGATAGTGAACTCAAGCGATGAGTTAGGATGGCTTTGTTGCCAAATTGGAGCTACCGAGAGACTGCATGGAGGTCCAGGCATGTTTGGTAGATTCTCAAAGCTTGCAGAAGCAGGAAAAAAGACAGGCGTCTCTCCAAAGGAAAAGTCAGCTTAATGGAAACTGGGCATGCTTGTTGTTGTTGTTGTTTAGTCGTGTCCGACTCTTCGTGACCCCATGGACCAGAGCACGCCAGGCACTCCTGTCTTCCACTGCCTCCCGCAGTTTGGTCAAACTCATGCTGGTAGCTTCAAGAACACTGTCCAACCATCTTGTCCTCTGTCATCCCCTTCTCCTTGTGCCCTCCATCTTTCCCAACATCAGGGTCTTTTCCAGGGAGTCTTCTCTTCTCATGAGGTGGCCAGAGTATTGGAGCCTCAGCTTCACGATCTGTCCTTCCAGTGAGCACTCTGGGCTGATTTCCTTAAGACTTGATAGGTTTGCTCTTCTTGCAGTCCATGGGACTCTCAAGAGTCTCCTCCAGCACCATAATGTTTCTTTGGAGTATGAAACAGCATAACCTGAGAGAAGGCATGGGTTGGCTGGAGCACTGAGCACCGCAACAAATTTATTATAAATCTTGCTTGCTCTCCGTGACTTTGTTTCTTGGGGGATGCGTGCCTCTGAGATTTTAATTACCGTAAGGTGGGCACAATGAGTTGTGATCGTAAGCGCCAGACAAAAACGTTGGCACCGTGCAGCTTATAGGAGACAGGAGCATGTGGCGCGATGCAATAAAAATTGTAGCAAACGTCGCAGGTGGCAAGCTGTCCTTTTTGGGGGGTTTGAAATCGTCCTCGGATTGTGGCGCGGTCAAAATGAAAGCATCCATGCTGTCTCTAACCCCCCCCCCAAGCCTTGAGGAAGAATTTGTTTTAAAAAGCCAAGGGCTTCTCAGAAGAATCTTGAGCTGAGATATACAGGCTTCTTGTGGAGTTTGATATGCTTCCGAAAACTTGGTTTAAGGAAATGCAGGCTTTGTAATGTAGAAAGGTTGATGAGCTTGAGGGTTCTGCTTGTGTGCTTCCCTTGGTTTTCTAAAATACATTCCCTAGCTCCGAGTGAGAATGAATGATGATGAGAGTGATTTCCTTCCTTCCTTTCTTTTTTACAAAATCGCAAAGGCACATTCCGACGGTGCTATCTTGTACGCTCATTATAATAGCGTAATACAGTGGTACCTCAGGTTACATACACTTCAGGTTACATACGCTTCAGGTTACAGACTCTGCTAACCCAGAAATAGTACCTCGGGTTAAGAACTTTACCTCAGGATGAGAACAGAAATCGCGTGGCAGTGGCGCAATGGCAGTTGGAGGCCCCATTAGCTAAAGTGGTACCTCAGGTTAAGAACAGTTTCAGGTTAAGAATGGACCTCTGGAATGAATTATGTATGTAAGCAGAGGTACCACTGTATTATGAAACGTCACCAGTGGCATCCAGTCTGGGGCAGCTGGCGATAATACCCGTATACCACCAAAACATGGAGGAAGTCTGTGAACAAATAATATTCCTGACTCTAGTCGGTTCCAGCCTTCCCACCAGCGCATCTTCCTTGCCCGAAGGCTCCTCTGGAGTATTTCTGGTGTTTGGTTGGTGTATCTGTCATTGCGGATCTGCAGTAGAGGATTGTGCCTTACATGTCCTGGCTGGCGGAGGAGGATGGAGATTTTAATGAGAATTATAACATAGGAAGACAGCAGGTATATGCCTTGCGTTGTGTGTACTGCATCAGACCAGCCAATTGTGCACCGAGAAAAATCCTCCTGACCTGCAGAAATTAAGCAAAGTTGCATGCATAAACTAAATATGGGAAGGAGCCTGCACCACAGCCTCAGAAAATACCGCTGAGCCATGTGCTGAATTTTAAGGCAAACAGGAATCCCACCCACTTTTAATCCTATCTTAACCTATGAGGCCTAGAAGTTTGCTTTTTTTAAAAAATGAACTATCCACCCTAAATACCAAACCGTTGCATTTGCAGCGCAGTCATGGAATATGCCCAGCTCTGTATAAACTTTTATGTTTTATTAGAATACCAAAGTCTATAAGGATTGGGGAATCTTTAAAGAATATTTAGAAAACTATGGAATAAAAGGAAACATAGTGGCAGAATTAGACTGATCCCTGTATTGTATAAATATAAGTTCGTAGGGAGGTAAAAAGAAATTATATAAGAAATATCTAACTGTAATGGATAGATAAAGTACAGTGAGATTAATGCGAAGTCAGTTTTAAATTTCTTCTCTATAAGTTTTATAATTGTGTTCAGTATCAGGAGCATATATGATGATAATTATATTAATCTTATTGTATCTTATAGTGTGGTGGTTTGTTTGATTTTTCTGTTGTTTGTTTGATTGTATGTTTGTTTACTTGTATGTACGTCTGTTTTTTCATAAATGTATTTATTTTAAATTAATAAAGATATATGTTTTAAAAAAATAGAATACCAAAGATGGAGACTTGTGAAATGTGTTGCTTGTGTTTTGAATTGCTTCCAATTTCTCGTTGAAGGTCCTTCATTAGAAAACAATGATGCTTCCTGCCCCCGGTTTCATTTCATGCCTCGTTTTGTCAGGTTTCTTCCAGGTAAGTTTTTTGTTGTTACTGGTACTGCAGCCAGGCAGCTCTTGCTGGGATGGTCAGCTGGGCTGTATCATGTCATCAGATTGCAGGCAGGAAGTTGACACAATGGAATGTTCCTTCATACCAACAAATAAAAAGGAAATGTCTTCACTTAGGTCCTTTGATTGCTTTGGTACCACTCTCAGTATGACCAGTGTTGCACATTCCCAATACAGTCGTACCTTGGAAGTCGAACGGAATCCGTTTTGGAAGTCCATTTGGAAACTCCTGCAGCCAATCGGAAGCAGCGGAACCCCGTCGGATGTTCAGGTTCCAAAGAACGTTCGCAAACTGGAACACTCACTTCCGGGTTTGCGGCGTTCGGGAGCCAAAACGTCTGAGTACCAAGGCGTTCGGAATCCAAGCTATGGCTGTAATCAAGTTTTGTTTCCACCCTTAGATATTGTCTTCAGATACTGGGTAGACTCCTTTTTTCTTTTTAAATGGAGCTGCCTTTAGTTTGCGTTTTTCTCCCAACATGGGCTCATGCTGTAGTTAGAAAGTACTCTTAAAATTGGGCTGATTTAACACAGTAACTCCTTGACCCTTGGATTTGTGAACTAGTTCGTCGGTGACATGTCACAAAGTGATACCTCCAACCTTGAAAGCAGAATTTCAGGCTGGCAGCCGACACATTTCTCTTTGTACTTCCTGCACATTTTAAATCGAAAGTGGCCATCCGTGCCACGGCCAGCTGAGCGGTGTGAAAGAATTCGCACCAAACTTGTAATAATGCATGCTGGTCAGATTGACAGTCTCTCCTAAGGTTCAAACTGCTGGTAGCCCCCACAAAATGGCATTTGGGAGTGTGCAAGGACTCTGGTAATTTTGTGAGTCTGCTGAGATCTAGAAAAAAAAGTGTCTGTCAGACCAGAGCCTCCAGTTAATTCCCACCAATTTCTGAATGTGCCGGTGGCCTTGTATCCGTCTACAGTCTGCAATCCTAACCCCGCCAACCTCGGAATAAATCCCAATGAATAGGACATGTTTGGGATCGCAGCCGTTGCCTTTCGTTAGAGCCATTTGCGACCTTGACTGCTGTTGCTTCTTTTTGACTCCTACTTCTGCTTCCTCTAGAAACAGTGTTTGGTGTAGTGGTTAAGAGCGGTAGATTCGTAATTCGGTGAACCGGGTTCGCGTCTCCGCTCCTCCACATGCAGCTGCTGGGTGACCTTGGGCTAGTCACACTTCTCTCAGCCTCACTCACCTCACAGAGTGTTTGTTGTGGGGGAGGAAGGGAAAGGAGAATGTTAGCCGCTTTGAGACTCCTTCGGGTAGTGATAAAGCGGGATATCAAATCCAAACTCCTCTTCTTCTTTTTTCTTTGAAGATGGAGGGAAAGAAGTGCTGTCCATGCACCAGATTCTGCTGTATTTGTTACGCTGCAATAAGCCGCTGGTGCCTGAAGAGGAGATTGCCAATATGCTACAATGGGAGGAGCTGGAGTGGCAGAAATATGCCGAGGAGTGCAAGGGGATGATCGTCACCAGCCCTGGCATGGTACTGCAAATGTTCTCAGATTGAGTTTTCTTGTGCTGTGCCCAAACCCTGAACCACAATCAATTCCAACTTTCCCAATCTATTGATTTATTTTGGTTGCGGCCTAGGCCAGCTGCCCGAAAGCAGTGCACTGTTTGGCCATCTTAGGGACAACGAAACATTAAGATGCAGTGATGATTGCAGGACAATAAAAGGTAGCAATCTAGGGTCGTAAGGCATCTGTGGGTGCAAATAATAAGAATAATATTTATTTATTCCCCCACCCATCAGTTGGGTTTCCCCAGTCATTCTGTGTGGCTCCCAACAGAATATTAAAAACACGATAAAACATCAAATATTAAAAACTTCCCTAAACAGAGTTGCCTTCAGATATCTTCTAAAAGTCAGATAGCTGTTTATTTCTTTGACATCTGACGGGAGGGCGTTCCACAGGGCGGGCACCACTACCGAGAAGGCCCTCTGCCTGGTTCCCTGTAACCTCACTTATCACAGTGAGGGGAAACCAGAACACTCGCTTCCAAGTTTTGATCGTTCGAGAGCCGATTTAGTTCAGGAGCCAAGGTACGACTGTATTATTATTATTATTATTATTATTATTATTATTATTATTATTATTATTATTATTTGAATTTATATACCGTCCTATACCTGGAGGTTTCAGGGCAGTTCACAGAACAAAATCAAAATATAAAACCACAAAATATATAATCTAAATAAAAATAACAACCCGATAGCCCCCCCAACCCCCCCCACATTTTAGGCATAGGATGTCAATCAAATCAACCAAAGGCCTGGTTATAAAGGAACATTTTTGCCTGGCACCTAAGGTTTTAGTGTCTTGGGTGTCACTAAAGTTTTCCACACTGTCCCCCGCCCCCCATCTACTTCTCCAACAACGCTGCAGTCCTCCAGGAAGCAGATGTACATGCAGATGTACACACAATTCTGCTCGCTTTATTCTGTGGAGATTGGGCTTGGTGTCCATTGTAACGCTGCACAATAGCCGCGTATTTTTTCTTTCTTTTTTTGGGAATGATAGGAATGTCCTGGGTTTTGCCGTTGAAAGTTTCGCCTTGCAATTGTTGAGCTCAGCAGTAAAACTCTCGTTCGGCACAATAGGGAAAGATCAGGAGAGGCTTATGAGAGAGCTGTTTTATTGGTGTGTTTTGTAGTTACAGCTTTCTTTGTCAGTAATAAGTTGAGGAGGAAGGAGAAGAATGGCCACAGTTGGCTTGTTCCCCCTCTTTGTCATTCCTTCCATGAGAGGGTCACATTTTAATTCCTGCTGGTAATAAATAGCAAGAAAGATATTTGTGTGTGGGGTTTACTGTTTCTTTATATCTGAGCGAAGGCTAAACAAGCTCAGGAAAGAGAAGGGACGTCTTGCAGTACCTAACCTTTTAAATGTTTTTAGAATACCTTTAAATTCTGTGAAGGCCTTCACACACTTCGAACAGTGCTTCTGCACACAACACACCCCTTTCGTTGGCTACCTTGTCGCTCTAGAGTTTGGGTTGGTGGCGTGAGGAAAAGCTGAATGGAGCGTGGTATTTTTGTGTGACGGGTTTATTTCCTCAGTTATATCTCTCCTTTTAGCCATAATGAACCCTTAGCAATTCACTCTCGCCTTAAACACTTAGATGTGCAGCGTAAACAGTGGAATCAATCATTGGTAGACAGTTTTCCTGTTGTCTCTCGACTTTGCTTTTAACTCCAGTGAAGTTCTAAGTGGGAAAATCGTCGTCTGTGGTGTGCGTCTTATTGTATCCCATGCACCCATCCTCTTGATTTGGGAAGGATGTAGTACCTATGGGGGGGGGGGGAGGCAGGGGAAAACATTGGCGTAACATGGGGAGGGGCAGAGCGGTGGTTGCCTTGGGCGCAAAATTCTTAGGGGGTGCAAAATTCCAACCCCCGATGCTGCCTCGATAGAGCTGCGCACTTCCATCACTGGGCTCCCTTGAAAACGGCTTCTCCCTTAGAACCAGGGAGTGACCTCTCTAGACAACGGAACGACTCTTCTTACCTCTGCGGCTGTGATCTCCCGGGTGATGCGGTCATCATTAGGCGGTTGAATGTGCATGCGTAAACCATTCCCCTCCCTCCCACCACCTCGCTCTGTGCAGCCCCGGGCTCCAGCAACCCACGCTACGTCACTGGAGGAAAGTCCTGTTGCATGCACAGAAATCCTTCAGCTAGCAAGGGGGCTGCATTTCGTACAAACCTAGGTGTGGTCATTCAACTCTCTCTTCCCCGCTTGTCCATAACAGGTCCATTCAGGTGGCTGTTAGCAGTGGTTAACGAATCAGGAGCCAGTCTCCGGAACACGTGCTCCCTCCTCCCTTAGCCACAGCTGGCTTGACTTGTCGTTTTACGAGGATTTGAAACCAAGGTTGGGTTTCAGATTTGTTTGCTGAGTGGAGAAGAGACAGTGGAAGCTGGAATGGGCCCTGCTGTCTTCGGGGCCGGCTCTTCCTCTGCGGAGAGGCCGTTTTCGGAAAGTTATATATGTCTGCGATAGAGCCACTGTTACCTAAATTTAATTGTTTGATCTTTTCCCTCCGCTTGCTCCAGAAACCCAGCTCGGTTCGCATTGATCAATTGGATCGTGAGCAGTTCAACCCTGATGTGATTACTTTCCCCATTATTGTCCACTTTGGAATACGACCTGCTCAACTCAGTTATGCTGGAGACCCACAGTAAGCAATTATTGTCAAGCCTGGGGCTGAATGCAGTCTTAACAGCCTTGCTCTTGATGGGCAGGTGCCGAAGCAACTGCTTCTGTTAAAGCAGTTGCGAACACCCACTGCGATAGTACTCTGGAGAATAGAGGGAAGGGGGGCGGCAAAAAATCAGTCATTGTTCTGTGCTGCACAGTAAAATTCTGGGCTCTGAAATGCTTTCTCCCCCCCCCCCCTTAAGTGAAAAGGTTTTGCTTTCTGCATTCCTTTAATTTTGTTTCAAAAACATGCATGCCTTTTAAAATGAAATCCCTATATTGTAAACCGTAGGCCATTTATCTTGAACCAGCGCCGATTTCTCTTCTCTTAATTTTTGTGGGTTCCCTAAAGACTCGATTCCCTTATGTTTTGTGCATTGCATGATGGATCATTAACATTGTTTGGTTCCCTGGGGAGTAATCTGCAAAATGTTTGACTGTCCATTCACTATTACTGTCTTAAGAACCATTTCCTTCTGCTCTCACATGGGCCAAGCAGTTGCCTTTGGTACCTCAGCTTTCATACGCTTCAGGTTACATACGCTTCAGGTTACAGACTCCACTAACCCAGAAATATTACCTCAGGTTAAGAACTTTGCTTCAGGATGAGAACAGAAATCATGCTCTGACGGCCCAGGCGGCAGTGGGAGGCCCCATTAGCTAAAGTGGTACCTCAGGTTAAGAACAGTTTCAGTTTAAGAATGTAGCTCTGGAACGAATTAAGTACTTAACCCGAGGTACTACTGTATATCACAATGTCTAAAATAAGGATGGAGCTATGTAGAGGCACTGGCTGGCTTCCCCCTTTCCCCCACATTGTGATTTTTGCATAGCGCGCACACATCCTGATTCACAATATATTGCCAGGTCAAAAACTACCAAACTGATATCACGACAGGGACTTCAACCCGGTTTGAGGCGATATAGCGCCCAGTCCTAATACTGAGGCCATCCTGGTAGCCACTGATAACTTTATCCTCTGTAAATTTTTCTAATGGGTGCCCAAGTTTTTACCCATTACCATTCAAGCTTTTACCCATCACTGCTGCATTTTGTTACAGCAGATCTCCCACCACCTTCTTTGATTCTTCCTGCAACTCCTTAGTTTGCCTCACATAGAAACTGTCTCACGTAAAGGAAAAAAACCTGGCATTGGGAGCATTCCAAAGGCCCGAGTCCATAGGCTGTGGTCCAAGCAATGGTGCGCTCTTCCTATTGTAAAGAAACAAGGCCCGCCAGCCTTTGTTTAGCTGGGAAATGTTGGCTATGCTCTCTTTTCAAGATAATGCCAGTTTCCATATAAGGATAGGAAAGGATTTCTTTCCAGTATGGACCTGAGAATTATTAGGCTGCCGTCTTAACCAAAAACAAAAAGGAAACGGATCAAGACTGATTTATCTCCCATCCAACTTTCTTTTTATTTTATTTTTAATTCTCAGGTACCAAAAACTCTGGAAGAGTTATGTGAAATTGCGCCACCTGCTGGCTAACAGCCCCAAAGTGAAACAAGCGGATAAGCAGAAACTTGTGCAAAGAGAAGTATGCTGCTATTTTATTTTATTTTGTTTTGTTTTGTTTTATTCCTGGCCAAATTTTTCTGTGTGTCTATATACCATGGTTTGTTTCTTTACGTTGCTGTTGCCTTTGCTGAGACTTGAACCCTGAACCGTAGGCTGAAGAGGGTGTTGGAAAATATCGCCACGGTTCTCTGCAAATAGCACATCATCAATGTGTCATTGCTTTGTTTCCAAAGCAATTTAGACCTTTTAATTTATTCCTTTCTTCTGCCCCATGCTCTCTGCCACAGATTTCCAGATATAGGTTTCCTTTTTTTCAACAACAACAACAACAACAACAGACCCAAGAGACAGAAGAATAGGGCTGGGTGCTATCTGGTTTTCGACATTGTGATATATCAGTAGCTTAATAGTGCGGTATGCCGATATATCACGATGTCTGGAATGTATCCTGGCTGCCTCTTCTTCCCCACTTGAGGGGAGCAAGAAGCAACCAAAATGCATTGTCCAGCCCTACAAGGCCCGATATTGCTCTGGCTCATGCAAACTGGAGGGGCACCAGGTTTTCATTAAACTGCTCAGTTGTGGGGGTGGCCTTCAGCTGAGCGAGCCCCATACTGCTCCGTCTCATGCGAGGAGCATATGGGGCTTCCTCAAAGGTGCAGAAAGCGTTTGCAGGCCAGTCCCTGCTTCTGCCAACCTAGCAGTTCGAAAGCACGTCAAAGTGCAAGTAGATAAATAGGTACCACTCAGGCGGGAAGGTAAACGGCATTTCCATGAGCTGCTCTGGTTCGCCAGAAGCGGCTTAGTCATGCTGGCCACATGACCCAGAAGCTGCACGCCGGCTCCTTCGGCCAGTAAACCGCAACCCCAGAGTCGGCCACGACTGGACCTAATGGTCAGGGGCCCCTTTACCTTGACCTTTAATGTATTGCCAGGTCAAATGGCCCGAAACGGGTGTCGCAATCTGAACGCCGATTTATCAATATATCGGCCAGCTCTACAGAAGGCTGAGCTTCTGGACCAACGGTCAATTTCTGGCGGATTGCCCTGGTTCTGACAGAAGCAAAAGAAGAGGCCTGTTGGATCAGGCCAAATCCTGTCAGATTCAGCATCCAGTTATCACAGTGGCCAAAGAGATGCCTCAGATTCTGGAGTTCTTGAAAAGAATGCCAGACTTAGTGAAACTTGATCTGACCCACCATGGCACTTTCTGTGTTGGTATGATCGTAGGCCTTTGAGGAACCGCTCAGGTGTTGCGTGTGGCTCCTGTCCACACCTGCAATGTGTTATTTGCACAAACCTGGTAGTCATTTTCCCAGAACGTGCCTTATATCAAGCTGGATCGTCGGTCCATCTTAGCACCATCTACATTGATCAGCAGAAGCTTTCTAGGTTTTCAAGACAGGAAACACTCAGGTTTGATACAAACCCAGGTTGGGAGTGGAAGAGCAGATCGATATGGTATTATTTAAGTGTGAGCAAGACGTTGGAACTCTAAGGCACTAGGGCCCAAAGGCCACTGAACTTCATCCTAGCGCATAGGGCATGGGTAGGCAAACTAAGGCCCGGGGGCCAGATCCGGCCCAATCGCCTTCTAAATCCGGCCCATGGACGGTCTGGGAATCAGCATGTTTCTACATGAGTAGAATGTGTCCTTTTATTTAAAATGCACCTCTGGGTTATTTGTGGGGCCTGCCTGGTGTTTTTACATGAGTAGAATGTGTGCTTTTATTTAGAATGGGTTATTTGTGGGGCATAGGAATTCATTCATTATTATTTTTCAAAATATAGTCCAGCCCCCCACAAAGTCTGAGGAACAGTGGACCGGCCCCCTGCTGAAAAAGTTTGCTGACCCCTGGCATAGGGAGTGGGGGGTGGGTGGGTATTCTCGTTTTCTTACGGCGTGTTTTGCTCCAATGTCCCAAGCAGCGAGTGAGAGAAGCCCCATTGACCCAAGAGTCTCTTTTCTGAATGCACGTAGGGGCAATTTAGGTTGCTCTGCTGAGCTATCCCAGGCCAGGTCCTACAGAGATAACCCCCCCTTCCCCCCCTTTTTTGCTGCGAAGGAAGCGCTGCAGAAGATTAGGCAGAAAAACACCATGCGTCGTGAAGTAACTGTCGAGCTGAGCAGTCAAGGCTTCTGGAAAACGGGCATCCGCTCCGACGTCTGTCAGGTGAGTGGATGCCCTTCCGTATCCCTAGCGAACGAAGCAGATGCATTTTAATTCTTTGTGTAAAATCTGAGGCATGCGGATGAGGCGGCTGGGATAGGGGTGGCGAGTGATGGGGGGCCCCGGCGTTGCTGCCGTCTTCCAAACCGAGGGCCTTCAACTCTCTTTCAAGAACCTCTGTTATATTCTCTGTAGTGGCTCCCCATCTATGGAATGCTCTTCCTAAGTTCACCTGCCACCTTTGTCATATACCTTTAAGTGCCAGGCAAAAACATTCCTCTTCAACCAGACCTTTGGTTGATTTGACTGACATCCTATGCCCTTTTGAAAATGTAGGGATTTTTTTTTTGGGGGGGGGTTATTGGGTTGTTTTTATTTTGATTATGCATTTTGTGGTTTTACATTTTGATTTTATTCTGTGAACTGCCCTGAGACCTCTGGTATAGGGCGGTAAATAAATTCTAATAATAATAATAATAATAATCTGCAGCAGTGTCTCATACCGAATGTAAGCAAGTTGCCAAAAAGACTCCATGAATTGAAAGTGGAGACACTGTATGCACTTTTCTTTTTTTTTTATAGAAATTTTTATTGGTTTTTCACCTTTTATAGACATATACACACAAAAAAGACAAAAGACAAAAACATGTACAATTTCAGAAAATCTTACTTTCCTAACCTTATTCCCTGACTTCCCCCCACCCCCCTTCATGCATCCCAATTCCCAGAATTGTGTCAGCAAATTGGTATTTCTCTTCTTAATCATCTTAAAGTTACCTCTTCTATAAAGAAAAATAAATTTTTTCTAAGTTGGACTTCAGTTCTCTTCCATTGATTTCCCAGTTTGTCTTAAATAAAAGTCATATTAACTAAACCCAAAGGTCTTGAGTGTTTTTACAATTCTATTCTTCCCTCCCTCCCATCCCCGGTTTTCGTCCCTTCCTAATACATGTCCAAAGTATCAGTTCTTAGCCTGGGTTCCTCACGTCCGAGGCTTTCGAGTCTCTTTCAGTCCCTCTCCGTCGGTCTTGTTGGTACTCCTTTATGTCGGTCATCGAATCTCGAAAAAATTCTGTCACCATCCAACCATATTCTCTTCCCACAAGTACATTTGGAAGCAGCTGCTGGAAAATTTCCACAAAGTCTGCCTCTTCAAAGTCAAAGTCAAAGTGGAGGCCCCCATCATATTTCTTTATTTTAAGTTCCTGTATTCCATAAGCTCCCGGGGCCTCCTCCTTCATCTTTTGCATCTTTCGCAGGTTTGTGGTGAATGTAATCCAAAGTTCTCCTTGTTTATATTCCACAGATGCCAGCTTCTGGTTGGTGCTTCCCAACTTTGCTTTCTCTTTTTCTTGTTTAGTCTCTTCCACTTCTTTAGATATCATTTCGAATTCAGCTGTGGGTTCTTTCTCATCCAGGTCCTCAATACATTCAGCAGAGCTGCTTGTTCCAGAAGTCAAGGTCATAAGTTGTTTATTCATAGCCAGACTCTGCTCTTGTAAGACTCCCACCAGATGAAACATTCTTTCGATTTCCACTAGTAACTTTCCATCCACAGCCATTGTAATTTCACAGACTTCCCCCTAGAGGGAATCTGGTTACTTGGTAATCTTTCTCCAACAATCCTCCAACTTGTTATTATTACTTTGTTTCCAACAATTTTAACTCAATTGTAACTCATTTTAGTCCAGAGGGATCTTAAATAATGATTTTTCCACTTGAACTGTCCGTTTGACAGCTTTGACAGCTGTCAAACTCCGCACCTCTTCCACAAGCTCAAAAGCAGGACGCTCCCGGGCCCGGGAGGGGGGGGGGTGTTTACAACAAAAAGAAAGCTTCCAACACTCCACTCTCCAGTTCAAAATTTCTTTACCAAATCTTGGAAGTTAATGTCTTTTTCAACTCACCCCACAAAGGGTAGGCACTCCAGCTTAGCACTTATATCGTTGCTTTAGATCGTCTGCAAGAAGGGGGGGTGCGGACTTCCTTTTAGCACACCCCCCGGTCGTCTCAAATTCACGGGATAATATTCTTAAAGTCCAATTCCGTCTTACGGGTTGTTGTTTTCAGTCCAAATTTCAAGGAAGGAAGTCAGCGCTCTCCAGTCATGGCTCGCGGCTTCGCTCCGCCGAGGTAGCGATCGACTCTCAGTGCCACGCTGCCCTCCGTATCCTCTCCGCAGCCTTTAAAAAGGCTCTTCGTGGATCGGGGGGGCGCTTAAGGCACCCGCCGAGTCTTCAGTCCGCAGGCTTCAGCGCCTGCGGTTTTTAAGGGTCCCCGCGTCGCCGGCGCGGCAAGACCCGTCCTCGGTTGAGCCGATTCCCTCCGCAGCTCGGAGGGAATCCGCCATTTCCAGATCGCACCAACCCGGAAGTCCACTGTATGCACTTTTCTTTGCTTGCTTGTTGCTTGTTTAAATCATCATCATCAAAGAATTAGCTGGGCAGATTCAATCTTATTGCATGACCTGCGTAAACCTAAAAATCAACCTACTGTTGACCATTCTTGTAGTGGCTCATGTGCAGTGTGGGGGATTTGAACCCTGGTCTCCTAGGGCCTAGTCCAGCACTTCAACCACTACTTGAATAATATAATAGAATAATAATAATTATTTGTACCCCGCCCATCTGGCTGAGTTTCCCCAGCCACTCTGGGCGGCTCCCAATCAAGTGTTAAAAACAATACTTGGAAAAAACATAGGGCTAAAAGTTCCAGGTAAATAAATAATGGCAATTCTTTCTCCTAGCATGCCATGATGCTTCCAGTCCTGACTCATCATATCCGCTACCATCAATGTCTGATGCATCTGGATAAACTGATAGGCTACACTTTTAAAGATCGCTGCTTATTGCAGGTAAGGTCATAGACCGAAATGCACTCCCATGTGTTTGAAGTTGCATTGTGGTGGTGGGGAAAGGAGCAGGGAATAGATGCGCTGGTAAGTTTGCATTAGCTTGTGGGTGGCAGAACCAGAGAACTGACCAGGCCGACCTAGAGATGGTGGCTGATGGAGACAGCCAATCAGGGAGCCAAAGAATGAGTTGTAAGCACCGGCCGTTGGCATCACATAGTGCGCAGAGGACCTTGTTGGGGCTGGAGCAGAGAGAGGGGCTGGATCTGTACTGATCTGTAAAAACACTTTTTAAAAAAGCAATATAGTTCTCAGTGCTGTTTCCCATTGCTCTACAGCACCCTCTGGTGTCACATGTTTATAACGTATTTTTAACGTTTGAACTAACCCATGTAGATGAGTCCAGGGAGTTGGTTGGAGGGGAGTCGATGAAAGGATGGAGAGGGGTGGAATATAAGGAGAAGGATGGAAGAACTGTTTATGTTTACCGTATTTTTCGCCCCATAAGACACACTTTTTCCCCTCCAAAAATGAAGGGGAAATCGGGGTGCGTCTTATGGGGCGAATGCCTGCAAGCCTCGCGCGCCCGGCAGGAGGTCCGACCGGGTGCGCGAGGCTTGGGGCGGCAGCCTGTCGCCCGAAGCACGGGGAGCCCTCTGGAGGGCTCCCCCTGCTTCGGGCGAGTGTCTGCAAGCCTCGCGCACCCGGCAGGAGGTCCCACCGGGTGCGCGAGGCTTGGGGCGGCAGCGGACTGCTTGCGTGCACCGAGAAGCTTGGGGCCAGCTGAGCTCAGCCCGCCCCAAGCTTCTCGGTGCGCGCAAGCAGTCCGCTGCCGCCCCAAGCCTTGCGCACCCGGCGGGACCTCCTGCTGGGTGCGGGAGGCTTGGGGCGGCAGCGGACTGCTTGCCGGCATGCAGAAGCTTGGGGCGTGCTGAGCTCAGCACGCCCCAAGCTTCTAGGTGCGCGCAAGCAGTCCGCTGCCGCCCCAAGCCTCGCGCACCCGGCGGGACCTCCTGCCGGGTGCGGGAGGCTTGGGGCGGCAGCGGACTGCTTGCCGGCATGCAGAAGCTTGGGGCGTGCTGAGCTCAGCACGCCCCAAGCTTCTAGGTGCGCGCAAGCAGTCCGCTGCTGCCCCAAGCCTCGCGCACCCGGCGGGACCTCCTGCCGGGTGCGGGAGGCTTGGGGCGGCAGCGGACTGCTTGCCGGCATGCAGAAGCTTGGGGCGTGCTGAGCTCAGCACGCCCCAAGCTTCTAGGTGCGCGCAAGCAGTCCGCTGCCGCCCCAAGCCTTGCGCACCCGGCGGGACCTCCTGCCGGGTGCGGGAGGCTTGGGGCGGCAGCGGACTGCTTGCCGGCATGCAGAAGCTTGGGGCGTGCTGAGCTCAGCACGCCCCAAGCTTCTAGGTGCGCGCAAGCAGTCCGCTGCCGCCCCAAGCCTCGCGCACCCGGCGGGACCTCCTGCCGGGTGCGGGAGGCTTGGGGCGGCAGCGGACTGCTTGCCGGCATGCAGAAGCTTGGGGCGTGCTGAGCTCAGCACGCCCCAAGCTTCTAGGTGCGCGCAAGCAGTCCGCTGCCGCCCCAAGCCTTGCGCACCCGGCGGGACCTCCTGCCGGGTGCGGGAGGCTTGGGGCGGCAGCGGACTGCTTGCCGGCACGCAGAAGCTTGGGGCGCGCTGACCTCAGCTTGCCCCAAGCTTCTGGATTAGCGCAGCGCACCTGGGGGGGAAATAAATTTTTTTCCTTTATTTCCCCCCCCTAAAATCTAGGTGCGTCTTATGGGCCGGTGCGTCTTATGGGGCGAAAAATACGGTATAAGGTGGAGGTAACCCAAGTATTCTAGATCTAGTCTACCTGCATTCCTGTGAATACGAAAGAAAGGTGTCAGACAATATGCTATTAAAAAGTCAGATTTTATCATGCCTGATATTTTTACATAGTTATTGGCTTCAGCAATTAGATCGTCATGTGCAGTTTTCTGTTGCTTTTTTATTATTATTGAGTTTTTCAAATGAACAAATAGAGTAAAAATGGAAAGCATTGAAAAATACACGCCTTTTCCTTTCCCCCACAATATGCAGTTTCCATCTGTAATTTTAGAGCTCAGAAACTGCTTGCGCTCATGAAATTCCCTGTCACAAAACGCGCCTGGAACAATGGGAGTTTCGAACTCTGCCTCTAACCGTGTCGGTTCCACATGCTCCTGGACTATAAGTTGTCTTTGGAACTGAGTTGCAACGTTTAGCTATTGGCGCTTACTGGCGCTGAGGACTTGAACAACCAAAACTTCTGAAGTTGCTTGATCGGTTGTGAACACTGGGGGTGGTTCTGCGCTGCTGAAATTTCACAGCAGCCGTCCCTTTTAAAGCTTTGCAGTGAACGGAATGAGCAGTGCAGGCTTAAAGGGCTGTTTTGTCTTTGCTTTGGAATTCTGCCGCCTTTACCAGCTGGCCATGACTCACCCAAGCCATCATCTAAACTTCGGGATGAATCCAGACCATGCCAGAAATTCTTTGTCCAACTGCGGCATCCGGCAGCCCAAATATGGAGATAGGAAAGTCCACCATATGCATATGAGGAAAAAAGGTACGTTTTGCTGGTGTCATGATTTCGCCCTCTGACTTCTTTCTCCTCATCTATTTTAATTCCTTTCCTCTACTGTATATACCACCTTTCTTCCCTTGAGGAACCCAAGACAGAATAATAATAATAATAATAATAATAATAATAATAATAATAATAATAATAATAATAATAATTTATTACTTATACCCCACCCACATCTGGCTTGGTTTCCCCAGCCAATCTGGGCAGCTCCCAACAGAATATTAAAAAGACGATAAAATATCAAACATTAAAAACTTCCCTAAACAGAGCTGCCTTCAGATGTCTTCTAAAAGTCAGATAGTTGTTTATTTCCTTGACATCTGGTGGGAGGGCGTTCCACAGGGCGGGCACCACTACCGAGAAGGCCCTCTGCCTGATTCCCTGTAACCTGACTTCTCATAGTGAGGGAACCGCCAGAAGGCCCTCAGAGCTGGACCTCAGTGTCCGGGCTGGATAATAGGGGTGGAGACGCTCCTTCAGGTATACAGTGGTGCCTCGCAAGACGAAATTAATTCGTTCCGCAAGTTCTTTCTTCTTGCGAGTTTTTCGTCTTGCGAAGCACGGTTTCCCATAGGAATGCATTGAAAATCAATTAATGCGTTCCTAGGGAAACCGCTTGCCAGGCTGGCGGTGCGGAGAAGGGCTTTTCTCCGCACCGCAAGCCTTCAGGACAGGTACGGGAACAGAGGGGAAGGCGCGCAGCGCTTTCCCTCTGTTCCCGGGGCTTGCGTGGGAGGAGGGTTTTTCCTCCCCACCGCCAACATTCAGAACAGCATTCTGAATGTTGGCGGTGGGAAGGAAAACCCTCCTCCCACCCCAAGTCTTCAGGACAGCCATCCGATGCCGGGCTGCGGGAGGAGGCGTCCCCCCCCCGCCGGACATCGGAGCTTCGTTCCGATGTCCGTTGGAGGGAGGAGACGTTCCCCCCCCGCCGGACATCGGAGCTTCGTTCCGATGTCCGTTGGAGGGAGGAGACGTTCCCCCCCGCCGGACATTGGAGCTTCGTTCCGATGTCCGTTGGAGGGAGGAGACGTTCCCCCCCCCTGCCGGACATCGGAGCTTCGTTCCGATGTCCGTTGGAGGGAGGAGACGTTCCCCCCCCGCCGGACATCGGAGCTTTGTTCCGATGTCCGGCGGCGGGAGGAGACGTTTCCCCCCCCCGCCGGACATCGGAGCTTTGTTCCGATGTCCGGCGGCGGGAGGAGACGTTCCCCCCCCCGCCGGACATCGGAGCTTCGTTCCGATGTCCGTTGGAGGGAGGAGACGTCCCCCCCCCCGCCCGGCATTGGAGCTTCGTTCCGATGTCCGGCGGCGGGAGGAGACGTTCCCCCCCCCGCCGGACATCGGAGCTTCGTTCCGATGTCCGTTGGAGGGAGGAGACGTTCCCCCCCCCTGCCGGACATCGGAGCTTCGTTCCGATGTCCGTTGGAGGGAGGAGACGTTCCCCCCCCGCCGGACATCGGAGCTTTGTTCCGATGTCCGGCGGCGGGAGGAGACGTTTCCCCCCCCCGCCGGACATCGGAGCTTTGTTCCGATGTCCGGCGGCGGGAGGAGACGTTCCCCCCCCCGCCGGACATCGGAGCTTCGTTCCGATGTCCGTTGGAGGGAGGAGACGTCCCCCCCCCCGCCCGGCATTGGAGCTTCGTTCCGATGTCCGGCGGCGGGAGGAGACGTTCCCCCCCCCGCCGGACATCGGAGCTTCGTTCCGATGTCCGTTGGAGGGAGGAGACGTTCCCCCCCCGCCGGACATCGGAGCTTCGTTCCGATGTCCGTTGGAGGGAGGAGACGTTCTCCCCCCCCGCCGGACATCGGAGCTTCGTTCCGATGTCCGTTGGAGGGAGGAGACGTTCCCCCCCGCCGGACATCGGAGCTTCGTTCCGATGTCCGTTGGAGGGAGGAGACGTTCCCCCCCCCGCCGGACATCGGAGCTTCGTTCCGATGTCCGGCGGCGGGAGGAGACGTCTCCCCCCCGCCGGACATCGGAGCTTCGTTCCGATGTCCGGCGGCGGGAGGAGACGTTCCCCCCCCCGCCGGACATCGGAGCTTCGTTCCGATGTCCGGCGGCGGGAGGAGACGTTCCCCCCCCCCGCCGGACATCGGAGCTTTGTTCCGATGTCCGTTGGAGGGAGGAGACGTTCCCCCCCCGCCCGGCATTGGAGCTTCGTTCCGATGTCCGTTGGAGGGAGGAGACGTTCCCCCCCCCCGCCGGACATTGGAGCTTCGTTCCGATGTCCGTTGGAGGGAGGAGACGTTCCCCCCCCCCGCCGGACATCGGAGCTTCGTTCCGATGTCCGGCGGCGGGAGGAGACGTTCCCCCCCCGCCGGACATTGGAGCTTCGTTCCGATGTCCGGCGGCGGGAGGAGGTCCGAGGACAGTGGGGAAGACGCGCTGTGCTTCCCCGCTGTCCCGGAGATTTCCCTATGGGCTGTCGTCTTGCGAAGCAAGCCCATAGGGAAATTCGTTTTGCGAAGCGCCTCCAAAACGGAAAACCCTTTCGTCTAGCGGGTTTTCCGTCTTGCGAGGTGTTCGTCTTGCGGGGTACCACTGTACTTATGTGTCGTTGCCAGGTGGTCGTGCATCCTGGTGCCTACCAGAGCCAGCATGCCTTCTCATAAGACCGTTTCACATGTTGTGTTCTCTTCGCCCGAATGTCAGTTGCTGTTCTACAACGAGATGGCAATAGTAGGCAGAGTTATTGTGCTGCTTGCATGTAGAAATCTAGGCTTACAAGCCAAACTTTTTTTGCATAGTTTGGTCCCCATTATTTTACCAGCTGCAGGGTGGTTGTGTAAAGTAAATCCCATTGAATTCAATGGGGCATATTCCCAAGTTTGTGGAGTTAAGATGGTCATCTCAGTTGAATGGATAGTTTGCTAAAAAAAAAAAAAGGGAGATTTTCCAGGCTAAGGTGTGGAAAGGATGGGCTTTACATGTGAATGCCCAAAGCCAAAAAGGTTGGGCAATGGTCAAACGGAGTTAGGACTGGAGAAATTGCAGATGGATTTTGATTCTACAGAGGTACTTGGCTATTGGGATACAGAGGTAGCTATTGGTATACAAACCTATGTTATAAGTTTTTACCCCCTTCAAATGTTATTTATGCTTTTCAGGTTTATTTCACAATTCTTTTAACAATTCAAAACGACTTACTTCCACCTCTTTCTGTGGTTCCTTAAGTTTATTTTTAATATCTTCTGCATATCCTAATTAACTTAATTTACTCATTTATTCATCTACTTTAAATATATACTGTTATGAAATTGCAGGTTATTACAATAATCCTGCCGATGCTCTTATCTCTTTACAATTTATCTGCAAATATTCAATAAACCATTTCCATTCTTTTATTAAAAGTTTGTTATCTTGATTTCTTATTCTTTTGGTAAGTTTCACCATTTCTGCATATTCCGTAAGTTTTTGTATCCATTCTTCCTTTGCTGGGACTTATTCTTCTTTCCATTTTTGGGCGAGTAACATTCTTGCTGCTGTGGTTGCATAAATGAATACGTTTCTATACAGTTTAGGTAGTTCTGTCCCTATCATTCCCAAAAGAAGAGCTTCCGGGTTTTTTTAAAAGACAATCGTTATTTTCAACATCCTTTTCAATTCATTATATATCATTTCCCAATAAGCTTTAACCTTACTACAAACGTATGTCATAAGCTTGATCATTTACTGTTCAGATAGGGTAAAGATACCCCTGACCATTAGGTCCAGTCGCGAACGACTCTGGGGTTGCGGTGCTCATCTCGCTTTACTGGCCGAGGGAGCCGGCGTTTGTCCGCAGACATCTTCCGGGTCATATGGCCAGCATGACTAAGCCACTTCTGGCAAACCAGAGCAGCGCACGGAAACGCCGTTTACCTTCCTGCCGGAGTGGTATCTATTTATCTACTTGCACTTTGATGTGCTTTCAAACTGCTAGGTGGGCAGGAGCTGGGACCGAGCAACGGGAGCTCCCCCCACCGTGGGGATTCGAACCGCTGACCTTCTGATCGGCAAGCCCTAGGCCAGGGGTCAGCAAACTTTTTCAGCAGGGGGCCGGTCCACTGTCCCTCAGACCTTGTGGGGGGGACGACTATATTTTTTTGGGGTGGGGGGAAATGAATGAATTCCTATGCCCAACAAATAACCCAGAGATGCATTTTAAATAAAAGGACACATTCTACTCCTGTAAAAACATGCTGATTCCCGGATCGTCCGCGGGCCGGAATAGAAAGTGATTGGGCGAGATCTGGCCCCCAGGCCTTAGTTTGCCTACCCATGCCCTAGGCTCTGTGGTTTAGACCACAGCACCACCCTTTTACTGTTCAGATGACAATACATAATTCAAATTACTGACCTGTGCTGAACCCTTAAAAGAAAACGTGCCTGTTTAAATGGGGTTACCTTTTAAATATCACGTGGTCTGTATTTTTCCCCCCCAGGCATAAACACCTTGATCAATATCATGTCACGTCTTGGGCAAGATGATCCAACTCCTTCCAGGTACGCAAACAACGGGTGGTAGTTGTTGCAATTACGAGCTCGCTGGTCCATTGCAGTAAGTGGGATCAGAACAGAACTGTTAATGACAACAACAACAACAACAACAACAACAACAACAACAACAACAACAATAATTGTATTTAGACTCCACCCATCTGGCTGGGTTTCCCCAGCTTTCAGTTAGGGGAAACACTGCATTTCCAGCAATAGTTGGAATTGCTCCCAGTAAACCTATTTGTGGCCTCTGCACCTTTCGCCTCTTTGCAGTAACCACCTGGAATTCTGCTGATTGTTAGTGATTTCTTTCTAGCCTTAAAAACACACTCGGCTTACCTGCTTTCCGGCAAATGCCCAAGCGTTCCCGGCAAGCCTCTTTCCGTGCCAGTGCTGAAAGAGCGCGCAGGAAAAGAGCAGGAGGGGTCGCGATGCTGTACCAAACAGAGGATTTTGAACTCCCCGCAAGATGCTTTCTTTTTCTTCTTGCATGGCACCTTGCCAAAAGCCTATAGATGGCCTAGGAGGAGGCTTCTCTTTAAATCATCCAGGGCGATGGCAGGGCACGCGGAAGCTGGTCTCAGCATGCCACTGCACATCATTATCTTTTCCTTTGGTTAATAAGTTGACACAACATTAAGATCAGCCTTATTACCTTTCTGGCTTCCTGTGGTTTTTTTGTGCCGCGCAGAAGAAACCCAAATATCCACTGTTGGGCATCGGAGGATGGCGTGTTGAAAACCGAAAGCAGTGGGAGCCTAACTCTTTTTTGCTTTATCGCCCCAAGGAATTGGCCGGCTGTTGTTTATCCATCGCTAATTACTCATACACGTAGGGGTCACGTGTAATGATCCTTGCATTTGTCTGTTTGCAGGATCAACCACAACGAGCGCTTGGAATTTTTGGGAGATGCCGTGGTTGAATTTTTAACTAGGTGAGTATTCGGTTCACTCCTAATGCACTTTCTGCTATAAAATCATACCTTACTCATTAAAATAAAACATTTAAAAATATCCTGATTTGTTTCGGGCTATCATGCAGTTGAAAGGGTATTCTGCCAATTAAAACTCCGATGTCATTTATTTATTTTTCTTCCGAAACACCAAAGACCTCTGCTGCTTTAAAAAAAAATCAAAATCAAAAGTAGACATTTATGTGTCGCTTCCAGTGTGCTAAACATGCCGAAATCTGTAATTCTTCCATCTCCCTCTTTTCCTGCAAGCTAAATTGGCGTCATTCCTGCTTTACAGATGCGGAAGAGAGGCCCTTAGAGAATCAAGTCTTTTTTCATTTCTTTTTTTTAAAAAAACTAATTTATTGGCTTTGTTGTTGTTCAAATAGGCCACACAAAAGTCTTTTTTAAAAAAGAAAAAGAAACAAGAAGTAATTTAGATGGTGCTTAAAATACTTCAAGCACGTTCCTGTCTGTATCTCAGTTTGCTTAGGACTAAGCTCAGAATTAAACCACAGAGCCTAGGGCTTGCTGATCAGAAGGTCGGCGGTTCGAATCCCCGCGACTGGGTGAGCTCCCATTGCTCAGTCCCTGCTCTTGCCAACCTAGCAGTTTGAAAGCACGTCAAAGTGCAAGTAGATAAATAGGTACTGCTCTGGCGGGAAGGTAAACAGCGTTTCCGTGCGCTGCTCTTGTTCGCCAGAAGCGGCTTAGTCATGCTGGCCACATGACCTGGAAACTGTACGCCGGCTCCCTCGGCCAATAAAGCGAGATGAGCGCCGCAACCCCAGAGTCGGTCACGACGACCTATTGGTCAGGGGTCCCTTTACCTTCAAGCACAGAATTGAGCCCAGATCCAATTCTAGATATTCTTTCATCAACTGGTACCTTTTGCTCTCTAGTTTGTCAGCAGCCCCAAAAGGTTCCACTGTAGATGCAAAAGGTTTTTGGTCTGCCAAGTCCGTATCCCCTGCCTCGTGTCTTCATTTGAAGTTTCATTCCAAGCCGAGGGCCTAAAGTGTAATACTCTGAGATGAAAAGCTGATGACTGTGTCCTGTCAGATGTAATTGAGAGTTGCTCATAACAGCTCTGGAGAATGGCTAGTCTAGGACCAAACGCTTCAAAGTTTATAGCCGGCAAATAAAAGGAATACATCATTTTGGAACGTGTCATCTTCTTGTCACGGAGCTCCTTGATCTTTCCGACTATAATCTTAAGCAAAAAGTGTATTTGCAAATAAACTTTGAATCCCGTCCCCACCCCCCACCCAATTCTCTCTCCCAAGAGTGGGGTTATTACTCATTAATCCTGACTTCATAATGGCGCACTTGGAGTTTTGCCTTCCGGTAGTTTGCAGTTTCGTGCTCGTGTATTTGGAATAAATCACTAACATATTCCCGGTTAATGGAAGGTGGCTTTCATTTTTCTTGCATAGGCTCTTCTCAGAAAGAAACAAAAAAACCCGACAAAAATAATGTAAAATTGACTTTTTATAGCCTAGTGAAAACAGCAGCCATTTCCTTGGTAAGTGTCATTTGTGACAGCAGGTAGCCCCCAAAACTCCAGGGTGGGAGATTTGAAGCTCATTTCCAGATCTCAGGTGTGTCCGTTTGTAATGGGAAAAGTGGTCTACTTATGTAGAGAGAGGCTCCTAAAGTGTTAAGATGTTACAGAAGAAGAAAAGAAAAATGCCATCGGTGCCTTCCAACAACTACTATGAGATGAGCGGCTTTTTGCATTGTTTGGTTTGCATAAAACCGTATGTGGGCTTTTATCTCTGAAAATAGCAGGGGCTGAAGGAGGACAGATTTATTTAATGCTCAAAAACAAGCTCTCTGAGTACTTCTATTTACGTAAACCTCCGCAGTGCATTTTTACACGTAATCTTTCTGAGGCTCGAAAATTGGCACCGTGAGCATAGAACTTTCTTCGTAGGGGCAGTTCTGGCAGCCAAAACGCCTCGGTCTTTGTGCGAGTTTGCACAAAAGAGATAGTCTGCCTTGCTGAAGTTAGTGGGGCCTATATAGGATTGCGCCATGCGGCTGCAATCCTTTGCACAGTTACCTAGGAGGAAGCCTCATTGTACTTAGTTGGATTTACTTCTGGGTAAATCTAGGATGAACTCAGCGGAACTTGCTTTCCACTGAAACTTGCTGTCTTGCTTCCACGGAAGTGCAGCCAAGATAACCAACTTAAAGGATGAACACAAAAAGGAGGCCGTCGACCTAACTTTGTATTCAACTACACCTTACTCAGAGTAGACCCGTTGAAGTTAATGAAGCTAAATGAATCATGTCTCTTGAGTCTGCCCTAAACATGACCAATATGACCAATAACTTACCGTACTTTTCCATGTATAACACGCCCCTGTGTATAAGACGCCCCCTATTTTTGGGGACTCCAATTTAAGAAAACGACCCAGAGTTGTGCAGCTTTTTTAGGGATACAGTAATTCAATAACCCAACAAATCACCCGTCACCCCACCCACTACCCATGTATAAGACGCCCCCGGTTTTTAAACCTATTTTATAGTAAACAAAAACAAAAACCCGTCTTATACACAGAAAAGTACGGTAAGTATCCTCTATATCAAATGTGGGGAACCTTTTGCCTTTCAGATGTTCCTGAACTATAAAGTCCCCATTCCCTGCCTATCACCCTTGCTTGTGGGAGCTGATGGGAGTTGTAGTTCAGTAACAACTGGAGGACCAAAGCTTTCCCCACTCCTGTGCCATATTAAGGACCAAACACCTAGGTTCATGAAAACGTTTTTGCCTTGTGCATAAGAGCAGACAATGATGGTTTCTTGCGGGGAGAGGCAGCTGCTGAAATAACTTGTTAAGTGTCTCTGCCGTTGAGAGATTTATGGCTTTTGATGTGCCTTTTCTCCTTTCTTTCCAGTGTTCATTTGTACTACCTGTTTCCAAGTCTAGAGGAAGGGGGCTTAGCCACGTACCGCACTGCCATCGTTCAGAACCAACATCTTGCCATGCTGGCCAAGGTAGCTTAACAAATTTTGTCCCCCACAGTTCGAATTGGCTTTGAATTGCCAAGATAGATTCATTAAGTGAAGGTGGGCGATCCACACTTGTGTTTTCTTGGGGCCGCACTGCAATCTCCTTGTAGGCAGAAGATCTTCTGAAGTTTTAAATCTTATTAGAAACAGGACCCAACTGGGTGCGCCTTGGAGTCAAGATATTTTGAGAAGCAGCCTCCAAATGAGGGGTCATAATTAGGGTTGGGGGCAGAAAACGCCGCTTTGTGCTTCTGAGGCCTTGCAATGTGCTACAAGAATCTGACCAATGTGCTTTAGATGTTTTCTTTTTTTCTTTTTAAAGGTACTTAAATTAGGAGTTTAATTAGGAGCTTTCAGTGGGAGATGACTATGCTTCGGAATATGCATGGAGTGTTTTCTTTGGGGCACAATTCACTTTACGTGTGTCCCCTTTTAAACCCAGCTTACGAAAGGGGCATTAACAATTAAATTGTTCCGTCTATGTAACATGGTAGAGAAAGTGGACTGGAACAGATAGACAATGGAGGGCAAAAAAAGGAAAGAAAAAAAGCATTTGGCCCAGGATTATGTGTCTGTTTACTATTTATATAATTAAATAAACATTTCCCCCCCCCCCCGCTCTTCAGCCTAAAGACACGGGCTGACATGGTAATATATTTTAAAATGTAATTTAAATATTGCGAGAGTTCTTGGGTGGGGGGGGAACTCACGCAGTTAGTTGGTCTTCCATTGGGGAAATTATTTATTTATACAATATGCCACATATATAGCCGCCCAGAGTGGCTGGGGAAATCCAGCCAGATGGGTGGGATATTATTATTATTATGAAGAGTCATAGAACTGCAGAGTTGGAAGGAACCAGTAGGATTGTCTAATCCAACATCCTGCAATGCTGGAATCTTTTGCCCAACAGGGGGCTTGAACCCACGACCTTGAGATTAAGAGTCTTTCATGCTCTGCCAGCTCAGCTATGCCAAAATGGGATGCGTAACTTGGTCTGAGTTGATAGTTTAAAGAGGCTTGTAATAAAAATAAAATAAAAAATGGAGAGTGCAGAAAGTGGGAGAAAGACAAAAACGGCCATTGCACAGTAAAAGGATGTCAATGTGTCTTAAGGTTACAGGTGGGTCCTTGTTCCGAAATAGGCTACCTGCAACCTGCTTTTATCACAGGCTCCTGAAAGTAAACAGTGGTTTTAAAGAACCTTGCAAAACATTGCAGTCGTGGCACGTCGGAAGGGAAGACCTGTTCGAAGCAGATCAGGTTAAGAAGGTCAGAACTGTCACAATGGGTTTCGGCAATAGGAAAGTCATCCCTATTGGTGACAATGACTAATATTTCAGGCTTCAGAGGAAACATACAATTACCAATTAGCTGCCACAATTTGACTACTTTGCTGATTTTGCACAATTTAGTTAGTGGCAAATAATTTAGCCAATTCTTTCTGTCATTCTTCCATGCTTCTCGATTTTTGATCTTTTTTTCACCTTATGCAATGACGTCGTTCGTCCTCCCCAGCCAGCCAACTCAGATCAGCTTTATCTGGAGTTTAGCAGGGGATTTTTTCCCCATCACCACGTTAGGCAAAGCTCCACTTAACTAAATAAGAGCTCTGCACCCCAGATAGTTTGAGATGTATGTCCCTATTTTTCTTTGTTTATGAATTTAGCTTTGTTTTTGTTTTTTGAAAAATAGAATCCAGACCTCTGTTTGTAACCTTTTCTTTTGTACAGTGGTACCTTGGGTTACAGGCGCTTCAGGTTACAGACTCCGCTAACCCAGAAATAGTACCTCAGGTTAAGAACTTGGCTTCAGGGTGAGAACAGAAATGGTGCTCCGGCGGTGTGGCAGCAGCAGGAGGCCCCATTAGCTAAAGTGGTGCTTCAGGTTAAGAACAGTTTCAGGTTAAGAACGGACCTCCGGAACGAATTAAGTTCTTAACCCGAGGTACCACTGTATGCTTAAAAATTGTTCCTCACCAGTGCTGCTTCTGAGCGCAGCCATAAAGCAGAGTCTGCCTCGTATTTAAAACTACTGAAAGATTTACAGATGTGCTAGATGCGCCTGAAAACATAGCAGTGACTTAGTTACTGCCCCAAGGGCTTCCAATTGATCTTTCAATTTACTTTCCTTTAACCAGTGCCACTTTACGCTCCCAAAGATGCATAGTTCATGGATTCCTTTCCCTTTTATTTCTTGGGGACCTCAAAAGTCCCTCTCCTTCCATTTTAATTGTCCAATTGCTCACACTTTGTTGTTCTTTACCCCAACGATGCCCACCCAAGCTTCACGTTTGGGCCATCATTCTCTGGACATCTCTCGAGCCATTAATATAAAGCAAGCAGGTTTGCATTTCCTCATGGTCTGGTCATCTCTATTTATCTTTCCCTTTCGGATTTATACCCCTCCAATTCAGCTACAGTGAGCCAGTGTGGTGTAGTGGTTAAGAGCGGTAGTCTCGTAATCTGGGGAACCAGGTTCGCGTCTCCACTCCTCCACATGCAGCTGCTGGGTGACCTTGGGCCAGTCACACTTCTTTGAAGTCTCTCAGCCCCACTCACCTCACAGAGTGTTTGTTGTGGGGGAGGAAGGGAAAGGAGAATGTTAGCCGCCTTGAGACTCCTTCGGGTCGTGATAAAGCATGATATCAAATCCAAACTCCTCCTCTTCTACAAAAAGCCCTCGAAACAGAAGCGTCCCCCAAATTCAGGATTTGGTCTTGTAGTCCGAAGTGGCACACCTTAATGAATTGCTTTTGCAGTCCAGAGAGTCGCCGCCGTCTTCTTCTTCTTCTTCTTCTTCTTCTTCTTCTTCTTCTTCTTCTTCTTCTTCTTCTTCTTCTTCGTTTGCCTCTTGTTTGTTGCTTTAGCCCTGCAGAGAGAAAGCACAGTTACCTTCCTGGCTTTTTGTAGAATTTGTGGGTCCATCTTTCTGGCTCCTTTGAAGTACTTTCTCAAAGCCACTCAAGGTTGATTCAGAATGTGGAAAGGGAAAACCTTGTTTGTGAGTTGGACTTGATAACCCAGCTACCATACTTAGCAATGGTGGCACGGAAAATAATCCCGTTATTTTGCCACTCTGTGCGTGAAGCTTTGGAGCAATATATTACGTGGCCTCTGGATTGGCTTCTCATGGGCTGTGGGATTGGCAGAAATCTTAAATTAAACATGAAACACACATAATTCTGAACACGGATGATTCCCTGAGATCCTTCGCTTCCATCTGTAATTAACTAAATAGGCGAATGTATTTATGCTGCACACAGTGTACAGGTGTTTCAACAAATGTCTCCTTCAGGATTTGTTGCTGTTTTTCAAATCTGGGGGAACGGATGGGGAAATAAAGGAGAGATTGGCCAGTAGAAGTCTCCATGGGTAGAGAACGGGTTTTTCTCATGCGCCCAGGAAACAAACTGGGGTTTACACAAATCTCCCTTGTCCCTTCTTCTTCGACCCGCCTTGCTTTGAAAACTCCTCAAGCGGCTTTCTGCCAAGCAAAATGAATGCATTAAAAGGGGAAGTCTAATAACTCTGGAATTATTTCCACCCCAGAATTAGCATGCATTACATAATGCCTCTGATTTTAAGACTTGAAGGAGATTAGCAGATGACTTGATGTGAGGACATTCACATGTCGGAAAAGCTAGGTGGAGCTGTGGCTTAAGAAACCAAACGGGGTCTCTTTCTCTCTCTCTCTCTCTCTCTCTCTCTCTCTCTCTCTCTCTCTCTCTCTCTCGTGCTCAGAGGCATATGCTTGAATTTGCTGCGTGTTGTTAGGGCAGAGGGAAATAAAATCATTAGGGACAATTTACAGACGCAATAGGGCGTTGTTTAGATTTTGCTTATTTCCCTCTTTTCCTTATTCCTCCATTGTGGTGCATATTCTGTTTCTTATTCTTCAGGAGTTAAAGCAAAACAAGAACCTGTACTCTGGTGACATTATTCTAACTAAGCTTGCTCCTTCCTTCTGTTTAAACGTCAGTTTCCTCTCTTCGCCTCCTTAATAGTCTTGTGCAGCTACGTCATCGGCTCCCCGCAAACTGTGGTTTTCAAATCTGAATGAGCCTCTCCTCCTTACTTGCTCCTTTTTTGAGCAAGGTTCCTTCTCATTTCCCAGGACCAAACCACGGTGTGATGCGGCCAAAGGAGACACTCTAACTGTTTCCCAACATTCCTCGCACCCGCGTCCTGCCAATGTTCTTATCTGTTTACAGTTTGTTTCTAAATATTCAATAGACCATTTCCCTTCCTTGATATAAAAAATGTTGTCTTGATTTTTCTGGTACGTTTCACCATTTCTGCATATTCCATACGTTTTGGTATCCATTCTTCTTTTGTCAGGACTTCTTCTTTCCATTTATGGGCAAATAACGTATTTTTCGCCCTATAGGACGCACTTTCCCCCCTCCAAAAATGAAGGGGAAATCTGTGTGCGTCCTATGGGGCGAATACAGGCTTTGGCTGAAGCTTGGAGAGTGAGAGGGGTCGGTGTGCACCGACCCCTCTCGCTCTCCAGGCTTCAGGAAGCTATCAGCAAGCCTGGGGAGCCCGCGGGAGTTCCCGCAGGGCTCCCCACGCTGCGGATAGCAGCCTGCCACCCAGCGTGCGGGGCGCCCTGAAGCAGAGTGCCCCTCACACCGGGCAGACATCCGCAGCGTGGGGAGCCCTGTGGGAGTTCCCGCAGGGCTCCCCACGCTGCGGATAGCAGCCTGCCGCCTGGGGCGCGGGGCACCCTGAAGCAGAGCGCCCCTCGCACCGGGCAGACATCCACAGCGTGGGGAGCCCTGCGGGAGCCCCCCCCCAAGTTTTTTCCTTTATTCCCCCCAATTTTCCCCCCTTTATTTTCCCCCCAAAAAACTAGGTGCGTCCTATGGGACGGAGCGTTCTATGAGATGAAAAATACGGTAACTTTCTTGCCGCTATAGTCGCATATATGAATAAATTTCTATACAGTTTGGATAGTTCTGTGGATGCATTTTCTTCAGACTTTTTATATGGATGTACCTCTTGTTGTTTTTGTTCAGTGACTCAGGTCTGAATTGCTGCGGTAAAATTCACTATAAATGGAACTTTACTGAAAAAATACAGGGGTTTTTTTTATTAAAAAAGGGGTGATAGTTTAAACTCAATAACAGTTGAATGCATATTCTTTCTAGTGCCAAATCGCTATGGAAGCAGTGTGTTGTTTTCTGAATGCGTGCCTTGGCACTGAAGTAGACCAACATAGATTTGACTGTTAAACATGACCCATCCCAACCGAAATGGCCTGTGAGAGCAAAGCTATAAAAAATAACTTGGGAAAAGATCTTTGCTTTCTTTTCTTTGTCGGATAAGTGAAAGGATTTTGATTTCAAAGCTTTCTAAAGTCCTTCGCAGGCATTCAGTGTTGACAGAGGCCCAGGAAAAAGACTCATGTCAGCTCAGCTTCAAATATGTGCATGGGTTATATTTAAATAATCTTCACTCAGACTAGACCGACTGATGTTAATGAACCTGAATCAGTCATGTCCATTAATTTCAGTGGGTCTACACTCAATAGGACTAACATAGTATAGGTGAAGGTAAAGGGACCCCTGACCATTAGGTCCACTTGCGGACGACTCTGGGGTTGCGGCGCTCATCTTGCTTTATTGGCCAAGGGAGCTGGCGTACAGCTTCCGGGTCATGTGGCCAGCATGACTAAGCCGCTTCTGGCGAACCAGAGCAGCGCACAGAAACGCCGTTTACCTTCCCGCTGGAGCAGTACCTATTTATCTACTTGCACTTTGATGTGCTTTCGAACTGCTAGGTTGGCAGGAGCAGGGACCGAGCAACGGGAGCTCACCCCATTGCGGGGATTCGAACTGCCAACCTTCTGATCGGCAAGTCCTAGGCTCTGTGGTTTACTCCACAGCGCCACCCACGATCTGTGCAGTTCTTACCCATAAAAATTTGTTCTGTGAACTGCCCTGAGACCTCTGGGTATACGGTGGTATGGAAATTCAATAAAATAATAATAATAATAAATAAATAAACATTGATGGATGTGCAAATAGTGATGTAGATACTGGGCTCTGGGATACTGGATTCTATTATACATAGCATCCAAAGTATGGGTATTGGGAAGGTCTGGGAAAAGGGTGGGTATGCTGGAAGTGTGATTGGGGCAGAATGGTGTCATCCTGATTCTCTACCCACGTAGAGAATATCTGCATAGGGTTAACATCAGAACCCAGGAGGAAACTTCAAAATACGTTTATATGAAATACATTTCAACTTACCATTTCTGTATCCTTTTCTAAAGACCAGTGTTTGAAACTCCCATTGTTCCAGGCGCATTTTTTAACAGGGAATTTCATCGATTTGAGCGGTTTCTGAGCTCTGGGCGCAGGACTGTGCCTAAGATTTCAGGTTAAAACTGCAGAGTGGAAGGAAAGGAGGACCTTTTTCTGCCTCCCCACTTCCAGCTACTCTCTGAAGACAGGAGAAGAGACCCTCTTTAGAATATTAGGGGAGTGGGCAGGGGAAGGACTAGACCATGTGAAAAATGAACATAATATTTTAGCTGCAGTTCGTTCATTTTCAGCTTTGTATTCTTGTTATTAAAAAAGTGCGCCTAGACATTTCGTTGTTGTGCTCTTAACCCCTGTTTAAGGCGCCCTTTAGCTCCTAGCTTTCGTATCTCAGTTTCTAACACTGCTAAAGACATTTTAAAAGGCTGGGTTTCATTTTCATTCCTGAGGATACCGTTCTACAGAGTGTGAGTACTGTGGGATTAATGCAACATTTCCATCAACTATAATTTGGCATCTACTACATTCATCAAAATGTCATGCAAATTATAATAATTATGTGCAAGTAAATTGGCCAGTTAGCTTTGGCTCTCCAGACCATTTTGCGTTTCCAGTTTGACCTTCAGCACTAAACAAGTTGCCCGAAGATGCCCTAACGTTTACATGTCCCTAACAGTGCGTGTTCCATGTGTATCTCCACAGTGGGTTTGGTCTGTAGTTTGGGGCCTCTTTCATCTTACAGAAACTGTCTTGGTCTTTTGTAGAAGCTGGAACTGGATCGATTTATGCTTTATGCTCACGGGCCCGATCTTTGTCGAGAATCAGATCTGCGTCATGCAATGGCCAACTGCTTTGAGGCGTTGATAGGTGAGATACCTGCGCTGCGGCTTTTGTCGTGCTAATTGTGTGTTTTGTCCAGCGTTAATTCCCCTTATCTGTATGAATTTCTGTTTGGAAATAAGTCCGCAAATGGCTCTTCGGCGTGGTAGCAAAATGAATATCAGATTCTCGGGACAAACTTAACAGACAGGATGTCATCTTCGTGCTCTGTTTGTGTGGTTACCAGGACCTGCGACTTGCTTCTCTTGGACTCTGAAGTCCGGTTCAAACAAGCCACAGTTTATGAAGCCAGGAATGAGCATTGAGGCGAAGCACTTCTCACTTCGTGCCACAGAATCAGATCACGCCTAGTTTATTGACTGACATTAAGCCAGTTTCCCAGTTTGGACGTAACAGGGCCTTAATACATCCCAGGAATGAATAATAATAATAATAATAATAATAATAATAATAATAATAATAATAATAATAATTTATTATTTATACCCTGGCTGGGTTTCCCCAGCTGCTGTGGATGGCTCTCAACAGAATATTGAAAGCACAATAAAACATCAAACATTAAAAACTTCCCTAACAGGGCTTCCTTCAGATGTCTTCTAAAAGTCAGGTAGTTGTTTATTTCCTTGACATCTGATGAGAGGGCATTTCACAGGGCGGGTGCCACTATCAAGAAGGCCCTCTGCCTGGTTCCCTGTAACCTCACTTCTAGCAGTGAGGGAACCGCCAGAAGGCCCTCGGAGCTGGACCTCGGTGTCCGGGCTGAACGATGGGGGTGGAGATGCTCCTTCAGGTATACTGGGCCTTTGAGGCCATTTAGGGCAGGGGTCAGCACACTTTTTCGGTGGCCGATCCACTGTCCCTCAGACCTTGTGGGGGGCTGGGCTATATTTTGGAGAGAAAAAAAATGCCCCACAAATAACCCAGAGATGCATTTTAAATAAAAGGGCACATTCTACTCATGTAAAAACACTCTGATTTCCAGACCATCCATGGACCAGATGTAGAAGGCGATAGGGCCAGATCCGGCCCCCAGGCCTTTGTTTGCCTACCCATGGTTTAGGGCTTTAAAGGTCAGCACCAACACTTTGAATTGTGCTCAGAAATGAACTGGGAGCAAATGTAGGTCTTTCAGGACTGGTGTTATATGGTCTTGGAAACGTTGAAGTCAGTGCCCGTCTTGGAAAAGAGAAGGGTGGAGATGAAGGAGGAGCAATCAGCCGTGGTGCTCATTCCCAGCTACATAAATCGTGGTTTATGAAGCCAGGAAAGAAAGTACAACCTGAGACAGAATATGGGCCAGTATGACTGTGGTGTGATCCATCAAGTCAGTTCTCCGGTCCCTACTGTGAGGAATTGCATCTGACTTCTGGCATAGTACAAATACCAGGTCATCAAAACATTTATGAGCTTAACTGAACAAAATTAAACTAAATTATGCTGGTGGGATTTAAGGTTACAAGCCCAATGCATGTTTATTTGGATTTGGGCTCTGCTGACCTCTGTTTAAGCTCTTGTTATTCTGAGTAGCAGTAATGGAATGGTTTCCAAACTGGTTTTAAAGCTAAGTGCTGTTCGGTATAAGGAATTAAGTAGACCCTGTCTGCCGGCTTGCAGTCTCTTGGACATTATAGAAGGAGGAACATAATAGGAAGGGAAACTGTGACAGGGGAGGGGATTAACTAATGGATAAAGACCAGAGGTTAGCACGCCTGACTCAAAAAGCTATTTAAAAAATGACATCTGATGGAGATGTTCTAGCAACAAGAGGGATGGCGTTGCAACGATCTGGAATAACGAGAAAAACAGCGTAGGTGAGGAGAAACTGCTGAGATTTTGGGTTTGATGAGGAGTAAAGTGCCTTTAGAAGATAAAGAACAAGGAAGAGTATAGAGGAACGAGAAGCAGGAAGATGAGACGGAGCCGTAGCATGGAAACATCCACGAAAAGAAGTTTAAATTGGCTTCCATTTCCCTGTAGGCCTTAGGCTAGACCAGGAAGGTGATGAAAACCCTTGGTAAAAAGCAAAGGAGCGGCAGGATTTAAAATAAATGAGAGTGGCCAAAGTTATGAGAAAGGATGACCAAGTGTTTTCCGGTAAGAGAAGTAAGCAAGGTATTTGTAGTAGCAATGGAAATAAAGGAATGCTGGGAGATGCTTAAATGTTGGGACCGGTGAGAATTAGCTCTAGCAGAAAGACAAGGAAGATCAGTCGAAAAGAAGCCTCCCGTGCATACTTCTTCGGGAGAAATAGAGACAGAACCAATAACGAGGAAAGATGAGAGCCAGAACTCAAAGGATAAATCAAAAATTCAGTTTTAAATGAATTCAGTTTCAGAAAAGGAGCAGGCATCGTTCATTAAGAAACAGCTGAAAGGCAGGCAGAGATCTTAAACTGGGAAAGAAAAGCTGGGAGTGGGAAAACAGAGTTGTGGGCTACCGGCTTGAAAAAGGAGCACTAAAGGAACGAGTAAGGGAGTCTGACAGAAGTAAATACATAGCTGGGAGTTAAGGACAAAATCTTCTGCAACGGCAGCAGAAAGAAAGAAAGAAGGAAATAAAACTTTCAGCGGGGAGTGGTAGCCAATCTTCAAATACAGTGGCACCTCGGGTTACATATGCTTCAGGTTACATGCGCTTCAGGTTACAGACTCCGCTAACCCAGAAATAGTGCTTCAGGTTAAGAACTTTGCTTCAGGATGAGAACAGAAATCGTGCTCCGGCGGCACGGCGGCAGCGGGAGGCCCCATTGGCTAAAGTGGTGCTTCAGGTGAAGAACGGACCTCCGAAACGAATTAAGTACTTAACCCGAGGTACCACTGTATCTAAAGGGCTGTCACGTGGAGGATGGAGCAAGGTTGTTTTAGCCTTCTCCGGAGGGTAGGACTCGAACCAGTGGCTTCAAGTTGCAAGAAGGGAGATTCGGACTAAACATCAGGAAGAACTTTCTGATGGCAAGTGTTCAACAGTGGAACAGACTCCTGCGAAAGAGAGAGAGAGAGAGAGAGAGAGAGAGAGAGAGAGAGAGAGAGAGAGAGAGATGGTGGACTTCCCTTCCTTGCAGTTTTTAAAGTAGGGGTGGGGTAGTGTCTGTCATGTATGATCTAGTTGAGATTCCTCCACTGCAGCGGGTTGGTCTAGATGACCTACGGGGCCCCTTCCAATTCCACAATTCTGTAATTCAGTGAGAATCAAAGGTATTGAAGATTAGAGAAAGAGAGTCGGCAGCAGACGAGGAAAAAGAAGCAGGGCATCTAAGTGGAGATTGAAAGGGAGAAAGCCGAATTGTGCCTTTTTTAAAAAAAAACCAACAAAAGTACAAGTATAGAAGAAACAGACAAATGGGGGGGGAGAAATAAAAACCCTATCATATCCGCTGCTGAAAACCAATTGGTTAAGCCGAGTGGGGAAATGAAGAAGGAATTGGATGAAGGAACCACAGGAGTAGCATCATCTAATGGGGAAATCCATGTTTCAATAAGAGCAAAACAAGAAAAACGATCAGAGATAGCAAAATCATTAAGTACGACAGCTTTATTAACTGCGGGGCGACGGTTTAATAAAGTGCAAGGAAGGAAAGACTGCCACACAAGGAGGGGGAGGGAGATTAGCATTGCAGCGTTGTCGAGAAATGGGAGGACCCTGGTCACCGACAAAGGAAAGGAGAAACAGAATGGATGAATTACTCCTAAAATAGTGGAAAGGGGGGGCGAACACGCCGGGATTCGAAAGCAGTCAGAATAATGAAGGGAGTGGGGTGGGGGTGGAGAAATGCTAATTGATAAATGGCGAATGCTAATTTATATTTATTATATATCTGTTTTATTTATTTATTAACATTCTTATGTTACATCGGTAAGCATTATCATATTACATCACAAGGCTTATTATAATATAATTTTCAGCATGTATACAAAGCTAAAGAAAAGAAACAAGGACAAAGAACTATTCCAAAATCATATACGTACCAACACTTTGGACTTCCTGTCTATCCCGCTGTATATTCCTTTTTTACAAATGAATGTACTCTTATTATTGTATATTTCGAATGCCAATTGATAAATGATACTTTGCCTTGCTGCCTTGCTGCCTTCCTAAAGGGGCTCGTTGTGTCTGATGATGACATCTATGATGGTGTTCTCCAAGGAGGTGTCCAATTTTTAAATTTCATGTTATATTTATTCATTGAATATATATACCGCCCTATACCCAGAGGTCACAGAATAAAATCAAGATGTAAAACTGCAAAATGCGTACAGTGGTACCTCGGGTTAAGTACTTAATTCGTCCCAGAGGTCCGTACTTAACCTGAAACAGTTCTTAACCTGAAGCACCACTTTAGCTAATGGGGCCTCCTGCTGCTGCTGCGCCGCCAGAGCACGATTTCTTTTCTCATCCTGAAGAAAAGTTCTTAACCTGAAGCGCTATTTCTGGGTTAGCGGAGTCTGTAACCTGAAGTGTATGTAACCTGAAGCGTATGTAATCTGAGGTATCACTGTAATCACAATAAAAACAACAACCCGATAGCCCTCCCCCTCAAAAAAGCCACATAGGATGTCAACCAAAGGCCTGGCACCTAAAGGTATATAATGAAGGCGCCAGGCAAACTTCCCTGGGGAGAGTATTCCACAGGCAGGGAGCCACTGCAGAGAAGGCCCTGTCTCATGTTGCCACCCTCTTCTGGACCTCTCAAGGAGGAGGCACATGAAGAAGGGCCTCAGAAGATGACCTCAGGGTCTGGGTAGGTTCCCATCAGCCCCAACCAAGGTAGCCCAATGGTCAGGTATGATGTGAGTTGTAGCCCAATGACGTCCAGAGGGCACCCAATCAGCTACCCCCGCGCCTGCTGCTGTACCCCCACTCTGTCTTGGAAGAGGCTGTCCCCATCACACCTTGCCCTTGCAAGTAATAATGGCAGCGGCAGCTGGATCCACTCTGTCCTGGTCTTCTGGTCTTGGCCTCCTAGTTTGATGCTCTATGGACCTCTTGTTAGTCTAAATCAATCATTCAATCTTTATTACGGTCCAGAGACCCAACAAATTGTTACAAAGCAATGCACAATTCAGACAGCCTACTTCCAGGTTAAACAAGCATTTTGTTCAGACTTAAAGATAGGGATCATTGGTTCTTGCAACCACCAATAAAAACTTTGCCGCTACTAATGTTCTAGTGTTTGTCCGGTCTTCCAATAAGAACCTGACAAAGTGAGTCTCTGATTTTCCCGGGAAAGGTACCAGCAAGGGTAATATCAGTCTAAATCCCTTTGTTCCTCAAGGGGACGGGTAGTCAGCAGGGAGACGAGATAGAGGGAATTGGCGGAAAAGGGAGGCGAGGAGAAAGAGGGGTGGAAAAGAAAAGAAAACTCGCAAGCGATGGGATGACGCAGAACAGAACCGCCTGAATCTCATCCTTATGCATTTTGCCTTGCCTTGGAAAATAGATTCCAGCTCTTTGGGTTCTGCCTTGGGCTGTATTTCGTTTCGTCAGATCAAGATAAGGGGGTTGTGGGTGGGGGAAGCTGTGCTTTCCAACTCTGCTTCGCTTCTCACACACACTTTGATGTTCAGCGTTTAAAAAAATAAAGGGGGTGGGGGGAGCGGTACAGTTCCAGCGCTTTTGGGACAAGGAAGGGTAGGGCCGTCTTCTAGGAGCTAGCTGCCATTTATTTGGCAAAGGGAAGCCAGGGCATCGTGTGTGTGTTTGTGTGTGTGGTTTTTTAATTTTAATTTTGGCCGTCTGTATGCATCATGAGCCTAGGACTTGCCGATCAGAAGGTCGGCGGTTTGAATCCCCATGATGGGGTGAGCTGCCGTTGCTCGGTCCCTGCTCCTGCCAACCAGCAGTTCGAAAGCACATCAAAGTGCAAGTAGATAAATAGGTACCGCTCCGGCGGGAAGGTAAACGGCGTTTCCGTGTGCTGCTCTGGTTCGCCAGAAGTGGCTTAGTCATGCTGGCCACATGACCCCCTATTGGCTCCCTCGGCCAATAAAGCGAGATAAGCGCCGCAACCCCAGAGTCGGTCACGACTGGACCTAATGGTCAGGGGTCCCTTTACCTTTACCTATGCATCATGCTACGTGGGGCTGTGGTGGAGCGTCGGCCCCAAGCAAAGGGAAGCTTGCATTTCGTTTGGCATTTGTAGGGGTCGTCGCAAAGCAGCAGACTTTCACAAACCAGGACTGAATAATAAGGAAGTGCCACTCAAGTACAGTGGTACCTCAGGTTACATACGCTTCAGGTTACAGACTCCACTAACCCAGAAATAGTACCTCAGGTTAACAACTTTGCTTCAGGATGAGAAAAGAAATCGCGTGGCGGCAGCGAGAGGCCCCATTAGCTAAAGTGGTGTTTCAGGTTAAGAACAGTTTCAGGTTAAGAATGGACCTCTGGAACGAATTAAGTACTTAACCCGAGGTACCACTGTACGTTCTTATGTGTGTGTCTGGGTCTAAATCCCTTTGTTTCTTAAGGGGGACGGTTCGTTAGCAGGGAGGTGAGATAGAGGGAACAGCGGATAGGGATGAGATAGAGAGGATCGGCTAAAAATGGTTAGTCTTTGGTTATTTTTTGAGCTGTTTAAATATTCCCTTTGCAGCAGGTATGAAGAACCTTTTTTTCTTTTTCTTTTGAGGGGTAATCCATTGGGGGTAATTCTGTCAGGGTTTGTCTGATGACTGTAGACAAGGCTCAAGCCAGCAGTGGATCCTGCCAGAGAGAAAGAAAAAAAAGATCCTCTCTCTATACCTCTGGGTATAGGGCGGTATATAAATTCAAGAAACAATAATTATAATCTCATTCTGTCCTCCTGCTCTCACCAGAACATCTAGGCATTTTCTTTCATCCTGGCTCAGGCTCACAGCTTGCGTTACCGGCAGTCTCTTGAATGTTAATGCGCATCTTACGGCAAATTTTGTCACGCAGGGGCGGTTTACTTGGAGGGCAGTCTAGAGGAAGCCAAACAGCTCTTTGGACGCTTGCTTTTCAACGGCAAGGTATGACTTTATCCATAGCCTCGTTGCGCCTTCCGACACGTCTCTTGCTTACAGAATCAATTTGAGTTATGCTGTGGTTCATTAAAGGGAGTGTTTCAAAGGAAAACGGAAAGGCTTCCTGCTTTTCAGAACGTTCTGCCTTTATATAGCAGCAGCATTTTTTTTTTATTGTCCTTAAGTGTGCTCTGCTGCAAAACAGGGATGCGCAGGGTGGTTTTCAGAAGCAGCGCAGGGAGTGTTTGTCCCTTCTCCCCCCCCCCCAATGCACTGCTTTTATTTTATAATCCCTCTTTCCCCCGCTTGACGCAGCAAACACCCATTCAGTCATTTGTTCAATTGGTTAGAGCAGGGTTTCCTGAACTCGGGTCTCCAGCTGCTGTTGGACTACAATTCCCATTATCCTTAGCTCCCAGGGATGGTGGGAGTTGTAGTCCCAAAACAACTGGGAAGCCAAGTTTGGAAAACCCTGAAGAGTATTTAAATGCCACCCTATAATGGAGTTGGGACGCAGGTGGCGCTGTGGGTTAAACCACAGAGCCTAAGACTTGCCGATCAGAAGGTCGGCGGTTCGAATCCCTGTAACGGGTGAGCTCCTGTTGTTCAGTCCCTGCTCCTGCCAACCTAGCAGTTTGAAAGCATGTCAAAGTGCAAGTAGATAAATAGGTACCGCTCCAGCAGGAAGGTAAACGGCGTCACTGCTCTGGTTCGCCAGAAGTGGCTTAGTCATGCTGGCCACATGACCTGGAAGCTGTACGCCGACTCCCTTGGCCAATAAAGCAAGATGAGCGCCGCAACCCCAGAGTTGGCCACGACTGGACCCTAATGGTCAGGGGTCCCTTTACCTTTACTTATAATGGAGTTATCACCCGGGGGGGGGGGATCAGAACCAGAAATAAAGCTATTTAATATTCAGCGACAATAAAAAGCAACATAAATACAGCATAGGAACCCGTGTTGCAGAGGCTAAAAACAAGCTAAAGGGCTTGGGAGAATAAAAAGGCCTTTGTGTGGCACCCGATGACACCAAGGCAGGCACAAGGTGAGCGTCTCTGGGGAAGACATTCCACAGCTGGGGAGCCAACACTGAAAAAGGCCCTGCCCTCCACTAACTCAGTGGGAATGCTCAGAGAAAGGGTTCCAGAGAAGATCTAAAATTCCAAACAGATCTATTCTGGTCCCAAAATGTGAAGGACCTTAAAGGTCATTTGGAGTAGAAAGTGTCTAGGATTGGGGGAAGTCGAGGAGGTGACAGTGATTGTAAGTGAAAAGCAAAAGGCATGGAGAAGGAGATGGATCAGCTGAGGCAAGACTCTTCAGGTAACCACCTTCCTGAGCTTCCTCAACACATGCATACGGTTCTTCTCCTTTACCCCAGTGGTGTAGCATGGGTTGCCAGAGCCCAGGGGATCGGGGGGAGGTAAATCGACAGAGCACGCATGCGCCACCCAAGAGATTGCAGGCACGAATATAAGAAAAGAAGAATTGTTCAGTTGCCTGGAGAGGACACTTCCTGGTTCACATGCAGAAGATGTTTCCAGCAGATCCCAGTGTTGGAAGCACACAGCTGTATTGAGGCAGCACCGGGTGTTGAAATTTGGTGCCCCCTAACAATTTTGTTCTCAAAATTTGTGTTCTCGAAGCTACTAACATGAGTTTGACCAAACTGCGGGAGGCAGTGGAAGTCAGGAGTGCCTGGAGTGCTCTGGTCCATGGGGTCATGAAGAGTCGGACACGACTAAACAACTAAAAAAAATTCACCACTGCTCTACCCTGGCTCTGATCCTGCCAGGGCTCACAGCTTCTGCTGTTCACTGACTCAGCTGCCTGCATCCCAGCCCTGAAACATAAGTGTTAAGATGTAATTGGTTTTGTGCATGCATCTGCCTTCGAGTATAATAGAATCCTACTGTATTATGTGGTCATATTCTTTGGGTTTGTGTTGAGGTTTCCCCTCCCTTTCAGATGTAAGATGTCCCTTTCAGGCTGGGGTTCTTATCCTCTTATCCTTTTTACTAAACTTTTAAGCAAAAAAAAAAGGGGGGGGGGAGAGAAGGTAACCTGTTACATAGTTCAAGAATTGTGTGTGCGTTCGTTTTCTCCTTCCACCTAATGGATATGCACTAAATGGATGCGCTACAGGCAGTTTAAGCAGAGAGTGCCCGCTTTCAAAAAAATTAGCTTGCCGGCACTATTGAAATCGGGGGAAAAAAGCAGAGTCAGCATCTGAACCCATTTCAGTACTTCGCAGAATGACATTTTATTTAGCAATGTGGAATTTGTTAAACGGCTCCCGTGAGCTTTAAAAGCGTCTCTCGATGTTTGCAGGACCTGCGGGAAGTATGGCTTAATTATCCGCTGCACCCTCTGCAAGTAAGTGTCTCCCTTTTCCGTAAGGAATTTCAGAGTGCTTTTCTTCTTCATCTTTCTCTCTCCCCGCCCCCCCCCCCCCCGTTCCCAAGGATGCCTTTTTAGCTGTATTCAGCTGCGCTGACATCTCTGAACGGCTAGCAGGCACATGGCCTTTGTGAATTTCTTTTGTGGCTAATAACTGTCGAGAGCTCGGGCTCAAGGGGGGGGGCAGGGACTTCAGAGTGCCTCAGGCAACAGGCAGGCAGTAATTTGGCAGGTGGGTGGCAGACACAGGACAGGTGAGCGGCAGATTTATAGTCTAGTGGCAAAAGGGGGGGAAATAACCAGACCGTCTTCCTTGCTAGAAAATCTCCCCAAGTGGAAAAGTACAACAAAAATGGGAGCTTTGTAGCATACAGCATCACGCGGTCAGCCTCTTACTTCCTGATTCATCTCAGCATCAGGACCGTTCTGGGCTGTGGAGTGACTCACCCAGGTGAACCTGGGATCCAGTACTCTCCCTGGACAGCAGCCCTAGTAGTGAATGATCCGCAGGGATTCCTAGTTTGAAGTCATCCTTGCTTTGGACAGTAAGCTTCCTGGGAAGAATGACTATACTCGGGGTGCCGATCAGACCCCAAATTCTGGTCATTTCGAAGAAGTTGTGGGGGGAATGGAGGAAAATAGTTTTCTTCTTCTCTCTGAAATTGCATTCCACTTTCCAAAGCTAGCTGGTCTCCAGGGGAGGGACGTATTTTGATTCCCCCCCCCCCCAACGTTGGGACAGTGGCCTTACGTTGTAAATATGTGTAAATATGATTTTCCTGATATGCTGTGGCTTGATTCAGAACTTACACAAAAGAACCGGTTTCCCAGTTCATATTTTAATAGAATACTTGCGGCCTTTTCAGAAACACACACACACACCCCTCAAAAAAAAAAAAAAACCCTGTGTTTGCAAACAAGGCTTTGTGGCTTTTTTGTACAAGTGTTGAAATTAAAGTTGTGAAATTTTTTAAAAAGGGGGGGGGGGGAAGAATGCCTATTCATTGAGCATAATGGCAAGGGTGACATCATCTCAAATTTAACAACACCGTTAACTAATGCATCTGATGTTTATATTTTTTATATTTTTTGAACGCCTCAAACCCCTTCACATACTGTATTTTTTGCTCTATAAGACTCACTTTTTCCCTCCTAAAAAGTAAGGGGAAATGCGTGTGAGTCTTAAGGAGTGAATGCAGGCTGCACAGCTATCACAGAAACCAGAACAGCAAGAGGGATTGCTGCTTTCACTGCGCAGCGATCCCTCTTGCTGTTCTGGCTTCTGAGATTCAGAATATATTTTTTTCTTGTTTTCCTCCTCCAAAAACTAGGTGCGTCTTGTGGTCTGGTGCGTCTTATAGAGCAAAAAATATGGTACATTATGGAGGTCGCCAGGAAATCTGTAAGCACTGGCAGTGGCCTCTCTTCCTCCAACTCCAAATAGTATTAGAAACGAATAGTACTTTCAGTATTTTTGTGAGAATGAGTGGCATGAAAATGCACCGTAAGTGATTCATGCTGAAATCCCACCGTTCAAAACTACTTGTGTAGGTGGTCCACATATGACTTTATCAGTGTTGTGAAAGGGCCACAAAGAAGTTGAAATCCTCTACCTTTTCCCGTTGCGAAAACTCAATCTAAATGATGGCTGAAAGAATTCTCTGTACTCGGGATCTGCCCATAGAAAAGCTACTTCTCAGCAAACGGGGACAAAACCCTTTTGAAAAATGTTAATTATGCTCCTGCAAAACCCCAAAGTATGAGCATTGTATTATCATTTAGCAAGCGTTCCTGCTAGCTTCTCGCTGAAATAATTTAATTTGAAAATACTAAATTAGAGAAAGAAGGGGGAGGAGTTGATAGTGAAATACTGAAGTTACTTGCTATGCACACACACACAGGCGTACCTTGGAAGTCGAACGGAATCCGTTGCGGAAGTCCATTCGACTTCCTAAACGTTCGGAAACCAAAGGGCGGCTTCTGATTGGCTGCAGGAAGCTCGGACGTTGGGCTTCTGAAAATTGTTTGAAAACCGGAACACTCACTTCCGGGTTTCGGTCATTCGGGAGCCGATTTGTTCGGGAGCCAAGGCATTTGAGATCCAAGGTATGACTGTATATAAAAGAAACATTTGAATCAAGACTTTTTCTTTAAAAAATTATTATTTATGTTTATATCCTTCTAATCCTCAGCATACAATTGCTGTCAGGACAGTGGGACAACAGAAAATATGAATAGGGCCAGTTTTTTAAAATAAAAAAATCATTAAAATAGCAAAAGGTGTAGTCAATCCACTGAGAAAAGCTAATAAAAAATAGCATTGTTGAATGTATGCAGGAAAGGCCAGAGAGCTCAAAGGCCCCAGTGACGTTGATCTTTTTGCTTCAGAGTTATCTGCTGCCTTTCAACCTGTTAAAAAATAAAATTGTGGTCCAGGCTTTATTAAGGTAATGTTCAGTAGCCACTGAAAATCTGCTTTGTTGTGTTTCGGCCCCATTTCTTCTCGGTCATATGCAAAGTAAAAATCACAGTGTTCATTATTTTGTTAGCTCCAGCTTCCTAAATTGGGCCTTAAATCTTCCTACTAAGTTCACGCTGTTCTCTGCGTTCATATTTCTTTACAGCTGCAAGAGTCCAATACTGACCGACAGCTGATTGAGACATCTCCTGTGCTCCAGAAATTGACCGAGTTCGAGGAAGCCATCGGAGTAATTTTCACTCACGTTCGGCTTCTGGCCCGGGCTTTCACTTTGAGAACTGTCGGATTTAACCACCTGACCCTGTGAGTTTGTTGGGCGTTTCTTTCTCTCCCCCCCCCCCCAGTAAAGTTTATGATTATTTCATTTTAGAATGTACCGTATTTACATGAATCTAATGCGCCATCAAATCTTAAGGGCAACCTCAATTTTCAAAACCTTGAAACCCCAGAAAAGTATTGACTGGCGCCATCAAATCTCATGCGCGCTCTAATTTCTGCGGCGTAATTTGCCCCCCCCCCAAAGGTGCGCATTGCACCCGAATAAATACGGTGTATGAAACAGAGAGAACAGTTACAGCAACCGGCAAAAATTAAAATACGGAAAACTAAACTGTAAAATAGGCCTGGAGACAGTGGCGTAGTGTGGGGGGTGCAGGGGGGGCCGGCTGCACCGGGCGCAACATCTGGGGGTTAGGGTTAGGGGGCGCAAATCCACGGGTTAGGGGGTGCAAATTACTTGCCTTGCCCCGGGTGCTGACAACCCACGCTACGCCACTGCCTGGAAAATGCATTGTAAAGTTTTAAAATGGATCCCAGGCATTCTCTTCCGAACAGGCAGCTTTATCCGGTTTGCCAGCTATGGATGCTCCTGGATAGGGATCGCCAGACCACGGTAGACCAACATCGTGACTGGATCACTGTGACACGTTCTGTGACTGGATAGCTGTAACACGCTGCCCAGAAGCGCCAGCCGGTGCAGAACAAGGCGGTCAAACTGCCGAGGAAGGAGCTGTGCCAACAAAAGGACCAGTTCTCTCTCTTCCCTCAAGTCTTCATCCTTGTCACCCTCTATGAGTTGGGGGGTGGCTTCCTGAAGTGGGGAGACTCCAGTTTTTGTGGAGAGGGGAAGGTCAGAGATCTAATAAAATGCGAGGGAAACCACTATGAGACCCTCACAAGTAATGTTGGGCGATAGGAATGGTGATCTACGAGGACAAAAATATTGTAGAAATACAGTAAGGGGACACATGCGGTTCTTTTTATAGGTAATGTATATATATTATAATATAATTATACAGTCGTACCTTGGATCCCGAACGCCTTGCGAGTTGAACGTTTTGGCTCCCTAACGCCACAAACCCAGAAGTGAGTGTTCCGGTTGTGAACGTTCTTCGGAACCCGAACATCTGATGTGGCTTCTGTGGCTTCCGATTGGCTGCAGGTGCTTCCTGCAGCCAATCGGAAGTTGCGCCCTAGTTTCCGATCGTTTTGGAAGTCAAACAGACTTCTGGAAGGGATTCCATTCGAATTCAAAGGTACGACTGTGATATTATTCTAATATTATTATTATGATATTATTAAATGTAATATAATTATAATAATTATGTATACTTTTATATATTGTACATTATAAATATATTTTTTTTGCATTTTCAAATTTTATATCACAAATGAAACATTTTTTATTTTACCATACATATATATGGTATATTTACCATACATATATATTGACTTCCCTCCCCTTCCAACATTCATTTCACTTTCCCACCATTCCTGCATATTTTGATATATCCATCTAGTTCTGTTCTCCTATCTTCAATACTTATTATACTGTCAATTTTACTTTAACACTGCCAGTGTTTTCAACTGTACACAATTGTTTCCCATATGCTCGACAAAAAATTCCCACTCCTCTTTAAATGCCTTGCGCAGGAGCCATGCTAAATTGTTCCAATTTTAGCTTATGTGCCGCCAAAGTGAGCCCAACACACATGTAGTTCTATAGCGAGGAAAGGCTTGTTTTTCTATCTTTTCAACTTTATTGATTTCTACCTCTTTCTGTTTCAGGGGCCACAATCAGAGGATGGAATTCTTGGGAGATTCCATAATGCAGCTGGTGGCCACGGAATATTTATTCATACATTTCCCCGATCATCATGAAGGCCACCTAACGGTGAGATTGCCACCTGTCACTCTTCTCCGGGAGCAGAACTTGACAAGTCAGAGGGGACAGGAGAGACAGAGGGCAGGGGGAAAGAGAGAAGGAATTGCAGAAGCAGCGAGTGAATTATTCTGGGCTTAATGAAGATCCACAACCTCAGCCCGCAGCCTGCTCTTAATAAGGTTCTGTTAATTTGAAGATGTGAATCCAGCTGCGATCAACGAAGTTTTGATTCTTGCCACCCAGGCATGATATCTTCTCTCCTTTAAAGCAGGTCAATAGCTTTAATAACCGCCGTGATTAACTTGTTCCACCTTAAAACTACAAGTAGCGCTTGTTTCATTAGCAAGCACTTGGGGTAGACAGATGCTATGAACATGGGGTCTGTAGGAATGCTTTTGGGGGAGCAGTTTCAGGGCTAATAGGTATCTCATAGCAACAAACAAATCAAGTTTGCCTTTCTTTTTAAGAATAGCTGCTTCGTTTCAGTAACACGCAAGTGTTGGGTGGTCTCTCGACTGTTCAGATGTGCAATAAACTAGACATTTATTGCAACTTGCTTACCTTGCCCCATAGAACTGAACAGGAGCCCTTTAGAATCAATACTTCTACCCTAGCCAAATACCTCCCACCATAGAAAGGCTTTCCTACTCATGCTTCTGCCCCCCCCCTGTCACACGTGGTCCCAGGGCACGGCACGATAAGCCGCTTAAAACCACGTCAAACCAATCTTTGAATAAGTACCATTGTTATTTGTTGTTGTTTAGTCGCTTAGTTGTGTCCGACTCTTCGTGACCTCGTGGACCAGAGCACGCCAGGCACTCCTGTCTTCCACTGCCTCCCGCAGTTTGGTCAAACTCATGCTGGTAGCTTTGAGAACACTGTCCAACCATCTCGTCCTCTGTCGTCCTCTTCTCCTTGTGCCTTCAATCTTTCCCAGCATCAGGGTCTTTTCCAGGGAGTCTTCTCTTCTCATGAGCTGGCCAGAGTATTGGAGCCTCAGCTTCACGATCTGTCCTTCCAGTGAGCACTCAGGGCTGATTTCCATAAGAATGGAGAGGTTTGATCTTCTTGCAGTCCATGGGACTCTCAAGAGTCTCCTCCAGCACCATAATTCAAAAGCATCAATTCTTTGGCAATCAGCCTTCTTTATGGTCCAGCTCTCACTTCCATACATCACTACTGGGAAAACCATAGCTTTAACTATTTGGACCTTTGTTGGCAAGGTGATGTCTCTGCTTTTTAAGATGCTGTCTAGGTTTGTCATTGCTTTTCTCCCAAGAAGCAGGCGTCTTTTAATTTTGTGGCTGCTGTCACCATCTGCAGTGATCATGGAGCCCAAGAAAGTAAAATCTTTCACTGCCTCCATTTCTTCCCCTTCTATTTGCCTGGAGGTGATGGGCCCAGTGGCCATGATGTTCATTTTTTTGATGTTGAGCTTTAGACCATATTTTGCGCTCTCCTCTTTCACCCTCATTAAAAGGTTCTTTAATTCCTCCTCACTTTCTGCCATCAAGGTTGTGTCATCTGCATATCTGAGGTTGTTGATATTTCTCCCGGCAATCTTAATTCCAGCTAGGGATTCATCCAGCTCAGCGAGGCCAAATCAAAGAGATAAGACGAAACACAGCTAACTACATCTCAGTGCTCAGTCTAGAAATGATATCATCCCGTCAGTGCCTGTGCATTGCCAGAAAGAAAAAGGTTGTCTGTGGTTGCAGCGTTCAAAATTCGCCAGGCGCATTTTCACCTGGCTATCGGCCACTTGCGACCAAGCGAAGATGCCCGGGGGCCAGGAGGGCACCAGTCGCCTCCATCATCTGGAGATGCATGCCCTTGGATCTCGACTTTTTTCACACACTGATACCTCACCCTGTAGAATCCTATCGGTTATTTGTTATCTGCGCAATCAGGATGAATTTAAGGAACCCAAAGGTTGTCTTGGAAAACACGACTTTTGAGCTGCTTGGCCCCAAAATGTCAACCAGGCATTTTGTTTGGGCAACTGTAACCTCAGTTTAAGGAATCCTTTGGTGCCAAGCTTATACATCTGAGTTTCTGCATCGTTAGGGCGCCATTTTGATATACCCTAACTGGAGTGCGACTACAATCCAGGAAACTCGCTTTTATTTACATATAATGATCCTATATCATTCGCCTTTGTGCTAGCCAGAAGGAGAAGCCTCTCCTATAAATTTCTTTCCGAATGCAACCAAATCTTTTTTTTTAAGAGTTCTGCAGCACAAAGAAGATCCAGTTTTGACTTTATGCTGTCCATCCCTTCCAATCCCCCCTCTCCTTTGCTCTCTTCTGGATATTTCCACTCGGCCAGTAGCTCCAAGGAAGGCTAACCCTTGATTTCAAAGACCCGAGTGCTCTTTGAACTTGCTGCTGAAGTGGCAGGGCATTTTAATGTTTAACCAAAGTTACGTTTTAAGCAGCGAGCACGTTTTCCCTCCACACCGCTTTCTCCCTCGGTCCCCTTCCTCTGCCTTCTGCCCGAGACCTTCTCTTAAGCATAATTTGAGCCTGTCTCCCTTCTGTCTTCTGATGAATAAATATGACATGTTAAATTTCCTTATCAGCGGGCCTGCCCCCTCTCCCGAGCTCCCTTTCATCTGATCAGACTGAAATAAGCTTTCAAAAGTTGCTTTTATGTTTCGGGCGCGCCTTAACGTTTCGTTTCGCGCCGCTCTCGTGCTCTGCCAGCCCCCGCCCGTATCGTTCCATCTTTCACAGAAATTTCACCTCAGCTGTTCACCCAGCCTTCGTATCCTATGCAAATTGCATTAGGTTCTGCTTTCCGAGCCACTGGTTTGCTGCAGACGTTGCCCCAACAATAAGTTGCGTGCTTGTTCTTTTGGAAAGTGGCTGCTGTTAATTAAAGCGCTGGGCTCCTCTCTTCCTGTCAACCGGCTCTCGATTCTCATAGTACTTAATTCTTCGTCGCCACAGGTGGCTGCATTTTTTGACAATTAACACTGCAGTCCTCCTGCGACGGACACATTGGGGACCAGCTCGCTTTGCCCGGTGTGAGAGGATTATATGTTGCCAAGTCTATTTATGTTAAATTGGCTGAAGCCGTAGTAATATTCACGGATCCAGGATGAGAGCGATAAATCGACCGCCTGTTACCGGGGCTCTTGCAACATCCTTTAGACAATTGGAGAGGATTATATGTAAGCAGCACCTTAGGCACCTCCATCATTAGCGAGTTACACAGGAGCTCTCTCTGCTTTGTATGCACAGTGGAAGCAAGAGCACACTTCTGTCGGCAAGAGAAATTGAGCTTGGCATATTTTCTGCCCATTAGCTTGCTTCAACAGGAAGCTGGACACGAGTCGGGTGCTTCTGACCTAAGACAAATTGTAGTATAATCTTAGGATAAGCACAAACTGTGGTTTGCCAGTTTGGACCAAATGATAAACTACAGATTGCCTCAAGCTAGGAAAGGAGGGAGAGGATAGCTGTGGTCAGGAAGGAGCACCCAACATTTCAGGGATGCGGGTGGCGCTGTGGTCTAAACCACTGAACCTCTTTGGCTTGCCGATCGGAAGGTCGGCGATTCGAATCCACACGACGGGGTGAGCTCCCGTTGCTCTGTCCCAGCTCCTGCCAACCCAGCAGTTCGAAAGCACACCAGTGCAAGTAGATAAATAGGTACCACTTCGGCAGGAAGGTAAATGGCATTTCCGTGTGCTCTGGCAGTCGTAATGGTGGACCGTTGTGCCAGAAGCGGTTTAGTCATTCTGGCCACATGACCTGGAAAGCTTTCTGCTGGCTCCCTTGGCCTGAAAGCAGAAATGAGTGCCGCACCCCATAGTCCAGAGGTCCTTTGCCTTTTTATCTTACACAACACGTTGGGTACCATTTATGTAACCCTAACCCATGTTTTGGTGTTACATCTGAACCACTTTGGTGTGTTTTGCATGCCTCTTTCTTATTAGTTTTTATTAAAGTTTTTGTGCGTGTTATAAAGCAAACAGATCAAAAGGGAAAGGTACATCTATTGTCTCCACTTTCAATTCATAGTCATTTTCTCAGTTCGTTAGCATTTGGCGAGAGACACTTTTGTCATAGACATCTTTCTGAGATGCCTTCCGTCGCTCCTGCTCTGTAGGGGGAGCCGTAGAGTCACGAGAAGCTGCGTTAGGTCAAGCCAGGTCCATCCATCTCAGCATCGCCAACTTTGATTGGCGGCTTCAGTCTGTGTTTTCCGACATGGGATTTCCCAGCCCTAATGGGGACTGAACCTGGAACCTTCTGCATGCAAAGTGTGCAGCTGTGCCTAAACCCCTCTTCCCCAAAATGAGGCGGTAGTGGATCACTTTTGGATCCCCACCCCACCGAACATCAATCTGGTTTCCATACAGCCCTCCCTCTAAGAAGCTCAGAACAACATGGTGGTCCCTCCTCTGTACTCCAGGTAGGCTGTACTGTGAGGTAGGCTATAATGCAATATATACCATGCAATAAATTGAACACTCAGACCACATTGGCTGTTCCCTCTCACCCATGTTCTTAGTCCTGTTCTAGTAGGTTCCTCACCAGGTGTCTTCCTTACATGGTGTCATCCTAAGTGCCCAGGTGAGAAACCTCTTTTGACACCCATCTACTATTCCCACCGAAAATGCCTTTGTTGAGCTCTTCCTCTGACTACTCAGCCACCCCAGGTTTCTTGAATCAGGGCTGCAGCAAGTCATGCTTACCTACTAATCTTGCCCGGTGCTCCAGTGATCTCCAGATTCTTGTAGCAGGACCCTTGTACCTACGGGACTGCCTCTCCCGGTATGCCCCACGGAGGACCTTAAGGTCCATAAATAGCAACACTCCTTAGGGTCCCGGGCCCTAAGGAAGTTAGATTAGCCTCAACCAGAGCCAGGGCCTTTTCAACACTGGCTCCAGCCTGGTGGAACGCTCTGCCTCATGAGACCAGAGCCCTGCAGGATCTGATTTCTTTCCGCAGGGCCTGTAAGACAGAGTTGTTCTGCCTGGCCTTTGGCTTAGAATCAATTTGACTCCCTTCTCCTCTTTCTTTCTTTTTTTCCTTTCTCCTCCTGTGATGAGGCTGCATTTTAATGTTTTAATGTTATATTTTAATCTTGTTTTTTAAGTTATATTTCAATCAACTTGTTTTTATTATTGGTTGTTAGCCGCCCTGAGCCTGGTCTTGGCTGGGGAGGGCGGGGTATAAATAAAATTTATTATTATTATTACCAAAAAAGATTAGAGCAACATGGACCCCTTGCTCCCATTTGAAAGCAGCCAATTGATCGGCAGGAACTTGGCGCAGCCGGGAGGGGGAGAGAAGGAGAAACTCTTCTGCGTCACTTTGGGGCTGAGGGACTGAGCAGTTGACCATGTGGGTCATACAGATCAGCATCAGAAGACGGTCCCTGGTATTAAGTGGTTAGCATGAGCAGCAACTTGGCGTAGGAACAAAATCTAGCAGAGGTCACTCGGTTTCTTCTGTTTTGCCAAGCAACGGCTGGGGAAATAGTTCCTCCCAAGAATTTTGGGGATGTTCTTACCTGAGCGCTCTCTGTTGTGTCGGTAGCTGTTGCGGAGCTCCCTGGTCAACAACAGAACGCAGGCCAAAGTCGCCGAAGAACTGGGCATGCAGGAGTTCGCCATTACAAACGACAAAACCAAGCGCCCCGTGGCCTTACGGACGAAGACGCTGGCGGATCTTTTGGAATGTGAGTACCACCATCTTCTGTTTCCTCCCAAAGCAAATCAGGGGTGACGCTAAAGGGGACAGCAGATAGCAGAAGTGGGAAAGTCCTTAGGCAAGGTTCTGTGCCATAAGAGATACTGGGTTTTTTTAAAAAAAAAAAACCCCAAAAAACACCAAGTGGGTTTGGTGGATTCTGGAATCCATCAAGAATGCACATGGCGTTAGTTCAAGGTGCAACTTGGAGGGGGATTTTGTTTCTTTAAACTGTGGTTCTGTTGCATTTCTTTTGCGTTCCCCAAAAGGTATATTGAGCTGTGTGTGTGTATTGAGGTATTGGCGTGTGTCAGAGCTGCTTGAAGATCCTAGCTCACAGAGGATCACGCTAGCCAGCGATCATTAAGTAAAAGTCTTTATTGAATTACAGTTTCCATTCTCACGCTGCTGCGCGCAAACTCTACGTCTAGTAGCTAGATCGGCGAAGCTCCGTCTGAATCTCCGCCCCTTGTGCACCAACTTAATATCCTAGCCTTGCTCCACCTTTTCCGCCTGACTGTCCTCCTCTGGGTCCCTCTACCCCCCGGGGCTTCTTCCTTCCGGGATTCTTCTGACGCTGACCCGGACCCTCCTGCCTCCTTGCGCCGGGCTTTAGGACCTGGTTCCCTTTCGGGGCTGCTTACTGTGCCGCCTTCCTCTGCATTTGAACTTGGCGCGCGCGCCCAACCTTCCACCTTCCTCTTAACCGTTTCTTCGCTCCCCGATGGAGGTGTGGCCACTCCTGACTCATGCCCTCCCTCCTGTGGCGAGCTGCCAGCGCTTCCCCCCTGGCTCCCTTCCTCTTCCCTGCTTCCTGGCGGTGACGCTGGTCCCGATTTCCAGCTGCTCCCCCCTGAGTCCCTTCTGGCTCTATCTTCCTGGGGTGCCCCCCTTGACTCCCCCCTTGCCCTGGCCACTGGTGCTCCTTTCTGTGAATCCTCTGATTCACTGGAAAGACTAGGAGATCTCGGGTCGTCGTCATCACTCATCTTTTCTTCTGCCTCCTCCCCTTCGCTCTCTGTTTCCTCCCTTGCCCGTGCCTCTGCTCCTAAACCCCTGACATCCATCCCCCCCTCGAAGCCCCCCATTCCCCCCTCCCCTCCTTCCGGTGCTGGAGCTGGGGGCTGCTGTTGCAAAGGGACGAACGTCGGATATCGGTCGCTTCCCGTGGCGGGCCTCCATCTGAAGTCTTCCGGTTCTTCCTCCCTGCTCTCGTCGACGACAGTCACCTCCGCTTCCATCTCTGTGCCGCCGTGCTCGAAACCAGGGTCGTCCCCGAAAATGTCCATGTCCGTCTCTCCCTCACTTCCTCCTGGCGGCGTTGCTCGTCCTGAGCATTCCAGCCACTTTCTGCGGAACTGCTCCTCTGGCCTATCGTCCCACCAATACGAGGGTTCTGAGGCGGATCCCGAGGGTGACCCCTCCGGGGAACGGACGTCTCGTGTCGGTTCTTCGTCCGAGTCGAACCCCCGGAACGTGCTGGCCGAAAGCGTGGGCGTGAAAAGCCAGTCGTCGAAAAAGTCTGCTGGCATAGGTCTATGTGGGAAGAGGGCATGAAACTCGTCTTTGAGCAGAGGTTCGTCTAAGGCGTAGCCCGGCACCCAGCTGTTCGCACTGGCCGGGGTGCCCTCCTTGGCGAGAAAGTATTCTACCCCCTCTTCCCCCCATCTGGAGTCCAAAATCTCCGTGACTTCGTTGATGCGCTCCTTCTGTGCCACTCCCGCGTGCCCTGTTCTGTCTCTGGCCGGACTCGGCGCCGTTCCGGGTTCCTGGAACCTGTGCGGTGCCTTGTAGGGAGTGAGCACCGATCTGTGGAATACCGGATGCATTCTGGAACCCTCCGGAAGTGCCAGTCTGAAAGCTACCGGGTTGACCTGCTCTTCGACTTGGTAGGGCCCCAGTTGCTTATGCCCTAGTTTCTTCTTGGCCAACGACCTGGCCGGCACTGCGTGGGCTGCTAACCAAACCCAGTCTCCCACGTGGAGCTCTTCTCCAACCCTTCTGTGCTTGTCTGCTTGTACCTTGTATGCGTGCTTGGCCAGCTCCAGGTGGCGCCTCAGCTGATCGTGGACTTCCTGCAGCTCCGACGCGAATGCATCTGCTGTCTGCGGCTCCCCCTCCCCCATTCTTTCCAGTCCCGGGAAGGTTCTGGGGTGCCTCCCGTTGTTGGCGAAGAACGGCGTGACCCCCGTGGACACGTGCTTCGTGTTGTTGTAGGCGAACTCGGCAAGCGGCAGGTAATCCACCCACGTCGCAGGCTGTTGATTTGCATAACATCTCAGGTACTGCTGCATGATGGCATTGACCCGCTCCGCTTGCCCGTTGGTCTGCGGGTGTCTCGCCGACGCCAGGTTGATCTTGACGTTCAGGAAGCCCATCAGCTTCTGCCAGAAATTCGAGATGAACTGCCGCCCCCGGTCGGACAGAATAGACCGTGGCAGACCGTGAACCTTGAACACGTGGTCTATGAACAGTTTGGCGGTTTGCTCCGCCGTGGCCACCTTAGCACACGGAATGAAATGGGCCATCTTGGAAAACAGGTCCACCACCACCAGCACTGCCGTCTTGCCCCTTGAGCTGGGCAGATCCGTGACAAAGTCCAGGGCCACCCTTTCCCAAGGTTCGACCGGAGTTTGCAGCGGTTCCAACAGTCCGGCCGGCGGTTTGTGCACTGGCTTGGCCCTCTGGCAGGTGTCACACCTCGCCACGTAGTCTGCGACCTCCCCTCTCATTCCAGGCCACCAGAAATCCCTGGCTACTAATTCCACCGTCTTCTCCTTGCCAAAGTGTCCGGCCGTGGGCGCGTCGTGCAGCTGCTGCAGCACCTTGGCTCGAAGTTCGTCTCCCGGCACGTAGATGGCCCCTTTACGGATGAGCAATCCATCTCTTAGGTGGAAACCGTCGGCCGCTGCCTTGCCCCTTTGCACCTCTGCCATCTTTGCTTGTGCGAAGGAGTCCCCCTGCAACGCTCGTCGCACCGCCTCTAGGTCCACGGTCGCCGCGGCGCACGCCCACACTGTCGGTGCGAAGATGTGCATGGCGGCCGCTGGTGTTGCGTCCTCCAGATACTGTGGCTTACGGGAGAGAGCGTCTGCCATGATGTTGGTGTCCCCCGGGACATACTCTATTCGGAAGTCGAAGTTCGCAAAGAACTCAGCCCAACGTATCTGCCTCTGGTTCAGGAACTGTGCCGTGCGCCAGTGCTCTAGATTCTTGTGGTCCGTGCAAACCTGCACCGTGTGCTTGGCGCCGATCAGAAAGTGCCTCCACGCCTTGAACGCTGCGTGAATGGCCAGCAACTCCCTGTCCCATATGGTGTAGTTCTGCTCGGACTTGCTGAGCTTCCTGGAGTAAAACGCTCCCGGTCGCCACACCCCCTGCGGGTCTTTCTGCAGCAGGACCGCCCCCACGGCTCTGTCCGAAGCGTCTGTCTCCACCCTCATCGGCTTGCTGGGGTTGACATGAAGCAGCTGCTCTTCCGACGCGAAGAGACGCTTGAGTGCCTGGAAGGACTGCTCCGCCTGCTCTGTCCAAATGAACTTCTTTTTCTTGGAGCTAAGCGTGTCAGTGATGGCCGCCGTCTGCATCGCGAAGCCCTTGATAAACTTGCGATAGAAGTTCGCAAAGCCGACAAACCGTTGGACCTCCTTCCGGTTGCGCGGGCTCTTCCAATCCAACACCGCTCGAACCTTGGCGCTGTCCATGGCGAGCCCCTTGTCAGACAGCTTGTAGCCCAGAAAATCCACCTCCGTCACGTCGAATTGGCACTTCTCCAGCTTGGCGTAGAGCCTATGTTGCTTTAGCCTGCTCAGCACTTCCTTGACGTGTTTGTCATGCTCCTGCTGCGACTCCGAAAAGATCAGGATGTCATCTAAGAAACAGACGCACGTCTTGTAGAGAAGTTCCGCCAACACGTGATGCATAAATGCTTGAAAAACGTGGGAGCCATTTTGCAATCCAAAAGGCATAACTCTATATTCGTAGGTCCCCAGTGGCGTGAACATGGCTGTCTTCCACTCATCACCCTCCCGCATGCGAATGAGGTTGTACGCCCCCCGCAGGTCCAACTTGGTGAACACTCTGCCCTTCCGTACCTTTGCGAGGAGGTCGTCAATTCGGGGCATGGGGAAGTCCGATGGCCTAGTCACACTGTTCAAAATCCTGTAATCCACTACGAGTCTCTTTTGGGGCGTGTCCCGCTTCTTAACAAAGAATACGGGACTGCCCCCCACTGCCTTGGACTCCCGGATGAAGCCGCGCTGCAAATTATGATCAATGAACTCCTTGAGTTCTTGCAGTTCGTCCTCTGACATGGAATACAGTCTCCCTTTAGGCAGCGCCGCCCCCGGCAGCAGGTCAATTTTGCAGTCATATGGTCTGTGAGGGGGTAGCCTGTCTGCCTCCTTCTCGCAGAAAACTTCCAAAAATTCAGCGTACTTGTGGGGAATCGCTTGCAGCGTGCCTAGCAGCAGCTGTGACTCCTCTTCCTCTCCTTCCTGCCTGGGCACGATGCAGTGTTCAGCACAAAAGGAAGAGCCGAAGGTCAGCTGCCTCTGGTACCAAGCCATCGTTGGGCTGTGCTTGTCCAGCCAACTCATGCCCAATACAACGGGCGTGTCAGATAGTTGAGTGACGTTGAAGCTGATGATTTCTCTGTGATTCCCAAGTCGCATCACCATTGGTGGCGTCTGCTTCACCACTTGCCCCCCGAGCAGCTCCCTGCCATCCACCGTGACAACCTGCAGGGGCAGTGTGGCCGGCAGCAACTGCACCGCGTGCCTGTCGACAAAGTCCTGCCCTATAAAGTCCGCATTGCTGCCTGAGTCAATGGTGATTGGCACGTCTATGGTGATTCCATTGGGCAGCTGGAGAGATGCTGTGAGCCTCACTACTGGTTTGGGCGGGAGGGGGTTCACGGGCTGTAAAATCTCTGGGGACTGCGTCACTAACACGTCTGGCTGGGCCCCAGTGCCTCTTCCTCCAGCCAGACTGCGTCGTTTCCCTGCTGTGGTCCTCCTTGCTGCGTTGCTGCAGTCACCATTGCTGAGGCTGCAGTGAGCTTGTGGGGCCTCTGGGGACACTCTTTTGCCATATGCCCTGGTTCCTCACAGACGTAACACTTCCTGTTCCCTCTAGGAGGCTTCGCTTTCACTGCTGCCGGTGCTAGGGCTCTGGTTGCTGACTGAGCCCTTGCACCTCCAACCTCCATAGGTTCGGCTCCTCCTCCTGGCGGAGGCGTGGATTGCGCCCGCGCTGCTTCTCTGGGAAGGAAGGAGGGGCCCCCGGCTGGTTCGCGCCCTCCACGCCCTTCGTCCTTGCTCCACGGACGTCCTTCCAGCCTCACCCCCACTGCCAGTGCCCTCTGAACGACCTCTTGGGTGGTTCGGGGTCTCTCCCCCCTCGCGATCTCATCTTTAATCGAGTTGTGCAGCCCCTCCCAAAAGAGGTCTCTTACAGGAGCCGAATCTCTGTCCCATTCCAGGGCACTGACCAAGGCGAAAAAGCGGGCATGATACTGCCTGACGCTGGCCCCCCCTTGTCTCAGCCCATGCACCTCCTTCCGTGCAAGATCCACGTCAATACTTGATAAAAAGCACCCATCCATCGCTTTCATAAAGGCATCCGCATTCTGGAGCGCCGGATCCTTATCTCTCCATAAATTATGTAGCCATGCTTTCGCATCCCCATGCAGATGGGACATGATGAACCCCACTCTCTCTTGTTCATCTCTAAAGTCTTTATGCAGCAGTTGCAGTGCGCACAGTACGTCGGCTCTAAAGTTGGGATACTGTTGCAGGTTCCCATCGAAGTGAGAGACCAGCCCGCCTGTCCGTCTCGCCAACCCAATTCCCTCCTGCCGGGGTGTCTGCTTTGTCAGCACGTCTAACCTGACCTGGAGATCCCTGCAGGCGGCAGCTGCCTCCTCCTCTCTCTTCCTGGATGCGAGAACCTCGGCGTTCAGTTGTGCCACTGCTTTTCTGAGGTCCTCTATCTGCTGCTCAGCCGTCATGTCGTCTGCCGTTCGTGAGCTCGCTAGTAGGCACCTGTTTCTCTCCCCTCCTCGAGGCTGTAGATGCCCACAATGGAGAGACGGAGCTTACTGTCAGAGCTGCTTGAAGATCCTAGCTCACAGAGGATCACGCTAGCCAGCGATCATTAAGTAAAAGTCTTTATTGAATTACAGTTTCCATTCTCACGCTGCTGCGCGCAAACTCTACGTCTAGTAGCTAGATCGGCGAAGCTCCGTCTGAATCTCCGCCCCTTGTGCACCAACTTAATATCCTAGCCTTGCTCCACCTTTTCCGCCTGACTGTCCTCCTCTGGGTCCCTCTACCCCCCGGGGCTTCTTCCTTCCGGGATTCTTCTGACGCTGACCCGGACCCTCCTGCCTCCTTGCGCCGGGCTTTAGGACCTGGTTCCCTTTCGGGGCTGCTTACTGCGCCGCCTTCCTCTGCATTTGAACTTGGCGCGCGCGCCCAACCTTCCACCTTCCTCTTAACCGTTTCTTCGCTCCCCGATGGAGGTGTGGCCACTCCTGACTCATGCCCTCCCTCCTGTGGCGAGCTGCCAGCGCTTCCCCCCTGGCTCCCTTCCTCTTCCCTGCTTCCTGGCGGTGACGCTGGTCCCGATTTCCAGCTGCTCCCCCCTGAGTCCCTTCTGGCTCTATCTTCCTGGGGTGCCCCCCTTGACTCCCCCCTTGCCCTGGCCACTGGTGCTCCTTTCTGTGAATCCTCTGATTCACTGGAAAGACTAGGAGATCTCGGGTCGTCGTCATCACTCATCTTTTCTTCTGCCTCCTCCCCTTCGCTCTCTGTTTCCTCCCTTGCCCGTGCCTCTGCTCCTAAACCCCTGACAGCGTGTGTTTGTTCACTTACTTACATTTAATCAATTCATCAAGTTACGGCACCTGTTATTCAATGTTGGTGTCTACATTGGCTCCCAGTACATTTCCGAGCATAATTCAAAGTGTTGGTGCTGACCTTTAAAGCCCCAAATGGCGTCAGCCCAGTATACATGAAGGAGCGTCTCCACCCCCATTGTTCAGCCCGGACACTGAGGTCCAGCTCCGAGGGCTTCTGGCAGTTCCCTCACTGCGAGAAGTGAGATTACAGGGAACCAGGCAGAGGGCCTTCTAGGTAGTGGCGCCCACCCTATGGAACACCCTCCCATCAGATGTCAAGGAAATAAACAACTATCTGACTTTTAGAAGACATCTGAAGGCAGCCCTGTTTATGGGGGTTTTTAATGTTTGATGTTTGATTGTGTTTTTAATATTCTGTTGGGAGCCTCCCAGAGTGGCTGGGGAAACCCAGGCAGATGGGCGGGGTATAAATAATTATTATTATTATTATCATTATCATTACTATTAACTTTGGCCATAGCAAACCACATTGGGGAAGGGCTGTGCAGGAGTTTGCACCAGAGGGAAGGAGGATTGGAGAGAGGGAACATGTGATTATGCCACCTTTTCTTGATCTCTTAAGACGGGCAACCAACATGGTGCTCCCCAGATGTTGCTGGACTACAATTCCCATTAGTCTTAGCCAGAATTTCCAATGGTTGGGGCGCTGGAAGTTGTAGTTCAACACCTGGAGTGCAGGCACCATGTTGGGTTATCCCCATCTTAAAGAGACCATGAGCATTACATAGCATGCGGCAGAACAGCAAACATTCAGTAACACCTGCTTTTAGGTGCCCCTTTGCAAGTACAGAAATAAAGGGGAAATAGTTCTGTATTATTTTATTTTAAATACAGTCAATTTGCAGTTTCATAAATGGCATTGCTTCTGAAGATACGGTAACGTAAACCCCCATAGTGAAGTTTAAATCCCCTTTCAGCTAATTTTTTTGAAAAGTTTATTTGTTTTTTTAAGGTTCTGCTTCCAGTGCAAGTGAAGTGGCAATAAATAACGGGCCAAGGAAGTTAATCTCTATCCAGAGCATTTTAATACATTTTGTGAGTTGAGCAGGTCCCGTGTCTCTTGCCAAATCCTTTTAGTAAATGGAAGTTGTTCACAAACAATCGTGATTGATATCCGAAGCACTGGGAGTGTATACTTTGCAGAGATTTATTTCTTAGAAGTTATAGTCTGCTGGCTAAACCACAGGATTTAGAAGTCCAGACTCTGTCCCCAGCTCTTCGGAATGCTTCATTAATTTGTCCAGATTTTGACAATTCAGTGACTCAGTTTTCAGCCCTTGTCAAGGAGAGGTTACAGGCAGAGCCCAGGATTTGCTCTTCAGTGACCTTGTACTAGAGAAGGGATAGGCAACCTGGTGTCCTCCACATTTTCTAGAATACAACACCAATCAGCTTCTGCCAGGATTAGCAATGGCCGTGGATGATAGGTTTTGTAGTCCAGCAACATCTGGGGGGGGCGACCAGATTGTCTATTATTATTATTATTATTATTATTATTATTATTATTATTATTATTATTATTATTATTATTAGACCAACTGTGGTGAACTGCATGAGGAAAGGAAGGAATTCTTAGAGGAGCAATTGCTTTTAAGGAGCAATTGGGATCTGTCCAGTTAAAGCATTTAGTGGGTCTGGGGTTGGGGAAGAGAGTGAATGGGATTCTTAGGAGTAAGTCGAGGAGATGAGGTCTCCTGTTTCATAAAAAGGAGAGCATTGTTGTTCTTATTATTTCTTTCTATTGATTTATTGGTTGGTTGGTTGGTTGGTTGGTTGATTGGTTGGTTTCCTGAGTAGGATATTCTGTTTTTTAGTGTTCTATTTTTATATATCCTGTAAGCGGTCCAGAGTGCCTGGGGAAACCCAGCCAGATGGGTGGGAAATAAATAAATAAACAACAGAAACAAGGAACAAAAAGGGGTTCATACCATAATTCTGCATTAACCAAGAAACATAGCTTAATATTTATTTGCGTTCCATTTTTCATGAACAAAACTCACGACATTGTTAATTCTAGTCTGGTCTCCCAAGGGATTTATGTTTTGAGAGTTTGAACACCGACCCAGAAGCAAGGGGGGGGGGCAGAGTGGACACATGTAAATCGATGGACAACCTTGTTCTTGGTGAGACCCTGCGACGACCATCTGCTCAACTGTACGAAGGACGCCCATAGCGTAATGCAACTTTAAAGGGTCTTAAGGAGGGAGAGGACGCGGGTGGCGCTGTGGGTTAAACCACTGAGCCTAGGACTTGCCGATCAGAAGCTCGGCGGTTCGAATCCCCGCAACGGGGTGAGCTCCCTTTGCTGGGTCCCTGCTCCTGCCAACCTAGCAGTTTGAAAGCACGTCAAAGTGCAAGTAGATAAATAGGTACCACTCCAGTGGGAAGGTAAACAGCGTTTCCATGCGCTGCTCTGGTTCGCCAGAAGCGGCTTAGTCATGCTGGCCACATGTACGCCAGAAGCTGTACGCCGGCTCCCTTGGCTAATAAAGCGAGATGAGCGCTGCAACCCCAGAGTCAGTCACGACGGGACCTAATGGTCAGGGGTCCCTTTACCTTTTTTAGGAGGGAGAGGCTGTTGGGAATGTGACCTACTTCACATAACCAATTCCCGACTTAACAAGCCAGCATGTGGAGGGGGGTGCGTGCCGCTCTGAGCATCAGATGTGCTTATTTGTCGACCGCAGACTTGTTGATGTGGCCTCGTGCCTTCATCATTAGATGGAAGCTGTAAGTTGGCAGATTAGACATGCGGCAGTGCAACACTGCTATGAGATTGCTCCACGGTGGCCAGCCCACACCTCCCACTTTGGAATTAAAAGCAAGAGACACTTTCGTGGAACTATAACCCTTAGGAACCTTTTCCCCAAAAGAGGTCAGTTGACCCTCGCAGCTGTTGAAGTGGCTAGAAGAATCACACCCTCTACAACATGACCTCCCTAAGCCTTTTATGTGCTTCTGGACTGGGCTGAGTTCCTTCCGCTCACCCCAAAACATGCAATTTCACAGACTGAATCCCATTCCACCCGTGATATTTGATGATACAGACAATCGGTGGTCCAGCCCTCTGTTATTTCATTTTCTTTTCCCTTTTGGAGACTCTCACCTTTTGGGTGCCCTCTCTGCTTGGGGCCTTAACAGACCTCCTAACTCTTCGTTATGTTTTTCACCTTGTTCCCAAGGTGGTCAAAAACTGTGTTTGCCAAGTCACCTTTCCCCCCTTAAGACGCACTCAAGCAGCTGAGCAGCCCGGGTTCTTAGCTCAGAAATATTTGCCGTGAGAGACCTTGAGAACACCAGAGATTCTCTGCAAGTGTAAACTCCTTTTACCCAGCGAATAACATTACTCACATATTTGGTTTTTCTCCCTTCCAGCCTTTATCGCTGCTCTGTACATAGACAAGGACTTGGAATATGTCCACACCTTCATGAATGTCTGCTTTTTCCCACGACTAAAGGTAGGACAGCTTGGAGTTTTGTACGTAACGCAGCAACAAATCTGGGTTTGCCACAGAGTTCCATCTTTGTTCTGTTGCATGCTCCTGCCAACCTAGCAGTTCGAAAGCACGTCAAAGTGCAAGTAGATAAATAGGTACCACTCCGGCGGGAAGGTAAACGGCGTTTCCGTGCACTGCTCTGGTTCGCCAGAAGTGGCTTAGTCATGCTGGCCACATGACCCGGAAGCTGTACACCGGCTCCCTCGGCCAAGAAAGCGAGATGAACGCCACAACCCCAGAGTCAGCCACGACTGGACCTCATGGTCAGGGGTCCCTTTACCTTTACCTTCTGTTGCATGCATGTACTTTGGTATAAACTTCAAAAAACAACAACATTAACTTGGGGCAAAACTCCTGTTTTTAACTCTGTTTCCAGCCTCTTCCTGCTCCTCTAATTGGAGCCTGCTGTTATTTCTCTGCATTATAGGAATTCATTTTAAACCAGGACTGGAACGATCCAAAATCCCAGCTCCAGCAATGCTGCTTAACTCTCCGAACAGAAGGGAAGGAGCCAGACATCCCTCTCTATAAGTAAGAAGCCTTTCTCCTTATAACTTTGTGAGCCGATCTCTCATTTTCAGCTCCACACTTGGCGTTTATTTTTGTCTCCATATCCGTATGACTCGGATTAAGCACCCTCTGCCTTTTGTTTAAAGAAGGGATTAGTTTGCCGTTTCCCCTTTTCGATCTCGAACTCAGCTTCAAGCGCCACAAATGTAGTCACGAGAGCCGCTGTGTGTGGAAGATGGGATGGCTCTAAATTCAGTGGATGAGTGATCATTTGATCCTCGCCGATAAGTTCGCATTCGCCCACCCACAAAATAGTTTCAGTGCCTCCCTTTGCACGTCAGGGAGTGGGAACTGCTGCTTTAAGCAGACTCTGTAACTCCTGCAAGTGTAACTCTCCGGAGTCATTTGGGATTGGTAGCAGAGTTACTGCTTGTCTTCAAAAAGCATGATGTTTGATGGAGTGGGCAGACTTCAGGCTTGCAAGATCTGCTTTGTTGGGTGTTGTTTTTTTTAACTCAGACCCTGAGATCTGTTGGAATTCTGCTTGGGTCAGAGGAATGTGCCACAGCGTAGGCACCGGCAGATATTCCTGTCGACCTCCCCGCGTCTCCACTCTGCTGATAAGCAGGCGAGGTCCCGGCGATTCATCTCAGATGTGTGAGAGGAACACACTGTTCACCCTCTCTCCCCTTTGGTGTCCCCCAGGAGGGGAAAGAAGCAGACAGAAAACTATTTACATCTTTTATTTCTGTCTCTCATATCAGTACAGAGAAACACGTCTGCACTCAACAACAGCAAGAAGAAACTCCACCCATGTACTTCCAGTACAGGTCATATGACACACACACTGAGCTAACATCCGGTGCTCAGTACGGATTGGACTGCCCCTTTGTTTCCATGGCAACAGTCACAAACATCCTGTTTGGCTTTCCAGCCACAAGCAGCTGACTGAGCTGCTGGAGCCTTTGCTTGCTGCAGCATTGGTGCTTTATGGTAACATACTCCCCCTAAAGTATCAATGCGTGCTGCGAGCAAAGCGTCGTCCAGAGAAGAAAACAAACAGTTGTTATACTTATAACATTCCCCTGTTGTTTCAGTTCCACCCTTGGAACTACCCGCCACTGGTTTAACCAATGTACCTCTCTGGTTGTGTGACTTCACATTTCCTTGGTTAACAACTCTCTGTTGTGCCTTTGTCTCTGACTCAGACACAGCTTCAATCTGTCCTTGATCGTTTACAACAGCAACATATGCAAGGTTAGCAAACTCTTCTGAATACCTCTTGGGTGGTACACCCTTCGTTGCTCTCTCAGACCTTCGTAAGAGCTGCTGCTCTTCTCTGCTTTCTGGTTCAGCCTCTGAACTCTCTGGAGAACCAGTACTAAGCTTAATCAGTGGTTTATCCTCCTCTTCTGAGGGTCTAGTCATTATTTGAGATTTCCTCTCAATGACTGTGACAACTGAGCTGTCTGAGCTATCAGTGTCATCATCATCAGTACCACTGAACTCAATAAGATCAAACTCATCATCATCATCATCATTATCATCTGTGGAAAAAGTGTGAACAATCACTCTCTCCCGTTCAGGAGCACTCTCTAGAAACTTTGTGAGAATCACCTGACCAGATTCAGACAAAATTACTCTGTAGAGACCTTTTTCATAACCCACAAAGATGCCTCTGGCATTCTTTACCCCACTTGGAGCTTCTGTTCTCACGTGAGACCCGAAAACCTTAAAATAGGCAACAGAAGGTTTTCTATTAAACAGCTTCTCAAAAGGAGAACATCCCAACTCTGTTGAGACTTTTCTCAACCACACATGAAGATAGGACGCTAGAGATTCGGCCCGATAATCATGTGGCAAATGTGAACTCAGCAATTGCGCATGCATTCCTTTTTGCAATTCTTTGTTCACCCTAACACAGACACATTTCTTCCATGCTTCTTCGGAAGTAGCAAGTTTGTGTCTTATCCCTTTCTCATCCAGGAATCTCTGGAAATCCTGTAAAAGAAAAACTGGCTTGTCATCTGTGAAAAGACAATCAATGTTAGCATCATGCATACTTTTAACCTTGTCACAAAACTCCTGAAACTTTTCTAAAGTTTCCTGCGGTTTCTTCATCAAGTAAACCCAAGAATAATTAGTGTAACAATCAACACACACAAGGTAATATTTTGCACCGCCCCTAGATGGTTCTAGAGGACCAATCACATCAGCATACACCCGCTGAAAAGCTCTGTCGACCTTCTTGGCCACCTTCTTGGTGCTCACACTGGTCACACCTGCAAGAGAAATTTCGTTAGAATCAGAAGTATTACATTTCATGTAATCACTTTGATCAAAAGTCAACAAATACAGTCCATCTTTCTCTTTGGCAGTAAGAAACAGTTCTCCATCTTTGTAGATCTTGCATCTTTTAGCATCATAGTACAGTTTTAGTCCCTTCTTTGCAATCTGCGAAGCACTCAGCAGACTAAATTTCAGTTCTGGAACCAGGTAAACATCGCTTATAGTCAAGTTCAGACTCTCAAGATACACAGTTCCAATTCCGGTCGCTTCCAGTTCTTGACCGTTGGCTTGTTTCACAGTGAAGCTTTGCTTCTTCAACGTCGAAAACAGTCCTCTGTGTGGGCAGAGATGCTTCGTGGCGCCGGTATCGATTATGAATGCGTTCCCAACATCTGGCGTGGTTCCTTTCGCCATCATCGCCTTTGCAGGTTTCACCTGGCACTTGGTACGGCTTTTACTTGACGCCTCAGGCTTCGTAGAGCTGTTCTTGGCTCCTTTTGACTGTCGCGGCTTCCTACAATTTCGCTGTAGATGCCCAGTCTGTCCACAATTATGGCATCGGACGGCACTCAATGCTACGGCATCACCAGCAGTGGGAAGATTTGAACTCTGTTCTTGCCTCCCTCTGTCTTTCACTTCCAGTGCAGCAAGTCTGTCGTGTTCGTTCAGGACCACAGCACACACTCTTTCCGCGGTTAGCTGAGCCGCAGGTAGCGAACCAAGCTGACTGGCAACAACCTTATAGGTGCGACTAAGGCTGTTTATCATCATGAAGCAAAACACTTCCTCCTGTAGACGGAAATTGCGTTCCACCATCTGTTGACGCAGATACTTCATCTCTGTCAGGTGCGCTTGAACATCTCCATCAGGCGCTAATCTCAGATTGGTCAACTTCTCAAAATACAGCAACGCTGAAGAACCAGCATCTCTCTGATGCGTTGTACGCAGCGCGTTCCAAACCTCTTGCGCAAATTCCAAATGCTGTATATGCACAAGCTGCGAGTCTGACACACACAGAATTATAGCAGTCCTAGCCTTCACATTCTGTGACTCCCAAGCACGCGTTGGTGCTGCTAGGATGGGATTCTCAATCACCCCAAACAGTCTCTGATTCTGCAGAAGGGCCTTCATCTTTACAGACCAAGATGAATAATTGTCGTTGGTCAGGAGGGGTGGAGAAGGCAAGCCTCCCCCCTTCTTGGCATCCATTTTGAGTCCTTGCATTGACTCTAAAAGACAAGCCTCTAAAATCCAATAGCTGGCTTGTTTACACTCTTGACACCTGGCAACTCTGACACTGGCTGCGTTGGAAAGTCCCTTTCAGCAGTTCGTGAGGACCTAGTCATAACAAAACTTTGTTTATGCCTCTCTGAGGCATAGTCTGACTGTCCAGCCCTCTCGAGTAGCTTTCCATTTCTCCTCTCTGAGGCACAGCCTTCTGAAGGACGTTGCCTAGCAACAGCGCATTCCTTTCCTCGGACAGGAAACCACAAAAATGCCTGGTATGCAGGCCTCTTCTAAGTTGGAGCTGCTTTCCCACACTCGCTCTCCGTGAAGCAGTGAATGAATCAATCTGCATTCACACTTCTAAGCCCTTAAAGTCTCATACCTTGAGCATCGGCTTGGCTGTCAGCCTTCTTCTTGTCAGCTTCTGGCTGCAGAGAATCAGCCTCTCCAATCAGGCTTCCATGGAGCAGAGGAGGACAATTCACCAGCCTCTCATGCAGAGGTCCGATGGATCGAAGAAAACAGCAACCATCCGAAGGCTGCCACTGTTGGAATTCTGCTTGGGTCAGAGGAATGTGCCACAGCGTAGGCACCGGCAGATATTCCTGTCGACCTCCCCGCGTCTCCACTCTGCTGATAAGCAGGCGAGGTCCCGGCGATTCATCTCAGATGTGTGAGAGGAACACACCGTTCACCCTCTCTCCCCTTTGGTGTCCCCCAGGAGGGGAAAGAAGCAGACAGAAAACTATTTACATCTTTTATTTCTGTCTCTCATATCAGTACAGAGAAACACGTCTGCACTCAACAACAGCAAGAAGAAACTCCACCCATGTACTTCCAGTACAGGTCATATGACACACACACTGAGCTAACATCCGGTGCTCAGTACGGATTGGACTGCCCCTTTGTTTCCATGGCAACAGTCACAAACATCCTGTTTGGCTTTCCAGCCACAAGCAGCTGACTGAGCTGCTGGAGCCTTTGCTTGCTGCAGCATTGGTGCTTTATGGTAACAAGATCCTCCAACTAGAAATTGTGCAAAAGACATAGACTTCATATTAAAGAATTCGGAGCCCAGGAATATAGAGATAGAGATGTGTGGGTGTGGGTGTGTGTGTGTGTGAGAGAGAGAGAGAGAGAGAATTATCATAGAATTGTAGAGTTGGAAGGGACACTGCGAATCATCTAGTCCAGTGTTGGCCAAACTTGGCCCTCCAGCTGTTTTTGGACTACAACTCCCATCATCCCTAGCTAACAGGACCAGCGGTCAGGGATGATGGGAATTGTAGTCCTAAAACAGCTTGGCCAACACTGATCTAGTTCAATCCCCTGGAATGCAGGAATGTGCAGGGATCGAACCTGCAACCTTGGCATTATCAGTGCCACACTCTAACCAATGGAGCTATCCAGCCCAATGGAAGAAAGCACACAGGCCTTTCCGAAGATCCACTCACGGCCACCTCAATCTTTCTTCATTTTGGCAGCTTAATTTTGTGGGGTGCAATGAGCTATTTTGTTGCTGTTTGGCCGTTGGAAACGGCAGGGATCTCCAGATCTACCTTCTGCCTGCTCCTGGGGCAGAGCGCCCATTGCAGCGGGCAAGAGGAATATTCTGATGCAGGGCAAAGAGAGCCAGAGTGCAGCAGGTGTTCATCTCTCGATGGACTCAGGGAACAGCGAAGAGGCAGTGCGAACCCTCCCCTTTTCCTTCTCGTTCTCTGTTTCTGCCGTTCTTAAGCTGAAGCAGGATGAGAATGGAGACGCTCCTGTTTGGCCGGCGTGTGATGCCAGAGTGTTTGCACAGAGGCAGGGAGGACGTGCTTGCCAGGGTGGGCCACTCAGTGACGCATTGCAACGTGCATATCCCTCACAGAAGGATCCCCACCAGAGAGGACCCGGGACTCCAGGGCCGGTGAGCTTTAGCCTTCACGGGCTTTAGCCTTGACTTCTTCCCACAGATGTGAATGATCTACAGTCCTTCACCGGGGGCCCAAAGCAGCCTTCCCAAAATCTGGTGTCCTCCAGATATTTTGGACCACAACCTCCATTAGCTCCAGGCAGCATGGACTGTAGTCAGAGTTGTAATCATATACAGTGGTACCTCAGGTTACAGACGCTTCAGGTTACAGACGCTTCAGGTTACGGACTCTGCTAACCCAGAAATAGTACCTCAGGTTAAGAACTTTGCTTCAGGATGAGAACAGAAATTGTGCGGTTGCGGCGTGGCAGCAGTGGGAGGCCCCATTAGCTAAAGTGGTGCTTCAGGTTAAGAGCAGTTTCAGGTTAAGAACAGACCTCCGAAACGAATGAAGTTCTTAACCCGAGTTACCACTGTATAGCTGGGGAGCCCCATCTTGGAGAAGGCTGGGGGGGCGGAAGGAAGGGAGACTTTAAGGACAGCACTAGAGTTTGCCCTAAGCTGCTCTGAGCCCCTGGTGACTCCTGCCTGTGTTGGTTAAAAGAATGGATTACATTGGATAATGCAGACATCCTGGACCTAGAAGGCCACGATTTAAAATTCGGCTGGCATGTATGTCTACGGTATGGGAAGGCGACAATTTACAAAAGTTTTACAAACCATATTCTAAGGAAGAATTTGCATGGAGTTTGGGAGAAATGTACAAATCTGTTGGAAAGTATGACACCTTTGTGGCTATCTCCTATTGAGGCTATTACAATAAAGGGAATTAATAAGGACAACTTACAGGGAATTGCTATGCTATGCTTTACAGAGGAATTAATGGAAAGTAAGGAGCCATGTTACAGACTGGCTAAAATATCATCAGTTACATGAAATGTTTAAAATAAACAGGGAAACTGGGTTTTTTTTGGACCAAACTCACAATTTGAAAAAGAACTCTTAGAAAATAAAGAAAAACTTTTATCTAAAATGTTATTAGAATGGGAAACAAAAGACGAGCTTGTCAAAGTCTCCATGACACGCTGGGCAATAGATATAGGACACAATATAGATTTTAATCTCTGGGGGGGAAACGATCTGAAATTTTTACATCATGTTATTCCTTGAAGGAGAACTACCTGAAAATGATTTACAGATGGTCTCTAACTTCGAGTAGACTTGCTAAGATGTATAAGACTGAATCAGATATGTGTTGGAGATGCAATGAGACTGGTGACTCCATCTTTTGACGATCCATCCATCCCGCCCTTTAAGTTGTACCATTTTTTCCTGGACTCTGTTTTGTGGCCACAGGAAAGGGACAGAAAATTGGGATCTGGCATGGATGGAAGGATTATTGTAAACTGTTTTAAAGTGTAGCTCAGTAATGAAACTTTGACATTTGAATGGTCTAGCGCCTCTCTTGCAACAGATCGTCTTGTTTCATGGCGGGCGGAAAGAATGTATAGATCCATAGGCAATTTGGGATGAGCTGTTTGGTTGACTTGAAGCCACCATTGTTTATTTCCACTGTAAAGCGTTTCCTAAATGTACCTTAACCGCTGATACTGTGTAGAACCAATACTCAGCGTGACATTGGAGATGGATCGGAGGGGGAAACGGGAAAGAGAAGCAAATTTATTGTTTGTCTGAGAACTCGTGTCTCATCTTAAAATGGCTGCAGATTTATATCAAACTCTTCGTCCAAAGGGAAAGCTGTCTGGTTAGTAGTGACATATCCTGCAACTTTCCGTTACTGATGGGGCAATTTGCAGTAGTTGCCATTTAGAGCGACAGCATTTGTCACCATACCTTATATTTCTATCCCGAAGATCTGAATTTGCCAAAAAGTGTAAATGCCTATAATTCTACACCAAGCGTACATAAATACTTCACTTTTAAAGCAATGACGTGTTTGCAGTGCCTTGTAAAATTATCCATAAAGTGCTGTTTGTCTGCAATCCCGTGATTAATCTTTGCAGACAGGGGGGCATTTCTGTTAAGAGGCCTTAGTAAGTCCTGCTTTCAAAAGTGTGACTTTTTTTGTGTGTTACTGTCTTTCCTGGGACTTAGGACTCTGCAAACAGTCGGACCCTCTCATGCCAGGACATACACCGTAGCTGTTTATTTTAAAGGCGAAAGAATAGGATGCGGTAAAGGACCAAGGTATGGTAAATTTTTGAATACACGTTTAATTAAACAGGTGTTTTGAGAGCTACAGGGAATCCCTTGGCGATTTAGATGGTGCTCCTTAAGAAAGCGAATGCTAGAATTCCCACTACTCCCATTTAAGTCTGTATCTGGCCAAAATAAGATGTTGCATAGAGCCTCTATAGCTCCATGGCTAGAGTGCCAGGGACAGAAGGCCTGCGTTCGAATTCTAGTTCAGCCATGGCCTTTCTGAGCAGCCTTCAGACAGATTAGTCTCTCCCGGTTTTCATTTCCATTAATGGAAGAACAGCAACACACTTTGTAGGTTTGTATTGAAGATGAATGAGAAAAGCATCTTAGGGACTGCACAGTGAGGGTGCCAGTTGCATGATAAATAATATTTAAAGGGTTTCTCCTTCTCCATTGATCACCTCCTTGTCCGGACTGCACTGATTCTAAGAATAAGATAAAAATAATTCCTAATAAAATATTAGCGGGAAAGTGTTCTATTTGCTGTAATATCGCCATCCATTTTTCTAGAGCTGTAGAGTTTGCCTGTTGGTTGGTCGGTCGGTTTTAAATTTAATATTTTCATTAAAACAATTCGCCGAAGAATTATGAAAGGGGAAGATCTTAGTAGTATTGATCTGAAGTTTTAAAAACAACTCGCTGGAACGGGTTTGTGTGTGTGCCTGTGCATGAAGGGTTTTTATGGGAACAAGTGCCCAATAATTATTTGAAGAATTAGTCTCAGCAGAGCCATCAGAGTGGTTGCTTCTCGGAAGCTGTAGTTTACCCCATAAATACATTTGCCATGATTTCTCCCCCTTTCCTTTCTTTTCTTTTCTTTTCTTTTTTTAAAACAGCATTCAGCAAGCAGAGATGTGCGCAGCAATGGATGCCTTGGAAAAATGTAAGAGGCTTTCTTGGGTTATTTTGTTCTGGGGGTTGGGACAGGGGATGTGCAAGCATTACCTATGGGAGAGAGAGAGAGAGAGAGAGAGAGAGAGAGAGAGAACACACATAAAACAAGCAAATGGCAGTCAACACCAGCATCCCCATCCACCTTCCCCCTCCATTTCTTTTAGACGATTTTGAATTGAAAATTTGCTTACATAACACACACATTTGTATTAAATCAAAAATGTTCCCCTCCCCAGTGAGGCAGAGCCATTACACAAGCTTCCTGGCAAGTGGGTCTCAACAAGCCAGCCGTGGAATTTTTTTTTTTATTATTATTCTTTTAATGGCCGGGGCTTTTAAATCGCTCTATCATTAGACCACAGTGACAAGATTTTCTGGGCTAGAAGCAGATACGGCTATGTGGCGCCGTGTGAAATGAGAGATCGCAGTTCCAGGTAGAGAATAAACCAGACTCTGTTATGACCCAACTCGGATAGCCAAGAAAGCATTGCAATCCCAAGTCCTTTCTGTTGGGAATAATTCAGGCTGAAATTCCCAGGTGTCAAAAAAAAGGTTATGGATGCCACTACTGCGGCCCGTTTTTTGTTAGCACAAAAATGGAAAACGAGCAAGGTCCCAACTAAAGGAAGAATGGCAACTTAAGTTGACAGAATACGCGCAGCTTGCAGACTTAACATATAGAATGAAAGAACAAGAAGAGCATACGTTTAGAGAAGATTGGAAAACGTTTATTGGACATATGGGAAATAACTGTGTACAGCTGAAAACGCTGGCAGCATTAGGATAAATTCAACAGTGTAAGTAAACCTTGATGGATGTAATAATGGAATATAGTTTTGGTAAAATATGCAGGGATTTATGATATGCAAAATGAACCATGCAAAGAGAAGAAGGAAAGTCATTGATATTGTAAGGATGTAAACATGAGTACTTTAAATTATAAAACAGAAAATTTAATAAGATAGATAGATAGATAGATAGATAGATGATATATAGCATTGCAATCCGTAAATCAGTTCTGCTTTTTTAATATGCACCCCAGAGAGTTCCTTTACCTGGTCAATTGGACAAGAATAAATGATAGGACATAACAAGAGCCTTCTGGATCAGGCCAGTGGTCCCTCCATCTAGTCCAGCATCTTGTTCTCACAGTGGCCAACCAGATATGTCTAGATGTGTCCAAATGCAGGACCCAAGTACAAAAGCAATCTGACCACTTGTGATTACCAGCAGCTGATATGCAGAGGCAGACTGCCTTGAACAGTAAGGTAGAAGGTAAAGGACCCCTGGGCAGTTAAGTCCAGTCAAAGGCAACTATGGGGTTGCAACACCCATCTCGCTTTCAGGCCGAGGGAGCCAGCGTTTGTCCACAGACAGCTTTCCGGCTCATGCGGCCAGCATGACTAAACTTCAGGCGCAACAGAACACCATGACGGAAACCAGAGCGCATGGAAACGCCATTTACCTTCCCGCCGCAGCGGTACCTATTTATCTACTTGCACTGGTGTGCTTTTGAACTGCTAGGTTGGCAGGAGCTGGGACAGAGCAATGGGAGCTCACCCCATCGTGCGGATTCGAAACGCCAGCCTTCTGATCGGCAAGCCCAAGAGGCTCAGTGGTTTAGACCATAGCACCACCCTTGGACATTAGAGACGTATCACAGCTACCGGAGCGAGTATTTTCACCCTCCATTAATTTGTCTAGTCCTCTTTTAAGGCTACCACAAGTTTGCAGCCGTCGCTTCTTGAGGGAGCAAAATCCATTGTTTCACTATGCACTTTGCGAAGATGGTGACAGCAGCCACGAAATTAAAAGGCGCCTGCTTCTTGGGAGAAAAGCAATGACAAACCTAGACAGCATCTTAAAAAGCAGAGACATCACCTTGCCAACAAAGGTCTGTATAGTTAAAGCTATGGTTTTCCCAGTAGTGATGTATGGAAGTGAGAGCTGGACCATAAAGAAGGCTGATCGCCGAAGAATTGATGCTTTTGAATTATGGTGGTGGAGGAGACTCTTGAGAGTCCCATGGACTGCAAGAAGATCAAACCTATCCATTCTGAAGGAAATCAGCCCTGAGTGCTCACTGGAAGGACAGATCCTGAAGCTGAGGCTCCAGTACTTTGGCCACCTCATGAGAAGAGAAGACTCCCTGGAAAAGACCCTGATGTTGGGAAAGATGGAGGGCACAAGGAGAAGGGACGACAGAGGATGAGATGGTTGGACAGTGGTCTCGAAGCTACCAGCATGAGTGTGACTAAACTGCGGGAGGCAGTGGAAGACAGGAGTGCCTGGTGTGCTCTGGTCCATGGGGTCACGAAGAGTCGGACACCACTAAACGACTAAACAACAACTTTCTTTTGCTTGTCCTGAATTGTCTAATGTCAAGCTTTACCGGATGATGCCCAAGTTCTAGTGTTAGGAGAGAGAGAAGGAAACACTTCTCCCAAAGTACGCCACGCAAAAATCTGCACTCTGTCTTCCGTGCCTCCTTTTGCCTGCCTTTCCTCTAAACTGAAAAGCCGCAATTGCTGTAACCTTTCATCACGGAGGAGTTGCTCCAGACCCTTGATCATCTTGTTTGCCCTTCCCCAAACCTTTCCCAATATCCTTTTTGAGGTGAGGTGACCAGAACGGTACTCATTATTCCAGATGTGGTCACACCATGGAGTTGTATAATAGTGTTAAGAAACTTGGAGGGAAATGCCTTCTCAGCAATGTAGAACATCCTCCCATCAGATGTCAAAGGGATAAAGAACCATACGTATAAATAAATTATTATTATTATTATTATTATTATTATTATTATTATTATTATTATTATTATTCAACTTTTAGAAGACATCTGAAAGCAGCCCTGTATCGGGATGCTTTTAATGTTTGATGTTTTTATTATGTTTTTATGTGTGTTGGAAGCTGCCCAGTGTGGCTGGGGCAACCCAGTCAGATGGGTGGGATAATCATCATCATCATCATCATCATCATCATCTAGGGTATTCAGAAACCTATAATTAAACATATAGGAAGTCTGTGCGGGTCATTTTTATTTTTCAAAATGCATTGATGGTCCTTCTTTTCCTCTCTGATATGGACATAGGTTGGAAGGTTATTTGTGGTAAGGGGACCTCAGGTCATGTTGTTTCTGAGCGCATTGCGCTTTACACTCTAGGCCTTAAACAAATGTGGTGTCAGTTGCGTAGGCTCAAGGAGAGATGTGGCAGTAAGCAAGTAAGCGCAAAACTGGCCCTCCAGCGTTTGCTTTGAGCATATTTGCTCAAGGTAAAGCGATTTAGCGTGCAGTTTCAGCCTTGAAAATTCAGCAAAGTGATGGCAGGTTTTCCATTCTGCGTTCCTTTATGTGTCTAGCCCTCTCCCCCTTTGTAAGCATAATCCCCCCAAAAAGTCACAATATTTCAGGCCTAGTTGGCGGGGAGTCGGTCAAGTGAAGTGCTGAGCTCTCTGGCCTCGGTCCAGCGAAGCACTTAAGCCCATGCTTAAATTCAGGCACACGAGTCATTCCACTGACATTCATGATCTAGGCATTGTGATTAAAATAAAGTCGGCGCTTTGCTAGATGGGGGCCAGAGCGCTCACCTTGCAGGATTGATTGCAAAACCCGCAAGCTGCTGCCAAACAGGGACTTAAATCTTTGTGCTACAACCCCAGATAACTCTTAATCTCGTTGAAATCTCTGGCAAAAGTCGCCGTACTTTTATCTATCAAGAGTTGAGCTCATCTGCTTACATCAGCCAAACAGTCGGTAGCCTTCAGTCGCTGTCTTGGAAGAATTAATATCATTTTTTTAAACAGGTGCATTTAAAATGTGCGCTTTTGAGAGAGGTCCATTTTTACGGTATGATTTCTTTCCATTATTTCCTTTTGTGTACGAATACGGAGCACCAATGTGGTATGTGAAGTCTCACCTCTCTGCCCCACATGCAAGATTTTCACCTTCTGTACTCCCCTGAGTTAATATGAGAGCCTCCGAAATACGGAAAGGAAAACGACGAAATAGCAGAAGGCGCAGTCTCTCCCCCACAAGAACTTCCGTCTAAAGCCATCAGAGGTTCTTAAACCCGCCGTGTGTGTCAGGGCGACTCAGATCTTACGAGGAGAAGGGCTTTCAAGCAATTCTGGGAAAAACACAAGCGGGAGACTTCACCGAACTTTTGTCGTCCATAAGTGGCACTTCGTTTGGTACATCAGATCTGCAAGAAGAGTACAAAAGGACCACACTTTGCACAGGAGTGCCTTTGCGGTACCAGAGACTTAGCGGCTGGCGGCATCTTCCAAGCTTTTGAGGAGAGAGACCCGGAGAAGGGGAGGGAGAGAGAATGGAATCGCTTCTGCAAGAGGAGGTTGTTTGTTTATGGAGACGGCCTTGGGTTCAGAAGTGGCTGAGCCCTTCATTCAAGCCTCCTTCTCAGCCTCTTGCATCAGCTGTGTTTCCTATAATGTCCCCGAAAGCATCATCTTCCCAAGGACACCAGCTGTTTCTGCGTCAGCACTAGCAAGTCAATCACAAAGAGCAATTTCTCATCTGGCACCACATCCGACGGAGGCGACGCTTTCGCCGGCGACCTTCCACCTGGCATCGCCACTATGGATGATGTGTTTGTCTACCTTATTCTGCACCGCTCTTGCCGAGCAGTATATATTAACTCCTGTTGGCTTCTCAATTGTATATATTGGTTTTTAAGAGCTGAACAGCTTTCCCCCCCCCCGCCCCTCCCTGATGCCCATTATGGTGGTAATGGGGGAGATTATCTTGATTAGCACCAGATGGAGCCCTTCTTGTCCTTGATGAAAAATGATAGCTTCCCAAAGTACGGAGACTTTCCCAGTATAGTTCACTGATCTGTTACAAATTTTCCATAAGGATACTCCATTCTGCCCCCCCTCCCCCCCCGGCTAAAATGTTTCATGTTAGAGGCTCGCAAATTGCTCAATAAGTACATTTGGGTAGGATCTTCAAATGGAGGAATAAATAGCCAGATTCAAATTGTTGATATATACATAAATATACACACACACATACACAACCATTGCTATTGGGTAACATGATTTCCCACTCACCCATTGTTTGACTTGGAAAGATCCTGGAGGCAGCTTTCATTATAATAATAATAAATTTTATTTATACCCCGCCTTCCCCAGCCAAGACTGGGCTCATGGCTGCTAACACCAGGTATCAAAACAATTGATTAAAATACAACTTAAAAACAATATTAAAATACAGCACTAAAATAATCAAGTTGGCTCTGCTTTTGTCTCCAGGGTGTAGCATTGTCTGAAGTAGCATCACCTAGGTTGAAGCTACACATATATACAAAAAGCTGTGAAAATGTTTAAAAAAAAAATTAAAATCTATATATGGAATTTGCCATTAGCTCACCAGCGCCATCTAGGGTCACATGTGTATAATGCACTTAAAACATTATAATTGCAGCTGTACGGTAAAGGTAAAGGACCCCTGGATAGTTAAGTCCAGTCAAAGGTGGCTATGGGGTTGTGGCGCTCATCTCGCTTTGAGGCTGAGGGGGCCGGCATTTGTCCATAGACAGCTTTCTGGGTCATGTGGCCAGTATGACTTAACCGCTTCTGGTGCAAGGGGACACCATGATGGAAGCCAGAGCGCACGGAAATGCTGTTTACCTTCCCACCACAGTGGTATCTATTTATCTACTTGCACTGGTGTGCTTTTGAACTGCTAGGTTGGCCAGAGCTGGGACAGAACAACAATTCGTGGGCGTTTGAATCACCAAACTTCTGATCAACAAGCCCAAGAGGCTCTGTGGTTTAGACCACAGCGCTGCCCGCTGAGTCCCTAGGCAAAGTCCTGCGTTTGTTAAGTCACTGGCTCCCAGCCATTTTGACACAGCCAGCACACATCTTTTAATTTATGGATGTTTTATGATGGCCTTTACAGTCGTAATGGGATGCGGGTGGTGCTGTGGGTTCAACCACAGAGCCCAGGACTTGCTGATCAGAAGGTCGGTGGTTCAAATCCCCGCGACAGGGTGAGCTCCCGTTGCTCGGTCCCTGCTCCTGCCAACCTAGCAGTTCGAAAGCATGTCAAAGTGCAAGTACATAAATAGGCACCACTCTGGCGGGAAGGTAAACGGCGTTTTCGTGCACTGCTCTTGTTCGCCAGAAAGCGGCTTAGTCATGCTTGCCACATGACCCGGAAACTCTGCAGACAAATGCTGGCTCCCTCGGCCTATAGAGCAAGATAATAATAATAATAATAATAATAATAATAATAATAATAATAATAATAATAATAATAATAATAATAATAATTATTTATCATTTGTACCCCGCCCATCTGGCTGGGTTTCCCCAACCACTCTGTGCGGCTTCCAACAAAGATGAAAAATACACTAAAATGTCACATATTAAAAACTTCGCTGAACAGGGCTGTCTTCAGATGTCTTCTGAATGTCAGGTAGTTGTTTATCGCTTTGACATCTGCTGGAAGGGCGTTCCACAGGGCGGGTGCCACTACCGAGAAGGCCCTCTGCCTGGTTCCCTGTAACATGGCCTCTCGCAGTGATGGAACCGCCAGAAGGTCCTCGGAGCTGGGCGGAGATGAGCGCCACAACCCCAGAGTCGGTCACGACTGGACCTAATGGTCAGGGGTCCCTTTACTTTTACCTTTTTTTTATACAGCCGTAACTTGGTTTTCAAACAGCTTAGTTCTCGAATGTTTTGGCGCCTGAACACCGCAAACCCAGGAGTGTTCCGGTTTGCAAACTATTTTTGGAAGCCGAACATTCAACGGGGACTCTGCGGCTTCCAATTGGCTGCAGCCAATCAGAAGCCACGCTTTGGTTTTTGAACGTTTTGGAAGTCGAACGGACTTCTGGAATGCATTCCATTCGACTTCCAAGGTATTTGTAATGCTTAATAAAGGTTTGGCAAAGTACAATTTGGGGGACGTTTTGGCTGGGGACAATGCTCTTTTCATTCATGAAACTCTCTGTTAAGCCTTGGGTGAAGTCTCCTATTTCCGCACCCTGACAGAAATTTTGACCGTGAGTGTGATAAGTAAACGTATTACATGACCATAGCTGGAAATGTTCCTTATCCTGCCTGGTGTAATAGAATAATGAACACTCGGAATGCCTGGTCTTTATTTTAACGCATGAAACATTTCTTCTTGCCTCAGATAACTTTCCTCAGATGGCCCATCAGAAACGATTCATTGAGCGGAAGTACAGGCAAGAGCTTAAAGAAATGAGGTGGGAACGAGAGCATCAGGAAAGAGAGCTGGAGGAAGCGGACGACATCCGGAAATAAGTACAGGCCATGGAAGCAAACGGTGGATTTGCCTGCTTAATAACTTTGATGTGGGCCTGTGGAGACATAGCCTACTTTTGCGTAAAGGATGAACGAAGTCTGCTCATTAAATCATGTTTCATGTTAATTGTTACTTTTTACATAAAAAAGAATGTGTTTTATTCCATTTTTAGCTAGTAAAGTTTTATTCACAAGGCTTGACGAAACAATTTCTTTTAACATTCTTTCTGAAGAATTGTGCTTTTTGTTTTCCATCTTGAGTTTGCGGAATAATAAAGTGTTTTATTTCAAAACGGGTAACCATCTCCGAAAAAGGGAAAAGCTTTGTGTTCGTCGGAGTCTTTAATCATGGAAAATAATAAGGCAGAAATGAGATGCTGCTTCCACCATCTCGCCTTGATCTCTGTCTGGGTTGTGCTACCACTGGAAAGACGTGGGTTAATCTGTGCTGGGGTTGGATCCAGGGAGATGAGATGATCTAGCTCAGAAATATTTCCTCAGTACAGCACCTGATAGCAGGATAAATGAGGAAAATCTAAGCATCATTCACAAGAGATGAACCAAAATGCTGGGTTCCATAAACAGCGTCATCCGTAAGTGAAATCTAAAAAAGAACAGTTTTTTTATAATGTGCAGATTGTGTATCCTCTGTCCTGTATTTTCTTTAAGGTATTTCTACAATCAGTACATACGTACGTACATATATACATACAGTCGTACCTTGAAAGTTGAAGGGATTCTGTTCCGGAAGTCCGTTTGACTTCCAAAACATTCAGAAACCAAAGCGTGGCTTCTGATTGGCTGCAGGAGGCTCCTCAGCCAATCGGAAGCCCCATCGGATGTTCAGGTTCCAAAAATAGTTCCCAAACTGGAACACTTCACTTCCAGGTTTGCGGCGTTCGGGAGCCAAAACGTCCAAGTACCAAGGCATTCAGGATCCAAGGTACGACTATAATTTTATTTGTATGCCGTCTTTCCATAGTTCAAACCAGAGTGGTCCAATGCTCAGTCCAAGGGCTGCATGTGGCCCTTAAGGGCTTTTCCAGTGGCCCTTGGCAACCCCCCCCCAGCCCTCACACTGCCTTCCCAAAGCCAGGTATTCACTGGGTTTGGGGAAGGAGGGGTGAGGGCTCTGGCATAGGGTTACCAGATGTCCCCGGTTCCTGGGGACAGTCCCCGGATTTGCCAATCTGTCCCCAGACAAATTCCGTCCCCGGAACGTCCCCAGATTTGCAAATCTGTCCCCGGGAAATGTGGCAGCGGCAACCTCAGCAACCCAGAGCCAGACGTGGCAGCTGCCATGACGCCCACCATTTTTCCTGCACCACGGCAGCAAGCAGTGAGCAGCTCCTGAAGCCAGCCAGAGCCAACTGCACTACCAGGCTCTCCCCTCCTGGGCAACGGCTGCCCGCCCGTGACTCCCGAGCCTCCCCTGATCTGTCAAAACAAAGGGGAAAGGGAGAAGGAGATCGGGGAAGGCTCGGGAGTCACGGGCGGGTAGCGCGCCGTTGCCCAGTTTTTAAAAATTGCATTTATGTTTCGCAGGGTGCGAAAGAAGGGCTTTGCACCTTTTTACAATATGCATATATGCTTAGGCCCAGGGTCTTTTGCCTCACTTCTTTACTGCTGTATCAAGTACAGCGAAATCCACTTGTTCAGTACGCACTCTGAACTTTTAACTGAACTTAAAATGGAGATTGAGAACCAGATGCGGTGCTCAAATGGTAGATGGAAAATGGGCAGAATCACTCCTGATTCTAGGTGGCAGCTCACGTGGTTGACTGCTCTTAGGCGTGTGCACAGAAACAACACCACAAACAAAACAGGTAAGGGTTTTGTTTTGTTTTGTTTTTAATTCATACTGCAATCCAGTTAAAGAAATGTTAATTGTATGACTTGAAAGTACCTGTTTCTCCCCCCCCTTTTTTTTAAAAAAGCACCCCGCAATAATCTGCCTGATTAATCAGGGGCCCTTTTTTCATTCATTGAGCATTTTTTAATTGGTTAATCTTAACAATTACTCAGCTAAGCGCTGCTGTCTAATGTGCTTTCATTCAGGAGCATTTCCCTGCAGTTTCAAGTTGTACCAGCCAAATATGTGTTTTGCTTATTAAATTATCAGATTTTTATTCTACCCTTGAGTATCGCGTTATATGGGGTGTTGATAAAAACGAAAACAATAAAAATACAATAAAGCATAAGCAAATTAAATTTAAAACAGCAGGATAAAAGCAGCGATAAAAATTGGGTGATAAAACCTTTAAGCTGGTAAAAGTCTTTTTGTTTTTTTTAAGTCTTTACCTTGCGCTGAAAAGACATTGATATAGGCACTGGGTGAGTTTCCTAAGAAGACATTTCCATAAGCAAAGTGCCCCAGTATTGGTCACAACCTGAAGATTTATTAGAAATAATATGTGTAGTTAAGCCACTTATCTGATTTCAATGAATAATTCAAATGCAAAAGATGACTTTTCATAATTACATCAAAGAAGTCTGTCTTCCATATAAATCTCATTAATAACACCATTATTACTGGGGAAATATCTCAATATTTATCACAAAACGCCACTGATAAAGTCATAAAATTCCTTTTTAGCATCCTATTAAGGAAAGAGACACTGTTGGTATATGTTTAATCTACATCGTAAGTGACATTTGTCCGCATTTATCTTTTAATTGTCCCTGTTTCATAATAAGCAGTGCTTGAAGGAAGACCTCCAACGATTATCTCAATGGACAGGCTGGTTGTTGCTAAGGCAAGTGTTCCTGTAGGTCCCTAGGTCCTAAACTGTGTAGGTCTCAAATGGTAAACCCCAGTACAGTGGTACCTCAGGTTAAGTACTTAATTTGTTCCGGAGGTCCGTTCTTAACCTGAAACTGTTCTTAACCTGAAGCACCACTTTAGCTAATGGGGCCTCCTGCTGCTGCTGCGCCGCCGCTGCACAATTTCTGTTCTCATCCTGAAGCAAAGTTCTTAACCCGAGCTACTATTTCTGGGTTAGCGGAGTCTGTAACCTGAAGCGTATGTAACCCGAGGTACCACTGTACTCTGAAGTGCTGCCATCACATTTGCAAAGTTAAGCAGGGTCCAGTATGGTTTCAGATTGGATGGGGGACTGGGTGTTGAGATTGCTGCATTACAGGGGGTTGGACTAGACCCTCTGGATCCCTTCCGATTATGCAATTCTATGATTCTAGGTGCAGAAACAGATTGGAAGCTGGTGCAACTCTTAAAGGACCGGCAAAGTATGATCCTAGCATCCGGCCTCCGTATCTCTGCAGTTTACATTTGGTACTAACTACCATTTCCAGGTGGGAAGCAGGTGGTGCTGTGGTCTAAACCACAAAGCCTAGGGCTTGCCGATCAGAATTGAATCCCCACCATGGGGTGAGCTCCCGTTGCTCTGTCACAACTCCTGCCAGCCTAGCAGTTCGAAAGCATGCCAGTGCAAGTAGATAAATAGGTACCACTGTTGTGGGAAGGTAAATGGTGTTTCTGTGCGCTGCTCTGGTTCTCCAGAAGCAGCTTAGTCATGCTGGCCACATGACCTGGAAACTGTCTGAGGACAAACACCAGCTCCCTTGGCCTATAGAGTGAGATGAGTGCCGCAACCCCAGAGTCGTCTATGACTGGACCTAACAGTCAGGGGTACCTTTACCTTTACCTTAACCATTTCCAGACAGTCTCCCAAGGCAGCCCCATGTCCAACAAAATACAGTAGTCCATGTTACTAGAACGTGGCTCACCATGGCTAAGCTATATCTATCCAGAGAAAAGGCAAGATTTAGCAAATCGATGTGCCTAGCCAAACTTACGTAAAGGTAAAGGTACCCCTGCCCGTACGGGCCAGTCGTGTCTGACTCTGGGGTTGCGTGCTCATCTCGCTTAAGAGGCCAGGAGCCAGCGCTGTCCACAGACACTTCCAGGTCACGTGGCCAGTGTGACGAAGCTGCTCTGGTGAGCCAGCACCAGCGCAGCACACGGAAACGCCGTTACCTTCCCGCTATAAAGCGGTACCTATTTATCTACTTGCACTTAGGGGTGCTTTCGAACTGCTAGGTGGGCAGGAGCTGGGACCGAACGATGGGAGCTCACCCCGCCGCGGGGATTTGAACCGCCGACCCTACGATCGGCAAGTCCTAGGCACTGAGGTTTTACCCACAGCGCCACCCGCGTCCCACCCGAACTTACATAGGCTAATACAAATGCCATGAACGTTTTTTGCCGCCTTACTAGCTAAATTTGCATGCTGTATTCAAATGTCAAAACATTGTTTTCCAGATGCTGCAAATAATTCTTGCTTGAATTGTTGTCGTTTGTTCTGATGTGGAAAGGGAGGCTGACTTGCCCTGTAGAACCCGGATCAGCTGCCAGGTTTCTGAAGGGCTCCTTTGGGAGGGTAGGTTCAGGTTGTCACCTCCTAGCCATCTGGCAAGCCCCATTGCTTTAGCTTCTACTTCCCTCTGCACCCAATCTTCCTGTCCCTCTATTGTCAGAGAGGCAGTGGTAGGTGGTACCTTTTGGGACTAGTAGTGCAGAATGCCAAGAGACCAACAGTAGGTGAAGCCCATGACACGCAGAGGCAACTGATTCTAGTTTTGTCCAATCCTGGCTGGGGAGGAAGAAGTTGTAAGAAGACACAGGTAGAGGTTGCCTGGGGGAAAATGAGGTTGATGGGGCGGTACTCCATTCATAAGCAGATGGGGCTCATCAGTCTGGGAAGGTAGCCCACCTAGGAGAAGGACATCTCTGTTCCTAAACCTCCAGGCCCTTGTGGGACATCTTCAGTAGAAGAACAGGCTAAGGAGTAAACCCTACACAAACCCAGAGTGGAGTCCTTTAAATGGTTGGAAGGCAACTTGTATGTCTCCTTCCGGCAACTCCTGCAGCTGGTGCCAAATGTATTACTCTGATCCACTTATAAACGCCATCTCCAACTCCTCAAAAGATTCCATCAACGGAATTGATCACTTGGGAAGACAGGCAAACTAATGCCAGTGTACTGGAAGAAGCAAAGATCACCAGTATAAAAGAATTGATTCTTCAACATCAACTTTGTTGGACTGGTCATGTTGTTCAGAAGCCTGATTGTCTTCCAAAGCAACCACTCTATTCCGAACTTAAAAATGGAAAGCATAATGCTGGCGGTCAACAAAAGAGGTTTAAAGGCAAATCTTAAAAAAAAATGTGGCCCAGTCGTACCTTGGCAGTCAAATGGAATCTGTTCCAGAAGTCTGTTCAACTTCCAAAACGTTCGGAAACCAAAGCGTAGCTTCTGATTGGCTACAGGAAGTTCCGGCAGCCAATCAGAAGCTGCGGAAGCCTCATCAGATGTTCAGATTCCAAAGAATGTTCGCAAACTGGAACACTCACTTCCAGGTTTGCGGCGTTCGGGAGTCAAAACATCCAAGTACCAAGGCATTCGGGATCCAAGGTACGACTGTATAAACACTGACAACTGGGAGACACTGGCCTGCGAGCGCTCCAATTGGAGAACAGCCTTTACCAAAGGTGTCATGGGCTCTGAAGATGCTTGAACTCAGGACGAAAGGGAGAAACATGCTAAGAGAAAGGCACGCTTGGCAAACCCTCACAGTGATCAATTCCCGTCCGGAAACTGATGTCCCCACAGTGGAAGGACATGTGGATCCAGAATTGGCCTCCACTGTCACTTACGGACTCACTGTTAAGACCGTGTTCATGGAAGTCAATCTTACTTGGCTATGCCAAGAAGAAGAAGAAACATACTGCTCTGATTTACTTTGGACCACGTCAGCGAGGCCAAGAGAAGGGTATTGTCATCTGGGCAGCCCAGGGCCTCCATACACTCTGCCCAGGCTTGTGTCCCGGGGAGATCACTTTGGTGCTGCTAAGACAGCAGTTTGACTTCTCCCCCCAAAAGGCTCATTCCTCCATTGCTTCCCGAGACTGATGGCAACAACTCCATTCACCCTATTGTGTCAGTCTGCACTGCCACCCATGACCCCATCCCAGGGCATCAGCTGGCTTCAATTTGATTATTCACACCCTAGGATGAGATTACCATTCTTATTTAGTCCCATATCCCTTTTCTCTCTCTTTGAGAAGGCATCAAACCAATCTGAATGTCTTACGCTTTGTTGCTGCTGCTACACAGGTGGATCTTTCCCCCTTTGATTTGCACTGTGGCTGTCTGCAAGGTAAGGCTGTGACTTTGTTACCATTAAAAAAGGGAGAAATTACCATAACAATATGGTAGATGGCAAGGGGAATGAGATCTCTCTCCTCTTGTCACAGATTCATCCCAGTATCCTTTATCCCTCAGCTGAACTGCTCATTAAACCATCTCTCCGATGTCTGAAGGCTTCTCTGTATGCGAGTTAAAATAAGCTCATATATTTTCAGATGCCGTCTCCCTGTGATCTTTGGTTTGTTCGTTGAAATTGCCATTCATTGCTGTTTACAAGGAGGAAGACACTTAAGGGTTAAGCTTCAAATTCTGCAGCAAGGAGGAGGGAGAATACATCTTGGTGTAGTTGTTAGAAGATTAGCAATGTCATCTCTCTACGCTTCCGGAGTGGGAATAATGTGTGCCAGTCCTTGGCTCCAGGTGGGACAGAAAATAAATTCTCCAATGCCAGTGCTCCATTGATTACATCAGCCACAACTATAACTCGGCTTGTCATAACAAAGTTTGTATAGGAATATAAGCCAGCCGCACTGCACACAAAAAGCCATTTCGAAGTCAACGGATATTAAAAATGCTAATGTTATTCAATATCCAATTACAGAGTTTCTGGAAAAGCCAATTAAAATTCTGGAAGATAAGGAGTCTCGGTGATTCCATTGGACAGGTCAGCCAAAAATGCCTTATCAGCCATCTGTATTTGGGCTGATAAAGATTTTCAATTTTTATCGTGAACCTTGGGCTTTGTCATAATTATGGGGGGGGGGTGTATTTTAATTCTGTATTAATGTAAACTAATACCATCCTACATACTAGAGGTTTTCATCCTTTCTGAGTCCTCGGCTCCCTTAACTAACTACATTCTTTCTGTGGCACCCCTGTGGGGCTCAGAAGTCCAGTTATGTTATCCCTTGCCTGCAGAACTGGCAGTCCCTTATCCATTTTTAAACACCCTCCCTTGTGGACTGTTCCCTCAGTCTCCTCTCCTCTCCTTGGGAGTCATCTGGGCAGCCTCTGCTGCTGCCCCTGGTCTCTGAGCTGCCCACCCCCCCGCCCCAAAGAGAGGTGCCTCCTCGCACTGCCCCACAGGGGCTTGGGGCTGGTCCATTATCAAGGGCTGGCAAACTGGTTGGCTGGGCTCCCTCGCCCGCTTTCTTACTTACTTTGAGGCCGCCTCAATTCCTGGCAACCAGGACCCCCTGGCCAGTCCCAAAGGCACAATTTGCCTGGGGAGCTTGTACTCAGGGCTGCTGCAATAAACAGCTGTGCAAGCCTTTGGGAGGCAGAAACATGAGAGGGCATCAGAGGAAGGAGGGAAGGAAAGAAGGACACAGGCCAGTGTTGACTGCAGCACCCCAGACCATCCTTCAGGGCACCCCAGTGTGCCACAGCACACTGGTTGAAAACCACTGGTATATACACATACCTGGGAGTAAGGAATGCCGTGTGTGTGTGTGTGTGTGTGTGTGTGTGTGTGTGTGTGTGTTTGCTCTGCCATTGTTGGAGTGGAAGAATAATAATGTGTTGACCTTGTCCCTTCGTCACCCCAACAGTCATCCAGTCCAAAGGTCTTGTGAAGTGTCCCTCAGGCAGCAATAGTAGACAGGATGCACTCTGTAGGCAAGGGAAGCTTTTTAAGGTTTAATGTTTTATTATGTTTTTATATATGTTGGAAGCCGCCCAGAGTGGCTGGGGCAACCCAGTCAGATGGACGGGGTACAAATAAATTATTATTATTATTATTATTATTAGTAGTAGTAGTAGTAGTAGTTGTTGTTTAGTCGTTTAGTCGTGTCCGACTCTTTGTGACCCCATGGACCAGAGCACGCCAGGCCCTCCTGTCTTCCACTGCCTCCCGCAGCTTGGTCAAACTCATGCTGGTAGCTTCGAGAACACTGTCCAACCATTTCGTCCTCTGTTGTCCCCTTCTCTTTCCCAACATCAGGGTCTTTTCCAGGGAGTCTTCTCTTCTCATGAGGTGGCCAAAATATTGGAGTCTCAGCTTCACGATCTGTCCTTCCAGTGAGCACTCAGGGCTGATTTCCTTCAGAATGGATAGGTTTGATGTTCTTGCAGTCCATGGGACTCTCAAGAGTCTCCTCCAGCACCATAATTCAAAAGCATCAATTCTTCGGCGATCAGCCTTCTTTATGGTCCAACTCTCACTTCCATACATCACACTCCAGATCCCATCAGCCCCAAACAGCGTGGCCAATGGCTACAAATGAGAGGTGCTGTAGTCAAACAATATCTGGAGGGTACCTGGTTGGGGAAGTCTGCCTTGGAGACGTAAGAGTTTGGGATTTTTATTATCTCCTGCATTACTGCTTCTCCTCCCTCCTTCAAGATTTGATTACTATCTGTTTTTAAAGTGTATGTGGATTGTAAACTATAGCCAGAGGACTCTGGTGGTTCTAAGATGGTGATGGTGATGATGATGATTTAAAAAAACCCCCTAATATATGGGGTTTTATAATATATTATAATATATATAATACATAGTCTATGGTGGCTGTGGAATCACAGAGGACAGTTCTGTTGGGGATATTTTGGGTGGAATGTTTGTATCCTGCTTGGTTTTTTTTGTGTGTGTGTGTTTTTTTTTTTAAAAAATATGGTTTTGTGAAAGTTCATTGTTTCCAGAAAAACAGGGTGAGGGAAAAGTCAACAATGTTACTGGAACTATCGAAGTGAGGCCACTCATTTGTCGATAGATGTGGCATATAAAACTAGTTTCTCATTAGTAATAAAAAAGAAAATACTTTTTTTTTTTTGGTCTGCTGTAAATGCCGTTATAGCCCATTTGCTCCATATAATTATGGCTTGTTGTAAAACACACTGGGATTGAATATTAGGTAAAACAGGGAAAAATAAGCGATAAGCTAAATAAAACCAATTTATTTTTTTTGCTGGTCATTAGTAAAAGATGATGAAACTTAACAGCTTGTTATATTGGGAGTCAATGTGTAAAGCTAATATATTCAATTATTGTAAAATCATTTTTGACCTTTAAAGCAAACACATCTTGCCTCATATACAAAATTCAGAGCAATTATGGTTTGACATGCTTTATAAACAGGGCACATCTGTCACCCACACTTTAATGCATGGAGGAGGCAGATACTATTACCGACTCTGACCACTGGTCCTGCTTGCTAAGGCTGATGGGAGTTGTAGTCCCAAAACAGATGGAGACCCACGTTTGAGAAACCCTGATCTAAGTTCATGGTAATGAACCACTGCAGTAATAAGACCTGCCTCCTCCATGCATTAACTGAAGAATATATTATCAGTATATGCTACCCCTTAAAGAAAAAAATCTATCGCTTGGTTGTAATATTCCTACCTATTTGTTTTTGTGTGTTTGTTTGTTAGATACAAAACGCAGATATACCTGAAGGTGGAGGGGAGGAGGGCAGAGAAAGGTCCAAACAGGCATTTACAAGCATTCTTCACCTCCTGGGTAACCTTGTCTTTCGTGATTGCTTTGTGTATTTTATTTAATGATGCTGACCTTTGTAGCAAATATGCTGGCTTGTGGTAAGGCTAGGATCTTTGGTCTTTGGGGATGTGCTGCTTAGCAAGTTGAGCAGAATTTTTTCCTCGGGTTCAGATCTGGAGAGAGAAGCCTTTGATGGCCAAACTGCCCTTTATCTCATTTACCCAACTGCCCTTTATCGCTTGATTGACAAGGTGTGTTATGGAGAGTCCAAAGGCTTCCCGCCATTCAGTGGTAGGTTAGAAAACAATGTAGAAACTTTGTTTGAAAGTCTCATTTCTCGGACTTGCAATTGAGTTTCGATTGTTTTCTCTTTGTGGGATGTAAACCCGGGATGGGATCCTGCATTCATCTAAATGTCGATGAACCAGAACTCCCATCATCCCTGAGCACTCACGGTGCTGGCTGGAGCTGATCGGAGCTGAACTCCAACAATACCTGGTGGGGCTCAGTTTCTGCCTTCTAAAAGCTTCAAACAAGATGCCACTCGTGATAACAAACTGTGAGGAAGCGGACTAAGAAGGCCCCAGGACGAATGCTTCTGAAAATGTGCAAAGGCCTTTCCCCTGAGCTAAATGTGATTTTTTGTTGTTTGATGATATAAGAAGCTACCTTATACAGAATCAGACCCACTGGCTGGAAGAAGCTCTCCAAGGTTTCAGGCAGGCCTTACCTGGAGATGCTGAGGACTGAATTTGGAACCTGCTGCTCTCTACATTAAAGTGTGGCCCATCCCCACCAAAGGGCAACCTAATTCTGTTTATCCAGCATCATTCCCTTCTGACAGGGAGTATCTTAAATATAGAGGGAGGGAGAGTGTGAAAGGCACACAGCATTTCTTCTCTAAACAGGGCCAGGCTTTTTAATGCATCTTATTGAAAACAGAATACCATCTTTTTCTGGCTCACATGTGCCTCCTCTGGCAGTTTTCTAGAAGGATCAAATTCTAGTCTGGTCAGTAAAACTCTGACGGGATTAGCAACCCAAAAATAGACTCTATAAACAGCTTACCTATATATGTATAAGTCTCTGGAGCTACTGGTTTCAACTTGGCACACAAAACGCACAAAACTCAAGAGAGATTCCTGCCCAGAAGATAAAGAGCTTGTTTTCCAATGGTAGTAAAAGGAGAAAAGTTGGGCCCCCAAATAATGGCATCCGAGGTTGAAGTTTAGTTGCTGCTTAACCAAATATTATCAACCTGAGTGCTGGTTCTTGTTGATAATGTATAAAAAGGTAAAGGGACCCCTGACCGTTAGGTCCAGTCGTGGCCAACTCTGGGGTTGCGGCGCTCATCTCGCTTTATTGGCTGGCGTACAGCTTCTGGGTCATGTGGCCAGCATGACTAAGCCTCCTCTGGAAAACCAGAGCAGTGCACGGAAACGCTGTTTACCTTCCCTCCGTAGTGGCACCTATTTATCTACTTGCACTTGACATGCTTTCAAACTGCTAGGTTGGCAGGAGCAGGGACCAAGCAACGGAAACTCACCCCATCGCGGGGATTCGAACTGCCGACCTTCTGATTGGGAAGTCCTAGGCTCTGTGGTTTAACCCACAGCACCACCCACTTATACAGGGAGGTATAAAGCAACACCAGGAGGGTGTGGCTCCCCTTATATGATGTAACCAGATATAATGGGGTGGGGGAGTTTGTGACCACACCCCTGCTGTCCCCTCACAAGTGTTGAAATTCCCAGCCAAGTTGCCATCCATATGTGGAACTGTGGGAGACAGCTGGTCTGCCTCAGGCAGCAAAATATTTTGGACTGGCACTGGCCATCTCATCTATTAAATCTGGGTGAAGCCACTGGGGGAGAGAGAGGCCTTATGCAAAGACCCTGGTTGGCAGGGGACATATTTTGAATTAAACAAAGGCTTGAAAGACCAGTGGCTTTATTGGTGGTTCTGCCAACAGGCTTATGAGTTGAAAAGCAGGGCATATGCTCTTGAACCCTTTGTCTCCACAGCATGAGCAGCAGCTGGGGCTTAGGCAGAATTCTTTCCTCAGGAACCTCCATTGCTTGATCCCATATGCCTGGGTCACGGCCCCATATGCCTAGCTACACTCATACATGGGTGTAGTAGTATTTATGAAAACAACTTCTAGGGACTACCTGATCTCAAATGAATTCACCACAGGAAAAATGCATGCTGGTTGCTAGGAGGAAAGGAAGAGCAAATTAAGGAGATTGTAAGGATTAGAAAATAAGATAGAAGCAGGGAAAATGCACTAACAGGGAAGGGGAAACAGTAGCTCTTTAAGACCCCAGGGATTCCTATTGCCTGGTGTCCAAACAACTCATCAGTCACAGCTCTGACTTCACTCATTGGCTACATCCACTGAGAGACAGCAGCATCCAGACTGGCTCATTTCTCATAAATCGCTTCAAAAGATACCTGCACATTTTGCTTAATAACTTTCTTTCTAGGAGGGCTGGAGACTTACCTTTTTTGAAAATGAAAGCTCAGATTCTGCTCAGGGCTGTCACTGAAGTCCTTTATGGGCATCACAACACCAGTAGGCACTGGGTTGGTGATCGCTGAAGGATGGAGAGGTTTGGGGGACCATGAGTTATGCTGGCAGAAGGGAGGAAATGCTGAAGGCTGGGTTCAGCTCACAGTTGCTTATCCCAATACTAGCACTACTAGCTTGGAAACACACTAGATGCCTTCCCCCTGAAATGTCTCAGGTGAAACAAGACTTATGGATAAGTCAGCCACTGGAGAGCTGTCAGAACATCTGAATTTTATAGATCTATTCATTCCATCTTTCCCATGAGCATCCAACTAATGAGCCTGCATTTGTTGATATTTGATTTAATTGTGCCTCTGCTGCCTCTGAATCTGTTCCAGTCCTCTAATTATTCTTAGCTTTATGCTTCTGTTTAGCCTAAACCTTTCCTTCCTTCGCTTCAAAGCCTTTGCTCCTTGTTGCTTCCTGCTCTGAGATTTTGAATAATTTCCCTTCCTTCCTTTATAATGTTACCTTGAAGATGTTTCCGAGCTATGATCATATCCCTCGTGACTCTTCCCTTTTTCATATTACAAAACTTTTTAGCTCTCCGACTTTTCCCTCTTGTGATACATTATTTCTATCCATGCATAATATTCCCATGAACATGTACCCTAGGACCCGGATGGCAGCTTTGACATATTAGCTTATTTCACGATAGTTGTTGTATTTCTCCCAGCCACCCCCTTCTCTACTCCCTCTGGTGGATTGTGGGGGATTTGTATACCTGGTCAGAATTGGAGAGTAGTTTCATGTTACCCATTCTTAACATTGGTTAAGGAACAGACTCTGTTGGACAAGGAATAGTTCTGCATGATAAGAGATCAATTGTTCCAAATCCCTGATCAATTGTTCCAAATCTCCTGGTGAGCCTTGGAATGTCCCCCAATTGAAACCCTGGAAAGTCATTGCCAGCCAGTCAACCTAGACAATACTGAGCTGGTTAGACCAATGGCCTGACATAGGAAACACACAGGAAGCCGGTAGGCTTGTGACCTGCTGCTTATTGTTACAAGGTGTGCTTCCATTTACAGGTGTTAGGATGCTGTCAGCGCCTCCCAGCTGGTTGCCCAAGAAATTATTAAGACAAGGGAAAGTTTCTTACCGCCATTTTGTGTTTCAATCTTTACAGACAGAGGCTATAGAACCCAGCCTCTTGGATAATGGCATTGTCCCAAGTGAATCTTCACCCCCCGTCTCTCCCACTTCCTCATTCGTCATTGTCGTCGTCGTCGTCATCATCATCATCATCATCATCTCCTCCACAGGTGCTGCTACATGCCCTCTGTCTTTGAGTTCTTTGCTGTCCTACTTTTAAGGCTCGCCAGGTTCTGGGAAATGGAGGGTCTGGAATGCTTTCTAATGACAACGTGTCAGCCGGGTGGTGTTCTGGCTCATCCATGATTTCCCAACTTTTCCGTTCATCTGCCTCTGAGCTGCGACCTCCCTCAAACCCCTGTTGTAAATCTATACTGTCTTCCCCTTCCTCCTCCCTGGAAGGGTCAGGATGGGGAGGCGGTCTCCACCATTCCTCCTCTGCCCAGTCCCATACAACAGGTAGATCTCATCTTATGCGGACTTCACATGCCATTGAATATTTATGTGGATTGTTGAAAAATAAGTTAATAAATGCAGAGAGTGGGAGGTAAGGGGAAGCAGATGGGAGAGAAAAGGTTGACAATCCTATTAGCCATTGGGAGAGTGTTTGGGTGTGGTTGGAGAGTTGGTGGAACGTGGCAAGAGAGTGGAGGAGGTTGCCAAGAGTTTTTGAGGTGGTTTTTTGGCGCGGAGCCTTTGGATGCTGCAAGTATGATGTAGAATGGAAGGCAAGAGGGTACTGCTCAAATTTGAGACCTGAAGGTCCATCACTGGTAACCCCTGTGTAAGAGGAGAGCTACCTGTACTGCAATTTGGTTTTTACTAAATATGGATCCATTCTGTGAAACAAGCACAAAGGGCAGTAGTCTAAGGCAGAACTACATGTTTTTCTTAGCAAACACGAGTCTAAGGCCACGTTTGCAGATGAAAGCAAAACAAATGCAGAGACAAGAAAGGAGGAGAGTTGGCAGAAAGGGTTCCTCCATTGCTCTTTTCTTCTTTGTTCCACCTCCCCTCTCATCCAGGCTTGCTTCTTGGTTCAGAGACCAGCTGAAGGGAGGAAAAGCAATTAAAATTTGGTCCAATTGCACTGGCTACCCATTAGTTTCTGGGCCCAATTCAATGTACTGATTTTACCTATCAAGCTTTAAACGGCTCAGGACCGCAATACCTCAAGGACCGCCTCTTTGCATATGAATCAACCCGGACCCTGAGATCATCTTCTGAGGCAATTCTTCGTGTGCCTCCTCCTTGAGAGGACCAGAGGAGGGTGGCAACATGAGACAGGGACTTCTCTGAAGTGGCTCCCTGTCTGTGGAATGCTCTCCCCAGGGAAGTTTGCCGGGCACCTTCATTATACACCTTTAGGCGCCATGCAAAAACGTTCCTTTCTAACCAGGCCTTTGGTTGATCTGATTGACATCCTATATCCTTCCAAAATGTGGCTCTTTGGGGTGTGTGTTATTGGGTTGTTGTTTTTATTCTGATTATATATATTGTGGTTTTTATGTTGATCTTTTCTGTGAACCACCCTGAGACCTCTGGGTATAGGGTGGTATATAAATTCAATCAATCAATCAATCAATTTTCTGGGGAGAGCAATTTGCAAGGAACAATTGCTGGGTGAGGGTCAGATTAAGCACCCTCTTCCACTGGCAGATTCTCCCTTGGGAGCATAATTCAAAACATGTGCATCTGTGTTGGGAGAAAAATCTGGGATTGGGGATTTTGTGTTTTGCCCGTAATGCACGGTGCATATCAGGATTCCTTGTTCATCTCATCTGGAGTTGCCCAATCTCTGGACCTTAGTCCAATTAGAAAACTCTCCTTTTCCTAGCCGGTGGCCCATTCCTTCTTGCCTTCTGCTGCTTGGTCTGTATCGTTTTCAATGTCACGTTCAATGCCCTGGCAACCCTGCGCAACGATAAAAGAAAATGACAGGCCCGTTAAGACGCAGCCACTTTTCTTGATCAGTGTCTATGATTGTAACCGAGCACTGTACTTAGTTATATTGATTTGCCTCTGAGAGCTCTTTCTGCCATATAAATCTCATCAGAAATCTTTAAAGATTGGGCTCTGCAAGGCCATTGTTTCTTCCCTTTGCGAGGAAAAGGAAACAAGAATTCTTTTCTCAATGTTTTCAGGCAGAGTGGGCATCTCAACCACTTCCTCTGAATGTGTGCACATTTTAATGTTTGGAATGCTACCAAAAAAATACCCACTTACTCAGCCTGGACAAAACACACACACACACAAAATCCACCGGCTTTATTATCATTAACCTTCTATGTGTAGAGAGCTGTGTGTATGCATTTATGCTGCAATACAAAAGAGCTCCTGTCCTTTTATACAGATAAAATTTGAAAGGTACAAATAGGAAGCATTCTGGACAGCCTTTCACTCGGGAGAAGGGGAAAAATACATGTATTGTGTCTTGAACATTCAGCATAGGTCATGTTTTGTATTTCAGAAATGTATTAATGCAGCTTAGGGTGAAGCTTCACTTTCTTTGGTTGCATTTTAAGATAATAAATAAATCCAAACCAGCCACATTCGAGTGAGGTATCGCACGTTGTCACCGGTTGTTTTCTGTTCAAAATAATGCTTCCTGCCCCCCCCCCCCCGCAGCTGCTTTTCTTTCACAAAGTAGCTGGAGAAATAACTGGGGTGTGTGTGTGAAAGGTATTCATTCCCTCACATGAAATTTGCGGCCGTCATCTTTCAGTGTCTGGGTAGCAGGGAGAACACCATCCACTGATATTAGGGAAAGAGGGAACGAGAAGAAGCTGCGTTCTCCGGAATATCAGCAGTGTATTGATGGCTCAAGAAATGTATGCCATCCTGGTTAAGGTTGTGGACTTATTTTTCTGGCTCGGATCCTGTTTCTTTTAATGGATGCATAGCAGGCCTATGGAGCTTGCTCTGTCACTGCCTCTGAGTGCCAGGAAGTGGCTCCCCTGTTGAATTTCGTACGCCTCGCAGTTCTTCAAGGCCAGGAGCCTTGCCAACTCAAAGCAGTTCTTATGGGAAATGGAATACATTTCACAGCTATTATTATAGCCTGCGACCACGTTTCTGTGGACACCTCTGCATTTATCGCACCTTCTTCACCATTTGGGAGTTCCAGATAGAGACTTTTTAAATTATTTTTTCAACGAAGTGAATATTTAGGGAAATATTTCCGCAGTTTCACAGAGAATATTAATATGTTGTTCGCCTCTTTCTGATCTGAGAGAGCAAGTATAAGTGTGACGAAAGGAAGAGTAACAGAAAGGACAAGCTGGACCCATGACAAAACATTGCAGAGTGGAGTTTTCCCATTAAGGATGCCAGCCAGTCCTTTTCCAGGATATTCCTATATTTCTACTGCATCCCCTTTGTTTCCTGACCTCCACCATTCCATGCTAAGCATGCTCAGCTCCTATCCACCCACCCACAATTGTTTCCCTGAAATTGTTTTCATACTTCTGCAAACATTGAATTTCCCTGAGTCTACTAATCCCTCCTTCTTATACAGTGATACCTCGGGTTACAGATGCTTCAGGTTACAGACGCTTCAGGTTACAGGCTCCGCTAATCCCATAAATATTACCTCGGGTTAAGAACTTTGCTTCAGGATGAGAACAGAAATGGCGCAGCGGCAGCGGGAGGCCCCATTAGCTAAAGTGATACCTTAGGTTAAGAACAGTTTCAGGTTAAGAACAGACCTCCAGAATGAATTAAGTTCTTAACCCGAGGTACCACTGTATAGGGGTGGTGTTTTGGCTATGTAAAGATCAGCAGTCAGAGGTTTAGTTCGTTGTTAAATGTTGTTCAAATGTTTTGCACATCTGTTGCACTTTGGCTATTATGCCTATGTACTGCAATGTGTGATGGACATTTTAAAAAAACGTGAGACTAATGCCTGGAGAGGCAGTTCAAGGTTTCTAAATAGGGCTGTCAGCTTCTTCTGTCTATCGGTTGTGCAACAGATAGTCTGCTTGCGCACTCTTCACACTGTGGCATCTTCTTGTCAGGGGAAGACCGATGAGAGCAGGAGTCTATCAACATCTGGAGGGCTCTGGTCCTAGCAATTTGTAGCTGCTAATAACTTCAGAAAGGAAGCCAAATGTTGATTCCAGCAGCGAAAACAAGGAATAAGTGGGAGCCAGTCAAGCCTTTGGAACAAAACAAAACCTTGAATTGCGTCCTGAGAGACACAACTGTGCTACTTGCTGACCCTGTACAAGAGAGCAATCTTGTTGAGTGATATAAGGAAAAACAGATGCTTAAGAAGAAAGCAATCGGAAAACAATAATAATTCATTGGTTAATTAGGAAGCATACATATGGAAACAGCCTGTCTGAGCCCTGACCTGTAAGTGGTTTTAGCTTGGGATGCAAGCAAAATTATGTTTGAGATATTGCTTGTACATGGAGTGAATAAATAAGTTGTCTCAAGTCTCAGAGTTGTATAAAGACTCAAGAGTACCTTCTACTTGACAAGTATGGCATCTCATACTATTAACCCAACAGGTCTTTCAGGTTCTTCTGAAAAATAGCTAAATGCCTATTGTGACATTAGTTTAAGCTCTGGGCTAGCTCAGATGGTAGAGCATTTGAGACTCTTAATCCCAGGGTTGTGGGTTCAAGACCCACTTTCCTGTATTGCAGGGGGTTGGACTAGATGATCTTAGTGGTCCCTATGATTCTATGAGGGTTTGTGAGTTAATAATAATAATAATAATAATAATAATAATAATAATAATAATAATAATAATAATTTATTTGTACCCCGCCCATCTGGCTGGGTTTCCCCAGCCACTCGGGGCGGCTTCCACAAAGAGCAAAAATGCACTAATCTATCATACATTAAAAACTTCCCTGAACAGGGCTGCCTTAAGATGTCTTCTGAATGTCAGGTAGTTGTTTATCTCTTTGACATCTGATGGGAGGGCATTCCACAGGGCGGGCACCACTACCGAGAAAGCCCTCTGCCTGGTTCCCTGTAGCTTTGCTTCTTGCAATGAGGGAACCACCAGAAGGCCCTCGGCGCTGGACCTCAGCGTCCGGGCAGAATGATGGGGGTGGAGACGCTCCTTCAGGTATACTGGGCCAAGGCCGTTTAGGGCTTTAAAGGTCAACACCAACACTTTGAATTGTGCTCGGAAACGTAGAAGAGGACTTGTTTATTGCTTGACCTACACCACAAGGTCTGGTATCAAGGTCCAGTATCAAAAGAAACTGAATATGTCCAGCCTGTACTTATCTGCTCAGATGTAAATTCAGTTGCGTTCAGTAGGACTTAACCTTAGGTAAATGTGCATAGGTATCAGCCTGTCTTTTCTTGCATTTGGGTTTTTGTATTGGTCTTGCTTGGTCCTTTATCCTTGGTTAACGTTAATTGTTTATATCCAAACCCCTCTGTTGAAATAAGTTATTTTAAAAAAGCAGGTTAGAAAAAAAACCAGTTTATTTAGTAGTATCATATAAATAACTTGTTACAAAAATTGATTTTCAAAAAAGGTAAATTCACTTCTTGTTGTGTATGTGTGAGAAATTACTGCTCAAACAAATGAAGCGGGGAAAACATTACATTGAACGAGAAATATAACAGGCAAGTAGGTCTGGGAAAGGGAAATCCACATCATGGGGAAAAGGTGAAATAAAGAGAATCACACCAGAAGCAGAAGGGAATCTTCGGGCACAATCCTCTCTGCGTCGGAAGCAAGTCTCACCATCTCCAGAGGAGCTTACTCAGGGGTAAGTGTGCACAGGATTGCAAGGATCATTATTCCAACTTGCTGTCTGATCCCTCTTGATTTAATCAGTGGAAAGGAAACTGTGTTGACTTACGATCCAAAGCAGTGGCCAAGGCTAGGCTGATAAAATGTTCGCAATTCCGCTTTGAGAGGCGAGCATCCTCCATTTTTATCTTATTTTGCTGCAGTGCCCATGTGCAGCAGCCATTGAGGCTGGATGGGTCTTAAAACAGCTTCAATGGCTGGAGGATGGCCAGCATATGGGTTGAAATCAAGCTGATCAGCCCATTCTCCATTGAACTGAAAGATCTAGAGGTGCGTGTCAGGGGTCCAATCTGTCTAGAAAACATCCCCTTCCTCTTCTCCACAGATGCACAGCAACGGTGGCAGGAAATGCATTCTGCACATGCTCAGAGGCACTGCAATCTATTGTCATTTCGTGCCATCAAAGATTGAGGCCCATAAATCCCAGTAATAATCCTTTGTCTACACCATGAGGGCAGCAGTATGTCTCCCTGGCTGGGATACAGCTAAAACCAACTGTTCCCCTGCGCTATCTAGCCAGGGTTCCCATTCTGGTTTCCATCTCCTCCCCATCCCCCTTAAAAAAAAAGGAAAGAAGTGCAAACAAAAATGGTCACATAGAAGGAACAGCATCTGCCCTATTTTATCCTTGGGCCTATTGGTTTCAATTAAAAGAAATCCATACGGAAAAGGCCATTTATTTTGAAGGGTTTTATATGCGCAGATCACAATAGGCATTTGCCCAATTCGTGTAGCCCCCGCAGAATGTGGTTGAGATGCACGTTGCAGCTATTATAAGGCCATGAAAGCAGAAAAAAGCAAATCCCATCGTAATTCAAATCACAGAATATACAGTGTTTTGAAGAAGTTTTCTCTCTCTCTCAAAGTTTTGTTGGAATCAAAATACCTTCATGTTTGCTGTGTGGTTTCCCTCCCCCTTTAATTGTTTGTACCTGAATGCCTAAGAATCCTATACATTTTTAATAAACACTAAACTAAAAGATTTTAGAAAACTAAAAGCTTATAATAGAAAGTGTATCCGGATGTATTTACATAAATAGTGCAGTCTTGTAGGAAAGACCAAGTGCCCAGGGAGGCGAAAGGGTTCTCTTGCTATATATGACACTGCCCCCCCCCCGTTTTTTGGCCTCCAATATATCTGGGAAGTTAGAAGACATATTTCTGAAACCTCTCTGAAGCACACAAGATTTAAAACCTCGCCAAATTCCAATTCCATGTGAAATTCCGTGGCACATCTGCTTTCCTGGCCAACGCTAGGATTACCAAATGGCCAGGAGGGGAAATTGATCTGGACCTGTGAAACAGCAGCTTGACCTTGAGAAATTGGTAGGTGAAGATTATCATGGCATACAGAAGAACATTGTCACCTAATGCCTGTGCAATTCAGGCTAGTCTTAAAGACACAAGAGCAAGAGTCAATAAAAAAGTTGGCAACCTTCATCGATGCTCAGTCTGCCTTCCATGAGATCTTTTCTTACAATTTATTTTCTGTTATCTTTCCCATATATGCCCTCAAACTTCTGCCTTCACCTCCCCGACAAAAAGTGTTTGTGTGTGTGTGTGTTAAACATCAATGGATAATTATGACCTCTTTTGCTTTAAGGAGAGTTTTGGATAGACAGTTGTTGGATGAGACCTTCAGCATACTTTTGCAAAGTGTTGGTGTGTCAAAGATTGTCTCAGCGGTGCCTAAATTAATCTGCCAGCGTAGGGAATGTAAGAAATCAATGACATAAAAATAACAACTTGCTTCATTCACTGCTAATAATTACGCCAGCTACTGCATTTTCCTCTTTAGAAAGCCTTCAAGCTGCTAACAGCATCACGTATGATTTCAGACACTGCTTTCTCCTTTCCCCCTTAATTCATTTACACACAAATCTCATAATAGCTACTTGGCTATTTCCATAATGCTTATCATTAGCAACTCTTTTTAATCAATATGTGTTTTTCTCCCCTCTGCGTCTTGAGATCTCGGCAGTCGCTGAGCAAGTGATGGGTAATCACATTTTAAAAATTCAAAATAAGGGACTCTCTGGAGAACCATTATTTATCTCTTAGCGGGTGGTGACATGACCCGGAAATAAATATTATGATCTAGAATGAGGGTCAACCCCACAAAATAAGCAGTTGAGTTTTTAGAGAAGACATTTTAGCATGCATACGATGGCTCATTTATGTATCCATGCTCAAGAAGGCTGATCTCTTCTCAAAAAGTACGCAAACACCCCAGTCCTAACCTCACCCCAGTCCTAACCTCAGCAGAAGTAGAAAAAGAAGAGGCGTTTGGATTTGATATCCCGCTTTATCACTACCCTAAGGAGTCTCAAAGCGGCTAACATTCTCCTTTCCCTTCCTCCTCCACAACAAACACTCTGTGAGGTGAGTGGGGCTGAGAGACTTCAGAGAAGTGTGACTAGCCCAAGGTCACCCAGCAGCTGCATGTGGAGGAGCGGGGAAGCGAACCCAGTTCACCAGATTACGAGTCCACTGCTCTTAACCACTACACCACACTGGCTCCACTCCACTCACTCCAAGGAAAGATGCTTAAGATCACAGTCTAAAATGTCTGCCATTCCAGATATGGCTCCTGGGTCATATCATCGCATGAGCAGAGTGAATTAACCCAATTCATTCTGAGTTGGCCAGACAAGACATTAAGATGAGCAGGCTGAAATGCTGCAGGTATTGATTATATAGCCACTCTTTATTTCCTCTCCATGGGCTACCATGCAACCCCTATGTATGTCTACTCAGACGTTTTATTGCATTCATGGAGGCTTGCTGTCCAGATAGGCATGTATAGAATTGCCTCCTTAGTCTGCAGTCCTAACCCCCTTTACTTGGGCGTCAACTCCCAGTTTCTGCCAATCACTGTTTCTTCAGATACTTCATCAAATATAGCGCGAGAATATACTGTTGCAATTTCTGTTCTTATCACTCCATCCTGGCACTCGAGACATAAAAATCTTTGCTCACAGAATGTTGCTTTCCATTGCACTTTGGGGGGAAATATAAAGCCTTAGTCATATATCAACGAAGTGTGAACTGATGCCAAATTAATGCTATTTATTAAAATAAAATAAAATAAAATTCCATGCTTGTAAATTGCACGGATAGGAGAAAACCTTAGGTGATTAATGCATAATATGTCAGCCTTCAGAGAACGCTGTAATTCATTTTTAAAATTCAGTTCGGCATCTTAATTTTGATGCCAGTATGTTAAATAGTTTATAGAATATCTATGCACAAGCTGTGGGTGACTTACTGTCATTTTATTGACGAGGCAAAACACTTTGTCAATAAAATGCAAAGTTCTGGCGCGAATCGCCTGCTACTTAGTGTCACTGATTCCCGGGATGAGGGTCGCACGCTACTTAAGCCATCAAAGTGCCACAGTATTAGTGTTGCTAATCCTGGCTAAATCAACTTAAGCCATCAAAGAGAATTTGCTACATCAGGAGAAAAAGTACAATCAACACTTGTTCATACAATCCACTCAACCTCTTAAGCCTCGGTGGCGCATTTGACACAGTGCCGTTTTTAAGGCAAAACCAGTTCCTATGGCCTGTTCAATACTCAAGATGGTGAGTTTTGGCCAACTACCACATCTAGCCGCTCTCAATTCCAAAAGAGATTTCAAATGTTCCCGTTGGTGTTCTCACTCCAGAAACTATCAGCAATCATTCCTGTCTCCTGCCCTACTTGCTTTTGGGGAACATCACATATGGCAGGGGTGGGAAATGTTGCTGAACTACAACTCCCATCAGGGCTGACCACTGGGAGTCCCATGTCATCTAGAGAGTTGCAGGTTTCGCACTTCCTGACATAGGGTAATGTTTGCCAGGTCTGGCGCCATTGGCTTTTCATCATTTCCTGTAAAAGGAAGCAGGAAGAGGTCCCAGCAAGATGGTTAGCAGATAGCGGTTGGAGTTCAGTCTCCCAGAAAACACTTGGTTTGTGTCTTCTGTTTCACCCATTTGATTGCTTGTAATTTCTTTCAGCTCCTTTCACAAGCCTCACCCTGACCTCTGCTTGCTAGTTTCTCATCGTACTGCTAGTCCTGATGTCCAGATTTTACATCTTGAGAGTCATCTAATCCAGCCCCCTACAAGGCGAGAATCTCAGCCAAAGGATCCATGGCCACCCAACCTCTGCTTAAAAACCTCCAATGAAGGAGAGAAAATGAATTGCCGAATTCTCCCAAGTTGAGATAAATGGAGCTTTTATTTGAGAAGGCATTGGGAATTTGGATGGGTCTTTCTGAATTGCAAAACGCAAAGCCCTTCTATCATTTTCAGCACTGATCTGCTCTTCCGCATAGAATAGGGCAAACCTTTGGACTGGTCTTCAAAGCAACCTCGCTTACTTTTACTCCTAATATTTGCTGTTTCATTTCAATCCATAACGAAGCACTTTGCATTTTAAAACTACTGCATTGAGAGCAGTAATCGCGAAATGTCTCGTTTGGTCAACTTATTCACAGCTGTGTATGTTATGCACACAAACTTTTAAGATATTACAAAGTAAAATAAATCTGTAATGGCATCTAGCGGATTCCTTCTGCATCTTGTATGCTGTACAATGTAAAGAGGCAGCTTCAGGCCTGATTGTGGACGGAACCTGCTAATCTATGATTCTTATACTTGCATCTTAAAGTCAGAAGATTGACAATAGCTTTCAAGAGACCTGGATGTGGTTTAAGAGAGGTTTCACTTCTAGTGTATAAGCATTTCTTTTGTCGTATTGTTGTCTTTGCTGAAACTGGCTTAGTGGGTTTTTTGAAACAACCCCCCCCCCCGCAAATAAAAATTGCCAAGTGGCATGAATGTGAAATGTACATGAACCCTCTTTCTAAACACTCTCAAATCTCCGTAGGAGAAACTCACTATTGTCCATCTCCAGCCAAAGACACAAATGGAAAATTAGGTGCATTGGTGGGTAATAAAAAGAAACAAGTCTAAAACAAATTCAAATGGTTAGCTATGACTGTGACAACATAAGTCTAGTGAATCTGTTTGGGAACCAAGAGAAAATGTTTCCTCTGGGAGCTTTGTCATAGTAAAGAATTGCATCTATGGCAGTTCTTGCACCATATTCTTTTAGGATGCTAGTACAGTGGTACCTCAGTTTACGAACTTAATCTTAAACCAAAACTGTTCTTAAACCGAGGTGCGCTTTCCCTAATGAGGCCTCCCACCACCGGTGCCCTTCCACCATTCAGATTCCGTTCTTAAACTGAGGTAAAGTTCACAAAACGGGACACTACTTCCAGTTTTGCGGAGTTCATAAACCGAATAGTTCATAAACAGGGCTGTTCTGTTTATGAGGTACCACTGTAAATAAATGTAACCTCAGAACCGTACCTCTGTCCTTTGGCAAATAAATATTGGGTTGCGGGGGATTGGTAGCATTGTAAGCACAAAATTTTAGGATTACCATCCTCCAGATGTAGCTGTAATTGGAGAAATCTAACCATACCTATCTTGCGTCCATGGCTTAAATTCTTAGGTACATGTAGAGTGCAATCCTATACACACTTATCCGGGATTGAGGTAAGACTGACTTGAACTCAGTTACTTCTGAGTAGACATGCAGAGGGCTATACTGTTAAGCTGACTTTCTGTGATAATGGTTTAGTACCTTCGGTGCAGCATAACAAGACAGACCTGTTCTTACATCTGTCTGAGGTCCCTTGAAAAGTTCCCGCCGGCAGTTCTAGTGATAGATAAGGCCTTTTCTGGATGCCTTTTACAAACCGCATACGGGTGAGAGCTGTGCTATTCCCCATCTCTCTCTTTCCACACTCCACCTGCCTCCCAATCTGGCAGGTACTACTGTGGCTATGACAGATACTTTAGCCAGGATCTACAGAGATGAAAAATTAGTGGCACCCTTTACCCAAAGAATTTTGAATCTCCCCCTGCCTATATACATCGGCTGTACTCTAAGCACTCTAACGTTAACTATCTAAACAAAAAGCGCAAGTCATAAAATCATGTGAAACTACGTAATTATTGTCGTTAATTAATTAAGAGCGCGTCTACTATAATGCAAAAAAGGACAAATTATTAAAATTATTTTTAAAATGCTGCCATTAGCTAAAGCAAAGAGCTCTTGAGGTCAGCTCGAGTGCTGTTAGCTATGTTGGTCATGTTGTCCACACCAAGTGAATGACCAAGCCATTCTTCCAGAGTTCTACAAAGGATCTTCGAGTATTTGACATCAGCCAAAGCTCTCCTATTTATCTCAGAAATATCTTTCTGCTTAATGAGCTTCAACCAACTATAGTGTCAGCTCCCGGTCCTTGCTCTCTCTTGCTTTTCTGATTGGCTTTTAAAGCTGACGTGGTTATCTTGGGTCCCACCTCAGCTGACAAAAGTAAACAGAGAGATCTCCATCCTTCAAAATGTTTGGCACTGTCCTGGACACCACCTCCATGAAAACCCACCTTTGATGCTCCTCACAATCAATGTGCACACCCACCAAGGCTGCTGTCTGGCTTAACAGCGGTAGCTGAGTCATGCATTCAATCCTCCCCTTCCATGCGCCAACACTGGTCCATGCTGAAACGAATGACCAGGCTCTCACTGATTTTGGCAAGGTGGAGATTGTACCAGAAGTGACCTTTCTGCTTGCTGGCTTGCCCCTGTCATCATTGCTGCTACCTCTTTCTCCTCCACCACCACCTCTTGTTGGGAAACAAAGGATTGTATTCTAGTAAGTCATACTCAGAGTAGGCCCATTGAAATCTGTGGGTTGTATGCAATGGAGTAGATCCATTGGAATAAATGAACCTAAGGTTAGCTTCAATGGGCTTAACTCTGAGTAAGGCTAGCACAGGGTATAACCCCATTACCTTAAGTTCTAACTTAAGCCTGTTGATTTCCATGGGTCTACTCTTGAGTATGACTTAGCTGGATGTAATACAACATCCCTGGCTGTCACATCCTTCCCAAGCACTCAGGAGCAGAATCCTTTGCTTCAATAGGAGGAGGGAATAGCAGTGGCCAGGCAAGCAAGGAAGCAGGGAGAGGGGTAAGACAGTTAGATTTCAATCTGCTGGTATGCTTAGGAACGGAGCAATATGAAATGGAACTCACCGAATGTACACAGGGAGCTCTCGTTATGTGTTATGGGTTGGGTGCAGATTAACACGTCTGAATCCAACTCCATGTGCATTTTCAACCTTATGCCTCTTCCTTCCTTGATACATGTCAGAAGTAATCAACGTGGTGTCCTCCAGATTTTGATGGACTACAAATCTCATTACCCTTGGTTATGTTGTCTGGAGTTGATGTGAGTTGGAGTCTAAAATCTAGAAGCCACCACTTTTGGCTATCCCTGATATGTATTACTGAACACACGCTATTTGGTTGGTCGGTTTCCAGGAACACAATATTTCAAATATTGTGTCATTTCTGGTGCACTGTTATGGTCACACACAACGAACCTAGTAAGTCCCCCCCCCCCTTCTTCCCCATCTCTTGATTGTCCACCACCACTTTAATACTTTGAACCAAGTGACCAGTTCAAAACTGACACTGGTGCTTGAATGGCCACTAGATCCTTTTAAATATTCCTTGCCGGCAGATTGTGGCTTTTAAAAGAGCTACACACACCCCTCCTTTTGCTATAATGTTTAAGCTAAGCCACAATGCTTCCTTACCATGGGGTGTTTCAAGACATAATCTGCGGAAAACATGTCTGAGCTGCGTAATTAAAATACAGTGAGATTATTTGGTGAAATATAACAGTAAGATAATCCAATTTAGAAGATAAAGTAGAACAAGTTAAAACCGTTATTCCGTTTCCATTGTCCCTCCATCTCCCTGCCATTGTGCCTCTTTGACTGTTTTGGTATACAGGGTGCACAGAAAATAAGGGAGTTTTCTTCCCCACCCACCTCCACCCACCACATTATTTGCCTCTTGAACGGTCAAATTATATTTGGGGGTTGGAGGGGATGACATTGGATCCACAAAGACTGCAGTCACGGAAACTATTCGAACTGGTAGAGGACCCTTTCAAATAACTGTGGATAAATAGAAAGACGTAGCAATGCCACACATTTCAATGCTGTTTCTTGAAAATGGAAAAAAAGGCAACATATTAAGAGTCTTTGTCGCTGTCCGCTCCACCGTACATGTCGGCCAACTTTTTAAACCGCGGACCCCAGTCACTGAGGTAATCGTAGTCCTGGTCTCCATCCGTGGTCACCGACTCCAAGGAGCTGAGGGAATCTGCCACAGAGCCATTGCCTTCATATGCGTAGGTTGCTAATGAGTCATAAGGGGGCGCTGTTGGATCCGAATCATTCTCCTTTAACCTTTGGCTAATGAAATCTCTGACGTCGGTGTTATCCCGCGCCACTGGAGTCCGGCGCGGCACGAAAAGTGCTTCTGGCACAATGTCTCGTCGCAGTTTATTGTCTTCTATGGCTTCAGGGTTCCGCAGCGTGCCAATATCAAACGCTTGGGTGTCTTCCTCTCCGCCACCTTCGTCATTGTAACTGACAATGTTGTCTCGGATGTCCTCTTTGGAAATGATCAAAGGCTCTTTCTTCCGTTGCCGTCTCAAGGCTGCAAACAGCACCACTGTAACTGGAAAGAAAAACAAGAAGCAGTGTCGGTGAATGCTGAGGAGGAGGAGTTCATTTGCCGCCCAATTAAGAACAAAAATAGAATGGGCAATATATGTGTTGCTCGAACGTTGTCTTTTATAAGAAACTCTGTTAAACTGCCCATTACAAATCCATAGTCTCTCACACTGCAGCCAATCCTACTGTGAGCACTGGGGGTTGCAGGGAGGGTAAACATTAGCAGGAAACCAGATTTCAAGCTTGAAGTAAGATGAAGAGCAGTTATTTTTTGTCAGCGGTAGATGTTGCTTTGGGGTTTTGGTTTTTGTTTTACTTTGTGCAGCGTGGAAATGATCCTTATGAAATCACAAGTACAATTTCAAGGCACATGGAAAGGAAAGGAAAGGAAAAAGTTGTCTCTTAAAATGACTAATGCTGAATGCTAGAAATGCTTTGGAATGTATTTAAGGGAACACCCTGAGACCTCTGGGTATATGGTGGTATATTATTATTGTTATTATTCACACACAGAGAGCCAGAGAGTGCACCTTTCCAGGTGAAATGCCACATTAGCTGTATTATAGGTGAGAAAAGTAAAAATTGGGTGTCCCCCCTTTCCTTGATAAAACAATAAGGAACATGTGTTGCAGTTCCTAATTTTAATTCACCTCTTTATACAGCGTACAAGGATATAGATAGATAAATAAATATGACCAGTAAATAAAGTTCTTTTAAAAAGGCATCAAGTTATTTTTATTAAATAAAAATACAGTGGTACATCGGTTTATGAACTTAATCCGTTCCGGAAGTCCATTCTTAAACTGAAACCATTCTTAAACTGAGGCGCGCTTTCCCTAATGAGGCCTCCCGCCGCCGGTGCCCTTCCACCATTCAGATTCTGTTCTCAGACCGAGCTAAAGTTCTCAAACCGGGACACTACTTCCGGTTTTGCAGAGTCTGTAAACCGAATTGTTCGTAAACAGGGCTGTTCTTAAACCGAGGTACCACTGTACTGTCCTTTCTAAATGTTTGAAAATCACACAGAAAGAAAGGGGGACGTTTTTTAAGAGCCAGGAATAATGAGGAAACAAACAAAAAGGAAAGGAAGTGAAGGAAGGAAGGAAGGAAGGAAGGAACTTCCAAATGTGTTGAGGGTTGCATAAGATGCGGACAGAGGGCTGAAGTGCCCTGAGACCACAGCTGCTATCATTCATCAACTATAAATTCTAAACCACCCCCCAAAATGCCTTTGCTAAACATTGTGCTCTGTGTTATCCAGTACACAACAGCTCAAAATCCCAGAGCTGATTTGTTTTTGTTTTTTTATTCTGCCTCGCTAATGTCATTATGAATCAGATTTCACTAAAAAGAAATGAATATTCAAATTGGATTTGTGCAAACCACTGACTCAGCTCCAAATATAACCCTGTTCTTGATGCTCAGTTTCTCGTCTGAAGTGAACTTGTAAAATAAGCCCTCCTAATGCTCAACAAAACGTTAAAATAAATGTAAAGCTGCGCTGTTTTTTCTCCCCGCTACCCTCAGCAGTTCTTAGCATTATCTGGGATTTTGCAATAAATAGGCTAGGCTTTCTCGGGCTGAAAGTGAAATCCGCCATGCAGCCGAGGGGGTGGGGTGGGGTGAACAGCAAAAATAAAAAATAAAAATAAATCTGCCTTTTGTCGCTGCTAAAAATGGAAATTGTAGTTCCATTCTTTCCGTGCCTTTGTTTCACATAGTTGAGATTGCCTAAATAAAGCATAAAAGCGGATTGAGAAAGATACAATGCTAAAGCAGCTGTTTAATTGAAAGCCAGTGAATGGTAGGCCTGGGACCCAAACAATTGTTGTTTCCAATCCAAACACTACTGACAAGTTACTTCCTGCACAGCTCAACAAGGTGATTCCCCAAACCTGACCTGTCTTCCCTAATGCCCTCTGATGGAGCCCAAAGAGGTTCTCTTTGAGGGATGGGCTTGTGGATGGAATGAGAAGCTCCCACCACAGCCAGCAAAGTCTTTGGAAGAACTGTGGAGTCTCATTTCTCTGGCCAATGATGAGTCTGCTTTACAGGGGTCAGCAAACTTTTTCAGCAGGGGGCCAGTCCACTGTCCCTCAGACCTTGTGGGGGGCCGGACTATATTCTGAAGAAAAAAATGAACGAATTCCTATGCCCCACAAATAGCTCAGAGATGCATTTTAAATAAAAGGACACATTCTACTCATGTAAAAACACGCTGATTCCCGGACCGTCCGTGGGCCGGATTTAAAAGGCGATTGGGCCAGATCCAGCCCCCAGGCCTTAGTTTGCCCACCCATGGATTAGAAATAGGATGCTGATAAAGGGGTGTGGTGGATGTTTCACCCTTTGAAAGGACTACGCTGGAATACAGAACAAAACCACCCTTGTTCTCCGTTATTTTCAAAGGAATGCGGAAACTGAGACAATTTGGAACATACAGTGGTACCTTGGGTTACATACGCTTCAGGTTACATACGCTTCAGGTTACAGACTCAGAAATATTACCTCGGGTTAAGAACTTTGCTTCAGGATGAGAACAGAAATCGTGCGGCAGCAGCGGGAGGCCCCATTAGCTAAAGTGGTGCTTCAGGTTAAGAACAGTTTCAGGTTAAGAACGGACCTCCAGAACGAATTAAGTACTTAACCTGAGGTACCACTGTAATCAAATGGGAAAGGTAACCGATTATAAATTTTTAGCGGAAAGCGGGGAAGAATCTGCCAGCTGCAATAGGTTTTCCTATTAATCCCTGGCAGTTTGGAATCAGACTGCTCTTCCTAGGTTGGAAAAAAAAATGGCGAGGACAATTTATTTGTTGGAACGGAGGGGTCTCCAACGAACTCCCGAATCACAGGGCAAAGCGACGTAGAGGCTTTTGGAAAACTGTGAGACAACCGCTTCCCCCGAGTCATGATGGGAAATATCAACAGTTGGAAGAACGAAGGACACAACACTATATAATAATAATAATAATAATAATAATAATAATAATAATAATAATAATAATAATAATAATTTATTATTTATACCCCGCCCATCTGGCTGGGCCTCCCCAGCCACTCTGGGCGGCTTCCATAAAAACCAAAAATACAGTAAAATGTCACACGTTAAAAACTTCCCTGAACAGGGCTGCCTTAAGATGTCTCCTGAATGTCAGATAGTTGTTTATCGCTTTGACATCTGCTGGAAGGGCGTTCCACAGGGCGGGCGCCACTACCGAGAAGGCCCTCTGCCTGGTTCCCTGTAGCTTTGCTTCTCGCAGTGAGGGAACCGCCAGAAGGCCCTCGGCGCTGGACCTCAGCGTCCGGGCAGACTGATGGGGGTGGAGACGCTCCTTCAGGTATACTGGACCGAGGCCGTTTAGGGCTTTAAAGGTCAGCACCAACACTTTGAATTGTGCTCGGAAACGTACTGGGAGCCAATGCAGGTCTTTCAAGACCGGTGTTATATGGTCTCGGCGGCCGCTCCCAGTCACCAGTCTAGCTGCCGCATTCTGGATTAGTTGTAGTTTCCGCGTCACCTTCAAAGGTAGCCCCACGTAGAGCGCATTGCAGTAGTCCAAGCGGGAGATAACCAGAGCATGCACCACTCTGGCGAGACAGTCCGCAGGCAGATAGGGTCTCAGCCTACGTACCAGATGGAGCTGGTAAACAGCTGCCCTGGACACAGATTTGACCTGTGCCTCCATGGACAGCTGTGAGTCCAAAATGACTCCCAGGCTGCGCACCTGGTCCTTCAGGGGCACAGTTACCCCATTCAGGACCAGGGAATCCTCCACACCTGCCCGCCTCCTGTCCCCCAAAAACAGTACTTCTGTCTTGTCAGGATTCAACCTCAATCTGTTAGCCGCCATCCATCCTCCAACCGCCTCCAGACACTCACACAGGACCTTCACCGCCTTCACTGGTTCTGATTTAAAAGAGAGGTAGAGCTGGGTGTCATCCGCATACTGATGAACACCCAGCCCAAACCTCCTGATGATCTCTCCCAGCGGCTTCATATAGATGTTAAAAAGCATGGGGGAGAGGACAGAACCCTGAGGCACCCCACAAGTGAGGGCCCAAGGGTCTGAACACTCATCCCCCACCACCACTTTCTGAACACGGCCCAGGAGGAAGGAGCGGAACCACTGTATAACAGTGCCCCCAGCTCCCAGCCCCTCAAGACGGTCCAGAAGGATGCTATGGTCGATGGTATCAAACGCCGCTGAGAGATCCAGCAGAACTAGGAAACAGCTCTCACCTTTGTCCCTAGCCCGCCGGAGATCATCAACCAGTGCGACCAAGGCAGTTTCAGTCCCATGATGAGGCCTGAATCCCGACTGGAAGGGATCCAAATGGTCCGCTTCTTCCAGGCGTGCCTGGAGTTGTTCAGCAACCACTCGCTCAATCACCTTGCCCAAGAATGGAAGATTTGAGACTGGGCGATAGTTGGCCATCGTGGCCGCATCTAAAGATGGTTTTTTAAGAAGCGGTTTAATAACCGCCTCTTTCAGCGGGTCTGGGAAGGCTCCCTCACGGAGGGAAGCATTCACCACCCCACGAAGCCCATCGCCCAGTCCTTCCCGGCTAGCTTTTATAAGCCAGGATGGGCAAGGATCCAGGAGACAGGTGGTTGGTTTCACTCGTCCAAGCAGCCTGTCCACATCCTCGGAGGTAACAGATTGAAACTGATCCCACTCAACTTGACTAGACAGAACTCTAGCACTCTCCCGCCCCGGCCCTGCTCCCACGGTGGAGTCTACTTCTTCCCGAATCTGGGCGATTTTATCTGCAAAAAACTTTGCAAAATCATTGCAGGAGAACATGTGGCCCGTACTGGGCCCCGATGTTGCAGGTGGTTCCGCTAAATTGTGAACCACCTGAAAAAGTCTCCTGCTGCTGTTTTCTGCAGATGCAATAGAGGCGGTGAAGAAATTCTTCTTCGCCGTCGCTATCGCCACTTGGTAGGCTCGACGTTGAGCTCTAACCTGTGTCCGGTCAGATTCGGAATGAGTTATCCGCCACCGGCGCTCTAGCCGTCTCAACGATTGTTTCATTGCCCTCAGATCCGTGGAAAACCACGGGGCTGTCCGGGCTCCATGCAATCGGAGAGGGCGCTTCGGAGCCAAACAGTCAATAGCCCTGGTTAACTCCACATTCCAGCGGGCCACCAGGGAATCGGCTGAAAGGCCATCAACATGGGATAAAGCATCCCCTACCACTCTCTGGAAACCATTTGGATCCATTAAGTGGCGGGGGCGGACCATCCGAATTGGTCCCACCTCCCTGCAGAGGGGATGGGTCGCAGAGAAGTCCAGTTGCACCAGGAAGTGATCTGACCATGGCACTTCTTTCATTTCGCTTTTACTTAGTGTCAGATCACCAACATCCATAGAGGTAAACACCAGGTCCAAGGCATGTCCACGACTATGGGTTGGGCCAGACTTATTCAGGGACAGCCCCATGGAGGCCATGCTTTCCACGAAGTCCCGAGCGGCCCCTTGTAAGGTCGTGTCGGCATGGATGTTAAAATCCCCTAGGACGACCAGGCTAGGTGTCTCCAGGAGAACATCCGCCACGACCTGAAGCAGCTCGGGCAGGGAATCCTTGGTGCATCCTATGGTTGGGACAACATCATTGGGGGGGGGGTTACCACACGCAGGAAAGAACTATGATTACTGTAATGGTTCTAGGGGTTGCTCGTGCGTAAATCGGCGCCACACCTGGTTGGGTTGCCTGAGTGAACCCTTTCTGTCTGGACCCGTGCTCTCCCCGCTGGTCCCCGGCGAGGAGTCTTGGAGCCACCTCGCCGATTCCCCCATCTGCCCCCCTTCTCCACTAGTGTTATGCTGATTTCCTTCCCCAGAAGATGTGCTGCTTCTCTCCCTCCCGGGATGCTCTCCGGAATCCCTCTGGAGCCCTCCCTCTCCCTCTGGCTCCGATGGCAGTTCCCTGACAATTACAGACCGAGCACCTCGCTTGAGACTTTATAAATCACTTAATATATTAATATGAATTGAAACCATAAGATTGCAATCCGTTTAAGGGGATCGTTATCTTGAAGGGAATGTAATTGAAATTCTTAAGATTTTGGAAAAGCAAAAGCAAAGAGGAAGCCATCAAATCTAGCAGGTAAGGAGGCCACTTTAACTAAATTGTATAATTTGGTATATAAATAATTGGTTTTGATAATTGTATTAACTGGATGAAATTGGCATGGTTATAATGAGGCTGTTATTGGAACAATATTGGAAAATCAGTAAAAAAACAACAACAATTAAAACACAAAATAGGATTTTTATGGTAGGCGCCAAGAGTTGGTAGTGTAACTTGGGTAAACTGAGATATTGTGTTACTGGAGTCAAGGAGTTGATACGATCACAGCTTCCTTCACTAGTGAACTTTGGGACTGTGTACGTTTGGGTCAGTGTGTACCTGCTGCACTTTGTGGTTATGATCAGCAGGTGAATGTGCTCATGTAAAAGCTAAAGTTTAGTGGACACGTGTGTATGGTGGCTTAGGCCGTGGCATGACAGCTCAGGTGCTTGCAGTGGTTTCTGATTGTGGTTGGCCTATGTATGACTGAGGCAGAAGTGTACAGTGGAGGTGGTTGTGTTATCTGTATATTTGGGGTCACCACAGATTAAATTCTCATAGGCATCCAGGGAGGATCCTGGAAGGAAGTACAAAAACCCTGTGTAATTCAAATGAGATCACTTCTCCAATGACACTGGATAACTACGGTCATGGGTGTAGCCAGGAGAAGGGGGAGGCTGCTTCTTCCATCAAGTAAATAAATAAAAATAATTAACTAAAAGTAGAAATGGGCAATGCTTACTGAGCATTCACAGGAGAAAAAAAAAACTTCATCAGAAAATAGGAGGAATTTGAGAAGGAAGTGCTGAAAATGTTGTCAGCAAATCTGAGGAAACTTGTTTTAGTTTTGATTTTTTTAAAAAAAATAGATGAAAAAAGGCGTGTTCTTTGTAGTTTCGCAAAAGAGACTCGTTAACCACACAAAAGGCGGCCTCTGATTTTGTTATTTAACTTCCTAGTTTTCAAATGACTGAAGATTTAGACTGAGGACTTGGGCTGAAAAGAAAGCAATTCTGAGGCATCTCCTTCTGAATCTGCTAGGCAGACCCAGGCAGAGGATGATGACAGGTGGGGTGTCCTGCCCTCCTAACCTAAATCCTGGCTGCTGCCCATGACTACAGTCTTAAATCCCTATGGCTTTGTTAACGTGTAGCACACATGCATTCTCCATCCATGGACATGGTGAGCTTCTCTTCCCACCTCCCACAATTCAAGCGACTCCTTTACCTAGCAGTATAATGATGCAGAGGAGAATCGCGATCAGAGCGCCTGTGCTGAGGCCGGTTGGATGGATCAGCGCTTCGGCGTTACAGGAGAGCATTTTCCCTCTCTGGTCGCAGGCGCACACTCGGATGGTCACGGTTTCCGTGCTGCTCTGAATCGGGTAGTCGTTGTCCGATATTACCACGGGCAGGAGGTAGATATTCATCTCGTGTCTGTTATACCGGGTTCTCCTTGTGTAGATCGCAGCTGTGTTATCTGGAGAGAACCATGAGCATTGTAAGCAGCATGTTCATTCTGAAAGTTCCCCAACCCCAAACAGAATGAAGCAGATAGACAAGAATTACCTCTGTTGTCCTGAAGGGTGAAATTGGAGCTGCTGGCTACTTCGGGAGCCAGCGAGAAGGAAAATTTGTGTCCGCCGAAAGAGTCATCTTTGTCAACGGCACTTAAGGTCTGTATGAGCTAAAAAATGGACAATGGCATTATTGTATTACCATTGCTGTGACAGCCAGGCTCTTTGAGACCAAGACCTTGTTCACACTGTATTATTTCACAAATAACCTTAGAGCAATGAGTTCAAAGCAGTGTGCCAAGCGGATAGCAGTGGTTGAGATTTCCAGCAAAGAAATGTTGTTCTCTAAGAGTTGCTTTGGAATACATGTTTCATACTGAGATTTTCTACTAGTTCCATCTGGTACGCAGGCTGAGACCCTACCTGCCTGCGGACTGTCTCACCAGAGTGGTGCATGCTCTAGTTATCTCCCGCTTGGACTACTGCAATGTGCTCTACGTGGGGCTACCTTTGAAGGTGACCCAGAAACTACAACTAATCCAGAATGCGGCAACTAGACTGGTGAGTGGGAGTGGCTGCCGAGACCCATAACAGCAGTCCTGAAAGACCTACATTGGCTCCCAGTATGTTTTCAAACAGAATTCAAAGTGTTGGTGCTGACCTTTAAAGCCCTAAATGGCTTCAAAGGCCCAGTATGCCTGAAGGAATGTCTCCACCCCCATTGTTCAGCCCGGACACTGAGGTCCAGCTCCAATGGCCTTCTGGTAGTTCCCTCACTGTGAGAAGTGAGGTTACAGGGAAGCAGGTAGAGCTACTTGGTAGTGGCGCCTACCCTGTGGAACACCCTCCCATAAGATACCAAGGAAATAAACAACTATCTGACTTTTAGAAGACACCTGAAGGCAGCCCTGTTTAGGAAAGTTTTTGATGTTTAAAGTATTATTCTGTTTTTAGTGTTCTGTTGGGAGCCACCCAGGGTGGCTGGGGAAACCTAGCCAGATGGGTGGGGTATAAGTTCTTGATGCCCAAATCCCAGCTATGTCTGGAAAATTCCGGACATAGGGCAACCTTATTATACCTGTTCCTCCCCAACCATCTCATGTTGAGAGAGATGGGCTAAAGGGGGTTTCTGTGCTCAGCTGAATGCGCTTGCAAGCCACCTCATGACTGGGAAACCTGGTAGGTTTCTAAATGCACTCTGTGGAACACATTTAGATGCCCCCTTCAGACTTTGCCTTTCTTCTGGGGCACAGAATGCCCAGGCAATCCGCCACACACCCAACTAGTGAATTGTCTCCTGGGCTGTAGGCCATGGTGAACTGGGGTAACCACAAAGGGCTTTGCCTCCCCAAACATCAGAGTATGTTGAGTAGTTCTTTTCAGTCCATTTAAAAAAAGAAGACCCCAATCTTTTGTCTCATTCCCCACCCAGATCTTGCAAATACCTAGGTGGCAACAGAACTAATTTCAAATATGTGCCTTTCATATCAAACCTGCAACGGATTCATCAAGAGAAGCATTAAACAGAGCAAATTAAGGGAAAATATGGGGCCGGCAAACTGAAGTTCAAGAAGGAGCCACGCTGAACTCTGTGATATGCAATGCCGCATCACATCAGCTCCTAAGGGAATGCCAGTCGCAAGCCGATGCAAGATAGTCATGGTCTCATTTCACTTAGCATCACTGTCAGTTCCTTTGCAATGCATAGTGCCAGCTCACAGGAACAGTGCTGTTGCCACTATAACACAGACCACGTTTATAAATCTCATATTTATTCGTTACGAAGCGCAAACCGCACACCACCTGCTCGGCCTTTGCGTTTTCGCAGACGAAGGTTTCGTAAAACATGGCAAACTCCGGGGCGTTGTCATTCACGTCCAGGACTTTAATAAACACTGGGATGCGGCTGCTTTCCTTTGGGTTGTCTGTAGTGACACAAAGAGAAAGCCGGTGAAAACATTTTAGTAATGAGTTTGACTCCTGCCCCCCCCCCACACTGCCTTGTTTGGAACAATACATTCACAAGGCTAATGCAAGCAATGAGTGACTTTTTTTGCGTGCACAATTTATTTGTGAGAGTTAAGGGGAATTTGCAGGTACAATCAGAATACATCTCTAACTGCCTCCTAAACCAAAGGTAGGAATTCTATGCTCGTTTTTATCTCCTTCGATCCTCTCCCGCTTTCATATCCACCCGACTTCATAAAATTCCGCCAAGCAGACCACCAGAAACCCCTACGGAGGTCTTTACATTTGAAATTTGATCTGCCACTCTTGTGTGGCTGACCATCAAATATTACTGCATGGAAAAAGCCCTTCAGCTGTGAATTGTCTTGGAAGATGTTTAGTAGGGCCAATTCTGGGGTGATGTCTAAAATCCGACTATTCTGGACAACAGCCATACGGGAAATATGTAAAATAACTAAGCAAGTATTGGTGACAGCATTATTGAATCGTTTGGGCCACAGCCTTACAAGACGGTTGTGCAAGGAAGAGCATAAGTGGCTTCTTCTATCTTCCCCCTTCCTTTACAGAAAGGATGGGGCATTCAGCATTGAATTCCCTCTTTGAACCTCAGAGTTCTTTCTCTCTGCCCTGGGAGAGGGTAATATGATGCTTCCTAAGCCCCCCCCCCCATGGCTTCCCAGGGACAACGGAATTGCAGGATAAACATGTCAAGTGAAGGTTTTTCTTTGTTATAGCCTTAACGGCTGCGAATCTGAAAGCTGCAACATTTTAAAACATAGAGTTGAAGTCAATAGGAGAAACTTGCTTAGAAATGCAAAATCAATATTCTCTCCCACAAGCAAGCAATCTGTTCTCGGGCGATAACTATCAGGAACACCACTTTCCAATATGCTTACGCAAACTTTAAGCTTCGCTGCTCTTTATCTCTTCCTCATCCCTCCCGAGTTCTTTTTCTTCAATGAATAAATTGCTTAACTTTGTTCTCTTCAGTCTAACCGAATTGTCACCTGGTTCTTTCTTTTTCTTGTGGAAGGAGTGGGAAGTGTTACTATGTGGAGCAGGCAGCTCCCTTCCTCTCGCTGCATTATGCAAACACACACATTCCTTAGTTATTCATGTAGCATCTATCAAACCAAAGACTGAAATCCTAAATTTCTCTTGATCTTGGCTTTTGAAGTGCTTTCTGTGGTGCACTTGCTGTTTCACCTTTCATAGCTTTCAGGTGTGGAAAATTCATCATTCAAAACAACTTCAGAACTCTCATCTGCAAGGCAGCTGCATACTGAACAACTTGAATCCCACTTCTGCGTCCGTCACTGATTTCCTTGGGCTCGTGAGCACAACCTGTCTCTAGGCACTGCAGTCATCTGAAAGGGATTGCCACACGTTGTCACATTTGCAGACATCTTTGTAGCACAGAGCTGGTCTGCCAATGGGCCTGGTGCCTGAAGCCAGCTCCCGCCATCTTCCATTCTGTGGACATGAACAAGCCAGTGTAGATGTCGCTGAGACAGGACGTCTGGGAATGTGGGCTTAGGAGAGGACATCTTTGTTCAGAACTCTGTCCTGCCATGTGGTGCCCAAAATCTTCCTGGTGGAAGGCATTGAGGCGTTTGCAAATTGCCCATGACTCACTTAACCTTCATATTTCAAATCACTAGAGGAAGTATGGGGCCTCATCATCTAATGGTGGAGCTCCACATTCTATATTTTATTGGCCTAGCAGGTTATGATCATATTCCTGTGGCACCTGTAACATCCACAGATGTCTTGTTTGGACAAGGGGCATTCAACATCTGCAAAAAACTCCAGCTGTCTCCCAAGGATGTAGTCCTCAGCATACTTGTTCTTAGCTATTATACCACACTGGCTGGCTGTGTAATTGGACATAAACATAGGTGCTCTTTACATGTCACCCCAGCACCATGAGAAAGATCCATGCCATATGTTGGGTCCATGAGGAGAAAAGAAGTTCCAACGCATAGGAAGCACCAGGGTATGACAATTTCAGAGAACAATGACATCATTAACATCTTTTGGACCATCTTACAAAATAGCAGTACATAGCTGAAGATTAGGGACTTACTATCCTGGAGGAAGCATTGATAAAAATAAAAAAAGAGATGTCTGACTGACCTCTTTGCCATTTTAAGAAACTACTAAAAACTCACTTGCTCTCTCTCTTCCTTTCCTTACTTGTCGGCTAATTATAGTCTGTGTTTTACTCATTGTTTGTTTCACTTAGCTAATGCACAGTTTTTCTCCTCCCCTTTAGTCCTCTGTCCCTTTGTTTCACATTCTTTAGCATCTAAAAAATGTCAAACAAAATCATGAGTTGGAAGGCAAGGACCTGCTAGTTTCACTGTTTGCATAGTGCCTGCTGGTGCCTTTATCGATGATAAATGATGATCACGCTGAGACGTGGGGCAATTTTCTTCTCATTGCATGGAAGCGCATGACAACGGTGTGCCCTTGTGGCTTCAGAAACAGAGAATGCTCTGTTTGAAAGTTGCACTCAGTGCAGGGCAAGCATATGCACAACTGGACAGAAAGCAATAAAATGCCCCAAACTTAGCAATTGTTCTTGGTCAGGGGTTGGGAACTTCAGGCCTGAAGGGTGAATGCGGCCCTCCATATCTCCCCATGTGGCCCTTTGAACTTTCTCCAAGCCACACCCCTCACTGGGCCTCCTTTATGCCAGGGGAGTTTTTCCTCTGGTTGGAATGTGCCCTTGACTTCAGATAATACCTCTTGCTTGTCTGGTGTTTGTGTGTGTTTGTGTGTGGAAACAAGCCTACTACACAATGAGAAATTTACATTCCTTGATCTCCCCATTTTTACTCTGGCCCTGCTCACTGCTAGCAGGTGGCCCTCAAAACATTGCCCAGAAAGAAATGTGGCCTTCAGCATGACAAGGGTTCTTCACCCCTGTTTTCTGCGCAGTCAACATGGTGGTCTTAAGAGATGAAAAAGTGGCATTGTGGCTGCTAGAAAACAAGAAAAAGCTACTTGAAGAAGAAGAAGAGAAGAAGAGTTTGGATTTGATATCCCACTTTATCACTACCCGAAGGAGTCTCAAAGCGGCTAACATTCTCCTTTCCCTTCCTCCCCACAACAAACACTCTGTGAGGTGAGTGGGGCTGAGAGACTTCAGAGAAGTGTGACTAGCCCAAGGTCACCCAGCAGCTGCATGTGGAGGAGCGGAGACGCGAACCCGGTTCACCAGATTACAAGTCTACCGCTCTTAACCACTACACCACACTTGCTTGTCGACATGTTATTTAAGATTCCATAAAATGTTTTTGAGTAGAGATTGTGGGGAGAGGAGCAAAGCATTCTTCCTTCCCTTCCCTTCTGAGAGGCTAACCAAAGATCATTCACTTGAGGCTCGCTAGCTCAGACCTTGCCCTACTGCTCTCTAAACTACTTGAGCGGTGTTTTCAGAGAGAGTTCAGTGACCCATTTTACAGCTACACATAATGCATGAGAAAAAGGAAGGATCAAGCAGATCCATGTGTACGCAGCAATTTTACAAGAGCCAAGGGAAATAATAATAATAATCACAGAATGTGGTATTGGATGCACAAATTGGCTTCCTATGAATCTCAGTTTGCTTTCTTTCTTTCTTTTTTAAAAAGAGCAAGTTTTCAGATTAGACTTTCAAGCCTACCTTAAATTAGCAACACCCGCTTAAATGTCAAAAACTAGAGAAATTTGAATAATTTATTCCAAGTGCAGAATTCAGCGTTTCTCTTGGCACATAATTGAGAGGGCCTGGGAGCATTTTTTTTTTAAAAAATTCCCCCCTTCCCCAAGTATGGGATATACATAGCTCTGTTCCTCCTGCTGAGCTGCAAAGAAGAGCCTTGAGATTTCCTGTAGAATCTAGCTATCTAATGCCATGGAAGGCATTAAATAATTGTTATTCTGCTGTGCTTCACAGTCAAATGCAACAAAACAGATTCTTCTCAGTGTTGACTGAATTACATTTGCACATGTAGGTGCTCCTAGGCTCTCTCTTTGTTAGATAGCGATCGCGTCTATATCCCTTTAAATGTGATGGTTAAAGAATTCTGGTCATTGTAGTCCAGTGAGAATCATTGGTAAGCGATAGGGTAGCCAAATGCAGAAGAACACAGAGCTCCTGAACCTTCCAACTGTTGTGCAGAAGAAGAAGAAGAAGAAGGAGGAGGAGGAGGAGGAGGAGGAGGAGGAGGAGGAGGAGAAGAAGAAGAAGAAGAAGAAGAAGAAGAAGAGGAGGAGGAGGAGGAGGAGGAGGAGGAGGAGGAGGAGGAGTTTGGATTTGATATCCCACTTTATCACTACCCAAAGGAGTCTCAAAGCGGCTAACATTCTCCTTTCCCTTCCTCCCCCACAACAAACACTCTGTGAGGTGAGTGGGGCTGAGAGACTTCAAAGAAGTGTGACTAGCCCAAGGTCACCCAGCAGCTGCATGTGGAGGAGCGGGGAATCGAACCCGGTTCACCAGATTACAAGTCCACCGCTCCGAACCACTACACTACAGAGGCAATTTTGAGAGATTATTTATCTTCTGCTCACCATTAAAGGTGTATGAGCCTGTCCTCTTTTTTTTATCTGGCCACCCAAGTTAGCTGTCCGCCATTTCCCCCCTTCCTCTCAGAACTGCAGTTACCATGGTTTCCTAGAAGAAGTTTTGATGTCTCCCATTAGCGAGACATCTAGTTACCTGAATGTGACCTAAAATATTGGAGATGATTAAAAAAGTGTTCGGTGGCAGGTTTACATAGAAAACAGGTGCTTAAACAAGGCTGCCTAATTTGCACAGACTCCCTGCATGAATATTGAGCTCAACGGAGTGATCTTCTGTGCTAGCTCTACTTGGAATAGACCCATTGGCATTAATAGAGATGATTCATTAATTAGTTGTGTGCAACCTACAGTTACTTGATTATCTAGACTCGCCTAATTGTGAAGTGTTCCCCTTTCTCCCAACCCAGAGTCCCCGTTCAGACCAAACAAGAAACGGAGAAGGGTTGCAAATGCGGTTGATGTTTCTGAAGTTGACAAATTGGCCTTTGGTTTGAATGCAATCTAAACGCCTTCTGCTAGTCCTCTAAGCCTGCCTACTTGGAAGCAAGTCCCATCTACAATAGCTTTCATGTAAGTGGATTTAGGAGTGATGTACTGGGCTCCGGGCTTCTAATTAAATCTGGCCCTAATGAAATTAATAGGGGAACACAGAAAGAAGTAAGTGACTTGAAATGATGGCCTTTTAAGTATCTTGGTCAATGCTACAGGGCTGAATTTGGTTGGGACATAAAAAACAGCATATTTTCCTCTCCTTCCTCAATATTATGTACCCCTTTCTGTGAGGAGGGGGTACAATCTATGCAGCTGTTCACAAGCAGCAATTGCCATCCTAATTAACCAATGGCCAGGAGGATTTCTTTAGTCTATTTGATCTGAAATGAGGGGCATGCTAATTTCCTTTCCATTCAGGCACAAAGTTGCCTCTTCATAAGCTGTAGCCTTGGGAAAGAAAGAGGGGAAAATACAGAAGCTTTTTAAAAGTTTACTTCCATGAATAACAGCAAAACAACCAAAGCATGGAGATTGACTTCCTTTCAGCCATTCGCAGCTGGAAGGCTGCATTCGTTACGGCAATGGTTTTTATGCAGAACTTACTGATCTCGGAAGCTACTACTGTAATGTTATGCCACAATAATGTTTCCCGGTCAAGAAGTTTGGAAGTAAATATTGAACCGTTTCCAGAATCAATGTTGAATATTCTGTCCATGTCAGTATGCCGATCTACAGAATACCTGAAAATAGAAACAAAGTCATTTAGAGATTGCTCCAAAAATGCTTTTAAATAATTTTATGGTGCACTCTACAGCTATATTGCAAACAACAACAACAAATCCCACCAAACCAATTTTGTTGTACTGATATTGTGAACTGCAAGAAGATCAAACCTATCCATTCTTAAGGAAATCAGCCCTGAGTGCTCACTGGAAGGACAGATCCTGAAGCTGAGGCTCCAATACTTTGGCCACCTCATAAGAAGAGAAGACTCCCTGGAAAAGACCCTGATGTTGGGAAAGATGGAGGGCACAAGGAGAAGGGGACGACAGAGGATGAGATGGCTGGACAGTGTTCTCGAAGCTACCAGCATGAGTGTGACCAAACTGCGGGAGGCAGTGGAAGACAGGAGTGCCTGGCGTGCTCTGGTCCATGGGGTCACGAAGAGTTGGACACGACTAAACAACTAAACAACAACAACAACTTCTTGATACCTTCTGTGATTTGGGCAGGATTTATCTAAGGATCCCAGTCGGTAGAAACCCTGCTTCAGCAGATGGAACATTTGTAATTCCTCACCATATATTTGCCAAAATCCTATTTTATTCACAACACCACCCATTGAGACACAACCCAAACACATTAGGCCAATTCATAATTTCCATGTTAAGTGCTACAACTGGCATTCTGGAGTTCTTTACCTGAGCATGGATTTTTTAAAAAAATATTTGGCTATCTCTCTCTTTGTCTCCTTGGTACAGACATCAAGATTCAACAGGTGAACAACTTGCATTCTTCAAAAAACAAATGCAACCTGTGAAGCTTCTTGTGCAGAAAATAAAAATTTCAAAGCGTGATATGGTAGGAAACCTGTCACAAGATCATTTCCTCCCAGCTCAGGGTTTCTGTAGTATAATATAATTTTGTGAAAATTTCCTGCTAATGATCATGTTGAAAGCTAATGTGGCATGAACATAGCGATGCTCTGGCTTATTCAGCCTGCAACTCTCTTGCACATTTATTTCCAGGTAAGCGTAACATTATTTGCAACCTAAGTAACTTCACCCAAGGCATCACAAGGCCTTACTCCTGAGTAGTCATGTCTACGATTGCACTGCCTGTCACAAGAAAACTGAACCAAAAGGTGTTTCATTGCACTTTTCTGCCTCAAGAATGGTTTCGTGCATTAGTGAAAATTTAGTGAGCTCTGTAGCCTTCTCTATAAACCGTAAACCTCCGGGTATAGGGCGGTATATAAATTCAATAAACAAAATAATAATAAAATAACTGTAGGGCACAGATTTACTCATGCAAGGGAAGGAACAGGCTGTTGTTTTCCTGCACTTCCCAGTTGAACAGGATGACCAATCACTGCTTCTTAATAATTCAATACCAAATGTACCCAAGAGCAGAACTTGCTGAAAATCACCGACCCACTTAAAATGGAAATGTCAGCAATGCAATTCTTTAAAAGTTTGGTTTTTTTGGGGGCAGGATTTATAATATTTTGGCCAGGCTGGCAATAAACTGCAGGATATAGGAGGGCAACAGTTGAAGTGGTTCTTCCTCCAAATGCTCTCCGATAAGTGTTCACTGTAGTGTCTGTTAGAATTCCTGCTTCGTGATTGCAGTCATGGGATTGTTGTCTTTCACATGACGTGGTATGTTTTGACTCCACAGAGTGGGAAGTGACGGAGACAGGATGTTTGTGTTACTGTGTTCTGTGAAGTGGGACTGTTGTCCTTTGTTCATTCTCTTTGCTGTCTGATGCTAGAGAGAGAGAGAGGGAGCCATGTTGCAGTGCTCCGTGTGTGTTTATATGTAAATAAAGTAGATTAGCCAAAATGCTGAGTTGCTGAGGTCTGTCACGTAAGCTGCGAAGACTCTGCGGATCCCTAAGTGTGCCGATGTCTGTTGGCATCGGTCGCTGTGATGTTCGGGCTGAAGAAAGCTTTTGAAACTCCTGAACGATCGACCAGGAGGGAGGGAACATGCCAGTTGGGGATGTGTCTCTGCCAGGGTCCTACCTAAGTGTAGGACAAGCTCCTGACAGTGTCTACTTAGGCAAGGGATTGCGAGTTGCCCTCCCATATCGCTTTACCTGTTTCAACCAAGCTATGGTTGCTGTAATGCCTAGGAAAGCAGCAGGGGAGACTGGCTGAGGTTGCCAAGTGGGAGAGTTGGAATTCAGCCAACTGTTTCCCTGCTCCCAAGGATTGGTGAGGGAGAGTGTGCTGGTCCCATGGGTTACCCCAGAGGTGAGGTCCAAGTCCGGTCCATGGTCAAAGGTGCAATGTGGAGGCAGTCCGTAGTAGCTGAAGCTGGGTGCAAAGCAGGGTGTCAGGTGAAGTCAGGAACAGGCAAGCAAGCAGGGAGCCAGGGCGGGTCAGGAGCTCAGGCAGGAACTAGCAACCAACTGTTGCTCCCGCAACTTGGGACTGGGGCTGGCCGGCTTTTATCTGCCCTGAGGCATAGGCCGGCCCCGATCCTCTGGTGACTCACCTCTCCTGGCCTGGAGGCGAGCACTCCTCCTGCAGGAACTTAGTTCCCTCCGCCTCTCTGCCCTGAGCCTCTGTAGCTCAGGAGAGGCTGGAGGGTTACCAGACCCAGAGGCAACCTCAGCTTCCTCTGATGGGGCTGAGAGTGGAGCACCTGGAGGCAATGGGTCCTCCATCACCTCAGGAGCCAGAGCAGACTCAGCTGGTGCCTGCACCTGAGGATCCAGCACAGGTGAGGACCCTTCAGGCTCAGGCCCCAGCCCGGCTCAGCTGGTTCTGGAGGCGGGGACTCCTGTGAGGGGTTCCCTCAGGTTCAGCACCCGAGTCCGAATCCCAGGCCATCACAGAGAGAGAGGGTTGGATGGGGAATAAGATGGGACCTGAAGTTGGCTACATGGAGGAGCTCCTTCAATGCAAGGGTTTTTAAGTGGTGTTGTATGTAGTCACTGTGAATTTAGCATCCGCTCTCAACGTAACAAAATCACAGGGCCATGGTGTTAGGTTACCGTTTCTAATTCCATCTGTTGAAAGGTCAGCAGTCAAGCCTTCCTGATGAACGGATTAAAGTGAATTAAAGATCATGAGACTTTCTGCTGCTGCTGCTTCTTTTCAAGTGAAAGGAAAGAACATCTCCCTGATACCTTTTAAAAGTCTGGGGCTGGAAGAGTTTTCGTGTCTGTCGACTTCAAAGGCTGCATGCCAGCAGAAATTCTCCTGGAATTATATGAGTTGCAGAAACCAGGACCTCAAGCTGGGGCAACAATTAATATCTCAGACATATACTGAAAGTTGGCAGTAGTGCCACAGTTTGGATTTCCCAAGTTATTTAACAAGCTTTAAGCAAGCATCTTTCACATATTCAGCGAACTGGGGATTAGCGGTGTAAGTTTTTCAAATGGAAGCCTAATATCCAGAAATCCGAACATCACAGATTTAGCACAGTGTATGTGACATAGTTCTCAGAAGCAATGGAGAAAACCTGTTTATGTTCGATTCTTAATTTGCAGCCTGATGCTAACCATTTGTTTTAGCTGCAGCCGCCCTTAGGAAGCACGGCTATGCAATTGATCATGTTAGGCTGTAAGTGGAGAGAAGAGAATGCCCTAGCAAAGCCCTAGCAAGGGGAAAGGGATGCCCAGGAGAAAAGAGGTTCTTTGGGCAGTTTACACCCAATGGGTGGGAAGTGGTGCATGTACCTTCATCTCAAGTCAGACAGGAGGGAGCTAAGCCTCTGTTCTTCCAGCTTCTTGGCAAAAGATGAATAATGGACGGAGCCTTAGTTTGCACCATGCTACATGGTTAAGTTCAACTTCCTAGTGGCAGCCACTATCACAGAGCTGATCATCACTGTAGGGCTGTGTGGTATACCCCTGGTGATCAAACAGCTGGTTCATCTCTAGAAGAACAAGGGACTCATAGCTGTCTCTCCTGCCAACATGCCACTACCAAGATGGGTCTACCTGTAGGACTACAGCGGCTGCTGGATTACCACTCCCATCATCCTTGACCAACTGCAGTGTTGGTTAGGGCTGATGGGGGTTGGAGTCCAATGGCATTGGAGGCTCATGGGTCTCTCAGTCCTACTCTAGAAGAAATGGGGGGCGGGGAGGCTAATGCTGGGCTGTCAATCCTCTAGGGCTGCAGTAGGGGCTCGAGCTCAGTCACTCATTCAAACTCTGCAGAGAACCTACCGAACTACAAGTTTCAACCTGTTTGCCCTGGCGTTTCTGTTAGTGTTTGTATTGTAATGTGAATGTATTTCACAAAGGATAAATGGTATTGGGGAAAGGAGGTGGCAGAAGGCAGTGGCTTGGTTATTGTGCTGGTTTGATCTTTGGCTGTGAATGTGACAGGGTGGGGGCTTCATGAAGACGCTTTCTGGAGGATGCTATGAGGACAGGCAAGCTATGGATTAGTAACTTATGCACTGCTACAAAGGAGTTTTGAAAAAAAGAATTAAACCCTCTCTTGGGCTCAAGGGAGAAACAATCTTTAATGATAATACCGGTTGTTCAACTGCCGCCAACCTAACAAGTAAAGATTTATCTTCAACTATTTGTGTAAGACGCATATTCTTTATCATAAATGGCTAACCGTTTCCTTCCTCCCACAACATAGATTTGTACCTGAATATTATGAGAATGAATGGTTTCCCAGAAATCGCTACATGCACAGGCAGGGGTGGCTCATCCCATTTTGCCACCTGAGGAATATGCCCCACCCCCTAATTCTGCCATTGACATTTGTATTCCCCTACCTTGGGGAGGGGGGACACAAGTGACAACACTGCACTCGGGAATGCCCTGGCTATTGCCAATTCAGTGAATGCCAGCATGCTCCTCAGAGCGTTGCCACTTGTCTTCTCCACTCCAAGGGCAGGGAAAATGAGCAGCAACACCACCGCCTCCATTTTGCTGTCGAGAGGGGGCATTCTGGCAGTGGCAGAAGCAGTGGGGCAGGCAGGGTGCCGCCTCTTGCGCTTCCGCCACCTGAAGTGGATGCTTCACACTGTCTCATGGATGGGCCGGCTCTGCATACAGAATCATCTGCAAGCAGAACACTAATGCGACACAGTACTAATAGGTAACACCGTGGTTTGGCAAAACACTAGTTCTAAATTATTTTTCTCATTCAGAAAGAATACAAGACAAGGTTGTAGTAGTTAAAAGTATATCCTAATTACATTGTTAACCCTGACCTAGAAGAATGCTTTTAATAGGCTACCCTTCTCATTGCTTTCATTCTATTTAAATAATCCCAGGTCTCTTTTGATCAAGGGCTGCTAATTATGTTGAATTGGTGGTGACTTTGACTTGCGGATCATAGCCTATTAAAAATTAAGTCGACAACATCAAACTCATTTTTTACATTTCTTTAATGAAATTACTGGTGCGTGTATGTCAGATTTCGGGGCTTTATTCCCTTCAAACTTGGGGAAATTGATAAGCTAGAATGTTAACAAATATATGAAGATGCTGTCACTAAGCCCTTAATACGTATACATAAGGAAATGCAGGGGTGTCATAAGGCAAGGTCGTGCAATGTTCACATCAGTTACGTTCCAGGAACATTGCTTAGAGATTATGGTGCTAACCAGCCTGCAATTTCCAGGATTGCCGTTTAATTTTTTTTGTTACATCAGCTATTTTCCAGTCCCAAGGTACATACACATGCTGTTTCGTACACAGTATGCACTGCAAAATTTTGAGGTTTGCAACAGCAAACTCAAGTACTGAATTATGACAGCTATGTAGCAAGAACATGGCTCCTGGTATCAAGAGGGAGATATCTGCAGACTCGGAGAATCTGAGGTTTGCAGAAGCAGAACAAACCATTAGGCCAGGAGTTGTATGTGGACCTCCCACCCCATTCCACCACAAATGGTCCAATGATTGGGCACAGAATGCAGCATATTGGATCAGGAAAACATGAGGCGGAGAGGCGGGGAAAACAGAATATCATATCCTGAAAGAAGGCATAGCTGATTGGCATACTGAGCACCAATACCCCACACTGCAATATTTTCTTGCAGGTACCTCTTGTGATACTGATTGAATGACAACGTAGCATCCTTTAAACGTGCAGAGTTCATGGGCTGAACTGCTCTCAAAGACAAAAGTGCTACCTTAGATTAGATGACGTGTTAACAGGCTGCCCGAGCTGGATCAACTGTTTTGTTATATACGCTGCAGTATTTTGAATTTGCTGGACAGGGGTCCTTGTTGTCCTGGAATTCTCTCAGAGCCCCACTCAGCAGAGAACTGCCCATCCACTCTCTTTGCCAAATCCCTTTTCGATTCCTCACAGCGGCAGACAAGGCGACGGTCCCTTTCTGTGTAGCCTGACAGATAAGGATGGTTGCAAACCAACCGGACGAAAACAGTATGGTCTGTTCTGATGCTTTATTGACATGCAGAGATCAACAAGCAAAGTTTTCTGCAGGTAAACACAACCCCCTGCTACTGTATGCACATCAAGTGGCTGTTAAGTGAAACAGCTGCAGCATTTGGTTGAAGTGTTGGCATATCCAAGTTCGTTCAGGCGTAGGCAGGAATGATTGCGACTAATCTCAGCTCCTTTGCAATGCCTGGTTGACATGGGAGATGGCAGATCTTCTGTATGGCAAACGTTGAAGGGAGGGAGGATGGTGTGGAGACTGCAGTTGCTGGTATGTGCCAGCGTCTCTTGGGCCACAGTCTCCATGAGGTCTTAGTGGGACTAGAGCCTTGTTGGAGTCAAGACTGAAAACTGTCATCTCTAATATTGTGATAGTTGTACATCTGAATGCATTTATTCATCTGGAATGTCACTCAGCATCCAGGCAGGCGAGGGGAATCAGTGACTAAAATGTTACTCTATTGACAAATTTAAGTGTCACTCAATCTGCTAGTGCCAAAGGCAGACTTTTTACAAAATCTGCTCCTCGGAGATCTTCCCCTAATTGCTTTCTTCAGTGCAGCGTCCCTGTATTTAATGCAAGTGCAAGCCAAGAAAATTTGTGGGCCACTGAGGAATGCATGTGTGAATTTCCTCTCACACACATGCTAAGCATCTTCATAATGACATTATGAAGCATTCTTTAATGGGAGATCAAAGGGCTTTCAAGCTGACAGTGCTCTGTGCTAAGGTTTTTCTTTTTAAAGCTACAGTCAAGTGGAAAAAATTGAGGGTTTTCAATGTAACATCAAGTGTCTGAAGGCTTTATTTCTAACTGTCAGGGGAACCTGACAAGTAAGTGACAAGTAGAACATATAACGGTCTAATTGCATCCTCCCCCAAGCTGCGAGGGAAAGTTAGAGTTAGCATTTACACTCATGATGGTGTGTGGGGGGGAAATCACTGTCAAGACGAGGCAGCCCTAATCTAGGCTTGCGGATCTTGGAAGATGCTAGGAGAGGGGGCACCAGAAAACCCCTTCAGGATCACATAGGCAAGCAGTTTGGGTGGTAGCACGGTTCTGCTCACTTTCTCTCTACTCCTGCACAGCATTTAGGTTCCAGGGGCATGTCTGGAGAGGCTACCTTTCACGCTTTCTGTTGTTGTGCATCTCCATCCAAGCACACGCTCCTTGGCCTCATTTTGAAAGTTCCCCATTGCCTGCCTCTCTCCTGTATCTTTCTTCTATCAGCTCCCACCCATGACTGAGTAGAAAGATGGAGGGAGAGGTGTTGGAGAGCACCTTCACAAGGTGAGAAAGCAACCTGAGTGTACATACCACGGATGCAGGAAGAACAGCTCAGAGGCAACAAAAGAACAAAGGAGTATGGACACAACAAAAACGGAGTGAGGTTTCTAGCCACACCAAGACAGAACAGGGCTTGGTGCTGAAGGAATGACCACTGGGTGTGGAGCATACTTCCACCCGCAGACAAGCCACAGCTGTCTGAACATCATGCCCTCTATCTAACCTTTGGCTTTCTCAGTGGTCTGCCGTGCCCTGTCTGTGACCTTTGTCTCCTTCGTCATACATTGTTCAAGGGGAAAGTGACGCGGTGGAAACAGGTGCCAAAATAACTTTGTACCACACCACGATCATGTGATTGGAAGATGTAAAGGGCACAGTCCAAAATGTATCTGACTGCTTTTGCATATTGTGCTAATAAAAAGAGCCTCGGCAGAGCTAGCTGGCAGCTTGCTTATGCACAGCTCACCTGCATTACCAACTCCTCCCTCATGCCCTTTACTTCAGGTGCCCAGATGATGTCTTGGACTACAGCTCCCATCAGCCTCAGGAAACATGGTGCTTGTGGGAGCTCTAGCCCCAATCATCTGCAGGGCAACAGGTTGAGGAGCCCTGGTGTAGGGCATACCTAAGTGAATGGATGAGTGGGGAAAGCAGGCACATGCCAGGAACACATTTGTGTTTGCCAAAGCCTGATCTGGCCTTCCAGTCTGTTCTCACCTGTCGTCACTGCTGATGTAGGCTGTGAGATCAGTATACAGTGGTACCTCGAGGTACAGATGCTTCAGGTTACAGACGCTTCAGGTTACAGACTCTGCTAACCCAAAAATAGTACCTCGGGTTAAGAAATTTGCTTCAGGATGAGAACAGAAATTGTGTTCTGGCCGCGCTGCGACAGCAGGAGGCCCCATTAGCTAAAGTGGTGCTTCAGGTTAAGAACAGTTTCAGGTTAAGAACGGACCTCCGGAACGAATTAAGTTCTTAACCAGAGGTACCACTGCAGTTTGGTTCACAGTGTGATGGGACCTCCCTCTGCCCCCCCACCAAAAAAATAGTACCTGTGTGCATAACTAAGACCTGAGCAGATGAGCTGAGGCCTGGTACTTGGCATAGCACCTTTGACGTTTGGGGTGGGATGGGAGTGGAGATTGTCTCGAGGGGAACAATCCATCCTGTGTCTGCACTAGAGGAATTATTGGTGAAGCGAAGGTAATATAGGATGTGGTTTTAGAGAACCCTTTCATGGTGGTGTTGGGGAACTTCCAATATGCTGAGGCTGCCTCAAATGGGCTGGCTTGGGAGTTCATGCCCTCCAGGACAATCATTGGACCATCTCAGTGTAAAAAAGGTAAAGGACCCCTGGACTGTTAAGTGCAATGAAAGGCGACCATGGAGTGTGGTGTTCATCTCACTTTACCGAGGGAGTTGGCATTTGTCCACAGACAGCTTTCCGGGTCGTGTGGCCAGCATGACTAAACTGCTTCTGGTGCAATGGGACAGCGTGATGGAAGCCAGAGCACACAGGAATGCCATTTACCTTCCCACTGCAGTGGTACCTATTTATCTACTTGCACTGATGTGCTTTCAAAATGCTTGGTTGGCAGAAGCTGGGATAGAACAATGAGAGCTTGCCCTGTCGTGCAGATTCGAACCGCCAACCTTATGTTCAGCAAGTCCAAGAGGCTCAGTGGTTTAGACCACAGCACCACCCGCTCCCTTCTCAGTGGCCCAACACATTTGGCCGGACATATCCTCAAGTGGTTTTTCCCACAAAGCAGGTAGGGGGCCCCTGAGACCTTCCAGTAAAAGGTTAGTAATAGATAGAATGATAATAATGATAATGCTATATATTCCAAAGGTATCTACTTTGTTGGCTCCCTGCATTGTACCTGCTTTGATGGCTTCCTGTCTTTCTGCACCAGACCGAGAGTACAGGAAATTGTACCTCTGGAAGTGTGCCATTGTGTTCAACAGCATTTTGTTCAACACTTAACCTTCTGCTTCAACTCCATTTACTTCAACAGAACATAAGCATTGCCAAGCTCTCCCTGGCTGCCACTCCTCACTCACTTCTTGCTTTCCGTCGTTCGATTTTTAAACAAATAACACCTCGCTAAGAGTTGCCAATGAACGCTCCAAAAAGCTGCTTCTGTATTTACGTTCTAACAAAAATAATGGAAACATCTCCTTAATGGTTGCCATGATATTTATATCCTGAAAGCAAACTGTCCGCCTGCTGTTTGTCGATTGGCACGGTCGGCCGAGGTTACAGGTTGCCCTATGATGTGCATCAACCCCCGTGACCACCATTTTGGGGGTTCTATGGCCCATCAACCCCTGAGCTGGGTGTCTGGACAAGAAGCTCTTCCCCCAAGCTCCCTTTGTATTGCCCTGCTTTTGTGGTGCTCACTTAGTCTAAGGATCCATTCTCAACACCTTGTCCACCATCAAGTTGTGACAGTTGCTTTGAGACAGGCAGTATCTCCAGATTGGCCAACTGTCCTGAAGGGAACATTCCTCCCTGCCCCTCCAATGGCGACCAAAGCACTTCCATAGCAAGCCACACCACATCTAGCCATGCCCCAGCTGCTCCCTATTTAGTGAAGCTCTTGGTGCCTTCTCTCTCTCTCTCTCTCTCTCTCTCTCTCTCTCTCTCTCTCATCTTTCTTCCACTTTCTTCAGCTGCTTCAGAGGTCCAGCAAGCCTCCACCACTGCCCATGTAAAAAATAAATTCTCCTCCTTCTCGGCTGAGCCTGGTGCCCTTCTCTTCTGAAATCTCGAAGGGAATTGCGGCCGAGGCACGGGAGTGGCACACTTATATTTCCAGGGAGCAGACCAGAGGGAAGACGGTGAGGCAAAGCAATCCCCCCTGGTCTGCTCCCTGAGCCATGCCCACAGACTCCTCCGCAATTGGCTGATCCCCCTGCCTGCCTACATCGCAGAAGTTAGCCCTGCCTGCTGTGGCCGAGCTGAGCTGCGAACAGCACTTCCCCGGAGCTAAGAATACCCGGAGCGGCTCTTAGGTATTCTGTGAGGAAAGAATTGGAAGAAGTTTCACAGGGCAGACCCAGAAATAACACCTAGCTAGACCAGAAGCCTTTCTATTAGGAATTGTAGGCGCAGATAAACCGGAAGGACTCGAAAAGACTGTTCATGTATGCTACTACAGCTGCAAGGATGCTGCTCGCCCAGAAATGGAAAGATGACAAGATGCCCATGAAGGCGGACTGGCAGATGAAACGGCTAGATTACTCAGAGATGGCGAGATTGACAGGGAAAATCAGGAAGAACAGAAGATCGGGATGAATACAGATTGCATTTAAAAGAACACTGTAAACACTTGAACTCTTTGGCAGGCTCTAAATAACTCTTGCAATGTTACAAAGACTTATAAACAATGGAGGACTGTAATTTGGATGAACTATTATATGCAGTTGACAAATGTATTTAAAGAATCTACGGAGGGGAGGAGGGAAATCCTAAGATCCAAAAGAATCTTGTTTTATTTTTAATTTTTTCAAGAGTGTTAATTGTGTGATTGATTTTGTAAAACCAAATAAAAGTTACCTTTAAAAAAACAACAGCAGAAACAACACCTAGCTATCCCAACTATGTCATTCTCAACAGTAGAAAGATATTGGCATTTAAAAAAAAACCCCAACATGCTAAGTTCAGAGATAAAACAAAAACCTAAATAAGTCTATGCTTACTTGATGGGATTCTTTGCAACGTCAGGGTCTCGGGCAGTCACGGTTCCTATGACAGTGTTTATCTGGACATCTTCCTTCACTTCAAATACGTAGGCTGGCCTGCTGAACACTGGAGGTTCGTCTACATCCTCCACCACAATTCTGACAGTCGTAACGTCTTTGAAGGGTCCCAGATAGAGGAATCTGGGGTCCACGTGAGGATTGCTTGCCTCCACTTTCAGAGTGAACTGTCTCTTCTTTTCAAAATCCAAAGCCTAGGAGCAGAAAATGCACATGTTAAATAGAAAGCTGATAACAGCTTTCCTGGGAGACCTGACATTCAAAGAGGCAGACTGAAATGCGTGGAATGAGCGCGTTATGCACTTCAAAACAAACATTTGCACTGCAATTCAATGCATGTTTGCTCAGAAGGGAGCCCTACTGTTTTCAACGGTACATACGCCTGAGTAAGTGTATCCAGGATTTCAGCCTCAGAGTTAGGGTGGTTATGTGCCCTATTTTAAAGAGGAGAGAGGGTGTCTGGTGTAAATATAAAGAACCACAAGGCGGGAGAGCAGAAGGGGCAATGAAGTTGCTCATCAACCTTTAGCAGAGAGTCCTCCTCCATCTACAACCTTCTTTCTCTTCTTCAAAGGACAACACTTCTTGTTGCTTCTTGGAGAAGACCAAGGAATGCAGGGTCTTTGAGCCCCAGCTCAAAGAAGGGCCTGCTCCAGAAGGAAGGTGTGTTTGCTTGAATTGGGACTGCTCAAAGTTGGGCAGAGGCGTTTCCGTATTCAAGCACTCCCACTTCAAACAATTGCCCCATTTATGCCTTGGGAAGAAGAAAATATACAATGGCAACTTCAGAAATCTCTGTCATGTCCAGAGATAATATGCGGCTGTGAGACAAGAGGTTTGTCCTCCGATCCTGCACTTTTTAGAAGCCATTAATGACTTCATTTTTGTTGGAACATTCCTGCCTTTCCTACTCTGACACTTCCCAGATGTGTTTGCCCAACGACGTTGCCTTCCCACACTTCCTTGCAAATGAGAAAATAAATCACCCACTCTGAACTGACGTTCGTTTCCCTCAAAGCCCCTACCTGAAAAGGGGACACAATTTGGAGGGAAGTTGTGTTTTGAAAGCCGTTCCTCACTGGAAATGCAACTATGTTATGTGAAGTCAAAACCAATGTAGCGTGGCGTTCGGTAAAAGAGCGTAGCGAGGATGCTGTTGTGCTGTGTCAAGGGAAGAGAAAACCGCCATTTGTTTTACTTCATTGCTTGTTAATGAGCGCCGACAGGTCAGTTGATGTTTCTGGAACTAGCTGTAGATGCTTGCTCAATAGCGCTTGACGTCTGCCAGACTTTTCTTCGTGAGCTTTGACAGTGTCTACCGAACTCAGACACAGCCCATGTGGTTGGCAGGGCTACCTCAAGATATTTTGCTGCCTCAGGAAGAACAGCAACTGGTGTCCCTGCTTCCCTACCTATGCCTCACCATTCAGTGTATATAGTGTACAAAACCTGGCTAAGTTATTTTGGCACCTGAGGCAACAACCCCTCAGGTACTTCTCTCATGTCCTGGCAGTAAAAAATACAGTAGTAACAAATGAAACAACTGACAATTTGCTGCCCTTTCATTATACCCCCAAATCAGGGTTGTTGTTGTTTTTTTAGATGGCTTCCTCACTCTGCCTAACAGCACAGACAGTCCTGATGCTCTGTTGCAGGAAATAATATGAGTTTTGTAGCTGAGAGGATGAAGGAGTCTTGGGGGAAAGAAGGAAACACTCCAGGTAGGAGTGGATGTATCCTTCAATTTCCAATTATCCCCGTTTCTCATTTTTCCAATCTTAATTTCTGTTCCCCACATTTCAACATCACTTTGGGATTTCTAAAAAAAAAAAAAGTTGTCATGAAAATTCATCACCACTTTCGTGTGAGTTTCTCACAGTACGCATGTTTGCTTAAGAGGCACCGTTTTTCAAAGCAAATTTCCCTAATGCGTTATATTTTCGTATGTTAGTTTCACAAATGTGTGCATTTTTATGCGCACTTTTATATATGTACAGTGGTACCTCGAGTTACATACGCTTCAGGTTACATACGCTTCAGGTTACAGACTCCACTAACCCAGAAATAGTACCTCAGGTTAAGAACTTTGCTTCAGGATGAGAACAGAAATCATGCTCCGGTGGTGCGGCGGCAGCGGGAGGCCTCATTAGCTAAAGTGGTGCTTCAGGTTAAGAACAGTTTCAGGTTAAGAACAGACCTCCAGAACGAATTAAGTTCTTAACCCAAGGTACTACTGTATATCTGTACACGCTCCCTGGCATTGCAAAAGCACACAGCGAAGCACAACTTTTGATGGATGACCGTGTTTGGTTTCCATATTGTTTTGGGAACTGCAGATTTGGTAAGTTCGCCTTTAAATGCAAACTGAGTTGAATTTCTCTCCCACCCTTAGTTTCAAACAGAAGCTGTTTGCTTTTGGGGGAACTGATGTTGCTTTATAGGCCGGCTCTTTCTGACTATGGGGCTTTTCTTCCCCCCACTATGTTCAATGCATAAACAGATACTGCAAAAATGCCACAAGCTTCCAGTGCTCGCTCCTCACATGTAATCAGGCCCCACAGAGGCTGCCCCTAGAATTTCCTATTGCTCGAGGAAGTGGGGGGAATTGTGCGTGATGTAGTTGCAATTAGATTTGACTACATTGTGAAATCCTGAGGGTACAGAAGAAACATCACAAGCAATTTTAGTGGAAAGGAGACAAACCATGCCTCTTCATTTTTTATCCCCTGTACTGTATGAAACCTGGCCAAAGCATTATTTTTCAGAACCAGACACAAACAGAAAATTGAGTGATATCAGGATCAAGTCCTATGAGGCATTTCTGTATGAACAAGTAATGACGGGTGTTGTGCAGAGATCTACAGGCAAAAGTCCGTGTTTGAGACTCTACACAATGTCTTTTTCGTGTTGGCTAAGTTTGAATTGATGCGGGCTGATATCTGTAACCTTATCAAGCTTGCCAGATAAGTTGCTCGTAAATGAGATTAGTGAAATGCTTTCTGACAACGAAGGTGTCATATTAGTAGTTCCCACTCAGGATCTTATAAGGCTCTGCTCTTTAAAAAAACAGAGACACAACAAAAGAGAAAGTCAGAATGTACCCGAATAGAATTATTAATTGCATTGTAGAGGGGAAATACATAGGAACACAGAGCTCTAATATGCTTTTGCAGTAGATGTGATATTAACTTTACCCAGCTTTTCAGAGTGTTTAATTTCAAAATGTTTCATATGCAACACGGCACAGTTTTTGAGAATTTGTGGGGGCTAGCGGAGCAGATTCCTAGCCAGCGTCTCTAAAATGTATCCCCTCCTTGTAACATGTAGAAAAGAACTGATCTGTAAAAGAGGCCAGATTGCCATTTAACATAACAGATCTGCTGCACCTAGGGATGTCAAAGAATTCTGTCGGTAACAGAAATGGCCACTGTTCACATTTTTATCCCAGGTCCAGAACAGAAATCAACCCAGCAAATACAACTAGCATCAATCTAGTGACCACGATTGGCACCATTTTTTAAAAGCCCGCAACCAACACATAATTAATCAAATGCCCAGTCACAATATCCCTCATGCTCTAGTGTGACCAAGAAACAAGACATAGGATGGGTTGACTCAGACAGGAGCAAACGTGGTCCTTATTAGCTGGTGCTATACAGGGCAAGAAGCAGGTTCTGCTCACACTCAAAGGATGCACCCCTTTATTTCTTCTCATATAAGTGAATGGCATTTTGCTAGCCCACCCAACCATGTTTAGCATCTAAATAGAGTTATATTTTGCATTATCTCATAGTGGTGATAAACACTGGGCTGCAGCATGAAGAAGAAGAGCCAGTATGGTGTAGTGGTTAAGAGCGGTGGACTCGTAATCTGGTGAACTGAGTTTGATTCCCCGCTCCTCCACATGCAGCTGCTGGGTGACCTTGGGCCAGTCACACTTCTTTGAAAGTCTCTCAGCCCCACTCACCTCACAGAGTGTTTGTTGTGGGGGAGAAAGGGAAAGGAGAATGTTAGCAGCTTTGAGACTCCTTTGGGTAGTGATAAAGCGGGATATCAAACCCAAACTTAAGCTTAAGAAGCTTCTAGACACAGGCTGAAAGAAGTCTGCAGGATCTATAGCTTGTGATGAGTCAGAGTTGAGAAGGGAGGTGTCGAGGGGGGGAGGGCAGCCTGTGTGCCTGGGCTGCCCAGGGCCACTTGATCCGATCTGGACAGTCATGCGAAAGTGTGAGATATTTCCTCTGAAGCTATTTCCCCACCCTTTGCAGAGCACTGACAAGGGTGTTAACAACTATGTGTGGGAGACAAAACACATGTGACAACAGCATGCTGAAAGCCAGAAGGAAACATCTGAGAACATGCACCTTTTTCACTGTTACGATGCCTTCCTGCGTCGCCTTGTCTGTGACGACGCCAAACATTTCTAAGCCGTCCCCTTCGATGATGCTGTATTCCATTTCTGCATTTTGACCCACATCAGCGTCAGTAGCCTTTATCCTGCCAACCGGCGAATCGAGAGGTGCAGACTCATGGATTTTGAACTGGTAGGCACCTAGAGATAAAGGGAAACTTTAGCCAGACAATCACAGCTATTGGGGCATTTCCCCCAAAATCTCCAGTCACATGGAGGTTTTCTTCCTACATCTATTCTCTACCAGCATCCACACCAGTAAATTGACTCCTAGGTTGCTGCCACTCCAAGTTGCTTGCAGGACTTTCTACTTTCTCATAGAGCCATCCTGTTGTATTCCTGATTCAAAGGAGATTCTAAGTGATACAAAAGGCAAGTCCTTAACCATTCTATTTGTTCTGGCATCAGACTTAACCTATGCACCCTTCAGCTGCAAAGTCTGCACACCGGAACGGTTTCCCTCTGGCTTTTGCCATGTAAACACCTTATGGCTCAAGGTTCCTCTTTCCTTGTGCTGATTTAAAGGCGCTGGTGCCGTGGCACTTTGTCAAATGGGGGGAAATGATGGTAGGGAAGAGGAATCCATTTCCCTGCACCTGTACGGCAGCCTGCAGGTGAAGGGAATGGCTAGCTTGCATGACAGTCCCACACATGATTAGAGTACAGAACTGCAATCATATCCATAAGGCTGAGAGGGGGTCTTGCTGTCTGGGACCTCCATACACACTGTCCTGGTTTGCATTCCAGGTAGGTTGCTTTGGTGTTGCTAATGCAGCAGTTTGACTTGACCCCTGGAGGTGCACTCCATTGTCTCTCGAGACAGATGGATGTCAAACAACAACTGCAGCTATCAACTCAGCACAGAGCAGGTGATGCAGGGAGCCAATAGTATCTTATCTGGCCCATGAAGTGACTGACTCTGACCATGGCTCCTCAGATAGCTCACAGTAACAACAGGTTGCTCTGTCTGTGGAATATCGAACCCTGCAGGCCTACCTGCCAAACCATTCACTTGCCTGACAGGCTGAGAACTGTGTGGAACCTAGCAGGGATAAGTGCTTTAAAGAGCCAGTATCTTGTTTAAATCAGGTCTGCTTTATTCTACCGCAAACCCCTACAAGGCATTTTTCTCTTTCCCTGCCCCTTGAACTGATTTCAACAAGCCCCCCCTTCACAATGCACGCAGGGCTGTTTTCGCCAGATGGATTATGGCAAACCAAAAGCATCCATACGTCAGATACAGTGAATAAGGAAACAGCAAACCACCATTGTGCAATGTGACATAGCGACACAAGACGACGCACAGCCAAAGCCCTTCATGTTAACTTGCTGCACTGCAAATGACCCAAATATATTGTCTCGGGGACCTTTTGGCTATTGTGCTTCTGCATCATTGTCTCAGAGCATGTGAGACGCCCTTGGCCAGAGATGTGTAATTCTCTTTGGGCCATGGAGCCGAGTCTCAAATTATGGCCTACTCGTGTCAACAGAAGTTTCCTACTGTCCATACCCGCAGGCTGACGTTTGCCCTATATTATGAGTTATTCTTCAGTTGGGGGAATGCCTCCCTCAACATCTTCAAATATATAAACCTGGCATACTTTTTAATCTAGAATTATTTTCCTTGGAGAGAAAAGTATTTGGTGCAGTTCTCTTTGCTAATGCCATTTCAGAATGCATCAAAATCTTGTGGCTAGTTGAAAGCTAGTATGTCAGTAAAGGTAAAGGGACCACTGACAATTAAGTCCAGTCGCAAATGACTCTGGGGTTGTGGCGCTCATCTCGCTTTACTGGCCGAGGGAGCCGGCGTTTATCCGCAGACAGCTTCTGGGTCATGTGGCCAGCATGACTAAGCCATTTCTGGCAAACCAGAGCAGCACACGTAAACACCGTTTACCTTTGGAGTGGTACCTATTTATCTACTTGCACTGAGTGCTTTCGAACTGCTAGGTTGGAAGGAGCTGGGACCGAACAATGGGAGCTCACCCTGTCGCGGGGATTCGAACTGTGAACTTTCAATCGGCAAGCCAAACGGCATAGTGGTTTAACCCACAGCGCCACCCACATCCCATATGTCAGTAGCCTAGCCTTATTTCTAATGTGCAGGGTTTGCCCAGGCAGGGAAGTTTTCTGAAATGATTGGTGGTTTCCATGGTACTTGGCAAAACAGTAGCCTTTGAGCCCAGGATTAGACAAACTGACAAGCACTGAATCATACTAAATATCACAAAGGCTGCTTAACCAATGAAAGAATGTAGCCAAAAACAACTAGTAGCTATGTACTATAATGTACTCAGTGTAAGAACTGGGCTAAATTCCCCTAATTCAATTGATTTCGGTGTATAGTGGTACCTTGGTACTCGAACAGCTTGGCTTCTGAACAAATTGGCTCCCGAATGCCGCAAACCCAGAGGTAAGTGTTCCGGTTTGTGAATATTTTTCAGAAGCCGAAGGTCCGCCGTGGCTTCTGCTTGAGTGCAGCCAATCGGAAGCCGCACCTTGGTTTTTGAACCGTTTCGGGAGTCGAATGGACTCCCGGAATAGATTAAGTTCGAGAACCAAGGTACCACTGTACTTTCTTTTGACTCTTTGAAATAGGACATTACAATACCATAGACAGAGCTGAAGATGAATCCGAGAGATAATTGTCAATAGTCAACAGTAGTGAGGCTGGGTGCTTTCCAAAAGCTTTCACAGATTTGCGACCAAAAGGTATAACCCCCTCCCCTCAATAACACCCATCTCTTCTAATTTTAAAGATTCCAGGCTTGCTGTGTATCTCTGCATCCCCATCACTGGACTGCAGAACTGAGCTAGATAAAGCAGAATGATTAAATCTTCCATACTCTGGGGGAAACGAGGTGGGTTGTCATTGACATCCGTCAATGTGATGTTCACCGTGGTGGTTCCTGACAGTCCGCCCATCTGGCCTCCCATGTCTTTTGCCTGGATGACCACTTGGTACTGCTCTCGGTTTTCTCGATCCATGTTCAGCAAAGCTGTTTTGATGATGCCTGGGAATGAGAAAATTAAGGACACCATTGAAGGTCACTGACTATTCTTGTAATAGCTTAAGTTAAATGGCCAGCGTGCTGCACGTCTCTTCCTGTATGGACGTGATATCAATGGGGAGGGCTTTCTTTGCAAAAGCCCATTGTAATGATGAAATAGTGCTGCAGGGAGGAACCTCATGCTCAATGAAGGCCGCCATGCACTCTCTTCATGAAGTTAAAATAATCCTTTACACAAGCCTTTTCAGTCCATAGGTTTATTTGTATGTGTGGCTCCAAGCCCACTGCTTCCCATTTCTGGCATCTGCTCAGCTTCCATATTATGTTGTAGTAAGCCTGAGGTCACTGTTGTGACAACCTTTTTGAAATCCAAATGACCACAACTTTATTGATTACAGGTGCAAGAAGGTTTTGGCTTAGGCACTAGGTATGTATCCTGGATCAACCAACCCAACTGCTGTCTGATAACTTCATCAGGGTCAATCCTGGGTTAAGGATATGATGCACAGTACTGGCCCCGACTTGGTGCAACGCTCTGTCACAAGAGACTAGGGCCCTGAGGGACATCTTTCCACAGGGCCTGCAAAACAGAACTGTTCCTCCTGGCCTTTGGTTTGGACTCAGTCTGACCCTTATGTTTCCCTCCCCTTACAGTTTTGATCTATGGGCTACTATTAAAATTTTATTTTAACTTGTCTTGTAAATTGGTCCCCCCCATTATGTTTTTATTGTAATTTTACTGGCGCTAGCTACCCTGAGCCTGGCTCTGGCCAGGGAGGGCGGGGTATAAATAAAAAATTATTATTATTATTATCAAATACAAAGGACTCCCTCCAGGCCAACTGGGGCATTCCATGGCTTGTTAGTCTCCGTCCAGGCATACAGACAGAATCCTTCCCCTTGAACCCCTTTACTGGGGTACCTCGATACTTTGATCTGGAAGAGAGTGGGGTATTGCAAATTCCTCTTTGGTGACCAAGACACTCCACCATAAGGTCATCCACATGCACCATCTGCTCAACTTCAGATGGGGCCAAATTTATTCAGGGTGGGATGTCCAATGCTGACTGTGCTGCTGGAAGATGGTGCAACCAGCTTTGATGATTTGGGGAGGGACCCTAGCGGAAACAGGCTTAGCCAGGTCCGTCTCCAAATTCCTGCTTGGCCAATTTAAGTTCAAAAGAGGTAGGGGAGTCCTGTCACTCCCTGCTGCTGGCTGGAGCTTATGATACTAGCCAACTGAGTGGGAGGTTTTTGTGTCCACCCCCCCTCCCCGATTCCCAGCTTACCCACGACTGGACCAGGTTGCAACTGCCGCTGCTGTCAAGAATGGCAAGTGATCCTTAGTGTTATTTTAACTCGTTTGGGTAGTGCACCACATTTTAAAGGCGAGTTATGTTTTATTTGTAGTTTTGTGTCTATGTGTGCATTGAACAGAAAAGCTGCCTAGAACAATTGCAAAAAATAAGTAATAAATCTAAACCTCCACTCTGTCCTCTTGGCAACAGTCACTAGTAACGGTTGCACTTACCCCGATGTAAATATTTAAGTGTTGTCAAGTTGCTGCACTCAATTATAGCCTTGTCAAATTGTATCTGGTTCTGTTGCTTGTGTGACTTGCACAATATAGAAAAGAGCTTCAAGCTATTTGCATATACTGCTGTTTGATGCAGTTCTTTCATCAACCTATTAACCCCATGCTAAAGCATTTCATGAAGCTAAAAGGGAGCATAACTTTTTTTTCCTCCATTGCTTTTTCTCCTGCATCTTTATGTGCGTGTGTTTTCTTCCACCCATTTCTTATTTGAAATTTTTATTTTGACAAACGGGGTGAAAGCAAGCCTTCATTAAATACATAGTACTACAACATTAAATTGAAAGGAAATCCATGGGGAAAATAGCAAGTCCCCAAGCATTCTTTCTATATATTTAGAGGTAGAAACAGTATTGGGAGGGGGGTGGAAAGAAAGAAGTTGAACAGAGGGGTAAAATATCAGTGTCATTCTATTTGGCTTTCTAAAATGTAGGGTGCCTTCGCAAACTGCCCATCTGTTTATAAAAGTTGGGCTCCTAAAAAAATATCTGTATGCTCTAGTGTGGCTGTAAAGATTCCAAGTGGTTGCTCGAGAGCAAGCAGGCAAATACCTGCCTGCTTGGCTGTAAAGCCTTGCTTTAGTTGCAAAAATAAACTTTATCTGTCCAGAGCGCCACTCTCCTGTGGCTGGCTCATTCACTGGCAGAATCCGTGAGTGGGCAGTACTTTCCCCAGCAAAGTAATTTCTTGACGCCCAGTCTGCACCTCCCTTCTCTGCACGGAAGCTTACTGCGCAAGGAGCGCGTGGGTAAACGAGGACCCCTCTCCTCCCCGCTTTGCCCAGGCAAGGTGTCCTGGCACCGCCTCGCTTCCTCCAAGCCCTGCAGCTCCTCTCCACTGGAGGCATGGTTACTCTCCTCCACTGAGAAGGAGCTGCTTCCCACGATCCTTGGAGGCTCTCTGTAATCCATTTGGCTTTTCCTCTCTCCCTCCTGAACCGATGGCAGTTTTCTGACAGTGGCCAAGGAACGATGGGACTATGCAGATCGAGCCATATGTTAAAATGGGTGCATGAACAGATGGGTGCTTTGAAGTCCCAACATTGAGGTTTCAAAGCATGTAGCAGGGGCAAGGTGCCGATGGAAGCAAGCTCCCCCTCCATTTCCTTTCAGATGTTGAAACAGAACACCTGGACCAAGCAGGATTGATGTGCCTTCACATCAGCCAGGGCAAACTGACTTTGAGTAGCACTTTAAAATCTCCCCACAAACAGCTGGTTGTTGGGTGCTTTGTCAAAGCCTACTTGAGCAGCTTCCCACAAATTTTTATTACAGACAAGTAAGTTTACTACTAACTTTGTAGTTATAAAGTGTACAAAAATGAAAGCTTGCATAAAATAAGAGAGAGAAAATTCCCTGTCCAGATTTCAGATCTTATTATTATTATTATTAAGCACAAGTCAGCATCATCTCTCTGTCTACCACACTTTCTCCTTCCACTTCAAAACTGAGCTGGCTTTCACGTAAGTTTCCTGTATGAGCCACAGAGTTATAAAAACAATACCTCCAATTTTTTTGTGAAGGACTTGTGATTAAGCAGCTTTCATCTCCTTCATAGTCTTATTTTCCTTTCTGCTGACAGATGGACAACCCCCCCCCCATGGTAGTCTCCATGACGAAAATTGAAGCAGGGTGATCTTTATTCTGGATTAGTTAATCCAGAACACTTTCGTCTATGGCTCTGCCAATTGCTTTCCTGCAGCCCCTAGCACATTACCCCTGATGGATGGTTGCCCTTGAGAGACAAAAAGATTGTCCACTCTCCATTTTTATTCATGAAGAAGAAGAAGAAGAAGAAGAAGAAGAAGAAGAAGAAGAAGAGGAGTTTGGATTTGATATCCCGCTTTATCACTCCTCAAAGAAGTCTCAAAGTGGCTAACATTCTCCTTTCCCTTCCTCCCCCACAACAAACACTTTGTGAGGTGAGTGAGGCTGAGAGACTTCAGAGAAGTGTGACTGGCCCAAGGTTACCCAGCAGCTGCATGTGGAGGAGCAGGGAATCAAACCCGGTTCACCAGATTACGAGTCCACCGCTCTTAACCACTACACCACAATGACTGAGCTGAGCACTGCTTTTGATGCAGGCATCCTAAACATTCCCAGTATTTGTTTGTTTTAAATGGACTGGGGGGAAAGGACTTTCCATCCAGGCTCCGTTCTGTTTTTGTTAGGTTAAGATATTAAAATAATGTGTCATATTTACAGATCTATCACTCTACCGAGCCTCTTGAAGTCTGCACTGAGTCAAATAGAATTTCCTTGAAGAATTTACCAAATAGGTCCTAGCTTGACTTAACGCATCGTTTTAAATTATGGAGGTTGTCAGATAATGACAGATTAAGGTCTCCTGACCTGACTCAGACTCGACGGAAAAATATGGCTGCCCCTGGAGAATGCTGTAGACAACTCTAGCGCTGTTCCCATACGTAGGGTCGTCGGCATCAGTTGCTGTGACTTGCACGACAAATGTACCTGCAATGATAAAAAAAATAGAAAAATATTTGCTGTTCTGCCAAAGGACATCACTTTAAATTGGCACTTTTGCTTCTATACAGCTTTTGCTTCTGTACCTGCAGATTCCCTCAGAGGTGCCATTTCAGGAGTTTTCTCCAGAGGTGGAAATGGGACTCACGATGGTGGATATGTGGGTGTTTGAGATTCACAGTGAGTTTTGAAGGACTGCTCTTGAATGCAATATCATTTGTTGCGGCTACCTTTTTTGCATACCTTGTACAGTAACCAGAGATACAGGTGTTCTTGAGAGATGTGCTGTTGGATGGCATTGCCCAGCTGGCTTCCCAATGCTGGTTGTCACTGCTGGTTGCCAAGAAGGAGATGGGGAGAGGCAACACAGCTAGGAGCTCATTGTAGTTGTGGCTGCTACTGCCTCCAGCATGGTCCTGATCAAAATGTCCTCCCGTTGCAAATAGCAGGTGAGTGTGTCTGATGTGGTGGGAGGTTCTGCTAGGGATCATGGTGGGGGCAAATACTTGCATCATTTCCTCCCACATCACTGTCCTGGTTTGGCAATGAGTGTTGACAGCGTCTATTTGTAAAGGAATGTTCAATTATGCAAGGACAATATGGGGCAAACAGCTAATTCAATTTGACCCCGGGGCGCCAGCTAGGGAAGGGAGGGACGGTTCTCACATCCATGTTTCAGGCCAGAAGTAAAGGTAAAGGTAAAGGGGTAAAGGGATCCCTGACCATTAGGTCCAGTCGTGACCGACTCTGGGGTTGCGGTGCTCATCTCGCTTTATTGGCCAAGGGAGCCGGTGTACAGCTTCCGGGTCATGTGGCCAGCATGGCTAAGCCGCTTCTGGCGAACCAGAGCAGCGCACGGAAATGCCGTTTACCTTCCCGCCGGAGCGGTACCTATTTATCTACTTGCATTTTGATTTGCTTTCGAACTGCTAGGTTGGCACGGGTGGCTAGGGACACGGGTGCCGCTGTGAGTTAAACCACAGAGCCTAGGACTTGCCGATCAGAAGGTCGGCGGTTCGAATCCCAGCCACGGAGTGAGCTCCCATTGCTCGGTCCCTGCTCCTGCCAACCTAGGCCAGAAGTGTGCATATCTGTAAATGGGGTGAATACTTGGTAGATATTGAACCTGGCAATTTACTGTGGCATGCATGCAAGAGGGGAGGTAGCAATTTGTGATAGACTTCTCATTCCCCAATTGTTTGGATTGCGTATACATCCAGGGAACAATCCTTTTCACTACATATCAGGGATGGCTAACACTGTCACAGTGGATATCTCCAAAGCACAAAAGTGGGCGTGAGGAGAGCTGCCTAGCCAAAGAATAGTCCTCCAGCTGTTCTACAACATTTACCATTCATTATTAAATTTCATTAAAACATTTTTTAAAAGATGATTTTTTTTAGAGGGATCACAAAAACCTTATGCATCACAGCACACTTCCAACAAGAGCAGTCAAATGCTTTTTTTTTAAAGGCAAATTTGGGAAGGAGTCTTGGGGAGCACAAAAAAAAATATTTGGCAAGGCTGCCCATGGGCTATGGATTGGCACCACTTAGGAGAGATATAACAACCAACCAGTTTCTCACATGGTTGCACTAGTTATCACTTGGCAAATTATCACTTGTTTTTACCCGTCATCTCTCCTTTCTCACACTTTCCATACCAGTGATGGCGTAATTCACATGGTCTATCAGGAATATAGAATAAATAGGTGTGTGCCCATTTTGACAAAGGAGGAAGCGGTCATATGGATTGAGCCTAGGTAGGGATGCTTTGGGGTTTGGATTTCTGTGAATGTGATATTAGTTGATCCACACCTCACAGATAAATGTGCTGATTAGAACATAATTGTTTTGGATATCACACACCTCCAAGTTTTGCAATACCGATACCAAAAGGCATTAATAGGCACATTTTAGGATAAAATACACTTAGAAATGTGTACATGGAGATAACATTATAGCAAGATACATATTGAAATGCAGTGCTTTGGTGGATTGAAAATAGAACCCATAGCCTAATGCAGAAATGGACCTCTGAATGAACATATGCTTAACAGGCATGGACTAGAAATAGACTATACCTGACCATACTTTAGTGCAGAATTCACAAGTCTGGATTTGTTCCTTGAGCAGTAGGTGAAAACTGATCTCTGCATTGTTGGGCACAATTCAAAGTGTTGGCTTTATATATACAGTAGACCTTCCGGATATGAACTTAATTCATTCTGGGGGTCTGTATGTACCCCAAAAGGTCAACATGAGACGCCGCTTCTGCACACATGCACAGTGCGATAAAGTGCTTCTGCGCATGTACATGGCGCACAGAGCACTTCTGTTCATGTGGTGAAACCCGGAAGTATGCACTTCCAGGTTTGCCATGTTTGCAACCCGAAAGTTACATTACCTTTGGGTCCACTGTAAAGGCTTACACACCTCAGGAGCCCAGTGCCACATGGAATTATCTCCTCCCTTGTGAGCCTACACAGACCCTGAAGTCATCATTGCAGGTCCTCCTCCAAGTGCTCTGGTGCTGGAAGTCCTGGGGGGGGGGGCACTCAACAAGAGGAAGGATATTTTTAGTGGTTCTCCCTCCCTCCTTTATGCTCAAAAGGAAACAAACAAAAATCCCAGACGAGAACTTTCCTCTTCTCTCAGGCATTTGAGTCTTAATTTTCTCTGGTTACTGTACTTTTGTTGGTTAATGTAACAGTGATCAGGCCAATGTCGTTAGGGTGTAGTGGGGTTTCGAGAAGCGTATATGATTACGTTCTTGCTTGCTGTTTCTTGGTTTTTTAATTGTTTTAACTGTGTGCAATTTCTTTTCCTTTTTCCTATATGCTGCCCTGAGACTTTCCTGGTATAAAAGTGCTGAACAAATGATAATGTTAATACTAATAGCAATAGTTATAATAATAGACTGATATGACACCTACCTACATCAGACATTTCTGGGACGCTGGCATTGTAAGTGTCCTTTGTAAACAGTGGCTCGTTGTCGTTGATGTCATGGATCTTAATGATGAACTCTGACTCTGGCTCCACTGGCTTTCCAGTATTTTTGTTGATAGCTTGAGCACGGAGAATGTAGACAGGCTTCTCTTCCCTGTCCAGTCTCCTTGTGGCCTGTATATCTCCAGTCTTCTCATTGATAATGAAGAGGTCTCCGGCGCCATCTCCTGAAAGGATGTATTTAAGTGTAGAGTCTCCTTTATCCTGGTCAGAATGAAGCTGCAACAGAAATAGAAATTTTAAGCAAAGGGGCAAATAATGGGGAATCCATTTCCGAGGCTGAATCTCTGTCAGCGTGAATCTTTGCTGGCTAGAACATCTCAGTGAGTTTGTTTACTGCATTGTTCTCCTCAATCCTGTCCCATCAAAAGCTATTTCCAGCTAGCCAAATGGCAAGTTGCTGCTGCTGCTGCTTTTAAGGATACTGTTTTAAAAAGAGAATGTAGCACATTGTGATGAAGCTTGACTATATTATTAACCCTGCTTGCTAAGGTCTGGCCGCCTTGTTTTTGCTAGCATCCATTTTAAAAAAGGGCAAACCTCCATTCTGGAAGCAAGCAAACCTAGCCTGTCATTGGGGCAAACCAGATGTGACCTTAAATGTAGCTTTTCATTTGTTGTCTAGGTGACCTGTGCACAGAACCAAGTAAAGGCCAAACTAGATGTGACATAAACGGCAGGATTCATTTAATGAGCCCTGTTGGCAGAAGACCAGTGCAAGGACTTCCACTTGCACAATGGAATCAGGAGTGATGGTCAGGAGAATTCCCAGAACAGCACGAAAGGGGAGGGGAGGAAGATCAAAAGCTGGTAGTTGAATCCTTGCATACAGGCTTTCAAAAATGCAAATAACAGTGAGGGGTGGGTGTCGGTGTCTTTGTGTGAGTGATAACCAGGATCACTGCAGGCATGAAGAAGTAACCCTTTCCTCCCTTGCTGTTGTCCTGAGGAAAAATCCCTCCTCTGAAGCTGATATTTGCAATCAGTGCCAGAGGAAAGATTTCCTCCTAATACAAGCATTAGCTAAAATAAAAAAAGTCTTCTTAGGCCCACAGGAAGGGAAGAAAGGGTTAAATTCCTCCTCCATGCCTATACCAATATAGTTATTTATCAGATCCCCTAGCTTTGCATTTTCAAAAAGCCCAACTTGTGAAATATAAAAAGGCACTTACTTATATTATTAAAATCATTTTCTTTTCTTTTCTGTTAATGGTCTTTTCCCCAAATGCATATGTTTCTCATGGGGGACACTGTACAGAACACAACGTTTGCATCTCTCTTGTGTTTGCATAACACCATTCTGTGCTATATGACACAGTGAATTTCAATAAAAAGTGAGAGTCTCAAAGATCATGCACTGTATTGCTTTTTTGTTTTGTTTTTTGTAATCATGCAAAGCAAGAAGTGTGCTGTATCTGAAAGGACACTTCTCTCCCAAGCCCAACTATCTGCTGAGAGAGTTAATGCAAGTTGAGAGGGTGATCCTAACACTTAGGATATGGAGAAAGGTTGGAAACCCTCATATGGTTGGTGAGCAAGAGAAGCCCCACTCTCACCAAAGGCTGTGGGAGCAATAGGGTCCTTACTGGGATGTGTGTCTGACATACGATCCTAAAGTGATGAATATATATATGGAAATTGTAGTAATTGTCAGGAGCTTGTCCTACACTTGAGTAGGACCCTGGCAGAGACACATGCCCAACTGGCATGTTCTCTCCCTCCTGGTCAATCGTTCGGGAGCTTCAAAAGCTTTCTTCAGCCTGAACATCACAGCGACCGATGACAACAAACACCGGCACACTTAGGGATCCGCATAGTGTTTGCAGTTTGCTTAACAGACCTCAGTAACGCAGCATTTTGGCTAATCTACTTTATTTACACATGGAGCACTGCAACATGGCTCCCTCTCTCTCTAGCATCAGACAGCAAAGAGAAAAAGAACAAAGGACAATAGTCCCACTTCACGGAACACAGTAACACAAACATCCTGTCTCCGTCACTTCCCACTCTGTGGAGTCAAAACATATACAGTCATGTGATAGACAACAATCCCATGACTGCAATCATGGAGCAGGAATTCTAACAGTAATATGTGTGCATGTGGCTATACACAGTTGATTTTCGTATTGTATTTATCTATTTATTTAGATTTATGTACTGTACTGCTGCCCGCTCTTTGACCGTAATAAAGACTGATTAATTGATATACCGTGCTGCCTTTTTGCAGAAGCCACAGGCAGTTTATAGCCAAATCAAACAAGAGAAAAACAGAGCATAAAATCAATAAAATAACACAACTTCTAAATACATAACACAGTAACTAGTGGCAGCAGCAACAAACTAAACAGTGTGTCCAGTTGGGGTTCTCCTCCAAACACCTGCTTAAAAAAGATCTGATTTAACCAATCACCTAAAATTACACAGACGTGAGGCCAGATGTAACTCAGTAGGTGGCGGAAATGACTAGCAGAATCCGAGACCAGGGGAAAGAGACGGCGGAAGAAGATTGGAAGAAATTTAAAATTTATCTTAAGAAATATTGTAAAATTAATGAGTGTTAAAATGTTGTGGTTATAGAAAGTAAGGGATTACAACTGAAAAAGTTTAAGTAAAAGAAAAGAAAAGGAAACAATTAGATGAAATTAAGGGGAAGGATTTGCTGAAACAAATTTGGAAATTGGAATGCAGAAAGGGGAGGTATGGGGAAGTCAGTGAAATAAGTTTTAAGAAAACTGGATATGAAATTATACATGTTTGTTTTTTGTGTTTGTATGTTTGTATTGTGTATTGTTTGTGTTAATATAAACTGTGAAAATTCAATAAAAAATTATAAAAAACAGATGTAACTCAGTAGGGAGGGAGCTCCACATACGAAGAGCCACCACTGAAAAGGCCCTTCTCTAGGCATCCACACTTCATCCTATGTAGGGACCACCAAGCTGGCTTTCATTCACTGATCTTAAGTCACAGGCAGGCCAGTATGGAAGACTGCAGATATTTGAGTCTCAGGCCATTAAGGGCTTTAGATACCAAAGAAAGAAGCTTCAATTAGGCCTGGAGAACAATCAACAACTAGTACAGCTTTTTTAAAAATAGGAGCAATATGTTTGCAGCCTGATGACCCTATTGGCACCCTGACTTCTGCATTTTGCACTAGTTTATATTTACAGTCTCTCTTCAAAAGGGCATTACAGTACTCCACAAAGAGGGCATTACCTTAGTCCAACTTGGAGGAGGAGGAGGAGGAGGAGAAGAAGAGGAGAAGAGGAGGAGGAGGAGGAGGAGGAGGAGGAGGAGGAGGAGGAGGAGAAGAAGAAGAAGAAGAAGAAGAAGAAGAAGAAGAAGAAGAAGAAGAATAGTAGTAGTAGTAGTTTGGATTTGATATCCTGCTTTATCACTACCCGAAGGAGTCTCATTCTCTAACATTCTCTAACATTCGGCTAACATTCTCCTTTCCCTTCCCCCACAACAAACACTCTGAGAAGTGAGTGTGCTTGAGAGACTTCAGAGAAGTGTGACTATCCCAAAGTCACCCAGCAGCTGCATGTGGAGGAGCGGAGACGCGAACCCGGTTCCCCAGATTATGAATCTACCGCTCTTAACCACTACACCACACTGGAGGAGCATGAATAACCATAGCTATTCTAATCCTTTCCCAGAAATGGCTATAGTTGGCATCCCTGACAAAGCCAGGCATAGGTGGTCCTACTCACTGAGGCCACCTGAACCTCGAGTGAGAAAGATGGTTCCAGCAGCACCCCAAAACCACACACCTGCTCCTGGGAGCTCTGTCAAGAATTGGATGTTCTCCCAATTCCAGGACATGGGGATGGCCTGCCCACAACACCTCTGTTTTGACTGGATTTAACTTTAATGTATTGTCCTACATCCAGTCCATTACCACCTCTAGACAGTAGAGACATCTCCAGGCCCTCTTGGTATCAAAGGAACAGAGCTCAGTTCCATCAGGGTGCTAATGACATTTCTCTCCAAATCCCCTGATGGCTGATACCAGAGGCTTCGTGCACGTGACCAATAGCTTGGGCTACCAGATCAAACCCTGTGGGACCGTGTTGGACACCTCCCGCAGGGCTGAGCAGAGGTCACCCAATGCTACTCTCTGGCTCCATCCCTGGAGATAGGAGCAGAACTACCGCAAATCAATGCCTCCAAGTCCTAACTCAGTCAGGAAAATACCATGGTCAGTTAAAACATTCTCCCTGTCCCTCTCCTGACAATGGAGTGGTCATTAGTCAGGACAGCCAATGCTGTTTCTGCTCCCAAAACTGGACGGAAGCTGGATTTAAATGGACATTCATCTGAGCATGCTTGAAGTGGCCCCACAACCACCTTCTTAAGCATCTTGCACTAGTGATTGGACAATAGTATCCAATACAGTGGTACCTCGGGTTAAGTAGTTAATTCGTTCCGGAGGACTGTTCTTAACCTGAAACTGTTCTTAACCTGAAGCACCACTTTAGCTATTGGGGCCTCCTGCTGCTGCTGCACCGCCAGAGCACAATTTCTGTTCTCATCCTGAAGCAAAGTTCTTAACCTGAAGCACTATTTCTGGGTTAGTGGAGTCTGTAACCTGAAGCATATGTAACCTGAAGTGTATGTAACCTGAGGTACCACTGTCATTCTAGTGCTTTTTTTTTAAGGGGGGGGTAAACATGAGGCGACAGTACTTATATCTCAATAAAAGTGTTGTGGGTGCCAACACATAATGGCTGCCGTGGGCCGTACCATGACAAGAACAACGTTTTTTTCAGGCCCAGGGAAGTCATCTTAAGAAGAGAACGCACCACCTCCTCTTTCAAGGACAGCTGAAGCACTTTCTCCTAAAGTGAGGCATCAACTAATCTCTGGATCCACTTGGCCATTCCCTCCAAATTGAGGGTCAAGGGTCAAGAAGGCGTGTGGTAGGACGCAGCTTCTCCTCACCCTCAAGTTGAAGTAATTAAAAATGATTCAGGTATCTATGTGAACGGCAACTTTGCACACAAAAGGGTGGTTCTTCTGTTATAAATCTCTTTTCCCCCTTAACACATTCCATTTTAAGCATCAAGTCAGTAATTTAGAGTAAACCCCCAGAAGGATTAAAAACAAAAATAATATGTATGCCTCTTGTCAAGGATGTTTGCAACTTTAGGTTGTGGGGGTCACCAAAAGGATTTATTTCTCTGCTTGCATTTGTCCTTGAATCTGTGCTGTATTGTTGCTGCTTCTGCTGTTGTTCAAACAAAGACTATTTTAACCCCCCTCCCTTTTCATTCCAGTACAGGATGCACCTTGACCTATTTGACGTGTTAACATAATAGCATAAAAGAACTTCTGAAACAAAAGATGAAAAGATTGAGGAGGAAAACATGCTCAGTTGTCATTTGAACACTCATTCGGTCTTCTTCAATTCGTTCTGTTCCATTAAAACCAGCAAGAGATGGAGTGGGGGGTGGGGTGGGGGTGGGGGTCAGGGAAGGACCTCAACAGCCACAATGTTCAATTTTAACCCTTTAAGGGAGGCTTAGAATTTAATTAAAATAAATCCACAGCTAACTCAAAGCAACAGTGCTACACTCCATCGGCATCTATTCTTGTCATACCTAACTTGCAGAATTTGAAGATCCACCTTGTTTTCCCAGAAAGGACAACACAGTCTGTTGTTGACTCAGCAGCCTAATATCTACTGTGTTGATATTGCTCATCATCTGGATCCTATGCAGGGCCAGACCAGAGGTAAAGCAGTTTGGGCATTAGCTGAGTGTCCCAGGCCTGAAAGGGGCCTCTCAATGGCAGTGTTCAAAACTCCCATTGTTCCAGGGACATTTTGTGACATGGAATTTCATGAGCGTGAGCAGCTTCTGAGCTCTGGATGCAGTACTGCACCTAAGATTTCCAATTAAAACTGCAAAGTGAATGGAAAGGAAGACCTTTTTCTGCCTCCTCACTTCCAGCTACTCTCTGAAGACTGGAAAAGAGACCCTCTTAAGAATATCAGGGGGGGTGGGGTGGGCAGGGGAAGGACTAGACCAGAGGCTGGCAAGGTTTACATCGCCTGGGCTGGTTCACTCCAGCGGAGATCCCTCTGTGGGACAGATAGCGTGTGTGTGTGAGCATGCATGCCTGCAATTTCCGGGATCTGCACCTGTGCAGATGCAATTTCCGGCGTCTACGCAGGTGTGATTTCCAGCACCATGGAAGCAAGTCCCTGCAGCACACTGTGCCAGTTCAGTGCAGTGCGCGGGGACTCATCGAGCAGGTGGCTCGGTTCAGGGGTGGCTTGTGGGCCGGTTAAACGACCCCCGTGAGCTGCTTGTGGCCCATGGGCCTTAGGTTGCCTACCCCTGGACTAGACCATGTGAAAAATGAACATAACATTTTAGCTGCAGTTCATTCATTTTCAGCTTTGTATTCTTGCTACAAAAAGTGTGCCTGGACATTCCGTTGTTGCACCTCTAACCAAGGTTTAAGGTGCCATTTAGCTCCTAGCTTTCGTATCTCAGTTTCTAGCACTGCGCACTGGTCCGACCTTCCTTACCACCAGACATGGCTGGAGGTGTGTGGACAATGACTGGGTCTCCCCTGCCTGTTTGCTCCACTGAGCTCTGATAAAAGGCCAATAGAGATCCTTCTTTTCATATTGGGTCAGAAAAATGCCTGCATTGCAGCTGCAGTTTACTGCTGCAGCCAGAAAAGCCTTTTAAACTAAGTTTTAAAAATATAGATTTAAAACACTGTAAGTTAAAACAGTACTTCTAGTTGCCATAGCAAACACTGGCAGTGGCGCTCTGAAGAAGGAGTCCTCTTGGCCCTTCTTGAAGTGTGCAGAGGTGTTGAGAAGCTTCCACCGACCGCAGTGGCAAATAATACATATTTTTAAACAAGTTAAGATTCAGTTCCTTATTATGAGCCTGCATTTTACTATTCTTTCTTATGTATGGGAGGGGAAATATTTCAAGCCTTCATTCAGTGAAGTAAGCATCTTTAGACTATGGATTATTACTGTATTCCCAAATCTGAATATCATGTGAATTGCAACTTGATAGGGGGGAAAGACAGAAAGTGCTGTGTCTAATGTTTGTTAATAAAAAAAGAGAGAACGAAATGGTGTAGTCTTTACAGTAAATTAATTTGCTTAACTCCCTGAGTTTAATGAGGAGTCCCTTGTGAAATAATACACTTAAGAGGGAAAGCAAGACAGAAGATGAACCACAAATAAAAACAGGTTAAGTGTTGCAGTAGACACAGTTTTACTAATTTCACTTGAATACCATTGTAAAGTTTAATCATCTGACTCACTTGTAATGATTCTCTGCTTAGATAAAGATTATCTTTCCATACTTGTTTTCCTTCAGTGTTCCAGGCAACTGTTTGCAAATGCAAGTATTCAATGACAAAATTGTAAATCGAGTTTTAAGCACTGCTAAAGTTGCACGAGTCACACACACACAAAAAGAGATTTCGGAGCCTACTTTTGCCTTTCCTTTTGCCCCTGTATCTTTTTCTCCTAACTTATATGAAGGAAAAATATCAGGCTGCAATTTGTAAGCTGCTCTGGAAGCTTTATTGAGGAGTGGAATTATATCTTTCACAAATTGATTTTTGTTCTTGTTGCATGTTTGTTCTTTTGCATTTCTGCAGCTCTGTAAATCAAATCAGAAAGCTACAGTAGCTGAGCTGGGAGGGAACCAAGGACAGCTCCATCGTTAGGAAAACATTTGCTCAGATGGTGCATTATGGCAGCAATGGGAACACCTTCACTTCCACTCCCATGCCTCTGTTAGAATTCCTGCTCCATGATTGCAGTCATGTGTGACGCAGCAGCTAAAAAAGCCAATGCAATTCTGGGCCGCATCAATAGGAGTATAGCATCTAGATCAAGGGAAGTAATAGTGCCACTGTATTCTGCTCTGGTCAGACCTCACCTGGAGTACTGTGTCCAGTTCTGGGCACCACAATTCAAGAAGGACACTGACAAACTGGAACGTGTCCAGAGGAGGGCAACCAAAATGGTCAAAGGCCTGGAAACGATGCCTTATGAGGAACGGCTAAGGGAGCTGGGCATGTTTAGCCTGGAGAAGAGGAGGTTAAGGGGCGATATGATAGCCATGTTCAAATATATAAAAGGATGTCACATAGAGGAGGGAGAAAGGTTGTTTTCTGCTGCTCCAGAGAAGCAGACACGGAGCAATGGATCCAAACTACAAGAAAGAAGATTCCACCTAAACATTCGGAAGAACTTCCTGACAGTAAGAGCTGTTCGACAGTGGAATTTGCTGCCAAGGAGTGTGGTGGAGTCTCCTACTTTGGAGGTCTTTAAGCAGAGGCTTGACAACCATATGTCAGGAGTGCTCTGATGGTGTTTCCTGCTTGGCAGGGGGGGGGGTTGGACTCGATGGCCCTTGTGGTCTCTTCCAACTCTATGATTCTATGATTCTATGATTTTTGTCTATCACATGACACTGTATGTTTTGACTACACAGAGTGGGAAGTGACGGAGACAGGATGTTTGTGTTACTGTATTCCATGAAGTGGGACTATTGTCCTTTGTTCTTTTTCTCTTTGCTATCTGATGCTAGAGAGAGAGGGAGCCATGTTGCAGTGCTCCATGTGTGTTTATCTGTGAATAAAGTAGATTAGCCAAAATGCTGCGTTACTGAGGTCTGTTAAGCAAACTGCGAAGACTCTGCGGATCCCTAAGTGTGCCGGTGTCTGTTGGCATGGGTCGCTGTGATGTTCAGGCTGAAGAAAGCTTTTGAAGCTCCCGAACGATCAACCAGGAGGGAGAGAACATGCCAGTTGGGCATGTGTCTCTGCCAGGGTCCTACTCGAGTGTAGGACAAGCTCCTGACAGCCTCCACATTTCCTCATCTCTGTGATCTAGGTTGTTGGTGCAGTGAGGAGACCACTCTTTTGGGGTGCTTCTTGTCACCTGGGAAAAACTCTTTCCTTTGATTGGTGGGCCAACAGCTGGCTGTCGCTGCTCCCTTCAGAAAGGGCAGCATGTGTACTCATAGAGCATCTTCAACTGGCCATAATTAAAGGCAGAACTAGAAGTCAGCCCTTTGCTAGTGGGATACCAGCTGCTAAGTAGAAATCCTTTGTTTCGTGTGCCTCCCCTTCCTATGCTTTGCTTTATCTGCTATTTTATTTTATTTATTAAATCTGTATACCATCCTTCATCCAAAGATCATGGGGCCGTTCACAACATAAAAATACAGAAGGAGAACACAAAATGCATAGTAAAACAGAAACACATTTAAAAGGCCATAGAATGCTAACCGGCCAAAGGCCAAGTTATAGAGGAAATTTTTCGTCTAGTGTTTGAGACCTACTCAGGTCAGACTTTCCTTAAACCTTTCTCTCTGATTTGCTTTCTACCTATTTACCTCTTTGTAGTCCCTCCTGTTATTTCACCTCCATTTTCTCTCCCTTTCCCCTTCTCTTGCTTCTGGTCTTTCTTTTTCTCCTTCCCTTCCTTCCATTTTTTTCTTCACCATCCCAGCTCTAAGCCACACCGCAAAGCCAGTATAGCTGTTTGTGTATGTCATGGATGTTTGAGAAAAATAGATTGGCAATATTATGATCTTGTCTGTTACAGCTACCAATATCACACTTTTAAGTGCATGCATTCAATGCTGCCAAAATGCTGTTATGCAAATACTGTTGATATTTTGAAGTAAACTTGTTTTTACAAAGCCTGTTACTCATGTTTGCTTTCCTTAAGGTTTTTTGTTTTTTTTTTTTGCCAGTGTTAACACCTGTTAGAAGCCACAGGGAAAGACAGACAGGTTCCCTTTCTCTGTGAGATATTTTCTATTGCCTAGTTAGCAGATAGCCTAGTGGGTATGAAATTCTCCTAAGAAAGGCGGAAACAAGACATGTATTTGTGTGTGTGTGAAAAACAGAGAGAGAGAGAGAGAGAAATCGGGTGAAATAAACAGAATAATGCTATGTAGGTATACTTGGAATTACCGTAAGTTCCACTGAGTTCAGTGGGAATTACTCACAAGACAATATGCACAAGGTTGAGGTCTTAGAAAGGAAGAAAAAATGAATAGATGGAGGCAGGATTAGCAGTCAGAATGGGGCAACAATACTTTTCAGTGTTGGCTCTGAGAGGGAAGGAATATGTGGGTTTCATCTCAAACAAATTATTTGGGCTTGCTCAGGCAAAACGTCTTGAGCCAGCACAGGGAACAATCCTATTGTTGTGTGTGATCAGGACAAGATGCAGCTCAAACAATAACTCTTCCATACACCACCATAACAATCCACTCCCCCTCCATGCCAACCTTACATTTGGAACTCTCTCCAGTCTAAAAAGAGCCCCAGATGAGACACATCTTTGGCATCCCGCTTTGCTTGCTAAGAATGACACAAGTACACACACACAAGGACACAACAAAACATTCTTGAAAGGGAGAGGAAAATGGAGTTCTAAGGAGGTTTCGCAAAGGTCCAGGAAAATCTAGGAGGTTAGCAACAAATGAATCCATGTACAGAATACCTGAAACATTTTACTTCAAAAAGTCCATTTTCCCTTTTGCTCAGTGACAACAAAACCAGCAAACTGAACATTGTGTTAGTGTGAGTTTGATAATTGCTAATCTCATTTTGCTGGTTTATTTTTATGGTTTAAAACTGACAGCTTATCAGAGACACAATAGTAATTAAAGGAAGTTAATAGAGTACTGGCAATGAGCCATAATATATATTAGCAATTATTTTGTGTGTTTTTTGAAAAATAATGAATAACATAATTTAGTGTACTTAAAATGCACCTACTTTGTTCATTCCTTTTTATTTTTTTTAAAAAACCCTCTTATATACGAACTGTTGTAATTATACATTATTTCAATTCGCTGCATGATGCAGGAAATCCAGAACTAGAAAGCACCCAACAACAGAAGACTTTCAGTGGAGAGCTTCTTTTTATGGTAGTCTCACAACCACTCACAGACAATGGGCACTAAAGCAGCAAAGTTTCCCACACAATTGCAAGCTGTGGACCTTAACACAATGCTGGTGATGCAGCTCAAGTGACCATGAAACATCTACACTATTCGTTCAGCTCCTGAAGAGATCGTGAGCAGTATCCCAAGATGGATAAGCTCGTCCCGGCATATTCTTGCTCTGCTCACTTGAAAGCATTCAGCAACCGTAAGCTTTATTACCACCCAGCAGAACTGCACCACACCCTGTTTTCTCTATATGGAGCAAGCACTATTGTGCCCTATAGATTCTGTAGTTTCAGAACTGAGGTGTGATCCTGGATACAGTTAGGTGGTTTAAATCCCGTTGGCTTCCGAGGGATTTTAGGAACCTAAGAATGTGCAGGATTACCTTTAACTGCAACTGGCAATGTGCAGTCTAATTTTATTTTATTTACTATATATATGCCCAACAATGCTTGCCACCAATTGCAACAATAAAGGTTTGATTTGATGATATATGTTTTCTCCCTTTCTCCCTTCATTTTTCTTTATTTTCCCCTCCTTAAAGCAAAATAGGATTTGATAAACAACTCTTTTCTTCTTTTGGTCTAACATTGACAGCACTTAGGTCTAATAGCATCATGGGAGTATATCATATGAACAGAATGATTTATTATTGTATTTTATAAATTAGCTTTCATCTATTGCCACGGTAACACTTTTGTCACAGGATTATACTAGAAGGTGTAAAAGACAAAGAGTTGTCCGCCCTGTGCCTATATCCTCTCTTTTCTTCTTACCATCTATCAGAAATACACAATGTGATGTTGACACTTCGCATCACCATCTTCCCTCTCCTGCCTCCCATCTCTGGGAATTCTGCACCTCTGATTTCATTTACTTTGGTCCAGAATTAAGAATGTTCTTTTTTGGCATTTCCTCACTAGCTGCCTGAGAGCACGGGAGGCTGCATTTTCTTTCTTTTGGTGTATGATACAGATTGCGGGCAGGGACACGGGTGGCGCTGTGGGTTAAACTACACAGCCTAGGACTTGCCGATCAGAAGGTTGGCGGTTCGAATCCCCGTGACGGGGTGAGCTCCTGTTGCTTGGTCCCTGCTCCTGCCAACCTAGCAGTTCAAAAGCATGTCAAACTGCAAGTAGATAAATAGGTACCGCTCCAGCGGGAAGGTAAACGGCGTTTCCGTGTGCTGCTCTGGTTTGCCATAAGTGGCTTAGTCATGCTGGCCACATGACTCAGAAGCTGTATGCTGGCTCCTTCGGCCAATAAAGCAAGATGAGCGCCGCAACCCCAGAGTCGGCCACGGCTGGACCTAGTGGTCAGGGGTCCCTTTACCTTTACCTTACAGATTGCAGGGGCAAACATGTTTTATCAGCTTCTGCACTCATCTAGGAGTTATAATAATAATAATAATTTATTATTTATAACCCGCCCATCTGGCTGGGTTTCCCCAGCCACTCTGGGCAGCTTCCAAAAGAATATTAAAATACTATGATACATCAAACATTAAAAGCTTCCCTAAACAGGGCTGCCTTCAGATGTCTTCTAAAAGTCTGGTAGTTGTTGTTCTCTTTGACATCTGGTGGGAGGGCGTTCCACAGGGAGGGCGCCACTACCGAGAAGGCCCTCTGCCTGGTTCCCTGTAACTTGGCTTCTCGCAGTGAGGGAACCGCCAGAAGGCCCTCGGTGCTGGACCTCAGTGTCCGGGTAGAACGATGGAGGTGGAGACGCTCCTTCAGGTATACTGGACCGAGGCCGTTTAGGGCTTTAAAGGTCAGCACCAACACTTTGAATTGTGCTCGGAAACGTACTGGGAGCCAATGTAGGTCTTTCAAGACCGGTGTTATATGGTCTCGGCGGCCGTTCCCAGTCACCAGTCTGGCTGCTGCATTCTGGATTAGTTGTAGTTTCTGGGTCACCTTCAAAGGTAGCCCCACGTAGAGCGCATTGCAGTAGTCCAAGCGGGAGATAACCAGAGCATGCACCACTCTGGCGAGGCAGTCTGCGGGCAGATAGGGTCTCAGCCTACATACCAGATGGAGCTGGTACACAGCTGCCCTGGACACGGATTTAACCTGTGCCTCCATGGACATCTGTGAGTCCAAAATGACTCCCAGGCTGCGCACCTGGTCCTTCAGGGGCACGGTTACCCCATTCAGGACCAGGGAATCCCCCACACCTGCCCGCCTCCTGTCCCCCAGAAACAGTACTTCTGTCTTGTCAGGATTCAATCTCAATCTGTTTGCCGCCATCCATCCTCCAACCGCCTCCAGACACTCACACAGGACTGTCACCACCTTCACTGGTTCTGATTTGAAAGAAAGGTAGAGCTGGGTATCATCTGCATACTGATGAACACCCAGCCCAAACCCTCTGATGATCTCTCCCAGCGGCTGCATATAGATGTTGAAAAGCATGGGGGAGAGGACAGAACCCTGAGGCACCCCACAAGTGAGAGCCCAGGGGTCTGAACACTCATCCCCCACCACCACTTTCTGAACACGGCCCAGGAGGAAGGAGCGGAACCACTGTATGACAGTGCCCCCAGCTCCCAGCCCCTCAAGACGGTCCAGAAGGATGTTATGGTCGATGGTATCAAACGCCGCTGAGAGATCCAGCAGAACTAGGAAACAGCTCTCACCTTTGTCCCTAGCCCGCCGGAGATCATCAACCAGTGCGACCAAGGCAGTTTCAGTCCCGTGATGAGGCCTGAATCCCGATTGGAAGGGATCCAAATGGTCCGCTTCTTCCAGGCGTGCCTGGAGTTGTTCAGCAACCACTTGCTCAATCACCTTGCCCAAGAATGGAAGATTTGAGACTGGGCGGTAGTTGGCCATCGTGGCCGCATCTAAAGATGGTTTTTTAAGAAGCAGTTTAATAACTGCTTCTTTCAGCGGGTCTGGAGGGAAGCATTCACCACCCCATGAAGCCCATCGCCCAGCCCTTCCCGGCTAGCTTTTATAAGCCAGGATGGGCAAGGATCAAGGAGACAGGTGGTTGGTTTCACTCGTCCAAGCAGCCTGTCCACAGGCCATTGGAAACCTTCCCCAAAGAATCAGCAGCTATGTGCCCAGATTGTTATCTGGGACCCTGGTGAAACCTGTAATATTTGCTGCAGCAAACTTGTTCTTGTAATGCAACTTCTTGCAGAAGAGTGGAACAAACAAATGTTACCTAACACTGTGCATTACAACAAATAAACTCAAAACGGCTGTTGTGCCTACCTCATGTACTCACTGACAGCACATTTTGGTTTCTTCTGTCATTGCAGAACTTATATAGAACCCATTCGCCATGGGCAGATATCAAACTGGGCCCTAAACATGCCCTCAAAGGTCTTGTGAGCGAGTCCAACGTATTGGATCCAGCAAGGGCCAATGTTCCTGAAATTTGAGCTTGCAGTCAATGAGGGCCACCGCAAGCTGGTCACCACCACATTCTGTTCATGGTGACCAAGAATGGCCAAAGTCACCTCTCCTGAAAATCTGAATAGTGACAGCTTCTAGGTGTGAACTTTGTAACAGGGTAGCAAGGGGAAGCAAGGGTAATGTTAGCAAAGTTCAGTCAATAGAAAGTTGGGAGTTATGGTTGAAATTGGGCATGTGAGGCAAAGGGGGAAACAGGACGTTGTCAAGGCTTTAAAACTAATGCAATATGTTATGTACAGTTCAATCTGGAGAAGGAAAATCTAGTGTCATTCAGCTATCCATGGGTGACTGCAGCCTGGAAAATTATAAGGGGAGGCACTAACTCAGGTGTCTGCAAGCATCTTGAAATTGTCATGAACCTATACAGTGTCTGTTACGTTTCATAACTTATTTGTGCTGAGGAGATTCGGTGCAGCTGTTTTCTTGTTTCTGCGGTGAACAGATTTGTGATTCACCACTAACAAGATACAGAACATAAGGCAAACTGCTTGAAATACTGAATAGAAAGTGGGCGAGTAGCTGTCAGGTTAAAATACTGGTTTACACAAGGCAGATGCTGGCATCGTTTGCACTGTTACTTTTTCCAAGTAATAAGCTCATTTTGAATCAGAGATTTATAGAGCAACATACAGCCTATTGCTTAAGCTAGGAAACAATTCAACCAGGTATATCATGTTCAGCTCTACACAACAATATTCAGAAAATCTCACAAACTAAAACAAACAGACAGACAGAATTCCACTGCCAATCTATATCTAGTTTTTCTTACAAATTAATATACCATTTTTAAATGTTTCTCAACAGGACTGTGTAGCTAGCAGCATGACTTTCCTTCCATTAATCTCCCTAGCCAGAAATCAATGCTCATCTTCTAATTTATGAAGCCAAGTTAAAGGGAGGAAGACCAAACACCTCTCTCTATAAGGGTGCTTTCCCACATAGTATGAAACAATTGGGAAGCAATCCACAGACCATCTGCAAAGCTTTACTAAATAGGCCTTACTAATTCACTCGCTGGAAAAGGAAGGCTGCTGGAGGAGGGAAATAAGTCATCTCTAGACATATTGCATAGCAAACCAGGCGCCTACATAGTCAAGATGTAATGATTAAGAGGATAAGGTATGGGCTTTCACTCCAGGCACAGGTTTCGCTCCTACCCATTAAACAGGTTTTAGTTAAAAAGAAAAAATAAGTCTACTGTAGAGTACCGATTTCAGTCTAATTTGTATGTGGGCTGCGAGTACAGAAACAGTTGAATAGCACTTAGTCTAGCCTAAGACTTAACCAAGACCTTCCAACTAACAAAAAAAGATAATAATAATAATAATAATAATAATAATAATAATAATAATAATAATGGGACCATTTTAAAACTATGTTTAAAGTAAGTAGTTCACTTATTTTTAAAACCTGTGTACCCATTTAGATTACTTTTAAGGAATGTCACTGTGATGTCAAGAGAAAGAACTTGACACAAAAATGAAACGCTTGCTTTCAGGGGTTCTTGATACAATTATCCCCTAGTCAGGCTACATTTCAGCCAGCTTCCTGGATGTACACAATCACTGATTAGATAACCTTATAAATAATTATGGCTGAAATCCTCTACCCACTTAAATGTGAGTAAGACCTTTTGATCACAGTGGGGCATTTTTCTGAGTAAACGAGAATAGGATTGTGCTGTAAAGCTGCAACCCTAAATACACTTATTAGAAATATATATATTTTTAAAAAATGTCCAGTAGCACCTTAGAGACCAACTAAGTTTGTTCTTGGTATAAGCTTTCGTGTACATGCACACTTTTTCAGATACACTGAAACAGAAGTCACCAAACCCAAAATTAGTGGGAGGGTGCGGTTTTTCTCAGAAGGGTAGTAGGAGGGTTGAAAGAGAAGTTGCTGAATTACAACTTATCACTAAACTGAAAACTATGGAGATACCTGGTCTTAATAGAGATATTGGATTCCTGTCTCATTACATATGCTAATCATCTGCATACTATCCTTTACTTTTTCCTGTAGGACTAATTGCAGTCGTTAACAGTCGTTAACAGGTTTACCATATCCATTGAGTCAACCACCCATCTCCTACTACCCTTCTGAGAAAAATCCAACCCTCTCACTATATATAAGGGTTGGTGACTTCTGTTTCAGTATATCTGAAGAAGTGTGCATGCACACAAAAGCTTATACCAAGAACAAACTTAGTTGGTCTCTAAGGTGCTACTGGACAATTTTTTTTAAAAAAAAATTAAAATATATTTCGACTGCGTCAGACCAACATGGCTACCTACCTGAATCTACACTTATTAGAGAATAAGTCTCACTAAGCTCAATGGACTTGCTTCCACAAAAAACATGCATAAGATGACATGGGCCAATGCACCAGCTATGCATGCCATACACACAACCCTTTTCCCTTTTGAAAAGGAATAACCATTTGACTTGGACTTACAACATCTTCGTGGTTATTATGTGGAATAAAAAGCACTGCAAGCGTTCTTAAATACAGTGGCACCTCAGTTTTCGAACGTAATCCATTCTGGAAGACCGCTAGAGTTCCGAAATGTTTGCAAACCGAGACCCAAAGGGGGGGGGGTCCTGCAAATTTAATAGAGAAAATTGAGAAAAATAACATATACACTAGGGCAGTTCATAGAAAACTTTTTTAGAAAACCTGCTCCAAAGGTCTTATCTTACTGCACTAGGGATTATATAGCTATATCTGAAATTTCATGCATATCAGTTAATATCTTGACCCTGCTCCACTGAATTGAAATTTTAGCCTTCACCACATAGGAAAATGGCCAAGTAAACAGCTATTTTTGTGCAGCAGGTACAAGATATTAACTGATATGCATGAAATTTAAGATATAGCTATATAATCCCTAGTGTACTAAGATAAGACCTTTGGAGCAGGCATTTTTTTTAAAAAAAAGTTTTTTATGAACCGCCCTAATATACACTCAGCAGAAGCTGTTCAACTTCCAAGGCACATTCGAAAATGGAAGCATTTACTTCCAGGTTTACAGTGTTCGAAAACTGAAATATTAATCAACAGAGACATTCAAAAACTGAGGTACCACTGTACAGCTTTGTTTTTGCAATTCGATCTTGAATATATCCAACAGTAAGGCAATACACCTCCCTTGCCCTCCATCCCTTTATATCTGCCCCTCAAAAACCTCGAAAGGAACCCCACTTGCTTCATAATTTCCTTAGAAAGTAAGCCCATTGTAAGGGGGAAAAGTTGGGGAATGAAATATCCCATGGTGCCCTGTGCAGAAGGCACAAATGTGCTAAAAAGTCTATAGTACCGTACATTCCAGCTGCAGCTGTGAGGAAAGTTGGAATTGCAAGCTAGGCAACTCTCATTTCTGAGAAAAGATGGCAAGCTGGGATTAATACGAAAATGATTCTGATGGACACTGTTGTGCGAAAATAAATTCCACACGGTCACCTCCCATGTTGTCTTCTTGCATAGAAACAGGCTAAGAAATATATAGCCACATGTTCTCTCTTCCACTTGCTGGATTCCCCATAGAACAAATGTGGATCGCTGCCATTTGAAATTCACACACCAATTTCCAAGGCAATACTTTACTGCCCTGGTGGAATTTGCTAACGCAATAACAACAAAAAATAACTCTCAGATGCTGGGCATTATGAATGTTCTGCATTCTACATATATCTGAGAAAGTGGGGAGGAGGGAGAGGAGAGTTTACAAATTATTTTATTACCCAGCATATACACTTCAGTGATCAGGAATAAAAATCCAAACCTCTGCAGACTTGAAAAGCCATAAAAAGCACAAAAGTCATTTTCTTCTAGGAAACAGAAAAATGTTCCCATTATTGAAAAATTAGCATCACAACAGAACAATCTTACAGTGTGTGCAAGCAAGATTAAGGACTAGAGGGGCGGGGAGGGGCACACATTATTATTATTATTTTGCTTATATCCTGCTCCATCTCAAATTATCACTGATTATTTGTCCATTTACAACCAACTCACAGAGAGTTCAAAGATATTTTGGCTTTCCTGTTTGACAGAGTATAAAATAAAAGTAATTGAATAATGCTATTGCTAACCTCTACGAGCTGCATTCAAGGAGTCTGTTTTTGTATTACTTGCTGACCTGCAAACTGCCGGTTTTGCGATTCATAGTTTATATTAGTTTATGATTAATAAGAATGTTCAAGTGTAATATTTCAGTAATGTCCCTCTACAGTTCAGTTTGTTCTTACACGTAACATAAATTTTTTGGAGGGGGATGCGATATCTCAAAAACATCAACATGCTACTCTTACTGCAGTGCACACACACACTATAATTCTGTCCTTTACTCCTTTGTCTTTTTCCTCAAAATGTCCTTTTGTTTCTGAAATGTCTGTCTTCTAACTACATGCCTTTTTTAACTAGCATGTGTTTTTGGCACAAGCCAAGGGGAATCCATTTTGTGGCGGGGTGATTCAAGAGAACACTAAGCAGCTGGGGGTACAATTGAGACAAACTTCCATGTGGCTCCCACACACGCTTTGAACTTTTGTTCAACTGCTAAGCAATGCAGTACTAAGCACTCAATTCAAGCCTAACCATCAAGAGAAATCCAAGAATGAATTTTCAATTGAGAATTCATTAATTCAGATTAACTTTAATTCAAAGGGATGGAATTTGAATTAAATATGGATTGAAGGTCTTTGGCATTTTAAAAAAATCCCAGATTGCATGAATGTACATCTGTAAGGTGTCTTCATGCACACCAGCCTGCTCATTTGTTTGCAAAGTATATAAGTGGTGCATACAAATATGTGTAGATGAGGAAGAATGAACTATGTTTGCTATAGAGCCAGACCTGGGTGGAATCTAGACACATATAAAAAAAATGTTGTGAAAAGCAAAACAAGAGACATAAGGGTCGTAAGTTCAATATATTCTGTCAACGCCGGAAGGAGTCTTCAGAAGGGTCATATTGAGTAATGGTACCGGAGGCTTTGTTAGAGCCATCCAGAGCTATCTGTTTGTTTTTGCAATAAATCCTCCTTTTTAATTACCTACGTCCTACGCTTACTGTGTTATCAAGTTGGGAACCTGGACAAGCCCCCACAAACCCTCATTTAATTTTTCACTGATATTTCCCCAGCCCTTCTCCCATTTTCATGGTGATTTCTTTTTTCACCCCCTCCCCACAAATAGCTGAGTGGGGGGTGAGGTGGAATGGCTGAAAAGAACAGCACAGCACTCTCTTGATAGCCGAAGGAGCACTGATCTATGGAGAGTGGATCCAGACATAAAAAGAGACTACTCGTGTTCTCTACGCTACAGCAGATTGACCCCAGTGAGCATTTGAAGTCTCGAGCGGGGAGAGCACTCTTAAGGAAGGACTATAAATAAAAAGCAACCTTTGGTCTAAAATCCACAAGTGTCTTCACTAGGATGTGGTTGAATAAAACATCATGTCCTTTCAGCAGCAGGTAACAGACTCTTACCGCTCCCTGATGGATGCACTTGAAAGCAAACTCTCATCTTTTTCTTATTGACAAAGGTGACCCAGAGGAAGGCTGAACGCTTGATGTGGGCAATCATGTCGACGTATATGTTACTCTCATATATGGAGGAGAAAGGAGGAGGTGAGTAGAGAAGAACAGAGGGAGACGACGTAGTCTCAAGTCCCAGGCAACTGAGAAGAACTACGGTACTTTTCAAGTCCAAATCTGAATTCTTGGTGTTATGCTCGTTGTGTTCAGAAACTCATGGCGATGCGAGGGGGTTTCATGCCTGACACCACCACCCCACCCCACCATAAATGCCCAAACACATCACTTTTTGCTGTTGTTGCTCGGGCTGCATTTTATGAATGCAGTTTTTACATAATGAGCAGCTCCAGCCTGCCATACAAAAATGTGTCAGGGACAAGAGGTGAAATATGCTCTGCGCAAGATGAGATGGAAGAATGTTGGACTAACCTTTCAGGGAGAAAGGTTTTATGTGATGCGTCTCCTTCTGCTGAGCTGGTTTACTACAAGCAGAAATCTGTTTACATGGCAGGGAGCACTGAAAAATAGAGGACCTCTTGCATTCTGGTGTGCTACGATCAGGAATTCTACCACTATATTCTAAATAACAACAGCAACAACAACAACAACAACAATTTATTATTTATACCCCGCCGATCTGGCTGAGTTTTCCCAGCCACTTTGGGCTGCTCCCAATCAAGTGTTAAAAACCATGCAGCATTAAATATTAAAAACTGCCCTAAACAGGACTGCCTTCAGATGTCTTTTAAAAATAGGATAGCTGCTTATTTCCTTCACATCTGATGGGAGTGCATTCCACAGGGTGGGCGCCACTACCAAGAAGTCCCTCTGTCTGGTTCCCTGTAACCTCACTTCTTACAATGAGGTAACCGCCAGAAGGCCCTTGACGCTGGATCTCCTGGATCTCAGTGTCCGGGCTGAACGATGGGGGTGGAGACGCTCCTTCAGGTATACAGGACCGAGGCCGTTTAGGGCTTTAAAGGTCAGCACCAACACTTTGAATTGTGCTCAGAAATTTACTGGGAGCCAATGCAGATCTCTTAGGACTGGTGTTATGTGGTCCTGGTGGCCACTCCCAGTCACCAGTCTAACTGCCGCATTCTGGATTAATTGCAGTTTCCAGGTCACCTTCAAAGGTAGCACTACGTAGAGCGCATTGCAGTAGTCCAAGCTGGAGATAACTAGAGCATGCACCACTCTGGCAAGACAGTCTGCGGGCAGGTAGGGTCTTAGCCTGAGTACCAGGTGGAGCTGATAAACAGCTGCCCTGGACACAGAATTAACCTGCACCTCCATAGACAGCTGTGAGTCCAAAATAACTCCCAGGCTGCGCACCTGCTCCTTTAGGGGCACAGTTACCCCATTCAGGACCAGAGAGTCCCCCACCCCCGCTCACCCCGTCCCCCCAAAACAGTACTTCTGTTTTGTCAGGATTCAACCTCAATCTGTTAACCACCATCCATCCTCCAACCACCTCCAGGCACTCACACAGGACATTCACCGCCTTTACTGGTTCCGATTTAAAAGAGAGGTAGAGCTGGGTGTCATCCGCATACTGATGAACACCCAGCCCAAACCCTCTGATGATCTCTCCCAGCAGGTTCATATAGATATTAAAAAGCATGGGGGAGAGGACAGAACCCTGAGGCACCCCACAAATGAGAGCCCAGGGGTCTGAACACTCATCCGCCAACACCACTTTCTGGACGTGGCTCAGGAGAAAGGAGCGAAACCACTGTATAGCAGTGCCCCCAGCTCCCAGCCCCTCTAGAAGGTCCAGAATTATATTATGATCAATGGTGTCAAAGACCGCTGAGAGATCCAGCAGAACTAGGAAACAGCTCTCATCTTTGTCCCTAGACCACTGGAGATCATCAACCAGTGTGACCAAGGCAGTTTCAGTCCCATGGTGAGGCCTGAATCCTGATTGGAAGGGATCCAAATGGTCCACATCCTCTGGGTGTGCTTGGAGTTGTTCAGCAACCACCAGCTCAATCACCTTGCCCAAGAATGGTAGATTTGGGACTGGGCAATAGTTGGCCATATCAAAGGGTGCATATGAAACACATGCATAGACTATAGTAACAGAGAGACCAATGAACATCTGTAAACTGGGGCCCAGAGAATAACTTTGGGGGATTTTAAAAGCCCACCTTGTACAGAGGTGAGCAAGTGGTTGAACCATGAACTGCTCTATGTCTTTGAAGGTCCACAGAAGAGTATGAACAGCTCTGTAAGAAGTCTATGGCAAAAACAACATTCATCCCCATCTGCAACATATTGAGGTTCCATTGAACTGGCTAGATGTATCTTTTAAGTCATATAGGAATATGCATAGGGCCATTCTTTAATTTTATTTAAAGCATTTCAACCATGTTGTTGTTTAGTCATTTAGTCGTGTCCGACTCTTCGTGACCCCATGGACCAGAGCACGCCAGGCACTCCTGTCTTCCACTGCCTCCCGCAGTTTGGTCAAACTCATGCTGGTAGCTTCAAGAACACTGTCAAACCATCTCATCCTCTGTCGTCCCCCTCTCCTCGTGCCCTCCATTTTTCCCAACATCAGGGTCTTTTGTAGGGAGTCTTCTCTTCTCATGAGGTGGCCAAAGTATTGGAGTCTCAGCTTCAGGATCTGTCCTTCCAGTGAGCACTCAGGGCTGATTTCCTTAAGAATGGAGAGGTTTGGTCTTCTTGCAGTCCATGGGACTCTCAAGAGTCTCCTCCAGCGCCATAATTCAAAAGCAACCATACACTTCAGAAATAAGCATACAAACTAAAACAGGGATGTTGCTGGATGACAACACACATCAGCTCCAGCCAGCATGGCACACAGTCAGGGGTGATGCAAATTCGAATCCAAAAACATCTGGAGGACCAGAAGTTCACTATCCTTATCTAACACAAGGAGAGAAGAGACACTGGAAGGAAGAAAGTTAAAAAGCAACCTCAGGCAAATGTTTTTACCTGTTCCCCTCCATTTCTCCCTGTTTATCAGGGACACTGCAAATTTTCTGATACTCGTCCCTGACGAATAACTGCCCCTATTTGTGTGTCCCATTATTACCTTTCTTATCCTCTAACCCAGATCCCTAGAAATTAAAACTCACCGTGCATGTGGTGCTAGCGGTGGAAGAGGGGGACGGAGGAGGATTTATGCTAGCACACAAATGCACATGCATGAGCAAAAAAATGCCCCAATTATTTAATATCTCCCATCCCTTATTCAGACAGCAACTGGTGCTGAATGTGTTTTGAATCCCAGCTGTTCTGTGATACACACAGCCAGATCCATTATGAGATTAAGCATTCTATTAAATGTTCTTTTTCTTTTTTCTAATAAAAAAAGGGAAGCGTTGTGATCTGTTTGCTGACACTTCATACTTCAGAAGCCAGTACAGCAGGGCAGACAATTGCAGAGGAAATGAATATAGTTTACAGGAAGCAGAGAAGTGCCTTCGGCAATGCATGAAGGGGGACCGGGCTCAGGCAGACAATAGAAATAAAACAATCACACAATAGTATTACCAGTTTCATCTATGAAAAGTTTGTACTTGTGTAGTTGTTGCAAGCATGTAGCCAGATCAGAGCTCATTGCTGACTTCTCTAGGGTTTCATTTTCTTTATCTGGTTCTTGGGGGATGACTTCCTCTATATTTGCTTGGTTTGTTCCTGCACTGCTATGTAAGTTTCTTAATATGGATCGATAATAAATACTGCATGACTTATATATTTTCTTTGGCTGCTTTTAAAGGGCAGAACAATGCTCAAAATGTGAATAATTCAGGGTGACTAGAATCCAACATACATTTGATGTTGATAAATGTGAGTTATTAACATACTGTGTCTGGAGCTTAATAGAAACTATGTATTATATTTCGTGCATTTCATTACATGTGCTGAATTTGAGGTACCTTGGTGCAAAAATGGGGACTGCTGCTCTTTTCTTTTGCAAATGTTTACCTTGGAATGCTCTCATTCCTGACTACACTTGCCAGGGACTTTAGATGAAGGCCTGAGATAAGATGATGGAGAGAGATTGTTGTAACAAGATGCTTGTAACTGGATGATAGTTGGTTTAATGAACCCTCCTAGGCTGCCTTGGGGGACCCAAAGAAACGGATCAATAATAAGGAGGCATGTAACTAATTTGAAGGGTTGAGTTTGATGCATCTTACAACTTCTGGTTTCTATATCCCTCATCTCCACATTTGATTTCGGCAGTACAACCGGATGAGCATGAAAAGTTCAGGTTGCCTTTTCAGCTTCCACCAGCCCCCTCCCCTCTCTTCATAGCCACTAACACATCAGCTGCCTGTCATTTCAAAAGTTACCTCTGCATTGTTATGATGGATTGACAGTGCAGTGAGCTTCCATCAATGTCAGTGATCTGAGGAGGGAAGAAAAGGATACAGGAAGTCTAGTGAGTGCATACGTTCCAGGATGGAAGAAAGGGCGGTCAGGAAAGGCAAGTGACAGAGTGTAGAATATTAATGATAGAAATAAAAAGAAACAGAATGCCATGTCTTCCCCCTCCTTGCCACCCGGGAAAGAAGGCTAAGAGACTCAGTGTGCCAAAGCAAAAAGGAATACAGTCTGTGAAACAGGAAGGAGTTGTGTGTGTTCACGGGTAGGGGAAGGGAGGAAAGGGACCCAGGAGAGAGGAACAACCTTGCTAATCCTTGCTCTCCTGTTCTTAACTTTTGCTGACAAATACGCTGCTGAAACAAAATTTCCATTGTGCAGTTGTGCTCTGCTTCTATGGTGGCCCCTCTCAGTAGTGTCCAGGGGCAACTGACACATTTTGTGTAGCTCTGGGGTTCTTCTCTCCAGAAGTAAATGGCAGCCTTTCATTCATATTGAAGAAAAGGAAGGGGGTACTTAGGTACAATATTGGGGTTCATGCAGCGGCGGAGGAAGCTGCTCGGGCACCTGGAGTGGCGCGCCCAGGAACGGGGCAAGCCACCCATAGGGGCGGGGTGAGGAGAGCTACCTATAGGGGTGTGGTACACCATGGGGCTTCCGGAGTCTGCCTGCCTCCTCCCACTCAGCCGCCCTACAACTGGGGGGGGGAGGCAGCGTATGGACCATTTGGGCAGGAGAGACGTGTGGTTTAGGCACGCTGCAAGCCCCGCGGTGAGTGCTGCCTGGCATTTTGCCACCCCCCCTCAGTGGTGACACCTGGGGCGGACCGCACCCACTGCACCCCCTTCCTCCGCCCCTGGGTTCATGTATACAACACATACATCCCAATGCTGATTGTGTGCCTAACTGCAAATCTGGCAATCCAAAAGCCACTTACGTGTTATGTTTTCAGCATGGACCTCTTTCCTCCACACTAAACATTACTGAATAACATGTTGACATTTCCATTCCACCTTAAGGAGCAGACGTGTGGAACTGTTCCGAGTCACACGTCTGTTTACATTCCAGCACAGCTTTCTGGGAACTTCCATTGTGTATTGCTTTTGCTTTTCCCTGTTCTCTCTGAGACGACGATAGAGAGAGACGACATGTTTCTTTGTCCTGATTTATGATTAATAAATCTGCAGTTGTAGTATGCTTCCACAAGCCTCACGCCTATTCTGTGTGCGCAGTTCGCTCTGCTGATAGTGTGCCCTAGCTTTGAAGCCCAGGTCACTGATATACGTCAGAGCAGAGGCCGATGGTCTTTGCAGCGGAAAGACTGGAAGGAGATGGCCCAGCTGCATGCCGACAACATGTGCTTCATAGCACATGTTTAAAACTTGTTTCATTTGAGTTTGACTGGGCTGAGACTCCCTGTGGCATTTCCTCATCCAGAGAAAGACATGTTTTCACCTTGCAATGCGCTGGGTGGACCTGAACCAATCAGTTATTGGGAGTCTGGACAGAGAGCATCGCATCTGAGTGCAAGAGTCTGGGTGCATGACCTTAGTCCTCCCAGTTACACAGTTCTACACTTCTGCAGTCTGAATGATTGGTTCAGTGAACAGTATCGAGGCAATGGGGCTACAGTATTAATGAGATAAATCCTGTCTATTTTGGCACCTTGTCTTTATTATTGTGATTCCTACACTGCAGTAGGCCTTTATTTTACTGTCCAGGGAAATTTGTTTTCAATGAAACAACAAAGCATATATATATATATATATTTACCTGAAGCCCTTTTCCAAAGCGTTTCTTTGATAAAGGAGGGTAGTTGCAATCCCTTCAGCATTTCAGAGATGAAAGTAAGGACACTCCTGCGAATGTGGAGCTATGGGGTTGGCCCAACACAATCCAGGCTAAAAGTGTACCGCAAGCAGAATATGGGAAATAAAGTGTATGAAGAGATAACTCTAGGTGACTAGAGCAAGTGAGGAATGCTGCCCATTTTTAAAAAAAGAAAGGGGGGGATCATCTTTTTGTGAAAGAGCTACATGCCCAAGGCCATGTAAAAAGACAAAAGCACGCAAGATCTGGAAGGGAATCCACATACACAAAATGTATCCTTGTACTCCACAGTTGTTGAATCCAGGCGAAAATTCCTACTCCACATTGAACAGATGCTACCATCCAGGCAGAAAACAGAATGCCATCTGCAAAGGGGAAGGGGATCCACCTTGAATATATGAAAGACTCCGGTGAAACAAAGCATATGGCTCTCGACGTGAGCCAAGCTACCTCAGGGAATAAGAAGAAATCATTCGAACCTTTCCCATTCATCTGAAAATGATTTCCCAAACTCAGCTATACATTGTTATAATCTGTATCCCAACTGCAAAGCACAATCCATGCATCAAAGCCCATGCAGAATACAAATTCTCATCCCTTTACCGCAGGTTTTTAGAGTCTCGATCAATTTGCACATACTTAAGACACTTTCCATAAAAAATAAATAAATCAGATGCTGCCCCCACCCTGGTTCTCCACCCTGTCCTCCTCCAACAAGTGGAATTCCATTATTTTATACGTATACCACTCTTCATCTGCAGATCTTAGGCACTGATGGAGGAAGAGGAGTGTGTGGGGAGCGCACTGCCCCCGACAGCGTGATCCCAGTGGGGTGCCATCACAGCTGCCCCCCCCCGCACTGGGCACCACGACCCTGTGGGCGGCACGCCCCGCCCCTGGGACGCGCGCCAGCCCCACCCTGCCTGCTCTCCGCCCCCGATGCCGGAGCATGAAGCTCCGCCACTGATCTCAGGGCAGTTCATCATCATCATCATCATAATTTATTTATACCCTGCCCATCTGGCTGGGTTTCTCCAGACACTCTGGGCGGCTTCCAACAGAATATTAAAATACAATAATCTATTAAACATTAAAAGCTTCCCTAAACAGGGCTGCCTTCTGATGTCTTCTAAAAGTCTGGTAGTTGTTTTTCTCTTTGACATCTGGTGGGAGGGCGTTCCACAATGGTTTCCATGCCACTTCACTGAACCACCGGCTTCACTGCGCAGATGCCAACCTGATACAGCCTTTCCTTTTGCGATTCATAATCCCAAGACAGCTGTGAGGACAGCCCAATCCAGGGGAGAGATCCTGCCACATGCCTCATTTCTTTAACTGACTATTCAATCCGCTAATCAGAATAGTTGCCTCCCCCCCAGTCTAGGTTTTTGAGGTTCTAGGAACTTGCTGTAAGGCTTAGTTTCAAAGCAGCTAAGTACAACCAGCTGAGATCTCTTCTCACCCCAATGCATTTAGCACCTGAGTTTTCTAAAGTTAAGTCTCTCTGAAGCGCTGTCACAAAGAGGGGGTGAAAGAGAATGCCTCAGAACATGCACAGAGGGCCTGTATTATTCTACCAATAATGTACCACATTTTGCTTTCAAACAATTCGGTTTAGAGATAAACAGATCCATGACAGAATGGGGCTAAAATAGTGTCAAATCTCACCTTTGAACCTCCATCGGCACTGCCAGGATTCTACCCTCAACTTGGGGGGGGGGGTGGTCTCAGTGTGTGCCCAGGCTGCCCTCAGTATCAGTACTTCCACATATAGTGGGTGGAGGGATTTTCTTTTGAGAAGAACTTCTTGTGAGTGTTTTACTCTACTTTAAATATTTGCACATTCTTTTGTGCATTTGTGATTATTCAGTCAGATGGGGGACGACTTCTTCTTCTCCTCCTCCCCCTTCTCGCTCATGACTTCATTACTGATTTGGGGTGGACACATGCTTTATTTACAAGCAGTGCACGCCCTGTAACTTCCTGCTGAATGTGCCCCAGGTGACAGGAATGCAGTAAGATTGGGGAAGCATTGCAGATCAACTAATATAGTATAATGATGTGTGGACTAGAGCAGGGGTAGGCAACCTAAGGCCCGGGGGCCGGACGCAGCCAATCGCCTTCTCAATCTGGCCCGCGGACAGCCTGGGAATCAGCATGTTTTTACATTAGAATGTGTGCTTTTCTTTAAAATGCATCTCTGGGTTATTTGTGGGGCCTGCCTGGTGTTTTTACATGAGTAGAATGTGTGCTTTTATTTAAAATGCATCTTTGGGTTATTTGTGGGGCATAGGAATTCATTCAATTCCCCCCCCCCCAAAAAAAAAATATAGTCCAGCCGCCCACATGGTCTGAGGGATGGTGGACTGGCCCATGGCTGAAAAAGGTTGCTGACCCCTGGACTAGAGGAAAATAAGGGTCTAGTTCTTTTATAATAAAAACATGATAGCAGTTTACAGACTATTTATTTATTCTTTTCCCAGTTGTTTTCTGTGCATGTGAGAGAGAGGGAGAGGTGGCATGAGAGCTTTCCTTCCTTCCTTCCTTCCTTCCTTCCTTCCTTCCTTCCTTCCTTCCTTCCTTCCTTCCCTCCTTCCCTTCTTCCTGAAGGAGCATCTCCACCCCCATCGTTCAGCACTGAGGGCCTTCTGGCAGTTCCCTCACTGTGAGAAGCAAAGTTACAGGGAACCAGGCAGAGGGCCTTCTTGGTAGTGGCTCCCGCCCTGTGGAATGCCCTCCCATCAGATGTCAAAGAAATAAGCAACTATCTGACATTTAGAAGACATCTGAAGGCAGCCCTGTTTTGGGAAGTTTTTAATGACTGGTGTTTTAATGTATTTTTGTTTTAATGTATTTTTAATCTTTTGTTAGAAGCCGCCCAGAATGGCTGGGGAAACCCAGCCAGATGGGCGGTGTATAAATAATAAGTTATTATTACCGTATTTTTCACTCCATAAGATGCACCTAACCATAAGACACACCTAGTTTTTAGAGAAGGAAAGCAAGGGGGGAAAATACAGAGTGCGTGAGGGAGAAAGATCCCCCTCCGCGCTGGCTCTTGGCTGCTCTCATGCAAGTCACAGAGCCCCTTGGATGGAGGGAACTCTAAAGAGTGCTCTAAAGCCCTCTTCTCCCACCTCGCCTCTCCTCACCCCCTCACTCAGGTAGGGGATGCTCGTGAGGGCACCGCCATTAGGATGCTATGCCCTCGCTGCTCCGGGAACCAGTCCCCAGCTCCGCTGCTGCCAGGGACAGCACATTCACTCCATAAGATGCACATACATTTCCCCTTACTTTTTAGGAGGAAAAAAGTGCGTCTTATGGAGCGAAAAATACAGTATATTTCTCAGCAAAAGTCATCATTGCCAGGGTTTATGAAGGCACTATTCGGAAATGCTGCTAACACCAAACAAATCAGCTGAGAAAAGGACTATGTAGTACTATTTTAAAGAGATGTTTGCACATTGTTCCTTCGCCACTTCAGCTTCTCAGACAGTGAGAATCGAACAGGAGTCAAAGCACATTTAATTGCGTGTGTGCTCATGAACTTCCTTGGCCCTACTACAGGAGAGTCTTGACTTCTAATTCTTGTTTCCATCTGACAGCGTTTTATAGCCAGCATATAAACTTCCGCCTCCTTTTTTCACATTTCAGTGCATCTTCGTTCAAGATTTATGACGTACAATAATACTGGAAAAAATTATCCCTTTAAAGGGGGGGGGGGAGAGAGCCTGATTCAAGTATTTACATTTTATTTTCTGTTCTAGAGATCCTGCCAAATGTCATATTCTTTGAATCAGAAGAAAAGATACCTTCAGGTTAAAATGCTACCATGCCCATCAATCACTCTGGTGAGCGGCTACAGCACACAAGCTGCTATAAATAATTCCAGCTCAGCTTCTAGCTGATAAAAGATTGTGGGTTCCTACTTTTGTAGATACTAGTTAAGATTTCACTGGCTGATGTCTCACTAGGTTCGTTGGGATACAACAAAGAATGACACCTGATTGTTCATCGTTTGGCCCAGTTTGCACATCACGGTAAACTGTGGCTTACTGGGATGGTGTGAAACTGTGGGCTCTCAGAGATAAGTTTGTATCTGCTTGGCTTCTCACTGGTCAGTTTGGCTCATCAGAACCTAGACCCTCTTCACTAACCCTGAGCTGTCAACTCGAGAGTACGTGAGGTTGGTTGGGGATACCACATTCTATAATCCACTATGGGGTAAAACCAGCATCAACTTGGGCAGCTGCCAGAATTGTGGAGTTGGAAGGGATAATGAGGATCATCTAGTCCAACCCCCTGCGAAACCACGGTGTCATCAGCACTACATTCGAATCAAACTGAGCTACCCAGGCTGCATTTTTCTCCTTGTGCTCCAGTGAGAGCTGGGTGACTTTCTGGCACTATTTAAATTTGCTATTTGTCTCTGACAGTGGTGTTGCCCTGTCACTGCATCCCAGTGGGGACTGACATTTTAATTTTCACTAGGCCTGAAGAAATACTCATCAGAGCTGCCTGCCATTGACAGGCAATCCAACCGTGGCGGGGTGGTGGGCACAAACTGGAAGGTGGCACCAGAGGGCATATTGCATATTGCCACACAAACCTGGATTCATCTCTGCATGAAATATGCCTCTTAGACAAAGATCAAATACCAGCATTATATAAATCAGCATTATCTATCTACACAAACCCATTGTCACTCATAGCTCCCACCATTTAGTGATGCATTAAAAACTTATTTGTGTTGACTCTGCTATAATCAATGAGACATTTGCATACGGCACCCCTATTCTAACACTTCAGCCACTTCCAATAACGCATGTGCTTGTCTTTCATGCCCCATGGCTCATTGTTCAATTACAAGGATGTGAGTTGCTCTGACACCCAAGAAGGCTAGTTGTGAAGTGCTCGTGGCCATGGAATCAATGACATTTATATACCATGTGTCCATTCCATACTTTGCAAAACAGAGTGCCATTCACACTTAAATAAATAACTTCAAAAAAAATAACTTCAGGGCCTATCACATTTCTTTGATTAGACTCAGATCCTAGTATCCACATTTGAGCTAAGAGACTTCCTCTACAGTTTATGGAATGAAGACCTAAGTACATACTTTAGGTCTTCCAAGGGACAGGCAACGGCGCATTGGGAAGAACAGTGTACACAGTTAGAACACTGCTTTCTGATTTTGCAGGTCCTACCTCCATAGATCCAAGTCACAAATGGGAAACATCACACTGGCATGTCCATCATGATGATGGCTACATCACATTATTCAAATGTGAGTATGCTCCATTGCAGAATGAACAATGCAAACACACACACACACACACACACACACACACACACACAGTTATGAACAATAGGCTGGCAGTACCTTTGCTTGTGTAGATTGCAAAGCTAATGGCTGAAGTGACCAAGAAAATGGCTCTTAATGGGAAGTAATGACCAAGAAAGAGTGGAATTTCCCACAAATGTGAATCTCATCAGAGCCAGGGTTTGTGGGGGGACAGAATACCTCCCCTGTGCCCACTAAGGATGATTCTCTCTGTGTAAAAAAAGAGAAAAGAACAGAAACAGGCGGTGGAATAGCAAGGTAGAAAAAAATTTCAAAAGAAATTGAGATAGAGAGAAGCAGCTAGCTGAACGGTGGTGTTTACCTTTTTTGGGTGCTGGTGTGTCTCTGGGGATCTGATAGGAGGCAGAAGATTTTCTTGGAAGGGGTGTTAACTGTGCGCCTCTCCACCTATGCTCAACTTCTATATTTGTAAACAAACCCAAATATTACAGGAACACCACATAAATCACACGCATGGTGATATGCATGGGCTGAGATAAAGTGGAAGATAAGCCAAGTTGACAAGGTACAAATGTAAGATAACAGGACTGTACAGACCTATCCTATTAGCTGATGGAGGAAGCACAGGTGTGATGCATAATCTGAATGTCTGCAGGAACATCAGAGCATGAAGCAAACAATTCCTGCCGTGCAACAGAACTGTCATTATTTCAATATTCTGCATTTTAGTGATGCACTGTTACTAACAATCAAGGCAGGCGTCAGCACCTGACATCCTCAGGCAGCTGCAGGGTGCAGCATATCCCACAGCTCTGATGCTCTGTAGGCATTCAGGTACCTACCCAAAAGTCTCCTTTCTGGTTCTCCAATAGGCGCTGGTTGGCTCAGAGCATCCATCTAAATTTCTTACAATCATTCTGTCACTTTATCTGGGATGAGAGAAAGGGCTGGGAATTTTAATTTCCCACCATGCCTGCAAAGACAGTCATCAGAGCTGCTTACTACTAACAGACAATTGCATCAGGGCGTCCACTGAGTGGAGGGGGGATTCTGTGGATGGCCCACTCGAACCTGGAGCCAGCCCAGTTAACAATCAAGAGGCAAGCATTGAAACCCTGCCCAAAATGTACCCCTTGTTTGCTTATTCCATGGCTATTTGCAGCCATGGAAGGAACAAGCAAACCAACATGGAATAAGCAAACAAGAGGTACATTTTGGGCAAGGTTTCAATGCGTTGCCTCTTGATTGTTAACTGGGCTGGCTCCCCATCCAACACTGTGCTGTGAACACTCAACTATCAGGGACTGGATGGATGAAGAGTGGGGGTGGGTGTCTCCATCCCAGGACCCCCCCCATCAGGGATGGCACAGAAGCAGGACACTTGGACCCAGGACAGTGGTGGTCGGATTCTGGCCACACCTCAGAGGACGGTACAAGCTGGGAAAGACTGGAAACAGGGAGCATGAGGGATGATGAAGTGTCCAGTTTGGATGCAGGCTCCAACAGAGAAGACAGAGGGGAGCCAGGCAGGGCTTCTCCTTGTCTTCCTGAACGCTTCTCTGCCAGCAGCTCGCAGGCTCCACTCATTCCCAGATCACGGAGACCGCTGCATGTTGCCGAATGACACACCCGGCAGGCAGAGAGGGAATGCCTGCAGCTTCCCATAACAAGCGACTACAGGGGTGGAGTTCTGATGGAGAAGGCAAAAAAGGAGGGGCCGCTCGTCAGTCAAGCAACTTCTCTATTCAGAGGGATTTGCCTTGCCGAGCCTCCTTGTTTTGTTTTCCCTTCCTTCCTTAATAAAGAAACTAACTGCTCGCTTAGTGATGTATGGAAGTGAGAGCTGGACCATAAAGAAGGCTGATCGCCGAAGAATCGATGCTTTTGAATTACGGTGCTGGAGGAGACTCTTGAGAGTCCCATGGACTGCAAGAAGATCAAACCTATCCATTCTTAAGGAAATCAGCCCTGAGTGCTCACTAGTAGGACAGATCCTGAAGCTGGGGCTCCAATACTTTGGCCACCTCATGGGAAGAGAAGACTCCCTGGAAAAGACCCTGATGCTGGGAAAGATTGAGGGCACAAGGAGAAGGGGACGACAGAGGACGAGATGGTTGGACAGTGTTCTCGAAGCTACCAGCATGAGTTTGACCAAACTGTGGGAGGCAGTGGAAGACAGTAGTGCCTGGCGTGCTCTGGTCCATGGGGTCACGAAGAGTCGGACTCGACTAAACGACTAAACAACAACAAACTGCTTGCTAGCTTCATGTTTCTCGCTCTCTCCGGCCTGTGGGCGACCTGACAGGCCCTGCGACATCAACACTGGGAAAAAAAGACGGTGTGGCATTGCCTCTGCGATGGGGAGCCACCCCCTGTCTTCCCAGCAGCTCACAGCACTGAGCAAGAAGCTAGGCTCTGCGGCAATGCAAGCCTGTCCTATCTTCCCTTGGACAGAATCGGCAAAAAGGCAGTCCCTCTTCACAGTTTGTGAGAAGCGCTACCACATTTGGGTGGATGTTTCAGCTTAGTGGCAATATATGTGACTGTCCCAAGCTGATCTGCTTCCAGCTTCCATTTCTGAGTCTGTGAGTCATTCTGGGAAATATGGTTGCAAATTCCAGAATGAAGTACTGTTTCAGACTGCAGGAGTTAGGTAGCAGTTCCAGCGCTTGACTCTTACTTTCTCAACCAGCTCATCTCTGTGTCAAATCCATCCATGGCCAAGCAGCTGATTGGCAAGCATAGGAAGAGGCCATCTACTCTGAGGGAAAGAGTCATAGCCCCAGTGGAGAAAGATCACACTCTATGCACCGCAGGTCAAGAAGCAGCCCCAGAGATTGAAGATGTTTCGTCCACAAAGTCTAAGAGGTCAGGTTGAATCAAAAACTGTTCAGATCAAACAAGCGGTGTTTGATCTGAAAAAGGACACTGTGTTCTTTCTGCTTGTAGATGTCCTCCCTGATAGTTACAGAACCAGAACTAAAATGGCCTTTTGTTAGAATCCACAATTGCTGTAGTGGAGCTGTGTAAGGAGTCCTCTCTGAAAGTGAGCCCCCACCCTTCTTAATCTTTTACAGGTATGGCATGAAACAAAAAATGGTAGATCTAGGTTCCTCTCTCACCCTCTCCTCTCTGTTATATCTAAGGCCTTTTCTCTATTCTGTATAATGCATTTGTAAACATGCATTTATAAAAAATACTAGTAGAAAGACAACAATCCAGCACTCCACTTTTATTCAGTATTAGGAGCAACAGATACAGAACTAGGTTAAACTCCCTAAAATAATGTTGGTTAGATTTGGGGAAAACATCTTAGATCAGTAAGCTGGTAAGCTGCTACCATTGCCAGAGTATGCAAAGTTCCTTACAACTGTACTTTTTTTGAATGGGGGTGGGGGACACTTTGGATCCAGGAGCCAAGAAGCCCCTAGGCTGCACTATAAAGTATGACAGCATAGAAACTCTAATTCTAATTTCATGGAATCAAATTACATTCCCCTGATCTATTTGTTCCAAACTTGCGCACTGAATTGGATTCTGCTATATGATGTTCCCAAACTGAAATGAAAGCTGTGATATATCAAACTAACACGCCCCGATTTAAGAATCAGTGTAACATGGCATTCTTTTTGCTGTTAAGGACTTTGCAATATCTTAAGCTAAGCATGATCACCCCAGTCCAAAGCCTAACACAGAACTTTCCAAACTTTTCATGTTGGTGGCATACTTTTTAGACAAGCATCATTTTGTGACACAGTCATTCAGGTTTACTAGCAAACCAGAGGTTAAACTATCTCCTTTCCAGTGTTCGCACTACACACTGCAGCCAACATACTGACTAACGTGTCGCAACACACAGCTTGGAAAGCTCTGGCCTAACGTGTATTGCAATGTGCACATTGGGTTGCTGTCTCCACGTGCTTCTCCATTCATTCCTACTGAGAGAACAGATTTACTTCTGCAATAGAGCCCCCACCCCCTTTATCCATAGGTAAAGGGTAAAGGGACCCCTGACCATTAGGTCCAGTCGCGGACAACTCTGGGGTTATGGCGCTCATCTCGCTTAATTGGCCGAGGGAGCCGGCGTACAGCTTCTGGGTCATATGGCCAGCATGACAAAGCCACTTCTGGTGAACCAGAGCAGCGCATGGAAACGCCGTTTACCTTCCCGCTGGAATGGTACCTATTTATCTACTTGCACTTTGACGTGCTTTCGAACTGCTAGGTTGGCAGGAGCAGGGACCGAGCAACGGGAGCTCACCCCATTGCGGGGATTTGAACCGCCGACCTTCTGATCATCAAGCCTAGCCTCTGTGGTTTAATGCACAGCGCCACCCACGTCCCTCCTTTATCCATAGTTAATCATTAAATGAAGAGACTTAGTAAAGATCTAGGACACAAACAAACAAACAAACAAACAAACAAACAAACACACACACACATGGCTCTGTGTAAAGAGCTGAGGATTACTGGACTGCTGCAGGTGTGCCATGATAAACTGAGACTAAGTTCACACAAAGTTATTCACCTACCAAAAAAATCTGAGTTTTGTTCACCTTACTTGCCACTCTGAGGAGCGTAAAGGGTGGCCAGGCGTCTTTAAAGAGCAGAGAAAGAAACAGAAGGAACGTGTGCTTTGTGATACTTTGCACATCACACATTTTGAAACCTTCCTTGTAAAAGTTTTTACATAGAAGAGCAGGGTGTATATCTAAGAAATAATACAAGCCTGCACACCCAACGTAACAAATACAAGCAGTTTGCATGTTTTCCTCAACTTTGAACAGAACTGTTTGAGGTGGCTCACAAAAAAAAAAAAAAAAATGTAACCTCCCCACCTTGTAATAATATGCTTGGTTGCCTGGGGACAATTTGTACTCACCTCAGGTGAGCTTAGCACAAGCAACTAGAGGGATATCAGTTGTACAGTTCTATTTTTTTAAAAAAACAATAATAATGTTATTATAAAAGCATACATATACAGCTTCATGGAAAAATGGGTATTTTGGGGTAATGTTTTAGGGTTGTGGATGGGAGTCCAATAGAACTGGGGTGAACTTAGCCAATGATCACACCCAGAAGACCAAACAGCTGATTCATGGCAGAAGGAGCAGCTTGATTAACACCCAAAGATTCTGCACAACTCTGAGGAGCGCACAACACATATTTATACAGTCCCCAGTTCATCATTGCATGTGAAGAATGCATGATCATGATTGCTGTAGGCTACATACACATAGCATAGAACAGAGACATGAGTTTCAACAGAAAACCTTGTGGTCAGTCTTCCAGTCAGTCTCAGGGAGCAATTCCCAGAGTCCTTTGTTGCTGCCCCTGCCCTTCTAGGACTTACCACTTTTAAACTGAGGAACAGTCTGAAACATGTGACACAACATAGTCTGACAAGAAGGGATAATCAATCACGCACAACATTGTGTTACTCAATATTTTAACAGAACACAAATACTTCCCAATACCAATACAGAAGCTCTTAATAGGAAACCATGTCAGTATATATGCAACCCTCCTGTAATCTGTGACATTTTGTGACTAAGTATACACCTCAGCATTTGCTGGCTTTTCAACAAAGCTTCTTAATATTTACAACCTAAAATACATTTGCTGATGCACCTTGGAGTGAGGGAAAAACGAAACATCAAATATTAAATCTCCAAATCTCTAAACAGTATCTATTAAAATGCTTTCTCGAAGCCAGATCCTGAGAATTGCCTAAATTAATGGTATCTCTGTTGTAATTAAGGGTCAAATGGTGATTTTGTACTTAATTGCCATTGGTTTTCTTTATGCAGCAAAATGGTTTCCCTTGTTAAAGATATACAAAAGATCTAACTGTGGCTGTTACCCTGAACATATTTGGTTACAAAAGTAAGGCCACTTTCCGCTTCCATTTCCTGTGCTGGTAGCTCAGGTACTGAACTACACACCCCCTGGCATTCTCCTGCCATGACCATAAAGCAGCAGTCTTTGGAATGGAATTGGCATCCCCTTTTGCCTCGTCAATTCAGAGAGACTTCTGAAAACTGTAGAGTACAAGGTGCTGAAAAACAACTTACCTTGCCAACGTATTGATAGTCAGAGCCCGTATACTCCTCTAGAAGAAAGAACTGATTCCACATCCAGCTTCTTTTGGAGCGATTAAGTTCTTTCCTGTTGTTTCTAGATAGATCCAAAATCTTTGGGTTTTCTGGAAAGCCACTAGTCCTTTTGGATAAGGGGGTGGAAGAACTTTGGTGGGGATGACCAACCCAGAAGAGGAGCCAGAAGCAATGATAAGTTCTCATTGTGGCAGTACAAAGCAAGACTGAGGTGGTGATTTGTCTCTTCACCTTAATGCAAACTAGTTTCCTGTGCTGAAGACAGTCTCATTCCCCCTTTGCTTCTTAATGCTCTTTGCTTGGGTCTCTGTGGAGCTCTGAAATGAAAAAGAAATGACAATTTATCAAGCATTTGCAGGGCTACTTAGCATTCTATGTGACAGCAAATACGACAAAAAACGAGGACGTAATTGCCACAAAAAGAATCCTGTGAGGCTCTCCTCCGTTCTTAAATGTTACAAGTAGCCTTTTACATAAACTGAAGGCAATATCTCTGTTGAGTGGGAGGAATAAAACACATTTAATTTTGCTCCTTATTCCACTTAACTTAAAAAAATAAACCCTAGTTTGGACAGCTTTGTTTGACTTTGTGGTGATTCCATTTGTAGAATAGCAAGGAAAGATGTTTTTAGCTGGTAGTAAAGGATACGCTAAGGGCTATGAACCCTGATCACATTGCTTGCCAACTCTGTCTACCCTCCCATCTGCCAACACTCTGCCCCCCATCCTGCCCCCTCAGTTGGGGAAGACAGAAGAATATGAACCCTGCTCTCAACCTATGGGTCAAAGATTTAAACCTAGATACATTGCAACCTCCAGGTCATGGGGATTTAGCTTGGGTTATTACCTTGTGCATTTCATTGAGTTTATCAAATATGCTGTGAGATTGTAGTGTATTTTACATGTTCATATATCATGGTTTTGGATGGTGACAAAAGTATTTTGGGTCAGCAAAGGCCCATCTTCTATGCATCTTTAATCCATTCTAGATAGAGCAGACTGTTTTGTTTTTGTTTTTTTAAGGATTTGGGATATAGGTGCAATGTCAAAAATGGTATATTGCTCATTAAGGTTAGCTTTGGTTTATGCCGGCTTAAGAATCAGTGTGCTAGTGCATGCTGCTCAGTTGATCCTGGCTGGCAAAACAAACTGTGGGTCTTGGCTTAGCATTATGGGTGAACAGGGCTTGTTCCTCCAAACAAAGTATGTGCATATGCCAAAGTTTGTTCTTGGCTTAGAACGCACCATTTGTTGGAGACAGAAAGAAGAAGAAGAAGAGTTTGGATTTGATATCCCGCCTTTCACTCCCTTTAAGGAGTCTCAAAGCGGCTAACATTCTCCTTTCCCTTCCTCCCCCACAACAAACACTCTGTGAGGTGAGTGGGACTGAGAGACTTCAAAGAAGTGTGACTGGCCCAAGGTCACCCAGCAGCTGCATGTGGAGGAGCGGAGACGTGAACCCGGTTCCCCAGATTACGAGACTACTGCTCTTAACCACTACACCACACTGGCTCTCACGAAACAAATGCAGGCTCACACGTAATGCTAAGCCAAACCTCATGGTATGTTTCTCTCCACTCCAGGCATTGGAGAGCAAAGGAGGAGAAATTTATTGCTTGCCACAGCTTATCAAGATGTGTGAACCAGGACCATACATATGAATCCCAGTACAATTATTTCAGCAGCAGCATAACATGATGCTGATTTTCTGTTCCAGTGAACAGTCAAGCTGCTGCATGTTCTGTATCCCAAAATCCTCCACTGGGAAGGAGATGAACAGCTTCTTCTACATGAAGCACAGGGGCAGCCCAAGTAAGTCTTGCCTTAGGTTTAGTACCTCTGCTGTATAGGAGAAAAGTGTGTACTGATGATAATCACAATGATAGTAGTAATAACAGTAATGCTTCTTCTTTGAACTGTGGGTGGTTGGGGAGGAGAGACAAAGCATGCATACCCTGATGAGCATGTATGGAAATGACCTTCCCTTTCTGCTCAAATGATCTTGTTCCTCTCTAGTATTGAGCTCCACAAAAGGCCCTTCAACAAAATAATTCTGCAAGTTAGAAACCAGCTGTGGACAAAACCACCTAAGCCCATCACAGTATTGGTTTTTCTTTTCTTTTAAAACTTTTTGGAGGAGGCAAAAATAAGGTGATGATGGAAAGATAAATTAATAAACATTCATGTGGTGCTTTAAACAACAATAAGCTAAGCAGCCTGCCTGAAGAATAGGGCAGGAGGGAGGGCAAACTGATAGCCAATGGAGATTTCAATGTGCTGACATGTACGTCCATGCCTCAAATCATAAAGCTAGGAGGAAGCTGAGCTCACGCTGCATTAGAAGAAACTAGCTGTGAGCCCTTGTTTAATATCACATTTGTCTTCACCCTTAACAAAACATTTCACAAGTTACCAGCTATATTTCTTTGTTTTATGAGAAGGAAATTCCTCCAAAACCAAAACAAACCACACTTGAGGTCTAGCTATCAGATTTGGGGGGCGGGGGGCAGTTGTTTAAAAAGAGAAAAATCCTAATATTTTCTTGTTGGTTTTGTTATGTTGAACTTGTTGAAGAAAGGCAACGGATGCTCTTTAATTCCAACATGCTCGGACTATCCCTCATCCTGAAGCACATGGATGAGACTTTCACAGAAAAGAAAAATGAAATGCTGCTTTAATTGTGGGGACTGGCAAGTAAGGATATAATGAATCCATAAATCTTATTATCTGCTGGGTCAGGGGAACTGACCAGATACGTGCACATAAACATGGTTGCTACCAAATTATGCTGGTCCAGAGAAAGACATGGGACAACAACACCCTCAAGCCAACTCGGCATTTTCCTCCTTTCTAGTTCCCCTAATTCCATTAACATAAGGAAATGAGCAGAAATTATCACTAGTAATATGGAGTGTTTACAAAGGACCCTTGCATGCACAAAGAGCTTAATATATATTTTTATCAGGCTGCAAACTTAGAACAGCCATGGAAGGTAGGCAGTGTTGTTATCCCCTTACTAAAGAAAATTATCAAAGCAGGAAGCTGTGGATCCAGGAGGAAGTGTTTCCCTCCTCTTCCTGCAAAATTTGATATGAAGATCTCCATTTGCTACTATGCATAGCGTAAAGTACCGAGAACTTTTTTATTGCTTGTTTAGGAGTATTAATTTGGTATTCAACTAAATATACTCTTAATATTTAAAGATAAGTACAGTCGTACCTTGGATCCCGAACGCCTTGCGAGTCAAACGTTTTGGCTCCCAAACACTGCAAACCTGGAAGTGAGTCTTCTGGTTTGCAAACGTTCTTTGGAACCCGAATGTCCGACGTGACTTCCGTGGCTCCCGATTGGCTGCAGGAGCTTCCTACAGCCAATCGGGAAGCCACACTTTGGTTTCTGAACCTTTTGGAAGCCGAACGGACTTCTGGAACGGATTCTGTTCTACTTCCAAGGTATGACTGTAATAGAACAGAAGAAGGTACGAGCTGTAGAGGGAAATGAGGGGCAGATGGGGCTTGTCAACCTGAGAAGGTAGCCCATCTAGGAGAAGGAAAACTGATCCTAAACCTCTGCTGCCTTGCGGCTCTGCTCACCCATGAGAAAGGGTTCGGGAGCAAACCCCGAGGAAAAACCCACACCTGCTACCTTGCCATCTTTAGGAGAGCAAAAGGCTAAGGAGTAAACCCAACACAAATCTGGAGTCCCTAAGACTGTTGGATGGCGACTTGTACACTTCTTTCTGGCAAGTCCTGCAGCCCAGCTGGGGCGAAAAGCATTGCTCTATTGTCCTTTGGACCACATCAGTGAGGGCTAGAGGGTGTGTGTCTTGTCATATGGGTAGCCCAGGACCTCCATACATACTGCCCAGGCTTGGGCCCCCGGGTGGTCACTTCAGTGCTGCTAACACAGCAAAAACAACATAGGAGGCAACAGTTACCTCTGGAGAATCACTGCTGGTTCTTTGATTCTCCCATGGTTTGACTTTAGCCCTGGAGGTGCACTCCATTGTCCCTTGAGGCAGACGGATGCCAAAACAACAACCACAAAATATTACTCAATAACTTACTTTAAAAAAGCAGCATGTGGGACTGTGAGTCCCTTGCGCTCAACACATGCCCATTGGGCTTGGAGGCTACGCAGTTTGTGGCAGCCTGCCACACCCCTCCTAGCAGCTACTAGACCTTGCCTGTCCTGCTGTTGCCTCTATGGGGGACAGCATGGATGTTTCTAAGCTAAGTTGATGAAGGGGACTGGTCCAAAATGTATTGCTTATGGCTACTTGAGGAAATGAGGGACACGGGTGGTGCTGTGGTCTCAACCACAGAGCCTAGGGCTTGCCGATCAGAAGGTCGGCGGTTCGAATCCCCACAACGGGGTGAGCTCCCATTGCTCAGTCCCTGCTCCTACCAACCTAGCAGTTTGAAAGCACGTCAAAGTACAAGTAGATAAATAGGTACCACTCTGGCAGGAAGGTAAATGGCATTTCTGTGCACTGCTCTGGTTCGCCAGAAGCGGCTTAGTCATGCTGGCCACATGACCCAGAAGCTGTTCGCCAGCTCCCTCGACCAATAAAGCAAGATGAGTGCCACAACCCCAGAGTCATCCGCGACTAGACCTAACGGTCAGGGGTCCCTTTACCATTTTACGTGAAGAAATAATATCCTTTTATATCTTGAAGGAAAGTTAAGAAAAGTTTGACAGATAACGAAGTTGAAAGCAAACGAACTTTTCGTCTATTTATGAGATGCCAGAATCTATTCTATAGACATTTCTCCCAAAATGTGTCATCCATACCGGAACAGGAATAAACCAGAGGACAATGAGAGACTGAAAGGGTTCTTGATGCTGTATAACCAATTAATGTGGATGCTTTAGCATCGTTATTGCAACTTGGTAGCAATGTTAAACATACGGTGCTCCTTTGCATTTTTCTTCAGACCAAATGGAGGAATGAAAAACAAATATTTTTAAAAATTGATGTTGTATATTTCCAAGTCAGGGAATTGTACAAATACCCGCGAATGTTCAGAATGTCAAAAATTACCTGCAATGTGGCTATTTATTAGACGGATGGGGATTGCAGGGACAATTCCCCAATGCTGAGAACTGAACTGGCCCACACCAGTCATTGGGCACGTAAACTGAGAAAATAAGCACTACACTATTAAGCAGGCGGAGCTGAACAAGGTGGGATGAATGGAGGGGTGGGCAATGTATAACTGACACATTCTGGGGTCATGCACCTGTCGCCAGGTAACTTCTGCTATCCCGTGGGATGGTTTTTTGATATGCTCCACTTAAAGCTGCATGGTGCAGTTGTTACGGGAACAGACCTGTCGGCCTCGCAGGATGTTCAAAACATTTTACCAGCAGGTTCTATTCTCTCTCTCTCTCAAAATATAACCTCCTCTTTTGGCAGCACGCTTTGGTGAACTGCATAAAGAGCCCGGCTGCGGAGCGTGAATTCCACAGGTGAGTTAATTAGTGCCACGATCGTTTGCAGCCCTGGCGAGCTGCCAGGGAACAGTGTGCCTGCCATTCTGTTTGCTCGGAGTGCAGATGTAAAGTGACTGATGACGGGATAGTTCTCGCTCCCGTGCTCCCGGCTCCTTCTTATTGGGGAGGATGGGTTTGTTGGTATGGAGCAGAGCATATGAGCCGACCTATTATTCCGTCGTTAGTACAGGCTGGTTGTATCACTGGAGCATGGTGGCGGGGAGAGGGGAGGGGGGAGGCATCAGATAGTGGAAATCGCTCCGTCCCGACTATCTCCATCATTCCTTTTCTTTTCATTACCCCCTCGGATGAAACCTGCGGCGAGTCATTATCCCTGCTCTAGATTCCTTCAGTCATGCTGGGGTGGGGGGAAACCAAGTAAGATGGAGAGGCTGGGCATTTAAAGAAACAGCTCTTGAAATGTCAATTGCCAGGAAACAATTACTCCTGCGGCAGGCGGTTGAGGAGGGGCTTTTTCCCCCTGCACTTCAAATTTGCTATTTTTCACAGCTTTGATGTCACAAGGGAGGTTTTTATAGCAGCTCTGGTTGAAATATTGCTTGCGAGGATGATATCGCAGCTGTTAAACACAGCTTTTTAATGTCTCCCCAGCTGTAATGTGCTGCAGATAACCATAGCGGGGGACCTAATCCTGAAAGATGTTACCTAACTCGGCTCTCTGTGGTTTGCACACCACGAGTTCCGCACATCCAAGCATCTATATAAACGAGGCCTTATGTGTGGAATAGCGCACATCCATTTGATTCTACTTTCATTCTTCCATAGGTCAACACCAAATGGAGTGGGGGTTTTTTTGTAGTTGGTTCTGGAAAGTACAATATAATGGAACAACTTCATAATTCCTGGCCATTTTGTTTCTCAGGTGAGAAGGAAAATGGAGCACTGGAGGGTGCATAGCTGTCAACCTTCCCTTTTTTTGGTGGGAAATCCCCTTATTCCAGCACTGTTTCCCACTGCTTCCCGCTGCTATCCCGGATTGTTAGATATCCCGTAGACAGTCCCTGGGACAGGTGAGGCTGCTGATCCCTTATTTTCGAGGCTGCTGATTCATTATTTTCAAATCTGAAAGTTGACAGCTATGGGAGGGTGACATGTAATATATTTGGAATGGGGTGATTCAAAAGAAGGCACTTTTTCAACTCTTCTCACCCCTACATGACAAGCTACATTTGCCAAAGTTCCCTATTTTGCATGATACCTTGATTTCCTTGGAGCCTGGTTGCCTTAGGGAGGGAACTGGACAGGGGGATTCCAAATTGGTGCCTAGATGGTGGAGTAATTTTCCACCCAAGGCAAGGCAGGTGTCATAGAATCATACCATTGTATGTTGGAAGGAAACCCGACGATCATCTAGTCCTGCAGAAATATGCAGCTGTCCCATCCATATGGGGATTGAACCTGGAATATTGGCATTTATCAGAATCACACTCAAACTAACTGAGATACCCTGCAGGGTTCTTGTTTCCTCCTGAAAGTCATGGATCCCAAGTTGCCGAGAAGTGTTGAGTTCCTATCGGTTTGTTAATGGTACTTACTGAATTCGTTCGGTTTTCAATTTGCTGTTTTTGTCATCTTGGCACTGGTGCATTGTAAAGTGCCTTGGGATTTTTAACGGCAGGTGGTATAATAATAATGTTTTAAATAAATAAATAAATGGGCCACCCCTTGGCAACAACACATTGCCCATTTGGATGTCTTAGTTCAAGCCACAGATACTGAACTGCCTCTCTTGGGACGACCTAAATGTAACATAAAGGTAAAGGTAAAGGGAGCCCTGACCATTAGGTCCAGTCATGGCCAACTATGGAGTTGCAGCGCTCATCTCGCTTTACAGGCCAAGGGAGCCGGCGTACAGCTTCTGGGTCATGTGGCCAGCATGACTAAGCCACTTCTGGCGAACCACAGCAGTGCACGGAAACGCCGTTTACCTTCCCACCGGAGTGGTACCTATTTATCTACTAGCACTTTGACGTGCTTTTAAACTGCTAGGTTGGCAGGAGCAGGGACCGAGCAACGGGAGCTCACCCCGTCGCAGGGATTTGAACCGCCGACCTTCTGATCGGCAAGTGCTAGGCTCTGTGGTTTAAACCACAGTGCTACCCGCGTCCCTAAATGTAAGATATGAACTCCCATAGGAGTTCTAGATGAGGGGCCCAATTTCTTGGAAGCGTTCCATATCACTCAAAGAGAAAATGGAGATGGGGTGAAGGCTACTAGCTACATAGCCAACGAGTACAAATGAGTTCCCAAATACTGTTTTCATATGCGCTATGGAGGACAATTTGAGTAATTTTTATGTTTCACTTGCTGGTGATACATAGCACTGCAGAGCCATCCATAATGAACTAGGTTTAAAATAGTAAACGAGAAGCTCCGAGCCGGCTTTTCAAATTATGTCTCCCACAAGCAGATACATAGAAGCCTTTCTCTATTTTCTGGGCTGTGAATTAGATCTTAAACTGCCCCCCCTCCTGTGGAACACCCCTTCTTAAATAATAGCCACACATACAAAGGAAAGGGTGGGAGCGAAACAGTGAATTGGTGTTCAGTCATTTTCAACATTAGCAAGGGAAGTTAACCTGTTTGGGGAAAAAAGGCAGGTATATCATCTAAATTGAATGCAATTACTTCAAAAAAAGAAAAATAAAGAGGCATTTTATTATTCTTTTCAAACATCTTTCTTCACTCAGTAAGGGTCAACCAACAGTGACAAAAAGAAAAAATTATCTCAAGCAAATAGCAGTTGTGGGTTGTTGTTTTTTTAATTTAACAAAGAGAAATCGGGAAGCTGCCTGTGGAAGCTATATTGCACAGCAGTTCCCAAACACCATTCCCTGCAAAGGATCACTTGAATATTGCTAATGGTCTTGGTGGACCACTTATTGGTTTTTCAGACTTTTGTACCAACTGCAATTCCACAGAATTCAAATCGCAACACAACAATATATAAGGTAAAAAATAAATAAAAGAAGCAACAAAATTCAATTGAAATGAAAAAGAATATTCAACGTAATATTCACCTCTCTTCCTCGAACACAAATCCATAGGCGTGCCATGGACCACCTGAATTAACCTCATGGACCACAGGCCACAGTTTGAAAACCACTGCTGTACCTTTCTTGGATGTTAATAAGAAAAAGGTGAAGATATGCTTCAGGCATATTTTATACCAGGCAAAAGATTCACTACCCTGGGCAAACAGCATTGCAGTTCAACCATATTAGGTGAATGACTTCTGCCTTCAAATGGAGACGTCTTTCAACTAGAAAATCATTTTACAGCAACATATAGAGGACTGCCACTAACAGGACACATGGGTACTAACATCAAGGCATGCATGGCCTTGATGCATACACCACTGTAGTGTAGTGGTTAAGAGCAGTAGACTTGTAATCTGGTGAACTGGGTTCACATCCCCGTTCCTCCACATGCAGCTGCTGGGTGATCTTGGGCTAGTCACACTTCTCTGAAGTCTCTCAGCCTCACTCACCTCACAGAGTTTTGTTGTGGGGGAGGGAGGGAAAGGAAATTGTTAGCCGCTTTGAGACTCCTTAAAGGTAAAGGTAAAGGGACCCCTGACCATTAGGTCCAGTCGTGGCCAACTCTGGGGTTGCAGCGCTCATCTCGCTTTATTGGCCGAGGGAGCTGGCATACAGCTTCTGGGGTCATGTGGCCAGCATGATTAAACTGCTTCTGGGGAACCAGAGCAGCGCACGGAAGCGCCGTTTACCTTCCTGTCAGAGCGGTACCTATTTATCTACTTGCACTTTGATGTGCTTTCAAACTGCTAGGTTGGCAGGAGCAGGGACCGAGCAACGGGAGCTCACCCCGTCGGTGGGTTCGAACCACAGACCTTCTGACTGGCAAGTCCTAGGCTCTGTGGTTTAACCCACAGCGCCACCCACGTCCCATTGAGACTCCTTAGGGTACTGATAAAGCGGGATATCAAATTCAAACTCCTCCTCCTCCTCTTCTTCTTCTATGTATGCAAACTTAAGACTTTCTCCCCACAACCCACAAAAATGACAGATTGAGCGTAGTGCAGAGTACGACCACCAACTCCTTCTTTATCACCCTGGTGGTGCATTCCAGGATTTAATTTCGAATTCTTCAGTTTAACAAAAGGCACATTCTTTTAAAATGCCAGGTACCATTTTTAGACAAGGATTTCCAGCAATAGCAAAGCAGGGGGAAAAAAAGAATGATTAAAAAGCCTGATGAGATCTGGAACAATAAATAGGTTGACAACTCGTCGTTCAGATCTTCCCCCTTCCATAAAATCCATTCTTACGGAGGGGGAAACGCATACGTCAGTTATCTGTCTCATTTTCATCCCACTCACCAAACAAAACTAATAAGATTTCTCTTGTAAGTTACACACTGGCAGCGACTGCAAATCTCTTCACATTTGATAATAACACTGCTACATTTAAGTAGATTTGCTGTTCTTAAACTTGACGCCAGCCTCAACCTCTCAAGCTTACTTTAGCCTGGGAGTTTCTGCTGCAGCTCCTTTTTCGCATTACTATGAGCTCATTCAATAAATCCTGAAGCCCCTGAAATTGTAAAAGGCAGCATTAATGAGCTTCAACGTTTCTCTAACATGAATTGGCCCACCTTATAAGAGAGAGAGAGAAATAGAGAGAAAACGAAGAGCGCTACTTAGATACGAAGTATTTAACATCTAAATACGCGGGTGGCGCTGTGGGTTAAACCACAGAGCCTAGGACTTGCTGATCAGAAGGTCAGCGGTTCGAATCCCCATGACAGGGTGAGCTCCCGTTGCTCGGTCCCTGCTCCTGCCAACCTAGAAGTTTGAAAGCACGTCAAAGTGCAAGTAGATAAATAGGTACTGCTCCGGCGGGAAGGTAAACGGCGTTTCCGTGTGCTGCTCTGGTTCACCAGAAGTGGCTTAGTCATGGCCACATGACCTGGAAGCTGTATGCCGGCTCCCTCGGCCAATAAAGCGAGATCAGCGCTGCAACCCCAGAGTAGGTCACGACTGGACCTAATGGTCAGGGGTCCCTTTACCTTTACCTATTTAACATCTGGATTCCACCTCCCTGCCAAGTGCAACAATATTTTGAAAGAAAAATGGGCGCTATGCGATGACTGAGGCACTTTGGCCCATAGGTTCTTCTTAATATGTTGTCCTCCATCTGTCTTGAGAGACAAAGGAAGGGTGTGCCATTGGGGGTAAAGTCAAGACACTGGAGTGTTACAGTGCCTGGTGTGGCTGTAGAGACCAATAAGGGAGAGATATGTTTTGTTGCAGCAGGGGCAGATGAAGACATTTGGTTTCATTGCTGCAGTTGCACCATGGCGTTTTTTCTCTCTGCACTGCTCCAGCAGTCATTTCTTCTCTGGTCACTGCTGTAGATATATGACCTGACTCTCTGTTTCCAGGCACTGTGGTCATCTGCAAGGGATTCCCACATGCTGGGGTTAATGTTGCTAGCCTTCATATCATGTTTGCTGACATCTTTATAAGTTGGACAATCTCAGGATCCATTAAGAGGGAGGGAGGGAGAGAGAGAGAGAGAGCACTCCTTTGGACATGCGTTCGTCAGGAGTCCAGGTTCCCAGCTTGATAACACAGTAAGCGTAGCTAATTAAAAAGGAAAAATTATTGCAAAAACAGATAGCTCCAGACAGCTCTAACAAAGCCTCCGGCATCATTAGTCAAGATGACCCTTCTGAAGACTCCTTCCGGCATCTCCAGCAGATATTGAATTTACGACCCTTACGTGTCTTAATAAAAAAATTCCTTCCAGTAGCACCTTAAAGACCAACTAAGTTAGTTCTTGGTATGAGCTTTCGTGTGCATGCACACTTCTTACGTGTCTTGTTTTGCATGCACACTTCTTACGTGTCTTGTTTTGCTTCCTGTCTAACAACCCTCCCATTCGCCGGCTCCTCGGATTTATTGGATCAGCTCCAACAGCTTCCAACTCTGAGGGGCTGTCTCTGAGTTTATTCGCGCCTGATTGTGCTTCCGGCAAGCTTTGGCTATGTTCTAGCCTGCTCTCCTGCCTTATCAGCCTTTCTGTCAAGGTCAGGAAGAGCCAAAGTCTGTAGCTGTGGGCTCTCCCCTGCCTGACTAACATCAAAGCCTCTCTGTTCCTGGCTGCTTTCTGCCGTTGGCTGCAAACCTTCACTTGGAGCTGGCTCATTCCTGACAGCTTTCCAGTGGACTGTTTAACTTTTCTTCTGTGAACCTTAAAGACTAACAGATATGAAGACCCATGAGAGATATCTCATAAGCTCATCCTGTACCTAGAGAGCAGGGGTCTAAGAGGTTTTCTGCTTGTCCTGTGTTTTTCAGCCATGTGACCGAGTGGTTTTCCATTTCCCCTACCGCTTTCCCTGGGAAAAACCTGCTCTTTACTGCTGAATTGGAGTTGCCAAAGACAGGTTTAAAATTCACTATACCATTATGAGTTTGGGGGCAGGGGAGTTGAGACCCTTATAACGCTTGCATCTAGCAAGTGCAAAAATATAAGCCAGGCTCACTTCCTGACGAGGTGATCACCTGTGTAGTTGGCTACTAAGAGAACAAAGGAAAGGGGGCTCTGCGTGAGACAAAAAAGCGGCGAGAGATAGTTGGAAGGAGAAAGCTTAATTTAGAGTTGAGAGTCAGCGGTGACATGACCTAGAAGTAAAGCAGCAAGCTGGAGAGAGACAATAAGAGAACAATGTTTGACGTCTGTTTGAATTCAAGGCTGAGGCTATGGGAGAAACAAGACCCTTTTGGGGTGTTAATGCTGTGAACCCCTCCATCATAGGCTCAGGTTGTATATACAGTGGTACCTCGGGTTAAGTACTTAATTCGTTCTGGAGGTCCGTTCTTAACCTGAAACTGTTCTTAACCTGAAGCACCACTTTAGCTAATGGGGCCTCCTCCTGCTGCTGCGCCGCTGAGGCACGATTTCTGTTCTCACCCTGAAGCAAAGTTCTTAACCCGAAGCATTATTTCTGGGTTAGCGGAGTCTGGAACCTGAAGCATATGTAACCCAAGGTACCACTGTACGTGTAAATAACTCATATCATACAGACACCACTGTCTCTGCTGCACCTCATTTCCAACAGAAACCACAAACCCTAGCTAAGTGCTTGGGACCCTGGGAATCCTGCACCACTTGGAGATTTTGGTAGCATGCAGCAACACTCTTTTCCCTTGTTGATTCCTACAGCTATCAGTGCACTGTTTGATTCTTTTTTTTATACACAAGCACGTGCACACACACACACACACACACACACACACACACACACACACATATAAAACTGCCAGTAAGCACAGTTTAAAACACCCATTATCTGCACAGCAGGTGGTGGAATCATGGTTTATAAAGTAGAATTTCTTGGACATTAACTGTGGAATGTGAGTTTGGACAGAAGGGGCAATTTAAAAGTATATTTCTGGACGAGTCAGGAAGAATGAGGTTATGCTTCCTGCAACAAACTCCACTCAAATGGCACGTTTATGAATCCCCAACAACGTACTGGATTTGACTGGGATCGACAAAAAATGAAATGATCTACCTTCATGGAACTTGTGCAAATCCTGCAGCTGCTATGTTTTACTAACCCCATCTCTGTTCCTTGGAAATGTGTGCAAACATCACATCTATCCGGTATAAAAACAGCAGTAAATTATGCTGCTATATTCCATTGATCTTCCTGTTCAAATTGGATGTCTTCCCAGCTGTGTTATTCTTGAGGAGGTTTTAATACTATGAAAGTTCAGATCACATTCTCTTACTTGTGGCAGTGAAGAGACTTGGCCAGGGCATGCTTTGGCAGTTCCATGGTTACTGCAAGACTACAGCAAGGAATGTGCACACACACCTGACCTAATATTATTTACAGATGCAATATGCATATCCTGTAATGTTGTTTCACATCTCTGGGACTGGTTGCCTGTCTTTCCTTCTTCTCATCTGAATTGCTTTTTTTGGTCTGAATGGGAGTCTTTGCTTTCCAGAAACTGGGCGGCAAGAGCAAGTAAGAATCTCTGTTCGAGTAAGAAGCTGTAGACTTTCATCCATGGAAAAACACCCGTGCATCTTAAATTCCTTTCACCTCATAAGAATGGCAAAATAGAACATTGGGTCTGACTATTGTCTATTCTGGCTACCAGCTTCGCTCCAGGGTCTTGGGCCTTTCCTATCACCTGTCACCAGCTCCTTTGTATCGAAGATACCCAATAACTGCATTTGGTATTTTATGCATGCAGTGGCGTAGCGTGGGTTGTCAGCACCCGGGGCAAGGCAAGTAATTTGCGCCCCCTAACCCGTGGATTTTAGCACTCAAGTCTCTTCCGCGCACCCCCCCCCCGATGTTGTGCCCGGTGCGGCAGGCCCCCCCTGCACCCCCCACGCTATGCCACTGTATGCATGTAAAACTGTGCTACTGGGCTGTTTCAGGTGTGCATTGGTGCCTGCATAACAAGCAGTCAATACTCCAGTCCCCACTGACAAAGCAGTCCTCATCTCAGACTTAATTCACACCAAGGAAAGGGGCAAAAGGCAGCCATATTTAAGAGGCCTGGAAGCAAAGAGGCAAAAACAGGGTGGTCATGTGGACATCAGCAAAAAAAAAAAAAAAAAAAAAGGAAAGAAAAAAAGGAAAGAAAGAAAGAAAGAAAGAAAGAAAGAAAGAGAGGAAAGACGTCACTAAAAAGAGGGGCAAAAGAGGGCATAGATCTACATACAATTTGCATATGCATAGATACAAATTTAGAACTAATTGCCATAATTTAAATAGAAGTACAATTCACTTCACCATAGGGCGAGGGAGCCTATGATCAGATGAGCTGTGTGCCTGCCTCCTTAGTCTGCTGTCAAGGTGCTAACTGTTAGGATATTTCCGTTCCACCTTAAAAGGGAGCAGGCTTTGGGGAGTAACAGAGTCTGCGCATGTCCTGTTGACAGGATGTTTATGCTTTCTGATATTCCTTTCGGTTTTGCCAGTCGGCTCAGAGACGCTGACAGAATGGATGTGTTTTCTTTTGTTCTGTTCTACGCTAAATAAAGTCTGTAAATTATGCTCTTCTGTGATGCAAGCTTTCGGCTGTGTTTCTGCTGATAAAGAGGGTGCACCAAGCCCTGGAATGTGGCTAGGAATTTCCAAAGGCTTTGTGCCCCTAACTGTTGGATCTGCGTGACTACGGGAGGCCGATGGATGTCCAGAACTCCGGCTTGGGGGCCATGATGGACGTTATCTCCCTGGCAGTTTCCCAACAACAAGGTTTCGGGCCCAGATTCACGGCACCTACAGGAGAGTAAAGCTGCAACAGACTGCGTTTGAGGTATGTGGGGAAAGCGAAAGGAAGGGACGTTTTCCTGTTTTTACCTCGGCAAGGAGTCTTTGATCTCCGGCAGATTAATTGGCCTGGGAGCCGAGCCAGAAAGGCTTCGTGATTAATGGCTGCCAAGATAACGAGTCTTTGAAGGCATAAGACTCACAGCTAATGCCAAAAGCTGGAATGGAGTTTTTCCAAGCTTCTGGAAATGCTGAATGTCCTAAGTTGGATGGGCAGAATTATGAAACCTGGGCAAAATGGTGTGAATCTTTGTTGCGTCAGTTTGGGGTGTGGCATGTTGTTTCTGAAGCCCCCCCAGTTCCTCTGACAGAGAGATGGAAATCGCAAAATTCGAAAGCGATAGACGTAATAGTCCTATCTGTATCTCTTGAGGAAATTAAGACGCTGGCTGGCAACACCACTGCACGTGCAATGTGGACTGCTTTGCTGAAAGCTCACAAGCCAAAAATCCCAGCCCAGAGTTTGACTGCATTGGAGGTCCTAGCTGTTTCCCAGAATGCGGGTGATTGCAGGGATGCTGAGGGCACCGGTTGCAAGCTGCAGGGGGAGCTGACCGTCACGTCATCCCAGGCAGCATTCCAGCCTCCAGGGGGAGCCAAGGAGTCGGCAGCTGAGAGCTCTGTTTCTCATGGGAACCAAGGCCATCGCCTTTGCAGAGGCCGGAAAGGCAAAGGTAAACAGAGCCACAGGCAGACTCCTGCAGATGGCCAGGAGCAGAGGGAGGGTGAAGAGCCCGCGCCAAACAAAGCGATGTTTGCTGGCACTGCTTCACCAAAGGCTAAAGGCACGTCTGCTGGCCAGGAGCAGCAGGGGGGCAAGCTGCAAAACAAGGGTTTGCTTGCTGTGAGGACTGCTCCAACAGCCAAAGGCAGCTTTGTTGTTGATTCAGGCTGTACGCGCCATATTTCGAAGGACAGGCATCTCTTTATCTCCTTCAAGCCTCAGGAAGGTGAGATCCACCTGGCTGATGGAAGGACGTTGCAAATTGCAGGAGAAGGGACTGTGAAACTTGCAAGTCTGCACACTACCATCAGTAATGTACTTTATGTTCCAGGAGCGGCGAGCAACTTGCTGAGCGTCCCACAGCTTACTGGGCGTGGTTTTCAGATTTCCTTCAAGAGGAGCGTCTGTGTCATCAGTAAAGGCAAAGAGGACTATTTGCATGCAAAGTTTATGGATGGTTTGTTCCATATAACTTATGATGACACTGCTGTTGTGAATAATGCTGATTCTTGTTGTGTTGCACAAACTAACAAAGTTCTTCATGCAGGTTGCATTCATGATGCGCATCGAAGGTTTTGTCACCTCTCTTGGAAGGCACTGGCCAAGATGCCAGAGGTGGTTGAGGGTTTGAACATCAAACCCTGTAAATTTCACATGAAATGTGTATCTTGTGCAGAGAACAAGGTGAAGGTTGCTCCAAAAGGCAAGGAGTCTAGCAGGCAGGCTTCCAAACCCTACCAGCTAGTGCATGCGGACCTGGTTGGTCCACTTGCACCCTCTATAGGAGGAGCAAGGTACTTCATGATTCTGATTGATTCTTTTTCCAGGTACATTCATGTGTATTTGCTCGAACAGAAATCGCAAGCGTTTCCGAAGTTTAGGGAATTCTGTGCTTGGTTGGAGAATGTGCACGGTAAACGTATTTCTTGTTTTTTTACTGATCGGGGCGGGGAGTTTACTTCTCAGCAGTTTGAAGCTTTCCTGACTGAGAAGGGAATCCAGCATGATATGTCAACGCCCAGATCGCCATGGATGAATGGACTTGCGGAGAGAGCAAATCAAACATTGCTGCAAGGAATCAAAACCTTGTTGCATGATGCCAATCTCCCTGATAAGTTTTGGGGGGAGGCTCTGGGGAATTTGGTTTATACCGTTAATCGCAGATTGTCATCACCCATTGGTTGTACCCCCTATGAGAAGATGTTTGGCAAGAAACCCAACACCAAACACATGAGAATTTTTGGTTCGGACATGTGGGTACGCACACAACAAACCAACAAGCTTGGGAAGCGTGGGGCACATGGTTTGTTCATGGGGTACGAAAAAGGTGCATACAGGGTATGGATGACTGACTCTAAGTCCATTAAGTTCACAAGGAGTGTTGAGTACAATCCTAAGTGGGGGGAAAATGTGGGAATTTTCCAGAGTTACCCAGAGGAGGATGAAGGTGATGTCAAGCAAGCAGCTAAAGATGAGAAAGCTGCTGCTGCTGCTGAAGATGATGAGGATGAGGATGATGATGATGATGATGATGATGATCAGAGTTCGGATTCCAGTTCAGTGGGCGGCGCTGCTGCTGCTGGTGTCAGTGACAGTGATGACACAGCAGACTACAAGAGCGCACAGGCCTCAGTCAGACCATCTGATGCGTCTGACAATGAACTGGAAGAACCACTGTTCACCATTGGTCATTTTTCTCCTAAGAAAGAGGAGATGAGTCCAGAAGACTTGCGTCTAGTACGCAGATCTGAAAGGGCGACCAAGGGCAGACCTCCAAAGAGGTATGCTGATGAGTTTGCTAAGACAGCAACTGCTGTTCTTAGTAGCTCAGAGAAGGTGTGGGAACCTTCAAGCTTCAAAGAGGTTCAGGAGTTAACCTCTAAAGATGCTGAGCCTTGGCTTAATGCCATGAAGGCTGAAGTTGATTCCTTGAACAGGAACCAAACTTGGGAACTGGTACCGGTAGTCCCAGGAATGAGACTGGTTGGCAGCAAATGGGTCTTCAAGGCCAAGACAGACCAGAATGGCAAGGTAGTCAGACACAAAGCCAGATTGGTTGCCAGAGGTTTTTCACAGGTACCAGGACAGGATTACCACGAGACCTACTCTCCCACAGTCAAATATGAGAGCATTCGGCTGATGCTCAAGGTCGCTGCGGAGGAGAAACTGCATGTTACCCATCATGACATTAATACAGCTTTTTTGTACGGGGTTTTGGGGGAGGAGCTGTTCATGCTTCCACCTGATGGGATGCAGATACAGAAGGGAATGGTCTGTAAACTGCGGAAATCCTTATATGGTCTCAAGCAGAGTGCCAGGTGTTGGAACACAAAACTCACTGAGACATTGCTTTCTCTAGGTTTTCACCAGGGCAAAGCTGATCCATGTGTGTTTGTCAAGGAGGAGGGGCAAAACAAACTGTATTGTTTATGTTTTGTTGATGATCTTCTGATGTTTTGGAAGAATCAGGCTTTTTACCAAAGCACCCTAGCTCAGCTGAAGGAGCACTTTGACATGAAGGATCTTGGTGAGGTATCCAACTATCTTTCTCTGCAGGTGGAGAGGGACCAAGCAGGTAATTTTCTGGTACACCAAACACAGAAAATTGCTGATGTATTAACCAGGTTGAATTTGGTTGATGCAAACCCAGCAGACACACCGATGGTGACAGGTTACCAGGTAGACAGTACTGCTGAAGCGTTTTCTGACACAACGCTGTACAGATGTATTCTAGGCAAGCTGAATTTCATTGCCAGATGTTCAAGACCTGACATAGCTGTAAGCTGTAATCTGCTTAGCAGACATTCCAACAATCCTACGGTTCAGGATTGGAAAGCTCTGAAGCGCATAGCCCGCTATTTGAAAGGGACTATGCACTACAGGATGAGGTTCACCAGTCAGAAGACTGGAGGTCTTGAAATCTTTGCAGATGCAAGTTTTGGAAGTGACACCACGGATGGTACAAGCACTTCTGGAGTATGCTACATGTACAACCACTGCCTATTTGACTGGTTGTGCAAAAAGCAAACAACAGTGAGCCTAAGTTCCTGTGAAGCAGAACTCAATGCTCTGTCATTTTCACTCATGGATTGTGAATGGTTGATGCAACTGTTTAAGGACATCAGGGTTTCTGTGAAATGTCCTATACTAGTGTATCAAGACAATAGATCTTGTTTGGCTTTGCTGAACTCCGAGAGTTGCAAGCAGAGAACCAAGTACTTGCAGATTAAGCTACATCGTGCAAGAGAGTGTATTCAGAAAGGACTGATTCAGGTGTCCTACATGGCAGGAAATGAAATTCCTGCTGATCTGTTGTCTAAGGTTGTTAACAGAGAACAACTTAAGGTTTATGTACAAAGGTTGCAATTGGGTGAACCACAGGTACAACAGGTTACACGGAAAGGGGGAGGATGTTAGGATATTTCCGTTCCACCTTAAAAGGGAGCAGGCTTTGGGGAGTAACAGAGTCTGCGCATGTCCTGTTGACAGGATGTTTATGCTTTCTGATATTCCTTTCGGTTTTGCCAGTCGGCTCAGAGACGCTGACAGAATGGATGTGTTTTCTTTTGTTCTGTTCTACGCTAAATAAAGTCTGTAAATTATGCTCTTCTGTGATGCAAGCTTTCGGCTGTGTTTCTGCTGATAAAGAGGGTGCACCAAGCCCTGGAATGTGGCTAGGAATTTCCAAAGGCTTTGTGCCCCTAACTGTTGGATCTGCGTGACTACGGGAGGCCGATGGATGTCCAGAACTCCGGCTTGGGGGCCATGATGGACGTTATCTCCCTGGCAGTTTCCCAACACTAACTGTTGAAGGACAACTCTAAAGCCCCTTCGTTCTTGTGGTTCTTTATCTTTAAACCAGACTTGGATTAAATAGTCCTTCAGGCAGAGGACACTTCCAGATAGAGGACTGACAGCCTTTCAAATAGTGGTCTGCCATCTGTTAACGCAGGACACATGCCCAGCCTAGTCAAGGATGAACGTGGATGTACAGAGATGACGGCCACAATCAGCACAATTACTGTTACCCTTCTAAGTGACAATGCAGTATTTGGAGGAGCAGAGCTAGCAACAAGCGTGAGAAACAAAAATGGACAAGTGAGATATATGGATAAAATAGGAGTCAAAAAGAAGAAGAAATCCCAGTTTGGGGAAGCAATTGGAATGGGTGCTTAATTCTTCTCAGCTAGAGGCCACCTTTACAGCTGATGGCGCAGGAGAGGTCATCAGGCCCACAAACGGCCTGTGCAACCTTTCTGTGGAACACATCGGCTTTCATGTGACGATGCTTTACTGACAACCAGGCTGTCAGTCATGACTGTGTCTACCCATTAGTGGATGGCAAAGTCTCACCAGAATTCTAAACCAGGATCCAGCTGGGGTTTATTATCCTCTTTATGGAGAGCTTGCTCAAGCTAGAGTTTACTGGTTTAGATAAAATGGAAAACTGTGGTTTGATCGGATAGGAAAGTAAGTGACTGAGCCATGTGTGGGAATGGAGGAAGGAAGGGGAAGAAGAGGGTTCGAGAGTATAAGGAACATTCTCAAGCCAAGTTTGGAGGGCCACCTGAATTCAGTGATACACACATGCACTTTGATAGAGGCAAAAGAAACCCTGTCTTGGAACTAGAGACTGATGTATAACTGAAAGAAAGTAAATTAAGTTTCTTACATATTATCAAAGAGCCGAATAAACACTAATGGCTGTCATACTGCAAGACCAGTTTAAGGTAACTAAGCAATTATATAAAGATGCAGAATAGTGTAGAAGTTGAATACAGGGGACTGAGCTGTCTCAAGTGGAAAACATGTAAAATTAGTTGGCTTAATTTAAGCTTTGTTCCCTAATATCATCCATAGTGCAAACTCGCACTCTTCCTCCTATAGTGACTTCTTGAGAACTTCCTAAGAAACAAAGATTTTAAATTGCCCATTTTCTCACTTCAGGTATGACTTGGTAATAAAAAGTGCCCTTCTAATTCCCTCCAGAACACAGTAGTTTAGAAAGTTAAGAAAAAATTATAATGTAAGCATGTTATTGAGTAGGCCCTAGTAAAACAAAAGTAAGATAATGTTCTCTTTTCCCCCTGAAGTCAAATTTGTCATGAAGAGTTTGAAAAATTAGTACATATTTTTTCCACATTAAATAATGCTTCACCATACCTTCAAAGAGCTAACCCCCCCCCCCCGAATTATGGACTCATTAGAAGGCCACTCTAAACTAGGTAATCAGTTATCTAAATAATTAGAATAGTTCAGAAGCATAATTCATATGTATTAAGCATTAAGCATATCTTTCCTCCCTCCAGTAAATCATCCAATTTTCTTATTCAATTAACTTATCAAAAGAAACTGACTAATTAAGAGAGCCTCCAAAGAGAGCAACAATGCACTTATTGTTTCATCGTTATTAGGAACTGATGGTTGTGTGACGAAAACAGGACATGTGTACTTCAGCTCCCATCATTCCCAAACAGTGTGACCAATGGTCAGGGGTGGTGGGAATTGCAGTCCAATAACATCAGGAAGAACACAGGTTAACTATCCCTACTCTAAATCACAATGGTTAAAGAGAACATTCATGCTGAGAAGTAATGCGCCTCTGTCTATGGAGATGCTAAAGTCAAAGATTGACCAAAGGTTGGATGACTCCCTCGAGTGACCACTAGAACCCAACAGCCATTCCATACTATTAGGGGATCACAACACCAAGACCATGTTGACAGTATGATAGCCTTAATAACATGGAATGGCTGTTGCATTCTAGCGATCATGTGACGGCAGTGTTAGAAACGGTGATATGAAAACTAAATGGCACCCGAAACCAAGGTTATAGGCACAACAATGGAATGTCTAGGCACACTTTTTTAGAACAAGAATACAAAGCTGAAAATGAATGAACTGCAGCTAAAATATTACGTTCATTTTTCACATAGTCTAGTCCTTCCACTGCCCACTCCTCTAATATTCTTAAGAGGGTCTCTTCAACAGTCTTCAAAAAGTAGCTGAAAGCGGGGAGGCAGAAAAAGGTCTCCTTTCCTCCCACTCTGCAGTTTTAATTGGAAATCTAAGGTGCAGTACTGTGCCCAGAGCTCAGAAACTGCTCATGCTCATTAAATTCCTTGTTGCAAAAGGTGCCCAGAACTATGGGAGTTTCGAACACTGTGTGATGGGGTCATTCAAAGACCCCTTCTATTTTACCTTACCTCACAATCCCAAAATGGCTACCATGGCCTCCAGAGGGAAGAGCAGCATACAGCAACATTAGTTGTTCAAGGTGCTGGTTACAGAATCATGGATTTGTAGAGTTGCAAAGGACTAGAAGTGTCATCTAATCCAAAGCCCTGCAATGCAGGAATCACAGATAAAGGATCCCTGATAGAAAACCATCCAACCTCTATTTAATAACCCCCAATGAAGGTGAGTCCACAACATTCTAAGATAGTCCATTCTACTGCCCATCAGCTCTTACTGTCAGAAGGTTCTTCCTAATGGTTAGTTGGAATCTCCCTTGTTGTAAATTGAAGCCGTTGGTTTGGGTCCTTACCTCTGGAGCAGCAGAAAACAAGCTTGCTCCATCTTCTATACCTTTAGGTATTTGAAGATGATTATCACATCACATCAAAGTCTTGTCTTCTCCAAGGCAAGCATACATTGTCAACCAATGCATACCCTACTAAACTGTAAACACCTCCAACTCCTCGAAAGATTCCGTCAACCGTGTGTCTGGAAATTTTTATACATCACCTGGAAGACATGCGAACTAATACCAGTATACTGGAAGAAGCAAAGATCACCAATGTTGAAGCAATTATTCTTCAACATCAAGTTCATTGGGCTGGTCATGTTGCGTGGAAGCCTGATCATTGTCTTCCAAAGCAACTACTCTATTCTGAACTTAAAAATGGAAAGCGTAATGCTGGTGGTCAACAAAAGAGGTTTAAAGACTGTCTTTAAAGGCACATTTTTTAAAAAATGAAGTATAAACACCAACAATTGGGAAACACTTGCCTGCAAGTGCTCCAATTGGAGAACAGCCTTTACCAAAGGTGTCATGGGCTTTGAAGACACTCAAACTCAGGATGCAAGGGAGAAACATGCTAAGAGGAAGGCACGCTTGGCAAATCTACACCGTAATCAACTCCTCCCCGAAAACCAGTGTCTCCACTGTGGAAGGACGTGTGGCTCCAGAACTAGCCTCCACAGTCACTTACGGGCTCATTGTTAAAACCGTGTTGATGGAAGACAATTTTACTCAGCTACAAGTGATCACCAAAGAAGAAGAAGAAACCATTATGACCTATGAAACCCTAAGCAACTAGGGGAAAATGATATTTGTAGGGCCAGCTTCTTCTTCATGAACCTACTCCTTCAAAGAGGTGAAGTGCACCTCCTTACTGAGGCATCTGACTTTTGAGTGATAGAGTAATACCCATCCTATACTTGTGACTTTAGTTGTTTAAACCCTTTCCCCCCCAGTCTTGTATTTTAAATTGTTGCAATCTTTCCTGGGGCATTGTAGTGAAGGGTGGGAAATAAAACAACAACAGTGTTTGTCTTCAATAGGCTCTGCTTTGCAATCCACCAAGAGAGAGAATAGTTAGCTGGGATATGAGACAGCAGCGGCACCCCAACTGTAGAACTCCCTCCTTCTTTTCTTCTGGTGGGCAAGTGCTTCTTGTTCTGCCTTCCTTAAAATTCTTATCTGATTTTGGATTCACCTTTTATCGGTTTGTTTTAATGCTACCTGGTTTAATTATATGGCCAGTTGAATGTTACAGGGCTGAACGGCAATATATATAAATGGTTGAAGAAATAAAATAGGAGAAGGGGTTAGGCCTGAAGGAGAGTGAATGTGATCACCTATGTGTTGCAGCCGAGTGTGGCAGGGAGATCCTGCTTAGGGAAAATTTGAAGATTTGTTAGAGGAGTTACACAGAACAGGCAATAACCTTAATTCTTGAGGTAACGCTTCGGTTTCAGTTGTACTGAAAGAAGGGCTTAGATTCCAAGGCTGTTTCGTCACCTCAGTTGCAGAAGTGGTGCATCGTCTACATTAAGTTACATCACTGTAAAGGAACCCCTCCACCCCCCCCCCCGGTTCACTTTTCAAGGGCAGGTCAACAATGGCATGGAAGGAGCGTCAAAATAAATAAAGGAATTGCAGTGGAATAAATCTGGTTTTCTCCTTCTTCCTCCTCAACTAGCTTTTAAACCTTTAATTTATAGAATTGATCTTTTGTTTCCTCTACCAAGCCACATTAAAGTGTAATGAGAAAAGCTTTAGGAGAAAGGTTGGAGCAAATATGTATCTGCCTGTATATTACTCTCAGCAATTGCAATGCCTGCCTGCCTGCCTCCCCCCTCCCTCCTTCTCGAGGATGGTTGCTTTCTGGCACAGAATTGATTTCATCTACATTGCTCAGGTTTTTGTATTCCTGTAATTAGACTCATGCTATATATGCAGATTTTTCAAACCCAATGGCACGTGAAATTCAATGCAGGAACCGAAATGTGGACAAAATGAGGTGGTGGGTGGGGAGATGTTAAGGAGAAATAAAAGAAACATCAAAGTGGAGTCCTTGGTAAAAGAAAACATTACTAGCTAAGTGATCTTCTTCTGTGGCGAGCCAGAATAAATATTTCAAGCTTGTTCTGAACTCCCCGAGCCCAAATCCCAGCTTTTCAGTTTTTGATGTAGGAACTCTCTGTGGAATCCACATGTCAATTCTGGCCTTTGCTGTTATACCTAACAGTAAACCAGCATATCCGCTCGGGTACCAATAGTTCTGTAGTTGTGGGATAGATCTTGAGATGAACACCTGTTTTCTGCCTTCTCGCTTAAAGGGGGTTTGCTTTCATGGAGAATGTCATTCCCATTTTTGGAGGGGGTGAATTTACCACACCTCTCCTGCCCTGGAAGAAGAGAAGAGGTGGTATCTCTTTAGGGAAGAATGTTATGGCCTGATGGGCAATTCCACCCAATTCTTGGATTCTCCAGGTGGGTCCGAGGAAGAACCCTCTCTCTGAAACCTTGGAGAATCTCTGCAGGTCAGTGAAGACTGATGATGTGACTTGATATGAAGCAGGTTTCTAAGTTTCTACCTAGTGCAGGCCTTTTCTCCTTAGGACTGCTAATTGATTCTTTTTCTTTTCAGGCCTGCTGTCAGAAAATGAGGGTCGGAGATAGTAAGGGGGTGTTGCTGTTTCTTACTGAGCTGGTTTTTTTGTTTTTTGTTTAAAAAAGCTGTGATACTTCCTGATTTCAGGCCCATGAAGACAACAACACTGGTTCTACCAATGGGACTGTTTTGGGCTTCATCCCTCGACCCAGAGGGCACCACCCCAGGTTCCCGTCAAGATAGCATTGTCTTGACTTCAAGCCTTTGTAACCCACTTCTTCCTTCGTTGCACCTGCAATTGCAGAATACTCTCCCCTGCTCTGAAAACTTCGTTTGCTTTCCAGAAGCTGCACAGGGACATTTTTCTCTGAACATGCTTTTCAAGACTTGACATTATGGAGGAGGGGAAAAAAAGGTTTGCTATTTTCCCCATGTGGCTTTTAAATGATTGATGAGGTTTTAGACGTACTAGTTTTTTTTTTTTGCCTGTTCTTCTTTTAAATGAAACTTATTAAAATGCTTGTTTTTATTCTTGTAAGAAGTCTTGTGGAACCAATGGACAAAAAAGTTGAGGTAAAAATGCAGAAAACAGCAGCAGAAATAGGTAGAGCAAGAATACTCATGCTTATCTTTGGATGGTCTAATATTTAACCTTTATTCTGACCTCCCTCCCAACCAAGAAACATATACTGCTGGCTATTTTGGATTGTTATTTGTGTGTCCACTATTCCCTCTCTCTTTTAAAGGTATGTTTAGGAAACTTCTTGTAGGAAAGAAGGGGCAGAGAACCACATCTTATAGAGAGCTAAGAAGATAGTCTAGTCTAGTCTAATCTGGTCTAGTCTAGTTTAGACTAGGGTGGTGGTGCCAATGATTACAGCTGCCTGCAGTAAACAAGTAGTGAAACAGAATCAATGGGAAAAACTAGACATTTTAATTAGCATTTCTTTATAGTGATTTAAACTTTCCTCTGGAAGGGATCTTCCTCCACCCCCCTTTCCCACCCCCAATATGAAATCTGTCAAAAATCTTTTGACAGGGAAAAGGCAGATGAAATGAGAATTGTAACAGCTTTGTAAGCTGTGAAATTTACTCTCCCTATGATAGATGCTAGTAATAATAACCTGCTCTGAGCCTCGGGGGTAGGGCAGGCTATAAATCTAAATAAATACTCTTAACTTAATTCTGTACCCTACCCAAATGCAAGCCAGTTGGATAAGCCAGACTTTTTGAATACCATTTGCTTTGTTCCTTCGGGGAGGAACTATCACCCAGGGGGTAGTTATCGAGCCCATGCTTTGTATGCAAAAGGTCCTGGGTCATTAGGATGTGAGCTTCCACATTTCCACTCTATATTATTGACAGCTGCTATTGCTGGGTTCGGAGAAACACTCAGCATAATGACCACAAGCTGTGGCAGCAATGCTGCTTATTATAAGGAGGGAGGGAGAACTTAACACAAGGCTGCAGTTTAGGGTGGTAACCCTTCCCCCCATGTTTTTTTTTAAAGTCTAATTCTGGCTAGGTTCTGGCTTACACAACAGCACTGGCTTAAACTACAACAGGCACGTCCAACTCTATAGAGACTGCGATCTACTCCCATGAGTTGTTGAGTATTTTCTAGGTGGAGAGACCAGAGTTGTTGAGCTTTTTTTGGGAAGAGTTGCATAACATCGCTCACCAAAGGAGTTCGCAACTATCCCTCCTTCCCACACTCTGCTGCAGACTAAAGAAATACAAGCGGTGCCGATGGGACATAGCGGAGGGGGCAGGATGCAACCGGTAGATCTCTTTTTTAACTCCCACGATCAACCTGGAGAACCCTGGCGATCTACCTGGCGATCGTGGTCGACCGCTTGGACATTGCTGCACTACAACATCCACCCACCCCTCCGCGCAGCAACCCATGATAAAAGGTAAAGGTACCCCTGACCATTAGGTCCAGTCATGGCCGACTCTGGGGTTGCAGTGCTCATCTCACTTTATTGGCCGAGGGAGCTGGTGGGTGGCGCTGTGGGTTAAACCACAGAGCCTAGGACTTGCCGATCAGAAAGTTGGCGGTTCGAATCCGTATGACGGGGTGAGCTCCCGTTGCTCGGTCCCTGTTCCTGCCAACCTAGCAGTTCGAAAGCATGTCAAAGTGCAAGTAGATAAATAGGTACCACTCCGGCGGGAAGGTAAACTGAGTTTCCGTGTGCTGCTCTGGTTCACCAGAAGTGGCTTAGTCATGCTGGCAACCCATGCTACGCCACTGAATAAAACTGAAAATACCAGCAGTTATTGGTTGGTTAAAAAGGAGAAATTCATATCGTGAAGGCCTGTCTAAACAATACTGCTTTCAGAGTCACCACAGGTAAGGAGTTACACAAGGGCAGGGCCTGCCACGCTAAGAGCTCAGCTCCTTCAAGCTTTTCAAACACATAACTCATTGCTAATGCCCATCCCACAAAATGGAACCCACTCTTCAGGGCTTTACCATATATGTGTTTCTCTTTTCCCTCCTTCTCATCTTCTTTTACAATATGGTTGTGTTTATTGTCCAACCCATTTGGGGTCAGAACACAACCCAACTTGTGGTTTTGAAGTGCCCACTGAGAAGCCATGCTGCAACAGGTTCTTTCGCAGATTCACCTGGTGGTATTTAAGATGCCGTGGACCTACAGGTGAGAGGCCCCGGACAAGAGGTCTGCTTGCACTGGATGCATATTATGCTGTGGTTTTTGATAACAACCGGAGAGACTGATTGCATTGCATCAATATTGCTAGGTGGAAGATAAACACTGAAATCTGTTTCAGAAGCTGACAGGAGAATGTGATTTGTGAAGTGCCTGCATTTGCCTCAGAGCTAGCCATGCTGATAGCAAAGAGACTGAATTTTCTTTAGGCACCGTATACAGGTTCATTTTAAAATAAGAGCAGCAACATCTTTGTGGCTGCATTTTTTTGGGGGGGCGGGGACACATCACACCTTCCTAGAGGTTTCAAATACATTCTTTGCATTTTTACGTTATTTGTGATGTGTGTGGACTTTCCAGTATTTACATCCAAATTGAAAATCTAACAACTTGGTTGCATCCCACTCTTACACTGGATGTCTTGGGTCACAAAGAGTTGTGACAAATTGAGGTGTATAAGGGAGAAACCAAGAGAGTCTCTGTGGCTGTTCATGCTGAGAAGTGGATTCTGCAGAGGTGCAGAAACAGCAGCATACCGTCCAGCGTGGGAAACCCTGACCTGCAAATTCCTAATTTAGTAGCAGGTAAGAGGGATGCAGTCGGCCCTGTGGTGTAAACCACTGAGCCTTGGGCTTGCCTACGGGAGGTTGGTAGTTCGAATCCCCGTGAGGGGGTGAGCTCCCGTTGCTTGGTCCCAACTCCTGCCAACCTAGCAGTTTGAAAGCACATCAGAGTGCAAGTAGATAAATAGGTACCGCTCCGGCGGGAAGGTAAATGGCATTTCCGTGCGCTGCTCTGGTTTGCCAGAAGTGGCTTAGTCATGCTGGCCACATGACCTGAAAAAACTGTCTGCAGACAAACGTCAGCTCCCTCAGCCAGTAAAGTGAGATGAGCGCTGCAACCCCAGAGTCATTTGCGACTGGACTTAACTGTCAGGGGCCCTTTACCTTTTAAGACTGTATTAACTAGACCAAAGCTCACTTTTGCATGGTGAGCGTTACAAACCAACCATCTCAGAGTGGCTTGCAGTCTGACACCACAGACGCACTCTTGCGAGTCATACTCATGCCAATTTAGCCAATGGGAAAGGCCAGCAGTTAGGCCTGCACTGAATAATCCAAAGGATTTTGTTTAACATTTTATTTATTCCTTTCCCCTATGAAAGCATTGCATATCAACCATATGGTTAAATACACTGTTTGCACGTCAACACAACAATCAAATAAAATACAGCCATTAAAATAAATAAAACAACTCAAGGATAAATTAATAACCAATCAAATCGCATAACAGATCAAACTTGCTGACTATTTATAATAAATTGAATCAAACTATGAAGTTTCAACAGATGTAGTAACAAAATAATTTTTTAAAAAAATTATATACACAGCAGCTGTCTGGTGTGATGTTTTTCCCACCATTGCAATCATTGTAAAAAAGAAAAAGGCAAATACATGGAAACAAATCTCGAAAACACCCAGAAATCAATCCAAGCTCTGGAGGAAAAGATGCCTTGAGAACATGCTTATGATGTAGCCAGCTGTGTGCAAAGACATGAGTTATCCTGAGTTACGTAGGAAATGAGCTAAGACATAGCAGAACTCTAGTGCGATACAACTTAACATTATTGTACAGTCTTCCTCAGCCTTCTGACACCAGGGGAAGGCATAGCTGCTCCTTCTGTCATTCACAGGAGATAAGCTTAGAGCTCAGCTGTCTATTGTAGCAATTGTGTTCTGCTGTAATTTGCTGCAGCTTTGTTGCGCTGAGTATCGACTATTCGAATATTATTTTGTACACCATTCTGGAGACCTTTGTGTTGAAGTTTGGTTTAAATAAATCAAAAATAAAAGTGATAACCCTGATGCCCTCCAGACTACAACTCATTTTGGACTACAACTCCTATCGGCCCCATGAGTGTTCTTGGCTAGAGCTAATGGGAGTTGTAGTCTATAGCATCTGGAGGGCACCACATATTAGGCTCCACTTTATGGACTACAGGAATGTGAAAAGGTGACTCATGGATTCTCATTCAATTAACTGTATTTCACGTGACTAGATAAAAGACAGACATTTCAGCTCGGAATAGATATTAACCTCAAACTCACTATTGTTATCGACAGCATTTGATACAATTATGTAATGTATTTGTATTATGTATTGCATTATGTATCTGATACAATTATGTAATGCAGTGGGAGGCAGATTTCATTCCAAATGAATAGTAAAAGAAAGAAGAATTGCAGGCAGCAAGAGGGCTTCTCAATTCTACAAGATAACCCTGAAAGAGAATTTAAACACAGATTGCTTTTCGTTTCATTTCTGTACTGCTTTCTGTTTTTAAGAAAAAAAATTATTCCAAGGCTGTTTGCAACACATTAAGACATCAAATCAACAATCAAGAATAAAATATTACTGAAGAAAGTCAAATAAAAATATATAAAGTCGTACCTTTTTCTGCCTCCCCACTTCCAGCTACTTTTTGAAGATGGGAGAAGAGACCCTCTTAAGAATATTAGGGGGGTGGGCAGCGGAAAGACCAAACCATGTGAAAAATGAACATAATATTTTAGCTGCAGTTCATTCATTTTCAGCTTTGTATTCTTGTTCTAAAAAAGTGTGCCTAGACATTCCATTGTTTGCGTCCATAAACTAGGTTTCAGGTGCATTTAGCGCCTAGCTTTCGTATCTCAGTTTCTAACACTGTCTATAGGTCCATAAACGCCTTCCGAACAATATCCACTAACACAGAGACATTACAGCAAACAAGTTGGCCTGCATCCATTACACATTATGTTCATATTGTTTGTCGAAGATACAAGGCTCCGAGATAATGTTTTCACAGAGGTTTTCTGCAGAAATGATTTGTTGCATATATTAATTAAGACTAAGTGTTACCTCATAATGCATCATGCATTAAGAAGCTATAATATTTATTTTTCTCAGTTCACTGTTTGATTAATCTATTTTTAAAAGTCACTTAATTGACCAACCTATTCTTAATCTGTTTACAGTTAATGCAAGATGGAGGCGTTCTTTTACGTACTGTAAATTCCTCAGACACTTCACTTTTCTTTTAACCTGCTCTTTTCTGTTGTGGGTTCTCTATGTAATTCTAAAGCAGGAATTTTTCGATGTGAAGGCCGCATAACCTCACAGGCAATCTTCAGTGTCTGTGTGTGCAGGTTATATACCAGTAATAAGTTCAAGAGACTTCCTATTTGTGTGTATGAAATGAAAGCTCAGAATCTGGGGATTAAGTCTCATGAAGGTGGAGAGATTCCCCTCCTCAATAAGTGGATGCCTAGGATAGGCTTTCAGTTTTGCAACAGGGAAATTTCAGTGATGCGAGCACTCCATCCCCATCATTCTACCCGGACACTGAGATTCAGCCCTGAGGGCCTTCTGGCGGTTCCAGGGAACCACACAGAGGGCCTTCTCAGTAGTGGCACCTGCCCTGTGGAACGCCCTCCCATCAGATGTCAAGGAAATAAGCACCTATCCTATTTTTAAAAGACATCTGAAGGCAGCCCTGTTTAGGGCAGTTTTAAATATTTAATGCTGTATTGTTTTTAACACTCAATTGGGAGCCGCCCAGAGTGGCTGTGGACTACTCCATTCAAGTAGTCTACATAATATCGTGCAACCTATCAAGAATATCTATGCTTGATTCTGCACTTGATTCTTCCCTCCTTGAAGATGGAAAGCAAGGCCATTTTGACCAGGGCCCTCAAGTCTAAAAGCAGAAGCAGGATGAATGCTGTATGTGACCAGAGTCAAAAGCTGATAAATGTGACTCCGAACTTCACAGAGCGTCCTTCACAGGTGAACCCGTTGCATGAAGTAAGGTAAGTCTGTGGTTATTAAAAGATGAGTCATGTTTGCACTTTGATTTGCAGTGACAAAAAAAGTTTATTAAGTGATTGTCCAGGACTGGACTTAGCCTGTGTAAGCCCTTCAGAAAGTAGACTGTCCTCTGTAAAGTCATAAATATGGTCACCCAGTCAGGTTCATGGCAAGCTGGGAGCCTTCCTGGTTCCAGTCTGACATTCTAAACACCATACCACATTGACTCCCTGTGCATATATTAACTCACTCCAGCATCCCGCAGGTATCAATATTTATTTGTACCCATAACTGCCCTTTAGCTGCAGCAGCGCTCGATCTGGCCATGAAGTGCCCACTCTTTTAAATCCAAACAGCCCAGCCAACGATGAGGCTTGGAGGTGAAAAATCCTGAACCTGCAGGCAGCGCTGAATAACCTTTCTTCCGAGGCGGCGAATCGCTTGCTTTGTGTGTTTCTATTGCCGCCCAAAGCACAGCTTCTGCACTCTGTGACTAGAGATTACACATTGAGAGCTATTGAGTGTGCCATGGCTCTCTGCAGCGTACAATTAGAATAAAGCTGCTTGTTTCACTCAGGCACTTCTATAGCAGCAAAGGCGGGGAGAGAAATCATTCAATACCGGAGTCAACGGCTCTGAAAGACACTCGTCTACTTGCTCGGTGCATTGACACAAAACCAAAGGCATAGTCAGGTGGTAGAATACTGACTGACACAGGATATTGCAGACATGGCTGTGATCCCCTTTCCCAATGCACCTTTTGCACCTCCTTGTTTTCGCCAGTGCCTGAGCCAAAAAGCACTGCTAGTTGCATTTCTCTGGGTTTTTCCCCTCTCCTTCTGCCAGATAATAATCCCCGAGGAACTCAAAACCTTGCACAGCACATGCTCTTGTTTCAAAAAGAGATGAGCCATTTAAAAATCATTTGGTCATTCCTTACTCTTATAAACTCTTATTTATGTTTGTGAATGGTGTGCTATGGTCTTGTTAGTTCGAACTAACAAGACCATACCACACCATTAACAAACATAATCGTTTCCAAAATGCTTTAAAAATCCTATTCCATAGCAGCAATGCACGAGGACAGGACAGGCATGAGGGTAAGACGATGGCAAGGGCAAGGGAATGCCAGGCTGTTATTGGCATCAACCGAAAGGTGTGTGCCCACCTGCAGGATGCTAACTCTGCCAGCCCAGAGCTCCTCTGACTTTGTCCATATCCATCCTGATAATAATAATAATAATAATAATAATAATAATAATAATAATAATAATAATAATTTATTATTTATACCCCGCCCATCTGGCTGGGTCCCCCCAGCCACTCTGGGCGGCTTCCATAGAAACCAAAAATACAGTAAAATATCACACATTAAAAACTTCCCTGAACAGGGCTGCCTTAAGATGTCTTCTGAATGTCAGGTAGTTGTTTATCACTTTGACATCTGCTGGAAGGGCGTTCCACAGGGTGGGTGCCACTACCGAGAAGGCCCTCTGCCTGGTTCCCTGTAGCTTTGCTTCTCGCAATGAGGGAACCGCCAGAAGGCCCTCGGCGCTGGACCTCAGCGTCCGGGCAGAATGATGGGGGAGGAGACGCTCCTTCAGGTATACTGGACCGAGGCCGTTTAGGGCTTTAAAGGTCAGCACCAACACTTTGAATTGTGCTCGAAAACGTACTGGGAGCCAATGTAGGTCTTTCAAGACCGGTGTTATATGGTCTCGGCGGCCGCCCCCAGTCACCAATCTAGCTGCCACATTCTGGATTAGTTGTAGTTTCCGAGTCACCTTCAAAGGTAGCCCCACGTAGAGTGCACTGCAGTAGTCCACCAGATAAAGTGCAGTGCCACCACCAGCAGGGCACCCTTGCCACTCTGCTCTTTGGCATGTCACTAATATTCATATTAAGTAATAATAATAACCAATCCTTCACCCTAAGATCCCAGGGTGGGGGCCATGGACTGGCTGGATGCAAAGGAGTGATGGGAGGCACCAGCTGGGGAACTCCCAAGGGAGGAAGGCTCAGAGCCAGGGGTTTGGAGGTGGGATGACAATGAGTAGTCAGAAGGAGAAGATGGAGCAGACTGAAAAGAGGAGGAGGTACCAGAAGCTGAAGAGGCAACAGGTTTTTGTGAGCAGGAACAGTCTGTGGCAGAGAGCAGTCCAGAATTGGAGGCAGAAGAAGGGACTAGAGAGGAGGGGCCCCGAGAGGCAGAGCTGAAGCAGGCTGCTGAAGAAGCCAGGAGGTCTTCCTCTCCTGCTGTGACCAGCTTCCCTCCCCACCCCTGGTCTCCCAGACCAGAAGAGGTATGATGGAGGCATTCATAACTCACATTTCACCTCCCATCACATTGCAGACAATAGCCTTTCAATTCAGGTAGTTCACCTGTTCAGCTGCAAGCCGCTGAGAGCACTACGGACGGGTGAGAACCAGCTTTCAGCATTAGGCTTGTCCTCGCCAATTGTTCTGAGGGGCACGGACCAAAGGCAAAAGACAGCATGCAGGATTTTTATTTTATTTTTAAGTTGTAGGACAAGATTGTGCTCCCCTCTCATTCCTCATACAGAAGCCAACTGAACTGGAAGCTGAATCTTACTTTGAGGCTGGTAACAGGATAGCAACTGCCCACCAGGGCAGCCAACTAGCTTAGAGGGCACAGCAAGGCAGGCTGTGTATGGCGTATACAGTTCTATCTTCCTTCAGAGGGTACTAGCTGGGGGCTCAGGAAGAGCAACTGGCCTTGTGTACTTCTAGGATGCATATTTATATGCTATACCTGCAACAATAAGCCATTTCACAGTTCTTTGGGGAAGAGAGTGTAACCCACTCTTTTAGCCCCTTTTCATGCTTGATTTATACTACCCTTCAGGCTATGAGAAACCCCATAGAGCTACAACAAGAAAGTTTACCAAAGGCAATGCTGTTTCCTAGATTGCATCCTGGCTTCTTCTTTGATGCAGGTGTTTGGGCAATAAACCTGAAATTAAATCCTGCTGTGCATTCCTCTCCCCCCCCCAAAAAAAAAAATTGAAAAAAATAAAATAAAATAAAAACAACAATACTTTATTCCACTGAAACAAACGGAATGATGGCTTTCGGCCGGCTGCCTCTCAGGAAGTATGGTCTACTGTGACAGTAATCTCCGAAGGATGTCCGCAAGCAGTGATCTCCCTTCCCTTTTTTTTAAGTGCTCCAGCAGATTAAAAACAGTGGGATGGAGAGGAGAGAAGTTGCTGAGTACTTAATGGCACTAGAACTAGGAGACGGCATGCGGCGATGAACATTGCTGCAGTTCGCGACCTTGCCTGGCGCACACAGTGCTGATTATACCAAAGAATCAAGTAGATGTGGAGAAAAATTGAGCTGCATCTCTTCACAACTCCTCTTTGGTAAATGAAGGATTATGATACTTCAAGAGGAAGGGGGCGGGGGAATAATGTATATGTCTGTGTGAAGTTGCAATAACGGTGGATTTTTATTATTATTATTCTAACCAAGGAAAACATGACTGATTGCAGCTGGCTGCAGCCTATAAAGAATACTTAGGTTAATTGGAGCCAAGGGGGCATAAATACTTAGGAAGGCTATTTTGCAGTGTATGTTTGCATGTGTGGCGTGCTCCTGTTCTGCTGCTAATTTTCCTATTTGTTCAAGTCTCAAAAACAGGCTATTTTTATTTTTTTTAAATCCAGAAGTGAGGAAGGGTGCAATTATGCAGCACAAGAGACAGAGATGTGCTTGGATGAGGAGGAATTGCATTCTTCAAGTGCATAGGAGCATTACACTAACACCCTCAGGGCAAACGCTGGATGTCTGAGAACAGGGAATGGCACTTGAAATTGCCCTTTGTAGCTTTGCAAAAGTCACCCTCTTCAAATGATCTCTTTTAAGCTTTATGACATGGCATGATGGGTTCAGGGCTTAAGGAGACACCTTGTGGAATAGGCCAAGAGTCCATCTTGCCTGCCATTCCATTTCCAACAGTGGCCAACCACCAACTAATAGACCTTTCCTCCATGAATCTTCCTTTCTACACCACCTAAGCTGGTGGCAATCATGACATCTTGTGGGTAGTGAATCCACTGTGTAATAGTTCCTTTTGACTGTCAAATAGTTGTCTGGGCTCAGACAACTATTTCAATCACTAAGATCATGGCCACTGGTCCCATCACCTCCTGGCAAATAGAAGGGGAAGAAATGGAGGCAGTGAGAGATTTTACTTTTTTGGGCTCCATGATCACTGCAGATCGTGACAGAGGTCACGAAATTAAAAGATGCCTGCTTCTTGGGAGAAAAGCAATGACAAACCTAGACAGCATCTTAAAAAGGAGAGACATCACCTTGCTGACAAAGGCCCGCATAGTTAAAGCTGTGTTTCTCCCAGTAGTGATGTATGGAAGTGAGAGCTGGACCATAAAGAAGGCTGATTGCCAAAGAATTGATCCTTTGAATTATAGTGCTGGAGGAGACTCTTGAGAATTCCATGGACTGCAAGAAGATCAAACCGATCCATTCTTAAGGAAATCAGCCCTGAGTGCTCACTGGAAGGACAGATCCTGAAGCTGAGGCTCCAATACTTTGGCTGCCGCATGAGAAGAGAAGACTCCCTGGAAAAGAACCTGATGTTGGGAAAGATGGAGGGCACAAGAAGAAGGGGACAACAGAGGATGAGATGGTTGGACAGTGTTCTCGAAGCTACCAACATGAGTCTGACCAAACTGCAAGAGGCAGTGGAAGACAGGAGTGCCTGGCGTGCTCTGGTCCATGGGGTCACGAAGAGTCGGACATGACTAACTGACTAAACAACAACAACACAGTAGAAGTAGCTTGATCTGGTCATTAATGCTGGATGCTCTATCTATGACCTACCCAAAGAGGCCCTGGACTAAGAAATTGCAGAACTGAAATTTGGAGGTGGGCATTTAATGTTTCTTAATGATGGGGGGGGGGGTTCTGTGTTTTCAGTGGGAATAATAAAAACAACAACAACAACAATAATAATAATAAGGCAAAAAGCAGGTTATAAATAAATGTATAATAATAACAAACAATACTTCCTTTCCTCTAGCTAAATGGCTGCCATTCCCTTCCTTTTAGAAAAAAAAGTCAATTTGCTGCACTTTGAGACATTCACTAGAGAGCACGCTTAAACACTGTAAAGAATGCATGTATTTTACTGTAATAATGATTTAGGTATTAAAAACTTGTGTTCTCTCACCGTATGAACTTGCAAGAAAGCCCCAGTTACACTTTGGTAAATGTCTCCCGGTCAACCAAAATGAGGAGCTAATAGCCACTTAGTAATGTTGCGCTAAAGCATGGATTATGCAACATAATGTGGCACAGAATATAGAACATTATGTAAGTGTTCTACCCAGGCTTATTAGTTCATCAGTTATGTATTCTCCCTAGGTTTATGGAGTGGCATTTGTTTAGAGCAAGTCTACTCAATGAAGTCCCTGCCCTGACTATGTACTGAAATTTCAAATGCCCAGTTTGGGTCCTTTCCTACTCTTTCATAAGATTGTCTAAGACCTTCTTGTTGTGTTAAGCTGGGGAGTGAGCCACTGAGGTGTAGCACTTAGGCTATGTCTGCTTTAGGTTAGCTGAGACTGAGATGCTTTTAATGTGTCCACATCACCCTTTCCAGAAATCAGGGAATTCCTGATATGGATAGGAGAGACTCCAGGTAGGGAAACAGAAAAGGGGAACTGGCCTGTTGACCTTCTGTCTGTACAGCATCTTACTACTTGTGTGTGGTCCTGCATTTTTTTGGAAGGGAGGGGTCTTTCACCTGCACTTCCAAAAGAAGTTATAAGTTTGTGCATGATTACATCTGTGTGTCTTTTGCACATGCAGCAGAAGGCCAAATCCGCATACAGTGTACTGAGCTCAGCTGGTACCCCTGCTAAGCAAAAGAGAAGGCACTCTTGGGGGGAGGGTTAACAAAGAGAAGTCCAGAAAGACTTGAAGACACACAAATGAGATTGCATATACATTCATACAGGTACAGGTAGAGGTACCCCTGACCATTAGATCCAGTCGTGGCCAACTCTGGGGTTGCAGCGCTCATCTCGCTTTATTGGCCGAGGGAGCCGGTGTACAGCTTCTGGGTCATGTGGCCAGCATGACTAAGCCGCTTCTGGCAAACCAGAGCAGTGTGTGGAAACGCCGTTTACCTTCCCACCGGAGTGGTACCTATTTATCTACTTGCACTTTGGCGTGCTTTCGAACTGCTAGGTTGGCAGGAGCAGGGACCGAGCAACAGGAGCTCACCCCGTTGTGGGGATTCAAACCGCCGACTTTCTGATCGGCAAGCCCTAGGCTCTGTGGTTTAACCCACAGCACTACCCACGTCCCTCTATACAGTCATACCTTGGGTTAAAGTTGATTCTGGTTGAGCGTTTTCAGGTTGCGCTCCGTGGCGACCTGGAAGTAATGGAACGCATTACTTCCGGGTTTTGCCGCTCATGCATGTGCAGATGCTCAAAATGAGCTTACACGCATGTGCAGAAGCAGCGAATCCCGTTCGCATCCAGAGGTACCACTATAATAGGACACCAACAGAAAACGAGGCCACCAGGGAATGGGTTAAAAAGAAAACACTGAGAAGGGGTGGGGCGAAGCTTTTCTTTGACTAATGCAGCTTTGTGGCTTCCTTGAGTTAAAAACAATGGAAAAGAGGTCCGGAAGAGTGATTTGAGCTGTACGATCCCGATTTCTAGTCGATACATTTAGTTCCACAAAGGCAGCTACACATCTGCTGTCAAGGAGATGTGTCGAAAAGAAAACTGACCATGAGTTTTGTGGAAGTTTGACCTTTTGGCTTCACACACAAACACACACACTTTTATGTCACCTGTATAATGTTCACAAATGTGCAAAAGCACACCCTAGCATGAAGGGGTGGAAAGTAAAAGGGAGTAAAGGCTCCAGCTAGCATTACTGCCATCTACATCTAAGTAGAACAGAAGCAATTCTCAGTTGAGGACAAAGTACATCATTTTAAGTTATCTGTGGAAGAAGCTCCCAAACACATTCCACTTCTGGACCAAGTTGCCCTAGACCTACTGAAACCGAAGGATGAAGCTATGCTTCCCAGCCTAAAACCAGTATTGGCTTTAGGTAGGCTTGCCATACATCAGGAAAACTCCTGACATGTCCCGATTTTCGGATGTAAAAATGGCGTCCGGGGGGGGGGGGAGAGAATTTTGCTGAATCGGCAAAATGTCAGGGAAAAGACAGATGCATGGCAACGTGATGGGAAAAGCAGCAGAAACAGCTCCAAAAAAGAATCTCAACAATTTTACTGTCAGGAATTTTACTTTTTGAAATATGGCAATCCTAGCTTTAGGCAACTGTCTGGGATGTCAAATGTCTCAAGGCTCCTGACTCAGCTATGTAAATATCTTGGAGAAAGCACTACTGCTTGGCCCTTTGCAGAGGAAGTAAACAGAGACAGCTTAACAGCTCATTGACTGGATTAATACCTCCCACTTCCAGGGGATATGATAAAGATGGATCTTCATCAACTCTGCAGCGCATAGACCCAGTTTTAAAGGGGAGAAAGTAAAGTGATTTATATTAAAAATGAAAGTAAGACAATGCAAGCAGTACTCTAATCAACTGCTCTTGTTAACGCTGTTTATGCCTAGGATAAGACACAAGAGGGGATGACAACTTAATCAGGGCAGCAAATGCACACGGACCAATCCTAACGGAAACTTCACATGGCAAGGAGCAGCTCAGATACACTTCCTTACAAAGTGTGGTGCTTACACTATTTGAATGCAATATGTGTTTTTACAATAGGCAAAATATAGTATCAGCACAGCGAGCAATAGCATTAAAAGGTAGGTAAAGGTAAAGGAGCCCTGGATGGTTAAGTCCAGTCAAAGGCGACTATGGGGTCTTGCTTTCAGGCCAAGGGAGTCAGGGTTTGTCCACAGACAGCTTTCCAGGTCATGTGGCCAGCAGGACTAAACTGCTACTGGCGCACAGAGGACTGTGATGAGCGCCAAAGCACACAGAAACACCGTTTACCTTCCCACCACAGCGGTACCTATTTATCTACTTGCACTGGCGTGCTTTCGAACTGCTAGGTTGGCAGGAGGTGGGACAGAGCAACAGGAGCTCACCCCGCCGTGGGTATTCGAACCGCTGACATTCCGATCTGCAAGCTGAAGAGCCTCAGTGGTTTAGACCACAGCACCACCCTTGCTTCCTTACACATTTGATGGCTGCTAGTTGAATGTTTGAACTGCATCTGTTGAAATGCACAGTCTGGATTAATATGTAGAGTGTTTATAAGCAATTGGGGTTAAGCATTTTGTCAATTTTGATGCATCACAAGTCCTGTTTTGTGCGCACGGAAAGGATGCATGTGCATATATGGGACGTTTTGACCATGCCACACAATTTCCACAGTGACCAACCTCCACAGATTCCAGGATCCATAAGGCATATGCTGTATACTCTGATGCATGGGCTCCAATCTTTTGATCCACAAACTGCTGTGTTCCCCACCCAACATGCATACACATGGTCCCTGCCCACTTGTGTGTACACCATTTATACAAGGTACACAGACCCTCCAAGTGTCCCTATTTTCCAGGGGCAGTCCTGGATTTACAGAAGATGTCCTGGTTTCTGAATGTCCGACTTTTCCTTAAAGGTAAAGGGACCCCTGACCATTAGGTCCAGTCATGACCAACTCTGGGGTTGCAGCGCTCATCTCGCTTTATTGGCCAAGGGAGCCGGCATACAGCTTCTGGGTCATGTGGCCAGCATGACTAAGCCACTTCTGGCGAACCAGAGCAGCACATGGAAACGCCGTTTACCTTCCTGCCAGAGCGGTACCTATTTATCTACTTGCACTTTGACGTGCTTTCAAACTGCTAGGTTGGCAGGAGGTGGGACCGAGCAACGGGAGCTCACCCCGTCGCAGGGATTCGAACCGCCGACCTTCTGATGGGCAAGTCCTAGGCTCTGTGGTTTAATCCACAGCGCCACCCATGTCCTCTTCACTTTTCCTTAGGATGCCCTTATTTCCACTGGAGAAACGTTGGAGAGTATGGATGCATAGTTGACTGCACAGAACTATGGGAATCAAGTGAATAAAAATACCTAAACCTCAACTACAGAGGGGTGGTTGCTTTCTTCAAAAGAAAGAGCATAAAGGAAACATGGTAATGTTTCAACTTACGAAAAAAAATGGCTTTGAAATGGTGCCAGCAGGATATCAAGGAATCAACCACACCTACTCTATGGGCAGCCAAGAAGAAATTGCTTTTGTTATTAAGCGAGGGAGTCCAGACTGCCTGCAACATAGCAAGGCTGGTGCCAACAAAGATTCTCTATCCAATTTCCTACAGATGCTCATGATTCTATGATTCTGTGTGCCTCTTATAATGCTTTCCTTTCTGGACTACAGCCAGTGAGACCATCTCTGTCCACTTAGCCACAGTGTAAGGGGCAATTGTCAGCTGAATTATGTCTACAATGCAAGAAGAATCACACTTGTCCAGGGTGCCAGTTGGTTTTATAGCTTTAAATCAATAAACCTGATTTGAGGGAACCTTAGAGCGTGCCCTGCAGTTTACACACAGAGAGGTTCTACACAGTTTTGCTATCATTAAGGTCAGCAAGATTGGCAGGCAGGTTCTGAAAAATCAGTAAATGTGTTCTTAATTAAAAAGGTATAAAGCTATATTAGGATTCAAATACAGATCCCTAAAAGAATGCAGCTCCTGGAATAAAGGAACAGCACAGCAATTGCAAGGGGGGAAATGCTGCAGTTTTAATATTTGCATCAGTTAATTATTGAGAGAAGAATGAGATTGAATGATTAAATTTCCATCTCTCCCATCCTCTCTAAGGATCCCAGCATGTGATAGAAAAATGCAAACATTTTAAAATTCCAATACAGATGCAGACTGGGGAGAAACTTGCTGCTGCTATGATGAAGATCCTAAACTTGCTTATCTGGGAGTAAATCCTGTTGAACTCAGTGGGGCTTACTGTTGAGTAGGCATGTACAAGAATGTACCATGAACAATACTTCCATGTGTTACACTGCCTGAACTATCTTCATAACACCTTCAGGAAAAAACAGTTTTCCTTTAGGCACTTAATAAAATTGGGAGTTAAGGAACATGAAATCCTTAGGTCCTTATGTTTCAAAGGACACTTAATTTTTAAAATCAAAGAATGTGCTGCCCTCTTAGTGGGGAGTACAATCCCATTGAAACACGTTTGGTTCCATGAGGCTGGGACTCCGACACTGCATTCGGCCATTAGAAGTTTTCTTGGCTGCAAGTCATTCTTTGGTGAATACAGTCCCTGGCCACACAGTTTTATTACAGTGGTACCATAGGTTACATAAGCTTCAGGTTACATACACTTCAGGTTACAGACTCCGCTAACCCAGAAATATTACCTCAGGTTAAGTACTTTGCTTCAGGTTGAGAACAGAAATCATGCTCCAGCGGCGCGGCAGCAGCAGGAGGACCAATTAGCTAAAGTGGTGCTTCAGGTTAAGAACAGTTTCAGGTTAAGTACGGACCTCCGGAACGAATTAAGTACTTAACCTGAAGTACCACTGTATTTAGAAAAGTGCTCCCCTAGTGAAGGTGCTGTCTAATTCACCATGGGAGAGAGGGCTTGCCCCTGTTGCTCATCTCTCATATTCAGTAGGTGCCACGAGCCTTCACAGAATCACAGAATTGTAGAGCTGGAATGGACCACAAACAGGGGAGCCAACTCCTAGGGGATGAGGTCCCTTCGTCCGCCCAATAAAAAAATTGAGTTGACGGGCATTGTCATTTAAATGGTGTGCACACATTGCGTTTTGTGGTTGATGATGCAGGGCAGGCTTACCTAAGCACCCCAAATATTTTATTGAAGTTGGCACCCCTGAAAGTCCAATCCCCTGCAATGCAGGAAACATTTAGCCCAACTTGGGACCCCAAACCACGACCTTGAGATTAAACATCTTCTGCTCTACCATCTGAGCTATTCCCTATCATCACCATCATCATCACCAGGGGTGGACTTTGGTAACATGGCACCCTGTGTGAGGAAAATTCCCCCCGCAACCCCAGTATTTATTCTTTTCACAATAATTCCTTTTGGTGCGGTTGCTGTTTATGGATCTTCTCAGCAGGTACCCATACAAATATGGGATGGTGATGGTGATGATGATGATGGTGATGGTGATTCACTCCTTCGGCTTAGCACTCTTTGCAGAGGAACCACCCACACAGCCCTAAAACCAGAGCTACTGTCACAGACTCCTGTTAGCTGACAGTCTCTGTGAGCTGTAAGTACAGTTAGGCTGAGAGTTAGTGACTGGCTGAAAGCCATTCACTGAGTTTTATGGCAAATTGAGTTGGAATGTGAACCCAAGTCTCCCCTGTCCTAGTTAACACCACCACACTGGGTACCTTAAATCTGAGGAACTAACTACATGACACAATAATATGCCTTTACGCCATGCATTTTTTTTAATGTAATCCTAGGTGGGCAGGGTAAATTTCCTTTTTTTAAAAATAAAAAATTTTTAAATTAGTTTTTACACATATTTTTCAGCATAACATCCTTTTAAACATCATTTTGAAATTTTTGGCTATCACAGCCTAGGACTTCCTTTAACCTCGACTGATGGTTTTCTAAAGTCTTTCTAATTATGTGCTTTGTTACTATTATTGCTATAAACTCAAATTTCCAGTACATCTATTATTAATTCTTTTCACAATAATTTATAAATTACTCCTTACAAAACTTATTTTAACCCTACAAGTGATGTCAATTGATTGCTATTGCTTTCCAGATATATCGAAAACTTCTTCCATTCCTTTAGGAAAGTCTGGTCCTGTTGGTTCCGAATTTTGCCTGTTAGTCTTGCCATCTCAGCATAGTTCATCAGTTTCTGGGCAGGGTGAATTTCCATTAGGTCTGGGAGAGGAGCTTTAACACTTTCTTTCCCAGTCCCCATGGGACTCAGGTGGCGCTGTGGTCTAAACCACAGAGCCTAGGGCTTGCCGATCGGAAGGTTGGCGGTTCAAATCTCCATGACGGGGTGAGCTCCCAGCTCCTGCCCACCTAGTAGTTCAAAAGCAAGCCCAAAAGTGCAAGTAGATAAATAGGTACCACTCCAGCGGGAAGGCAAATGGCATTTCCATGTGCTGCTCTGGTTTCGCCAGAAGCGGCTTAGTCATGCTGGCCACATGACCCGGAAGCTGTCTGTGGACAAACGCCGGCTCCCTCGGCCTATAGAGTGAGATGAGCCTCACAACCCCAGAGTTGTCCGAGACTGGACCTTACGGTCAGGGGTACGTTTATCTTTACTTTATTAGACGCATAAGCCGTTAGACATGAAATATGTAAAAATCAACAGTAAACAGCTGTTTAACATTCAAGGGCATTCCACAGGCAAAGGAAACAGTTCCGCACTGGTTTTGCTTCATTCAACCAAAAACGGCATGCAAATGTCGAGGAAGAGGGAAATGAAGGTGCTTTATATCATAGGATACTTTTAAAAATAAAGTGATAGTGCAGGTTTTTAAGCTATATGCCATAGTTCTCCAAGTCTTCTACGCTGCAGATTTACTTGCAGAGTAAATAAGTGACTCGACTTACAGTAAAGGGGATACATGCCACTTTCCACTAGCAGGGAAAAGTATCCACTTGAGGGAGCTCCAGACTTTCCAAGCTGTTTTATATACTTAAGATAAACCGCCGGCAATCTGTCTATTGGCTTTTCAAAATCCAGGGACTAAAAGATACACTTTGGTTTCACAAATAATTTCACGGTGAAAGTGAAACAAGAGCCAGCCTTAACAGTCAGGAATCCCATTTGATTATTGCTGTTTGGTTTTTATTTGTCGGCAGCGCCCCCCTCCCACGTGCCCCCACAAACTGTGACATCTAATGCAAATGGATAGCACTTTTGTGGTTTCTGATTAGATATTTAATGGCATACGAAAGTGCTTTTTTATTTTAAAAAAAGACTTCAGACAACTCAGCTGGAAGCGTGAAAATTAGTACGGAATGAAATATTTATGGAGTTTCATCCCGCTTAAGTTTGCGTCATTTTCCTGCCATAGGACACCAAGGCCAATTAACCATTTCCAATTAAACAAGCTCAAAACCAATCTCACGCATCTAGAAATAGCTGTTGAATCATAATGTCTGCTTTCTGAATGCAGAAAGGTTGGCCTTTTCGTAAAGAGGCAGGTAATTTCAAGAGAAAAACACGACTAACGCTACCGTGCCCTCAAAAGGCATGTGCTAACCAGAGAGTGCTGAAATTGTCAGCTTCAGTTATAAGACACAGGGAAACAGGGAAATCAAAAGCAGTCTGTTTTGCAGTTTGTCAATGTTCATAAGATTTTACAATGCAGTCGTAAGACTGGATTAATACAGTTCCCTGTTTGCTTAGTCTTGGTTTTGTCTCTGTGTTGGTTTTTTAAATAAAAAGCTTTGACTTTGGCACCTTTTTGTGATAGTTGGTTAAGGGAGAAATTGGAGTTTGCACTTCTCGCAGGAGAAAGGGGGACTAATTCAAATGTCCTTGAAAGATGGAAATTTCTCCAGGTTTTAGGAAAGTCTCAGTGTATATATTTATGTAACAGAGTATATTGCATTATGTTGTGTTGTGATAAACTTTCCTTTGGCGTCGTGGACTTTGAAGATGCTCGAACTCAGCACGAAAGGAAGAAACGTGCTAAGAGGAAGGCACATTTGGCAAATCCTCACCATGATCAGAACCCACCCAGAAACCAATGTCCCCACTGTGGAAGGACGTGTGGATCCAGAATTGGCCTCCACACTCACTTACGGACTCACTGTTAAGACCATGTTCATGGAAGATAATCTTACTCGGCTACGAGTGATCAACAAAGAAGATAAACTTTCCACCAACTTCAACCTTATCTGGACAGGGCTAGGCTTTCATTCAGTCATCTACAGGTTGAAATGACCTCTTGGGTGGATTGCTGCAATGTTTTTTTTCCCGCCAAGGGCTGTCTTTGAAGGCAGAAACTTCAGTTAGCGCAGAGCACAGCAGCCAGACTGTTAACAAAAACAGGTGTCAAAATACCACACCAGCTCTGGCCTGGCGTCACTGAGGATGGATGGTCATCTGTCATGGATGCTTTGGCTGGCATTGCAGGGGTTGAAGTAGATGATCCCATAGAACAGTTCTGTGATTCTATGAACTCCTTTTGTTTGGGCTCAAGGTTTTTCCAGATAATAATAACAAACAGGCAAGCACAAAATGGGTTCCAACGCTTGTAATGGAAGGGGATAGTCTTTGTTCAGAGGGATATCCTTGACGCAGGAGCCATCAACTTCCTGGAGTGGAGTAGGTTGGGGAGCTTTGCCCCACAGAGGAATTAAGAGATTTGACTGAAGTGGGGAGTTGGTGTGGGAATATGAATTTATTTTATAGGGGGAAGATTGTCCTGTCTCTGCATCAGGAGAATGCACATTCCCCACTTCAACAACCCATCCATTTCGTGAAGTGGAAAGCGAAGTGAGAATCTCTCACATTTCCTCTCTCACCATCGCTATGTAACATGCAAAGCCACGGCTGCATCTCCCAGAATAAATAAGCAGCAATTGCACATTTATTGCATGAAAAAGAAAAAAAAGGAATCAATCAGCCAGAAAAGCCCTTGGTTATATTTAGGCTTGAATGGTTTTGATCTTTGCTCTTTAATTTACAGAGGCTGCATGCCTCATAGTTTAAGAACTTTGGGTTTAATTGGACACACAGGTCAATAATAATGATATGGTTTAACATCATTACTGACTCCAGAACTCAATTGGGTTGTCCTCTTGTGTTCCTCTGTTATGAAATGTTGACCTGTAAACTCTAACTCGAGTTGATTATATTTGCCGGAAATCCTACGAGCACAATCCATTTATATAAACGGTGTGCAGCAGATGCCTTCTCTGCTGCACATTTCCCTCCTGTTTTAGACATAGCCCCAGGGAACGGCCAAGGTTCAGTGTTAGAGAATACGCTTTGTGAGCAGAAGACCTCAAGGTTCATTCCTCAACATCCCCGGTTAAAGGAGATTTCAGGTAGCAGGGCTAGAAGAGATCTTTGCTTGAGACCCTGGAAAGCTGCTAGCAGTTAGAGGAGACAGTAGTGGACAAGGTGAATCAGTGGCTGCATATGTTTATTTCACGCTCTGGAAACACATCTGTTAACAAACGAGCCTGCAATATCGCAGCCTGATCAAACTTAAGGTCATGCAAAATACAACACAGCTGTATTAGCTGTACCTGCCTTAGCTTTCTCACCAGGTGTTCAGCATTAAGGACCAATGGGCAAGTTTGAATAAATCTCTAGGCATATGTACCCAGTCCATTCTGAAGGTGGGATAAATACACCCTTGAACATTTTTCACAAGAAAACAGGTGTTTTGTAGCTTTTCATTATGGGGTGGGAGCTCCCAAGGTGTGAATAATAAGCCATGTTTCATAGAAGAGAGTTTGGATTTGATATTCCACTTTATCACTACCCTAAGGAGTCTCAAAGTGGCTAACATTCTCCTTTCCCTTCCTCCCCCACAACAAACATTCTGTGAGGTGAGTGGAGCTGAGAGACTTCAGAGAAGTATGACTAGCCCAAGGTCACCCAGCAGCTGCATGTGGAGGAGCAGGGAAGCGAACCCGGTTCACCAGATTACAAGCCTACCACTCTTAACCACTACACCACACTGGCTCACCACAGGGTGCAGTAGTCAGAAAAGTTTCACAAAGGATTTCCAAAATGTTGCTTTCATAGAATTGTAGCGTTGGAAGGGATCCTGGGGGGCATCTAGCCTACCCTCCTGCAAAGTAGGAATCTCAACACATGGTCCCCCATCCAATTTGAAAGCATACCCTGCTTAACCTTTCCTCAGAGGTCAAAAATGCTGCATTCGCTGAATCCCCGTTAAAAGAATTATTGCCAGAATGGCAATCACCTGTCTCAGCTGATCAAACAACTCTCAAGTCAAGCTGGAGAAAATAAAGTGCTTTCTGGTACAGTGGTACCTCTGGTTATGAACTTAATTCGTTCAGAGGTCCGTTCTTAACCTGAAACTGTTCTTAACCTGAGGTACCATTTTAGCTAATGGGGCCTCCTGCCGCCACCGCACAATTTCTTTTCTCATCCTGGGGCAAAGTTCTTAACCCGAGGTACTATATCCGGGTTAGCGGAGTCTGTAACCAGAAGTGTTTGTAACTCGAGGTGTTTGTAAACTGAGATACCACTGTACTGATTTCATGACTAACAGTGTCCAAATCATTTGCATAAGACTTTCAACAGTAGCTCCGAAAGCTCTAAAGTCAACATATTCCTCAGGAATGTGGACATTTCAGTAGTTAACATATATATCCACAGAACTTCTGACATCAGTGTAGCTGCATAAGTAAACTCTGGAAAAGGATCAGTGGATTATTATTCATTATTCAATTAAAAAAAACCCCCTGAAATTTAGATATGAAATTACTCTATATTCTGGAAAAGCAGCTACAGCTAACCCACAACTACATGCTGTCTAGAAGAAATTATTATTATTAGAAGGCAGCCCTGTTTAGGGAAGCTTTTAATGTTTGATGCATTACTGTATTTTAATATTTTGTTGGAAGCCGCCCAGAGCCAGCTGGGCAGGGTACAAATAAATAATAATAATAATAATAATAATAATAATAATAATTATTATTATTATTATTATTATTATTATTATTATTATTATTACATTCTAGTACCATATGCATGTCACAGATCACACATGGATAGGCTCAATGATATGGTTTCTTTACGCATGACCCTTCCAAATAATCGGTTATACCGATGTGGTTTCTTCACAGCACATTACTGGTGCTGTGTAGGAAGAGGTATGGAAAAAATGGTTCTCACACGGTTGCTGGAATGTGTATACCATTCCTAAGGCTGCAGGAGCAACAAGGACGGACTGCTATAACACCTTAGAAATCAAGCGTGTGCGATGAGCTCACTTCATCATAAAGTGCATGAAGTAACTGTGAGATTATATATCACATACACACAGGAACTAACAAGGTGAGAATGAAAGGGCAACAACAAAAACACGTCCTTTTTCGCTGGGCTGCAAAACAAGAACCCGGTATCTGTTGCTGAAATCCAACGTTGCCCCTTGTTACACTGCTATACAGTGGTACCTCGGGTTAAGAACTTAATTCGTTCTGGAGGTCAGTTCTTAACCTGAAACTGTTCTTAACCTGAAGCACCACTTTAGCTAATGCTGCCGCACCACTTTAGCTAATGCTGCCGCACCGGTGGAGCACGATTTCTGTTCTCATCCTGAAGCAAAGTTCTTAACCCGAGGTACTATTTCTGGGTTAGCGGAGTCTGTAACCTGAAGTGTATGTAACCTGAAGTGTATGTAACCTGAAGCATATGTAACCCAAGGTACCACTATACAAAGAAACCGGTTCCTTGGACAGCCATGTCCAACTCCAAGCCTGGGAGGTGTATGAGTGGCTTGAGCTGGAGGCTTGTCCCCAATGCTGTTTAAAGTCTTGGTCTTTTGGCGTTTGGGTCAAAGGATACTGATGACATGTAGCTCTCTCTACAACATCTGAGTCAGGAGAGGCTGTGCAGGGCTGGATTTAGGTTTGATGAGGCCCTAAGCTACTGATGGGGCCCTTTATATGTCCAGCTGTCCTTTGTCAGCAACAAATTGTCACTGTTTTTTGTGTTGCATATATGCTATATAGTAATTTATGGACCTAATAGGTATCTGAAGCCATTTGCACATGCAGAATGTAGGCACCCTGAAATATACTCAGAGTCGAGAGTGGATTTCATGCTCTTTATTCAGCTCATAGTGGTGAGGAGGAATGGAAGTTCCCCCACAATATCTGCTTTATATACATTATTTACACAATGGGCTGCACGTGATTGGCTAATTCCGGGATTCTCCTGTAGGCCAATCAGGTTGCGGATTCACTTCCACCTGGAGCTGGATTGGGTGGCTCCTGCGGACCAATCATACTGCTGCATTGTTCTAGGACCAATCAGACTGCTGCATTCTGAATCCTATTGTTCTAGGACCGATCAGACTGCTGCATTTTGGATCCTATTGTTCTAGGACCAATCAGACTGCTGCATTTTGGATCCTATTCAACTCAGTACATAACACCCCCTATATATAGAAATGAGCAAACCAGTGATATTTTAGGGAGCAGGCGGGGTCCATTACTTACATCATAGGAGCCTACACAACACAAAACACTGTTGCTCTATGTAGGTTTTATTTTATTAGTTTTTATCTTATATTTTGGAAATGTACATTCAGGTGGTTTTTTGTTTAATTTTTTTCGGTGGGGCCCCAAGCTATAGCTTGTTTAGTTTATCCGTAAATCCAGCACTGAGGCTGTGCATGATAGGAACTGCTGCCTGGGAGCACAAGTGGTGTGGATGAGGGCTAATAAGCTGTGCTTGCACATTTAGAAAAGGAAAAAAGGTACTTTGGATTAGTGGTTCCTGTGCCTGGGAGAAAGGCCAGTTGCCTGTGTTCTGGATGGAGTTGCATTCCTTCTGAAAGAACAGGCTCAGAGTATGTGGGTTATGCTGGATCCATCTTTGCCGCTCAGGCAGCCTCAGTGGCTAGGAGTGCCTTTTTACCAGCTACAGCTGGTACATCAACTACAGCTGTTCTTCAACAAGGATAGTCTGGCCATGGTGATTCCTGCATTGGTAACCTCAAGTCTTGATTATTGCCATGCACTTGATGTAGAGCTTCCAGAAATTCAGCTTGTGCTAAGCACTGTGGTTAGACTATTGATGGGGACAGGGACATGTTTCAGGTGCTCAAAAACTTTCACAGGCTGCTCATGCACTATTCGGCCAGATCCAAGGTTCTTGAATTAATTTACAAGTCCCTTAGCAACTTGGGTCCATTATACATCAGGGACCACCCTTATATGACTGAAGTTGATGGGGGAGTCACTGTTAGTGGTCCGCCTTGCTCAGATGCATGACTCATATCCACAAGGAACCATGAGTTCAGTACTACAGTCCAATTTTGCAGAACTCCCTGCCAGTTGATGCAGTCCCTGCCAGTTAGACAGAACCCCTTCCTGTTGAACTATATATAAACCTCCAGTGGGCTTCTTAACTCAGTTTACAGTTTTAAGTCATGTTCCGTCTTATATCATTGGGTCTCCTTAGAGGCAACTGTAATTGAGGGGTAGACAAAATGCTGGGGGGGGGAATTAAAATGCATAGGAAGCTGGAGGCATTACTCTGTTGACCAGGCAAAAGCAAACAGCAAGTCTCTTGATGTTTATATGAGATCTGGCCAATCCAGAGGAGTCATGATCCTTGCCAGCTACTGAGTCCCTCTTCCCTTCTATGCCTGAAGAGGGCTTTCAGGCTAAAGCATGGTTTGGACAGGCAAGAAGAACTTAACTACACAGGTCTGCATCTTAGCTGTCAACTTACAGATTTGAAAATAAGGGACCAGGAGCCTCGAAAATTAGGGATCAGCAGCCAAAATAAGGGATTTTGCTATTGCAAAGAGTTACACACATTGGTAGGATTGACAGATGCTGTCAATCCGGCATGAGGTGGTTGTGGCGCCGTGGCGGCTGCTGAAGCGCCGCTCTTCTGCGTCCCTCCCCATCCCCTCCTCTTCCTCCTCCCTAAGGCTGCCTCCCTAGCTGCCACTACCGCTGCCGCCTCCGGGCTCGAGGGCGGCGTGGGTAAGAGTCTCTCTCCCTCCCCCCCTCTTGGGTGAGGAAGGGCCGATGGAACTCCTCGCGCCAGGACGACGGCGCCAGCGCGCGCTCTCGCGGCGGAGGACCCTGAGCCGCTGCTTCCCTCCCAAGCCGGGCGAGCATGAAACCCGGGAAATTTAAGGGACATCATCAATAAGGACAGCAGCAGGACACAGCACTGGGATAAGGGAGTTTCCTGCCAAATAAGGGACGGTTGACAGCTATGGTCTGCATGCACCCAGGATTAATCTACACCGGTGAGTTATAACATTAAAAATGCATTATAAAAATGTGACATCAGAGGGCACTGTAGAGCGGCAATGGGAAATTGCATTGGGAGCTAGATATATATATCGAGAGAGAGAGAGAGAGAGAGAGAGAGAGAGAGATTTTTAAATTAAAAAACAGTGTTTTCCAGATCAGTGTAGATCCAGCCCCAGTATTTTGTTTAACTTTGTCCCTCAGCTGCTACAATGCGCACCATGTGAGCACACTAGTGCTAACATCTTTGTCAACTGCTCTGAGCTTGTTTTCTTTTCTTTTCTTTTTTATAATCAAGCAAATGTTTTTATTTATTTTATGAAATAAATAAATACAGTAGTACAATGTCTGTCCACGCTAATGATTCTTGACGTGCTGAAAAGTGTAGCGTGCAGAGTGCAGAGTGCTTGAGGATGCAATTTAAGCAAGACACCAAGTAAATGCATCTTGAACGTCTGAATCCCATTTAAATTGAGTCTGAGGCCTAAGCCCACACAGTGCATGGTGGATCACAAAGCTAGCCTGCTCTCCTTGTGAGTCCCTTGTGCCAGTAGTCTACTGACATCCAAGAGTAAAGGTCTAACACAATTGAAAAGGTTGGGAAAAGAAGCCACGCGTGTGTTCCCTGCTACCTTACACCCCCGTTATACTGTCAGAACTTTAACAGTTTATCTGCTTGTTAAAAGGCAGGTTCAAAAATTTGGCTTGATTTGGTATATGTCCCAATTATAGTAGTCACACTGCTGAATATATACTTCCAGTGTTGTGAAGAAAAGCACGTCAGTCCAATCTGTTCCTTACTCATTTCTAACTTGTCAGTGTTTTTCTGCTCGTAATTATTTTGGTTCTCAGCTTGTGTTTTCTTTTCAGCGCAGGTTTCCACCCTCTCCTTCCCTTCCCTTACACTTGTTCTACTTGAAAATGTTCATATTAGCATGCAGATGGTTTTTTGATCACAGATTTTTTTTTTCATCCTTCCCATGTCGAACAGCATATTTTGTTCTTCCGTTTCCTTTATCTTTGGGTTTTCTATTTTGGATTCAGTGTATTGCCACAGTTCTGCATTGTGGACGTAAACACCTCCTGCTTCTTCTCATTTTTCTAGTGTTGCAGAAGAGGGAGGGGAAGAGAGAGAGGGGGGGGGAGAGAGAGAGGAGAACACATGCTACAAAGGAGGTGTTCAAGCACTTTTCATTGCACATCTTTCCAGGGCTAGAACAATACAACCTCCAAACCTCCCAAGGTCAAAAAGACAAGGATCAGCTGATGACCCTTGCTCCTCTCTTTGCATTTTGTGCTAACAAATTACCGTATTTTTCGCTCTATAACACGCACCAGACCATAACACGCACATAGTTTTTAGAGGAGGAAAACAAGAAAAAAAATATTCTAAACGAAATAGTGGATATATGATTTTTGTGGTTCATGCTATGGCCACAGACATGTGATCTGACAGTGAGTTTGGAGTAGCCCAATGCAAAAATCCTGAGGATCCATGTGGATCCATGCTTTGTAACCACGGAGGAGGTAAGGAAGGGGAACCATGGATCCTCTGCTCACGACTACAGCAGATCCCCCCCCCCCGCCACCCGCAGGCATTAGCTCCATAACACGCACAGACATTTCCCCTTACTTTCTAGGAGGAAAAAAGTGAGTGTTATGGTGCAAAAAATACGGTAATTGTTATGATTAATGTTACTGATGCTTTGTTATTTTATATTATTCACTATTCATATTGTCCTATCGTATGCATGACAATTGCACACATCACTACTGTGATCCCAGGCCGTTCACAAAGGAGGGACGTTCCCCCTGCGCCTTGCTCACTGCATGCAGTGTTTGCTCATCTCCAGGTCCTCAGCTCACAAGTACTTCATTTTCCTGTTGTAAGCAGTCCATGCAGCGGCTTACAAATGAGTGGCCCACTAGCTGTAGAGTGGCCCACTAGAGTTCTTGGCACATGGCAAATCACCTGGCAGTACAGCGAGCCATGAACACCTAGGTGGCTTGGCAGGCAAGGTGTTCTAACGCACAGTTACAGGATGTCCCACTAGCAGGATGGAAGGGGAAGAATCATACCCTTTGTTTTTTAAATGTCCATCACCAGTTTAAACATGAAACAGAAAGAACTTGTCTTCTTTAATCCTATTGGGACAATGCACTGGTGGCAATGAGAATTCTTTAAGCTAGGGCAGTAATGCAAAAGATCTGGCTCCTAACCCTCACCAAATGACCCCATCACTTTAACAGAGGGCTTTCCTTTCTGCTCTTAACAGCCAGGATCATGTGGCATCCTATGTATTCTAATACATTCAAAACAAAATAATTTTAAAAGGAATCCGAACACGGAAGGCTCTTAAGTATTTGTGGATGCCACCTTGAGCACTTTCAAAAGTAGTAGAGTCAGCTCAGAAGAAGGTCCTTTCAACACTGATCCCAAGGAAGGAAGGAAGGAAGGAAGGAAGGAAGGGTGTCATCCTGCTTTTAGTATCAAAAAACTAATATCCCGCTTGTAATACTCAGTCTATTCACCCATAACTGGAAGATGTTAATTAATGTTATGTCACTTTGCTCTGTGAATTACAGCTACACATATTTCGCACAATATTAAGTGCAGTCTGACCCTCAAAATGCCATCGTTTATATGTGAATGAGGACTCTTGCCAGCACACCAGACTGAACGTTAAAAACAGATTAAAGAAGGATTGGCCCATGAAGGTCTATTAAGTTACTTGGTCTGTAAATGCATTCTTGTTTATCAAGGTGTCCCTAACCTGTGATTGCCAGACGTTGGCAGGGAGTAACTTCACCGAATGATTGGGTGAACTGCCAGCTTTGCTCTGGCTGTGTCCTGCGATCAGAGACTTGGCTGGATACAATATCAGTCGCACCTCCGCTTTTCTTCTTTGGCTATCAAGTCGGATATTGGGATCACAGCCTAAATTGCTTTTATGAATTTAGATACAACCAGACCTGCTTCTGGTGTCAAAGAAGAGTCAGGCAGCTAGCAAAAGATCACAGACACAGGGGACAGAAATATAATACAGTGGTACCTTGGGTTACACATGCTTCAGGTTACATACGCTTCAGGTTACAGACTCTGCTAACCCAGAAATAGTACCTTGGGTTAAGAACTTTGCTTCAGGGAGAGAACAGAAATCGTGCTCCGGCGGCGTGGCAGCAGCAGGAGGTCCCATTAGCTAAAGTGGTGCTTCAGGTTAAGAACAGTTTCAGGTTAAGAACGGACCTCCGGAACGAGTTAAGTACTTAACCCGAGGTACCACTGTAAAGAAATGCTCCCGGAACCAGGCAGAGGGACTTCTCGGTAGTGGCGCCCTCCCTGAGGAAACCCTCCCTTCAGATGTCAAGGCAATAAAGAACTACCGTATTTTTCGCTCTATAAGACACACCAGACCACAAGACTAGTTTTTGGAGGAGGAAAACAAGAAAAAAAATATTCTGAATCTCAGAAGCCAGAACAGCAAGAGGGATCGCTGTGCAGTGAAAGCAGCAATCCCTCTTGCTGTTCTGGCTACTGGGATAGCTGTGCAGCCTGCATTCGCTCCATATGACGCACACACATTTCCCCTTACTTTTTAGGAGGGAAAAAGTGAGTTTTATAGAGCAAAAAATACGGTATATAATGTTTAGAAGTCATCTGAAGGCAGCCCTGTATCGGGAGGTTTTAAAACACTTGACGTTTTTATTATGTTTCTAGATAATGCTGTAAGCTGCCCAGAGTGGCAAGGTAAAAATGATCATCATCATGATCATCATTATTGGTACACCTTGTAGAACTGAGGTAAGACAATGGATATGATGACATTCTGAGAACTCGGGACAAGCACTATGTTTTAGTATCAAGATTTTGCTTTGATTCCCTCGGAGTCTCCTTTCTTCCTCCTATGAATCAAACACCAGAGGAAGACTCTGTGTACCTAGTGAAGATTTCAAAGAGGTGGTTGATGTAACCTTTCTACCTTCTTCCCCCTGGAACTATCCCCGAGAGAATTCTCTGCATTTGATCCCAGAGAGGTGTCTCGTTCAGCATCCTCAGAGGCAGCTCCACACAGCCAAGTCACAAAATCAAAGAACTGTAGCGTTGGAAGGGACCCTGAGGGTGATCTTAGTCCAACCCCCTGCAGTGCAGGAATAGGCAGCTGTCCCATACAAGGACCGAACCTTGGTATTATCAGCACCAAGCTCTAACTGAGCTACCCAGGTGCGCAGAAACTGGACTTGCAACAGCCTGCCACTCCTGCTGCAACTGTGGAAGAATCATATATACACCGTATTTTTTGCTCTATAAGATTCACTTTTTCCCTCCTAAAAAGTAAGGGGAAATGTGTGTGCGTCTTATGGAGCGAATGCAGGCTGCGCAGCTATCTCAGAAGCCAGAACAGCAAGAGGGATCGCTGCTTTCGCTGCGCAGCAATCCCTCTTTTTGTTCTGGCTTCTGATATTCAGAATATTTTTTTTCTTGTTTTCCTCCTCCAAAAACTAGGTGAGTCTTGTGGTCTGGTGCGTCTTATAGAGCGAAAAATACGGTTATATGATTAAATCATGCAATGTGGTTTCACACCTAGGCTGGAGCACTCACATAATTAGCAGGCCTTCATTTCCCAGCAGTAACAAAATGATGCTATGTAAAAATCCAAGACCGTTTCAGCTTGGCGTGAACCCAGTGGTCTGTGTTTCCATGAAAATACTGTGGCATTTTAGAAACAAAGTGAAGCAAAGCAAAGCTGGCTCTACACCAGTGGATGGAAACACTCACTTGAAAGTGGAGGGTGGGGGTGGGGATAAATAAATAAAACTGGGTATGCTGCAACCAGCCCCTTTAGCTACACGAGCCAAGGTGGCCTCAGTTGCTTTTAATGTTGTAAATGCCAGCCAACTTAGCAGGTGTTTTCAGCTGCAGAAGGGTACAAAAAGGTGGGGAGGGGGAGATGGGCACAGTTGCATATGTGAGCGAGGAGAACAGTATGGGGTAAGTCCCCCAAGAAATACTATTTAAACGGCATTTTAAAAAACGCTGCTGTAATTCTTAACAGCGTTGTTAAAGAGACTTTTAAAAAGTAATAGTCCTTCTTTCCCTCTACCAGAGGCAGCTTCCAACTGACAGCTCTGTGGGGAATGCAGGAGGCGCTTTCTAAAAACCTTTCAAAAGAAGATTTTAGAGGCTATTAAAAAAGATATATAACATTCTTCATAAACCATCTTAAACAGTTTACTCCTTGGCTGAGCAGTTTACTCCTCAGCTAGCCTCCGCCTAGGCTATAAAGTTAAGAAGAATAGCATTTTTACCTTGACATATTTGCCTCCCACCTTTCCCTCAAAGGGCTCAGAATGATGTAGGGTTGATTGGGGATTTGACATGTCAACTGACCAAATTGTCTTTTTGTGGGGGTGACTGGTCAAATACTGGTCAAATTGAAGTCACGTTATATATATATATATATATATATATATATATATATATATATATATATATATATATATATATATATTTGCTTTCGTAGATTTTCACGGGTACAGGAATGCAGGTTTTGGTGTCTTCGGGTGTCTTCCCGTGTAAGAGTTGGGGTGTCTAGGCGACGTTTCGACGAGGTCTCACTCGTCATCTTCAGGCTGGTGCTTTCGGCTTCTTGTTACTAGAACAGAGCAGGGTCTCAGTGTTTGAGTTCCTATAAATACTGTTGAGGGGGTGTGGTGTATAGCCTCCAACGTTCTGGGCAGAGAGGAAGTTCCCAGGTTAATGTGCCTTTTCTTCTTTTGTTCATTAATTACTTGAGGGATATCTTGAGTGATTACTTGAGTGATATTCTGAGTACCACTTAGGAGGGTCATTAGGTGTGGATTAGTTGCTAAAGCTTTCGTGTCTTGACCTCTTGAGCTTGTGAAAAGTTTTTCTGAGAAGATGGCTGTACTGCACTTAGTTGTGCTCTGGCTTGGCTTCGTGTATAGGGGCGAGCTGTGGTTTTGTGTCCTGTGCCAGCCAGATCTGTGTAGGGATTGCAGGGGGGTGCAGCATCCGGAGGTGCCACTATGGTTTGGCTACTGGATGGTGTCTGTAATTTATCTGTGGAGAGGGTCTGGGTTTGGTTCTGGTGTGGTTGATTGGAGATGGCGTTCTGTGTGCCTCTGGTTCTGGTGTCGGTTTTTGTGGGGAGGGCTAATTTCCAGATGTCTGGCAGGCGGGACGTGTCGTCACGCTTGTTCATGTTGTGAGGGTGTTTCTCTATCTCGATGGCTTCCATGATTATTCTCTTGTGGTGATGTTCCATGTTAAAGAGCAATTTGGAATCTGCAAAATTAATTTCGTGTCCTGTTTCTTTCATGTGTTGGTAAAGAGAGGAAGTTTTTTCTTCTTTTTTGACGGCATTCTTGTGTTCTGCGATACGTGCATTTATTCGTCTGTTTGTTTGTCCAATGTACGTGGCTGGGCAGACTTTGCAGGGTATTTCATAGACCCCTTGGTTTTCTAACTGGATTTTATCTTTTGGGTTTCTGAGGATATTGGCTATTTTTTGGTTGGTGCAAAAGGCTGTTTTGATATTGTGTTTATGGAGGATTTTGCTAATTTTATCTGTAGTGCCCTTGATATAAGGAAGGAGGGCCATGCCATTGTTTTCTTCTGTGTCTTGGTTTTTGGGGGGTGTTTCTTTTTGGATTAGCTTCGTAACCCTGTTTTGCTGGTATCCGTTGGCGATTAACACATTTGAGAGATTCTGTAACTCAGTTGTCAAGTGGTCTTTGTCAGCCAGGCGTTTGGTTCTGGAGATGAGAGTCTTGGCTACGGAGTTTATTTGTGCAGGGTGGTGGTGTGATTGTGCATGTAAGTAGCGGTTGGTGTGTGTTTTTTTCCGGTAGATAGTGTGTCCTAGGGAGCCATCAGGTTTTTTGTAGATTAGGACGTCAAGGAAGGGAAGTTGGTTGTTGGCTTCTATTTCCATAGTGAATTGTATTTTGGGGTGTAGGCTGTTGAGATGTGTGAGGAAGCTATCTAGTTTTTCCTTCCCGTGTGGCCAAATTACAAAGGTGTCGTCAACATATCTGAGCCAAAGTTTGGGTTTGTGTTCTGACTTGTCTAAAGCATTGGTTTCAAAGTGTTCCATGTACAGATTTGCGATGACCGGTGAGAGGGGTGATCCCATAGGTGCTCCTTCTATCTGTTTGTATCTTTGTCCATTGTGGATGAAGTACGTGTTGGTTAGGCAGTGGTTGGTCAGGTCCAGGATGTATTCGGGGGGATTGTATTTGTTTTGAATGGCTGTCAAGGCTTCATTAATGGGCACTTGTGTGAAGAGAGATACAACATCGAAGCTCACAAGTAGGTCATCGGGATGTAGGTTTTGCTTCTTTATTGTTTCTATGAACTGGAAGGAGTTTGTAACGTGTGAAGCAATAGATTCTGCATAGGGCTGAAGTTGCTTAGCGAGAAATTTAGCGAGATTTTGTAGAGGTGAGCCTATGGAGCTGACTATTGGTCTGAGTGGTGTTCCTTCTTTGTGTATCTTGGGGAGACCGTAGAGTTTGGGGCATCTGGATGATTTTTCTCTGGGGATGATTCTTAGCTGGATTTCTTCACTGATAGGAGAGGCTTTTATTTTGGATTTGGTGGTTTTTTCCAGATAGGTGGTGGGATCTGTTTTTATAGGTTGGTAGGTAGGGTCTTGGAGTAGATTTGATAGTTTTGCTTGGTAGTCCGATGTGTTCATCACAACAGTGGCATTACCTTTGTCTGCTGGGAGAATGATTATGTTGTTGTCTTTCCTCAGGTTGGTGAGTGCTTTCTGTTCTTCTTTGTGTAAATTGCTTCTGGGTGGTTTGCTGGAGCAGAGGATGTTGGTGACTTCAAGTCTGATTTTATTGGCTTCATCTGGGTTGATTTTGATTAGGCTAGCTTCGACTCCGCATATGATGTTTTCCGTGGGGATGCGTCTCGGGGCGACTGTAAAGTTGAAACCTTTGGAGAGTACTTTGGTTTCAGTTGAGGTGAGGATCCTGTCTGATATGTTATGTACTGTTTGTTTCATGGGTTGTTGTGGAGGGTGGCTGGGCTTCTGGCGTTTCTCTAGTTTGTGGAGTTTGTTGGTGTGTATGTCTGTCTTATGTGAGGACTCTGTTTCAGCTCTCCAAACGGCTAGTTGTTTGCATTTGACCCTGCAAAGTCTGCCCAGCCACGTACATTGGACAAACAAACAGACGAATAAATGCACGTATCGCAGAACACAAGAATGCCGTCAAAAAAGAAGAAAAAACTTCCTCTCTTTACCAACACATGAAAGAAACAGGACACGAAATTAATTTTGCAGATTCCAAATTGCTCTTTAACATGGAACATCACCACAAGAGAATAATCATGGAAGCCATCGAGATAGAGAAACACCCTCACAACATGAACAAGCGTGACGACACGTCCCGCCTGCCAGACATCTGGAAATTAGCCCTCCCCACAAAAACCGACACCAGAACCAGAGGCACACAGAACGCCATCTCCAATCAACCACACCAGAACCAAACCCAGACCCTCTCCACAGATAAATTACAGACACCATCCAGTAGCCAAACCATAGTGGCACCTCCGGATGCTGCACCCCCCTGCAATCCCTACACAGATCTGGCTGGCACAGGACACAAAACCACAGCTCGCCCCTATACACGAAGCCAAGCCAGAGCACAACTAAGTGCAGTACAGCCATCTTCTCAGAAAAACTTTTCACAAGCTCAAGAGGTCAAGACACGAAAGCTTTAGCAACTAATCCACACCTAATGACCCTCCTAAGTGGTACTCAGAATATCACTCAAGTAATCACTCAAGATATCCCTCAAGTAATTAATGAACAAAAGAAGAAAAGGCACATTAACCTGGGAACTTCCTCTCTGCCCAGAACGTTGGAGGCTATACACCACACCCCCTCAACAGTATTTATAGGAACTCAAACACTGAGACCCTGCTCTGTTCTAGTAACAAGAAGCCGAAAGCACCAGCCTGAAGATGACGAGTGAGACCTCGTCGAAACGTCGCCTAGACACCCCAACTCTTACACGGGAAGACACCCGAAGACACCAAAACCTGCATATATATATATATATATATATATATATATATATATATATATATGCATTAAAATTATTGGAACAACAGAAAGGCTATCTTAAAGTGCCAACCTAAACACTAAGCTTATTTGCAGGATTGCAGCCTAGCCAAGCAAACTTAAATGTGTGCATGGGTTATATAGGTGGTATATAACTCCCAGCAAATTATCTAAAATGTATAAATTGAGATCTAACACTTGCTGGAGGTGTAAACAGGCAGAAAGGACAGTGTTTCACATGTGGTGGGGTTGCAAAAAAATTAAGAATTTTTGGGATATTATATACGAGCAGTTGAAGAAAATGTTTGTTAAAAATACCCCAAAACCCAGAAACTTTATTGTTGGGATCTTAGACTTGGATATACCTAACGGAAAAAGTGCATATTTTTATACACCCCAACGGGAGCTAGAATATGAATAGCTAAGAAGTGGAAAAGTGAAATAGTACCAACAAAAAAGGAATAGCAGGATAAGCTATTTGAATATCTTGAGTTGGCAAAAATGACAGATGCATTTATGAGACAACCTAACCAAAAATTCCAAAAGGAATGGGGAATCCCTACTTTCATCTGAGAAATGCTGGAGGGGACGCAGGTGTCGCTGTGGTCTAAAGCACTGGGCCTCTTGGGCTTGCCGATCAAAAGGTCGGTTGTTCAAATCCCTGCGATCGGGTGAGCTCCCGTTGCTCAGTCCCAGCTCCTGCCAACCTAGCAGTTTGAAAGCACGCCAAAAAAAAAGTGCAAGTAGATTAATAAGTACTGCTCTGGCGGGAAGGTAAATGGAGTTTCCGTGTGCTGCTCTGGTGTCTGTGTTCCATTGCACAAGAAGCGGCTTAGTCATGCTGGCCACGTTACCTGGAAAAACTGTCTGCGGAGTAGACAAACACTCGGCCTGTAAAGCGAGATGAGCTCCGCAACCCGAATCATTTGCGGCTGGACTTAACTGTCAGGGGTCCTTTACCTTTTATGCATGTGGGGAATTCTAAGATTCCTTGAATGCATTATTTCACTTAAAACTGGATTTAAAATGGCACATACCTTGTTTGGGACGTGGGTGGCGCTGTGGGTTAAACCACAGAGCCTAGGGCTTGCGGATCAGAAGGTCGGCGGTTCGAATCCCTGCGACGGGGTGAGCTCCCGTTGCTCAGTCCCTGCTCCTACCAACCTAGCAGTTCGAAAGCACATCAAAGTGCAAGTAGATAAATAGGTACCGCTCCTGTGGGAAGGTAAACAGCGTTTCCGTGCGCTGCTCTGGTTTGCCAGAAGCGGAAGGTAAAGCTGGCCACATGACCCTTTACCTTTATACCTTGTTTATAAAACCATGGCTAGAGAATTTGGACAGATTCAGTCGCATGGTATATTTCAAATCCCAGGGCATAAAAGGTCTGACAAAAGCAAAACTCTTCTCATTTCTCAAACTAGCTGGTTTTGATTCTGCAAGGGAGAGATGATGGGACTCAACTGTGGCGGGGGGGGGGGATATGTCAAATGCAGGGTAGGGGGAAAATGGTCCCCAAATTGTCTTTAGCCTTGCTGCAGACTGTACGGCGAGAGTGGTGGAATGCCAAGGGAGCTGAATTTGTGCAGCTTACTGTCCAGTTCAGAATGTACTGCAGTGAGAGAAAATTGCAGCGCAGCACCAAACGCTCTGGAGCCTTGTGGATTTGGAGACAACGACCCAGTTTCTGCCCTCCGTTCCATCCATGCAATCCTATGAAGAAAATGGGATCGTACATGTGCAGCTGAGGGCAGAATTTAGCCCGAAGACACCTTCAGGCACAATTCTTGACCTCCACACTCTTTCCCCAAGGCTCTTTTTATGTGGCTGCTTTGCTCTTGCTCTCTCTAATTCCGTTTGCTTCTCTTTGCAAATTCGGGGTTTGGCTTTCATTCCACGAGCCAAACCGGGATGCATTTTTGTGAGACGGAAATGGCAGGAAACTGCCTTTCTTCCTTGGGCAGCCCTTGTACAGCCCTTGGGTGGGTGCAAAAGAAAAGTGGACTGTGCCCTTAGAGCAGCCATGTGGGGAGCAACCCTCTTTTTGAAAAGGGTGTACGGTTTAAGTTTGGCTTAAAGATAAATACAGTAACTCTAAGAAGGGAGAGCAGGGGAGATCTAGGTTACAGCAGGAACCTGCTTACAGTCCTATCCTCCAGTGTGGTGAGGTTGTATAGTGTTTCTCTTTAAATTATTGCTATTATTTCTAAATCTGCATCTATACATGTAAATTACTAATAAGTAACTACTGTTTCTAAATTTACATATAGTAGCATATGTATATTCTATGCAACTCTTCTGTTCACTTTTCTGATGATGCCTTTCCTTTTTTCAACTATGAGCAGTAATAATAATAATAATAATAATAATAATAATAATAATAATAATAATATTACCCGCCCATCTGTCTGGGTTTCCCAGCCACTCTGGGCGGCTTCCAACAGAATATTAAAAACACAGCTGCCTTCAGCTGTCTTCTAAAAGTCAGACAGTTGTTTATTTCCGTGACATCTGATCCAGGGAGGGTGTTCCACAGGGTGGGCACCACTACTGAGAAGGCCCTCTGCCTGCTTCCCTATAACCTCACTTTTCGCAGTGAGGGAACCGCCAGAAGACCCTCAGAGCTGGACCTCAGTATCCAGGAAAAACGATGGGGGTGGAGGCACTCCTTCAGGTATAACATTAAAGACACACACACAAACCATCACTATACCCAAGTCAGGTAGTCAGCACCAGTCATATGTTTACCCAGAAGAGTTGGATAAAGAGTTGGTCCTAGGTTTGAACAGGTCCTCAGCAAAGTCCTGCCTGATACCCGCCCCCCTCCATATGCCAGTGGCCCTCATGGCTTCAGCTGGGAAAATTCCCTTTAGATTTCCCCACAGTCCTCCAGGAATGGTATGCCATGGCTCTGCTGCTGACACAGGAGGCCTTCGGCAGACTTCAGCATTGGCAGGCTATGCAAGCGCATTGGGATCCTGACCCCTGCCCTAGGGTGTTGTGGGTACCTGAGACAGCAAAATACTGCATGGTTTGGGGCAACTAAATTCAGCCCTCCCTTATTCAATCCCACCCAACTTCCATGCAGAGCTCCATGAAAGTTCAGCATTAAACTGGTGAAAAGGGTAAGCATTTTGGGAGCTATTTAGGGATACCCCCCACCTCTCGTCTCTGCACCCTTTTCGCACACTGGAAATGCTTGCTGGAGAATAGTTAACTCTAGCATAGTGCCATTCAGAAAACCACAATGGTTTGGTCCTCCATCTGTTCCTGTATTGGCCGTCCTGTAAAACTGGTCACTAAAAAGGGACAGAGGTGATTCTGATAACCTCTTCAGGTGAGGGAAGAGGCTAACCCCAAAGCAGGAGAAGGAGCTAAAACATGCCCAACTTTAAATTATGAGATTCTCACACACACACTTCTAGATGTGTGTTTCTTCCTTCCTGCTTTGAAGACAGCTCAGCCACTCATAGGGCATGGATCTAGCGTTTAAAATGTAAAGCCCTCAAGCTCATGACAATGGTAAGCTGTTGATTAAAAGGGAAGCCACGGAGTGAAATCAAAAAGTTAAGAGTTCAAGCAGGGCCACAGAAAGAAATGCCAGCACTTAAATATCGGCATATCCTTTGATATTTTTTTCCGACGTGTGTGTTTTACTTACTAAAGATAGTGAGACCCCAGAGGACAAAAAGGAAAAGAAAGAAATATTTTGAACTGAAAACCAACCCTAGCTAGAAAGCACGTCCCCTTATCACTTTAGGGTATAGCCATCCATTGTAACCCTTAAAATAAACACTGGATCCTCTGAATATTATATTAAAATGTGAGAAAAGTGCAGGATGCATATATCGGCTGATATTTAACAAGTAATTTCATATCTGGGGAAAGAATTGCCTTTTGCAATGAATGCAAACCTGGAAATATCTTTGAAAGTTTGAACTAGTTTCCCGTGTTGATCGCCATGGGTTGGTAGCCTCCAAAGTGGACTACAGTGGTACCTCGGGTTACAGATGGTTCAGGTTACAGATGCTTCAGGTTACAGACACAGTACCTCGGGTTACAAACTTTGCTTCAGAATGAGAACAGAAATCGTGCGGCGGCAGCAGGAGGCCCCATTAGCTAAAGTGATACCTCGGGTTAAGAACAGTTTCAGGTTAAGAACAGACCTCCAGAACGAATTAAGTTCTTAACCCAAGGTACCACTGTATTGCAATGCACCGGGGCTACCTTTCAAGATTGTTGGGGAAGTTCTATTCATCTGAAGTGCCGCAGCCTGTTTATTGGAGGTTGAAGTGATGGGACTACATACAACACCATTGTATATAGCATATATTTAAAAATCTTACAGCAGACCCCGCTTCATTTCCATGCACAATTCAAGGTTTTGTTCTCAAAACCCTAAAATGCATTTGGCCCTGGAGGCATTATGGAGCATTTCCTCCCACATGGCCCCTTCCCAGGACTCCCATACATGGAGATCGTTCTCTGAGTCCTGTTTCTTCTTCATCTAAAGTTACATTGGTGAGTAAGAGGCGCAGTGGTGTGATGGACATAAATCCTTATTGATGGGCTAGCTTGCTCATGGTTGCTGCCAGACTGCTGACTGGGAGTGGCCACCAGGACCCAGGGGAGGAGCTACCTGCCCCGGCACCCGGAGCGGGGGTGGGGGTAGCCTCCCGTGTGGCGAGCGTGCCTAGCTGCCCGCTGAGCGAGCATCGGGAGGGGTGCCGCTAGCCACCCGCGTGACGAGTGTTGGGGGGTGTTGCTAGCTGCCCGTGGCAGCATTATCCCTAGCGGCCCGCTGCCAGCGCAGCCGGTGTCTGGGGGCGCCACCCACGCAGCGAGCGGGGGGCTGGCATGGTGATGTCACCCACCCTCACGGCTGACACACATTGCACATGGCACCCCCCGCACCTGCCTTCCTCTGCCAGTGACAGGACCATATAACACTAAAGGATCTACACTGACTCCCAGGGTGTTTCAAAGTTTTGGTGTTGACCTTTAAAGCCCTAAACAGCTTTGGACCTGCGTACCTGAAAGAGCATCTCCACCCCCATTATTCAGTCCGGACACTGATATTCAGCTCTGAGGGCCTTCTGGAAGCTCCCTCACTGCGAGGTTACAGGGAACCAGGCAGAGGGCCTTCTTGGTAGTGGCGCCCGCCCTGTGCAATGCCCTCCCATCAGATGTCAAGGAAATAAAGAATTATCTGACTTTTAGAAGACATCTGAAGACAGCTCTGTATAGGAAAGTTTTTCATGCTTGATGTCTTCCTCTTTTAATGTTTTGGAAGCCACCCAGAGCGGCTGGGGCAACCTAGTCAGATGGGTGGCATATAAATAATAATAAATTACTACTACTACTACTACTACTACTACTACTACTACTACTACTACTAAAAAGGAGCAGGTGACACCGTCGTCTAAACCACTGAGCCTCTTGGGCTTGCTGATTGGAAGGCGATTTAAATCCACTTGACGGGGTGCGTTCCCATTGCTCTGTCCCAGCTTCTGTCAACCTAGCAGTTAGAAAGCACACCAGTGCAAGTAGGTAAACAGGTACCACTGCAGCAGGAAGGTAAACTGTGTTTCGGTGTGCTCTAGCATTCATCACAGTGTTTTGTTGCACCAGAAGCGGTTTAGTCATTCTGGCCACATGACCCAGAAAGCTGTCTGTGGACAAACACTGGCTCCCTTGGCCTGAAAACAAGATGAGCTCCACACCACATAGTTGCCTTTGACTGGACTTAACCATCCAGGGGTCTTTTACCCTTTACTGAATAATACTAAAACAACAGGAAACATTAAAACCTATTGGTTCCAGTGGGCATTGCGGGAATTAGAAACAAGGTTAATTCATTCCAGTTTTATTAGCCTCATTCAAATAAGGGGGGAAAGGAAAATAGGAAAAACCTAAAGGCTCACTTTAATGAAGAGATGCTGGACCACATCAGTCACTGGCCCTGATTTACACCCCAAGTGGCTTTGCCTCACTGAAATGTGTCCTTGAACACTGATCATGCCTCTAGATGAAAGAAGGAGAGATGTCAGCAGGGTATGTTCATGCGCAGAAACCACCCTACTGTACAAAGGTGAAAATTTACATTCATTGGCTCCGCCCAGTTTTGTCACTGTGGCCGTGTGGCCCTTGGGAGGTTGTGCAGACAGGAATGTCACACTGGGGTGTACAAGCTCTCCACCCCCAGGGCTTTTTTTCAGCCAGAACTCACTGAAACTCAGTTTGGGCACCTCTCAAGTGGGCACCATTCCAAGAGAATGAGGGCTGCATTCATGGTGAGTTCCAACATCTCTTTTTCTAGAAAGATAGCATTGCCTACCACTGTGTGGGAATGTTAAGGATAGTAGGAAAGGATATACAGAGGTACCTCGGGTTAAGTACTTAATTCGTTCCGGAGGTTCGTTCTTAACCTGAAACTGTTCTTAACCTGAAGCACCACTTTAGCTAATGGGGCCTCCTGCTGCCACTGTGCCGCCGGAGCACGATTTCTGTTCTCATCCTGAAGCAAAGTTCTTAACCCGAGGTACTATTTCTGGGTTAGCGGAGTCTGTAACCTGAAGCGTATGTAACCCGAGGTACCACTGTATTGAGTAAGTATTATCCTTCCTTCACCCATGCTAACAAGTGATGTAGCAGAGCAGATTTCCTTAGAAGCTAGTTTGCAGATTCGTCTGAATCTCTTAGTTAAGATTATTTCCTGGTGTCCCCTTTAATCCCTCTTAAATGAAGAATAAAGACACAAGAGTCTTTCTAAGTAACAAAAAGTTTACTCACATTTCAGTTCACAATATGATCCCTGAAAGGCAGACTTTGCTTGGTAGTTACCTAAACAAAGTGTGAGTTAATCTCACACGGAGACTGAACTCCTGTGCTGCTGGCTGAGAGCCAGCAGACAGCAAAATTACATTAATAGAACAAAATGGCTGCAGGAGAGCAGCATGGCAGCAAAAGAACAACAAGACAAGACAACGAGAAGTCAAAACTAGACTGAGAAAATGGCTGTATGACTCGGCTCTTTTATGGAATCAGCCAGAACCATGCCCATCTCTCAGGTCACATGCAAGGACAGGAAGCTCCAGACCCGTGGAACAGGAAGTTACACTGACTGGATGTCCCCCTGCCTGTGTCCACTCTAGGGAAATAAGGAATGTTGCATTTGAGTGCTCCAGTGGGTTACATCCCAAACCCTGATATCAAGAAAATGTTATTTAAACAATAGGACTAACAATAACGAACATAATAAAACATCAAAAATGAAAAGCCAACTACCTATTTTACAGTCTACTGTGTATCCAAGTATCTTCGATGGGGATTAATGTTTAATTGCTCTTGCTTGTGTTGTGCCATGCTGCTCTGAACTTGAAAGGTCTATCCCCTGTTGATTTCCCCCAACACCTGGTAAGCAGAGATATAGTGCTTCACAGGATGGAGGTTTCATTTGGCTGCCATGGCCTTTGTTTGACCTGTGCTTGAAATATCCATACAGCTCACTATTTCAAAAAGCCCTCCCCTAAAAAAATAAAACAACGATAATCTTTGATTAAGACCTCGGGTTTCTTTTAAGAGCACCCTCCCAAATGCAAATTAAGATTTGAATATCAAAATGATAGACTTCTGCTAATCTTCCTTCTTATGCAGCCATAAATTGTTAATCACATCCCATGCGCTGTGGTTTAATACCAACTTTAATAAAAATTGTTGCCTAGAGCCAAAAGACAGTTGGGATTCTGTCTCTTAAAAGTTTGGTTGCCCCATTCACATCTTCATAGCCGGGGGGCTCTTGGGCTGCCATTGATATCCACCCCTTTGAAATGTGCTCATTTTGAAGCTATTCTTAAATTATTAAACACCTTATTAGGGAAAAGATTAGCTTGGGGGAGTAAAGAGAGAGAGAGAGAGAGAGAGAGAGAGAGAGAGAGAGAGAGAGAGATTGAGTTGTATTTAGACAAAGGAAAAAAATGATGGGAACAATAAGGGGGAGAACGGAAGGGAAATTATTGATATGAAAAGCTACAGCTGCACTGTTGATATAAAAGTGGTAATCCATAATCCATAATTCATTTTAAGAAATGAACCCACTGTATTACATCACAATGTGTGACAAATTGCTACTGTCGAACTATCCAGCAATAAATTACACAGAATCATTCCTGTCATCATTGAAACTTCAAAAAGCAATGCCACTACAAGGTTACCCTCCCATTGTTGCATGTGACTCCCCTATCATGCAAACACACTCTCTCAGTTCTATCAGATATTTCAGTGGGGACAAAAGGGAAGTTTCATCATGTGACAAAAATCATGTGCATTATTTATGGAGGGGTGGGAAGAAGAGAGCTCTTCTGAATATTGAAGGGGGGTAGGGTGTCACTTCTCTTTTATTCCTTAATAATACTTGTCAGTCAGGTGATCTTTGTATTATTCTTATTCTTATTATTCTTATTTTTTTAAAAAAACTGAAGGGATACAATTTCTCTCAAGTACAATGTCTTATTGCTGTCTGCCTAGAACGGCTAGTTAGCGTGTTAATTGTGCAGTTTAATATGCAAGACAAAGCCTGCTCATTTGCTTTGAAGTACTTATTCATGATGTCATGGGTATTAGCATATTTTCCTTAATTCTAAAACAGAACAATCTCCTTTTTCCCCACCCCCACCCCTTCCACCAGCTCTTCTTACAGTGGCTGTGATGGGGCTTTCTCAAGCCAGTCAAGATAATCATTTTGCCGCACAGAAGCAGATAAGCTTTTTTAAAAAAGAAGAGGGGGGGAAGGGGGGGAGAGAGAATGGACATTTTTAAGGTTTTTTGTTTTACATTTAATAACAAATGGGAGCTCCAGTTTGTGTTAAAATAGCAAGGCAAGTCAGTGTGAGGCAAAGCTATTTTGCTTCCGCCTAATTAATCAGTCATGTTTCCCGTGAAAACGGGGAAAAAAGTTTTCAATCACTCGCTTATCTCCTGTAATATCTCGCCACAAGCTCCGCACCGAGTTAATCTAGCTTGCTTCGGAAACTGATGTCGGGCTGGGGCTCTGCTGTTTGTTATAACTCATCGAGCCCTGGCTTCGGAGTCAAGTCGTGACTCATTCATTCATTCACTCGGGCTACCTTCCAGATGAGCATATGTTGGCAAGCACGGTTGTCGCTAAGTTATTACGAGGAGTCCAGACAGTTTAAATAAGAGTGCCTCTGTTCTTGCAGAGGGCTTGTTTTTGCAAGCAGAAAGCTGCAGTATTTAGTTGCTTGGGAAATGCGACTTTCTCCCTGCAGTTGTGCTTATGTTTCAGGCAGGGCAGATCCTGCCTTCTTCAGTAAGAGCAAGGGCATCTTTTAAGCTGATCCTTACAATGTCACTGGGACGCGGGTGGCACTGTGGGTTAAACTACAGAGCCTAGGACTTGCTGATCAGAAGGTCGGCGATTTGAATCCCGTGATGGGGTGAGCTCCCACTGCTCGGTCCCTGCTCCTGCCAACCTAGCAGTTCGAAAGCACGTCAAAGTGCAAGTAGATAAATAGGTACCGCTCTGGTGGGAAGGTAAACGGCATTTCTGTGTGTTGCTCTGGTTAACCAGAAGTGGCTTAGTCATGCTGGCCACATGACTTGGAAGCTGTACACTGGCTCCCTCGGCCAATAAAGCGAGATGAGCGCCGCAACCCCAGAGTCAGCCACGACTGGACCTAATGGTCAGGGGTCCCTTTACCTTTGCAATGTTACTAATGATGAGCTGCATATCCATCACCCGCAACACCCCTAGTTTTTATGTTGTTTTCCTTTGAAATATAATACAGATACTGTTCTTTCACCTTGCTTCAGTGCAGAAATGTGTGCCCTTTTTTGTGGTGGTGGGGAGGAGAATCTGCCTTTAGCTACAAAGGGCAAGCAAACCAACAGCTTCCCTAGAAATATTCTGCCCCATTGCTTTGGGGCTCTTGCGTGGACAGAGGCAGCATCAGCATCTATTCCACCCCCACTCCCCTGATTGTATGCTATCCATGTGTGCAAATCAGGGTTAGCACGAGTCTAACATTGTCAGAAACGCTTTCCATTTGTGTTGCTGTCTGGGAGCAGCAGCGCCTTCAGTCAATTGACCTACAGTGATGGAAGCCTTCCTTCTTTGACCTGCTATTCAGTGATTACGAGAAAGCTTGCATGAGGTCACTTTGATACAGTAAGAGTATTTTATATTCTGCTCGTTTCATTAGTTTTCTCTTTCTCTCCTTCCCCTTCCCCCTCTTTTAGTGGTTGGGAAGAAGGAGCCCATGGTAACGGCCACAAACCTCAGGGATATGTGGATTAGCAAACAACTAAATAGGTTTAACCATTGCTGGGTTTTTTTTCTGGAGTGGTGCAGAGGTACGTATACCCCTAAATATTTTGTGAATCTAAGTTTGGCCTCACTGAAGGGCAGTATTTCAATATGAGTAGGGAAATGAGAGTAACCCTAAACATTTTTTTAGGGGGGGGGAGCACTGGATTTAAATATTAATAGGCGGCAGAAACTGACTCATTGCACTTTTGTGGTGGGGAGCAGAGAGTAAGGGGGGGTAATTTATATAGCCATTTCCCAGGACTTAAAAGCTGAACCTGAAATGTCTTCTCATAGGCTGGATTGAAGAAATCTATGGGTGAAGTTCTTGCTCTTAGCTTTTGCAAACAGACTGGTGGGTGGCAAACAGATTCAGAGGGTTAGGGGCCTTTCTGCAACAGTGTGGGAGGTGATATGGCGAGCTCCAGGGTGGGGGGGGGGAGTCGGTATTGAGAGAAATCTCTCAGATGAAAGATTGCTGGATCAAAATCACCCTTTCATGAATGGAAGGACCCTTTCTGTTCACTGAAGGACACCTTTGGAACCAAACCAAGTTTTCCAGGGGAAAATGGAAAATGTTAGGCTGAGGAGCTAGGATCAAATGGATAATTTTTGCTTAGCTAAAGAGGTTACATCCCTTATCTTCCTGTTCTTTCTCCCTCATGTCTTGCATGTTCCCTGCTTCTTATTGCTTCTCTCCCCCAGACCTACTCTAGTGCTCTACTTTCACTATATCATATGGAAATCTCTACAAACACTCTATAAACTCCTTAGAGCAGAGTCCTGGCCTCTTATATTCTGTTAAGAGCCATGCACACTGATATTGCTATTATTATTGTTATCAACAACAACAACAACAACATGCATGCACCTGCACACTCAGTTATTAGGGGCATCATAATATGTATGCCGGGGACGCGGGTGGCGCTGTGGGTTAAACCATAAAGCCTAGGGCTTGCCGATCAGCAGGTTGGCAGTTCAAATCCCTGCCACGGGGTGAGCTCCCATTGCTCGGTCCCTACTCCTGCCAACCTAGCAGTTCGAAAGCACGTCAAAGTGCAAGTATATAAATAGGTACCGCTCTGGCGGGAAGGCAAACAGTGTGCTTAGTCATGCTGGCCACATGACCCGGAAGCTGTACGCCGGGTCCCTCGGCCAATAAAGCGAGATGAGCGCCGTAACCCCAGATTCGGTCATGACTGGACCTAATGGTCAGGGGTCCCTTTACCTTTATATATATATATATATACACATATTTGCTTTCGTAGATTTTCACGGGTACAGGAATGCAGGTTTTGGTGTCTTCGGGTATCTTCCCGTGTAAGAGTTGGGGTGTCTAGGCGACGTTTCGACGAGGTCTCACTCGTCATCTTCAGGCTGGTGCTTTCGGCTTCTTGTTACTAGAACAGAGCAGGATCTCAGTGTTTGAGTTCCTATAAATACTGTTGAGGGGGTGTGGTGTATAGCCTCCAACGTTCTGGGCAGAGAGGAAGTTCCCAGGTTATTGTGCCTTTTCTTCTTTTGTTCATTAATTACTTGAGGGATATCTTGAGTGATTTCTTGAGTGATATTCTGAGTACCACTTAGGAGGGTCATTAGGTGTGGATTAGTTGCTAAAGCTTTCGTGTCTTGACCTCTTGAGCTTGTGAAAAGTTTTTCTGAGAAGATGGCTGTACTGCACTTAGTTGTGCTCTGGCTTGGCTTCGTGTATAGGGGCGAGCTGTGGTTTTGTGCCCTGTGCCAGCCAGATCTGTGTAGGGATTGCAGGGGGGTGCAGCATCCGGAGGTGCCACTATGGTTTGGCTACTGGATGGTGTCTGTAATTTATCTGTGGAGAGGGTCTGGGTTTGGGTCTGGTGTGGTTGATTGGAGATGGCGTTCTGTGTGCCTCTGGTTCTGGTGTCGGTTTTTGTGGGGAGGGCTAATTTCCAGATGTCTGGCAGGCGGGACGTGTCATCACGCTTGTTCATGTTGTGAGGGTGTTTCTCTATCTCGATGGCTTCCATGATTATTCTCTTGTGGTGATGTTCCATGTTAAAGAGCAATTTGGAATCTGCAAAATTAATTTCGTGTCCTGTTTCTTTCATGTGTTGGTAAAGAGAGGAAGTTTTTTCTTCTTTTTTGACGGCATTCTTGTGTTCTGCGATACGTGCATTTATTCGTCTGTTTGTTTGTCCAATGTACGTGGCTGGGCAGACTTTGCAGGGTATTTCATAGACCCCTTGGTTTTCTAACTGGATTTTATCTTTTGGGTTTCTGAGGATATTGGCTATTTTTTGGTTGGTGCAAAAGGCTGTTTTGATATTGTGTTTATGGAGGATTTTGCTAATTTTATCTGTAGTGCCCTTGATATAAGGAAGGAGGGCCATGCCATTGTTTTCTTCTGTGTCTTGGTTTTTGGGGGGTGTTTCTTTTTGGATTAGCTTCGTAACCCTGTTTTGCTGGTATCCGTTGGCGATTAACACATTTGAGAGATTCTGTAACTCAGTTGTTAAGTGGTCTTTGTCAGCCAGGCGTTTGGTTCTGGAGATGAGAGTCTTGGCTACGGAGTTTATTTGTGCAGGGTGGTGGTGTGATTGTGCATGTAAGTAGCGGTTGGTGTGTGTTTTTTTCCGGTAGATAGTGTGTCCTAGGGAGCCATCAGGTTTTTTGTAGATTAGGACGTCAAGGAAGGGAAGTTGGTTGTTGGCTTCTATTTCCATAGTGAATTGTATTTTGGGGTGTAGGCTGTTGAGATGTGTGAGGAAGCTATCTAGTTTTTCCTTCCCGTGTGGCCAAATTACAAAGGTGTCGTCAACATATCTGAGCCAAAGTTTGGGTTTGTGTTCTGACTTGTCTAAAGCATTGGTTTCAAAGTGTTCCATGTACAGATTTGCGATGACCGGTGAGAGGGGTGATCATAGCACCAGCCTGAAGATGACGAGTGAGACCTCGTCGAAACGTCGCCTAGACACCCCAACTCTTACACGGGAAGATACCCGAAGACACCAAAACCTGCATTCCTGTACCCGTGAAAATCTACGAAAGCAAATATCTCACCTCTACGGGGAGGAAACCTTCCAGCTGACAAGAACCTACGAGAAACTAGAAATCCGAAGAGCCACCATCTTATGTGATCTCTTGTTCCTACGCAACTGCCGAGACAACAACTTAATTCCCACATGCTTCCAACTTAAATTCCACTCTAAAACCCCAGCTACCGAAAGGATCCTGAAACGAACTGAACTATCCCTAATCAGAAACGAACTACATAAGAAAAGATACCTACTAAACCAAACCAACAAAGATCTGCTCACTCTTCACCTCAAACTCTGCAACAAAATCCACCCTGCACTCTGGGACAAATGCAAACAACTAGCCGTTTGGAGAGCTGAAACAGAGTCCTCACATAAGACAGACACACACACCAACAAACTCCACAAACTAGAGAAACGCCAGAAGCCCAGCCACCCTCCACAACAACCCATGAAACAAACAGTACATAACATATCAGACAGGATCCTCACCTCAACTGAAACCAAAGTACTCTCCAAAGGTTTCAACTTTGCAGTCGCCCCGAGACGCATCCCCACGGAAAACATCATATGCGGAGTCGAAGCTAGCCTAACCAAAATCAACCCAGATGAAGCCAATAAAATCAGACTCGAAGTCACCAACATCCTCTGCTCCAGCAAACCACCCAGAAGCAATTTACACAAAGAAGAACAGAAAGCACTCACCAACCTGAGGAAAGACAACAACATAATCATTCTCCCAGCAGACAAAGGTAATGCCACTGTTGTGATGAACACATCGGACTACCAAGCAAAACTATCAAATCTACTCCAAGACCCTACCTACCAACCTATAAAAACAGATCCCACCACCTATCTGGAAAAAACCACCAAATCCAAAATAAAAGCCTCTCCTATCAGTGAAGAAATCCAGCTAAGAATCATCCCCAGAGAAAAATCATCCAGATGCCCCAAACTCTACGGTCTCCCCAAGATACACAAAGAAGGAACACCACTCAGACCAATAGTCAGCTCCATAGGCTCACCTCTACAAAATCTCGCTAAATTTCTCGCTAAGCAACTTCAGCCCTATGCAGAATCTATCGCTTCACACGTTACAAACTCCTTCCAGTTCATAGAAACAATAAAGAAGCAAAACCTACATCCCGATGACCTACTTGTGAGCTTCGATGTTGTATCTCTCTTCACACAAGTGCCCATTAATGAAGCCTTGACAGCCATTCAAAACAAATACAATCCCCCCGAATACATCCTGGACCTGACCAACCACTGCCTAACCAACACGTACTTCATCCACAATGGACAAAGATACAAACAGATAGAAGGAGCACCTATGGGATCACCCCTCTCACCGGTCATCGCAAATCTGTACATGGAACACTTTGAAACCAATGCTTTAGACAAGTCAGAACACAAACCCAAACTTTGGCTCAGATATGTTGACGACACCTTTGTAATTTGGCCACACGGGAAGGAAAAACTAGATAGCTTCCTCACACATCTCAACAGCCTACACCCCAAAATACAATTCACTATGGAAATAGAAGCCAACAACCAACTTCCCTTCCTTGACGTCCTAATCTACAAAAAACCTGATGGCTCCCTAGGACACACTATCTACCGGAAAAAAACACACACCAACCGCTACTTACATGCACAATCACACCACCACCCTGCACAAATAAACTCCGTAGCCAAGACTCTCATCTCCAGAACCAAACGCCTGGCTGACAAAGACCACTTAACAACTGAGTTACAGAATCTCTCAAATGTGTTAATCGCCAACGGATACCAGCAAAACAGGGTTACGAAGCTAATCCAAAAAGAAACACCCCCCAAAAACCAAGACACAGAAGAAAACAATGGCATGGCCCTCCTTCCTTATATCAAGGGCACTACAGATAAAATTAGCAAAATCCTCCATAAACACAATATCAAAACAGCCTTTTGCACCAACCAAAAAATAGCCAATATCCTCAGAAACCCAAAAGATAAAATCCAGTTAGAAAACCAAGGGGTCTATGAAATACCCTGCAAAGTCTGCCCAGCCACGTACATTGGACAAACAAACAGACGAATAAATGCACGTATCGCAGAACACAAGAATGCCGTCAAAAAAGAAGAAAAAACTTCCTCTCTTTACCAACACATGAAAGAAACAGGACACGAAATTAATTTTGCAGATTCCAAATTGCTCTTTAACATGGAACATCACCACAAGAGAATAATCATGGAAGCCATCGAGATAGAGAAACACCCTCACAACATGAACAAGCGTGACGACACGTCCCGCCTGCCAGACATCTGGAAATTAGCCCTCCCCACAAAAACCGACACCAGAACCAGAGGCACACAGAACGCCATCTCCAATCAACCACACCAGACCCAAACCCAGACCCTCTCCACAGATAAATTACAGACACCATCCAGTAGCCAAACCATAGTGGCACCTCCGGATGCTGCACCCCCCTGCAATCCCTACACAGATCTGGCTGGCACAGGGCACAAAACCACAGCTCGCCCCTATACACGAAGCCAAGCCAGAGCACAACTAAGTGCAGTACAGCCATCTTCTCAGAAAAACTTTTCACAAGCTCAAGAGGTCAAGACACGAAAGCTTTAGCAACTAATCCACACCTAATGACCCTCCTAAGTGGTACTCAGAATATCACTCAAGAAATCACTCAAGATATCCCTCAAGTAATTAATGAACAAAAGAAGAAAAGGCACAATAACCTGGGAACTTCCTCTCTGCCCAGAACGTTGGAGGCTATACACCACACCCCCTCAACAGTATTTATAGGAACTCAAACACTGAGATCCTGCTCTGTTCTAGTAACAAGAAGCCGAAAGCACCAGCCTGAAGATGACGAGTGAGACCTCGTCGAAACGTCGCCTAGACACCCCAACTCTTACACGGGAAGATACCCGAAGACACCAAAACCTGCATATACACATATATATATATATACTGTGACTTAGTGAGACATGAATGAGCATAGCCACCTTCTTAGCTCACATGCTCCCCCCCCCACAGCCACAAGGAATGTGGAGACATTTGGTTAACCACGGTTTGTCGTGTCATCTGCACCAAGCAACTGTGGTTTATATTATAGAATTTTACAGTTGGAAGGCACCACAGAGGTCATCTAGTCCCAACAACCTGTAATGTAGGGATCACAGCAAAATAATTCCTGACCTCTGATTAAAAACCTCCATTGAAGGAGAGTCCATCATCTTCCAAAGTAATCAATTCCGCTGCCAAACAGAAAGTTCTTCCTGGTGTTTAGTTGGAATCTTCTTTCTTGTGATTTTGAGTCTTGCCTTCTGGAGGCTAGGCTCCTGCCCATTTGGCTAAACTATAGCTTAGTCCTAACACCTGAACACAGCCAAAAGGTGTGCCAAGGCCTATGTGCCTAGCAGAGAGGAATTTGCTGAGTATGGTGCCTTCAGTCATAGGGCAACAGTGAGGAGAGCAGACCCTCTTCCTGCATTTTTCTATGTGCCAAACTTGAAGATACCCAAAGGCACAGAAGCACCTTCTGGGGCAAGTATAAAGAACCCCTAACTTATACAAAAGGAAGATATGCATGGAGGTGAAGCTACCAAGGCAGTATATGAAGAAATACAGTCACTGAAAATCTAGGAAGAAGTCTGAAACACTGCTCTCTGAGTTAGTAGCCTGCGTTTCTTTTTATACCACCTTCGTTAGCTCAGGAGAAATGCTGTGCTCCATTCAGAGACGCCTGAGATGTAAAAGTCCCACTAGGTCATCAATTCCAAATAGTCTGTTGAACCATAATGGCCAGACTCCCAGCTACGCCGTGTTTCCTGCTGCCCTTTCTGAAGCAGCGGCTCCTGACAGGGATGTACATTAAGTGCTCTACATTTATGAGCTGAAACTCAGGGGAGGCTGTTTTGAAATAATATTGCGGCACAGAAATCCCTTCATGCAACCTGCAGCCTGTTAGCTGTTTCTGCTCCCTAGGTGGCACCACAGATTAAGTGGATCATTTCTGTTCTGGCCAAAAAGGAGGTGCGCTAAAGCCTTTGCAGGTGGGGTTGGAGATGAGGGTAGGAAAGACGACACATAGCTTGAAATACCAAACGCGCCCAAGTTTGCCTTGCTAAATCTGAATACTCCCCCAGCAGTCCTGTTAAATATAAATTCGCTACAACCTACACGCTTCCCTGAGTTGTCAACAATAAATGAGCTGTCATTATGAATAACACCCGTTGTGTATTAAATGCGTTTGGTGAAAAGTTCAGGGTAATAGATCACCAGGAAATTAGGGTGAAGGCTGTACTTTAACTCTACTTGTTTGTGACAGTCGGCACACCAACAGTGACCTCGTGGTAACCAGACTGATGAAATTACAACCAGGGGGAGGCAGGCAGGGTGTGTGTGAGAATCTTTGATATCCTTAAAGTGTATGCAACATGGCAAACATTTCTAACAAATTTGGCAGTGCCAGCTCAAGCTTTTGTGGAGCTCTTGGGCAGGGGTGAAGGTGAGACCCTCTCTATCACTGCTTGCCAGTTGACTCAACCTCTCCCTCTGGGCCCAATCCACAAGAAGATAAGTTGAGCAGAGACTGCTGTTCCTATTCCTTGCTTTTGTCACTGCTTACATTGCATGCAGATAGTATGCCCTTGTGATGTATAAACTAGGTTTTTGTATAACAACAACAACAACAACTTTTATATACCCCACCCATCTGGTTGGATTGCTTCTAACACATACAAAAACATAATACAGTGGTACCTCAGGTTACATACGCTTCAGGTTACATACGCTTCAGGTTACAGACTCCGCTAACCCAGAAATAGTGCTTCAGGTTAAGAAGTTTGCTTCAGGATGAGAACAGAAACCGTGCTCCAGTGGCGCGGCAGCAGCAGGAGGCCCCATTAGCTAAAGTGGTGCTTCAGGTTAAGAACAGTTTCAGGTTAAGTACGGACCTCCAGAACGAATTAAGTACTTAACCCGAGGTACCACTGTATAACATCAAGCAATAAAAACTTCCCAATAACAGGGCTGCCTTCAGATGTCTTTGAAAAGTTGTCTTTCTCTCCTTGACATCTGATGGGAGGGCGTTCCACAGGGAGGGTGCCACTACCAAGAAGGCCATCTGCCTTGTTCCCTGTAACTTCACTTCTTGCAGTGAGGGAAGCACCTAAAGGTCCCCTGGAAACTACAGACTCACATTCCATCCCTTGTTACCCACACCTCACTTTTACTCAGTTGTATCTCTTGCTGGAGAGCCAGTATAGCGGTTAGACTGCTAGACTAATAACTGGGAGATAGAGGGTTCTAGTTCCCACTTGACCACAGAGCTCACTGGGTGACCTGCCTAACCGACCTCACAGGGTTATTGTGAGGATAAAATGGAGGGAGGGAGAGAAATATGTGTTCCTCCCTTTGGATAAAAGGAGGAATATAAATTTAATAATAATTAAAAAACGAGAAAATTCAGGTTGCATTATTATTAATTGTTGCTTTTTTATTTTATTTTTTTGGTGTGGTTTTTCAGTGTCGTTCCAAATGTTGGGTCAGTGTGTGGTAATGGGTGGTTATGGCATGTACAGGGAGCAGCTGAGAATCTCGTCACCACATAGGACCTTTTATATAATACAGGTCACTTCCAGGAATCAAAAGCAAGTGTTTTACTTTCTGATCAAAGAACGGCACAGTGATGGGAGGTGAGAGTCGTTTGCAAAATGGTCTTCTGCTTGTGAAACATTAATTAAGCGTATACTGGAACCATATCGTGCGACTTCAGATAACAGATCCTGTGGAAAATTAAATGCACTACCAATTTCATGGGGCTTAGGGGAGACATGCTTATCTCTACATGAAAACAGGCTGGAATTCTGAAAATATGATGTGGGATACAGCAGGCAAGGGCTTCTGAGCCTGTGGCTACCAAGCAAGGTTGTGCTCCAGCATCTCTCTAGCTTTTCTTTTCTTTTTTACAAATTAAGCACCAGAGAAAAGCAAGTTGCTTGCAAGGAGAAGCATTGCAGGGGAACAGAGCACAACGCGACTGGAAATGTATTCCTCTGGGCAGCGGAAAGGAGAGAATGTCACGATGCAAAATGAGAAAGGCCCCGAAAGAGTGGGTAAAAAGATATCTTTCAAGGGATCAGCTAGAGTTGCTTACAATCTGCTGCAAGCCTTATTGTATTTTGTTCCTGCGCTGTAGGCCTCGTGAAGTTTGGAAACTTGCAATAATCTGGAACAGATTAATAAACGATAGTGCATTTATCAATTCAGCACACCTCATGTTATGAGGCCAGCATTAAAAAAAATGCTTCCAGTCCTGTGGGGCAGGGTTGCATTTCAGATTTCAGTAAGGGGAAGGAGGAAGAGATTTCTGGGAAAGGAAGAGAGAGAGAGAGAGAGAGAGAGAGAGAGAGAGAGAGAGAGAGAGAGAGATTTTCAGCAAATTTTGAAGGCCTGTTCTTGGAACAAATGGATGCTGTGTTTGGAAGCAAATACAGTGGTACCTCGGATTACATACGCTTCAGGTTACATACGCTTCAGGTTGCAGACTCCACTAACCCAGAAATAGTACCTCGGATTAAGAACTTTGCTTCAGGATGAGAACAGAAATTGCGCAGCAGCGGCGTGGCAGCAGCAGGAGGCTCCATTAGCTAAAGTGGTGCTTCAGGTTAAGAACAGTTTCAGGTTAAGAACGGACCTCCAGAACAAATTAAGTTCTTAACCCGAGGTACCACTGTAGTAAAATCCAGAGTTTCAAAAGATGGTTGCAGAACTTCAATGCTACTGCAGTTAAAATCCCAAGGTCACACAGTTTAGGTTAACTACTCTTGCTGCTTGATGCTTTATAGAAAATCAGCTCAAAGGCTGTGGTATGGAAAACCAGCTGGCAGCTGATGTTCAAAAAGCAGTACCTGATCCCAGCCGCATTTCTAATTCTTTTTTCCTCGCAAAACGTAACATGCTAAATATGCCTCCTTGCCTGGACTCCTGCCCCTGTTACGTCTTCCAGAAGCCTGGTTTTCTATGTTGCAATTATCTTGAAGGTGTGCCTAATTATTACAGTTACAAACTAAAAAGCAAACATATTTAACATTATTGTAATCATAAATACATATAGTGTTTGCAGTCCGTTTTGCACTTGCGTCCTGGTTGTGCCTGAAGCTGGTACACTTTCACCCTATTTATACTTTGGGACTTAAATGGTTCAATCCTGTGCATGGTCACTAAGAAAGTGAGAAATGCACAGGATTGTAGCCTCAAACCACCCGTAAAAACAACCATTCACTCTTGCCTTTTGAATGGCTCTATGGGAAAGAAGTTCACAAAGACGTTTCTCCTGCCCTGCATGCATCTATACTTTGAATTAGGAGTCTCCAAAAATCTAATTCACATCTGCTGAATTGTACAATTGGAAGGGACCACAAGGGTCATCTAGACCAACCCCCTGCAATGCAGGAATATTTTGCTCAACGTGGGGCTCGTACCCACGACCTTGAGGTTAAGCGTCTCATGCTCTACCAACTGAGCTCTCCCCTGTATTCCCTTCTGCCTTTAGTGAACAGTTTCAGCAAAGGGCTGCCTCTTATTTCTGAAAACTTTTTGTTAATGCTTCAGTTGAATACGACTTTCACGCCACAACTGAAGTTTCTTCTCTTAAAAAGCAGAGTACTGGTAGGAAGACATCCACACAGCTTGTTAACCATTATCTGCAGCCTTGCAGTTTGTTCCTGACCTGGTTAATTGGAAGCATTATAAAGTGTTATTTCTTCTTCACTGGGTCTTCTTCTGCAATGCTGTCGGAAACAAGAGCACGGTCAACTCTGCAAGAGAGCTGAGCTGTGCCATCAAAGACGATCTCCCCGCAAGTTAATTGTAATCAGCTAAGATTTGCAAGAGCTCAACCAGGATTAGGATTGATAAGTGAGGTAAAAAATTGCCTTCCTCAAGTCATCACCCAATTCAGCATTCAAGTAGGGAGGTAAGCCTTGAGTGTCAAAAAAAATTTCCCACTCTGAGTTTGTGCACATTACAGATGCTAGCTAGATGATCGGGATCTACCAATTAACATCAAACAGTGGATTGCAGTGATTTACCTGCTTATTCCAGATGGAGATTTCTGTTTTAATTCTGGTAGCTAAGGCTGCAAGCTCATGTGCACTTGCTTTAGAGTGAATCCCGTTGAACTGTGTGCCATTTACTTCTGAGTAAGCAAAGCTGTTGGCATGTTTCAGATGAAAACAGGGGCACTGTTGTGTACTTTGTACCACCACCTTTTCTCCCATCAAGGATCGGGGCCTGATTACAGTGCATTTACGTCTGAGTAAGCATGTATAACACGTGCTTTATGTTTTGCTGTAAATTAGTTTTCTCTAGATTGGACATTTACAATTGGAGGTTACAATTTGTGCTGCTTGATGATTCTGGGCTGTTGTTTCTTGAAATATATAAAAATGTATAGAGGGTTTTTTAATTAAAAACAAAACAAAACCTTAGTGGGGGAAATTAAGTTACAAAAGAAGCACTACTATTTTCACCTTTAGGAAACATGCAAAGTTGTGATTTAATTGCATGTAAACATGAAAATATCCAGCCTAGCTGTTTTGTTTTCATTTTCAGCTTGGATCAGGGGTAACAAGTACGATGGCAGTTTGCAAAAAAATAACTTCTTGAAGCCTAAACATACGCATGTTTATTCAAAAAGTAAGTCCCACTGAGTTCAGTGGTGTCTGTTTCCCAGTAAGGGTGCTTCGAATTACAGGCTCAGTACGACTTTCTTCCACTGCTTTGGCTAGAACTGCAAATTGCCTTCCTCATTCCATCATAGAAGACATTGAGACATGATGGAAAGATGCCCTGATTCTTTTGAAGAGCTAAGCAACAACAGAATATCCTTCTCTGGGTATTGCTGCTCTGCGGTGCAGGGCGATCATCTATGAATCCCAGCTGGCATCATCTTGATCAGAGCGCAGCATGCGGAACATAACCACCACCAACTTTTTGCTTTAATACCAAGCAGATTTTTATTCCGGGCTGTGCTTGGAATTGCCAAGTGAAAGACAGTGCTTTTGTTGTTGTTTGTCAATAGCAAATCTGTATCCTGGAGTTTCCCTTCCCAAACCATTATACCAGGCTTCCTCAACCTTGGCCCTCCTCCAGACTACAATTCCCATCATCATTGACCACTGGTCCTGCTAGCTAGGGATCATGGGAGTTGTAGGTCAAAAACACCTGGAGGGCCAAGGGGAGTTAGCAGCCCTCACTTGGCCTCTCACACATGTGGGATGGAGAAGGGTGGGATGATTGTATCCAATGATGGCTTTAGCATAGTGGAAAGAACGTGTTTTTTACTCATTCTCCTTTCTGCTTCATAGCATATCCCGTTCTGTTCCCCCAAGGTCAGGAGCAGCTTTTAAGGAAAAAGGGGAGGAGCTTAAGAGGTGCGAGAGCTTGAAAGGAATGGGGGGGGGGGAATCAGATTCCACAACTTGCAGGCGCCACAAGTGAGCAAGTGGATAGGGTTGGCATAAGTCTGGAATTTCCAGGACATGTCCAGGATTCGAATGACAAAATCGGCAAAATGTCTGGGTTTTTGTCAACAGGACCAGGAAGCTGAACAACTTTCAGGTTCATTCCCCCCCAAAGCTCAACAACTTTGAGGTTCATCTCCCCTACAAGTCCTTTCCACCAGGCAAAAGCTACCACTGGACACAACTCATTCTATAGCACCTATTAAAAAAAGTGGGTGGAGAGTTTTAATTTGCAGCCTCCAACACAAGGAGTCAGTTTTAACAGAGAGAAATTTAAGGTATCAAAACAGGTGCAGTGATAGCTTATTCAGAAAGTCTGAATGTGTGTGTGTGTGTGTGTGTGCGCGCGCGTGCACTACACGGCATAAAGGAACATTGGAAAAGATACAGCACATATTTTATATTGCAAATGAAATCTAATAGCCACTTTCTGACTATAATTAAATATTTCTTCATCTCTCTCTCTCTCTTGCACACACAGATTCTGGCAATGAAGTCTAATTAATCCACAAAATTCCTCCCCGCATTGCCAAGGCAAAGACATTATGAAATGGATTGTTTTGAAACATAGCAAGGCTGGCAAACTTCTGAGCTTGAACAGATGGAAGATGTATATGCTATCAGTGTTTTTGGGGATCGGACAGCAGTCTGCATGAGACAGTCAGTGTGGTATTGTTGCATCTTTCACACTGATGTTTGGGGTAGCATTCTCATTTATGAACAGCTGGAGTCAGACAACAGTTCTCAAACAGGTTATCTGATTCCCCATCATGTACACACTTATTTCTCTTGTTCTGTGCTTATTGTTTGATTTTTAAATGTTTTTTTTTCCCATTGCAAATTTATTAGAGAAAAGGAAAAAGGAAAAGAAAAAAGAAGCAACAAACCTATCGGCTCACGTTAACAATACAATCAACACCAAAACATCCATTTAATTTACACATACAGATTCATATATGCCATCCAAATGTCCAAAGAGATATCCAAATTAATTTGGTGTTTATAAAGGGACGCGGGTGGCGCTGTGGGTAAAACCTCAGCACCTAGGACTTGCTGATCGCATGGTCGGCGGTTCGAATCCCCGCGGCGGGGTGCGCTCCCGTCGTTCGGTCCCAGCACCTGCCAACCTAGCAGTTCGAAAGCACCCCCGGGTGCAAGTAGATAAATAGGGACCGCTTACCAGCGGGAAGGTAAATGGCATTCTGTGTGCTGCGCTGGCTTGCCAAATGCAGCTTGTCACGCTGGCCACGTGACCCAGAAGTGTCTGCGGACAGCGCTGGCTCCTGGCCTCTTAAGTGAGATGGGCGCACAACCCTAGAGTCTGTCAAGACTGGCCCGTACAGGCAGGGGTACCTTTAAAGTATGCTCAAATGTAATAACAGATGTGTACTAGATGCTGAGCATTCGTCCTTCCAGGCTCCAAGTGTAAGTCTCTAAGTGACCACAAGGACTTGTAAAATCCATGTGTGTTGTCCCATGGGCACCTTAGTCAAACAAGTTTGGCAGAGGTTTAAAAGGCTACCAGTTACAGGTTAAATTCCCCACTCTGATTCGTAACTGGATCATCCTTTCCAAGCTTCCTTGAAGAACTTTTAGAGAACATTTGTGATTTCTCCTAAACTTAGAAAGACCCAGCTAGGCCTCCTGGGAACACTGTGGGTGTATTTCCAGATCCTTGCAACTTGGTACATTTGGGAAAGTGGAGGGAGGAAATTGGCAGCAGAAAGGACTCATGAGAGCTGAGGTCTCATCTTAAATTCCCACCGTCCATATCAGCAACGGAGGCTTTAATCATTCAGAGGAATCCTCCCAAGGACTTTGATTTAAATATGGTAATTGGCAAGACCGCGAGGAGAAAATTTCTTGGAAGAAATAAAGCTCTGGGGCTCCCTTTGACATTGCAGGTTCTGAGCTGGTGCAGAAGTCTTCATTGCAGATAAGAACCCTGGGCTTTCAGAGGTCATCTCTGATGCTTGCTCTCTCCCACCCATTCCCAGTCTTGCCAGCTAGTTTGGGGGCTTGAGAAGGGAACTTTTAAAGCAGGCTGTGCTGACAGTGCAGAGGGCTGTCACTGAGCCATTATGAGCCAACATCAGGAGGTTTGATGGATGCTTAGCTTAATGCTTCAGAGGGTAGGGGTTTCAGATTGGGAAGTTGATATCCTGAACAAATCATTCTCCATATCTGCTGCAATCACTGTGTGCTACAAAGCCTATGGGAAAAATCAGAGGTGATAATGGGATGAGAGTGCACACCATGTGGACCATTATGGTACACCATGCCTCTTTCAAATCAACCTTCAACTCTCAGAAAATCCAACTAATTATTCCGTAGAAGGAACATTGGAGTGTTTGCAGTGAAGGCCCGATACACCACACACTCATACCTTTCATTTTATTCTTAAGAGATCATCTGTTATGTACTGAAGTTCTCACCCTGGGCCAGCAGGGGGACACTGTAGATAGTTCAGGTCCACATATGCAAATAAGGGATCGAACGTGACGTTCAGTGATTGGATAGTTACAGAAAGTTGTTACAGTTACGTTGTACTGGAGCTCTATATAAGCAGGCTGGCTGAACCCTTCAGTTCAGTTCTGGTCTGCCCTGTCCATCGTGTCTTGGAGCACCATCAAAAGACTGGTACCCCGAGTGTCTAAAAGACAACTCGACTCTCACCGCGTACACCTGAGAGACTACCAGGGAAACGACATTCCCGTGGTAGGCTGAACCCTTCAGTTCAGTTCTGTTCTGACCTGTGAATAAACAAGAGCTGTTTGGAGAATCGCTGTGTCGTCTGATATGTTCACCCACAACTTAACATCATCCCTATAGTATGCCATGCTCCAAAGTTGGGGGAAGTTGTGACTAGAGAAGTACTGGTCAAATTGTACTTCATGGTAATTCCTTCTTGCTCCTGCGGGCCTGAGGATCTCCTGAAAGAGAAGAAGGAAACGATTCCTTCTTCAGGCAGGAAACAAAAATAGTTTCCAAGGGAAGCTCTCTGGAGGAGGAGAAAATCAGTTGTGTAGGATGATCTTAGGCACAAAAAGGAATCTGCAGCAAAGCACACTGAGATGCAGTCAGCCAGTATGGCTATATGAAAGAACACCTGTATTAATCTATTTGCCATGAAGCAAAAATGCTATCTAAAATAGCATTTGGGCAGGTGTTTTTTGTTTGTTTTTAATACCTACTGCTTAGAAAGGTCAAAGCAATGCATTACTGGACATAGGTGATTTTAATAACCAGTAGTCAAGTGAGCAGGAAGTGCCTGTCTTTTGTGTTATGTCACTCTATGTTAAGATTCCGTCACCTGAACTCAAAGAGTTTTCTGGAGTGGGAATTGATAGGGTCACAATGGAAGGGCTGCTATATGGAAGCTCAAAAACATGGAACAATCTGACTACTGTGTACTACCTTAGATTGCTACCTCTTCGTAATTTTTATTCACATTTCAGGTAGAGGAATTATGAACTGAGTTTGTCCATATATATTTGTAAAAATAAAATCGTCCAGACAAACTTTTATCAACCCAGTTTGTTTGTTTTTAAGTGCACTATCCAGCTACTTTTAACTCCTAGTGTTTTTACTCTGATGTGTTCGCTTACTTTCGCTGCTGAAACCCCTGGGTCAGAGAAAAGCTCCGTAATTTGTATTTTACAAATGAATGGACTGCTTAATCACAAGACTCTCTAAGGCGTATATGAAATAAAATCACCAATAAAACACAGCTCAAATCCACAAAACTGTTAAAATATACCTGCATAATTATCAATGCAGATAAAAATCAGTAAAACCTTTAAAAACAAATATTGGATAACTGAATTATGCAGCCTGGTAAGCTTGCTGAAAATAAATAATAAAGCAGTTTAATTTTGGCAGAATCTTGTCCTATTATGCTCGATGAAGAAAAAACACTTCTGGGATCAACAAGCAGTCATGCTTATTTTATTTATTTATTTAATTAAAATTTCTGCAGCACTTGATTGCAAAAACAATCAAACCAACCAACCAACAAACAAACCCCTGACAGTGGCTTATTACTGTGTTTTGGAAGTCTTCCTCTGCAAACAAGTATACTTTATATTAAAACTGCATTTCCATACTTAGTCAATTAATTGGTTAGATCAATCAATTTTTTTTAAAAAAACTTTTATTTGACATACAAGTTGCCCCTGATTAATTCGGCAACATTATAAAATAATAGTAATTATTATTTTTAATAGCAACACTTATGAACATTACAGAAGGCAAGCAACACCCATAGGAGGATGTGTCTCCTCTAAGCTGGTTGTCGATGCACAACATGAAACATCGTTTTTTGTTTTAAAAAGCACCTTACTCATCAGAAAATTCGTGCAAATTTGATCAACTAAAAATGCATATAATCGGAAAGTTACGCATTCTTTAACCAAGTGTCAACTCCAAACAAGAGAGACAGAGGGAAAACTCTTTATCCTAATAAGGATAAGTTGTTTTGTGGAAATGCAATGCATTATGTTATACGCACTCCTGAAGACTGAAATTGCTGCGTAGACAAATAATAATTTCTGAATAACTAAAATTGCTGTGTAGGGAAACGATGAGCTGACTAATCTTCCAAACCTGCATTGAACAACTAGGATGATGTGACTATGTAGCTGCCACAAGTCATGATAAATGTCCTTTTGGTGTCCTCATCGTTTTGCTCTACTGATGCAAGGAAGACCCAGGGTGTCCTCATTTTGCCAGGTGGAGCGATAGCAAGACAGCATCACTATCTATGGAGTGTTAAGAAACTGCTGGAATAGTTTTTGCTACTTTCCAGGAGTTGTGATGCTATAGATTCAATGTTCCCTTATTCTAGGGAACCGAATAAATATAAAAGAATCTGTGAACGCTGTCATTGTCTACAGCAAGGCATGGTGCCTGAGGAGTAGGTGGGGCGGCTATATTGAAAGCGAAGTTTTATCAACCTCCAGCATGACCTCATGGTCACACCATTCAATATTGTCTATCAGTGCACAACGTTTTTCCCCACATTCTCTGTGTGTCTCAATTTTAAAAAGTACACTGGCAAACAAAACTGATTTCAGATTGGCTAATATGTAGTATTTCAGTCAAAAATTCATGGGGGTGGGGGTGTTATTGGGGGAGGGGGTTGCCAGAAATATGTAGACTAGAAAAAGGCCATGATTCAGCAGAATTCAAACCACCGTTAAGTCTCACCGATTTTTCCATTGAATACTATATTCTTAACATTTCCTGAACTGTGCTTGATTAAATCAACAACAAATCAAAATGACCAATGCTTACAATTTTATTGCAGCCTTTTTAGGAGTTATGAAACTTGCTGTCCTATACGATCAAATGTGACGTTACAGGAGCTGACCTGATAAACATTTTCTCTCTGAAGAATACCCGTGTGTGTGTGTGTGTGTGTGTGTGTGTGATGGAGGAGGGGGAAGTCCGAATGTTTTTTAGGGAAGCGAGGCTAAATACCTTGGCCAGAGCCATATAGGAAGACTATGCCAAGATCAAATGATTGCCACCCAGATGTCCAGTTTCAAATTAAAAGCCCAACTTTTACTTCCCTTCTTGACAGGTACAGTACAGAAATACACACACAATGAGAGCGAGGGAATGCCTTGATAAAAAAGCTTTTAAAAACCAAGCATTACTGTAATTTACCAAATAACAATGTACATTTCTTTCCCTCCAGTCTGCTTATTTGAATCACAATTATGATACTTTCCAGTGTACTATTCAGTATTCAAAGGGGAAGGGGTTTCTAAAATGCACTGGTAATCTGCTTAAACCTATTTGTTAGGTAAATGAGGTAGACAGCCGCTGAATTAAAAACTGTATTTTTGAAACAACCATACATTTCAGAGTGAGTCACTTCTCTGTCCTTCGGGACCATACCCCGACTTCATTCAGATTGGGATACCAGGGCCAAAACCAATGATGCAAGGAACATTGCTTATGCCAATTTTCCTTCTCCCCCCCGCCCCCCCAAATACCATCCAAAGTTGATAACCAATGTTTATAACATGAAAGACAACTACCACACTCACTCAGCAGAAAAGACTGATTTGCTAGGACATAGTTTATGAAATGAGTCGGGTGAATTGATATGCACACTCAACGTATACATGGTGACGGATAAGCGATAGGAATGGTAGCTACAGCAAAAGGAATTACAATCCCATCCAAAACTGTATGTCCAATTCTGGAGCATTCTGACCAAATGATTATTGAAACCAAAATCGTTTAGAAACATCAGGAGAAGCACAGCAGCTTAAAAAGGCACATGGAGAAAACTTCTGTAAACTAACAGGAACCATAAGACAACATGCAAAGAAAATTAGCATTTTTTCTTCTTGCACAATTTCAGAGCAGGCCAAGGAGTAAACTGCATTACTGACGCAAACATAAATTAAGCAACTGAACCCATAGTTTGGATGAATTCATAAATTTATGCTTTCATCCTGGAGGTACTCCTTCTTGACCTGTGTTTATTGAGTGCTTCCCTCTTGTTGTACTATATATAATTTCAGGAGATCAATATAGGAATTACAGCAATCCTTATGCAATGTGAAGAAGATCCATAGCTGGGCCTGATACCATTTCTCTATATAGCACCAACTTGATTTATACTGCCCCTCTCTAAAGACTTACTGGAAGGTGGAATGAAAATGCATGAAATTTGTGTATTACAAATGGGCTTGCAGTGTTAACATGATGCCATGGGCATTAGAAATGTTTTCAGTTTTGTTAATTTCACACATTTCTAGCTGAAATGCAGAAATAATGCTGTACTCATAATAATCTTTAATTTGGGAGTTGGGTCCCCCCAAAAAAAGCACAATGTATCAATGTCAGACGGTCATTCAAATAGCAAAAGAGTAAAATATTCCAGCAAAGGATGAATCACAATAGTTAAATGTAACAACTGTACAAGTTCTCCACACATAAAAGCGGCCCATTTATCATGCCACATAGAGAGCTGGACTTTATTATCTTTTCAAATCCCAGATCAAACAAGTTAACTGGAGTGCGGGTGGCGAGGAAGAGAATCTTCCCTGAAAACAGTTTCCACTCAAATATATATATATATAAAAGAATATGATGAAGCAAAACACATGTCTCAAAAGAAGGAAACACTTTGAAGGGGAATCACTAATCTCACTGAGACATTATGAGAAGTAGAAATACAATCTGGTTAACAGAACTTGTCTGTGAAAAGCTTCCAGCAAGTTTCGAAAAGTAGTTTACTAATGTTCAGCAGAGGGAGATGGAGAGAGAGAGAACCATTTTATTCAATGCAAGTTACCAAATGCATTATGCTTTATTGTCAAAGCCTGCAGAAATACTAAACATCTTTTTCACTGGTGACGACTTTCACTGGGAATCTGACATAGGAGTGAGGAGGTGGATGCTGAGAAGTGCAGATTTTTAACAGAGAATGATGCGGGTTTAAACTTCTCCATTGCTCTCACTTTTTAATGGCAAGCTATAGATATAATCTTTGATGGCTAGCCTTGAGATACGAGATAACAGGAAACTGGTGTGAAAACCGCTTTAACGAAAAAAACTAGCAAGTCCCTAGAGGGGGCACCAGCTTTCAAGAGCCTCGAATGGCTGCACAGGATAACTGCAGGGAGCCACCATCAGACTGAATCACTTCCACTTGCCTTTAAGACATTCTTTCCCCACTGCCTCTGACTGTTATTTCTGAGTAACCAGTTAGTTTGGGGTCGCAAATCACTTGAAATTTGGGCCAAAAGACTCTCAGTGCAATTTAAAACCAAGAAGCAGATAAGTGCTAGAGCCTGTCTGATGATATCAGAATAAAGAGACTTGGTCCTGCAGTTATTTATTAGGACACTGGACTGGAGTTGCTTATACGAGCCAATTCAATCAGATGCTCTCACTGTGGCAGCCCGATGGAAATCTATGTTTGTATCGGGGTGAAGGAATCTGTTTGATCTCATCCCACCAGACGCACCCTCCTTCCCAACTGAACGTTATCGACTCATTCAACCCCGTCCCCCCTTAAGAAAGGGGGGGGGGAGAGAAAGAGTGATCTGTAAAACATCACTCTTTAGGGAGGGGCTGCTAGTCGAATGTATGGAGCCCTTAAAGTTCCATGCAAACACTTTCTGGCAGAAACCATGTACGCTGTTGAAATTCTATCCCACGAATCAAGCCTTTGTCATGACCGGAGGAAGAATATGCATATATGTCTCTGGTGAACCCAGAAATGTACATTCCAGCCAATCCTTTCCCGGTACACATTGTCTCATATGCCTCTAAGAAAAAAAAGCAGAAGCAATGCCAAGACTCCGTATGTACACACACACACACACACACACACACACAGCGCATAAATACTTAACTATGAGAGTATCCCTAATGTGGTCCTGCATCAACATCTGGCATCCCTTGTGCGCACACAAGATCTCCGTATAAAAGCTGAACACACAGCTCTGCACACAACTTCCAAAGCAGTAATCATGAACGCCATAGTTACTCATGTGCACAGTTTCGTCTGAGTACGCAGTGAATGGAGCACACACGCATAGCAGTTTCTGTTAAGGGTGCGCTATTCGCACAAGAACTGCACGAAGACTTCCCCCCCTCAAACAAATGAAATGCCCTTACTCTCTTGGATCAGGCTGAAGAGCACGCCCCCCCCCCGCCCCGTGCTCCGTTAAGATCTTGTGATAAGAAAACTTTAAATCATAGGTGTCATAAAGAGACATCTCCTGTTCCCTTTCTGGTTAAAGTAACAGATGTGCTGCTGGGATGAGTGCAATTTAAGCCATTAAACTTCTTGATCCCTGAATGTCACCAGGGGGGACCATATAGATGAACATCCAGTTGCACTTACAAAGCACTGCATTTAACTCTCCATAAAATATGGATTTTATTGCAGCACTGTCAAGACCTCATTCCACAACCGCTGACCTCTATGCCCAGATGCAAACCTTTAAATCAAAAACGCTATACGCAGGAATGCTTGGGGTGAGGTTATGCACACACACACACACGCACATGCACAATGCATACATGCAACGTGTTTCAATACATATAGTTTTGCCAGAAACGTGTTTCACCCTGTGATTGAATTTTCTATAGGTGCTCAACTTCAGCATCCCACGTTCATTCACCTTGCACACTGCCTCTTCTTCAGGCGCAAAGCATTCCATGCTTTACCAGGTTTCTGTGCCATCTCCAGCAACTCTCCCTGCTCTCCCGACTTTTCCTCAAGGAAAGACCTCGTTCCAACTGTGTACGTTCTCTAGATCAGTATTCCGACCCCCCTCCCTCTCCTCGAGGCTTTCCTTCTGCCTTATGAGATCCATATCAAATCCAAAGAGAAGGCTATCATTATTATTCTTGGGATTTCTCTGCTTCGCGTGTGATTTTGTGTGTGTCGGGGGGAGGTGTTTCATGGTGTCCAAAGGGCTTCCTAGTGGCATCAACAGAAGGCGCCCCATTCTTTACCTTGCCTAAACGAGCAGCAAAGATGCTGCTCCTATCAAGCACTTCAATTGCTCGCATCCACTTAGCATCCCATCCATGCGCAAAAAAGAGGAAGAGAAATGACAAGAACTCCCATCCCCAGCTTAAAAGAGCGCATCGCCGTCCATGTGCCGCCACACTGGCATGGTGCTCCCATAGTAACGGACCTGCCAACTTTTCGTTTGTGTGTGTGTGTGTGTGTGTGCAAATAACAGGGTTTCATTAGCATTTGCAGCAGACCAAACAAGAAGAGAGGTGGAGGGGTATTTTGGGGGGGGGGGGGAGGAGAGAAGCGGCAAACCAACCGACCCACCGAACCAAGAAAAACACGGGAAGCGTAGAAGCCAACTCCTAGGAGCCGAGGTCCTTTCAATAAAATATTTGACCCCCCAGCCGCCCCCCCAAAGTTGGGCAAAAAGATGGTTGCCCCATCTTGTGATCGATTATGCAGTAAGGGCTTACCTTCCCCGCCCCCCCCCCCGCGATGTTTTATTCAAGTTGGCACCGCTTGCCTAGAACGTAGAGTCGGAAGGATCATCTAGTCTAACCCTCCCCGCAGTACCTTTGGCCCCCGCGCGGGACTCGAACCCTCGACCCTGAAGAGTCTCACGCTCTGAGCTCTCCCGAACCGGCGACGGAAGAAGAGGAAGAAGAAGACAGAAGAAGAAACCATCGGTACCTTACCGGCTCAGTAGAGAAGGCGAAAGGGATGCGCCAAGTTGTTCGCCGGCGCCGAGTCGAGTCGGGAAGCGACGCAGCGGGCGGCTTCGGGGGCCACGGCGCCGCTTCTCCGTCCGCCTTCCGCCGCCGAAGCTACTTGCGCGGCACCGAAGCTCCCTCTCATCACTTCCAAACTCCGGCGTGGAGGAAGGCGAGGCAGCCGGAGGGCAGCTCTCCCTCGGCGGACTCGGTCCCTAAGGCAGCGTCCCGGAGTCCTTGGAGGGAATGGAAACTCGCCACGAAAGATGTAAAAACAGAAACACACACAACACAAAAAAACACACACACAGCCCTGCCGGCTTTTTTTCTTTTAACCTCACAGAACACACACGCGCGCACGCCAACGGTGCGCCCTGCTCTTAATGCGGCGCCTCGGGAGCCGGAGCCGCAGCTCTGCGGACGGGGAGGTGAAGGGCTGAGGAGCAGCGAAGGCGCCTCTTGCAGGCATCCAGCGATTCGCGAGTGAATGGGGTGGGAGGTGCGAGGAGGAGAAGGAGGAGGCCTTTCTGGAAGACGCCCGCCTCCCCTCCTTTGCCGCCGCCGCCGCCTCCTCGCGTGGCAGAGAAAAGCGCGCTCTTCTTGGGAAGTCTTGCGGCCAAGCCCTCAGGAGTTTGAGGATTGAAAGGCCGGTGAGGGGGTGAGACGGTGGGGTGAGGTAGTTTCATGACCTGCAAGGGGGAGGGTGAATCTCTAATGCGGGACCCCACTCTTGCAGAAGGTGGGGTCTCCAGGTGAAAGGGGGTGGACAAGGGCCCTGCCTGAGACCGAGGATAGCAGATGCTGCCCAGTCAGTGCTGGCTGTGCTGAAGCAGACGCACCAGTGGTGTGGCTTGGTAGAAGCCCATCATATGGACCAATGGCATGGCATAGTAGAAGCCCATCAGATGGACCAAGGGTGTGGCTCAGTAGAAGCCCATCAGATGGACCAATGGCGTGGCTCAGTAGAAGCCCATCAGATGGACCAATGGCGTGGCTCAGTAGAAGCCCATCAGATGGACCAATGGCATGGCTCTGTAGAAGCCCATCAGATGGACCAATGGCGTGGCTCAGTAGAAGCCCATCAGATGGACCAATGGCATGGCTCAGTAGAAGCCCACCAGATGGACCAATGGCATGGCTCTTTAGAAGCCCATCGGATGAACCAATGGTGTGGCCCAGTATAAGCCAATCGCTGCGGGCTGTTCTGACGTAGGTGGACCAATGGTGTAGCTTAATAGAAGCCCATCAGCATGGGACTAATGTGGCTCAGTATAAAGAATAGGAGCCAACTCCTAGGGGCTGAGGGGGGCTTTGAACCCCCCCATAAAATTTTTGAGGGAGCTGCCCCTCCCATGTCGATGGGCATTGCCATTCTAATGGTGAGTGTGCATGGCGTCATGCTTGTCCCTTCCCCCAAGAAATATTTTATTGAAGTCGGCACCCCTGGTATAAAGCAGCTCCCTCTGTTCTGTTCATCGACTGTGCTCGGCTTCAAAATGGTTCTGCTGGTCCAGATAAGGCCGGCCCTACCATTAGGTGGCATGATGCTGCTGCTTCGAGCAGGAGATTTTGGGTGTCAGGAAAAGGCAGCAGGTGGTTATGGTTTTTTTGCTGTCAGGGAGGGAGCTGTTCCTTGGATTTTCTGCCTCAGGTGCCTAAAGAACTTGGCTGGCCTTGTATATCATGCACCTACTTAACTTTGAGGCTGAGAGCATGGGGCCATTTGCTGCCCTGCTGCAGGAAGTAATGTGTGTTGGGCCAACCTTGGACTCAGAATGCTGTTGCTCAAGCAATGATGGGACCCAGGTGGTCATATCATAGAACTGTCGAGTTGGAAGGGACCCTGAGGAACATCTAGTCTCACCCGCTGCAATGCAGGGAATAGGCAGCTGTCCCTTAGGGGGATTGAACCTGCGACCTTGGAGATATCAGCAACACACTCTAACCAACTGAGCTATCCATATCATGTGATGCCCATATCAGCTGCTTCTGGAGCACTTCTGAGCCCAATTTTAAGTGTTGGCTATGACTTTTAAAGCCACAAAGCAGTTTGGATCCAGGTTATTTGAAGGCCTGCTACACTTATTTATCATTAAGTTTATCTAGTGCCCTTTATCCAAAGTTCACAGAGCAGATCACTTTCACCAGGCTGCCCACCATCTGATGTCAACAACTGAGGCTTTTCTCATTTGCCTCCTGCCAGGAGCCGTTCAGCCGTTGGGAACAAGGCAGAGGGCATTCTCCAAGGCTTGGGATTTCATTCCCCTTTGGGTTGTGCCAGACCACAACAATGTATACCTTTTGGAAAGGCCTTATGACTCACATTTTCCCCATTGGCTTTTCCTTGAAAGGTTCTTATTATTGGTTTTGGTTTATGGTTTATTAAATTTTACATCACTTTCCACTTTTTTTAAAAAAAATAAATCGCCAAGTGATTTACAACCAAGTAAAAAACAATAATAAAACCACATAAGCATTATCAAAAAGAAATTTAACGCTATAAAGGATGCCTCCCAAATGACCAGGAAAACAGGAACGTCTGCCTGGCACCAAAATGATAACAAGGTTGGAGACAGGTAGTCCTCCCTGGAGAGAGCCTTCCATATGTTGGGGGTAGGGGAACTACCACAGAAAAGATCCCTTCCCTTGCTTCTGTCCTGTGGATGGCACACAGAAGACCACAGATAATGATCTCAGGGCAGGGAAAGATGGTCTGTTAGGTATTGTGGTCCCGTACTTTAAAGGTCTGTATAGTAAAAGCTATGGCTTTCCCAGTAGTGATGTATGGAAGTGAAAGCTGGACCATAAAGAAGGCTGATCGCCGAAGAATTGATGCTTTTGAATTATGGTGCTGGAGGAGACCCTTGAGAGTCTATGGACTGCAAGAAGATCAAGCGTATCCATTCTGAAGGAAATCAGCCCTGAGTGCTCACTGGAAGGACAGATCGTGAAGCTGAGGCTCCAGTACTTTGGCCACCTCATGAGAAGAGCAGACTCCCTGGAAAAGACCTTGATGTTGGGAAAGATGGAGGGCACAAGGAGAAGGGGATGACAGAGGACGAGATGGTTGGATAGTGTTCTCGAAGCTACCAGCATGAGTTTGACCAAACTGCGGGAGGCAGTGGAAGACAGGAGTGCCTGGCGTGCTCTGGTCCATGGGGTCACGAAGAGTCGGACACGACTAAATGACTAAACAACAACAACAACTTTAAAGGTGAAAACTAGAAGGCATTTGGCAGCCAGGAAAAAGACAGCATTCATGCCTTCTTGTTCCTGTTTGTTTATTTGCTTGTTTGTTGGCTTTTCGATTGCATTTTAGTCCTTTCAGGTGGGCTGCCATATGTTTGTTTGTGTTTGTGTTGCTGGTCTCCTAGTATATTATTTTGTTCTATACTATATTTGCACTTGTCCGTTGTCATGCTGATGAACGTTCACGGTGAAGCAAGTGAGCAGGCAGGCAGGAGCCCCAGGCAGGCATTCTCACATTCTCGCTGCTGCCATCGAAAGCAGGCCTCTGGTCCAGGCAGGCGATATGACTGGCAGAGAGCGCAGTTGGTGCAGCCCAGGCAGGTCTTGCTATGCTTCCTCTTTCACCACTACTGGCAGGAGTGAGGGGAATGGAGGGGAATCTTCCCTCACCCTGCTGCTGCAGGCAGGAAGCCTGCAAATGCGGGCAGCAGGGGCGTGTGTGTGAAGAGAAATACATCTTTTCTTTCCTGCTTTTCCCTCCGCCTCCCCCCCAACCAGTGGCAGCAATAACAGGGAAGTGTGCAAGGTATGGGGTAAGGTTTTTTGGGAGGGCAAGATCTGGGAGTGGGTGGCTTTGGAAGAGCTGTGAGGGGACGGGAATTTGGGTGAGGTGTAAAGGAACAGGGCTGGCAACGAGCTGGAAGTCTGACAGGTAAGTGAGGTTGGCTAGCAATGCGGGAATGAGTGGCAGCCCCCCCCCCCGTGTGTATTTTTCTATTGTATTTTTGTGTTCTCTTGAAAGCAGCCTTGAAAGCGTTTATTCTCAAAGGCAGCATATGATAACTTCTTTGAATAAATGAATGAATCAAATTCTTGACCATTGCTCCCGTAATTTCCAGCAACAACGATGGCTGTTGTTATATTTCCTATAAGCTGTAGTGGGTGCCACAGCGGGGTGGAGGCGCTCACCTGAACTTCTGTCAGGTGAGTTACTGCTTGCCATATCGGGCGGGAGAGGGGATATGTGCTGGGGAAGGCAACGCTGTGCAAACACATTGACAGGAGTGTCAGATTGACTCCGCTGGTGCATTGGTGGCATCCCGAACACATCCTTCCCTGTAAGCATGCTGGCTCCTTTTAGTATAGCAATAACTCTTTTTCGTACTGTTGCAGTTTGACTAACAAGGTTACTATGTGTTGTTAATTCAGTTAGTCATAATGCATAGTGTATATATGGTGCTTTACACTGCAATCCTATATATCTTTACTCAGAAGTAAGCCTCATTGGGGCTTATTCCACAGTAGCAAGTGGTGTAGCATGGGTTGCCAGCACCCGGGAAACAGATGCATGCACATTCAGCTGCCTAACAGTGTCCGTGTCTCCCAGGAGATTGCAGCCGCAGAGATAAGAAGTGTCATTTCGTTGTCTGGAGAGGTTGCTTCCTGGTTTGCATGGAGAAGCCATTTTCAATGGAGCCCAGTGACAGAAGTGCACAGCTGTATGGAGGCAGTACCGGGTGTTGACATTTTGCGCCCCTAACAATTGTGTGCCCGGAGCAACCGTCCCGTTGGCTGTACACCCCCCCCCCCCATGCTATGTCATAACCAGTAGCTATGTTTAGGGTTGCAGCTTTGGAGTGTTCCAAGAGCATTCCGTGCATTATTGCAGGAATCCTTAAAACACATTTGTAATGGCTAGCACAATTAGTCAGAGTTTGCAGATAGGGCCTGCCCAGGAGTTGTGGTGACCTAAGGCTACCTAGTGAGTGATGGGCAGAGATGCAATTTGAGCTTGGTTCAGAACTTTCTTTCTTAGCTGTTAAACAATGTGAGTTGGAAGACAATATTTAGATCTATAACTCCCAATTACAGTGCTACCTCAGGTTACAGATGCTTCAGGTTACAGACGCTTCAGGTTACAGACTCCGCTAACCCAGAAATAGTACCTCGGGTTAAGAACTTTGCTTCAGGATGAGAACAGAAATTGCGCTGTGTTGGCGTGGCGGCAGCGGAAGGCCCTATTACCTCAGGTTAAGAACAGTTTCAGGTTAAGAACGGACCTCCAGAATGAATTAAGTTCTTAACCCAAGGTAGCACTGTACTACAAGTTTGCATATGCAGTTGCCTCAAAAGCTGAAAAAAACAGGAAATACAGAGAAAATTAGTGCAGTGTACAATAGGCAGAAAAAGCAAAGGAGTAGAGATTTCAAGTGGTTAGCCTTGGCATGTTCCTATTTTCATATGTGGAATGCTGGAGAGGCTGGTTTGTTACAATCCAGAGAACAACTTAACCTTGGAATTGATCATTCCAAGGTTCCTTGAATCACGGATACTACAAAGACTTAAGCACCACTTAGAATCAAAGCTGTAATCCATTGCTTTGGTTGAATTGATGACATTTCCTTTTGCCTAACTAACAATGGCTGACAGTCCTCCACGGATCAACATATTAAATTAAAAGCTGGTAAAGTCCGTGGTGAGCCTGAGTGGGAAGATGAAAACTGTTTGTTGTAGGACATAGTGGGGTTTGCATGACCAAATGTGCTGTACTTGGCTTGGAATGGAATGGTGGGAGGAGGAGGGTTAAGATGGTGCTTGGAATATTTTCATTGGGATTTGGAAAGGGGGAAGCAGAAATGAGAATAAACTGGAAAAGGAAGCAGCAAATACTGGGTCAGATTCAGCACTCATGATTAACACTTGTAGGAGTGCAGATACCAGTGCACCCAGACAACGGAAGTGTAGTTTGGAATTATAGAGAATAATATTGTATCTAGTTATTATGAGCTAGAGCTAATTCTCCACCCTTTAGCTTGTTCTTGTGGTTACTTTCATGTTGCAGATACTGTTTATCCATAAGCAGCCTAGTGTTCTGCGCCTACGAACTGAGTAACCTTGCTTTATATTAAATAGATAAGAACTTAGCAATGACGATTCAGGGTTTAGTCAAGTTCATGGAGGAAAACCTATGAATTTCTACAAATTATGATGGGGTGCATGATATCTTCGGTTACCAGTTGCTGGAGAAATAGTTTTGCAGGTAGTATGATTTAAAGAGCATCTTTAAAAATCTGGAACTGCAATGATAATCTTTTTTTATGGTGACTGAGAGACCTGAAAACATTTGTCAGAGCCACTTGGGTATGGGAAAAACTCAATCCAAGTTTAGAGTAGGGCAATTGAGCTTTGTTGCTGGAGTTGTCGCAAGCAGGCATGTATTATTGCGTTGACCAGACAAGGACAACATTCCCAGCAGCTAGCAGTAAAACAAAAGACTCAGCTCCTGAATTTGGCCAATCCAAAGACTTGATGCTGACTGCCAATTACTATAAGGTGTGTGGGTGCTCCCTGCTTCAACAAACTTCTGAGCAAACACAGTCCACAGCAGCATATGGGCTTGTGAGGTTCTTGATTTGAACCTTCAAGCAAAGGCAGATCTATAAGAGTGTGACTGGTGTGGTTGCACCAGACACAGAGCTTCTGGGGCACCGGGGGGGGGGGGGCACCGCAGCTATGACATCCAAGCCAGATTTTGGCATCACACAGGATGCCACTGAAATTTGAGGTGCCAAGGTCCACCACTGCTTCGATGCACTGACAAGAACACAGTTTACAGCCCAGACTAATGTATCTTAATGCATACTACATTTAATGAGATTGTGCAGCTTTGGTGATCCAATAAGCTGCATTCCTGGTAATAATTTCTCCAATTATTCAGAGGAGGCAGCAAACATCAGGCCAGCTTGTGCAATGCCATGCCGAAGAGGCAAAAGTTTCCCGACCAACCTCTGTGAACGATCAACTGACACCATGAATTATGAGGCTAGAATAATATTATCTTTGCCTGGATAGCTACTGATGTTATTGATGACCACAGCTCTCTCCAGATCTTTGAAAATCCAGATGCACTGTTTGACTCCTTGACCTTCTGCAGTAATGAGTTCCACAGGTGGGTTATACATAGCATAAATATTTCCCTTTGCTTTGTTTTACATGTACTGCCTTGTACATTCAAAGAGTGCCTTGTTGTTCTCGCCTTGTGGGGTCAGGCCAATCAGAGGGTCTTTCTCTTCTGTGGGGCAGGCTGTCACAGTACTTGGAGGACCAGCTTCCCTCTGTTAGGTTTCATGGATATTCTTAGATTCTCAGGTCAAAAACTTCTCTTGGTTTCTTCTTCCCAGAAGAGTGCTGTACGGTCTTTTAAAGCTTAATATTCTAACAGCACTTGTCCATGTATTCTTGAGAAGTCACTTTGTATTGTATGTGGAATAAATTCTTTGCATAATCATGGTTTGGGTTACATGTGAAACCTACTCAGAAAATTCACAATTCCTGTTGTTGTTCTCTATTTTTCCCTTCTGCCTTTTGGACAAAGTGAGTTTGCACATTCGTGCTAATACCTTGATGATAACAACACCACATTATAACTTTCATATCACCTCATCTCAAATGCATTGTTTTTTTCCAAGGAATTACAGGTTCAGCTGTGAGGTATTTTATTTTGTGGTAAGTAGTGAGACCCAATACTGCATTGGACTAGACTTACCATTTTTCTCCACTCATATAGTGGTAACGTTAGTGGACTACTTCAGTATTTGATCGCAAGTTAGCTTGCCCTTTTGGGGAGCATATTGGAAAAAAAGCAAAAGCAAAATTGGAGTGTTTATGAGACACAGATGCAAATGCACAAAAAAATCAATTTTTTTGAAGCCTGTAGTTCTTCAGGAGTGTAGGAGAGAAAGATCCCACCTTAGCCAGGCTATCTTCATTTAGCCCTCCTAAACTCCATTCAGGAGTTTATGCATGTGTGATTCCAGGGAATCATCAATGACTGATGGGAACTGCTTTGTGAGGTTCCGTCTCCCAGGGAGGAGCCATCTGCAGACGCATTCAACTCTGCAAGATCCTGACCATACAGGAAGCCTGCTGTGACCAAAAGACATTAAGTGGCAAATTGTCTATTGCAGGTAGGTTAGCCAAAGTGGTGCCCTCCAGCCCTCTAGATGTTGCTGGATTCCAGCTACCATAATTTCACAGCCAGCATGGCCAACAATCAGTTGATGGAATTTGTAGTCCAACCACATGTGGACTGCTACTTTTTTCTTGCCCCTGGCTCATTGGACACATGAAAACTGCTAAAATTAATTGTTGTTGGCTCTCATATTTTTCTCAGTACAATTCATTAAAAACACTCTGAAAGTAGATTTTTGAAGTAAGTCCATTTGTTCTTTAATACTTTTTCTAGCAGCATGATCAACACACCTGGAATTAACCCTACCCATTGCTTTAGCTCTGCACCAAAACACAAGATTTGTTTCTGCGATCGCTTTCCCACTTCCTTAACCAGTAAGGAACTATGCTTTCTTGTATCTGCCCACATTTTCTGGCTTTTCTTTGCAGCCCCTGGATAAGTTTTAAAAATGAAAGCAGAGATTTGCCGTATTGTGTGTGTCATACCGAATGCAGCCTTCTGGATTTCCAAGACGCTTTTAGCAATACCTGACCAAGCACAGGCCAACTGGAGAATTGTTAAGGTCACAGGCTGATAAAAAATCCTTTGTTCTGGAAATATATATATATATCATCAAAATTTCATAGAAAAGAGTGTCAAATGCAAGCAACAGGACACCAGACTAAAGAGATAAAGAATGGCCTATACAGTGGTACCTCGGTTTAAGAACTTAATTCGTTCTGGAGGTCTGTTCTTAACATGAAATTGTTCTTAACCTGAAGCACCACTTTAGCTAATGGGGCCTCCCGCTGCCGCCGCGCGATTTCTGTTCTCATCCTGAAGCAAAGTTCTTAACCCGAGGTACTATTTCTGGGTTAGCGGAGTCTGTAACCTGAAGTGTTTGTAACCTGAAGCGTCTGTAACCTGAGGTACCACTGTACCTATAACCAACTGCTGCTTGCTCTGACTGGAAGTAGCTCTGCAAGACTGCCAGCGGAGATTTTACCTTGCTGTTGTACAGGAGTTTATTTTAACCAGACTCTGAACATGCTCTCTGCAACTAAGCTATGGCATTTAATAAAGTTGGGAGCTTCCGCCTGCTTTGATCCACCTGGACTGAAACTTTTAATTAGAACCTCTTGAACCCAGTCCTCTCTGATATTTTATATGATATGAAAATTGCAATGTAAAGATCCACTTCGGCAGTGTAATGACTTCCCGACTGATGCGTCTTCAAAGCCTTCCATGGCGCATTGGTAAGTTTTTCCTCTTTCACACATGTGAACGGGAGTGCAGAAAACCAGGAGTGCAAAAGCATAGGAGTTTTTTGTGTGTTTGTTTAAACTGCCAACACAGGTCAATGAAACTATAATGACTTTAATCAGATTCCCACAAAGCTGTTAACATTTGCATCTCCTTTGCTTCTAAGGAAAAAGGGTCTTGCCCCTGAACAGTGAATCTATTCTACTCCACCTTCCTTACTTTCATGGCAAGCCCACCTGCTCTAACCCAGTTTTGCTGGGCATTTTGATCCTCTCGTTTGATCTCGCTCCCTTTTAAAACTAAGCCTATATTTTATAAGGCAGTTATTTCTATGTGGCATCCTGGGAAGAGATCAAGCAGCTCCTCTAGTTCCACATAAGGAGTTTAATTTGATTATGGCTCCCACTGGTTAGGGAGCAGTGGTGTGCAGTCAGTAGACGGGTCTAGGCTACGTAGTCCCCTAAATGTTCCCGGTAAATTAGAGTGTTAAAGTATTAAAACGCCTCCTTCCCTGGCGCCTCCTTCCCAAAGCCCGGGAAACTTCTGCCCGGTTTAGGGAGGGAGGCGTGATATCTTCCTGCCGGGTGGGCTTTGAGAAGGAGGCAGCATGGCTTCAGCATTCTGTCAGAGGCCTAGTGCCTCCATCCCAAAACCCAGGAAGCTTCTACCCTGCTTAGAGAAGAAGGCATGATGCTCACACATGTGACAGCGGGATGTTACGAAGTCACATGCACGATATCAGCCCCCCAATTGCTCTTCACAAGCAGCAGCAGAAGAAGAGTTTGGGTTTGACATCCCACTTTATCACTACCCTAAGGAGTCTCAAAGCGGCTAGCAATCTCCTTTCCCTTCCTCCCCAACAACGAACACTCTGTGAGGTGAGTGAGGCTGAGAGACTTCAGAGAAGTGTGACTAGCCCAAGGTCACCCAGCAGCTGCATGTAGAGGAGCAGGGAAGTGAACCTGGTTCATCAGATTACGAGTCCACCGCTCTTAACCACTACACCACACTGGCTCTCACAGCTGGCACCTCTGGTCCTAACTGTTCCCCTACAACAACAACAAAATCACTGCATGCCACTGGTAGGGAGCAGAAGCGAATAAAAAGATGAGACAACCTTTGATGATTGAAATGAGGCCACAACTCTGTTGATTACAGAAGAATAGGTTTGGCATGACATTGGACTTGTATCCAAACAATCAACCAGCGCACTACCAGAGTGGTGTGTGCTCTAGTTATCTCCCGTTTGGACTACTGCAACACGCTGTACATGGGGCTACCTTTGAAGGTGACCTGGAAACTACAGCTAATCCAGAACGCGGCAGCTAGATGTGGCTGGGAGCAGCCGCCGAGACCACATAACACCAGTCTTGAAAAGACCTACACTGGCTCCCAGTATGTTTCCGAGCACAATTCAAAGTGTTGGTGCTGACCTTGAAAGCCCTAAACGGCCTCAAAGACCCAGTATACCTAAAGTTTAGAACTCCACCCTCATCTTTCAATCCAGACACTGAGGTCCAACGCCAAGGGCCTTCTGGCGGTTCCGTCACTGCGAGAAGTGAGGTTACAGGGAACCAGGCAGAGGGCTTTCTCGGTATTGGCCCCTGTCCTGTGGAACACCCTCCCACCAGCTGTCAAAGAAATAAACAACCATCTGACTTTTAGAAGACATCTGAAGGCAGCCCTGTTTACGGCAGTTTTTAATGACTGATGTTTTAGTGTATTTTTAATATTTTGTTTTAAGCCGCCCAGAGTGGCTGGGGAAACCCAGCCAGATGGGCGGGGTATAAATAACAACAACAACAACAACAACAACAACAACAACAACAATAATAATAATATCAGTTGACAGATTTTTTTTAAGCAATGAATTTATTTATTTATTTTTTAAAATAAGCAAACTAACTTCCCATCAGTTCTGATGCTGAACTGCTTGTTGTGACCCCCTCCTTGCCAAATGATTTCAGGTGGCCTGCAAAAATATCCTGGGGTAATATAAACTGTGTTCAACTTTATATGGACCATTGGTAGGATAGTCTGTAGCACCTTTTCCTCAAAGAGTTTGTGTTTAGCAACCGAGATTTATATTCCCTCTAAACTGGTGATTATTCTCTTTCCTACTGTATTAGAGAAAATAAAAGATGGTGTGACACAATGTGACTCATGAAACGGTCCTAAGGGAGAGGCAGGCAGTTTTCCACAGTCGTCAGTTCACACTAAAGATAAAAGCAGAGACAGCGGCTAATGTTGTTTTGCTGTTTGAAATCTGAAACACACACACACAATCTGAGTAATAGAAGTGTTTCGGGGGGGGGGGCACACAGGACAGCAATAAAGGTTATTAGAAGCCCGTTTAAAATTATTTTCATAATTAATAGCAACCTGCATGAGGCTAACTCCGTGGAGAATTAGCACTCATATTTCTGTCATTTCACTGCCTTTCCTCCCTCTGTCTATTTTAAGAACTGCAAGAAGCTGGATTAAACCTCGTTCACGTTAAGCAGGGATTTTGCTGGATATAGGCGTGCCACTTGTACAACTGTGGTTGTTTTCCTCAAACCTCCATGGCCCAATTTTGAATTTGGGTTTTTCTAAAATTTGAAATTTCACTGTCCGTGCAATCTTAATTGTAGCCAGCTCAAAAGCTACAAGACCTTTTGCTGTCCTCATCTTCTGGAATGAGAGTGGAGCAAGAAGTTGGGGGAGGGACTTCTTCCTGGAATCCATCCTCCATCACTTCATTCATTAATTGGCCGAAAACATATTGGTGGCCTCAGGTCTGTTGAGTACAAGATACAGTTCTGCCAAAAGCAGCTACCGTTGACTTTTCACTGTGTAGTATATATGTTTGGTTATTGTATCACGTCCCCCCCCCCCGTTACTTCCTCAGAGCTCAGCATTTAAAAGTGCCTGAAAATAAGATACATGTTGATCTACAAATGTAAAATTTGCAGGCAGCATTGCTAGTCTTGAAACAACATTAGCCCCTGCAGAAGAACAGCATGACCTTACAGATCCCCCCCCCCCCGGCAGCTTTTTGCAACTCAGCTGCAAAAAGCTCAGCCAACCTCCTTTTTCTCTCTTCCACTTATAAAACATGTTTAATTTAAGCAGCTGGGGTGCATCGTCCCAATGCCATCCTTCTAGAGTAGCCACTTGCCATCAGAGGCCTACAACCATAAAGCCATACAAAATAATAATTTTATAAGTTTGCATGACTAAACAGTGTGTCCCATGTCAGGAAAAAAAAAAGAGAGTTATAAAATGAGTGTCAGGAATGAGCCAGCTGCTAGTGTAACTTTACAGCCTTCTGCAGAAGAGAGAGTGTTAGGTCTGACACAGGCTGAACAGCGGTCAGTGCACAATGCAACTCCCCAGCCCCTTGGAATTCAGGTTGCAGAGGGAACAACTGAGAGTGGGATGGAACCCAGCCAAAGCTTTCAGGAGTTTCCGACAGGTGCAATCAGGAAAGGAGACAGTTTATCAGAGCAAGAAGAGGAGGGAGCTAAGCCAATCAGTCGGAGGAGTCGACGAATGGGAGGGCTTCTAGATAGAAAGCAAAACAAAAGACGTAAGGGGCAAAAGTTCTGTCAACATAGGAAGGAATCTTCAGAAGGGTCATCTTGAGTAATGATGCTGGAGGCTTTGCCAGAGCCATCCGGAGCTATCTGTTTGTTTTTGTAATAAATCCTCCCTTTTAATTACCTACGCTTACTATGTTATCAAGTTGGGAACCTGGACTCCTAAAAATAAGCGATGGGACAGTGGCACAAGTTGGCCTACCTCTTTTGTTTTTCATCACGACAGGCCTGCCATTTGGGGAACCAAGTCTGGATGGGCCTCTGCTTATAAGTTATTCTCGTCTGGCCTTACGAATTCATCAACACGACTCTGTCCATCACCACCTTGGCAGACAGGCTCCCTCTTTCTCATTTCAAGCAAACAAACAAAAAAACACCATGTTCAGAGAGCTGTAATTTCATGGATGAGGTATAGTGTTTCTGATTTCTGCAATTCAGATGCATAAGTGCTTTGGCACACACCGAAGCTCCACCAATCTGAACGGATAAGGACTCCTGCAGGATGAGCCCTCGCAGCTTGCTTCCTATGATGAGCATGGCAGTGACCCTGCGGGGAAAGGGACTTACTGTTCCCTGGAACATACTACAAAAAACACCAGTCTCTAGACATGCCTTAACTCACTCATCATTGCAGCAGTAGATCACTCATTAGGACTCCAGAGAAAGCTGGTACAAATAACAGAAACACGAAGTTTTAAGCTGCAGGTCATGTAAGCAGAACATGATTCAGGGAGCAGAAGGGGGCAGCCTGGTGATGAATACAAAGCTGTTTAAATACTCGAAGCTGCTCATTGTGAAAATCAGGAAGCCCTTCCTCAGCCCAGTCCTCTGCAAATGTTAAATGTTGAATAATTCAAGAACATCCTGAATTTTCTACATTAAACATCACAATCTGATACTTGATTTCAGACGACACTGACAACGGTATATGTTTGGCAGCATTTGGTGGCGGTTATGCAATGGCATTTAGCATTTATTTGATGGCTGACATGCAAGAGCAGCTTGTACTTGGTAACCCCCCCCCCAAACCGATGCAGAAGAGAATCCTAAACTCACACAGAGGGGTGGCAGGGGAGAAAGAAGGAGAGAGGGAAAAATCTGAACCAATGAAATATAAAATGTGTGATATACAGTGGCAGAGCTTCAAGTTCTGGCGGGAGGTGGGGTGGAAAGCAGGCGGGGGCATGGCTGGCACACACCCCGGGGGCGTGGTGCGTGTCCTGGGGGTGTGGCGCACCAACCACAGGGGTGTGGCATGCGTCCCGGGGGCGTGGTGTGCTGCCTGAGGTGTGTGGTGCCCAGCAGGGGGGGGGGAATCCGCAATGGCACCCCACTGGGATTGTGCTGCCGGGGCGGTGTGCTCCCCCCACACCCCTCTTCCTCCACCAGTGGTGATAGATAAGACAAACTTTATTCACATTAGCCAACGGCCATGGCAACATAAAACAAGCAATATATACAAATAAAAAGACAACTACAGTGGTACCTCAGGTTAAATACTTAATTCGTTCCGGAGGTCCGTTCTTACACCTGAAACTGTTCTTAACCTGAAGCACCACTTTAGCTAATGGGGCCTCCTGCTGCTGCCGCACCGCCGGAGCACGATTTCTGTTCTCATCCTGAAGCAAAGTTCTTAACCCGAGGTACTATTTCTGGGTTAGCGGAGTCTGTAACCTGAAGCGTATGTAACCTGAAGTGTATGTAACCCGAGGTACCACTGTATGGGTAAAAAGGGCAATCAAATGACCAAGATTATTGTTCAGATAGTGGCCCTTAATCTCATTGCACCCTCTATAAATCTAGCAACCTTTACTGTTGTCTGATCATTTTGATATGTGTATTAAGTGTGCACCCAAAAAATGTCAAAGCGTGTAAGTGATTATTATAGCCATACAAATACCTTGCCAGCTTCTGCAGAACAATAATATACAATGAATGACAATACAGAAACTGAGCATGTGCTGCAGGGGTGGTGGACATTTTTGTTCAGTGATTGACAGGTGGGTGATCCTGCCCACCCGTGAAAGTAGATCTGTGTGTGGATACCGACCCATCAGGGCTGAACTCAGGGAAAGATGTGGCACAACTAAATCAAGCAAAATTGAGCTCTCTGCCCATCAGCTAGGCAGCGGCGCCACCATGGACCAAAGATTGGGGGGTGAGCAATGAGTGTTGCAGGTGGCATTGAACACCTGTGACGTCACACATACAATGCGCAATGTGCATGCGTTGTCAGGAGGAGGCCTTGCCCGGAACCTTGCAGCTTCAATGGCTCTGGCTCCTCCTCTCTTGTGTTCAGAAGGAGCCTGCCTTTAACTCTGCACCCTGCTCGGCCCAGCAGTTCAGCCTCCTCTGCCCCCTCAGTATGGGGGGGGGGGAGGCTGAGCTCCCTGCTAAGGAATATTGAGGGGGCTGATGACTTCTCTGCTCCCTAGAGTTGGCACGCCTGCAGCTAGGGAACACCGAGCTCAATCCTGGTTTCTGCAAGGTAAAGGGACCCTTGACCATTAGGTCCAGTCGTGACCGACTCTGGGGTTGCGGCGCTCATCTCGCTTTATTGGCCAAGGGAGCCGGCGTACAGCTTCCGGGTTATGTGGCCAGCAAGACTAAGCTGTTTCTGGCGAACCAGAGCAGTGCACGGAAACGGCGTTTACCTTCTCGCCAGATCGGTACCTATTTATCTACTTGCACTTTGACGTGCTTTCGAACTGCTAGGTTGGCAGGAGCTGGGACTAAGCAATGGGAGCTCACCCCGTTGCGGGGATTCAAACCGCCAACCTTCTGATTGGCAAGTCCTAGGCTCTGTGGTTTAACCCACAGCGCCACCTGTGTCCCTTCTGCAAGGTAAGGGCAGGTTTTAAAAATTTTAAGCCACAATGCAGCAGCAATCGCCAGCAAATGGAAGTAGAATGGTGTGTGCCCCAACCCAAGATGAAAAGGGGAGATAATAGATCAGGGAGGCATAGACAGTGGATTTAGTATGTACTTCCATGATGAACCAGTCCTACCAAGCGATGTGATCCAAACAGTAGCATCGGAACCAGCAACCTCTTCATAAAAGCAGTTCGAAATCCATCTTTTTGGGCGATCCAGGGATTGGAAGAGTACAGAATGCTTCAAGTTTGGGACAGCAGCATGGGTGACAAGGATGCCATATGAACAACTGTTAAGAATCTTCAAATCTACATTTCACTTCAGTGTGGATGAGGCCTTCTGCTGAAATCCTATACTCACTTGCCTAAAAGTTAGTCCCGCTGAACTCAAAGATGCTTACTTCTGAGAAGAAACATTGAGGACTGCACTGTTAAGTCTCTGCATGTTATTTCACTTGGCACCCTGAAGCAAAAGCAGCCTTCACATACTGTTTTGACTTTGACAAAATAATATTTGGGAGGCCGCGTTTCTTTGCTTTCATCATAAACACTCCCTCTTTGGGGTTTCTCTGCCTGGTAGCTCAGTCTCTGATAAACTGCATGCCACAGAAAACACTCACCGTCTTTGACTCAGACATCTGCTGATAGGGAACCTGGCAAAACCCAGAAATTCACTCCCTAGCAAGTTGTGCGTTGATGGTTACTGCTGAGAAAGAGTATCAAAAGACTCCTCTATTGCTCTATTTTATAATCATCCGCTGTTTGTAATGCAGAGAGAGAGAGAGAGAGAGAGAGATTCAGAGTTCAAAGAGGACTTCAAAATGTGAACTTGTCAGAGCTTCTGCGTTCGATCAGCTTTCGAAGGCACATTAGCATCTCCAGTGCAGCATCTTAAATTATTTTGAGCGAGGTGGTTCTTCAGCCACATGCGAGGGAGAACAAGGTAAAAAATGAAGGGGGAGGGAGTTCCACATAACTAAGCATGTGACTCAAGGAAAGCAATTATCTCCTTCTTGAAAGGCTGCGAAACTATAGTGGCTGAAGCTTCTGACAAGGGTAAACTTGGAAGATACAGGGCTCGGAGGCAAACAGAGGCCAAATTGATGAAAAGTTCACACACACAACTTCATTTCCCCTCTCCCCCACCTCATGATCTCCCAGCTATAGTTTGTGGGGAAAGAAAAGAAATCTGGGACAGTTGTGCCTTCACTCTCCCCCCACCTTTTAAAAGATGTTCCCCTCCTTTGATTTCAGAGGAATAGTAACGATGTGGATATTCCTCAGGGATATCCTCAAAAAGACATCCCAGCCAGGACTTATTTCCCAAATCACAGCATCTAATCTGAGAAACACATCTATTGCCAATGATAATCAGCTCCTGCTAGTGGTCAGGTTTCAACTATGATTTTTTCATCTTTCTGGTGTGCTCTTTCAGTCTGTTTCCATGCAGACACATGTGTCGCATCTGCAGTTAATAATCACAGTGAATCCTTTGCCAGAGATGGGTATCAAAAGAAAGGTTGAGGTGGAATAGCCCCCTCTGCTTTGGCATCCTGTTTTCAAGTTCTGAACCAAGAACACCATTTTGTGACTTATTTTTAAGGGGGTGTTGGCTCCATTCACCACCGCTGGCAATTGCTCCCTGCTCCTGTTTGATGCCATATTTTTATACCTACTAGGTACCGGACTGAGGACGAGGTGTTGTCTTCCCTCTGGTTTGGCTTAATGGCAAAGCAATGTAGCCAATGTGATTTGACTACATGGTGATATCTGAAGCCAAATCAGAGCCAGGGCAGAGCTTCTTGCCCTCACTCTTGCACCTTGTGGATTAAAAAAAAAAAAGGAAGAAAGGGAAAGGTCTTCAATGACTTCAAGCTTAGACCACATGGCTTTAGCAAGCCGTTTTTTGTGCTTCTTCTAGACAGATAATTTAGAAACATTTCCCCAGTTTTGAAACGAAACCACACTGCCTGTCTTTTCTTGCTGCTGTATGGGAAAACACATGAATCTGACCTTTGAAGAGTTTGTAAGTAAACCATTTTTAACTGAAGAAATGGGTGGTTTATTTCTATGCTAAGGGGAAGTAGGAAATTTTGGAAGTGACTTAGAAGGGGGTATGTTAAAGGTCTAGCAGCCTATATTTCCCTGCTTTAGTTTGCTGTATGTTTTGTGATTTTAAATCTCTACTGGGGCACTCTCTCACACACTCACACACAAAATACTTGCCCGAAACCTGTACCTATGCTAGAAAAATGTAACTTGTGCGGCTGATAGAAGTAGTGTGACTCATGCAACACGTTGGCAATTAATATACACAGAACAATAATTATATATACTTAATCAACCTTCTGAGAAAAATACAAAACATTAAACAAAGCCACAAAGACTTGCGAACTACCCAGCCTCAAATGAACTTACAATGTCTAGTTTCAATAGATTTTTCAAATGCTTAGCTCAGTCTTTTAGATAAGTTCATGAAGATACCAACAAAAGGTAAGTTTGGTGATATTCACAATACCTAGAGATGCTAGTAGAGTTGTAGATAGATGGTAATAAAGTTGTTGACAACGAAGTTGTAGATGACAGGATGCCGGCGTTTTGCACCTGTTTCCGCTCTGCACCGCTCTGCACCGCTCTGGCAGTCCAAGTAATCAAAAGGCCACTGTTCACCCCCTATGGGGCCCTTTAACTGGGGCTTGTAGGTAGCACACTCCCAAGATAGTTTTCTGGGCTTCTTCAGTGGTCTAATCACAAAGTTGATATTCAATCTTATAGAGAATACTCTTTCTTGGCTTAAGCGTAAGAGACTGATTTGCTTAACCTAGGCATCCTGGGAGGTCTCCTTTTATTTTACTGTATCGATTTCCCCTTTAACCAAAATACAAAACCCAACAATTTTCACTTGCAGATGCAGATGATCACCTGACGTCAGGAGTGAATAAAATATGGGGGTGGGGGGAAGGTAAGCCCTGCCCCACATAATCACATGATGTGGCACATGCACACCACTGGAATGGCAATGCCCAACAACTTGGCGGGCGGCAGGCCTCTCAGATATTTTGTTGAGGGGCTGAAGGGACCTCGACCCCTAGGAATTGCCTCCTATGCTTGACAGTGAATTTACCACGTGCTGAACAATGCATCTGTAAACTGATTCAAAGGTACTATTGTATTAAGAAGTGTGCCGGTCTGAAAGGTGGCGCAACACAAAGCTGTGTTGATGTCTTTGAAGCCGTTCCATACCAGCAATACAAATCTGCCTGTCCCAAATTCCTACTGGCTACCCATTTAAACTGAGCATGTTTGCAGGCAGATCTCCTACCATCAAAGTAATCTCTCTGTGTGTTTTGTTAGAGGAGAAATAGTGAAGATGGCATTACATTACTCCCTGCTGTGGATTCCTTCTCTCATGCCTCTGGCTTAGGGACAGACAGTCTGCGAATCAGATGCTCAGAGCTGAAAGACACTAGCTGCAAGTAATAACAAAATAAAAATAAAAATGCAGCAGTCTCTGCTTGCTCTGATCACCCACCATTGTTGGATATCCTTTGAAGGGGATGTTCTTTTTTCCTTCCTCCATAGGCTATAACCAGTCAAAAGCTGGGGCAGAAGAAAGAAGTTTACACTGTATACATTTACAAAACATAAAATATGGATGGCATTGTGCCCTGTGTGCTTTGCATTACACATTGCCTTGGATGCCATTTGGCAGGGGCAGAGATGGGGGATCCATTTGTTTAGGGAGAGAAACAAATAAAACATTTTATTTCCTTCCCCCCCCCATAAAATTCATATGCTGCTTGGTTGTAAAAAATACAAACCTCAAAGCAGTTAACAAAAAGAATAAAACAATAAGATTATCAGTAAAACCAGTTGGAAACAGCTATTTAAAACACTTTAAAAATATTCAGAATGGATGATAAGCTAAAACCAGATTAAAACACATGCCAACATCTGCATAGAACATCATTACAATTTGCTATACATCTCAAAATATTAGTCTCATTGCCTCATTGCCATCAGGATTCTTTGTTTTGCCTTCACTTTCTACCTGACAGAAAAGTTCGGGTTAGTGATCGGGCTAAATAACCCTACACATTTGCTTTGATAATTCATCGAGATTAATCTGCTTTAAAAAGAACTGCAAAGTTTTCCCCTTCCTTGACCGTTTCCCAGTTTGCAAATATGAAGACCATTGAAAATGGCACTGCATGAATTAGATGGTAGGTCTTCGCCCTATTATATTGTGAAACCAGTTTAGAAATGGGTGCTAATTCTCATTCACAAATGGATGCATTTAAGAACCTGGGATAGCTGCTCTAGATGGAAAGGTGGTCTATGTAGCTCAGCATTGATTACACTGACTGTGGCTCTGATGAGTTATTCTCAGCCCTATCTAGGGGTATCAAGGACCTTCTGCATGCAAAACCCTCTTAGCTGCAGAGCCTCCTTCATAGGGGAACTAAAAGGTGCAGGAAATATTCTTGAAGAATCAAGTTCTCCATAAAAATAGACTTGATGCAGAAATTGCTTTGACTTGCTGGGTCCCCTCCTCGTGTACATTAGATAACTGTTATCCTAGAGACTGAACGGTCTGGCACATTGGGGCATATTAGGCCCAGGGCTGTTGTATTATTGCAGGGTTATCAACCCCAAAACTTGGTGCAAGGTTTGAGAGCCCAGAATGGGAAATAAGCATTCCAGTGTTTCTCCAGTCCTAAAATGAATCCAATCCAGTTCCTCTCAAGAGTCCTCCTCCATATCCACAAGGGCAGATCTCAGAATTCGCTGCCAAATTCCAGATATTTTTAGAAATCTGTGGCAACTCTCAAGGCAGATTGCAGTGAGCTGGGAATCTTTTGTACAGTATTCTGCTTTCTGGAGAATGCCTGTTAACCTTTCTCAAGGCATTTCTGCCTTTGCTCACCCTGATAATATTTAGTGCCTGAGAAAAGCCTTGAGCACCTCTTTCATACCTGCTATGTGTGACTCATGTTCCCTTAATGAATTCATGAGCGACCTAAGTGAAGGAAACTTTTTTTAATGACTTTTTTAAAACTAATCACTTTTTTAAAACTAAGATATTTCCTGATAGTATATAGGGCAAAGCCATGAATGTTTAAAAGATATTGGCCTTGATGCAGTCAAAGTTAAATTTGACTAAGTGCCATTTAAAGCAACTAATTTGGTCTGTTGATTTCAGCATCCACTTCATCTCAATCATTTATGGGTGTGAATGTCAAAAACAAGCCACCCTAAAACAAGATTTCCTGCTGAGCAACTTAAAATCTTACCAGTGAATGTCAACATTCACCAAATTTTGGACATTTAGAGTAACAAGGACGTGACATGACTCATTGGAGTGTTGCCTTAGAAAACGATTTTCAATTTTCTTTGCAACAACAATACAGTTCAGGGCATTGTACTCACGGAATGTTACTCAGTGTTGCTCAGTTCAAGGAGGGCACAAAATAGCAAATTGTGGGATTGAGGACTGGAGTGATCGCTCAGTGATTTTATGGCAGCGGACAAAGCTGTATTGTAATTTGTAATTTTGAATAAACGCTTAAAAAAATAGCCAGTTATGTGTTATTCCATTAGTAATTTTTAAAAATGATAACTTCACATCTTTAATCCTCTAAGCCTGATGCTTAATGTCTTGATGTGCAGGGGCAGAAAAAGAGCATTGCACTAAGCATACATTCTTCCCAAGGTGCATTTAGATGATGAACATACAGTTGTACCTTGGTTGTTGAACAGAATCCATTCCGGAAGTCCGTTCAACTTCCGAAAACATTCAACAACCAAGGCGTGGCTTCTGATTGGCTGCAGGAGCTTCCTGCACTCCATTGGAAGCTGTGTAAGCCGTGTCAGATGTTCGGGTTCCAAAGAACGTTCACAAACCGGAACACTCACTTCCGGGTTTGCAGTGTTCAGGAGCCAAAACGTTCGAGTCGCAAGGCGTTCGGGATCCAAGATATGACTGTACACTAAAATACGACCATGACTCAAAAGCTTGGGATATAGGAAAGCTTTGGTTCAAGTTTTTGCTGCTAGTCTTGTAAATCAGCTACCGGATGTCATTACTGTGGTTCCTCGGGTTACAGACACTTCAGGTTACAGATGCTTCAGGTTACAGACTCCTCTAACCCAGAAGTAGTACCTCGGGTTAAGAACTTTGCTTCAGGATGAGAACAGAAATCACGTGGCAGCAGCGGGAGGCCCCATTAGCTAAAGTGGTACCTCAGGTTAAGAACAGTTTCAGGTTAAGAACAGACCTCCAGAACGAATTAAGTTCTTTAGCCGAGGTACCACTGTATTACAATGGGCTCATTTTCCCCATCTTGTTTGGTAACGTGTTAATGGACCAACACACTCAGTGCTTGAAGTGAAACATAACCAGATGCATGTGCAGGCAGGCACAAATTTCCCCATGGCCCATGTCCTGGATAAAACAGGGAAGGCGAGATGCTTAAATTTGAAATCTCTCTTCTCATGGTGAAAAGGAATCAAGCAAGTGATCCACCTCCCCTGGAGGCCTTGTTGGTTGTAAACATTTCTTGCTACCTTCAAAAGGCGCGATCTCGGAACAGCCTGCTCGTAGCTCATGTTCCTGTGGGAAGCAGTGCATAGGAGCTTTACATTTTACAAATGTATTAACTGGTGTCATTCATGTCATAATACACTCCTCTGGCATGCGCTTCAGAGCTGTGCCACTGCGCCTTCTGTCAAACAATTCTCCCAAATGTCATACATCTGCACATTTGAATTCGAGGAACGCGGTGCTGCGGAGTCAAATTAAGTAATAATTGAAAATGGATACTTGCTGCTTCAGCACAAAACACTCTTGTTTGGGTATATTTTTAGAAGTTAGTAGGCCACATTGATTCCATAATGTTAAATCACTGGAGGAAAAGCAGCCTTGTGGCAGGGGGATGTGGGAAGGTGGGGGAGAAAGAAAAGAAACAAAAAGAACAAAGGGCGCTTTGCTCCAGTCGCATGCAAATGGAAATGACCCTGAAGATTTCAGGAATGCTGCCTTTCACCTGACAATGAACATTTTCATGCGGTGAAATCCATTTTTGAGACTCATTAGCAAACGCTGTGATCTTGCTTATTTTCTCGAGCAGCGCCTGGTTTATTCCAAATTGATTAGGAAGCCTCTGATGTGAGAGAAGTGAATCGCTGAGCTTCGCCAGGTATTTCTGTAATTGGTTATCATGCTTAATTACAAATGTTTCAGCACAGCCAATTTATTCTGAACTAGATTTTTCACAGCCTCTCTCGGATGTTACTTTTAGGGTATACTGAGGCTGTTTGTGGTGGTTGCCTTTTTTTTTTTTTTTTAGAAAAAAAAGGGAAATTCAGCAAAGGGAAATTTGCCTTTTAGAGATACAGGCTCCTGGCTCTGAAAATGTAGAGGATTTACAGACTGATGGATTAATTTCAAATGCACTGCCAATAATGATAAAAACAAAAGGGGCAGACTATCTGTTGATCATCTATCTATTTGAAGGTAATTCACTTCTGATGTTACCTCTCTGTTCTGGGTCTAATTAAGGCTGTGATTCTAATTCCACTTAAGCGAAGGAAGTCTGTTCATTGAAAAGAAAGCAGCAATTATTGGCTTTGGCCACAAGTAGTGTGTGCATTCATACTCCTAACTCTTCCTTGTTTCCATCTGTATCTCTCCAGGTGATTGCTAAGATATCTTCCCCCCCCCCCCACCACACACACCAGTGTATTTGTGTGGGATTATTCTGCTACATATCATTGATGCAACAATAGTCATTAGTATTAGTGATGAATTTATACTGGTCCGTCTACACCTCATTCCCCTATATTAGTAGTTCTGCAATGCCTTCCCAATGTTGCCACATTATGGCCATCTGGAGGGACATTCTTGTACTATAGCACAACGAAAGTGGGACAAAAAGGCAAACACCCCCACTACAATTGTGGCGCAAAGAGTTACAAAATTTCAACGGGAAGGGAGGAGACATTCACTAATCAGAAAAAGGTGTATGCCTCTCAAAATTTGCAGGTGTAGTCTCCTTCCCTTCCTCCCTCTTTCTTTACAGTGGTACTTCGGGTTACATACGCTTCAGGTTACATACACTTCAGGTTACAGACTCCGCTAACCCAGAAATAGTGCTTCAGGTTAAGGACTTTGTTTCAGGATGAGAACAGAAATCGTGCTCCGGCGGCGCAGCAGCAGCAGCAGGAGGCCCCATTAGCTAAAGCAGTACTTCAGGTTAAGAACAGTTTCAGGTTAAGAACGGACCTCTGGAACGAATTAAGTACTTAACCCGAGGTACCACTGTACTGGGCTGAGGCCATTTAGGGTTTTAAAGGTCGGCACCAACACTTTGAATTGTGCTCAGAAACATACTGGGAGCTAGTGAAGATCCTTTAGATCACAGGGCAGGGGTGGGGTGGGGACTGGAAACAGGTAATCAAGACACAACATGCAACATGTTACTGTATGAACAACAGAAGCTAATTATGGCAGCCAGGGCAATTAATGGTATGTACTGGAAAACAGCCAGTGGAAACACATCCCAGGTGGGAATATTTGGGCCTGGAAGAATTCCAGGTGGGTCTAAAGGACTTTCACCATTGCACAGGCATTTCTAACCAGGGGCAGATCTACTATGAGGCTTAATCTTAAGCCCCTAATTCCAGAGGGGGGCCAGGAGTAACTTTAGTCCACAATGTTATTTTTTTTAAAAAAATGGGTCTAGTAGAACCAGTGCTTTTTTTCTGGGAGTACTCAAAGGTACACAGTACTACTACCTCCCCCCATGTTAAAACTGTGGCACTGAATGTAACAGCTTCATGGTGAGCATCAGCACGGCTCAAATTGCTTAATTTTTTGTTGTTTAGCCAACTCCTTGGAGCCAAGGTCCCTTTAGCTCCTCCAATGTTGGAGGGGCACGCCACCCCAAGTTGAAGGACATTGCCATTCAAAGGGTGTATGTGTGTCTCATCATATGATCAGCTCGCCTGGGACCCCCCCCCCCAATATTTTATTCAAGTTGGCACCCTTGGTCAACAACACAGATATGGTACAGTGATACCTCAGGTTAAGTACTTAATTCGTTCTGGAGGTCCGTTCTTAACCTGAAATTGTTCTTAACCTGAAGCACCACTTTAGCTAATGGGGCCTCCAGCTGCCGCCGTGCCGCTGGAGCACAATTTCTGTTCTCATCCTGAAGCAAAGTTCTTAACCCGAGGTAATATTTCTGGGTTAGCGGAGTCTGTAACCTGAAGCGTATGTAACCTGAAGTGTATGTAACCCGAGGTACCACTGTAAAGGTTGTTGTAAACAACCCCATTGAAGAAGATTACAGTGGTTACCCAGGCCTTGTTGCTGGTTGCAAATAGGCCACCATGGCAGTTCAAGCATCAGGGCCCCCCCCCCCAAATGTTTGTCCGCCACTGCTTCTAGCTCACCTGGTTATCAATCTCCTTGCTGTACCTGAGTCGTCCTATTTAGGAGCAGGAAAAGACACGCCACAAAACTGTTGCAATAGAAGATTCCACCTTGGGTAGAAAGCATCCCCTCAGCCCTCCCTATTTGTGAGAGCTTTTGAGAACTTGACAGCACGCATAGTCCTCCTTGCAAGCAGCAGCAGATGCCGCTGAGGGAAAATATTCAGCAACTTCCCAGAATGCACTTATGGGAACACAGTTATGAAGGGCAATAAAGTGTTGACATGAAAACAGCGTTACAAAACCAGAGTTCCAGCTGGCTTCTAATTAGAGAGCAGTGCAGGTGGGAACGATCATGCTGGAGCTCAGCTATACTGAAGCGCTGAGAGTTTAATGGCACAATCCTGAGATGTTGGCTTGGAATCTGAGTGCCGCAATATTCAAGAGGGCTTCCTCTCAGGTAAGCATGCATAGGGTTGCAGCACAAGTTCTCCTTGAATTATATCACCATGACTATCTGGCCCTGGGGGTCCCTTCCAACTCTACAGCTCTATAATTCTCTGAGTCTGTCACACCATGGAGTCCTGCACACACAAAAGGGTAAACATTTGAAGGTTTGGGGGAGCCTCCATACCCCACCCTTGCAAATAAAAGTTTTGACAATGAACAATGAACAACCGCACTCAACACCAGAACACGGATTCTTTGCAAGAACATTTCTGCTTAGTTTACCTGTAGGCTAACAAAACTAGCTGTTCCTTGCTGGGATAACTCTGCATGGAAAGGGAAAGGAATTGGAGAAGAAAGACGAAGCATGACTGGCCCTACAATTAGGTAGAGTGTAGAAGGTAAAGGACCCCTGAGAGAGAATAAAATTGCAGAGCTTTGAAAAGTTGAAAAACAAAGTGCGAGATTGGCTCCATTATTATCAAATAATGGAGGCATACAAATTGGACAAAAAAGTTGGTTTCCAGGTGGAAAAATCAAAATTGGAAACAGAATTGTTACATCCAAAAACCAAGAATTTGTCAAGAATGTATAACTTGCTGTTGAAATGGAACACTCAGGATGAAACGGTGAAATCAGCTATGATTAAATGGGCACAAGATGTTGGACATAACATAATGATGGTTGACTGGGAACGGTTATGGACCACAGGTATGAAATTTACGGCATGTAATGCCCTAAGAGAAAATTTAATGAAAATGATTTACAGGTGGTACATGACACCAGTCAAGCTTGCAAAAATTTACCATTTGCCCGACAATAAATGTTGGAAATGTAATGAGACTGAAGGTACATTCTTTCACCTTTGGTGGACGTGCCCAAGGATTAAGACATTCTGGGAGATGATATATAATGAAATGAAAAAGGTATTTAAATATACATTCCTTAAGAAACCAGAGGCCTTTCTCCTGGGCATGGTCGGCCAATTGGTGTTAAAGAAGGATAGAACTTTCTTTATGTATGCAGCAACAGCAGCAAGAATACTCATCGCGAAATATTGGAAGACACAAGATTTACCCACCAGGGATGAATGACAGATGAAGTTGATGGACTACATGGAATTGGCGGAAATGACTGGCAGAATCCGAGACCAGGGGGAAGAGTCGGTGGAAGAAGACTGGAAAAAGTTTAAAGACTATTTAGAGAAATACTGTAAAATTAATGAATGTTAGAAAAATGTTGGAATGAAACTATATGGCTTTAGTAGAAATGTTACAAGGAATTAAGTATAAATAGATTAATAGAGCTTTAAAGAGAAAAACATGGTTAGATGTGGCAAGACAATTATAGGATAGAAAACAGAGGAAGATGGAAAGGAATTGCTGAAACAATTAACAGAAGTGGAATATAAAAGGGGAGGTGTGAGGAGGTCGAGGAAATAAGGGAAAGAAAGATAAGATGTTGAAATTGGATTGTGTTTTAAATGGTTCTTGTTTTGTTTTGTTTGTTTGTTTTTTCTTTGTATTGTATTATATTTTTTTTCTTTTTTGGTGTTTTGTAGTGTTGTGTTTAATTTGTTGAAAAACTAATAAATATTATTTTTTTTAAAAAAGAAGGTAAAGGACCCCTGGATGGTTAAGTCCAGTCAAAGGCGACCATGGGGTGCATCGCTCATCTTGCTTTTCAGGCCAAGGAAGCCAGCATTTGTCCACAGACAGCTTTCTGGGTTATGTGGCCAGCATGACTAAACTGCTTCTGGTGCAACAGGACACCGTGATGGAAACCAGAGCGCATGGAAATGCTGTTTACCTTCCTGCTGCAGCAGTACCTATTTATCTACTTGCTCTGGTATGCTTTTGAACTGCTAGATTTGCTGAAGCTGGGACAGAGCAACGGGAGCTCACCCCATCATGGGGATTTGAACCGCTGACCTTCCAATCGAGAAGCCCGAAGGGCTCAGTGGTTTAGACCACAGCGCCTCCCATGCTTTAGCATTTACCACAGTTCTATCATTAGGTAGAGTGTAGAAGCAGATTCTGGGAGGTGGGCAAGGAGCGGTGGTGAGATGTTGGAGGACAAGTTCTGGAGGACAGAGCACTGTGTGCCACCCATCACTACCTAAGCTAACCTGCCACCCTTGGATTCTGTGGAGGAGGACTCTCAGCTCCCAGTGTTGAAATGAGTTTCAGCTGCCAATCCAACTGACTTCTGAACGCACAACTGAGAGGGGGTACAATCTTGTTCTTTGTCTCAGGCGGTGAAATCCCTTAGGGCAGTTCAGCATTTCAGAAAGGAGTTTTGATCCAGCCCATCATAAGAACAGATTCTTAACTCCCATAGTCACTACAAATAGGGATGGAGCTACGGAGATCAGGATCCTAGATATGCAAGGCAGTGACATTCACTCAGCATAAGGTTTATCATTTGCATATGGGACAAGTAGGTGTCCAGAGTGAGGCACAGCAGAGTATTTTAGCCTCTATGGTGCAAAAAACCCCCTCAGATTTTCCAAGAGCAAATACAGAGAATAAATACAGAAAATAAAGCCGAGGCAGATTTAGAGCAACATGACTACAGCAGTGGGTATCACAACTATGACATAGTGAATTGAGCAGAAAGGAAGGCGAGAGGTGGGGGCACCAAATTTTGGCCTTGCACAGGGCGTCACCGAAATTGGAAAGACCAAAGTCCACCTCCAAATAAAGCCTTGTTTATAGTTACATCTCAGTCTGATGTGTGATCTTCATGGGGGAGACATCAGATGGACCTGGGTGCTACACAGCCGGATAGAAGAAGAAGAGTTTGGATTTGATGTCCCACTTTATCACTACCTGAAGGAGTCTCAAAGTGGCTAACATTCTCCTTTCCCTTCCTCCCCCACAACAAACACTCTGTGAGGTGAGTGGGGCTGAGAGACTTCAAAGAAGTGTGACTAGCCCAAGGTCACCCAGCAGCTGCATGTGGAGGAGCGGAGACGCGAACCCGGTTCACCAGATTACGAGTCTACCACTCTTAACCAGTACACCACACTGGCCTTGAATCTCAAGATGTTAAGCAAGATCAGAGAAGTGCCTAACTCATCTCCAGAAGCACAGAGTGGCTTTCATAAGTTTCTTTTCTGGAACAATGTATGTATGAAATGATTCATGTTGTGGAATGATGTATCTGATAAACGTCAGAGCATCCAATGGAGTTGGTGGGCAGGAGGTTTGGAACAAAAAGAAAACTATTCCACGTAGCAGATAATGAATGGTCAAGGTCATCACCACTGTGATGCGGTGATGACTACTAGCTTTACCAAGTCATGGAGAATCCTGGGAAGTGTAGCTTGTTGAGGGTGCTGTGAGACAGTTCCTTGGATTGAAGTGGTATAATGCTGCCTTAAATGCATAGGACTTCAGGTGTCTTTAGAAGAGGATTAGATAAATCCATGGAAGTGATTATGGTTGTATGGAGCTGTGATCCCACTGGATACCAACTGCTAAGGCAGAACAATTAGTAATAATTATAATTATTTTATTTTATTTATTATTTATACCACACCCATCTGGTTGGGTTTCCCCAGCCACTCTGGGCGGCTCCCAACAGAATATTAAAAACAGGGCTGACTTCAGATGTCTTCTAAAAGTTAGGTACAGTGGTACCTCGGGTTAAGTACTTAATTCGTTCCAGAGGTCCGTTCTTAATCTGAAACTGTTCTAACCTGAAGCACCACTTTAGCTAATGGGGCCTCCTGCTGCCGCTGCACCACCAGAGCACGATTTCTGTTCTCATCCTGAAGCAAAGTTCTTAACCTGAAGCACTATTTCTGGGTTAGCGGAGTCTGTAACCTGAAGCGTATGTAACCTGAAGCGTATGTAACCCGAGGTACCACTGTAGTTGTTTATTTCCTTGACATCTGATGGGAGGACATTCCACAGGGCGGGCGCCGCTACCTAGAAGGCCCTCTGCCTGGTTCCCTATCACCTCACTTCTCGCAGGGAGGGAATCGCCAGAAGGCCTTCAGAACTGGACCTCAGTGTCTGGGTTGAATGATGGGGGTGGAGACGCTCCTTCAGGTATACTGGACTGAGGCCATTTATGGCTTTAAAGGTCTGCGCCAACACTTTGACTTGTGCTTGGTGTGTCTTCATGCCCTGCTTGCCTCTTTCCCTGGGGGCCTTTGATTGGCTCCTGTGGGAAACAGGATTAGATCGTCCTTTGGTCTGATCCAGCAGGGTTCTTCTTATGTGTTAATGCAGTTCTTAAAAGTGTATGGGTTGGTCCCCTTTTCAAAGGGTTGAACCGTCTCAGCGTTTGCTCGCCCAGATTGTTCTGCTTTGGTGTGGGTAAGAAGCAGCACACCACTATAAGGAGCATTTGCAGCTTTCCAGGCTCTAGAGAGGCGCATATCTTTAAAAATGAATCAAAACAATGTGCGTCAGCCTAATAAAGGCTTTGAAGAATAAAGGCAAGCTCAGAAGTCCTTTCCCCCTTTCGCATGGATATCTGCTCTCCTCGTCTGGGAATACCCTCTATCAGCACTTTCGGTTAAAGTCACTGTGTGCGGAATTTAGGTGTGTGGCGAGTTAAAACCGCCCACCAAAGAGCACGTGTCTGCGCGAGAAAACATGCAGGCCCGAGATAAGTCTCGATCCAGACTCCCAACTGGTGCAATTTGGATCAAATTCAACAATAATAATTAAAGTGGCAGGGGGAAAGGGAATCAATTGAGTCACGGAAGATTTTACACCGAAAGTGATTTTGGCTCAGTTACAATTGCTAACTCAAAACAGAGCTTAATATTCACGGGGAATTAGCGTTCACTCCTGTGCTCCAGACTAATAATAATTTGCAAAAATAGTGGTTTTCAAACTTTCCGCACTCAAGGAAACTTTCTCACGTACTTTGTTTCCTGAACGAAGCTCTGTCCATTTGCCATAGAATTGTCTTTTGGGGAGGGGGTGCTTTCAGCATAAATAATTGAGCCTCGGCACTGCTCCAAATGAACAGAGAGTGTACCCCAAGATACAAAACCCTCTCTCTGTGGCTGCAGAAAATAGCATGGTAGGCACCATGTGTTTCAGAGAATATCCACCAGAGCTTGCCCGACTCTGACATTAGGTAGAGAGGTCAGTGTGGTGATCACACAGGGTCCCCGGACCTTTCTTTCTTTTTTTAAAATAATATTTATTGAGATTTCAAAAACAAAAAATTACATAAAAGACAATGAAAAATATATAGAAAAAAGGAAAAAAACATACAAAATACAAAGTATAGAAAAAAAAATAGAAAACACACTTAGAAACAAATTTATCCTTCCATATCTTACATTTCATTTCCTTACTTTCCTGACCTCCTCTCACCTCCCTTTTTTGTATTCTGGTTCAATTGGTTAATTCAGCAATTCCTTTCCCTCTTTGTTTTTGTCTTAAATAGTCTTTAAATTTCTTCCAATCTTCTTCCACCGACTCTTCCCCCTGGTCTCGGATTCTGCCAGTCATTTCCGCCAATTCCATGTAGTCCATCACCTTCATCTGCCATTATTCCAGAGTGGGTAGATCTTGTGTCTTCCAATACTTTGCGATAAGTATTCTTGCTGCTGTTGTGGCATACATAAAGAAAGTTCTGTCCTTCTTTGGCACAATTTGGCCGACCATGCCCAGGAGAAAGGCCTCTGGTTTCTTCAGAAAGGTATATTTAAATACCCTTTTCATTTCATTATAAATCATCTCCCAGAAAGCCTTAATCTTTGGGCACGTCCACCAAAGGTGAAAGAATGTACCTTCAGTTTCTTTACATTTCCAACATTTATTGTTGGGCAAATGATAGATTTTTGCAAGCTTGACTGGTGTCATGTACCACCTGTATATCATTTTCATAAAGACTCTCCTCCCTGAAAGAGAGGGGAGGGGTTGTGGTCGGGAGCCTGAGCCCCGCCTAGCAGGGGGCGTAGCCCCCTGCCTTCAGCTCACCTGGCTGGCGCTCACGCCCCCTCGGAGGGCCACCCAACCAGGTGCCACTGAGGGGGCGTGTTCAGCAGCTTTTGCTGCAGCGACAGCCTTTCCCTGGCCTCATTCTCCGTCGTCGCCTCTTCGGGAAGTCCCTCAGCAAGTCATCAGCTAGGAGTCATCTCAGTTATCACAGGGAAGAGCCATGAGGTTTGGAGTCGGGGGAGGGGTCTGTGTGTGTGGAGGCTGCCTGGTTCCTGGCTTGCCTTTTAACTTTAAAAACCCAGGCAGCCAGGTTTGCCTTGCTGTGTCTTCTTTTCCGGGTAAAAACCTACATTTAACCTTCTATTTCCCCCCCCCACTCCTGGTGCCTGATTTGTTTGTGCAGCCTGAGTGCGAATTAACCTTTCTTAAGCTGCAGCTTGTTCCCTTGCCCAGCACATGCCCCCAGCGAGGTCTGAGTGTGAGTGTGGCTCCATCTTTCTTTCTCCCTCGTCTCCTCGCTTTCCTTACCCTGCCTCTGCCTTGGTGGCAGTGCGTTTTTATTTAATTTTTGGCCAGGGTGCTTGTACGTTTTCCCCTCTATTGCCCTTACCTGTCCAATTGCATGGCTGGTCTGGGTGACTGAGTGGGTTTGCCTTACATTTTAATTTGTTGGCCAGTGTGCTGGCGCGTTTTCCCTCTCCATTGTCCTTGAGAGCCTGGATAGCTCAGTTGGTTAGAGCATGGCACTGACAATGCCTAGGTTGCAAGTTCGATCCCTGTTTGGGACAGCTGAATATTTCTGCATTGCTTGGGTTGGACTAGATGATCCTCAGGGTTCCCTTTCCTCTTCCTCTCTAATTTTAAGTTGTGTGTGTGTGTGTGTGTGTGTGTGTGTGCTTGCAGCGTGTGTTTGTGCTTGCTGTTTATTGTGCCTGCCGTTTATTTATTTATTACTCTTCTAGTGTGGGTTTAATTTACCCTGCCATCCCTTCCATTGGTAGCACTTGAAGCGGGAGCCCCCTGTAAAATTTTAAAGGCTGCCGGGGCTTGGAATAGACTGTGCGCTTAAACCTCACCCGTCTTGGTTTCTCTAAGCCACCCCCCCTTTGCTTGATGTTTGGGGGAAGAAATAGGGCAGGGCTTGGGGTAGACAACTCAGGGTTTCTGATCAGGGAACCATTCCTCAGCACTCCATGTCTATACGTTTAAAACCTTTGAGGGTGTGCCTTTGCCTGGTTCTTGTCATTGGCTTCACTTGCCAGTACAGGCTCCCTAAAGAAAACCACTTTTACACAACAACAACAACAACAACAAAAGTTTTCGGCTTATAGTACCTTACTGAAAAGTCCAGGTTAACCCACGGTTTATATTTCCATTTCTTTTTGGCTCACTGTAAAGGACAGCTATTTTCCTTTTCTTCAAAAACTTCCTTGCCCAGCATGTTCATTTTACTCCCCCCACCCCTCACCCCTCCCAACTCCCCCCCCACGCTTTCCTCCTCCCTCCACCCATCCTCCCTCCCTCCCCCCCACCCTTTCAGGAGATACATCGGGGTCTTGGGAGTTCCCTTTGCTTCTTGCCAGAGTCATCACAGTTGCCAGACAGGTTTTTCAACTCTCTGCTCTTTCAGCAGCTCTAGTTGCATTGTCAGTTTAACTATCCAGCAGTTTGACCAATTGCAGTCTTTTGTCTGTTTAAGTACCCTTATTTCAATCAACTGGTATTGAGCCGACCTTGTGGGCAAAGATTTATTTTTCTTTGTTTGGCAAAGTTTCCTTTGTTTCAAAGAAGTTTCCCCAGCAGTGGGATATTAAGAGCAACCCCACCCCTCCTTTTCTGAGGGCCGCTGGTGTGGGCCTGGAATCTTATTGATTTCCTTTTCTCTTAATTTGGCTGCAGCTTCTGAGCATCTCCTTGTAAGCAGTTATTTTCAATTCTGTTTGATTACTTGGCAATGCTTTGTGCCTAGATTTGCCTATCATTTAAAAGGGGCAACTCTTATTATAGGCAACTATCTTCTAATTCTGGCTGACTGGAGTTGGGGTTGCTCTGTGTATGGTATTGTTCCTTGGAGCCAGGTGCTAATATGTAGTTGAGCGCTGCTGCAGTGCAGTTAAGTGACGTATAGCTTGTTCATTTTGTCAGCAGTTACGCAGAGCAACTGATAATAGTAATTCCTACTCATAGCTATAAATCCATTGGCTATTAATTGAGATACTATCGATTAATAATTAATCCCTCAACAGTGCTCTGAACTTTATTGATGCACAATAATTGTATACTAGCATTTAATTACAGTTAAGTTATTAATCGAGTGATGATATTAATACTAATTAAAAAATAACAACAATAATAAAATAAAGTAATAAAATAAAATAAATTCAAAATATAAATAATTAATAATTAATAATAACAATAAATAAATAATTATAATTATAAATAATAAATAAAATAATAATAATTAATATTAAAATATAAATAAATGAATAAAAAATTAAATAAAATAATAATAATAATAATAATAATAATAATAATAATAATAATAATAAGTGACAAAATAAATAGTAGGCACATTTTTCTAGTGCACAGAGCAGGCACGGGTGCAGTACCAGCACACACTGCAGTTGTCAACCGTCATAATAATAAACCCAAACCCATTTCGCAGTTCCTTAATGCCTTCAGATCATTCATTGTTGACTATGAATAGCGCTTTCTCTTAGCTATTCTTTAGTTCAATTTGCCTTGCGTTTCTTACTTCCTTGTTTTGCAAACCAGTGGCCAGCCTTTAAACTACCCAGGTGCAGGCCCAAGCCCTCAGACAGGAACGGCGGCTGTGCAAACTAGGTCTCAGGCTTGCTCGCCGACTTTGAGAACTGCACCAGGGCGCCTGCATGGAGACTGCCGGCCCGTATCAATAACCCGGTTGCTTCCAGTTCTTCTAGTTCTTTGCAGAATAAGCAGCCCAGGGTCCAGCTTCCAGAATCAGGCACCTCATCAGCCAGTGATGATGAGTCAGAATGGCTTACGCCCTTTCTGGGGAGGCCGCCGCTATTAGCATCTGGCAGTTAGCCCGTATGTCGAGAAGAAGCCATCAGAGGTGTATCGCACTGGAAAGCTGGGCCTTAGAAAGGATTTAAAACGTAAGGTGTGCTGGTAATTCAATAAAGGGCAATGCCAAAGGCAGTCTTGTAAGTACCCGCATTAGTGTGAGAGATGTGTGGGGGCTCACCCAGCCACAGCGTGTTACAAAGGGAAGCGGCCCTTTTGGGGAGGTCAGGGCTTCCACCACTCTAGTTCCAGACGAGCCCCCACAGCAGGGAACCATCGATAAAGTCCTTCTGGGTCTAGCATTTTCTTCAATTCAGCTTTCTCCTCTCCTCAACCTTTTGTCTATCCATCCGGACGGAAGTGCAGCATCCTATCTTTGGAAGGGTTTCTCAGAGGGTTGCAGAATCCCAGTAGTGGCTCCTTAACCGCGAAGGACTCTCCTAATCAGAAGTCAGTAAGGGGAAGGACGCTCGCCTCACCCAACGGGCGGCTACAAAATGTATCATTCCATAACACCTCATACAGGAATTATTTATTTATTTATTTATTTATTTTCCTGGGTAACCTGCCTTTTTCTCCCAGATCAACTACAAGAGCAAGACCACAGCTTTAACAAAATGACAGCCCAAACAGGAAGACACATGGGAGCAATGATACTGCTTTGAAGTGTTCCAGATCCATTTCCTGTTCTCCCAATTAGCAGGGCAGCTGTGGGCAAAATTGCAAAGAAGTACAATAATGATTTAGTCCTTAGTCCTATAATCTAGTAAGCCTTTAAGCCCAACAGGCGAAATCACATAATTTCAATGCTTTAACTATATTAGGGAACATGTATAGTTAGTAAACAAATTGCTAGTTTGGTGAGAAATAACACTTCACTGAAGTGGATAACGCTTTGGCCAAGAGCTCACCTTTGGCAATCTTCTAGAACATGTTGCATATGTAGCAGTTTTTTCTAGCTTGAGTGTAACTCAAACCTGACATTTACAGTACCAGATAGAAGTGTTCTGGAATGTCCTGGCTGTGTCTGTAGTACAACAGTTTTGGGAAATCTGTAGGAGAGCATCCCACCAATCTCTTGTCATACTAACAACCGTGTTATCAGCTAACAATCAAAAGTGCTAAAATTTTAGCTACATTGGCAACAGGATGTTGGATAGAAGCAACTGGTTTTCTGAAGCTAAAACTTACAATTTTGTTCTAGGAGTTACTTGATCACAATATAGAACTATTTGTTTATTCATTATGAGTTTTACACATGATGAAAACATATACTCAAGCAGATATTCTATAATCACTGTACTATACTATGATACAGTGCATAATGGACATCCACATTCAACTAGTCTGTGTGTCAGCCCCCTTCAGATTCAGCACAGAGAGCACCAAGTGACTCAGAAACAAATCAGAAGTTTAAAAGTCATGATACAAAATGAGGCTTGGGGCCTATGTGCATATCTAACCTTAAAAATAAAATAAAATAACAAAAACAAACAAACAAACCGCACCACAGGGTAAGACTCCCAAAATCAGTTAAGACAGACCTTGAGATCTGGATCACGTTTCTGCAACGCTTCAATGTAGTCTCCTTATGGCAGGAAATCCTCAACCTGTCCTCAAATTGCCAGGTTCACTGATGCCGCTGGGTCCTTGGGCTTCAGTTTATTCTTTAGGGGACGCTGGTGATTAAGGGAGTATTAGCGTCTGTCGCACCCTCCACCCTCAGGTCTTACAAGAAGGCCTGGTGCGATTTCTTGGGCTTCAGGTTTGGATCTTCGGGGCTTTCTGCTAGCGCACCTCCCACCACCAATGACGTTTTTGCAATACCTTTCACACCTTGATGACCTAGGGCGCACACCTAAAACATTAAAAATACATGTAGCCGCCATTAGCTTCTTTGCTACGGTCACGTTCTCCGATCCATGCAGTGACTTCCTGGCCTTCCTAGAAAATTACAATGGGGTATCTCTATGGCAGGACGTTTTAAATCTGTCCTCAGACTTCCAGGTACAATCGGACGCGGCCGGATCCATAGGCTTCGGCCTGTACTTCAAGGGGCGTTGGTGTGCTCAGCGTTGGCCGACGGCTTGGTTAGGCCAGGCCATCACACGGGATCTCACCTTTCTTGAGTTCTTTCCTATAGTGGTGGCCGTTCACATTTGGACGGAGGAGTTCCGGGACCACCGTGTGTGCTTCAGGACCGACAACCTGGCGGTGGTGAACATTCTTGCCAGGCAGTCATCTCGGTCTGAGAGGGTTTCCTCCCTTTTGCGGGCCTTCGTCCTCCGTTGCATTGAGTACAATATAATATTTTCAGCCAAATTTGTACCTGGAGCCAATAATGATATAGCCGATGCCTTGTCTCGATTCCAGATTCCTCGCTTCCGGTCGCTTGCACCTGGAGCACAACGGTTGCCCGAACCCTTTCCGGAGTACCTGTGGAACGTTGGAGACGCGAAGTGATACAGGGAGTATTAGCGTCCGTAGCACCTTCTACGCTCAGGTCATACAAGAAGGCCTGGAGTGATTTCATGGGTTTCAGGTTTAGGTTATCCGGGCTCTCATATAATGTGCCTCCCACCACAGACGACGTTTTACAGTATCTCTCGCATCTCGACGACTTGGGACGTGCCCCAAAAACTTTAAAGATTCATGTAGCAGCTATCAGTTTCTTTTCAAAAGCTACATTTTCTCATGACCCGTGTAGCGACTTCATGATACGTAGGGCTATCGAGGGTTGGAGCAGGTTACAGCCTCCCAGGGACGAAGGCCGTAAGCCGATTTCCTACGGGTTGTTGTCCCAAATTCGCAAAAAACTCAGGTTGATTTGCTGGTCCAGGTTCAAAGCACGCCTTTTTTCTGCGGCATATTCTATCGCCTTTTTCGGCGCACTAAGGGTTGGGGAGGTTGTGTTTGAAGTTAGTGCACGGGGTTCAAACCGCGGACTCCAGTGCGAGGATGTGCAGCTGTCTAGCTCTTCTGTGTCAGTGCTCATACGACAGTCCAAGACCGATCAGGCTGGCAAGGGTGTCCTGGTCAAACTCTCAGCGTCAACACAGCAGGGCCCATGTCCGGTAAAGGACACTAGGCGGTATCTCGACCTTAGGCCACCTGGCCCAGGTCCGTTTTTGATTCATGAGGATGGGTCGCCCATGTCGAGATACCAATTCACCAGGGTGCTGCGCAAGGCGATTGAGGCCTGTGGGCTATCTGCCCAGGAGTACGCTGCTCACTCTTTTAGGATTGGTGCCGCAACCACGGCTGCGCACTTAGGGCTACCGGCGGATAGGATCAAAGAAATGGGCCGTTGGAGATCAAATGCTTATAAGTCTTACATTCGCTAGTACGCCTCCAGTCGCTGGGCCCCACTCACCTGCCGTCTTTCTGTCTTTACTCCTAGTGTTGCTCAGAAGAAATGTGTGGATCTGCGGCCACAGTATTGTTCATTGGGCCCGCGTACGTGCAGCAAGTTGCGGCCTGGCACCTAACCTTGGCCTCCCAAATGAGTTTCCTGGTTTGCGAGAAGAGGCATGCGATGGGAGGAGCTGATGCCCTTGCTCCGGGAGAAAGTAGCCAATTGTGGCCCTCCCGACGCCATCGTAATGACCTAACCAGCAGAAAGAGTGTGGACTTATTGGGGAGCATTAAAAGAGACTTGAATACTTTGGCAGCCTTGTGCCCCAGAACGATGGTGTTCTGGTCCTCCTTCCTGAAAAGACTCGAGTGGCGCGGAGCGCAAAATTGTTTGGCCATTGAAAGAACCAGGAAACTCGTAAATCGGGCGGTAGCCCGTTGGGTGCGCTTTATGTCTGGCCGTGTCATCCGGCATGAAAAGACTCGAGTGGTGCGGAGCGCAAAATTGTTTGGCCATTGAAAGAACCAGGAAACTCGTAAATCGGGCGGTAGCCCGTTGGGTGCGCTTTATGTCTGGCCGTGTCATCCGGCATGATCATATTCGTATTAGCGACCAAGCGCTATACCGGAATGATGGTGTCCACTTATCGGACTTGGGGAGCGACATTTGGCTAGCTAGTGTCAGCAAAAGCATCTGGGATTGGTTGCAGCAGTGAGGGTATTGGCGGCGAGCCTTTGGCTCGGGTGGCGGTTAGGCATTGGAATAATGTGTTGTGGTGTGTCGAAGTGCTAGGTGTGGCCATCGCCTATGCCTTCAATTTTTTAGGGGTATTCCGTTAAAGGAATCTGGGGGTCGTGTATCCGTCCGATGCCTGCTTGGCGGGAGGCCTTGGCACGACCCTCGGTGACAACAGGGGTGAGCCTAGAGTCGGATCAGCATCGACAGGCTCCACCTACTGGTTGAATAACCCATCGTCCAATGCCTAAGCCAATACCTTTTCCATTGCTGTAACCAATAAAGTTGTGGCCTTTTCTTGCCCATTAACCATATATCACGTGTCCTTGTGTCTTTATTTCACCACACGGGGGTCGGGTCCTCGAACCACAATATTCTCTCTTAAGGCATTACATGCCGTGAATTTCATACCTGTGGTCCACAACTGTTCCCAGTCAGCAAACATAATGTTATGTCCAGCATCTTGTGCCCATTTAATCATAGCAGATTTCACCGTTTCATCCTGTGTATTCCATTTCAACAGCAAGTTATACATCCTTGACAAAGTCTTAGTTTTGGGTTCTAACAATTCTGTTTCTAACTTTGATTTTTCCACCTGGAAGCCAATTTTCTTGTCCAAATTGTATGCCCGGACCTTTCACCATCTATTGATCCCTGTGCCACCACCCAGGCCCTACCTGGTACAATACTGAGTCCAGTCAGGGTTAAATTGGAACATAAGTTTTTGTTTATTTATTGCAGTTTAACAAGCGTGTGGTTTCATAAACAGTATCGGTCAATTACAATCATGGGGTGCCTATAACTTCCACTACCTGCTCTCACTCACTAAACCACCTCTCAGATATTTACTTGTCTTTCTAGCCCCTAACTATTCCTGACTCAGCTTATTTCGCTACACTAACTCAACCTACCCACAAACTCTATCCCAATTCACTCCCACTCCAACCAACCACCCAACTTCCAATGAACTCCCCCCTTTGCCCCCCCCTGAGCTGGTTTTATAGTCCCTCTGACTTCACCCCCTGGGTTCTGATTGGGTAACCTGTTTAACTATTTCCCCTCCAGCACTCTCATATGTTAACGTCACAGTCAGTTGCCTCAGGTGGTTGGTGCTGAGGGGCAGGGAGCTATGTGAGGTGTTGGGGGACAGAGCTGTGTGTGGCAGGCAGCTTGCTCCCTTCAGTAACTACCCTATTTACAGTATTGAAGTACAACAGAACTGTCAGTCTTGTCGGCTTTTATAAATGGAGGTCCATGGAGGGAGAGGTACCATTGTATCTTTTGACTCAGGTGGAGAAATGGCTTGTTCCAGTCTGCATGAGGAAACATGCAGGGCTGAGATAAGTCTTGATCCAGACTCCACCATTACTCAACATCTCATCAAGAAGCCCCAAGTGAGGTCTTGAAGGTCGCCCGAAACAAAACTCAAAAACCATGGCTTTAAAAAGATCCCTTCTTAAATCAAAGAAAGACCTTGCCCAACCAGTTGCCCAGGACTTTTATTACAGCTGTTAGCATCTCTGGGAGAAAAGAATTTGCTGTAACATGAACAGAGCCCCTTTGGTTTGTTGTGCCTTAATATGCGTAACTCCCATAAATGTTAATGGAAGTGTGGAGGACATCAGTGGGCCCTGACATATGCCATTGTGATTCATGTTAAACAAAGAGCTAAACTTTGGTTGAATGAAGCCTTTTGTAAGGCAGGCTGTTTCGAAGCCCCGGCAGATCCTGGCGACACGGGTAGCATGCTTGATTTTCTCAGAAAACGAAGGATTGAATTGAATGGGTGACATGGTGGTGACATTGTTGGAGGGCGTAATTGTTAATGGGTAACAAGGCCATTGTGCCGAGTAAGAGCTTCTCCATTTGCCGAGGGATCAAGTCGGTTGCGACTCGTGTCCCCGCAATGTCCGCTTCAGAGAAGGATACCATGGGATTGAGTGCATTTAACAATGCATAGGATCAGGGCCATCAATGTCTTTGGGTATGTTTGCTTTTTTTTAAAAAAAGAAACAGTGCCCTGTTTTAGATATTAATGCTGGCAGACAGGGCAGAATACGGGAAGGCAAATGTAATTAATAACATGTGCAATATTGTCCCGGTTACCAAATTATCAGCAGCATAAATTTTTAATTAATAGGAGCATAAGCAACAATTTGGCTGTCAACAGCCATCAGTATTGATGTAAGTGAGCGAAGCACTGCAACACAGCGAAGATCAAAGGGGTAGCATGACTGAAACACAACAAACATCCAGGGATGACGACTCAGCGCTTTCTGAACATTTTTTTTTAAGCATCAAGTCCTTCGCTCCAGGCAGCTGAAATGCGAAGGAAGGGGAAGATGGAGAAAAGCAAGAGTGTGGTTTTTTTTCCAAAAAGAAAAAGAAACTGGAGAGCAATAAATTTTGAATAGGATAGCCAGGGCTCGTCCTTCCTTGTTTTTAACTCTTATTTACATATGTTGAGAGAACTGGAGAGAAAACTTAAAAGAGAGAAGTGGGGATAAGAGGGTGCAAAGGAGCCATAGATGTGCACATTCCCTCTCAAATACCTCTCACAGAATTGGACAGTTGGGAGAAATCCGGATCGTGGCAATTTTGGGGGGGCCAGTCAACTCTATCAAAGAAGCTGGAATGATTGTGCTGGAGCATCTTCCTTAAAATTCAGTGAAAATAATGGCTTGTCTTTACAAACCTCCAAGCAGCCTCGGATCCAGCATTGCTGACCGCTCCCACGATAGCCGAGGTGTACAAGTCAGCAAGCGCACAAACACATGCCCGTGCGCAAATGCAACTTGTAGCTGCATTCGGCGTAACGTGCGAACGAGGCTGCAGTGGCTGAGGCCAGTCTGGCCAGGCTCATCGTAGCATCTGGGTAATTGGGTGTGGCTGTCTGAAGTCTCTACAAGTGAGCAGCCCCTCACACACGGGGGTGCAACACATCAGCTCACGTAACTGAACACAGGAACATGATTTTCAGTATTGTGCCACGAATAATTTCTAGCTCTGCTGTCAAGAACTTGAATCCAGAACAAATGCTCATTGTGTTTTGAAATGATGTATTGTATGCATCCCTATGGCTACATGTATTCTGTATTTGTGTGTCTCTAGGATGCGGGTGGCACTGTGGGTTAAACCGCAGAGCCTAGGGCTTGCCGATCAGAAGATCGGCGGTTCGAATCCCCGTGACGGGGTGAGCTTCCATTGCTCAGTCCCTGCTCCTGCCAACCTAGCAGTTCGAAAGCACGTCAAAGTGCAAGTAGACAAATAGGTACTGCTCCAGTGGGAAGGTAAATGGCATTTCTGCGCACTGCTCTGGTTCACCAGAAGCGGCTTAGTCATGCTGGCCACATGACCCAGAAGCTCCCTTGGCTAGAAAAGCGAGATGAGCACCGCAACCCCAGAGTCGTCCGCGACTGGACCTAATGGTCAGGGGTCCCTTTACCTTTACCTTTAGGTCAATGATATGTGCAAGTCTATCCTAACATACTATGTTGCCCATTGTTGCAAGTCCACCCTACCTCCCATATTAGCAATTGTTTCAAGTCCACTGTCACTCCCATATTAGCAATTGTTGCAAGTTGCTTCCTACGATGCTATATTAGCAATTCTTGCAATCTCATTTGAAAGAAATATTGTCCTGCTTCAAATGTACTGATGCAGCAGTCCCTGCCACTGAGCCTGTTGTTATGGGAATGTTGCTGTGCTGCATCAAGTGCATAGATTATTATCTTTTATACATCTTTGCCTTCTAATGGTAACAGACGATTAGCTGATGCTTCTAGAGCTAGCAATACAGGTCACACCTGTCTGTAGGCTGCGGGATAGGAAAGCTGCATGTTCTCCGAGGGTAGGAGTTGCTGACATGGTGCCTACGGGTGATAATAATAATAATAATAATAATAACAATAGCAACAATAATAATAATGATACTTTGGCCACCTCATGAGAAGACTCCCTGGAAAAGACCCTGATGTTGGGAAAGATGGAGGGCACAAGGAGAAGGGGACGACAGAGGACGAGATGGTTGGACAGTGTTCTCGAAGCTACCAGCATGAGTTTGACCAAACTGTGGGAGGCAGTGGAAGACAGGAGTGCCTGGAGTGCTCTGGTCCATGGGGTCACGAAGAGTCAGACATGACTAAACGACTAAACAACAACAACAAATAATAAATTATTTTATTATTTATGTCCCGCCCATCTGGCTGGATTTCCCCAGCCACTCTGGGCAGCTTACAGCAATAAAAAATGGCAAAACATTAGACATTAACAATTTCCCAAAAGAGGGTTGCCTTCAGATGTCTTCTAAAAGTCAGATAGTTGTTTATTTCCTTGACATCTGATGGGAGGGCGTTCCACAGGGCAGGCACCACTACCGAGAAGGCCCTCTGCCTGGTTCCCTGCAACCTCACTTCTCACAGTGAGGGAACCACCAAGAAGGCCCTCGGAGCTGGACCTCAGCGTCCCAGCACAACGATGGGGGTGGAGATGCTCCTTCAGGTACACTGGGCCCACAGGTAGACATAAGCCCACAGAGGCCTTCCCTGCACCCAGATTGTCCCTCCCTGCACCCACTAAAATTAGCCTTAAAAGAAGCACTCTGTTGTAGCTGATAGAAGAGGCTGTGGCCTGTGCTTCTTTGTAATGTGTATGTGGTGATGATCTTGACAGTTTATAAATGGGCCCCTGGTCTTAGGGTTTGCCCACACCAGAGCAAAATGTGGCCCCCATCCCAGTGTTATCACACACATTTCCCTCATTGAATGGGTTATATGCATTCACTCCTGGCCTTATTGGACTTCCCAAGGATCGAGAAACTCTATATTTGAAGGGGGGAATGTACATGGCAACAATGGACAACATCAGTGTCGCTGGAGTGAGAGAGTGTTTGATGGGATGTATTTGGATTGTGTGGTGTCGTCCGCTCCCCTAAGTTAATGCTCCACCACCCTCCCTGAGTTCTGGAAAGCCAAGGCCCATTTGGGCATTTGAGCAGGTCTTTGTTTACCTATGCCCGCAAACCTTTTCTTTTGGATTGCACTTTTCCGATATAGCAGATTTGAACAAAACTGTGGTGCCACCACCAGTGGCCCAAACTCCCAGAAACCTGGAGATGATTGTGGGCAAGCATTGCTCACCATGTGTGCAGCCAGTTTTTAAAACGGTAGTTCCACGATTCCAGTTTTCTGATACACCAGACCCCCACAACAGTGAGTTGGGTTTTTGTTTTTTTGTTTTTAAGCGTGTCACATCCAGCCCCATCAGCATCCCAATGAGGAGTGGGTTGTGCGGTGATAGACAGCAGTCAGCAAAACATCACCACACATGTAAAAACACACCCTTACCTGCTGCCCCCAGTATGTCCACAGTTGGGTTACATTCTTTGCACATTATCTGCAGGTTAAGCAAATCCACATCAAATAAGGGGAAGTGTGGGCTTGGGTGAGGGCAATATTGTGTGCATGACACAAAACGTTTGCACATGGGATGTATCAAATCCACTTTAAACTGGCAGGTACAGTAGTACCTCGGGTTACAGATGCTTCAGGTTACAGACTCCGCTAACCCAGAAATATTACCTTGGGTTAATAACTTTGCTTCAGGATGAGAACAGAAATTGCGTGGTGGCGGCGCAACAGCAGCGGGAAGCCCCATTAGCTAAAGTAGTACCTCAGGTTAAGAACAATTTCAGGTTAAGAACGGACCTCCAGAATGAATTAAGTTCTTAACCCGAGGGACCACTGTATATGCAGTCAGGGTGTCAAACCAACTTTCCATTTTTGTCTGAACAGGGAATCTGTCTTGCCGCTTGCATGCGAAGCAGAATTACAACCCATTTTTATGTGTTTATGCATTGCATTTATTTTCCATCTTTTTCTCTGAGGAGCTCAAGTACATGTGGGTTCACGCCTCCATATTTAATCCTCACAACGACCCTGTGAGGTAGGTTGGATGGAGTGACTGGCCCAAGATCATAGAATCATAGGATCTTAAGAGTTGGAAGGTACCCAACCCCCAATCTCAGCTAAAGCATCCCTGACAGATGGTCACCCAGCTCTGCTTAAAAACCTCCCTGGAAGGAGAGTCCACTTCATGACTGAGTAGGAATTTGCCCCCTGGTCTAGCCCGATGCTCTAACCACCCCACCCCACTGGCTGTCATTTTTATGTTGCGTCCGAACATGCTACCTTTATCATAAATAGCTTGCTCAGTTTAGATCACAGAATTGCTCAATAGCAGAATCATGTTCTAGCTCCTTCTGTCCGATTTTGATCTTCACATAGCCCCTTTGGGCTCTCGCTGCTTCCCCTGTAATACACAATAGAAGATACATTGTAATCTTCCTTGTTGCTATTTATAATAACAAATATCAACAGTATTTCTATTTAGAAATAATGCTAATGAGTTTGTTTTCATTGCAGCCTCCATGACAGGGCAATCAGGATATTCAAAAGCCCATTAAAATGCAATTACGAGAACAAATAATCAACAATAATTAAAACATCATAAAATACAGCAAAGGCAAATGAGAGTTTTAAAAAAGTGACACTGTTAATAATAGATCTAAGTGAATAGTTTGCAATGAACAACTTCTCTCATTTTCTTTCACCTTTCGTTCTATTTCTGGAATGTATTTGCTATTCGAATTGCAGCAATTGGGGGGCACAAATTGATTCAAGTACTATAAATAAATATATATTGGTAAGTCCCATCAATTTCAACTGGAACAAGCTGAACAGTCAAATTTCTCCCATTTGATGACAACAGGGAAGAGTAATAATAATAATAATAATAATAATAATAATAATAATTTATACCCCGCCCATCTGGCTGAGTTTCCCCAGCCATTCTGGATGGCTCCCAATCGAGTATTAAAAACAATACAGCATTAAATATTAAAAACTTCCCTAAACAGGGCTGCCTTCAGATGTCTTTTAAAAATAGGATACAGTGGTACCTCGCAAGACGAATGCCTCGCAAGACAAAAAACTCGCTAGACGAAAGGTTTTTCCGTTTTCGATTTGCCTCGCAAGACGAAATTTCCCTATGGGCTTGCTTCGCAAGACGAAAACGTCTCGCGGCTTTGTTTCCTTTGTCTAAAAACAAAGACATGTTTTGTTTATAAAGTTAATTTATTTTCCCTTCAATTTTTGAACTGCTCTTTACAGTATGTGTGACTTTAAAGAGCAGTTAATAAACTGTTGTTGTACCAAATTTGGCTTTGTTTCGACTTTTTTTGACCATAGGAACGCATTAATTGATTTTCAATGCATTCCTATGGGATTTCGTGCTTCGCAAGACGAAAAATTCGCTAGATGGCAAAAATTGCGGAACGAATTAATTTCGTCTTGCGGGGCACCACTGTAGTTGCTTATTTCCTTGACATCTGATGGGAGGGTGTTCCACAGGGTGGTCGCCACTACCAAGAAGGCCCTCTGTTGAATAGTCCTTTTTGCTGGCTGGGTCATGCTTCTTTTGAATCTTCCTCTATATACCATACAGTAAGCATTTCCCTGCTTTCAGGAAAAGGCAAGATGATTTTTTATTATGCAAACGTCGTGCCACCAAAGCATGGCAATGACCTTGCTCAGGTCAAAATGGCAGAAACAATAGAATTTGCAGTAGCAGAGGCCACTGATTCCTACATTCACCTCATTCCTACACCCCTTGCATCATCGCCATTTTGGGGAGAGAAGGGGAGGCCATTTTGCCGCTCATTACACCACCACTCATTTCTGTACCTAAGGAATGTACATGCACCATAGGTCAGTAATGGTCACTTGCCACCCTTCTCAGTTAGCAGTGGTTGCGACCCAACATGGCACCTCTTGTCCTCTCAAGTGTGTCGTGTCATATTTGCCTGTCTCCCCATCCCCCTTAGCTGCCGTGAAGGCTCACAGGTTCCCGCCAACCCATCCGTTCAAATCGGCAGGGCATAGCGAGCGGACCTGAGGGAGGCAGGCTTCCCTCAGGTCCTCCTGCCATCTACTTGGCCCGGCCGACGGCCAAGCACAGCACTCATTCAGCCAGGAGCGTCACCCATCTTTTCCCTCCCTTTATTAATAGCCTGTTACTGCTCTAACCATTTCCTCTTCAGCTAGGAGGGCTTTGCTGTGGTCTTTTGACGGTTGCCATATTCGGGTCCGGGAAGGAATTTCCCCTGCTCTGCAGGTTTCTCCTTCCCCATAGCACTGGTCACAACTTTTGGCGATTTAGGTCTTGGGTGGAATCCTATTGTCTTTCATCCATTCAGGGTGCGGGGAAGTGGTGATTCGCCCAACCCCTGTTCTCTGTGACGGTGATAACAGGGTACCCCATTAGAGGGGTCTGGAGGGAAGTCCAAGGAGCCAGTTGTGTAGAGCTAGTAGGCCATCGAGCTTCCCTCAGTGTTTGGGGGCCATCTGTGTAAACCTGTGTTTTGCGATTCATCCACTCCCTGAATAGGCCCTGTCACGCCTCAGTCCCCCAGCAGGGGAGCTGAGAGGGACACACGCCCAATGTCTATGCCAGCAAACTTTTTCAGCCGTGAACCGGTCCACTGTCCTTCAGACCATGTTGTGGGCCGGACTATTTTTTTTGGGGGGGGGAATGAATGAATTCCTATGCCCCACAAATAACCCAGAGATGCATTTTAAATAAAAGGACACATTCTACTCATGTAAAAACACGCTGATTGCCGGACCATTCGCAGGCCAGACTGAGAAGATGATTGGGCTGCATCCGGCCCATGGGCCTTAGGTTGCCTATGCCAAAGCTTTCTACACCTGAAACAATAAAATTGTGGCCATTTCAAATCCCAGACAGTTGTTCTGTCCATTCATTTATCACCCAGTACTTGGATGCGGCAGGGTTTGGGGGCTCTTTGGCTGGGCACGCAACTGTGTACAGTGGTACCTCAGGTTACAGACGCTTCACGTTACAGACTCCGCTAACCCAGAAATAGTACCTCAGGTTAAGAACTTTGTTTCAGGATGAGAACAGAAATCGTGCGGCGGCAGCGCGGCGGCAGCGGGAGGCCCCATTAGCTAAAGTGGTTCCTCAGGTTAAGAACAGTTTCAGGTTAAGAACGGACCTCCGGAACAAATTAAGTTCTTAACCAGAGGTACCACTGTATTGCCCCTCAAAGTAAGGTGTGCTCCCTGATTACATTCTTCCCTATCAACATCTTATTGCCTGTACCCATTTTTATTTCGTTTGGAATTTGTCCCTCCCTCCCTCCCTCCTTCCCTCCCTCATAAAAGAGTGTGTTCAGTCTGGTGAAGGTAAAAGCCTTTCAGTGGACACGACAGGATGCTTTTAGCATCCCAACCATCTTGCGCCATTTCCTCATTTCTCTGCTGGCACTCTGCATCCCTGTAAGGTCTAGCAAGAAGCCCAGGGGGATTTGCTTCAGGACAGCTTGAAATGCATGCTCTACATCTTTCATTGGACGAAGACTGTCTACATGTGGCATTTTCAAATGGGAAATGGGGGGTGGAGAAAAAAATAACCAATTCCACCACCCAGTCCTTATATCTATGTATATTTGAATCTCCTTACCCTTTTACACTGGCACATTCATCTACTTTTCTTTTGTATTTACTAATAATATTAGCTTCTTTCTTTTCTTCTTCTTTTTATTTAGAAAAACCAAATCCCTTTCAAGGAGCAACAGAGAAAAACTCTTCTATTTGATCCTGAGGATGTTCACTTCCTGACACCTGACACCAGCACGGCATGGTCACATCCTTTTTATTTACTATTCCCTTTTAAGTGTATAGCAGTCTTTGATATATTTCTGTTTCTCTCCCTGTAATGGCAATGGGCTAGCGTGTTATGTTCCACCTGGGCCTGGTGTGATGTGCCTTTTATTCCACTGAAGTCACATTACCCTTGAAATGCTATAGCCCTCCATTCAGCTGGGCTGCTTGGATTGAAGGATGAGCTAGCAAACTGAATTAAGGCAGCAGTCCGGAGCACACCATTGAGGCGAGGCTTCCTTCTGAATAAACAGATTTGCAGCCACAGTCTAATAGACGTGCACATTTTGGGGTTTCTTTCTCATTTTAATGCAGCATTCGCTTTCAAAGTGGGGGGCATTTTCAACAGTATTCGAAAGTGTATTTGAAGTTTCCGAGGTAGTGGCCCTTATTAAGCATCTTCCTTTTGGCTATTCTTTTTGGCACTGGTTTCAAAATGACCAGTCTCTCTGCTTTCTCTCTTAGCCCCATCTGTGCCAGAATCATGTAGTCAAATCTTTTTTAAAAAATAATAATAATATTTTTTATTAGTTTTCAATTACTATCCAATCATAGCTTCATTACAACAACGCCAAATTATAACACAATTACGAATACCAATCATTCAAATTCATGTAGCCAAATCTGATGTGCTATGTAGTGATGCGATATATTCTCTGCATGATCCCTGATTGGCTGGGATCATCCAAATGCCTAATCTGCAAATAACTTTATGATGTAGGTTAGACTGAGGAAGAGAGAGAGAGAAATACAGACAGACAGACAGACAGACAGACAGTCAGACAGACAGACATTCAGGCTCAGTGCCAGCCAGTGCTCTTTATTTTTATTATACATGAACATCTCTATCCCACCTTTCATCCTAGGAGCCCAAGGTGGCATACAAAATTCTCTTCCCCCAACAACTATGTGAGGTAGGTTAGACTAGAGATGGCTAGTGGCTCAAGATCACTAGCGAGCTTCATGACTGAGTGGGGATTCAGACCCAGAACTCCCAGGTTCTATCCCAACCCTCTAAGCACTCCACCACATTGGCTGAGTGAGGATTTGAACCCGAGTCTCACTAGTCTAGCAGCCTAGCCTCTCCACCACATAGAGTCCCTTATGTAGAATTCAAATGGGAGGTAGCAAAAGAGGCACTGAAGAGTCTACTGCCTGAATGTTAACGTGCTCACACAAAGTACTTAAAGAGGGAAATTTCAGCAAATGTATTTTTCAAATCATTGTTCCTGTGCAAATATTATTTTTGTTTTTTTAAAAAGAAACTCACTACCACCCCCCCTTTAAAACACATAATTCCACAGGGTCTGACAGAGTTAGATATCTCTCTTCTGGAGGCGGCATGGAAAATGTGTTGATAATTTGAGCACTGGGAGTGAGCTTGTTCCCCGGTGGATTTCTCAGCAGTCACACAGCTTGCCATTGTATTAACACTATTCAACGGAACAAGAGAGCCGAGATGTGCATTGCATGTTTGCAGCTCCATTTGAAATACAACAATGCTTCTCCTGCAGCTCTCCTAAACCCCAGGAAAATATTGCAGGATAGGAAGGTCAAGTCCAGGCAGCATGTTCCCTGGTACCTAACCTTTTCTTGGGGAACTCCTTTGTGTTTACTGCAGGAGATCAGTCATGACAACGAACTACCCTATGATGGACCAATGCCAGTCCAAAAATAAGCCGCGTGTAACACTACTGGTGGCAGGGCAGGGCACAATAACATTCATGGTATGCCTGGGCTGCAAACGGTAATAAATAACTACCGGTAATTGGAACACACAAATTAGAACTGTCTGCAGGTGTCCTCTAGGGTGAGAGTGGCTCTGGATGTCCAAGCATTTATCCAGCAGATCAATGCACATTTCTGCTCCAGCATCCAGGAGGAAACACCCTCAGAGGAAATGCATAATTAGGATGCACATATGGTGTGTACGGCAAATGTGGGCATTCCCAGCTCTCAGCATCCCTGATAGAATAGGATCATAGAACTGTAGAGGTGGAAGAGACCCTGAGGATTATCTAGTCCAGTTATGCTGTTCAGAACTGGAGTCCAATAGAATTTGGAGACCCACAGGTTCCCCATCTCTGATATCAGGCATAACTGTCATGGTGCTGTCCATATGTTATTGGACTACAACTTCTGTTGGCCTCAGCCAGCACGACCACTAGTCTGAAATTATAGGAGTTGTGGTTCAATTATATTTGATGGGTTCACCACCCACGACCTGTTATGTAGCTCAAGATCGAAGCAAAATTAGCCAGGTTTCATTTCAATGGGAAAGTGATCTTGGAGTTTTATGTATCCAAATTACCTAAATACTGCAGATTTAGGTAAGGTAGACACTTTTAAAATGTGCTGGCATTCAGCAGTATTGAAACTAGTTCCCAATGTTTTTCTTCCTTCGTATACATTGAAATACTATTTCTGACTCTTCCTAAAATATAAAAAAGAAATATTGTTTTTAGGCAAACCTATTGGTATACTAAAAACCTAAGTTTCATTTCCTGAGATTTGTTGGTAGATGGTTAGAAATGAGACCTATCACCCTATGTCCTGTATGATAAAGTATAGCTATATATTAAATAGTATTGACTAATTACTGTTTCCTCCCATAACATGAAAAAGCAATTCTTCCGCTGGTTTCCCCCTCTCTGCTAGTTCTGAGGTTGTATAAACCAGCCTTTTTAAGCCGGGTACCCATCAGATGCATTGGAATACAACCCCCATCAGCTTCAGGCAGCATGGCCAATGGCCAGGGATGATGGGAATTGTAATCTAAAACACACTGAGGAAGCCATGTATAAAGATTGCATGGGCAAAAAAGCATTTCAGGTGACAATTAAATGCACACTTATCTAGTAGGAGTAAGCTCTATTGAACCTAGCAGGGCTTAATTATGGGTAAACATGCATAGGATCATGCTGTTTGTGATTAATAGGAAGTACTCTGATTTTTAACAACTGGCACGCATTAAGTTGAAAACAAACAAACAAGCCTTCAGCAGCATTGCTAAACAGGTCTGTTCTAGATTAGCCAATAAGTCCTGCATGGACCTCTTATCTCAGGGATCCTTAAACAATTTAGCAATGTTCATCTACATGTTACGGCAATGGCATAGGAGATCACTCTCCCCGCTGCCCCAGGTAGGCATTGGAAAGCTTGAATGACATGGATTTTGCAGTCACATAATTTGCCGTCACTGGATTGCCAAGCTATCAGGAAAGATGGCAACTATAGCATGGGAATGACCTGCTTAATTTGACCCATCCTTGTTGTTCCAGGCTTCTGAAGGCAAGCAAATTTGGTAATGCTGTAGATAATGCAGAAAGGGATCCTTTACTTTGCTCATACTAAAGTTCAGTTATCTGAACTTGTGCAGTTATCTGAACATGTGCAACTCATGGAAAGCAACATGTGCGTGAACCTCCCTAAACATATTCAGATAGTCCAGAAATAAGTGTTTCATATGCCCCAACATTTCTCCAATGAAAATAGGGACGTCCCATTCCATAATGATAATTTTACTAGTTATACCCCACACATCTTACTGGGCTGCCCCAGTCACGCTGGACAGCTTCCAACATATATAATAACATAATAAAACATTAAACATTAAAAAACAAGGCTGCTTTAAGATAGTTTGGGGGTTGGATAACTCCATACCCTCCAACGTTTCTCCAAGGAAAATAGGGATATCCTAAGGGAAAGTGGGACATTCCGGGATCAAATCAGAAACTGGGATGGCTTCTCTAAATCTGGGATGTCCCTGGAAAATAGGGACACTGGGAGGGTCCAGTGTTTTGTGCTGGAATTCTTGTAGAATCTAGAACAGAACCAAGTTATTAATGCTATTGTTACCCAAGTTGTTTGGTGGGGGGACACCCCTAAACCCTAGAAATTAATAAATGGTAGGGTTTTGATTATTTGGAGTATTGAAGGGAAGATATCAGGCCTGTGGGAAAATACAGGCTAAGCTTCCTTTCCAAGCTAGTGTGTCACCTGGGATAGAGGTGTTAACATGGCAACGGGCCTTGATGACCAATCTTAGCGGAATCTTGGGCTTGGGCAGACAGAAGGTTGCTAAGGTAACAGGGTGCAAGGTGACTGGAAAAGAGTGTCTTGAGCAAGGTTTGCTGGGAAGAAGAAAGGAGAACAAAGACTGAGATCCATCTTGGGCAGGCTGGCTGAAAGCTGGCTGGGAGCGCTGCACTGCTGTAGGGAACAAGCCCCTCTTAAGCTGACCATGTTGTAAAATATGGACTCCCTCTATCTAAACTCAGGTGTAAATATGTGAATAAATCATATTTCTTAAATCTATGACAGATGTTTTTGGCCTACAACTTCCATGATCCCTAGCTAGCAGGACCAGTGGTCAGGGATGATGGGAATTGTAGTCTCAAAACATCTGGAGGGCCGAGGTTGAGGAAGCCTGACTTAGTGGGTATTGCTTGTTATCAGAATACTTCCATTTCATTATTAGCAGCACAATCCTATGCTTGTAGACTCGTATGTAAGTGCTACTGGATACTTATCCTAGGATTGTAGAGGACTGTAACCCGAAATCCCTGTTTGCTTATGCAATCCCCACATCTACCTTCTTCACTTTGGTGCCCTTCAAATGTTCTGGATTGAAGCTTCCAACATCTGCGACCTTTGGCCTCTGCATGGTGGAAATGCATGGTTAGATCCTATGGATTTTTCTCTGTAAAAGTCATTCATCGCTTACCTGAGTTACCATGCTATATTGACAGTAGGCGAGGGAGAAGTGACCATATTTTTCTTTATCCACAGGGTATTGTATCCCTTGCTGCAATGTGTGAACATATGTGCACTGTGCATATCTGTTTTCCATTCAGCTTTCATTTCCTCCCTCACAGGTTGTGAACTAAATAGCAGCTGAGTGCCTCCCCTCCCCAGCTGTGGAGAGATGTAGCATATGGTCAACACATGAAGTGCTGGAAATGTATCTTCCTGGCTCCAACCCAAAATGATCTTGACTCTGCGTTAGTGGCTCCCTCTTCTCTGGAGATTAAGAGACAGATGCTGCCCTTTGGAATGACTAAGACTGCAAAAATGACTTCGCTAAAACAGAGGCTAATGCACCTCTGTGTTGCAGTGCAAGTAGAACTGGATTTCCACTCTGCGCCATGACAACTGTGCAGCTCTTAATATAGGAGTTTTACAATATGAAAGCCAACTGCTATATGACATCATGTGATGGTGATTCTGTTCAACCAGTATTTTGGCCTATTTTAACGAATGTTAACTTCATCCTGGTTTCTAAACAAGCATTGCTTTTGTCTAGGGCAGTTAATCAACTAAACATAATTGTTTGTTGATTCATCCCTTGAAACTGCCCTTTAAATCAATTAACTGTTTAATTAACCAATTGCACTGAGATAAATTTACAAATCAGCACAAACCCATTATAGGTCCTGTTTAAAATCAAAAAATTAATTGAGGTTATGATTTACTTAACAAGAACTTCCAAGAGCTGTCCTCTTTTTTTTATATAAATTTTTTTTATTAGTTTTACAATTTTTTATGAACAATACAAACAAGTAAAAAGACAAACAAACATGTATAATTTCATATCCTTTTTTTATAAACCTCACTTCTTGGACTCCCCCAAACCTCCCCTTTCTACATCCCAAATTTCAAAATTATTTCAGCAAATCCTAAATTTAATCTTATCAAATATATTCCTTCATTATTCTTTTCTTTAACTTAATCTTTTATCGCTGTAATCTCCTTTTCTTTCTAAAAAACCTCCACATTTTAGCATTCATCAATTTTGTAGTATTTCTTAAGATAGATTTTAAATTTCTTCCAATCTTCTTCCGCCGTCTCTTTCCCCTGATCACGGATTCTGCCAGTCATTTCGGCCAATGTCATATAGTCCATCACCTTCATCTGCCATTGTTCCAGGGTGGGTAGATCTTGTGTCTTCCAATACTTTGCGATGAGTATTCTTGCTGCTGTCGTAGCATACATAAAAAAAGTTCTGTCTTTCTTTGGCACCAATTGGCCGACAATGCCCAAGAGAAAGGCCTCTGGTTTCTTAGGGAAGGTACATTTAAGCACCTTTTTCATTTCATTATATATCATCTCCCAGAAAGCCTTAATCTTCGGGCACGTCCACCAAAGGTGATAGAAAGTACCTTCAGTTTCTTTACATTTCCAACACTTATTATCAGGCAAATGGTAAATTTTTGCTAGCTTGACTGGGGTCATGTACCACCTATAGATCATTTTCATAATATTTTCCTTTAGGGCGTTACATGCCGTAAATTTTATACCGGTGTTCCACAACCATTCCCAGTCAGCAAACATAATGTTATGACCAATGTCCTGTGCCCACTTAATCATAGCTGATTTAACTGTTTCATCTTGTGTATTCCATTTCAGCAGCAAGTTATACATTCTTGACAAATTCTTAGTATTGGGTTCTAACAGTTCAGTTTCTAATTTTGATTTCTCCACCTGGAAGCCAATTTTCCTGTCTTGTTTATAAACCTCCATTATTTGATAATAATGGAGCCAGTCTCGTACTTTGGTTTTCAATTTCTCGTGACTCTGTAACTTCAACTTATCTCCATCTTGTTCCAAAATTTCCCAATACTTTGGCCATTCGGCTTCCATACTCTGGCTTCTCCTCAGATCGTATAAATCTTTCGCCTTTTACAAGAGCTGTCCTCTTTACTATTTTCTTTTTCATGCTCTGCTGTGGTAACCCCATGAAACTCAAAGAGCTTTTCAAAAAATAGCCCTGACTGAGCCAAAATGCCTCTTCCTGATGCCACCCTGTTCTGGGATCCAGACTATAACGAGAGGGGCAATGCAGGTCATAATTTAGTGGAGTTGGAAAAGTTGTGTAGGGGAGGGAAAACATTAAACGTTTTACGTGGTAACTGGATCCAATTCTCATCAAGGGGCATAAATTCAATGGAATTATTTCCAGCTCGTGTTCCCCAGCAATGGGTTTTGAGAGACATACCATCTCTGACCCTGGTGGGAGCACGCAACCATCATAGCTTGTAACCTTTGATAGTTTTGTTCCCCATGAATTTGTCTAAAACTCCATCAAAGCCAAACAAGCGAAATGATGTTTGGTCGATATTATCAAAAACATAAAAGGTTGGTTGCAGGTGTGAGGGTATTGGCGGTGAGCTTTGGGCTCCAGTGGCGGTTAGGCATTGGAATAGCGATGTGGGGGGGAGGGGAGGTGCGGCCATCACCTGCCCCTCCATGCTTAAGGGTATTCCATTAAAGGAATCCGGGGGTGTGGATCTCGTCTGAAGCCCGGGGAGGGGCTAGTATTCTTGGTGTTAGGTACCACCTGCAGGTGATTTTCAGAGTGAGTTCTTTTCTTTTTGTTGATATGGATTTAAAGGGGGGTTTAGACCACATTCTGGCATATTGAGTGGGGTTAATCTCATAGCCTATGTCATCCTCCCATTGTTTTTTGATTGTGTCTAGGGCAGTGGTTTTCAACCAGTGTGCCATGGCACCCTGGGGTGCCTTGACTGGTGGTCAGGGGTGCCATGGGCAACACTGGCTTCTGAACCTCTTTTGTTCCCTCCCTCCTCTGATGCCCTCTCACATTTCTGCCTCCCCAAGGCTTGCACAGCTGTTCGTTGCAGCAGCCCTGGCTATAAGCTCTGCAGGTGAATGATACCTCTGGGAGGCACCTCTCTTTGGGGCGGGGGCTTTGCTCAGAGACCAGGGATGACAGCAGCAGCTGCCCAGAGGACTCCCAAGGAGAGGGGAGAGGAGGCTGAGGGAACCCTCCACAAGGAAGGATGTCCAAAAAAGGGTGAGAAGCTGCCAGCTCAGCAGGCAAGGGGTGACATAACTAGGCTCCTGAGCCCCACAGGGGTGCCACAGAAAGAATGTAGTTGGTCAAGGGAGCTGTGGACTCAAAAAGGTTGAAAACCTCTGGTCTAGGGAATTTGTGAGATTTTGGAGTAGTATTTTGTATATTGCGGATACCATCCCTTTACCGTGTCCCCTTGTTGTTAGGAGGAGGTTTTCGAAGGTTGACCCTTGCGACGGTGGCAGTCCCGGCAGCTCGGAAGCTGGTCAGGCAACACAAGCAATGTTGGTCGCCCTCAGGAGCTCCACAATGCCATGGCGTGCGCCATGTTTCCTCGCCCAGATATAGTCTGTTGATGCCAATGCCTAAGCCAATACCGCTCACATTCTGTAAACAATAAAGTTGTGGCCTAAATTTTGCCCATTAACATTAACCTAAATTCTGTGTCCTTGTGTCTTTATTCTCCTGGGGTGGCTTGTGGGTCTTGAAGCACAATTACATCTTGTGGGAGCAAATTCTATTGTTTGACATGTGCTGTGTAGAAAAGTACGTAGTCTTTTGTGTTCATAATCTTCCAACATTCAGCTTCCTTAAATATCCCCAAGTTCTAGTATTGTGAAAAGGGGAGAAAAACTCTCCACTTTCCCCACACTATTCCAAATTTTATATACCTCTATCATGCCTCCCCCCTACTCACCCAAATCCCCACGTGTTGTAAATTTCATGCATAGGGGAGTTGTTTCAACCTTGTGAACATTTTAGTTGTCCTCTACTGAACCCTTTCCCGGCTGTATGATATATTGATGAGATAACCAGAACTGACAGAGTCTCGCCATATAACGGCATCAGGACAGATAAAAGGCCTTCTATCAAGTCAGATCATTGGTCCAACTGGCTCAGTACTGTCTGCCCTGAATCGCAGCAGCTCTCCAGAGCCTCAGACAAAGATGTCTCCCAGTCCTAACTGGAGATGCTGGGGATCGAACCCAGAACTTTTTGTACGCAAAGCATGCACTCTTCCCCATGTCGTGACATTAGGAGTTTTATACTCAATCCCTTTCCCAATGATCCCTAAGATGGAAGTCATCTTCCCCCCCCCCCAAAGCATGGGTTGACATTAGATCATCCAGGCTATTCACTGGATGAATATTTCTTTCTCGATCAGTCGCCACCAGTTCAGACCTCAAAAGATTTATGCTAAGTAGGGTTTTCTCCCTCCACCCTTATGTTCAATATCATTTTGCCTTGTCTTATCTTAAATCACATTTTCCTATTTTAAAGCCCATTCACCTACTATGGAAGGTTCCTTTTAGAGCTCCTGTAAACCTCTGTGTTTACCACACTGAACAGCAGCCTTGGCTACCCCACTGCTGACCCCTGGCTCCAGATCATTTATGAACAAGTTAAAAACATGAGCTCCAATACTGATCCTTGAGTGACTCCACTCCTTAAATCCCTCGTGAGAACTCTCTGGGAGGAATTCAACATTGCACTCTTCTGATTGCTCCATAAATGCAAGCATTTTGACTTGCCAGGTGAAACAAACCCCCTCTCCTCTCTCTGCATGCTATTCCAGAAATTCTCCTGAAAACCTCCCACCAAAGTGGGGCATGCAAGGGGAAGAGAAGGAAGGAAAAGTCACTGTGTAGGTCTTCTGCCAACGGAACTCATTCACTGAATGCCACTCTCCATTTATCCTTGTTCTGTACTTCCTGTTGTTTAACCAGTTTCTGATACAACTTGTGCTCTTATTGCATGACTTCTACTCTTACCCAAAGCTTTCATTCCAAGGTTTCAGTACAACACTACGCAGAATCATAGAACTGTAGATTTGGAAGGGACTCCAAAGCTCATCTAGCTGATCCCCCAGCAATGGAGGGATCTTTTTGCCCAATGTGGGGCTTGAACCTACGACCCCAAGATTAAGAGTCTCATGCTTCAGTCAGCAAACACAAGAACCAAAACAGCTTAAAAGCAAACAAACATGTCATTAACTCTGACTGCCCCTGATTAAAAATTTGCCCTCATCTATTTAAACTGCCCCCCCATTGATTACTCAATGAAAGTTTCCATTGATTAATCTACCAATTAAGCTTCCAGCCCCCCTAGTTTCCTTTTCGGAGGGCTGTTTCTTACATTCTTCCAAATCAATGCAAAGAGACTGATGAACTCGGCTGGAACAGACTTTGAAGCAGAATGTTAATGCATGGTTTTATATATATCTTGCACAATTGCTGTTTCTTGAAGAGGCGGTAAAAATGCAAAATATTTCCAAATGCAAAAATAGCGCATTGTGTAGAAAATCTCAATGAACTTTGTGGAGGAAAATAAGAATCAGTGGCAAATGTAAAGCTCTGATTGTACTTTATTAAATCCCCCATTGTTTAATTCATGGCAAGGCTCTCCATTGAGAGAGACTGGAACACAAACCACTGAGGACTGTTATGAAGACTCACTGAAACAAACAAAAAAATATTATATTAGAATAGTGTTTGGTAAGCCATATTGATTAGGCTTCCCTTTTGGGAAGTTCTGTTCAAAGCCAAGAGTTCAAAGTTCTGTTCTCACATTCCCTCTATTCCTGATGTTCAGGGTGTGAGTGCAGTTGCTTTCGTAGCTTGTATGGTACCATGCACACACAGAGAGAGCTGAAAAGACCTGGAGGAACCACAAACCTTGAAAAAGTACAAAAATAATTGTCAGGGAACTGCCATCAGCTCAGAGGCAAGAGGTGGAAGGGCGGTTGGGTTACAGGGAGCTTCCAAAGATTGTGAGAAGCAGCACTTCCTCCAGTGGGGAAGGGGTGCAGGGTTCGGAGTATGCAAGGGAGAGACACAGCACCGAGCATGAACAAAGCGGGGGGGGGAGGCAGGTCCCCCTCTGCCCACGCCCTCTCTGCACAGTTGGTTTACGCGCAGAGAGGGAAGGCGTAGGGTGGGGGTCAAAAGACTACTCTGCTGGGGAAAGTTTAAGGACCGCCCACTCCCAGATTCTGCTAGCAAGTGAGCAGACATGGAATTGAGTCGATCTGCATTGTGAACGTATTGGACAGATAATAAAGCCTGGAAAAGACCAACGGGGAGTCTTGCCTGTTTGCTCTCGAGCAACCACGCTGGCACACATAACAATAATGGTAAAAGCATGAAGTCGAACCCCTACAGCCCAATGAGAATTGAGGATGCTAAATGGACAACTGACCATTTTGGTTGGTGGTATGGAATGAAAAATGCCCTAGATCTTTTGATGAAGAGTGGTATAAGAATCTAATAAATGAAATGAAAAATGAAGTGAAATGTAGAATGGAGTGTCTGGAATGCTTAACATGTATGACACTCCACGCACTACAGATCCCACTTGTGTGAATCTGGATACCATGCTAAAACAGCTTTGTAGTATCGGAACAAAACTGCTATGGTGCTAGTATAAATATGATTGATTGATTGATTGATTTCTATACTGTACAATATATTATGGTGTGCAGAAAACTGAAGCAACAACAGACAACAAAGAAAATATTACAAAAATACACAATTGCATATAAAAATGTTATGTTAGTATGCATGAGAAGCATGCGGCCTCTAAAAAAAGTTTGTCTGAGTTGTAGATGGATGTAAATTACCCACTGATCCTTTCAATGCTCCCTTTTCAGATGTGCAATATGTAATTCAGTTTTATGGGAAAGAATCCTGCTGTTTGTTTTAATGGAGGTGGAGCGTTGCCACTGGTTTCTAACTCTCACGGCCAAAGGAATCATTTCGAGACTGTAAAACGAGTAGAGGACTGCATGAAGTAAAGATAAGCCCATCGCAGATGACTCTGCTCGTGTTTATCTGTCAAGAACTTTCATGTTCTGTGTCTGATGTTTGAAGACAGCCAAATTCAGATGAAGAACGTTCATCACATGTATTTTGGAATCCATCAGTTTATGTCCTGATTGAAGTCCTATTTCTTTCCTTTGGACTTAGTTCCCTACAAGTGGGCCTAGGAAAGCCACTTAAATATACAAGTTCTTTCATTGCAGAACCTCCAAGTGTCCCTATTTTCCATGGATGTTCCTGACTTAGAGAAGCCGTCCCGGTTTCTGATTTGATCCCAGAATGTCCCGCTTTTCCTTAGGATGTCTCTATTTTCATTGGAGAAATGTTGGAGCTGTCCTGTATAGGGAAGAGGTTTTTTTTTTTAAAAAAAAGTTTAATGTTTTATTATGTTTTTATATATGTTGAAAGCCACCTAGAGTGGCTGGGGCAGCCCAGTAAGATGTGTGGGGTATAAATAGTAAAATTATCATTATGGAATGTGATGCCCCTATTTTCATCAGAGAAACGTTGGACGGTATGTCATTGTACTTGACTGTTTTGAGTAATGGGGCATGTGATAGGAATTTTGAGGTCTTAGATATATGTTAAATGTTCATAAGTGTACCAACCAAGCACGTACATAGATCACCACAGGAAGACCGACCTGAAACCATTTTGATGAATTAAGCCCTTTTCAGTTCCACTGATTGTTAATGAAGACACGTAAAAATGTTCCCAGATCTCTCACATAAAGAGATTATGCTGCCACTGTTACACATATATTTACTTGGGAGCATGTCTCACTGACCACATTGCAATCTGTCCCCATGCAAACATAGGTTGAGAACTTTAACAGCACAACCCTATACTCACATCCTATTAAACTGAATGGGAATTACTTCTGAGTAAACATGTCTGTGGAGGTACTCAGCTACTGTTGAGGTACTTAACATTGTCTGCCCTTTCTTTACTGCAGCCACCCCTGCTACGAAAGATGTATTTATATCTTTCTTTCTTTCCTACCCTGGAATATGATACAATTTCCATTTTAGAAATGCTGCTTGTTTCGTAGAAAAGAGCAATTATTTCTTTAAAAGGCTCTGTTTTCCCCCAAATGGTAAAAAAACTCACCTAGTTCTTTCCCGCCCACACTGCCTCATTCTGAGAACCTGGACAGCGGCTATTATTGATCCCTTCGGTTTACCTTTCAGAATGAAGAGCTGCATAAAGTGTGGCTTGTTCCTTTTCATTCCTCCTCCCCAGCAAAGAAACCTAATTAATTATACAAACGTTACCGCCGAGGAAATGTGCTTCCTTGAAGGTACCGCCTCGTGCTTGCTCTTTTCTTCTTTTTACCTTCAAAACAGTCTCCAATTAGCCAAAGAATATCTATCAAGCTTCCAGACTCCCCCCATATTGTTTGGTCGTTATGATCAGTGGCGCGATGTGGCAAATTTAGAGCTGTTCTATTAAGACGGGCCTGTAATATATTCGAGTGTTTGAGAGATCAGATCAATATGCTATATATGCAGGAAGAGGAGTGCTGTGGGAGGCTAATTTTTCACTCTTTTGTAAGGCCAAGGCTCTCTCTCTCTGTGACTCTGGGTTTGTTTGTTTTTTGCGTGGGGTAACCAGGTTGCTGCTGTGCCGGAGTGCGGGTTGGAACAAACGACTCTCCCCAAACCGCGGTGGCTTAGAGTGGAGAGTTCTATTTTCAGACCAGCTCCTGGAGCAACCTTGGATGTGAAAGGCCTCTATCAGGCAAAGAGTGAAGGTTTAATGTGCAATCACCCTCATGCCACCGACTTTAATGAAACATAATTAATGGCCTGGCAGAGGAATTAGGCCGTGTGAGGCAAATTGTTTGACCGCGAACAGAGAAGAGGCCTTAAATTCTCCTTAATCCACCCAATTCCTTATAATCCCAATGCTAATGATCTTCAAAGCAAGGGCCAATTAAAGCGATGGAGAGCAAGAGCACCTGCGTGTTAACTCTTGATGGTGCCAAGCTAGAAGTGTATTTACGGCAGACCATTTACTGTATTGCTTTTATTTCCCTTCAAAGTCTGTTGCTGACTTGGACGCTGTGTTATTTAGTTTGAGGCTGCCTGCCTTTGTTTGAGTTTTCCCCTCCCAGTGTGTTTATTAACATACAGTTAAGCTGCATTCCCAGAATGAGCCGGCCGCCTTTTCTATGCAACTGGAGTGCGTGGGGATTGGGGTCCCAGCATGCTCATTCAGCAGAGATAATCACTGGAACCAAACTGACTTCTCGCAGAGAATTTGACTCCACTCACAGCAAGAGAGCAAATAGGAAATGACTCGGGGCAAGTCTTGCTAAGCTGCGAAAATGAATTAGACACACTCCTAAACAGAATGTGAAAACATTACATTCATTCAGCGAGGAAGGAGAAAAGGTTAGAGCACAAGAGGATCTTTACCACTCTTGGTTGAGGAACCGAAAGACACATCTGGGAATGCAATACTCTTTCCTATGGTTTGGAGTTTCTCTTTCAATGAAATTCACCTGAATTTTACCATTCCAGCCTATGCCTGTTTACTCAGGCCCCATCTGCACTATCATAGAAGCCAACTCCTAGGGGCTGAGGGGTCTTTGGTCCCCCAATAAAATATTTGAGAGGGCTGGAGGGTGCAAAGTTGATGGGCATTGCTATTCAAATGGTGTCTGTGCACAGCGCCATGTGATCGATTATGCAGGGCAAGGCTTACTTGGGTCCCCCAATATTTTATCTAAGTTGGCACCCCTGTGCACCCCTGTATTTAAAGCATTATATGCCACTTTAGAACAGTCATGGCTCACCGCAAAAAAACATTTGGGATCTGTAGTTGGTTAAGGGGGCTGAGAGTTGTTAGGAGACCTCCATTCTGCTCAAAGAGCTGTGATTCCCAGAGGTTTCTGGGAATGATTGTTGAACTGCTCTGTGAATTGATAAATGGAGAGATATCAGGGCAACAGACATAATCAGGGGAAAGGGATGTAGCGAGTTGTGGGCAAGTGTGGTGTACGACGCAGAGTGTTAGGTGTGATTCAGGGATATCTCGGTTGCCTTGAAGCTGACTAGGTGACCTTGGGACTGGACCAGTCAGGACCTATCTCACAGACTTGCCTTATAGAATGAGAGGAGGGAGCTTCTTGGAGGAATGCCATGGCACACATATAATCAATACTAAAAGCCAATCAGAGGTTAAGAGAGGATGTGATTTCACTAGGAAATGTGTATTGTGTTGGCCACATACTGCATCTTCTAGATCACTGGTTCCACACACTCCTGGGCCACTTGAAAATTCCTGAGGTTCTTGGTGGACCAGTTAATGATTTTTTTCTGCCTATGGTAGCAATTGTACGGTGTTGTGCTATAATAATAATAATAATATTTGTACCCCACCCATCTGACTGCGTTGCTAGATGCTGTGTGATTTTTAATTGCATATGTATTTCTTACATATTGTATCTCACTGTATTGCAATTTGAATGCTATAGAATTCAATTTTCAATGCAATAACATGCAATATAAGAAATAAAATACACAATAGAATACAATTAAAAATCAATATAAATATTTCATGTAATGGATGTGCTGGCGGCAGTCTTCAACCACAAATCCACAGATGGACCACCTCATTGAAGCTCATGGGCCACTGATGGTCCACGGACCACAGTTTCAGAACCCCTGCTCTAGACATTGACAGCTGAAGTAAAATACTGCATTGTTTATTGCACAAGATGCACCCACATCAGTGTTGCATGTCCACACTTTCCCTCCCTCTTGGGCTTGTTTTTAACAGATAGCATTTTCCATCCAATGTATTTCGGTCAATGGAGTTGCTAGGCATTTAAATGAGCACTACTTTTACGTCAAGGTCTGTGAGACCTCTTGCTGTTATCCATCATTCCAAAGCCAGACATTCCAAAACAAATACATTTAATAGGATCTTATTTATTCCAAGCACACACTCCAAAACTGGAATTAATCTGACCTAGCTATTCTCCAATGACCTGCATTCCTCCCTCCTCTCCATCTTTGCCCAGCTCCTTTTCAGGCTTCTAGGTACAATTCTACACATGCAGTACACAACCACATCTATTTTCCTGAAACAGGATGAGCTAGCCGTAGCACTCCTTTTCTGAACAAGTTTCTGCATGTCAATTAAGACCCAGAAGAAGAAGGAGAAGGAGAAGAACAGCCTCAGTGGCTTTTTGTGAAGTAAAGCAGGTTGCCACAATTACACAAAAGACAATACTAACTGCCATGAACTTTAGCCATCATTCTGTAGCGAAAGGCTTTACAAAAAGGTAAGAAGTTCAAGATGGGTTGACAGGATATTTATTTGTCTTCTACCTCATCCAAATGGATGACTAAGAAGTTTTGTTGCCAGACTAGATGTTCCTTTTCATACATTTGCTAATAGGGACATAGTTTAGTCGCTCGACCCACTAACAAACCCTCCCCTTCTGTTCTGTCTGCATTTTTTAAAATTGCCATTGTGCTGAAAAGCAACACAATACGACATTGTGTGTCTGGAAGTTATCTTTCTATACAGAGGGTGTGTAATTAGTGTGAGGGGCGGAAAGTGTCAAGCAACATTTGAAAACGGTAATTTACTCTCTCTTGTGGCTGTTATGTTGACAAACTCAGACCCTGCCTTGCCTAATGGAATTCATGCTTTTTATTTTCTCAATCTTTTCTTTTCTTTCTTTCTTTCTTTCTTTCTTTCTTTCTTTCTTTCTTTCTTTCTTTCTTTCCTCCCCAAATCTGAAAAATGGGTTGAAAATTCTATCTTGCTGTGGAAATTGTAGGACCTTTATGTTCCATTTCTTCAGCTTATTTAGTGGTGGATAATGCCATGTCTCTTGGAAAAGGAAGTAAGAAAGATCCACCATGAGGCTCTGCTTCTGTTGTGTCAAATGAATTTACCTATCAAGCAAAATTTAAAATATGAGAACCACTGTGGCAACAGGAAATTGCTATTGCGTTGGTTCTAGATCAGGAATGGGCCATCCAGATTTTGTTGAACTACAACTCCCTATTGGCAAATACGCTCCAGCGACACCCTCCGGAACAGCATAATAGAACATCCACACGGCTGGAGTCCAGGAGTCCAGGAAACACCGTGACACCCACTCTGCATTAGCAGAGTAAGCAAAAACTGGATTGGTAGGAATATGGCATCAAATCTTTATTTACAGCTTCAAAATATCATATTACCCTCTGCAATGGGAGAATGAAATACTGACACTCCCATCAGTCCAGCAAGCATGACCAGGGATGATGGGATTTATAGTTCAGCAAATATCTAGAGGTGCAAAAGGTTCCTCACACCTAGTTTAAATTAAGGAAGTGGGGCCTACAATAGAAAGTTCACTCCCTTCCCCAGCTTTCTTGCTATGTCTTGTCCTGCCATTCTCTCTCTCTCTCTCTCCTTGTCTCAGTCTCCTTCAAGCTTCTCTCCTACTCCTTACACACACAGCTGTGAGCATGGAAGCATTTGGCAGTCTCTTGTGCAAGCAAGAACAAAAGGCAATGGAAATTCATAAGGGTGAATCACACACGAGTGCCATGCGTTCTCCCCATAAAATATTTGTGCTATCTTTTGCAATGCTTTTGCCCCTAAAATACACTTCTTTGATAGGCATTTCCTAGTTTAAAACACACACCTTGTGCATTTAAATCACACACACCCAAAACCCAAAGCTGCATTGCAGTAGCGAGGAATCCAGTTGATAACTGAATCCCAATCTGAATATGTGTCTAGGAATGGCAAATTAAGTTGGTCTGCTTTAAAATGCAGACCAAATGAATTTCTTATCCATCCCCAGTGTGAATAAAACATCTGCACACAAACAGTTTTGTTTGGTGCTAAGCTAGACCCCAAAATATTTTAAAGCTATGCATCTTATTATCCTTGTGGACATATTTAATATGTTCCACATTTAGGCCGGCCCTTGGCCATTTTCTACTGAAGAAACATCCTGAAGCCATCCTCCATTCCTCAAGAGGAACAGTAGAAGGACTGCCCCACATCACCTAGCCAAGAGTCTAGCAGATGTTCGGGGTGGGGGGTGGGAGCAAGCTATGTGCTGGTTATCACTTCTGCGCTGAGCTCTCTTTCTGAGGCCAAGGAAAGTTTTAAAAGTGAAAGTGAACCTGAACCCTGGTTCATCATAACATGCAATTCAAACCATTACAAAAAAGTATACTCTTTAATTCACAATACTATCCTTCAATACAAAATAAATTCAGGCTTGCTTACAAAATAAAAACAAGTATAAGAAGATGATGAAATTAAAATTGATAAAAGAATAACAAAGCCTTCACGTTCTTTCCATTTGGGGCATTTACTGTGGAAGAGCCACACTTTGCTCATTCAAATTTTGCTATACATTTGCATACTGTGAGCAAAACATCTTCTCTTGTTTGCCTTGTTCAGTTTCCATATTTTTCCAGAGCTTTATTTATTTATTTTCTTTTCCAATTCTTCTTCTTCTACTTCTTCTTCTTCTTCTTCTTCTTCTTCTTCTTCTTCTTCTTCTTCTTCTTCTTCTTCTTCTTCTTCTCCTCCTCCTCCTCCTCCTCCTCCTCCTCCCCTCCCCTCCCCCTCCCCTTCCCCTTCCCCTTCTTTTTTAAAAAAGCCATAGCTTAATTATTTCCAAGGGTGTACATGGTCTATTACGCTGCTCTCTTGGTTGGTTATGCTCATATAAATGGCTCTAGACAATTATTTCTCTATGGTGCTTCTTCTTTAGCAATCAGCTCTCTCTTCCAGCTTTGTTTTTCCAAATACCATTGTCCCTATATCTGTCCCCCCCCCCGCTCCTTCTCCCCCTTCTCAAACTACATCAGTGGAAGACATCACACAACCACAAGGGAGAGGAAGTACAGTGGTACCTCGGGTTAAGTACTTAATTCATTCCGGAGGTCCATTCTTAACCTGAAACTGTTCTTAACCTGAAGCACCACTTTAGCTAATGGGGCCTCCTGCTGCCACTGCGCCGCTGCTGCACGATTTCTGTTTTCATCTTAAAGCAAAGTTCTTAACCCGAGGTACTATTTCTGGGTTAGCAGAGTCTGTAACCTGAAGCGTATGTAACCTGAAGTGTATGTAACCCGAGGTACCACTGTATTTTACTGTTCCCTGCACCCCCACAGTGTTCCCAAGAAAATTACCTCCTTTGCAACATTTGGGTCTGGAGAAAGAGAAAATACTGACTTGGCTACAAAGTGTTAGAAGTCTGGAAACAGAGTTGCCATTCCACTTCCAGCTTAAAGCAAAACATCAATGATTGTGTGCTGCTAGATCATTCACACCTGGAAGCACATCTGGTCAGAAAGGACTATTTCTTGGCTCCTGGTAATGGGGGAGGAAGGGCAGAGAATGGAAGAACCAGTGTGTCTAGGTGGGAACTAAACTCTAAAACATTTTTTGGAGACAGACCCTTTAAATTTTCAAGTGCCACAGAAAAATTTTCATGTATGCAGCCTGATCCTATGCATCTATATTCAGGAGTAAGACCCAATGACTTTAATCCACCACTCTCTAAAGCCTGCAGAAGACACTACATAAATTACTCATATATTTTTTTTAAAGACAGAATATAAATCTTTTCGGTGGCTTTAAGGACATTTCGCAGATCTTTTACAGAGACAAAATTCCCATTGTTGCTTATTTCACTGCAGGAGACCTCCGAATCTCTGAATGCACATCTACTTTCTTTTTTTGGGGGAAAAAACCACCCTGAAATTGTCTGAATCTCAGAATTGACTGAAAAGCCTAAGAAAAGATCTCAGAATTGACTGAAAAGCCTAAGATGTTGGAAAACACTGTGTCAGCAGCTCAAATGCCTCCAACCCAAAGTAATTAATGTCTTCCGTAGCTCTAGAACTCCTCTTATATCTCGGTGGTTTTGAACAGAGATATAAATTCTCTGAACCTGATTGCTGAAGACTGGCTGGAAGCAAAGGAACAAAGTGAGCAGGCAGACGTGTAGTTTTTGATGTGCACGAAAAGACAGTGTCCTTTCTTTCACTCCCGATATTAGAAAACAGCACCAAACCTTTCATCCTGTTAAAAGAGAGGCTGGTCACTTGTTAATCTTGGGGGAAGACAGATGTAGAATTTCAGGAGTGGCGGAGGTGCCTTCCAAAGCCAGTGCACACACATATTTTGGTCATGGGATGACTTTTTCCAGGTGGGCTGAGAGGGACATATATAAAGGTAAATGGGAGAGAGGTAGATGGGAGAGCTTTGCATTAAGAAGATTCCAGCCTGAGTCCATGGAATCTCCATTTAAGGGTTAAGTAGCAGGTGATGGGAAAGGACTGGATGCTGGTCAGAAAAATAATAACATTAAGCTCCACGGACAAATAGTCTGACCTGATTTAATGCAGCTTCCTGTGCTCTTTTTTTTAAAAAAATATTCTATCAGTTTTCAGCATGATCCAGTTTGAAATGGAAGAACGTTGGCTGTGGGCAGGCAACAAGTGGCTAGTGTCCATGACGTCTTCCCGTCTTTGGTTATGTTTTGTATCAGATCCACTCCTTTGATCCGGAACGGTTGTCCTTTTGGAAGGGGCACACACAGAGCAGTGAGGAAAGGAGGGGACAGTTCCCTAAGCCAACCAGATCAGCCAAATTGACTCTGGTGGTCACGGGGTTGGCAGATGTTGCGGCCAGATTGCCTCCATAGTTTCTGGCAACTGCACCAGTGTTCCAAAAGTGTGTCTTTTTTATATACCGAATTTTCGCTCTATAAGAGGCACCAGACCATAAGATGCACCTAGTTTTTGGAGGCGGAAAACAAGAAAAGAGGGATTGCTGTGCAGACACACACTTTTCCCCTTACTTTTTTGGGAGGGAAAAAGTGAGTCTTATAGAGCAAAAAATACGGTATATAGCATGGCCTCACCTTCTTTTTAGATTATCTGTAAATGGTGGGAGAAGATATATGTACACATGAGGATACTCATGTAGCCAGTATTCTGTGGCCACATGAGATGGCAAGATTGATTTTTCCTGGTTAGGACAATACTCCTTAGATTACTGTAGAACAGTTTTTGTGGGCGATAATAATTTAAAGATATGCAGGCCTGTGGGCTGCGAAATAGAGAATGCCACGCCCCCTGGCCACCCGGATTGGTCAGCCTGGGACGTGATGCAGAGAGGACTCCCTATGACGCAGGGGCTAGCCACACCCCCACACATGGGGCGGGCTTGTGTCCAGCCCGCAACTCCATTTCCCTGGGAAGGAAAATGGCTTTGCACAACCTCTTCCATCCACTTCTGCAAAAAAAACTTTGAAGGTATTTTTATCCTATATCCAATATTATCCTGTATTGAAAATCTGTGCCAGTGTATCTTTGAACATATTGTTTATGGAGCAATTTTAGTGTACAAAGTACTATAGAACTGGTCTCTCATTTACCCTCACAACAACCTCTCATATTTCTTAGTCCCTTTATTTATATGCCCGATTTTCCATAAGTCCACTGTGCTCAAAGTGGTTCACAGAAAATAAACAATCCAAATACAGTAAGAGCGCAACAGCCATAACTTATCATAAAAGTATAATGCCACTACCATATAACACTGACCGTTCAACAATTAACAGCGTGAAACATACCAAAGATTTAAGAATATAAAACATACCAGTAGGGCAGTTAATAACATCCAATATCAATATTGTCAATATTATGTCCACATTAAGTGATCTGTTCAGTGGTTATATTGAGACTAGGAATGGGCAATAGCTGGTTTTTCAGCATCAGCTAAAAACAGCTAAACATTGCGATATAATGATATATCATGATATCTGAAATAAGGATGGTGCTATGTAGAGGCATTGGCTGGCTTCATGGTTTTTCCATTGCAGGGGTGCCAACTGGAATAAAATATGGGGGAGGGCACGTAAGCTCCACTCCACATAATTAATCACATGATGTGACAGAGGCACACTATTTGAACTTCAATGCCCATCGACTGGGGGGGGGGGCAGCCCCTTCAAATATTTTATTAGCAGTTAGCTCCAATGCTGCATTGTGATTTTTTGCAAGCGCCCACTCTTGTGATTCACTGGCCCCATCATGAATCAAGGGAGAGCTGAATTAGCAGGGTTAACAGCTGCGGGAATTGAGAGAAGCATTGAGCGGCTGCTCGGTTTCCCCCACATTGCGATTTTCGCATAGCAAACACACACAGAGACGAACATTGCGGTTCACAATATATTGCCAGGTCAAAAAATTATGAAAGTGATATCACAATAAGGACTTCAAAATGGTTTTGGACAATATGTCAATATATCGCCCAGCCCTAATTGAGACATGTAACAATAGGAGACCTAACTCAAAGAAAAACAAGGAAGTTTATTATTATTCCCATTTCACAAATAAAGCATTAATGCTGAAACTTTTGCTATTTACATACCGTACACTTAAAGCACATTTTAAACACAACCCCGATCCTGGGGATTATAGTTTGTTAAGGGTTCTTGGAATTATACAGTGGTACCTCGCAAGACGAATGCCTCGCAAGACGAAAAACTCGCTAGATGAAAGAGTTTTCCGTTTTTTGAGTCGTTCCGCAAGATGAATTTCCCTATGGGCTTGCTTCACAAGACGAAACGTCTTGCGAGTTCTTGCGAGTTTGTTTCCTTTTTCTTAAAGCCGCTAAGCCGCTAAGCCGTTAAGGCATTAATAGCCGCTAAGCCGCTAATAGCCGTGCTTCGCAAGACGATAAAACCGCAAGACGAAGAGACTCGAGGAACGGATTAATTTCGTCTTGCGAGGTACCACTGTAGCTCTGTTCAGTGTAAGTTACAGCACCTAGAATTCCTGGGTGGGTGTGTTTTTTAAAATTTATATAATAATAATATAATAATAATTTATTATTTATACCCCGCCCATCTGGCTGGGCTTCCCCAGCCACTCTGGGCAGCTTCCAACAAAATATTAAAATACAGTAATGCATCAAACATTAAAAGCTTCCCTAAAAAGGGCTGCCTTCAGATGTGGCCTTGGTCATGGTCACCCATGAATGAAGTGGGACTTGAGTACAGATTAGCCCTGGTTCCTTTCTGATAATCTCACCTTTGGGCAACAACTCCTTAAGGAACCATGGCTCTTTTCAGTTCATCCAGAAAACAGAAAATGTAGAAAGCCTGAGACACAGGTTACCTATTTATTTAGAGCAGAGGAGGCACTTCGATGGGGCTTATCATCCAAGCAGCCAGATAATGTTTAGTGACTGCTCAGGTGGAGTATTGTAGATGAGCACTTGTTTGTAGTTGCTTTTAAGTCAGGTACATAAATGCACTACAAGGCAGAAGCTGAGTAGATGTGCAGCGACAAGATGATGCCTTCAGAAAAAATTAGCTGAGCTTCACCAGAGCATTTCAAATGCAGGAGAACGGGGTGTTGGCACCAGAAGAAGCAGTGAAGAAGCACCCATCCATCAGCTCCAGTTAGAGAGGGTTTTCTCTCCATCAGGTTTTTAACCACCCATGATTAGACCCTAGAACACTGGTGTCAAACACAAGGACCGTGGGCCGAATCCGGCCCGCCAGACCTCGTCATGTGGCCCGTGTAGCCGCCGCCGGCCGCCCGCCTTCACCTTTTATTCTCGCTTCTTTTTTTGACACAAGAAAGCCGCCTCTTCAGCGCATGCGCGGCAGCCTACAAGCCGGAGAACGTCTGCCCTCTAGTGGCGCCGGCCGTTCTACACAGGAAACCTCCACTTTACATGCATTCAGGAAACCTCCACTTGTTTTTATATTGAGCGCATGCCATCCTGTGATGTGACAGATACAACCGGCCCTTTGAGGGTGACCAAACTGCTGATGCGGCCCCCCGATGAATTTGAGTTTGACACCCCTGCCCTAGAACATCTCTATCTCTGGCCCACCCATGGGTTGTACACATAGAGTATTATAAATTAAATGGTCTTATGCAGGGTGGGCATTAAACATTGGGAGAGTCTGTGGCACTGTTCTGCAGTGGGGCCCCTAATTCCAAAAGGGGTGGGTCCAAGTCTTGCTTGTGATGACCACAGTCACACGCTTCCTCTGCCACTGCTACAGCTTTGGCAATGGTGTCCAGGTTCCCACTTGATAACACAGCAAGCATAGTTAATTAAAAAGGATGATTTATTGTCAAAACAAACAGACAGCTCCAGACGGCTCTAACACAGCCTCCGACATCATCAATCAAGATGACCCTTCTGAAGAATCCTTTCAGTTTTGACAGAATATATTGAACTGTCGTCCTTTGCGCCTCTTGTTTTCCTTCCAATCTAGCAACGCCCCCATTCGATGACTACATGGGGAGAATAAACTAGCTCCAACCTCTTCCTGCTCTGACGTACTATCTCTGTGTGTTTTCGTGCCCAATTGAGCTCCTGGAGAGCATTCCAAGGGGTGGGGGAGTCAGCACTACCCAATGTTCATCCTGCATGAATGTTAACTCTCCCTGTTCCTGTCTACTTTCTTCAGCTGGCTGGAAACCTTCACTGGGAGCTGTCCCATTCATGACGCCACCTTTCACCTGGTCCCTGGGGATGCTTCAGTGTTGAGCAGAAAGGGGTACTTTTGATTAGGAGCTAAGCTGATGTCCCATCTCTGGTGGCCACCCATCATAAGTTACCCCAACGCAATATCCCAGCTCACAGATCCGAGGGAGAGGACCTTTGGCCCTCCAAGTATTGCTGTGATACAGCTCCTGTCAACCTTGCCCACTGGCAATGCTTGCTGGGATGGATGGAAAATGCAATTCATGCACATCTGGAGGGGCAGATGGGGCTCATCAGACTGGGAAGGGAGCCCATCCAGGAGAAGGAAAACTCTAATTCTCAACCTCTGCTGCCTTGTGGGACATCTTCTGAAGAAAATATGACTAAGGAGTAAACCATACACAAATCTGGAGTGGAGTCCCTAAGACAGTTGAATGACTCCTTGTAAGGCTCCTTCCGGCATCTTCTGCAGCCAAGCTGGTGCCAAAGGTATTGTTCTGCTTTCCTTTGGACCACATCAGAGAGGCTGAGAGGGGGATCTTGTTGTCTGGTACACACTGACCAGGCTTATGCCCCAGGGAGCTTACTTTGCTGCTGCTAATACAGCGTTTGGGTGTTATTGGGTTGTTGCTTTTATTTTGATTATATATAATGAGACCTCCAGGTATAGGGCGGTATATAAATTCAATTAATAATAATAATAATACCCCTGAAGGTGCACTCCATTGTCTCTTGAGACAGACCAGTGCCAACAGGGAGGTCCAAAGTTTCACCAGTTCTGCCAGAGATCTATTAATTTTATGGATTCCATGAAATCATTATATTTCATATATCTATGAGCATTGCATTCTGGGTAAATAAAAATAGCAGGCGGACACCATGGGTGGAAACTCAGCTTGGCCCACATTCCAAAGTGCAATCAACTTCTGTTGTTGAAAAAGGCAGCAGACCTGGTTTTGTGAACAAGGTCATCCATCCAGAAGGACCAAGCTCTCTTTGCTACAAATACAAAGCCATGTCTGTTTCTCCTTTCCTGATAAAATTGCCGTCATTGTTATATGGTGTAAAAATGGGACTGCAGCAACCCTCTCCTCAGGCCATACTTCCTCTCTCCAGGTCTGCCACACTACACACTGGCCCAGGTTTGAACCCCATTTGAGTGTTTTTACCTGGCTGTATTAGGATCCCTGCTACCCTATCAGGTCATATTGCCTTCTGTTTTAATAATGTCATCACTAATTTAACCAAAGACAGAGTAATTTGCTCTACATGGCTCCATTCAAGTTTCATTCAGAGCAGGCATCTTTGAAGTTAGTAGGGAAACTATTCAACAAGAAAGAGTAGACTGAGGCTCTCTACAATAAAATCCCTGTGCATTAACCTTGCATATTTCAGGAAATGAGTTGTACTTGATTAAACAAGGCACCACTATCTTCTGTCATAAAATGTGGTTTCCCCTTCCTTCTGTGTGCAATAAACAAGCTATATTGCTGTAAATGCAAATCCCAATGATGCAATTATTCTTTCTTTCTCCCCTTTACTTCAGAGCAGATGCTGGACCCACAAATACTAAATCAGAGGTTTTCAATCTTTTAGAGTCCTTGACCAACTCCATTCTTTGTGTGGCACTCCTGTGAGGTGTCAGCATCGCCCTAGAGCCAGTGGCCAGTGCACCAACTGGACTCATGCACCTCAACCCCGACTGGGCTGGGCGAGCTGGGTAGCACCGCCAGAGACCTCCTCTTCCCACAGGAACAGGTCACAGTGCTGTGGACTCACAGCTTAGAGCTGAGAGCACCGAATTCACTGTCTCAATAATACAGTCGTTGCGCAGCAGAGTTTTGCAGAGTCTTGCAGAGTATAAACCACTCGGAGAGCAGCTCTGTAGAAAATCTTCCTTTTATTCTATAACTACAGCTATGATACAAAGCTATATACAGAGCTGAATATTCTAAGCATAAATCAATGCTACACTGAGAGTCTGCAGCTGCTCTTAGCAGCAATCTTATCTCTAGGATCTCTAACACTCTCACTCTCTCCGATACACTGACTGACTCTCTCTCTCACACACAGAGCCTGTTGCTGGGCAGAATAAGTAGATAGGCAGGACACGCCTCCTTCTCTCTGTGGAGTCAGCAGAGACCATCAGGAGATGGTCAGGAGATTATTGGGTATGGGAGGGGTGAAATCTCCTCATCCTCCCCCATTTCATCCGACCATTTCAAGAATCTTTTACATAACTGCAATTTACACATACACTCCAAAAGTTGTTCTCTGCTTACAACCTTGGTTAACATATTTGCAGGTATCTCTTTTCCTGGCATATAACACCTTTTTACAATACCATTTTGAATAAGCAGCTTCTGGAAAAATCTTCATACACATTTCTCTTTCTCACATGCAAATTGACATCTCTAATTAGGCAGATTTGAACAAACCACTTTTCAGAACTCAAATACACACTTTCCTTCAAATATCAGGTAAGGAAATAAATAAAGCGTTTTGTGCTACTACTCTCAGCACACTTCATGCTAGGTTTGAAAACTCCACCAGAGTTGCTCGTGACCGCAGTCTTTGCAAACTCTTCAGAAAACCTTTTCGGTGGTACACCCTTGGTTGTTCTCTCGGATCTGCGCAAAACTCTTTGATCCTCTTGTTCTGGTGCTTCCTCCTCTTTGGGAGAATGGGGAGCTAAAGTATATGAAGCTGCTAAGTCTGAGTCAGCGTCAGACTCACCTGAGGCTTTTGGGCTCTGATAATCTGTGCCATCATCTGGAACTACATTGGCATCAGGACTATCACCACCAACAATACTTGCCTCTCTCTTAACTTTCTTTGCCCCTTTTGTACCATCATCACAAATGGGATGATACTGAAAAACACCAACTCTGTCCCATTGTGGATTAGCATCAATACTCCTGGTCAGCCTTATAGTTTTCGTGTCTGTGATCAGAACACGATAAGACCCTTTCTCATATCCTAGGAAAATACCATGTTCTCCACGCTTGCTCAGTTTGTCACCCTGCGAGGTGTGCACCCAAACCTCCGAACCAAAAATTTTAAAATGCTTTACACATGGCTTTCTTCCGTGAAGCATCTCATATAGGGTGCAATTTACACTAGACTGGTATCTCCTGTTATACACATGACAGAAAAATGAAAGAGCTTCAGCCCAATAGGGATTGGGCAGCCCCGAATCATGTAACAGTGTTCTGATTCCTTGCTGCAGGGTTTGGTTTACTCTCTCACATAAACCATTCTGCCAGGGTGATCTGGGCGTGGCGGTCCTATGCTCAATGCCCTGTTCAGAAAGAAAACTCTCAAACTCTTCTGAACAAAACTCTCCACCCTTATCTGTGAAAAAACAACGTACATTCTCCTTATGTACATTTCTGAGCCATTTACAAAACTGGCGAAACTTGGTAAAGGCTTCAGACTTTTTCTGCAGCATATAGACCCAAACATATTTTGAATAGGAGTCTATCAGAACCATGAAAAACCTTGAATTGCCTCTAGAGAGCGCTAGAGGCCCCACTAAGTCTGCATGAATGACTTCATATGGTTTCTTGGCCTCTCTCCCAGACTCTGTACCTTTGGGAGCTTGCCTTGCCTTACTCTCAGCACAAGAAACACATTTCATGTGGTAGGGACATTCTTTCAACCTCATACCCTGAACCATATCAGGCATTTTTGCCACAGCCTGGAAATTCAAATGAGCATAAATACGGTGGTAATAATGAATACATTGGTCATGCAACTTCTCATTCTTATCTACAGACAAGTTGCAACACTCTTTCTCAGTTGCTTCTGCAGTGCTTGTACCTGAAACAAAAGGCAATTGGTACAATCCATTTACACATTTTGCATACAGAATGAGCTTGCCATCTCTAAGAATTTCACAGCGAGATTTAGCAAACACCACCTTAAACCCTTGACGATCAAGCTGGGAAACACTCAACAAATTGTCCTGAATATCAGGTGCATACAGGACATTCTTAATAGTTGCATTCAGGCTCTTTAAGAACACAGTTCCCTGAGCCACACTTGTGAGAACTGTCCCATCTGCTTGATGAATTTCTTTCTCTTGCTTCTCAAGCTGAACAAAGAGATTCTTATCTTTGGCCATGTGGTTTGAACAGCCAGAGTCGACCACGAAGAAACTCCGCCCACGTTGACTGGAACAGCGAGAGATCAAGGCCTTTGAAGTAGCAGGTGCTTGGGGATTTCTTCCTCCTCCCCCTCTGCCTCTGAAGTTTCCCTTCTTCTTTGAAGACTTCTTGCACTGGAAACTCAAATGGCCTTGTGCTCCACACAAAAAGCACCGCTTCAATTTCAAAGCTTTAACAGCAGCAGTTTCACTTTCACTTTCCCCTGCTGAAGACTTAGGCACATTTTCAAGCACATTTTTAACAGCACAGTTTTCCCGGCTTTCTTTAACAGCCTGTCTGCGATCCCACTCAGTCAGAAGCACGCAAGACACATAATCTTCTGTTAGCCAGTCAGAAGGCATTGTGGAAATCTGGGCAGCCACTCCATCATAAGACTCATCTAGGCTATTGATCATCAGCATTGCAAATACAGCCTCTGAAATAGCCAGGTCTCGCTGAACAAGGTCCTGTCTGAGACGCTTTAATTGAGATAGATGGCTAGGCAAATCACCACCTTTCTCCAACTGCAGCCTGCACAGCTTCTTAAAGAAAATCACACTGGAACCAGCATTTTGCCTCAGATGCATATCTCTCAACTTATGCCAAACAGCTTGTGCAGTCTCTTGACCCTCTAAGTTCACCAGCAAGTGGTCTGAAACACTCAAAATAATTGTCCCTCGGGCTTTCATGTCTGCAGCATGCCACTCAGCCCAATCATCATCATCCTTATCTGGAGGGTCATCTTCTATCGTGTGAAATAGCTTTTCCCTCTGTAAAAGCGCTTTCATCTTTACTTGCCAAACTCCATAGTTTTCAGGCGTGAGGAGAGGAAAGGACAGAGCCATCTGGCCAGAATGTGCACAGGCCATGTCTGCTATTACTTAGAGCAAGACACTTCCCTCGTGCAACACAGATAAAGCCTTGACTCCTTCAGCCACTCTCTCTCCCACTCAGAGCGCAATTAACAGGCAAACAGGGATGCTATCTTCTTCCTTTGGCAGTCAGCAACATACCTCCGTAAATCAAGCAGCAGCAACAGCAACAGCGGCAGCTTGAATACTCTGCTCCAAAACAGCTCTGCTTCTGGGCACCGCAAATCAGTCCAGCATGCAGCGTCCGTTCCACCGTCCGGCAATCAGCAACAGAAACCTGGGATGACTGGGACGCCTGGGACAACGTCAAGTCAGACGACTGGAACAACGACTGGGCCCATAACCGATGTCAGCATCGCCCTAGAGCCAGTGCACCAACTGGACTCATGCACCTCAACCCCGACTGGGCTGGGCGAGCTGGGTAGCACCGCCAGAGACCTCCTCTTCCCACAGGAACAGGTCACAGTGCTGTGGACTCACAGCTTAGAGCTGAGAGCACCGAATTCACTGTCTCAATAATACAGTCGTTGCGCAGCAGAGTTTTGCAGAGTCTTGCAGAGTATAAACCACTCGGAGAGCAGCTCTGTAGAAAATCTTCCTTTTATTCTATAACTACAGCTATGATACAAAGCTATATACAGAGCTGAATATTCTAAGCATAAATCAATGCTACACTGAGAGTCTGCAGCTGCTCTTAGCAGCAATCTTATCTCTAGGATCTCTAACACTCTCACTCTCTCCGATACACTGACTGACTGACTCTCTCTCACACACAGAGCCTGTTGCTGGGCAGAATAAGTAGATAGGCAGGACACGCCTCCTTCTCTCTGTGGAGTCAGCAGAGACCATCAGGAGATGGTCAGGAGATTATTGGGTATGGGAGGGGTGAAATCTCCTCAGTTCAGGAGCCCAGTCATGTCACTCCTTGCTTGCAGAGCTGGCAGCCTCTCACCCTTTTCCGAACAGCCTCCCTTGTGGAGTGTTCCCTCACCCTCCTCTCCTCTCATCTCTCCTTGGGAGTCCTCAGGGCAGCTGCTGCCGCCACCCCTGGTCTCAGAAGCTGCCCCCCAAGCCTCAAAGAGAGATGCCTCCTCACACTGCCTCACAGGGGGCTGGGACATGTCTGTCCATTCCCAGGAGCAAGGGCTGGAGGACTGGCTGGCTGGGCTCCCTCGCTCACTTGCTTGTTTACTCCAAGGCTGCATCAGCTCCTGGCAACCAGGACCGCTGGCCAGCCCCAGAGGCACCATTTGCCTGCAGAGCTTGTAGCCAGGGCTGCTGCAACAAACAGCTGTTCAAGCCTTTGGGAGGCAGAGACATGAGAGGGCATCAGAGGAGGGAGAGAAGGAAAGAGGGACAGAGGCCAGCATTGTCCTTAGCACGCCTGGTCATCGTTCAAAGCACCTCAGGGTACCATGGCACAGTGGTTGAAAACTGGTGCTAAACCAGTTCCTAAAATGGACTTTTAAGGAATTTAATGGAATTGCCACAATCTGGGTGAGGGTTGGTTCCCTGTGCCTCACATCACAGATTACTTGTCAAGGCAAAACAATGTGACACCCCTTTATTTTGCTTCATCTGGTTTTGTACGGACTACCCTTGTCTGGCATAGGTTCTCCAAGGTCAGTGTGCATAATCATTGTTTGCTTAAGTAATTGATTGAATGATTGATTGATATCAAATCAAATCCACAAGCAGAAGAACATACTGCTATAGCTGGGGTAGCAGAGCCTGTTAGTGAATGTTAGGAATTAATAAATGGTAGGATTTAGATAATACTGGGGATATTGAAGATACAGGCTGCTGCAGTTCCCCTGGCCTGTGCCAAACATGGAAATGCCTGGGTTTGGCCCAGTGTTTCCCAAACTTGGGAAGACCAGCTAGCAAGGTCAGGGATGATGGGAATTGTAATCCGAAAACTGCTGGAGACCCAAGTTTGGGAAACACTCTATGCAAACTGGTGGGATTTAAACCAATGTGAAATAATTGCCTTGCATCTATACATCAAAGAAAGTGTTGGGATTTGTGCATAATTGGGGTTGTCAAGGAGACAGGGAGATACCATGCAGGAAAATTTACCCCTTTCACTCCACACATTGAAGAAGAGGGTGCAAGCAGATGGAAGGGGTGGTGTTGTATTTGGCTAGGTGTTCTAGGAAGGAGGAGGAGAAAAAAAGGGAAAACACAATGTGGAAGGTGAAGGGCAACAGCCATTAGAGCAGGAAAGGATGGTGCTTAGGACTGGCCCTGTCTGCAATCTGGGCTGCTATGAAGAACAAGGTGCTCTTGAGATGTTGCTGCTGTAAGATCTGCACCCCCTTCATCTAAACTCGGGTGTACACCCTTGTGCAAATTAATTGAAACAAAGCATCTTTTCTATCTTACTCATAATCCTGTACTCAAAACACACACGAAAAGTCAGTTGATCATTATGGTGTCGGAAGCCTGCAGCCAATAGAAGTAAAGAACAATATATTGAGGTTCTACGAAAGAGAGTTATTCCGGAGCTGGAAAAGAGGTATCCTTCAGCCCCTCCCATAAAATATTTGAGGGGGCTGCACCCCCAAAGTTGATGGGTATTGTGTGTGTGCCTTGTCATGTGGTCAGTTATGTGAGGGGGGGATCTTACCTGCCCCCCATTTCTTTATTCAAGTTGGCACCCCTGCCCCCTGGACTCTGGTGCACATCTTGGCAGAGATTGCGGGTGGCATGCAACCCTTGTAACAAATTGCCTTCAAAGAAGAATGGGAACCTTTTACAAATTATCTAAAAAAACACCAAAATGAATTGGACTCCCTGGCAGGTAAACATACACAAACTTATTGAGGGATAACATAGAAGATAGATAATATAAGGATGTATATAGTTTTATAATACGCAGAAGTTAACATTGGATGAGAAATCAGAGAGAGGAGCTGAGGGAAGTCGTAGGGAAGGAGGGAGGGTTTTGGGGGGAGGTGGGAGGTGGGAAAATGGGGGGAGGGGAAAACCAAGGAAGATTATTTGTTGGGATAATTTGTTATGTTGAAATTGTTAATAAACTTTTTTCAAAAAAAACACAAAACTATAGTGACAGATTAGCAAAATGATCATATATGGTAAAGAATGCTGATGATAACCTAGGCCATTTTAAGCCCACGTTTCGTATATTTCTTTTTTATTATTTCATTATTTGTCTATTTTATTTTTTATTTCATATATTTCAAATAGCTCAGGCACGGGGAATGTAGGAGTATAATGTAACATGGTGGCTCCTGGAAAGTAAGCAGGAATGAAAGGAGGAATGTGACTACCAAATGCATGGAAATTTCTGGAATATCATCAGCTGACACAGCTCACTGCAGTTTAAGCACAAACAGTAAAATGAAGGCAGCTATCGCTGCTCATGAAAGAATGCCGGGAAACACTTTTAAATTGAAAGAAGCTGGTAAGAAAGCCAGAACATTGATCAAGTTGGGGTTTAAATTATCAAGGTATTGATCAGAGCAATAAGAACAGTGCAAAATTTAAGAAGGACGGAGGCAGCAGTATTACAGCAGTATTACAAAATTGCTTTATTTATATTGCTCTATTTATAGAGTTGCCTTTTTACAAAGATATTTGAAATGATTTGCAACACTGCACCAGACTAGTTGTTAAAAGTGATGGAATGGAAGACTGCTTTGGACTTGGTCTAGAGAATCCAAGCCGCCCACAAGGCCCGATGCCAACTTGTGCCAGCCGAGGTCTTCAAATAACTCCAGGACAGCATAGGTTTGCAATGAACCATGCCTGGGGTTTGTGTCCGAGGGGGAGGAGATGACCAGGATCAGGGAATGCTGGGGTGAGTGGGAGTTGAAAAACAACACGGAATGAAAGTTGACAGCTGTAAGAGAGGGGGAGAGGATTAGCTGAATGGGAATGGTGTTAGAAGACTGCTAATTTAGCTATATGAATCAAAAAGAGGGTTCTCCGCCCCACAGATCTTACAATCCAAAATCAACGGCATGTAAAAGTGCTGAAATCTGGCTGGGATCAGGCCCAATGTTTCCTCTGCCAATAGGAAAGAAACACAACCACTGAGCCTCTTGGGCTTGCTGATCAGAAGCTCGGTGGTTTGAATCTCTGCGACGGGGTGAGCTCCCATTGCTCTGTCCCAGCTCCTGCCAACCTAGCAGTTTGAAAGCACGCCAGTGCGAGTAGATAAATAGGTACTGTTGCGGCAGGAAGGTAAATGGTGTTTCTGTGCGCTCTGGTTTCCGTCACGGTGTTCTTTTGTGCCAGAAGCAGTTCAGTCACACTGGCCACATGGTCTGTGGACCAACGCCGGCTCCTTTGGCCTGAAAGCGAGATGAGCGCCGCAACCCCATAGCTGCCTTTGACTGGACTTAATCATCCAGGGGTCCTTTACCTTTTTAAAAAAACCTATACAGTCACACCTCTGGTTGAATGTTGTTTGGGATGAGCGTGTTCAAGTTGCGCTCCGCGGCAACCTGGAATTAACGGAGCGCGTTACTTCCGGGTTTCGCCAATTGCGCATGCGCAGACGCTCAAAATGATGTCACGTGCAGGCGCAGAAGCGGCGAAAAGTGACGTGTTAGTGTGCAGATGTGCCGTCGCTAGTTACGTTTGCTTCTAGATGCAAACGGGGCTCCGGAATGGATCCCGTTTGCATCTAGAGGTACCACTGTACTAAGATATGAAGATCAGGTATGAGGAGTCCCAGGCATGTTCCACAATCTCTTCCATTCCCTCCCTTTGTGGCATAGCAGGAGGAGAAAGATGGACGGGGAGCTATTTTCAGAAGGCATCTTGGTCAAAATCCTGGTACTATTGAAGCTGGTGGGAGGTGCAGCGAGCAGCTTCCTTGGAGCCATGCTTTTCACTCGCAGCAAAGCACTTTGAACAGAAAGCTCATGCTGTTGCAGATAATGGATTGAGAACCCCGGCAGCTGGGCTTTAAGTAAGAGGGAATTTCTTTCCCTTGTCCTCTAAACTTTGTCGAGAGGAACTGAAGAAAAGGGGTCCAGAGTGAGACAACCTTGTTAATAACCAGAAGCGGTGCTTTCTTCCTTGGCTTTTCTTTCTCCAGCAAAGGGAGATGTAAATCAGCCTAATTTGAATGTACACAGTCACAGTCTGGTGCCCGGGCTAATCCAACAGAACTACCACTGGCAAACAGGGGATTAAGAAGAAAATGCTATACTGAAATTAGAACTGCAGGGTCAGAAACTAACAAGTTATCATTAAATATTATAGGCATATTTATTTTCCATCCTGCCAGTGTTTTTTTTTTAAAAAAATAATTCATTGCCGAAGGTTCCCCGGATTTCTTTCTTGTTTTCTAATGAAAAGGCTTGTCTCCAGTCCCTTTTGTTTTTGCATAAAGCAATGCAGACTGGACACTGACTAATCCCTCATGCTTTGGGTTGTGTGAGATCTTTGTGTCCACAGCGTCCTGCCCCAAACAACAACAACAAAACTCTTTACCTAGTAGCTAGTGCTGAAAATGATAATCAATGGGTCTTGCCCAATGAATGGGGCAATGTGTATAGATGCTTTCTGTGCTTTCCTTGCCTATCTATGGGGAATTGGAAACCAGAGCCCAAAGTGCTCGTCTAGAGAAGAGGCTGCCTGCTGTGTCTCTGAGTGATTAACTGTTCTGGCCTTGCCTCCTTCTCCTGATGCTCTGCCATCTCTGTGCCTAAGATGTGATTGAATGATTCCTTGTGGAATTCCCTCCCCGAAGAGAGGCATCTGGTTTCTTTACTATACAGCTTTAGCAGAATGCTGAAGTTGCATAAAGAAGGCTGATCGCCGAAGAATTGATGCTTTTGAATTATAGTGCTGGAGGAGACTCTTGAGAGTCCCATGGACTGCAAGAAGATCAAACCTATCCATTCTGAAGGAAATCAGCCCTGAGTGCTCACTGGAAGGACAGATCCTGAAGCTGAGGCTCCAATACTTTGGCCACCTCATGAGAAGAGAAGACTCCCTGGAAAAGACCCTGATGTTGGGAAAGATGGAGGGCACAAGGAGAAGGGGACGACAGAGGACGAGATGGTTGGACAGTGTTCTCGAAGCTACCAGCATGAGATTGACCAAACTGCGGGAGGCAGTGGAAGACAGAAGTGCCTGGCGTGCTCTGGTCCATGGGGTCATGAAGAGTCGGACACGACTAAACAATTAAACAACAACAAAGAAGTTGCATCTCTTTAACCTGGCTGTTGACCCCTGAGATGTGTTTTTTCAGGACCCATCCTGTTCCTCTGAATGTGATCTGTTTCGACTGTTTTAATTCTGAACGATAAAATGTTGTAAGCTGTCCTAGCACCCAGTGTTGAAAGGTGTGCAATAGCTAATATAATTAATGATAATGATAATACTCATTGGAGAAGCACAGCAGGGTTACCTGCCGTCACTGGAGGTTGTTGCTTGTTGCTCTGCATGAGTCACTGGACTGGCCTTCATCCAATCAGCCTCCAATGGAAATAGGCAATTATGACCCTCCTATGCATGAGGTGATTAGCACATTTGAGATTCTTGCAGAAACACATGTGCATACCCTCCAACATACCTCCGATGAAAATAGGGATGTCTTATTCAATAATAATAATAATAATAATAATAATAATAATAATAATAATAGTAATAATGTTATTATTTATAACCAGCCCATTTGACTGGGTTGCTCCAACCATTCTGGGTGACTTCCAATATATATAAAAACATAGTAAAACATTAAACATTAAACAAGAACTTCCTTCAGATGTCTTCTAAAGGTTCTATAGTTACTTTTCTCCTTAGCCCGGGGGTCACATAATTCCAACATTTCTCTGATGAAAATAGGGATGTCCTAAGGAAAAGCGGGACTGTCCAGGATCAAATCAGAAACCGGGACAGCTTCCGTAAATTTGGGACTGTTCCTGAAAACAGAGACACTTGGAGGGTCTTCATGTGTGTTTTCCACTGAGGGTCAGTAATTCTCATTCTCAGACCCTCTAGAAGTACAACTGACCCCAGGCCTCAACAATTCAGAAAGGAAAAATGGCATCTTAGCTATCAGAGGATTGAGAAACACTGTACAAGGACCTCATGACTTTGCCAGGAATCATTACTGGGTGGCCCCCTCCCCACTTTGTGTTTCCTTAATTGCTTTGCAGTTTTGCAAGTGAAACGTCAACGGACTCTGTAGATCTCTCAGGCCAACTGTGTCATTTGATCTGACAAGCACGCGCTGAAAGAAACAGGCCAGCAACATGAAACAGAGCCATCAAAGTTTTGCCTGGCTTCCCATCTCCTGATAGAGCATCATTCTCTCACCATCTTGGTGCCTGATCTCCAGAGACCATCTCTGGAATCCCTAGCTGTGTTTGAAGCTATAAATGTAGGCAGCCTTAGAAATTCCCTGGCACAGGAGAGCAATGTTGCTGCTGAATAGCCAACCCACATGAAAACATTTAAAAGCAGGTCTTACGTTTCACATACCCAATCTGGTATAGTAGACAGACTTTTGGACTTGTACTGGGGAGGCCTGAGTTAAAATCTATGCTCAGGCATGCTGGCTGTTGGGAGAATTGGACCAGTTGCTATCTTTCAGCCCACCAAGGGTATCTCCAAGTAAGTAAGTTAAGTAAAATCATAACTTTCTGGGGGCTCTTAGTTATCCAGTCTCAGAAATGTGGGTGGGGGAGCTTTATACTAAACAAAGCAATGCCTGGTTAAGAGCTACACATAGATCATTTAATACAGTAATTCTGTTAGGATACATGAAAGACGCAATGCCTCCAGTTGACAGGGGAATTGCTATGCCCTTATTACCAGCTGCCCAGTTATTAATTAGCTTTAAATGGGGAAAAATGATCAACCCAGTCATCATTGTGAAATGGTTCTTCAGGATTTGGGATCTGGTCTATAAGATTAAACTCACTAATATTATAAAAACAAGAGTGGAAGAACAATGACTTGTTCATTCAGAAACGGGGCTTGTTTAGTCATTATTGGAATGGTGGAGTCACAGTCCAGACACATGTTATCCTGAGTCAGAGCATCGTTCCATTTAGTAGTGTCTACACCAATCAGCAGCTGCTTCCCAGGATTTCAAACAGGGGTTGGTCCCAGTCTCATGTGGCGATATTAGGATTGAACCAGGGACCTTCTGCATGCAAACAAAGTCCTCTACCACTGAGTTTCTCCAAATCTGGTGATATTTTCCCTCTTTTCTTTCTCATCAATCAATCAATCAATCAATCATCTTTCCCTTACTTTTGCTTTTCTTCCCCCCCCCCAAATGCCCTTGACTACTGTACTTTCATTTTTTCAAAGAACAAACTAAAAGTATCCCGTCCTCAGAACTAGCAGCCTCGGCAAATAAGTAAATAAAAATCATGACTGGACATGGAGATTATTTGATTGCTTGACTCATACGGTGTTTCCCATTCTCCCTTTCAAAAGTGTTCAAAGGGAGTATCAAAGGTAGCATGAGAACCACAGCCTCAAAGCATTGCTCAGGCTAAACTCCCTCCAGCACCGAAGGCAGATATTTTAATTAACTCTTTCCAAAGTCCTCAGAAGCTTAGCAAACAAACAAACTACATGCTGGGATATGCAATGTGTCTCTGTGTGAAATGTAACGAAGGACTCCCCTTAAAGTCAGGAGGAGCACAAAGTCTACCCTGCTGAGGCATGGCTTTACTCTTCCTCTCCAGTTTCTAGGGGATGTCTAATTTTTAACCGGGCTGGAGATGATTTGGAGACAAGGATTTTAGTCACGCTTGGCTTGATATTCTCAGGAGTCTCGGTTTTATGTTGATTGAGTTTGGTGCGCTTGCAATACAGATCCCATATCTGGAAGTCCAGAACTTCAGAGACCTCCCCCCAACTCTTCCCTTGAATGCTCAGCTTTTACTAATAAAACTAGGCCTCTCTCTTACCCTATTTTTTATTAGCTATATTCCATCCGCATCCTACAGCATCATAGCAGGTAACAACATGTTATTCAGACCCTCCAAGTGTTCCTGTTTTCCAGGGACATTCCTGATTTAGAGAAGCCATCCCGGTTTCTGATTTGATCCCAGAATGTCCCACTTTTCCTTGTTGTTGTTTAGTCGTTTAGTCGTATCCGACTCTTCGTGACCCCATGGACCAGAGCACGCCAGGAACTCCTGTCTTCTCCTGGGACTTTTCCTTAGGATGCCCCTATTTTCATGGAGAAATGTTGGAGGGTATGGAGTTATCCACCCCCCGAACTTGTATGGGGAAGTTTTTTTAAAATGTTCAATGTTTTATTATGTTTTTATATATGTTGGAAGCTGCCAAGAGCACTGGGGCAACCTGATAAGATGTGCCCCCAGAGCACTGGGGCAACCTGATAAGATTTTACTATAGCTAGTAAAATTATCATTATGGAATGGGCTGTCCCTATTTTCATCAGAGAAATGTTGGAGGGCATCTGTTAATTCTTTCCTCTCCCACAACTTAGAGCCATTCCTATTCTTGGCTGCAAAAAGCTAGTCTGAATACAAACACTGCTTTCAGACTGAACGTTGCCCCGACGCTGGACTGAAGATGCAAAACATAAAACTGAGTTGAAGGGTAACCTTATTAAATTTCAAGGTTCTGAAACAGTCAGTGCACAATGATCAAATGAACATTAACTTAGGGCAGGCGTATCAAGGAGGTAATAGGGTATGAACCCCCCTGCCAATGCTATTTTTCTAGAAAAAGAGTTCCTAAGCATGTTGGAAGTTCTGCGTACAATGGGCCTTATGCACTGGCAAGCGTGCAGAGGGTTGCAGCCTTAAAGGCTTCTTCCAGGAAATATTTATGCCCTCTCCCCAACAGAACTACTTTGGGTCTGAAACACGAGCCAGGTGAACATTAGGTGGAGCCCAATGTCCTAGCTGCTTCTTAATTCTTTTAAAAAGCAAAGCCTCAAGCGATTAACAAAACAAATGTAACAGACACATGCTTTGTGGTTTTTTAGTTCTTAGTGTGAGGTGTTTTTAAAAATGTGATTATATCTATTTATACTTTGGATCATACCCTGGGATCCATTGGGATGAAGGACCATCAGTAATAGTCAGATATAAATGAATAACTCTCAGCAAGCTAACAGAGTGACCTCTCTGTCTCTCAACTTTCATTCAGTCCGGACACAGAGGTCCAACTCTGAGATCCTTCTGGCAGTTCCCTCCCTGCGAGAAGTGAGGTTACAGGGAACCAGGCAGAGGGCCTTCTTGGTAGTGGAAACCCATCCTGTGGAACGCCCTCCCTTCATATGTCAAGGAGATAAACAACTATCTGACTTTTAGAAGACATCTGAAGGCAACCCTGTTTAGGGAAGTTTTTAATGTTTGATGTTTTATCATGTTTTTCGTATTCTGTTGTGAGCCACCCAGAGTTGCTGGGGAAACCCAGCCAGTTGGCCAGGGTATAAATAATAAATTATAACAAATCATTATCCTAACAACTAGAGGGAGGGTTGCCCACTGATGGCCCATAAGTGAGAAGGTAAGAATCCAGTGGTAGGTGCTATCAGCAGTTTGAGCCCCCAAGCTGTAACCTCTCCTTTATCTGCCATCTGGCAACACATGACTCTCTGCTGGGGAAAGAGACACTCAGAGGATTCTTAATCTATCCTTCATCACTCCTCCAAGGAACCCCGGAAGGCATTCGAACTGTGATGGGGTACCCTTCACAACAAGGTCTGGATAAGTAACCCCTGTTCTCTTCTTCTATGGAGTTGTTCCACCACACCGTTACCACATCTGTGCTACTGACAGTCAAACTTTGGGATTGATTTGGTTCAATTCAATGTGACTCCAGTTGGGTCTCCTAGACTTATTTTTTAAAAACAAGGTGGACTTCTGGGATAGGGGCCCTTGAAACTTAAGCTTCAAAGTAGACCTGTCCATGGTCCCACAACAGCAATGTGAGCTGGATCCAGGATCGTCTTTAGCAGATGTGGTGCCGGGGTGCAAATACCTGCCCGGTGCCACCAAATTACCACGGATAGTGTTGGGGTGGCCGTAACTGCGCACTGCCAGCCATGGGGGGGGGCCCCGCAACTCTCCCCCATGCCGTTGCGGGAGAGCGATCCCCACAGAGGCTTGGGAGTGAAGCCTCTGCGGGAGGAAAGCGCAGCTTCCTTCCTAAGCCTCTGTGGGGATTGCTCTCCTCTCGAGGAGGCTTGGGAGGGAAGATGCAAGCCCACCAGGGCGCAGCTAGCGGGTGTGCAGGGAAAAGGGAGGCTGCCGGGAAAGCTGCACAGCTCCCCCACTTGCTGGGGTGCCCTGAGAGGCCGGCGCCCTGGCACAACGCACCACTAAGCCCTATGGGAAAGATGGCTCTGGCTGGATCAAGGCAAAGCTTTCCCCAGTCCAAATCCACCATATCCAAAACATCGTACTGACTCTCAAAATTACACTGGCACTATGAAAAGATGAAATTGGGGAAACTGAACAGAACTGGGCAGAGTAGGTAAGACAATCATACAGTGACAGAAATATTTTCATAAAACATATATTGTTAAAGAAATAGTATCCTATGGATGCCTTATACATTGTTCCATATTGATTATGTGTTCTTTCTGGGCTCTTTATAAACACATGCCTGCCTCTGTGCCCACACAAACACACAGTAAAAGCAATTTGTAATCCCTAACATTAGCACTCTCTGCTCAAACTGTATTTCCTGAAGGGATGGACATTTGATAGACATTTGGGGAAGCGACTGGAATACGAATGAATGACATTAATGAGTTAGCCAGAGATGCTATCAATGGCTAATCAGGTTTGGGATGTGAGGAACCTCTGCATGTACAGTGAGTGGGGGGTAGGAAATTGCATTTCTGTGGCATGAAGAAGGCAGGTTACACATACTGCCTCTCCTAATTGGCCCAATGGAAACTGAAATATCATACTAAAAAGACCACACCAATTTATCCCTGCATTCAGAGTCTGGAGAACTGCAGACAGACATTTGAGAGCAGAAATGGCATTTCCTATGGGGATTCTTAATTATGAACAGTCTCTTCTGATTTACTCTTCCTTTGTCATTTTACTCCACTTTCTGCCCTCAGTTGAAATTTGATGAAGAGCAAAATTATTCACACAGATACCACAACAGACACTGAATTTGGAAGGGTATTTTTGTTGTTGTTGTCAGTGAAGAAAATCCTTGGTTAAATTTTAACCCAAGCAAAACGACCTTGCTGGACCCAACTTGTTTGGGCTGATTCTTTTATTAACTCCAATTGGTCTTGGCTTGTTTCCAATAGTGTCTCTCCATCTGTTGAGAAACTTCAAAGGAAAACAAGGGGGACAAATTCTCACATCCAAAGGATTTAACAAGCTGCTGACCTGTGAGATAATGAACTCATCGCTTTGGTAGCAATGGGGCTGAGTAGGGGGATTCACCATTATTACAAATATCAAGGTTTCCTGGGACTTCTTTGAAACTAATAAAATCATGAAAAAGAATTACACAACTTTTAGAAGACATCTGAAGGCAGCCCTGTATTGGAAGGTTTTTAATGCTTGATGTTTTTATTATATTTTTAGATATGCTGTAAGCTGCCCAGAGTGGCTGGGAAACCCAGCTAGATGGGTGGGGTATAAATAAAATCACCACCACCACTATTATGATTTCCAGTGAAAAAACTTCATTCAAGGGGCTTTCCCAGAGTGCAGAGAATCACAGTGTTGTCGCCCAGTAACTACACATTTGTTTCTAATTAGCAGCGCACAATTGTCCCTATATTGTCCCTGACTGCTGTGCTTCTGTGGCAATTATCACGGTTTGTTGGTGCTCAAAGCAACAATATTCTGTTCTCAGCAATATGTGACTTCCCTTACCTATGTAGTAATTGCAATTAGGGTGGTTACATATATTTGCCTGTGTAAAATTCAGCAAACTAATATCTTAGTTATGTTCACCAAATCCTCCTTCCTCCATTTTCCCCCACATAATCAAAATCATTTAGAGCAGGGGTGGGGACCTTTTTTCAGCCTGAACACCTCATTCCCTCATGGGGAGCCTTCTAGTGGTGGGGGGAGCAGCCCGAGGAAAAAGGCTCCAGCCCCAGAATAATGCCAGACATCAAGTGCTTATGCCCAACTAACCTTTTTAGGGACCTTAATGCACATTCAGACCCTAATCTTGGTGTGTGTGTGTGTGTAGAGAGAGCAAGAGAGAGGTAAAGGGACCCCTGACTGTTAGGTCCAGTTGTGGACGTCTCTGGGGTCGCGGCACTCATCTCACTTTACTGGCTGAGGGAGCCGGCGTACAGCTTCCGGGTCATGCAGCCAGCATGACTAAGCAGCTTCTGGCAAACCAGAGCAGCCATGGAAGCACTGCTTACCTTCCCGCTGGAGCGGTACCTATTTATCTACTTGCACTTTGTGTGCTTTCGAATTGCTAGGTTGGCAGGAGCAGGGACTGAGCAACGGAAGCTCACCCCGTCGCGGGGATTTGAACCGCCAACCTTCTGATTGGTAAGCCCTAGGCTCAATGATTTACACCACACCGCCACCCGCATTCCATATATGTGTGTGTGTTTCTGTTAATTTTTTTCTGTTAAAATTTTTTATATATGAAATTTTATTTGTTTTTCTGTTACATATTTCACGTTTATACAATAACCATCCAAACAATTCAATGGTCTCAACTTCCCTTCACCTCCTTCCATGGTTTCTTCAGTTGCCCCTCTACTCCGCATTTTCTAAATATGGTTCTTCGTTTTACCTCAGTCTACCTTATATTGCTGAATCCACTCTAATCCTGCTCATGCATTTACCCGTCTATACTGAATTTTAAATAATCCGCAAATATTTTCCTATCTTCCTTATAAGTTTGATCATCATCTTGATCGCTTATTCCGCTGGTCAGACCTGCTAACTCTGCATATTCCAGCATCTTAAGATATCATTCCTCCTTCTCTGGTACTTTGTTCATTCTCCATTTTGGGGCACAGACCCTGGTTTGAACGTGCTCCTTCTGATTGCCTGCAAACACATGTGGTGTGTTTTAAATGCGTTATAACACTGTGACAACAGATGGCGCTGTAGAGTTCCCTCTTTCAAGAACACAATTTTCCATTATGAGCTTTACAACGTGTTTTCATGAAACGTTTTTTTATGTGTCTAGATCCAGCCTCAGTTCACATTGCACTGCATTTATTGTTCCAACCGCATTTGCCCTTGTGTTGTGACAGCAATCAGGTTTGCACTGCTGCCTTGGGTGAAACTCTTTTAATTGTGCTACCTTTTGAGAATAAAAGGCATTTCCTGAGAAACTTTTAAGGGAAAAATAGTTACTTTTAAAAGATAGAGAGAGAGGAGGAGCAGCAGCAGCAGAAGAAGCCTCTTCTAGGCTTCTAAACGGCATCTTTTTTCCGACTGCCTTCTTCAAAGTTCAGCCGTCATGCTAGCCTGCATTTCAACTTCAAGCTGTGCTTTTCTGATGGTTTTACCCAGCAAGGGAGCTTTAAAAGTTGGGAGAGAATCAAGGCCATCCCCCCCCCCTTTTTGAAATTGGAAACAAACTTTTCCCTCTCAAATGAAATCGGGACAATTACAGTTGCCCTTTGATCCAGATACCCCTTTTCGCCTGTTGCTAAAAAAGAAGGTAGGAATGATGTAACAGTCCTGGTGGTCTGTCAAAAAAACATGTTCCACACACATTGCTCTCCTGGACTTTTAGAAGCCCAAACGTCAGTTAGACAGCATTGTGAAGATCAGCACAAACCCTGGCCTTATGTGGGTCAAGCAGAACAAGCACGATCCATGTTGAGAGAGAGAAAAATGAGGCAAGCACGTTGTCTCTGATTTGTTTTCCTTGAGTTTCTGAGCTCAGTGACTAGCTCACTTGTGCGCATATGAGACTTAATTTACCATTGCTTGAGTGGTGTGGCTCTTTCAGGGATCACCTTCTTCTACACAAAACTTCCCAAATTCTCCTTCCCTGGTCCTGAATGGGGCAACTGTGCCCCTGAAGGTGCAGGTGTGCTGCCTGGGAGTCATTTTGGACTCACAGCTGTCCATAGAGGTGCAGGTCAATTCTGTGTCCAGGGCAGCTGTCTACCAGCTCCATCTGGTACACAGACTGAGACCCTACCTACCTGCCCACAGACTGTCTTGCCAGAGTGGTGCATGCTCTAGTTATCTCCCGCTTGGACTACTACAACGCGCACTACGTGGGGCTACCTTTGAAGGTGACCAGGAAACTGCAATTAATCCAGAATGCGGCAGCTAGACTGGTGACTGGGAGTGGCCGCCGAGACCATATAACACTGGTTCTGAAAGACCTCCATTGGCTCCTATACGTTTCCAAGCACAATTCAAAGTGTTGGTGCTGACCTTTAAAGTTCTAAACGGCCTCGGTCCAGTATATCTGAAGGAGTGTCTCCACCCCCATCATTCAACCCGGACACTGAGGTCCAGCACCAAGGGCCTTCTGGTGGTTCCCTCACTCTGAGAAGCAAAGTTACAGAGACTTCCGGGGAGGTGCCTCCGGTAATGGCGGAATTCCTCTGATCAGGAGGAATTTGCCCCGTGGGAATCTGGGTCTGGCTGCCACAGCGAAGGTGGAGACCTGCAAAAAATCACAGGTGGGAGAAGCCTGTGAATGTGGGATTTGGCGGGCACCTTTTGCGCCTCCCCTACTCACGGGGAAACCCGGTTTCGGGAGTCCGGAGCGACGTGGGGTGAGCGGTGCGGTGCTTCGAATCGTCTGCTTCTTCCACGGAGCGAAGCCGCATAGCTGTTGCCGGAGAGCGCTGACTTTTTCCTGTGGACAATTTGACTTTAAAGTAATTACCCGTGAGTAGAGCTGAAGTGGAAGAATTGGATTTTTAAATGTTTAATTTGGCATCATAACGGGGAGGTTTAATACAGGAAGTCCGCCTTCCCCTTTTATAAATAGACTGAGGCAATGAGGCTGCAAGCTGGAGTCTTGGAAAGCCTTTTGTAAAAGACTAAATTTCCATCGGTAAAGAACATTAAACCCCCCCTTGGAGGCAGGAGAAGAGGGGGGGGAGTTGCAGACTGAGTATGCCTGTGGGAGAGAGCGAAGAGAGCTAAAATACCACCGCTCTGACCCTGGAAACGGGCTGCTAGCAGGACTGACGTCTTTTGGAATGTCCATTGACAGCGTTTAGAACGTTCATTGACAGCTAGCTAAATAAGAGAAATACATTGTTTCTACTGTCTCCGGCTGCTTTTAAAAAGGAGTAAAAGTAACTGAAAATTGAAACTAACTTTGGATTGTTTGAATTGTGTTTAAAAGAGGACATTATTGACTATTATAAATAGAAACTGTTTCCCCCTAGTGGAAGCCTTTGAAACTGGTTGCTTTACAAGAGCTGGGCTAGGGGAATTTCCAGCTGCAAGATAAAAAACTGTGAGACTCTGGGACTGACCTTGAATCTTTTAAGTGCTATGGCAAATGGAAAGGGAAAAACAGACCAGTCAACTGCTGACAAAACATTAAGGTCTGGGAGGACTTGGCAACAACCCAGGAGAGGTTCAACATCAGGCCCCCCTGCTTCTTCTGCTGCTGCCTTTGTACCAGTACACTTAAAACCAAGAGGAATGTCGACAGAAGAGGCCTTAGTGGCTGCATTATATAAGATAAATGATTCACTGGAACAGCTTAACAAGAAAATAGATGCGATAAATGCGAAAGTGGATGTTCCAACTACTAAAATCGACTTAAATACAGAAAGTATAAATAATACCAATACAGAAACCACTCAGAAATTGATACAGGAATCTACTTTGATACGGCAAACTGTGGAGGAAGCCAGGGAGAAAGCCGTTGCTGCTGAATGTAAAGTAACACAACTGGAGAGAGAGAGAGTCCCAGCCCTACAGAGGCAATTTGATGAACACAAGTTGACGCTTGCTATGATTGAACTTAAAGAAAAACAGGCGAATCTGGGGATTAGAGTTCCCCTTTGGTGGACATGCCCAAGGATTAAGACACTCTGGGAGATGATTTATAACAAAATGAAAAAGCTATTTAAATATACCCTTTTGAAGAAACCAGAGGCCTTTCTCCTGGGCATGGTCGGCCAATTGGTGTTAAAGAAGGATAGAACTTTTTTTACGTATGCAACAAGAGCAGCAAGAATACTCATCGTGAAGTATTGGAAGAAACAAGATTTACCCACCCGGGAAGAATGGCAGATGAAGTTGATGGACTACATGGAACTGGCAGAAATGACTGGCAGAAATCCGAGACCAGGGAGAAGAGTCAGTGGAAGAAGACTGGAAAAAGTTTAAAGACTATTTATAGAAATATTGTAAAAATAATGAATGTTAGAAGAATGTTGGAATGAAGTTATATGGCTTTAGTAGAAATGTTATAAGGAATTAAGTATAAATAGATTAATAGAATATTAAAGGAAAAAATATTTTTTTTTTATAAAAATTTTTTATTGCGTTTCTTTCCATAGGTGAACAAATTTGTTTGGACAACAATATACAAGAAACATTTTCCATATATATAAAGAAAAACATAGAAAAAAGAAAAGATCATTATAAAATTTTTTCGACATCTTTTTGGACCTCCTCGCATCCTCTCAGCATTGCGTTCATCATTCTAACCAATTCAGCAATTTATTATCTTATTTCCCAACTTATTATACCTTTGTATTTATTATGTTACCAATTTCAAAAATTTGTAATTTAATTTTAACACTCTTAATAAACATAATATTTTGTTTCTAGTTTGTCTCATTTTTTTCCATCAATACTTACTTTATCATTTACTTAAAATAAATTGCAGAAGCATAACGTTTCTTAATCGTGCACAATCTTAACACTCAAACAACTTATAATGTTTTTGGAAATAGTCCTTAAATTTTTTCCAGTCCTCCTCCATTGTTTCTTCGCTCAGATCTCGAATTCTGCCGGTCATTTCTGCCAACTCCATGTAGTCCATCAGCTGCGTCTGCCAGTCCTCCAGTGTGGGTAAATCTGGTGTCTTCCAGAACTTTGCGATAAGAATCCTAGCTGCTGTGGTTGCATACATAAACAAGGTTCTGTCCTTCTTTGGCACCTTCCGGTCCACCATGCCCAGAAGAAAGGCCTCTGGTTTCTTAGAAAAGGTATATCTGAATACCTTTTTCAACTCATTATGTATCATTTCCCAGAAGGCCTTTACTTTCGGGCAGGTCCACCAGAGGTGAAAGAACGTCCCTTCTGCCTCCTTGCATTTCCAACACTTATTATCAGAAAGATGGTATATTTTAGCCAACTTGACTGGGGTCATGTACCACCGGTATACCATTTTCATAATGTTCTCTTTCAAGGCACTACATGCCGTGAATTTCATACCGGTGTTCCATAACCTTTCCCAGTCCTCAGACATAATGTTGTGTCCTACATCCTGTGCCCATTTTATCATAGCAGATTTAACTGTCTCATCCTGTGTGTTCCATTTAAGCAGCAAGTCATACATCCTCGAAAGTACCTTAGTCTTTGGTTCTAGTAACTCCGTCTCCAGTTTCGATTTCTCCAACTGGAAACCCACTTTTTTGTCCATTTTGAATACCTCTTGAATTTGAGCATAATGTAACCAATCTCGCACCTTACCTTTTAATTTGTCCTGGCTTTGGAGCTTCCAATTGTCTCCAACTCTTTCAATCAGTTCCCAATATTTTGGCCAATAGGCCTCCATATTGGGCTTTTTTTTAGAAATCTTGGCTTCCACAGGTGATAACCACCTCGGGGTCTTGTTTTCTAATAAATCCTTATACTTCATCCAAACGGCAAAAATTGATTTTCTGACAATATGGTTTTTGAACAATTTATGAACCTTCGCCTTGTCATACCACAAGTATGCATGCCAACCATACACATTATCAAACCCCTCCAGATCTAGGACATCGGTGTTTTCCAACAGGAACCAATCCTTCAACCAGCAGAAGGCTGCAGCTTCATAGTACAACCTTAAGTCCGGCAGGGCAAACCCCCCTCTTTCTTTTGAGTCGGTTAGTATTTTAAATTTTATTCGGGGCTTTTTGCCCTGCCAGACAAACTTAGAAATATCCTTCTGCCATTTTCCAAAACATTCCATTCTGTCCACGACCTGAAGGGTTTGAAATAAGAATAGCATTTTTGGCAAAACACACATCTTTATAGCTGCGATTCGGCCTGACAAGGTAAGTTTCAATCTTGACCAGATATCCAAGTCTTTTTTAATTTCCAACCAACATTTTTCATAGTTATCTTTGAAAAGGTTTAAATTTTTGGTGGACAAGTATACCCCCAGGTATTTCACTTTTTTAACCACACTTAGCTCTGTCTCTTTCTGATACCCCTCTATCTCTGTAGGTGTCAAATTTTTGACCAAAACCTTAGTTTTTTGTTTGTTTAACTTGAATCCCGCCACCCGACCAAACTCCAAAATAAGTTCCAAAACTCTTTTTGTGCTAGATACTGGCTCCTGTACTGTCAAGACTAGGTCATCTGCAAAGGCTTTCAGTTTGTATTGTTTCGCTCCGACCTCTATACCTTGCACCAACTGGTCCTCCCTAATCATATTCAGCAATACCTCCAGAACAGAAATAAATAGCAGAGGGGATAAAGGGCACCCCTGTCGTGTCCCTTTTTCAATTAGAAGTTCATCCGACACCACATTGTTCACTATCAACTTGGCTTTTTGCTCTGAATAAATTGCTTCTAGTCCATTTTCAAACCCCCGTCCCACTCCCATCCCCTTCAGGTTTTTCTTCATAAACATCCAAGAAATGTTGTCAAATGCTTTCTCCGCATCAATAAAGATTAAAGCAGCCCTTGTGTTTCTAATTCGCAACAGCTCCAATATATCAATAATATTCCTGGTGTTATCAGACATGTGTCTACCAGGGAGAAAGCCTGCTTGGTCCTTGTGAATTACTTCGTTTAAAACGTTTTTAAGTCTACTTGCTAAAATGTCTGCAAATATTTTGTAATCCACATTCAGGAGTGAGATGGGACGGTAGTTCTTAAGCTGAGTCTTTTCCTTCTCTGACTTGGGAATCAATGTGATGAATGCTTCTTTCCACGTTTCCGGTGCCCTTCTCCCCTCCATAATCTGGTTGCAAACCTCCAACAACGGTTGTATCAAACAATCCTTCAGAGTCTTATAATATTTGGAGGTGAGACCATCTGGGCCTGGAGATTTGCCAAGTTGCATATTTTGGATGGCACCTTCAATTTCCTGTTGAGTTATTTTACTGTTGAGAATTGATCTTTTATCTTGACTTATTTTAGATAGTCCATTTGTCCTCAAGAATTGGTCTATTTCCGATTCTTTCTGAGGCCCCTGTGCATAAAGTTCCTTGAAGTATCTGTGGAAGCACTTTCTTATTTCTTCTGGTTTCTGAACTATTTTTCCTTGAATCTCCAGGTTTGTGACTGTGTTTAGCTTTTGTCTTTTTTTCAATTGCCAAGCTAACAACTTTCCACATTTATTTGCTGATTCAAACGATCTCTGCTTCATTTGTTTAATTTTCCACTCAATCTCTTGATTAATCAATTTCGAATATTGTGCTTGATGGAATTTGATCTCTCTTAGCACCTCTTTTGACTTCGGATTAGTTCTCAGCTTTTTCTCTCCTTCACTTATTTTCTCTAGAATTTTTTCCTTTTTTCCATTCCAAAATTTTTTCTTTATTGTATTCTGTTGTATCAGAAACCCTCTCATTACAGCTTTGCTTGCGTCCCAGATTATTCTTTTCTCCACCGTAGTGTTCAAATTTATTTCAAAGTAGTCCTTTAGCGTTTTTTGGGCCTTCTTAACGATCTCTTGATCTCTTAGCAAGGTGTCATTCATTCTCCATCTGAAGGATCCAGTTGGGAAAAGTCTCAATTCCATTTTTAAGGCATTATGGTCGGAGCAGGTTTTTGGGCAGATTTCCACTTTTCTCGTTTTCGGGGCCAGTCCTCTAGATATCCAAATTTGGTCGATTCGTGTCCATGACAAGTGGGCCTCAGAAAAGAAGGTTCCTTCTTTACCCAAGGGGTTCCTTGTCCTCCAAATGTCAATCAAGTCCATATTGTCTGTCATTTCAAAAAAGGTTTTAGGGAGTCTGCCGTCTGTTGTTAAATTTTGATTTTGGGATTTGTCCATATTTGTAGACACCACCCCATTCATATCTCCCATCACGATAATATTAGAATAGTCCAAATAGTCCATCATTGTCTCATGCAGCTTCTTATAAAATTCTGATTTTCCATCATTTGGCGCATAAACTCCTAATATCAAAATCTTTTCCCCTTGTGTTTGGATTTCAATTGCGAGAATTCTTCCATGATCATCTTTAAATAAGAATTTTGGTGATAGGTTCTCCTTTGCATAAATTACAACACCTCTTTTTTTGACTTTGTCTGATGAGATAAATTCTTGGCCAAGTCTTTTATTAATTAATACTTTCCTGTGGAGCCTAGTCACATGTGTTTCTTGAAGGCATATTACATCCAATTGTTCTTTTTTCAAAATATGGAATATCCTCCTTCTTTTTTCCGGAGAATTCCCGCCATTTATGTTCCAGCTAAGTAGCTGCAGAGACATCCTGTTCTATTTTAAACGTTCTTAAGATGGGGTGCCTTCCTTTTGCTCAGATCCCGAGGGTGCAGGCGTTGGCCCGCTTTCAGGCAATATTGGTGCTGGTACAGCTGGAAGCCAATCCACTCCTTTTTGGAGATCTTCTCCGTGGTCGTGAAGGAACTTTTGGTTATCTTCAGGTGTTCTAATTTTAACCTTCCTTTCTTTGTAGGTGAAGGATAGTCCTTGTGGAAACTCCCACCTATAGGGAATTGCGTTGTATCTCAGCAATTTTGCTAGTTCTGAATAGGTGGCTCTAAGATCCAACAGCTGTCTCGGAATATCTCTATAGATTTCCACCCTTTTGTCTTGTATTTCAATTGCTTTTTTGAAATGAAGACCTAGGATCTTATCCCTCTCTTCCTTTGATCTTAAAATTATCAAACAGTCTCTGGATCTATCTTTCTTTACCACTCTTCCCAGTCTATATGCCGAGACAATCTTAAAATCTGTGTCTTCCTTTAAACCCCAGAACTTCGAAAATTCTTGTGTTAAGTATCCAATCAAATCTCCTTGCTCTAGTTCCGGGATGCCTCTCAATTTGATGTTATTCTCGCGATTTTTCAGTTCCACCATTGACAGATAAACTTGTTGTTCACCCACCTGTTTGTGCAGGGGCTTAACTTCTCCTTTTATTTCTTCCACTTCTTTTTGTAGAGCTCCCACTTTCTGGATTGCTTCTCCAGCCAATTCCCGATTTTCCGCTGTTGCTCCTTGCAAATTCTCTATGGCTTGTGTGTGCTGGGAAACTTGATCAGTCAATTTTTGAATCGAGGAAGTTGCTTTATCTATCTTCAAAGACTGGTCGTCCACCTTCTGGTTTAAACTTGATAGTTGCTCCAATATTTGTTTAAGTAGTGTATCTGACCCACCTGCTGCCATATCTTCCTCAGTGGACTTCTCAGTTGTTTCCCCTTGTTCCCTTTGGGTCACCAGTACAGCTGGAACCGACGATCGGCGTCCTTGGGTCAGTGTTGTTTGTACAAATTGTGTTGGTTTTCTTTCCTTTTCTTTCTCCTTGGCCTCTTTAGATTCCTTAGCTTTAGATGCTCTTGTTCTCCCTGCACCACTCATTACACATCTGTCAGTGTTCAAGGTCAAATTGTCTATTGTTCCATGGGAAAGACAAATTCAATTATAAACAACCGGTAAAGTGGAATTCAAAACAAAAGTCAGTTCCCAGGATTTTATAATCCGAAAGCCCTGTAGGGGGAGTGCCACCAAGTTTCAAAGACAAAGAAGGAAGTAGTCCGCCATTAAAGTTCCAAATTTTTTTTTTTTGACTCAGTAAGTTCAATATCCAACAGTCCCTTCAAAGATTCAAAATTCCCCAGAGCACCTTTTAAAGTTCAACAAAGTTTCACAGGGGGTGCTTGCAACAATATCACATCCAAACTTTCCTGCTCAAATGTATCAATTATACTCCAACAAAGTTTTTACAAAGTTTGCAACTGTTTCCGCAGTTTAGCACAGTCTCTCTCTCCGGCAGCCCGACGATCTGGCTCTTTAAAGATCACCCCAAAGGGAGGGGGAGGTAGGAGGAGACCCCCCGTTACTCGTTCTTATAATCAAAGTCCCTTTCCACCTTCAGTTCAGCAGAAAAAAGAGCAGATTTAATAGCACGAAAAAGTTAAAGCTTCCCAAAGTCCCGTTTCAAGCGCTTCCGCTTTTTAAAGCTTTGCTTTGATCTTGTCAGCAATGTCGGAAGACGGACTTCCCTTTTTTCGTCTCCCGCTTTCAGCCAAATTTACGAAATTCTTTGCCAAATTTTAGTCCCCTTTACTCACGGGTATGTTACTTGCAGTTTGGTGTTGGTTTTAGGAAGAAGGATCAGCGCTCATCTGTAACAGCCGCGCGGCTTCACTTCCGCGGAAAGAGCGATGAACTCACAGCACCGCTACCCCTCCTTCACTCCGGGTCTCCTTACGGGGTCCCTTCTGTGTTTTCGGAGCAGCTTCTGGTGCCCGCCGAGTCCCACGGCCACGGGCTCACTCTACCCGTGGTTTATCTTGATGGGTCGTCGCTATGCCGCAGCGAACGACCCTTTTCCGCGGAGCCCCTCTTCAGAGCTCGAAGAGGACCGCCATTACAGTTTCGCGCCGCCCCCGGAAGTCCTATTAAAGGAAAAAATAAGGTTAGAATGTGTTAAGATAATTATAGGATAGGAAACAGAGGAAGATGGAAAGGAATTGCTGAAACAATTAACAGAAGTGGAATACAAAAAGGGAGGTGTGAGGAGGTCATAGAAATAAGTGAATGAAAGATAAGATACTGAAATTGTTTGATGTGTTTTAAATTGTTTTTGTTTTGTCAGTTTAATTTGTTAGTGTTATGTAGTGTTTGTGTATTGTATTGTTCTTTTTATTGTTCTTTTTTTGTGTAGTGTTTAAATTGTTGAAAAAGTAATAAATATTTTTTTTTTTAAAAAAAAAAAGAGAAGCAAAGTTACAGGGAACCAGGCAGAGGGCCTTCTCGGTAGTGGCACCCACCCTGTGGAATGCCCTCCCACCAGTTGTCAAAGAAATAAACAACTATCTGACGGAGTGGAAGGAGGCAATGCGGTCAGTGTTGTGTAGATGCACCAGCAGAGACAATCCAGGTCTCCTGGGAAGGAGAGAGAGGAAAGTCCCACTGTGCAAGCAGGAATCTTTGCACTGATGGGACATTTACTTAGTGCTGCGTTGGATACAAGCCATAGGGATGGTTGTAATTATTTAATATGACTTTACCTAGAGATAACTTGGGTGTAACAAAAGGGGGAATTGGATCAATTTGGAGCAGGATCTTTGGAGGAAATTAACTGGGGGTGAATGAATTCAAGATTGACTAATTGTGGGTGAACTGACTGGGATGCAAATCACCTGGAGTGATCTGGATGAGAAATTGGTAGAGCTGCCTTCTGTGACATTTGAAGTCCAAATTTACTTCTATACATCTAAATTTGCAAATTTTATGCCAGTTTTGTGTCTACAGGGCAATGCTCAGATCTTTGAAGCAGCAATCATGCTCTGGGAATTCTGACAGGTAAAACAAAATCATCCTATAGATTACCGAGAGAACAGGGATGGGCTAGTACTGTTTTTTTTTTTTTTTTTGAGGGGATGATGGCAGCGATTCTCTTCTCTTGACAAAGGTTGGGAGGCCACGTGTATAATTTGCAGTACAAAACCAACGCTTTCACAAATGGCGAAAGTCTTTTTTTCCGTTTTTAAGCTGCTGCCATATTGCAGAAAGAGCTTCACAATTACTTATTTATCTGAAGCTTTCTCACCCTTCTCTGCAACAGGAAGAAAGGTTGCAAGAGCGGATTGCAAAGATCACAAATAAGACAGTTCCTGCCCTCGGGCTTACAATCTAAGCACACCAGCGCTGGTCCTGAATTAGGCAGAGTCAGACAGACGCCTAAGGCGGCTGATTTGGGGTGTCATGAAGAAAGGGCAGAAAACAATTTGTTATTTAATTCACTATTGCTGCTGTTTTCCTGACTGGGAAGAGGAGAGTAGCTTGTGAGCTTTTTTACCACAGCTGCCCAAATAACCGACCTAGTCTTAGATACTAGGCACCTTGACTTGGGGTGGGAAGGCTCCATTTGCTGTTTCACCCCAGGCAGCAAAATGCCTTAAACTGAAAAAGGCATGACACAAATGAAAAAGAGACTGGGAGAGAGAAGGCGGGGAAAGCAGCTCTAGACCTCTGTTGTTTTTGTTTTCTTTTATACTAATTTTTTTTATTTCATTTTTCATAAAGAGGCACATATACACATTTCCCACAGAACCAAATTAAAATAATCAAAAGAGAAAGAAAGTAAAGAACAACCCATGACTACCTTACCAGGGAAAATCACGTGCTGCTGCTATGAATTAATGTTCTTTCAGTTTTGTTCTTTTGTGGAGTTGGGCTTAACTAGATGTCTGCTATGACAGAGTTCAGCAAACAGGAATTCAGAGGAACTGAAAGGCCGGCTGCTTCCTCTGCTTCTGAACATGGTTTCAGTGATGGCAGTGGTGGGGGCTCTCAGGTGAAAATGTGCCCAGGCACAATGGAGTAATGGAGCCATACCATTTCATACATTTGCATTGCAATCGGCAAGCTGTGTCTTTCTAGGTGATGCTGGATCACTGGTCATGCCAGCTGGGGCTGATGGGAATTGGATTGCAACATCAGCTACTGGTGCCACAAGCACCCCACTCCTGATGTACATTAACCTTTTATGTAAACCCTACAAGGTAAAGGAACCCTGGACGGTTAAGTCCAGTCAAAGGCGACTATGGGGTTGTGGCGCTCATTTCGCTTTCAGGCCAAGGGAGCTGCCATTTGCCGACAGACAGCTTTCTGGATCATGTGGCCAGCATGACTAAACCACTTCTGGTGCAACGGAACACCGTGACAGAAACCAGCTTCTGGGTCATGTGGCCAGCATGACTAAGCTGCTTCTGGCGAACCAGAGCAGTGCATGGAAACGCTGTTTACCTTACTGCTGCAGAGATACCTATTTATCTACTTGCACTGGCATGCTTTGGAACTGCTAGGCTGGCAGGAGCTGGGACAAAGCAACGAGAGCTCACGCTGTCATGGGGATTCAAACAGCCAACCTTCTGATAGGGAAGCCCAAAAGGCTCGGTGGTTTAGACCACAGCTCCACCCACATCCCCACAAATCCAATCTATGAAGGCTTGATGGTGCCTTGAACACTCCATCTGGCAACTCCAAGCTCATACCATTTGTATTGCTCTGTTTTCCTTTGGACCACACCAGCGAGGTCGAGGGTGGGGTCTTGTTATTTGCTCAGCCCATACACACTGCCCGGGCTGGCACCCCATGGAGGTCATTTTGGTGCTGCTAATACAGCCATTTGACTTCACCTCCAGAGGTGCACTTCATGGTCTCTCAAGATGCCAACAGCAACAGAAAAGGCAGGTGCAACACGATAGTGCAGGATCCCACTCTCTTGTTCGTTTAACTCAAAAGCATTTTTCGCTTGTGACGTACTTTGCTTGCAGTCTGGAAGGTCTGCTCACTAGCTGCCAGTTGGTTCTCCCTGACAGAACAGGTTCAGATTTATGTGATAAAAAGGATTCCTAAAAAGGATGCTGTCAACTTCCCATAAACTCAGGACAGTGAATTCTGGCCTTGGGTCATCTGCAAGAATACCATACCTAACTTTGTATACTGCAACATTTTTGCCCGGTATATTTCCCCAGGTCACACAAACACACACAAATACTTCTCCTAACCTCTTCTGACAAGTTTACATTACCGGAAAACAATGGACCAATGCGAATGGGTATTAGTACAGGCACAAGCAGTACAACTGATTCATAATTGATCTGTTAAAAAAAGGGATTAATTTCAGACATCTGGAAGATGTCCTCTTAATTAATCCATTTTTAACAGACTAATTACAAGTTGGACTCTGGGGAGTTTGCCCATCACTTGGAATATTAGCCTCTCGGTGATCATCCGCTCCTACCCTTCATTCATTAGCCGTCCTTCTACTGCTACAAAAAGTCGTCATTTCATAGCCATTTCATCCTATAAGGCAAGCTGATTCACTTATCTCCCCTCCCTTCCATCTCGTCCTTGATTGAGCAAATCCGTATAGACTGAGCTACAGTAAGCAAATCAGCACGGTTGTGGTTTGCGTGATGCAAGGACATGTTTATTCCTGTGCCCATCTAAGCCTATTGAGGCTTGTGTTAAAAGAGCTTTGAAAAATAATTGAGGATCTCAACCTTTTTTTGTTGTTGTTTACTCAAGTTGTTGAAAACTTCCTCTGCTTTTCACTTTAATCCGGCAAACCTTTGATGTCCGCTGTTAACCTGCTTGTATTTATCAGCAGTCCACAATCCGCATTACTACAGGGATGGAGTAAGTCCCTATGTGGGGATTCTCAGCTTTGGAAAAAGGAATGGAGACATCCTTGAGCCACTTTCCATGAACAAAATCCATTACAGTTGAATAGTGTGCTTCCTGTCACTGCGGGTTATTTTGGTAAGTTGCTGCCTTGAAGGATGTGTGGCAAACTCAAAGAGTGATAAATATTTAGTTCCAAGACCAGCCCTAAGGCTTCGGTTTTAAGGAAAACAGAATACTCATCAAAGTACTAGAACTCAGGGTTGCCCAATGAAGGTCCTTTTGCAACTGGTTAAGGACAGGTGAAACAAAATACCCTTCTGAACAGGGCATAATTTAACATTCACTGAGCAGCAGCAGACCTTGGGGTCTCAAATTTCAATGGCATCCCCCCTCTCTCATGTCTCCCTCCCTCTCTCCAGTCCCCTTTTCTCTATTTTTCATCCCATTTCTCTGTCCTACCCCCTTGCTGTCACCCACATAAAATCAGGGTGAGGGCCACCTGAAATTAAGGCAGTTGTCAACCCCTAATTTAGGGGAATAATAGAATTTATACAATTAGATCCTATGTTTCTAACTGCAGAGCCTTATTTATTTATTATTTGCTTATCTTAATCCCTTATGGTATTTTCATATTCTTTTTTTTAAAAAAAGAATTTTTATTGCAAAGTAAATACATCAGTACCAAGCAATACATAAAGAATAATATAAAGAGGGGGGAAATAAAGAAAAAAAGAGAAAAAATGCAAAGAAAAGTAGACAGTAAAAGAATAAAGAAAAGTATAATATTTCAATACAGTAAACCCCATTTTACAAAATAATAATAGTAATAGACTTCCATCACTCTCACAACACTTTCTTTCACATTTCATATTTTATCTGTATTTCAGTATTATTTTCATCTTAATATATAGATATGTATATATGTATGTTTCCGCTTTTCCATTCACAAGGTCATTCTAGACACAGCCAAATTTTTACATTAGAACCTTGTCTTTTTGGTATTTTCATATTCATAGAACCAGGAAGTTTTGTTCCTGGTTTTGTTCTTCAGAAACAGCAGGAGAGATGTTATTTTAAAACAGCCTTTCCTAACTGTAACCACTGATGAACCAGAGACAATAATCCCACTTAGTGCCAAGGTTTGCAGTTGCTAAGGGTTATGGAGTCTGTGGGTGGGAGGCTATAAAGTTGTACAAACAGCACCAGCCCATCTGACCTTTGGTACTTGAGGAAAAGCTTGTGAATTTCAAGCTTAAAAGGAAAAAAGAAAGGAAAAGAAATCAGTAAAGGCCGAGGTGAAAGTGGGAAGAAGCTAAATAAAGCACAGGTAGTTAGAATTCTAATGATGACTCTTGGTCGGATAATCCAGCACAAGTGAGATAGATATGATTAAGGAAAAAGCTAGATGATAAAGCAATCTGGTAGCTGCTGGTGGCTCTAACTAGGGCCATAAAACAGAAACGAGCCATAATATTTGTGTGACAAAATGTCATTGGAAAGAACAAAAGAGGAGGTGATAATCTCAGCAGGTTTCAATGAAATCTGCTCACTGAAGTTAGCAGTATTGATTGTTTGGGATGATAGCTTTATCTACATTGAGCATCTTGGTTCTTTTTAATTACAGTCCTAGAAAGGGTAAAAACACACATACTTTCTCATCTTGCAAATCCTGCAAGTTTAATTTCTCAGTATTCAGCCTGTATTACGTCTCATCCAACAAACCTGTTTGCATGAGTGGAGATAAAATTGTTTTAGATAATGTTTAATCGGAGACACTGAACCAAGCAGAAAAACATCTTCATAGCCTTTTCTGCAAACAGAGGAACGTTTGTGACCCGTGAAGCTAAGTGCAACTAACTGCCCATGCATAGTCACTGCCCACTTTCAAAATTGCAGAGTTTCTCATGTTCAACGTCTGATAGTAGACTTGATCCACTACACTACATAAGCTTCAGAGACTGGATAATGTGCATTATAGATCATAGTTGTGTATCATAGAATTGTAGAGTTGGAAGGGACCCTGAGGATCATTTAGTCCAACCCCTGCAATGCAGCTGTCCCATACGGGGATCGAACCCGCAACCTTGGCATTATCAGCACCGTGCTCTAACCAACTGTGTCAGGATATATCAGATATGTTGTTGTTGTTGTTGCTGCTGCTGTATTATTATTATTTCAGTGGTACCTCACATTAAGAACTTAATTCGTTCTGGAGGTCCGTTCTTAACCTGAAACTGTTCTTAACCTGAGGTACCACTTTAGCTAATGGGGCCTCCTGCTGCTGCTGTGCCGCCGGAGCACGATTTCTGTTCCCATCCTGAAGCAAAGTTCTTAACCTGAGGTACTATTTCTGGGTTAGCGGACACTGTAACCTGAAGTGTCTGTAACCTGAAGCGTCTGTAATCTGAGGTACCACTGTATTATTATTATTATTATTATTATTATTATTATTATTATTATTATTATTCCCTGCCCATCTGGCTGTGTTTCCCCAGCCACCCAGGGTGGCTTCCCTCAAAATATAAAAACATAATAAAACATCAAACATTTAAAACTTCCCAATATTTCCCATGAGTTGGAAGGGCTCTCAAAAGTCTCCTATGGTTTATGTTGGACTAGTATCTAGGAGACCAGGGTTCAAACCTCCCCTCAGCCATGAACCTCACTGAGTGACCTTGGGTGTCTTTCCCAGAGTAGTTTAACAATCAACCCTTCCCCCTCCACAAGAGAATTCTGGGAATTGTCACTCTGTGAGGGGAATAAGGGTGTCTCCTCTCAGCAACCTTAACAAACTACAGCTCCTGTGATTCTTTAGGAGAAACCAAGGCTGTAATGTTAGGATATGACTCTAAATGCACATTGGAGATGGGGTCTAACCCAAACTAAATTAGAAGGTAGGGTTGCCATATTTTGAAGAGCAAAAAAGAGGACACATTTGCCGAATTCTATTTTTAACAATGGATCACTATGACGAATCTCATTTTACATACCCACGAAAAAGAGGACGTGTCCTGGAAAAAGAGGACATATGGCAACCCTTTCCCAGGCGTGATTGACAACCCTTCTAGACTATGAGTGCTAATGCTACTTTGAAAGGCAGCATGGAATCTCTGGTTTGATGGCTTTTATATTATTGTTGCCATGCGGGAGCTGCAAATTATTGGCTGCTAATGTCATGTTGAATGAGGCGTATTCTGAGCTCTGCATGTGTGGTTTTACCCACCTAACTCCCATTAACATGGGAAAGGCTGTCTCTGGTTTTTGCACTCATGTCTCAGCTGCCTCAGAAACAGCTGTGGAGAAACCCCGAGTCACGGTTACACCATTTGCCACATGTTAGAGGAATGTTTCTTACTTAGGAAAGAAAAAAAATCATTTCAGCTATTGGCCCACATGGAGGGGGAGCAATAAAGAACTGACATTGCCCCCACCTTTAATAGCTATTCCTTTCAATTTAATAATGAGAAATGAACTAAAACTATCAACAAGGTAGGCAAACCTGACAGTGCTATAATTGTTTTTCCAATAGAAACACCCACCTTAGCCTTTTAAGAATAAAACCACAGGCATAAGCTCACACAGGGCAGCCATAAGGAAGCCACTATACTCTCAGCTTTGGGCTTCCCTCTGTTACAATATGACCAACTTCAGAGGGCTATAATAATAATAATAATAACCAAGGAAATGTATGTGAGCCCTTTGAACACTTGGTATATCTACTCCATGTATTGTTGTTGTATCTGCAGATAATGCACCCAACCATCCAACCATTCTCACATTTTCTATACTCTATCATCTAGTTATCTTCCTTCTTACCATGCTACAGGAGTATAAATCTGCAGAAAATCAAATGGAGTGTTTTGAGCAGTGCATCCTTGAGCAGCCTTTTTTTCCCCCCAGCTGCCAGAGCCCGCAGAGCTTCATTGAATATCACAGGGATCCATGCGCCCGTGTGCTGTGAGAGCCAGCATGTTGCAGGAGTCAGAGCAGGGGTCAGCAAACTTTTTCAGCAGGGGCCTGGTCCACTGTCCCTCAGACTTTATGGGGGGCCGGACTATATTTTGAAGAAAAAAAGATGAACGAATTCCTATGCCCCACAAATAATCCAGAGATGCGTTTTAAATAAAAGGACATATTCTACTCATGTGAAAACACACTGATTTCTGGACTGTCCACGGGCTGGATTTAGAAGGCAATTGGGCCGGATCCGGCCCCCGGGTGTTAGTTTGCCTACTCATGAGTTAGAGCACCAGATTAAGACCTGGGAGACTAGTGTTCAATTCCCCACTTGTCCATGAAGCTTCCTGGGTGACAATGAGGAGTATATCCCACAAAGGGCATTTTCTTCTGGTTAAATCCATTCAGGATTGAGCTCTCATGCCAAGCGTAAGCCTCATTAAAAGGTAAAGGGACCCCTGACCATTAGGTCCAGTCGTGGCTGACTCTGGGGTTGTGGCGCTCATCTCGCTTTACTGGCCGAGGGAGCCAGCGTACAGCTTCCGGGTCATGTGGCCAGCATGACTAAGCCGCTTCTGGCAAACCAGAGCAGCATACGGAAATTCTGTTTACCTTCCCACCGGAGCGGTACCTATTTATCTACTTGCACTTTGATGTGCTTTCGAACTGCTAGGTTGGCAGGAACAGGGACCAAGCAACGGGAGCTCACCCCATCGCGGGGATTCGAACCGCCAACCTTCTGATCAGCAAGTCATATACTTCAAAGCAGACATGCAAATGATGGCAGTCAGATGATGGTACGTCAACTCAAATCCTGGGAGATAGTGAAGGATCTCCTTCTCACAAACTTTTGCCTTTGCAGTAATTGAAGAAGAAGGGACTAGAAGACACAATAGATGGTCACAGGTTTTCCCAACATGCTCTGCTGTATTCAGAGATGAATGAAGCCTGCTGTGTCCTGGCTTGAGCCTGCTCCTGCTCAGACTTTCTGGTGGCACTTGCTAGGACAGGGATGGGAAACATTTTTTGACGGAGGGCCTCATTCCCATTTGAGCAGCCTTCTGGGAACCACATGCCAGTTGTGGGTGGGGCAAAAGGAAATGATGCAAGAAATTTTAAATTTTATCTTTGTACAGTAGTCTAGCTTCTACTGAAGCTTAATGCTCACACATACAAACAAGGCCACTGTGTGAACCAAGAGACAACATACTCAACACATCACACTGAAGGTATGATCAATAGTGATGGCCAAGCCTCCAGAGGGCTTTTATCTGCCCTTATTGAACTTCTCATTGAGGAATGTTTCCTGTTCAATGTTTGGGGGCACCCAAACATTTTTTGCTTAACTATAGCACATAATGCTATGCAATGGTCCCCCATCTCACCTCTTTCTCAGGCATGATCACAACAAGGAGACCAGAAGTATTTACTTCTTTCTTCAACTAACTGTCATTACTCATTATTTCTGATCCCAGACAAACTGTGGTTAGTTTTAACTACACTTTGGAGTAGGGGCAAATAACCTTTTTCATTCTGTGGGATGCATTCCCTCTTGGACGCCAGGTGCCCAGTGGTGGGTGGAGCTCTGACAAACATCTGTGGGACAGAGGCAAATGTTGGTGGAACAATGGACATTACCCTTACCTTTGGAGAAGGCCACATTCCATCCACAGAGAATTCAGAGGTTTACACATGCACACACTTCAGGATCTCCATCTCAGATTTAGGGGGATGGCAGATCATGGTTTACAACCCCGGTCTGCTTCCCTAAACATTTGTAAACACAGTTCTTGCTTGGGATGAAACGAGTAGCTGTGGTTAGTAAGACATGATAGCCATTTCCTCCTACTGGAGGAGGAAAGGGGAAGGCTCACGAGTCTCATTTCTGCAACACTAAACTGTGGTTTAGTACAACATCTGAATACAGCTAGCAATTCTCCACCCCACCCCCCAGGACCACTGAGTGCAATATCACACCCTCAAATGCTCCTGGGATCCACAGCCAGCATATGGGTTCTGCGGGGGACAAAACAGTGTGGAAAATGTTCCTGGGAAGGGGAAAAAAGCAAACACAATGAAATAAACCATTATTCTGTGAAGTGAAGGACATGAGGCAGGAGTTGGTAATGCAGGTGAGCTGTGCACAAGCAAGCTGCCAGCTAGCTCTGCCGAGGCTCTTTTTATTAGCACAATATGCAAAACCAGTCAGATACATTTTGGGCTGTGACCTTTACACATCTTCCAATCCCGAGATCGTGGGGTGGTACACAGTTATTCTGGCACCTGTTTCCACACCACATCATTTCCCCCTTGAACAATATATGACGAAGGAGACAAAAGTCACAGACAGGGCACGGCAGACCACTAAGAGAGCAAAGGTTAGATAGAGGGCATGATGTTCAGACAGCTGTGGGCTGTCTGTGGGTAGAAGTGTGCTCCACACCCTGCGGTCATTCCTTCAATTCTGCACTACAGTGGTACCTCGGGTTACATACGCTTCAGGTTACATACGCTTCAGGTTACAGACCGCTAACCCAGGAATATTACCTCAGGTTAAGAACTTTGCTTCAAGATGAGAACAGAAATCCTGCTCCGGCGCAGTGGCAACAGCGGGAGGCCCCATTACCTAAAGTGGTGCTTCAGGTTAAGAACAGTTTCAGGTTAAGAACGGACCTCCAGAATGAATTAAGTACTTAACCCGAGGTACCACTGTATTCAAAAACCCTTACCTAGTCACATTATTGCCAGTGCGGTCATGGATATGCTTTCATGCACACTTACCTGAGAATATCTCCCATGGAACCAAAAGGGCCTCTCTTCTGAGCAAGGTTGCATAGGCTTTGTTTTAGTGCAAGGGAGAAAAGGTGGGAGATGCTTTGCTGGGAAGAAGCATGGAAAAGAAACCACATTTCTATTTCAAGAATATTCCTCAGACATCTGCCTTTTTATGTATGTGTTACTGCGGCACAATGACATGATGGACATTTCGGGGAGAATGTCAGCTGAGATGAAAAATATTCATGCTAGCTGGAAATGAATCCTATTCAGTAGACAAAAAGCATTGTTTTATAGTCTTGTCTGCAGAACTAAAAAGCCACTACATCATACCTGCTCATTAGGTGTCATGAAATTATGCACAGAAAACAGGGATTTCCCCTTTACAAATGATCAAATTCAGTCACGGGCAAAGGAGGTAGCTTGCAAAAAAGGAGTCTCAGAGGCACTCTGGATAGATTGAGAGCCACAGTTAGGGGACGGATTCAGTGCTAGGGACAGAACCCAATGGTGTGTTATTTAGGAGGGTCTGGAGATGCAATACTCAGTGATTCAGACCACATTGTTTTTCAGGAGCATCTGTGTTTATTTATTTATTTATTTATTTATTTATTTATTTATTTAACACTACCATGGTATAGAACCACAGAATCATAGCATTGTAGAGTTGGAAGGGACCACACGTGTCATCTAGTCCAACCCCCTGCAATGCAGAAATCTTTTACTCAAATCAGGACTTGAACCCAGGACCCTTTCATTAAGAGTCTCATGCTCTGCCGACTGAGCTGTCTCTACTGACTGAGCTATCCTTACAGAGTTTTGTAACCAGAAAGACGGCAGCACACCATCTAAAAAATCAACAGTACAGAAGACAGGAGGCGGGGGACATTAGCAGTGGAAGGCAACGTTAGCAAGGGGGAAATGTGAACCAGTGCAGTTTAGACAACCAGCTGAGAAGGGTTGAAAAGTATAACCGAGGGACTCAGCCTGAGAATCTAGTTTCCAAAACCAGGGGTGGGGAGCCTGTGGCTCTCTGGATATTGTAGGACTCCAACTCCCATCAGTCCCAGCCTGTGTAACCAATGGTTAGGGATGATAGGAGTTGAAGTCCAACATCTGGAGGGCCACAAGGTCCTCTACTCTGGGCTAACACTTGGGAAAAGTACAAATGTGACCATTTGTTTACATCAGTTTCTTTGTTCTCTCTCCCTCTCCCTCCCCCCCCAATGTTTCTTTCCAAAATGAGGTATGGCGTAAATCTACAAGCCTTCACAACAGTAAAGCACCCATGCTGATCACAACCCATCAATCAGCCATGTTTGGTGGCCCACCAGGGGTCTGATATAATTGGATCTACCAAAACAAAGGGGTTGTCAAGCACCTGAAAAGCTACAAATACATAGCTGGTGGGCGACAACAGCAGGATTTCTCTCCCAGTGAGAGTTAGGTTACCCAGTACCAGGGCTGAAAAGGTTCCACAGTCATGGAATCTGTCTCAACAAGGTGTAGCGCCCTGACAGGAATGAATTACAAGCCTCCACATATGGGAATTGATGCTTTTGAATTATGGTGCTGGAGGAGACTCTTGAGAGTCCCATGGACTGCAAGAAGATCAAACCTATCCATTTTTAAGGAAATCAGCCCCGAGTGCTCACTGGAAGGACAGATCCTGAAGCTGAGACTCCAGTACTTTGGCCACCTCATGAGAAGAGAAGACTCCCTGGAAAAGACCCTGATGTTGGGAAAGATGGAGGGCACAAGAAGAAGGGGACGGCAGAGGACCAGATGGTTGGACAGTGTTCTCGAAGCTACAAACATGAGTCTGACCAAACTGCGGGAGGCAGTGGAAGACAGGAGTGCCTGATGTGCTCTGGTCCATGGGGTCACGAAGAGTCGGACACGACTAAACAACATATGGGTTCACGTGGAAATGCCACCAAAATCGGAACTAAACTTGCTCGACAAGCCCTTAGGGAAGCCCATCATTCAAAATCAAGTCTTCTTCTTCCACTCTTAATCTGAATACCCTCGTTCTTTTTAGGGTTGGCTGATCGCACCCTAGAACGTGATGGAATCATGGGAAATGCTTTTCATATTTATGGAGTATTATGTTACAAGTATGATCTTCAACAATTTCTTGCAGCATGGAGAGCTTCCAGTTCAGAATTCCACCCACTCTATTCCATTCCCTCTCCCCCAGGTTTTCTGCTCCTCCCCAATGGTCAGTTAGCATCACATGACCACTGAGCATATTAAGTCTTCATTGGGTTGTTTTGGGTGAGGTTCCTTACGGTCCCCTCCTCAATAAAGGATTTTTTTTGGGGGGCGGGCAGGACCCCCACCTGTCCTCATCATCTGTCTGGCTCTGTCTAGCAGTCAGAAGGAAATTTCTGAGCAACAGTGGTTTTACTTTCCTTTGACCCCCAGGGCTCAGAAAAATCTGTCAAAAACTTCAGTCATTTGAAAACTGGGATGTTAAATAAAAAAATTAACATCAAGGAGTACCTTTCATGTGGTTAACGAGTACATTTTGCAAAATTACAAAGAACATGCCTTTCTTCATTTCATTTTTTAAAACACCCAAACAAGTTTCCCCCCAAAAAGTTGCTGAAAACCTTTCACAACATCATTCAAACAATCTCAGTGAACATCTCAGTTTCAGATATCTAGATCATTTCTACCTTCCGCTAAGTGTTTTTATTTATTTATTTATTTGATTGGGGGGGGCAGCTGTCTCCCCCCCCCCAATCAAATAAATTGAATCCTCAATTTCACCAAACCGGTTGATCGTCCTCCCCTCTTGTGCATTGGTGAGGTTGCTTCGACTCTGCGAGCAACGGCACTCACAACCTGAATAATGGAATTAGTGATTCCCTCTATTTCTGCAGGGATGCGAATGCTCAGCTGCAGCCGGAAACAGAAGTGATACGTCCCGGTTACCCAAGAGTTTCCCTCTGTATATTTAGCAGCCGACAAACAGCATGCAACCTGGTTGTCCTAGCCCATTTTCCATTCTAGCAGCAGAGTTAATGTCCCTGCTGTAAACCCCAAAGACCCGGGAGCAGGAACCTTGGCTTTTTGCGCATTTTTAAGTATCCAGAGGGAAGTCCAGACTTGCAAATCACTATCATCGGACATGAGCAGAGCTGCCAGCGAAGCCAGACTTGTTAGAAAGTCACAGCCTCAGTGCATCTATTAACGTCACTCCTTTATAGCAGAAGGGGTGACTTCTTTTCTGCCACCAGACAGGAAATCAATAACCCTGTGACCAATCTCCACCTAAGTGGGCCATGGTGAAGCATATACATTTACAGCCAGCTGCATGCAGAAGATGAGGGGGAAAGGGGGCATTTTTCAACCTTAACCGACAAGTGTGATGGCGAGGCGTTTTACAACGGGAAGATAATTGCAGCTGGCGGGCTGCATGCGCTGGTGTGCACAACTTCTGACCCTGCAAGGAGGAGCCGAGAGTGTGCTGGCCAAGCATTAAGAGAACTGTGGCGATTCAGTGGCAAAGGGAGATCAGTATTGGAAGACAAAAAAGAGTCTGATTATCTTTCGTATGCAAAGAGCAAAGCGTCGGACAACTCAGGGCCTGTCACAAACACTGAGAGAGACTTTCTCATCAAGCAATCTTGGCAGATTACAGTGGTACCTTGGGTTACAGATGCTTCACGTTACAGACTCTGCTAACCGAGAAATAGTACCGTGGGTTAAGAACTTTGCTTCAGGATGAGAACAGAAATCGTGTTCTCTTATGGGCCTCTAACGGAGGCCCCATTAGCTAAAGTGGTACCTCGGGTTAAGAACAGTTTCAGGTTAAGAACAGACCTCCAAAACGAATTAAGTTCTTAACCCGAGGTACCACTGTATAGGGATATACAAAACAGTTCCTGAACAGGAAGAGAGAGGGGGGGGGGGAGAGGGAGATATTTTAGGGAGCAAGCTAGCAGGCAGGGCCCATTACTTATATCATAGGAGCCTACACAACACAGAACCCTGTTGCTGTATGTAGGTTTTATTTTATTTGTTTTTTTATCTAACATTTTGAAAATGTACATCCAGTTTTTTCCCTTTACATTTTTTTGGGCCCCCAAGAGAGTGGGGCCCTAAGCTATAGCTTGTTTAGCTTATACATAAATCCGGCACTGCCAGTAAGATGTAAGGGGTATAAATAGCAACATTATCATTATGGAATGGGATGTCCCTATTTTCATCGGAGAAATGTTGGAGAGTATGCGGCTGTTTCTATAACCTGCACTTTCACTAACCCTTTCTTTCTCCTTAAGAAGGCCTTATGCTCAAAACGTAAGTGAGAATCCATCTTGGTGTTCAGCAAACGAAAGTTTGGGCATCTGCTGGAATATTTTCACTGCTTGTTCACTTTTGAATGTTTTTCTCAGATCTACCTTTCTATACAGTGGTACCTCAGGTTACAGATGCTTCAGGTTACAGATGCTTCAGGTTACAGACTCGGCTAACCCAGAAATAGTACCTCAGGTTAAGAACTTTGCTTCAGGATAAGAACAGAAATTGTGCTCTGGTGGCACGGCGGCAGTGGGAGGCCCCATTAGCTAAAGTGGTGCTTCAGGTTAAGAACAGTTTCAGGTTAAGAATGGAGCTCCAGAACGAATTAAGTTCTTAACCCGAGGTACCACTGTAAAATGAGGTGTTGGGACTCACAGTGAATGCCTCCCTTATTTTCTTATCATGACGATGGCACTGACCTGAGAGGTGCTGGAACTGAGTTTCTGTGAGTTCCGGCTGAAAAACAAAAGCCCTTGTTTTCCTCATTCTGTAGTATCTAAGAAAGTAAACGTCACCTAGCTTGCTGTGTAAAATGATCTGACGTTTGCATTTGCTTGCCATTATATCCTCCTTGCAGGGCGTGGCAGACCATGGCAGGGCCAAATTTAGTCCCAATATAAGTGGTTTATGAATTCAGCATAAGTGGCTGCTGAAGTCAGTGGATTTTGATCATAAGGGAGCTCAGTGCTCTAAGAATCCGGGATCAAAGTCATAGCAAAATCCTAATGCGGATATATATTATAGTGCTAGCTTTGTAAGATTGATAGTAAGGCTTCTTAAAAGCCAGCTAAGGCCTTTTAGAAGCTGGACTGGTAAAGTTATCTGCTTTAACAGGCTGCATATCCTCCTTTGCACAGTTCTGCAGAAAAATTAAAAAAAAAAAATCATTAATGATATTTGAAACCGAGGGGGGGGGACACCACCCACAACTCCAGTGATTCAACATCATACAGGAAACCCAAGGCTGAAATATTTGCACTTGTTAGGTCCACTTGATGTCATTATCAGAAAATGCCATACAATAGATCTTACGCTGATTAAATTCAAAGATGATCTTGGCTGCTGATGAAACAAGAATTCCGGGGCCATGAGCCTTTCGACTTTCTGAAATGACAAGAGAAGTTTCTGTGGTTTGCAAAGTTCCAAGTTATCTCAAAGTGGATGGGGATTGCAAGGATTTAAATGAGGCAAATAAGCACAAAGGCTCCTTTGGGAGGGCTGAGTTCCTTCATCTTTCAGCGACTTCATCCAGAGAGCTGGCTTTTGAGCTGCTCCATTCATGTTCTAGTTACAAATCCTGGGGTTGTCAAGAGTGGAAGAAGTCTGATCGGGCTAGGTAATCTATTTTCCTCCTCCTGTGTTCTTTCCTCCCCAACAGTGATGCTCAGCTCTATGCCATCTCCAGCGCCTGTCAACCGCTCGTGATGTCAGAGAATTCCAAGGAAAATGGATAAGGAAGTAGAAATTGCCGCAGTTTGTGCATTTGTTTGTGGTCTGGAACGGAAATTACTCAGTCAAATACGATTGGTATAATAATAATAATAATAATAATAATAATAATAATAATAATAATAATAATAATAATAATATCCCGCCCCTCTGGCTGGGTTTCCCCAGCCACTTTGGTCAGCTCCCAATAGAATATTAATAATAAAAATTAAAAAGCAATAAAACACCAAACATTAAAAACTTTCCTAAACAGGGCTGCCTTCAGATGTCTTTTAAAAGTAGAGTAGTTGCTTATTTACTTGACATCTGATGGGAGGGCATTCCACAGGGTGGGTGCCCCTACTGAGAAGGCCCTCTGTCTGGTTCCCTGTAACCTCACTTCTTGCAGTGAGGGAACAGCCAGAAGGCCATTGAAGCTGGACCTCAGTGTCCAGGCTGAACAATGTTGGTGGAGATGCTCCTTTAGATTTACTGGGCCCAGATTTCTGTTTCTAGGTCTGCAAAAGACACCTAATAAATGACTTTGCTTACATTGTTTTGATGCCTGAACATAAGTTGTCTGTGTAATGTAAATAGTTACATTATTTACATTAAATAGCAGACAGCATTTGGAGAAACCTGAACTGCAGTGGAATGGAAACAGGACTGATTTTGATGAATACAGGACAGAACAGAAATTTCTGCCTTCTTAACATCCCGGGTGCAATCCTCAGCCTGTCTACTTAGAAGTAAATCTTTGTTGAAAGTGCATCAGTAAAGAAATGTAAAGTAAGCATGGCAAAAACAACCTATGAGAATTTCACCAAAATGTTCTCTCTCCTTTATCAAATTTTGGAATGCAATTTCTTTTTGTTGTTTTTACTTGATAGAGAGAGGTGGGGGGGGGGATGCAGGAGAAATTTGTGACACAAATCTAGCTTCCCCACATGGAGTACTCTCCCACTTGATACCCTTTAGAGAGAATCCTTATGACTCACTTATTTTAAAAAGTCTGCTAAAGTTACTTGTAAGCTGCCTTGGAAGGATTGGGTTAAAAATCAGGGAAAGAAAGAAAGATTGGGTTAAAAATTAGGGAAAGGAAGAAAGAAATTTCTATAGGGAAGATAGGAGGAAGTGTAATGAGTTCGGCCTGCACTCGAGTAGGACCCTGGCAGAGACACATGCCTGACTGGTATGTTCTTTCCCCCGGTCGATCGGTTGGGAGCTTCAAAAGCTTTCTTCAGCCCAAACATCACAGTGACCAATGCCAACCGACACCGGCACACTTAGGGATCTTCAGAGTTTGCTCATTTGTGTAACAGACCTCAGCAAGTCAGCATTTTGGCTAATCTACTTTATTTACATATAAACACACATGGAACACTGCAACATGGCTCCCTCTCTCTCTAGCATCAGACAGCAAAGAGAGAAAGTACAAAGGACAATAGTCCCACTTCACGGAACACAGTAACACAAACATCCTGTCTTCATCACTTCCCACTTTGTGGAGTCAAAACACATACCATCATGTGAAAGACAACAATCCCATGAATGCAATCACGGAGCAGAAATTCTAACAGGAAGAACCACAGTGTGATTGGCTAGTAAATGCCACTTCCTCCTTCCCTCTACTCCCCCGTGAGCAATCCTCATGCAGCCCAACTAACGCTTCCCGTTTTCCAACCCGATGTGGTAAATTGAGTAGTGAGCACTACCAGGCAATTATGGGAGGTGGTTTTACAGAAATTCAGGGGCAAAACGCCCTCATATTTGTGCCATAGTTCTGCCACCCAGATGACTTTCAGTTGGGACCTGAAAGAGGGTGTTTTACTCTAATTTTCCTTCCTTCTTTGGACCAGTGAACTCTGACTGAAACATGACAGGGATTCAGACAAATGAAGGGACTATTCATCTGTTCGGTTACTCTGCAAACTTGATGTCACAGACAGATGTCTCATCTGTCGAATGCTTGGGTTGGCCTTGATTATTTCCCAGTGACTGGCTGGAACTACCCAGTCATCTGTAAAGATAGCAAGTATGGACTCTGATGAGAATTGTTTTTCACAGTATAATAGCTTTGAGCAAAGAGGTTCTCCCCTCCCTGTTTAAAACCTGATGTTGAAACATTTATCTTTTCACAAGGGATCAGAGAGAATATCTTTTTAATATGGTACTGATGTTTCCTGACCCTGATGAAAGCTCTTTAGTCTCTTTCCCTCAATCCTGTTACTGCACATTAAGTGTGAACAGGATTATCTTCTGACCTGTCAGTCAAACTGTTCAGAGAATGTGCTATAATAATGACCAAGGGAGGGAAAAAAAAAACTTAAAAGATAAAAGCAGTTTGTTGAAAACCTGCCATGAGAATAGCAGGTGAACTTCCCTTTCCAAACCACTGGATGACTATTATAATTTTATCTGCTGTTCATTTCCTCCCAGCTAGTATTTAGTAGCATTTTATTGACCTTGTTTAGAGAGATCCAATTAGGAAAGTCAATTTATCCACCTTTCCTGCACTGCCCATATCACAGACATCTGGAAGGGCTGTTTTGGTGGAGGCAGATTGTTGGAGCCTATCCTCCTTCTCCAATGCTTGATATTTTTGATAAAAAGAGCAGAAAGGACACACAATCTCTCCACATTATGCAGCAAAGAGGACATAACAATGAAGGCTAAGCTTCAGTTCACCAGGGAGAGAAAGAGGACTCAGAAATAGAAAAGTTTTGAATTTGTATCTAGCTGAACCTGAAACAAGATGCCACAATGTATTCTCACCTCAATACCCAAGGTTGCTATTAGAGAGAGTATTACAATGCTAAGATTAAGTTAAATTGATTAAGTCTGTTTGTATGCTGCCTTTCCACTGCGAACTGTGCCCAGCATGTCAACAAACAGCCACTTGTTTTCAAAATACAAAACCTTGTAAGAGGGAAAGGAGGAACCAGTTTGCAAAGCACATCCGTCAGTCCAAGTAGGACAACAACCCCAAATTTGGCAAACATAGATTGGATTCAGTATTACAAAAGAAGCAGGCAGGGTTGAGTCTTCTTTCTCGGCTAAAGGATTGATGGCTGGCTCTATCATTTATCCTCCTGAGAAGGCTGACAGCGGATGTGGGAAATGTTGGGGTGGGCGATGACTGGAAGTCCTCTTCTCCAGCCTCCCAGAAGCATCTTAAACTGCTGGTGGTGGTCTTACTCCTGCAGGTGCAGCCCATGGGGAGTACAGTTTCCATCATCCCTGAGTGCTGGCCATGCTGGCAGAGGCTGATGGGAATTGGAGTCCAACAACCTCTGGAAGGCAACACGCTGACTGCCCCTGTTCTGCTTTAATGCCGCCAAACTTCTCAAGTATATGTCTTTGCAAACAGTGCTGAAATGAAAGTCTGCACCGATAACTCTCAAATTGGAGAGTGTTCAATCATGCTTGGAACATTCAGAAGTTTATTGTGGCTGGGAAACTCCAGGGAAGTGAAATTTCTGTCTGCAATATCTGAAATCCAAAGGAGGAGCAACCAATATTCAGGCGAGGCCATGCGATCAAGTGGCAGCAGAAGCAAGCTCCTCTGAATTCAATGGGACCTACTTCCAGTTATGTGCAAATTTGGGGCTGAGTCAAACCTACAAGGCAATTCACAGATGGAGCCTGCTATTCTGACCCTACTTACCTTTGAGTAAGCCCCATTGAATTTGATACGACTTACTTCTGAGTAATAATAATTATTATAATTTCATCATTTGTACCCCGCTCATCTGGGCGGCTTCCAGCATATACAAAAACATAATAAAACAAAGTTAGGACTGCACAGGAAACAAGCATTAAAATGCCAAGATACTGGGACTGTTGAGAGTTGGGGAAACTCAGTAGCTTCAACAGGGTGCTAGAGAAGGTATCATAAATAGGGGGTCTATTAACTAGCTAGCTCATGAATACAGGACAAGCCAACCCCATCTGTGCAGAGGTCAGGTTTTTACAGCACAGTTATCTGAAAAGTTAGACTGTCAAAAATATGCCATGTAATTTCGAATTCTCCTCACTCAGAGATACGTTTCAGTAGTGCTAGACATAGGAAACCATTTAATATATATAAAAAAGACACTTCCATCATTCACAAATGACTCACATTATAAACATCAGGTAGCACATGAGTTACAGTCTTACAGCACATATGCTTAGGTTACTGCTATGAGCAAACAAATACAGCCGTGGTTAAATATTTGATGCGAAAGGCATCAGGTTAAGCCTGCATAAAAATGAATGTTTTGATTTGAAATGAATGCTACCAAGCTTGCAGGGAGTATGAGAAGTTGGTGGACATGCACATTGAGAAAATTTGCAGCGTAATCCCATACATGCCCACCCAGAAGCAGGTCCCAAGATGTTCAATGGGGTTTACTCCCAGTTAAGTGGGTGTAGCATTGCTTACCTGGAAATAAGTCCCATTGAAGTGAATGACACTACCTTTTGAGTATGCCTGCATAGAGTTTAGCAGTAAGGCTGCAATCCAGTGTCCCCCTACCTGGGAAGCAAACAAGAGATTTGATATATGCAGCATTAGCGCAAAGCTCAAAAACGTATTTGTTAGGTTTCTAAAGATGTCAGGACCTTCCTCATGTTTATTCTGCTGTAATTCCAAAGCTCCCGATACCCAGAAGGCTTCCTGTTTCCTTCAGGGTCCTTCTGTCACACAAGAAAGGCTCCCCGTCTCTCCTTCTGATGCTCCTGGAACACAATCAGCCCAGCCTGCTAATGACAAAAATGTGTGTTTATACTGCAGCCTTCAAGGGGATAATAACCCAAGCCTCTGTGTGGCTGCTAAAGGGCTTGATTTGGAAACATCTGATTTCCCAGGACTTGTAAGGCATCCATCACCATCACGTCGTAGAACATCAGCAAGTGCAGAGCTAAGCGTCTCAGACAGGGATACATTCAACAGGCGCCTAGAAGCCATTTACTCTCTCTGTAAAAGCAGGAGCAATTTCCAACATCATTGTCCATTAAGCCACATCGGAGAGGGAATAAAATAGGAGGGATTTACAATCGGGAGGCAAAAGGAGGCTATTTAGGACAAGCAACCGTTACAAACCATCACTTAATAGTAAACACCATATAGTTAAGGCCTTGAAATCTGGTTAGCAGTAATGACTCTGGTGTCAGCACTCGGCACATTTACTTGAAAGAGAGTCCCACTCGTTTCAAAAGGAAAGCTAATTTTGTGTAACTGCATGTGCTCAAATTTCAAAGGAGCGCACTTCCAACGATCCCTCACTTCTTGGGTTTGCAGCCAAAATATTACATTCAGTTGAAATCACTGGACAATAGTAACTTTGTTTAGAATTACAGGGCCAAATCCAACATCATGCGGCGGGACTTCCTCTTCCTATACTCTCTGCTATACCCCATCCAAATCTGCTCCAGAGAGTCGCCTGAAAAGATTTTGGGGGTGTGCAGAGAGCCTGAATGAGGAATGGGACTCTGCTCTGCCAATGGTGCCTGTTCTGTTGGTACATAAACATCACTGGATTTCATCCACAGTGTTTCCTTAATGTTACTACTGAAAGCAGCCCAAGACTTACTGCATTTAAAAAAACCCCCAAAACACAAATGCTTATGATGGACAGTATTACTGAGTGCCAGCACAGGGTACTTTTGCACATTATGCTGTGACAAACTTGCATTTCCTATATCGGACAGCCACAACCAATTCCATCTCCCGGTATTTTATTCACTTAATTGAATTTATAGCCGACTTTATCTCAAGGGCTCAAGACAGGTGACAGCATATTTCATTGTACATATTGGCCCATTTTGATTAGAGGATTCCAGTAAAAATAGACTACGTAGAGGGGATCCAGGAATAGGGCATGGCTATTGCATGTTGCAAAAGTCAAGAAACAACTCTAGAATTATAAAACATTGGATTTAACAAATGCTAAGCTAGTATACCCCTGATTTATTATCTCTAGTACTTCAAGACCACCACAAAAGTGCCTGGCTTAAAACTATCCACCAGAAACTCCACTCTTGTGGCCTATTCCCACAACACCTACTTATTATGGGCCTTACCAAAGCATACAGTCTTAATTCGCCAACATCTAAAAGATACTGAGCATCAGAACAACCTGGCCACTATAAGGAAATTCTGCCCATTTTGATTCTCTGGCTCCATACCTGCACAAACTAGCTATCCCAAAATACAGGTGTGCTTTCACACTCGCAAGATTGAATGTTTTGCCATTTGCGGTACTTGAGGGCCAATCCCAAAAGATCCTGCATGAGAAACGCCTTTGCCCCTGTGGAGACGGTAGAACCAAAACAGTTGCTCACGTCCTCCTCTCTTGTACTCTCTACAAAGACCTGAGGAACGAGATTATCACCCCACTCGTACTGACCATCCCAGGACACACAACCACTGCCACAGTGTCCTTTCTCTCGTCAGACCAAATGGAGAAGATAACAGCAAAGGTTGCTAGGTTCTTAGCAGGGGCAATCAGAATAAGGGCCACTATCTGACTGCTGATTCAGGATCCCAAACAGTGCTTTTATAATAAACATTGTAATGTTTTATTGTTGCTATGGCCATAGGCTGATGCGAATAAAGTTTATCAGTTTTCTGCCTAGAGTAATTTATACCAGTGTAAATTGCTCCTACTCAAAACTCCATTCAGGAGTCATTGGGAGGGGCTATTGCGGATTGAGATGGCTGATGAGTGTTGAGCTGACTTTTGAGCTAAAGGTAAAAGTAAAGGAGCCCTGATGGTTAAGTCCAGTCAAACTTGACTATGGGGTGTGGCGCTCATTTCGCTTCAAGCTGTGGGAGCCAGCGTTTGTCTGCAGACAGTTTTTCCAGGTCATGTGGCCAGCATGACTAAACTGCTTCTGGAGCAATGGGACACTGTGATGAGTGCACGGAAACGTCGTTTACCTTTCCACCACAGCGGTACCTATTTATCTACTCATGCTGGTATGCTTTCAAACTGCTAGTTTGGCAGGAGCTGGGACAAAGCAACAGGAGCTCACCCCAGCGCATGGATTCAAACTGCTGCCCTTCTGATTGGCAAACCCAAGAGGCTCAGTGGTTTAGATCACAGCGCAAGTAGCACATGCAAATTGGGTGTCTTCCTGCATCCTCTTCTGTCCTCTTCTTGACCACCCATAAGTTGGCCACATCAGATGCTTGGTGAGGAACAGGCACCTGTGGCCACAGCCCTTTCTCTCCATATTCCACTCTCCTCTGAAATAATAATGCATTCTACTCTTGTACAGGTATTCTCCCAAGCACGCTTCATTAATGTGTCATACTCCAATGAAGGCCCAAGAGCTATTATTCATTAGTATGTTATCTATTATGATGCACATTAATTCAGGTGCCTCTGGGCACAATGAGTAGGAATGCCATACGGCACGCAGCTTCCCACTGATTTCTGTGGGACGATTCCAACCATAGTGATAACAATCTAGTTGTTTTCTCAACCTGGCCTTGGGAGCAGCGTTGTTCCCTGATATCTATTCTAAAATGGGAAACATGCAGATTTCATTAATTAGATCTGAGACTGTGAGAGACAGGAGTTTCCTGGCACAAAAGGGGACTAGTCCTGAAGACACAGAAAATGGGAATTTGGTCACAAGGCTCCCACTGGTTTTAACAAGGAGTCACGCAACAACCGACATCTCCTGGAATGCTTTGAAATTCTAACAATGAGTGAACAAAAATGAATCAGGTGGTTAAAAGTAAATCCATTTGAATAGGAGTCTAAATCCCCTTCACCCTATGGGGGAAATCACCATATTGAGCTTCCTGCTTTATGCCTATTGAGCCCCAGTGAATCAAGAGCAAACAATTTTGTGTTGCAGATTGGTTGAAATGCGCGGGGGGGGGGGGGCAGGCAGGCAGGCAAGATCAGCAAGAAAAGTTGGTGTTTCCAAAATATACTATGCCAATCGCAGCTATTCCGACAAGTCATTACTGTCTGTGGTTATTGAGCAGAGTGGTAAGTAATCTGAGTTTTTATGCTCTAGAGAGAGTAGATGCCCGAAAGGAATTTGTAGAATATCCCTTGAGCAAGTGACTGGGCATCCTGGGATTGCTAGTTATGTGTCTATAATTGAAAAGAGGAATTTAACAACCTGAATAAATAAAGAGCCTTGGCTGAAAAGCAGAGAGCGTTGCTATGCTGGAAAACTAGGAAAACAGACTGTAAATGGAACAAATGCATCTTCTCTGATAGACAGGGCAGAGAGGTTCCCTATTATTATTGGCTGTGAAATTGGGCCTCCCAGAGACCTGCTCTTGTTATTAACTATGGTATGCAGATTTTACAGCTTCCTTTATGTTATTAGCACATATCTTGACCTCCACGCAGCAGAGCGGAGTGGTTCATCTCAGGATGGCAGGGTGAGTGGCAGTGAGATATTGAAGGATAGAACTAAGTAGACTACATGGTCTGCTCTGCATCCCCTAAGCTAGCCTGCTGCCCTCAGGAGAATGCTAACCCATCACCAGTGCTGAAGTAAAATCCAGCTGTTATTCCGATCAGTTTCTTTATTTGGATTGGGAGTCGTAAGTGGAATCTTGTCCTTTGCCTCAAGCAGCTCATTGTCTTGGGCTGGTCCTGCTCAATGGTCATAAGAAGCAACTTCTACTGGCAGTACAACAAGACAGCTGGTGAGGTTAGATCAGTGTTTCCCAAAGGTGGGTCTTCAGCTGTTTTTAGACTACAGCTCCCATAAACTAGCAGGACCAGTTGTCAGAGGATGGGAATTGTTGTTCAAAAGCCACTGGAGACCCAAGTTTGAGAAATACTTTGTTGGATGCTGAAAAATAACACTATTAAAATGTTTTAAATCAATGGGTAATGTTCATCTAAGTCATAAAGGTAAAGGTAGAGGGACCCCTGACCATTAGGTCCAGTCATGACCGACTCTGGGGTTGCGGTGCTAATCTCGCTTTATTGGCCGAGCGAGCCAGCATACACAGGTCATGTGGCCAGCATGACTAAGCCACTTCTGGCGAACCAGAGCAGCACATGGAAATGCCTTTTACCTTCCCACCGGAGTGGTACCTATTTATCTACTTGCACTTTGATGTGCTTTTAAACTGCTAGGTTGGCAGGAGCAGGGACTGAGCAGCAGGAGCTCACCCCGTCACGGGGATTCGAACTACTGACCTTCTGATCGGCAAGTCCTAGGCTCTGTGGTTTAACCCACAGCGCCACCCGCATCCCTCATCTAAGTCATACTTAGGTCTAAACCACTGAGCCTCTTGGGCTTGCTGATTTGAAGGTCGGCAGTTTGAATCTGCGCAACGGGGTGAGCTCCCGTTGCTCCGTCCCAGCTCCTGCCAACCTTGCAGTTCGAAAGCACACCAGTGCAAATAGATAAATAGGGACCGCTGCAACTGGAAGGTAAATGTTTCCATGCACTATAGCACTCGTCACAGTGTCTCATTGTGCCAGAAGCGGTTCAGTCATGCTGGCCATATGACCTGGAAAACTATCTGTGGACAAACACCGGCTCCCTTGGCCTGAAAAGTGAGATGAGCAGTGCACCCCTTAGTCACCTTTGACTGGACCGTCCAGGGGTCCTTTACTTTACTTAGGGTGGATCCATTGAAATCAATGTGCACTAATCAGTTTAGTTCAGTGAGTCCATAGACTTGCATGGGACATTGCCCAATAATAGAATAGTGCCAGTTTGTGACATTGCGGGATGCTTCAATGTAATGCAGCAAACATATTGGGTGGGATCCAGAAGTGGAAGGAGAGAGAATCTCGAGTTCCTGCCAATGCACCACTCCAACTGCAGAGCCTCACACTACATCCCATGCTGGCTCTCAGAGATGCATTTCAAAGAGGCTGGAAATCTTCATTGCGCAAACAGATCCTACCAGAATTGACAGCTAGTGCAGTGTAGCTGAACGTAAACTATATGGAGAAATGAATCCAGATTGTTGAACAGACCTGAAACTCTTTAGACAGCCTTTGAGAAGTCACTGGCCGGGTTCATGCATAAAGCAGGCCTGCCATATGCGTGGTGGCAAAGTCTTGTACCTGTGTACTCCTGCATGTTTCCCTGTGGGATTGACAATAATCCATAATTTAGACATGATTTCTAAAGCAGGGATCACACCCAAACCAGGGGTCACCAATGCAATGCGCTCACTGGTACCTCTAATGATGTCTGTGAGAGAACTCCGAAAATATCCCTTGGGGGGAAAAACTTGGCTTAGCAAAACTGCAGAAATGTGCGGGCACCTGGAAATGAGTGCACAGTTGCGTTACACCTCCCCAGTCCTTTTTTCGTGCCTTGCCCTGTTGTACAAAGGCAAGGTTTCACTTTGCATGTTATCTAAACTAGGACTCCGGATTAAGCTCTCTCCTCAGGAGTGGGAAAGAGCAAAGAGGCAACGTGTAAGTAGATTCTGAAGAATCTAGCTCAGCTTTTCAGTTGTCAAAGGAAGGGTTTTTTTAAAAAAATAAATAAATCCTGACAATAACACAAAGCACCCCTGTGCTTTGGTAGGTGCTGCGTCGGTTTAATAAAAGCACACACTGGAACAATAGGTTCATCTTTGGACAGCGAAGGATTTGGGAGAGAATAAATTATGATTCTCTCAGGAGTAGGCCGGTAATGATTTGTGCCTGTCATCACTATTCCCTGTTTATCTGACCTATTAATAGAGGGCAAAATTCCAAAGAAATGTTTAATTAACATTTGTAATTAGTGTTACAAAAATAATAATAATCCTACCTTGCTTTTAAGAAGAGGCAGCCCAGAGAGAAGGTCCAGGAAGAAAACAAGTTCTTCACCCTGCAATTATTACTGTTCCCTGTGGGCCTCTCGTTCATCTCATTAACATCACAGTAGGAAGGTGGCACTCTGGGCAACTGTAGGGATTTGAAATGGCTCACTCCTGGGCAGAGAAAGCTCTCCTCTCTCTCTCTCTCTCTCTCTCTCTCTCTCTCTCTCTCTCTCTCTCTCTCGGCTGAGCTTTGAATAGGTTACTATTTGACAACAGCACACCCCATCCAAGTGTTGCGGGGCTTCAACAATACCTATAGATAGGGAAAACATGGGGGGGGGGGACAGAGGCTCTGCATTTGAACCCAAGGAGAAATCAACACACTAATCCAACCGTGAGCCAAACAGATGAGCAAATGGCCCCACAAAGTTCATTCATCCCCAAGGAACTTGGGCCACCTGTATCATCTTCCTGCTGTGTAGTAAGGAGGCTTTGACAACACATCTGGCACAGGTGTGATAAAATGTATAGCAAAATGGTTGTTCATCACATACAGTGGCATCTCGGGTTACATATGCTTCAGGTTACAGACTCTGCTAACCCAGAAATAGTGCTTCAGGTTAAGAAATTTGCTTCAGGATGAGAACAGAAATCGTGCTCCTGCAGCGTGGCGGCAGCAGGAGGCCCCATTAGCTAAAGTGGTGCTTCAGGTTAAGAAGAACAGTTTCAGGTTAAGAACGGACCTCCAGAACGAATTAAGTACCTAACCGGAGGTACCACTGTACAGTCATTTTCCCTACTCCCACTGCAGAGAAGTGTAACTGCGAGGAGCAGTTTGCATTCCCTAAAAGACAATTCTCAACATGCACACAACAGTAAAAATGTTACAACTATTATTTTTAAAAGTGTGCTTAAACTCAACATTTTTCATCTGGTTTTTTTCTCCAAAACAAATGTGGCCTGTTTAAGCTTAGTCAATGTTTTTCTAAACATGCATTGGCTCTGTGGTTGTAATCCTTTGCACACTTATCTGGGAATTCAATACAGTGGTACCTTGGGTTACATTCGCTTCAGGTTACAGACGCTTCAGGTTAAAGACTCTGCTAACCCAGAAATAGAACCTCGGGTTAAGAACTTTGCTTCAGGATGAGAACACAAATTTTGTGGCGGCGGTGCGGCAGCAGCAGGAGGCCCCATTAGCTAAAGTGGTGCTTCAGGTTAAGAACAGTTTCGGGTTAAGAACGGACCTCTGGAACGAATTAAGTTCTTAACCCGACTTAACTCCTGGGCATGTACAAGATGGCACTGTGAAGGTACAATCCTTGTATCCTTGTATCCTTGTACCTTGTACCATGCTTCCTTTCTTCGAAAACAGTGCAGCCTAATACTCTTTTTGACATGGGCAATTATTGTGGTAAGCAGGTCTATTTCTCCATAAACATCTGCATCCAGAGTGACTGTGCAAGCTCTGAACTGGATGCAGCATTGGGTTGGATGAGGGTTAATAAATTGTGTCGGAAAGACATAGGCTCTTGGGGTATGTGGCTCCCATCTTTGGTAGAGAGCTGTGTTCCCCATTCTGGATGGAATCTTCTTCTTCTTCTTCTTCTTCTTCTTCTTCTTCTTCTTCTTCTTCTTCTTCTTCTTCCTCTTCTTCTTCTTCTTCTTCTTCTGTGATCGCTCGTAGCCGAGTAAGTTTGTCTTCCATAAACACAGTCTAAGTGACTGTGGAGGCCAATTCTGGATCCACCCATCCTTCCACAGTGGGAACATTGGTTTCCAGGCGCGAGTTGATCGTGGTGTGGATTTGCCAAACGTGCCTTCCTCTTAGCACGTTTCTTACTTGTATCTTGAGTTTGACTGTCTTCAAAGCCCATGACACCTTTGGTAAAGGCTGTTCTCCAATTGGAGCACTTGCAGGCCAGTGTTTCCCAGTTGTCAGTGTTTATACTACATTTTTTAAGATTTGCCTTGCGACAGTCTTTAAACCTCTTTTGTTGACCACCAGCATTACGTTTTCCATTTTTAAGTTCAGAATAGAGTTGTTGCTTTGGAAGACGATTACCAGGCATCCGCACAACATGACCAGTCCAACGAAGTTGATGCTGAAGAATCATTGCTTCAACACTGGTGATCTTTGCTTCTTCCAGTACACTGATATTAGTTCGCCTGTCTTCCCAAGTGATGTGTAATTTTTTTTTGGGAGAATCACACTCCCTCTGAAGGGTCAGGTACATAGTTTGGTGGGTACTTGTGAGTATATCTAAATATATCACTAGAGACCCAAGTGTCCTTTGTGGTTGGGAGTGTCTTCTACCAGCTTTGTCTGGTTTGTCAGTTTCTGGACAGGGATTTGGTAAAAGTTTACACTGTCTTCACTTACATGGTCTTTCTTTATGCCAGCTTCTTCTGCACCTTGTATTTTAGTTCCTCTTTTAACTCAGGAAGTGCAAATAAGGTTAGTTCACATTAAAAGGCAATTTAAAAATCCCCCCCATTGCTAGGCCATCGTGAGCGTTTGGCTGAGGTGAGAGTCAAAGCAGCAACTCTCATTACTAGGGTTGCCATATTTCAAAAAGTAAAAACCAGGACACCCTAAAAATGTCTGTTTTACAATTTAAAGTACTCATTTTTACATCCTTAAAATATCAATGACTTCCCTTCTTCTCTTTCTATGGTTAATTTTACATATCATAAATCCTGGATGTCAGGGGTTCAGGAGCAGAGGCACAGGAAAGGGAGGAAACAGAGAGCGAGGGGGAGGAATCCGAAGGAAATATGAGCGATGACAGCGGCCCGAGATCTCTGAGTCTTTCCAGTGAATCGGAAGATTCACAGAAAGGGGCGCCAGTGGTCAGAGCAAGGGGGCGCCTAGGGGGACACCCCAGGGAGAAGGGACCAGAGGGGACTCAGAGAGCAGCAGTTGGAAATCGGGACCAGCTTCCCCGCCAGAGTGCAGTAGGGGGGAGGGGTCCCAGGTATCGGGATCTGGCGGCTCGCCGCAAGCGGGAGGGCATGAGTCAGGAGTGGCCACACCTCCATCGGGGAGCGAGGAAACGGTCAAGAGGAAGGTTGAAGGCTGGGCGCGCGCGCCAAGTTCAAATGCACAGGAAGGCGGCACAGTAAGCAGCCCGGATAGGGAGCCAGGTCCTAAAGCCCGCCGCAAGGAGGGAGAAGAGTCCGGGGGGTCCGCGTCAGAAGAGTCCAGGAAGGAAGAGACCACGGGGGGTAGAGGGACCCAGAGGAGGAAGGAAAGACGGAAGAGGTGGAGTAAGACTAGAGTATTAAGTTGGTGTACAGGAGGCGGAGACTCAGACGGAGCTTCGCCGGTCTAGCTTCTAAGACGTAGAGCTGCGCGCTGCGGCTTGGAAATGGAAACTGTAACTCAATAAAGACTTTTGTACAGTACTGCCGGCTAGCGTGGTCCTCTGTGAGCTGGGACCTGGAAGCGGCTCTGACACTTGCATATTTTACAAAAACTATACCATTCAGTATTCCATTATTACATCCATCAAAACTTATTTACACTGTTGAATTTATCTTAATCTTGCCAGCATTTTCAGCTGTACACAGTTATTCCCCATATATTCAATGACTGTTTTCCAATCTTCTCTAAATGTATGTTCTTGTTCTCTTATTCTCTATGCTAAGTCTGGATGCTGCACATATTCTGTCAGTTTAAGTTGTCATTCTTCTTCGGTTGGGACCTCGCTCGTTTTCCATTTTTGGGCTAACGAAACATGGGCCGCAGTAGTAGCATACTAAATAACCTTTTTTTGACATCTGGGGATTTCAGTCTGAATTATCTCCAATTGAAAGGACTCTGGTTTTTTGGGGGGTGGTTTTTAAACATCCCCCCCCAATTCATTATGAATCATTTCCCAATACTCTTTTACAAGTCCACCACATATAAAAGAACGTTCCCTCAACCTCTTTGCATCTCCTGTACTTATCTGGAACCCCTCAAATTGTTGATTTTTTTAAAAAAAACCAAAACACCAAAAACGCGATTTTTTGATTGACTTGCACCTGTTGGAAATCCCCCTGGACGTCAATTACAGTATGCCTTTGAAATCGCAGGAATGTTCGGACGTATGGCAGTCCTATCTTTACCACAGCCCACATTGCTAGCTTCTCATCTGTCTTTTATAAATTACTTGAGCTTATGCTGTTTTGGCTCCTGCCTTCTGTATACCTATAATTTCTTTGCATTTGCAAATACACAGGGTTGCTTTTTAAGGCAGCAACAAATCTACATAGCTATTCACTACCACAGACTGCCCCAAAGAGACGTACCACCACAAAAAGGAAATGAAGAGAAACCTTGTTAAAGAAAAATCTTCCAGCTAGCCGTATCCTGTAATGATTCTTAGCCGAACTTCTGCAGGCGGACAGTGATTTTATGTGTGGCATGAAGTTTGTTGGAAATGTGCACTCCAGCTAAAAATAACAAGGCATAATGGGTCAAGCCTGAAGTCTCTGGTGGCAACTGTTTGTGCTTTGTAGATGAGAGAAAACACCATTTCTTCCCAAATGAATCAAGTGAAAAGTGGATGTCTTCTTTCATTTGGACAAGCAAAAAAAGAATTAGGTAAATGAAAAAACAAAACAAAAACAAGTCTCATATGAGGAAATGCAAAGACGGAACTCTAAGGGCTGATTCACGAACGTGAGGGGAATAAAAGCCCAGAACTACATTATTTTGACTTTCCACAGCTCTATTTTGGAAAGCTGCAGTCAGCCGTTCCTCAGGGCCATGAGCATGGATAGGCAAACCGGATCCGACCCAATTGCCTTCTAAATCCGGCCCGCAGACGGTCCAGGAATCTGTGTGTTTTTACATTAGAATGTGTCCTTTTATTTAAAATGCATCTCTGGGTTATTTGTGGGGCATAGGAATTCGTTCATTTCCCCCCCCCAAAATATAGTCCGGCCCCCCACAAGGTTTGAGGGACAGTGGACCTGCCCCCTGCTGAAAAAGTTTGCTGACCCCTGATCTAGAACATCTAAAACAATAAATAAAAATAAATAAATACAATAAATAAAAATAAATGCAGGCCTTTGGTTGCTTTGATTGACATCCTATGCTCTTTTAAAATGTGGGTTTTTGGGGGGGGGGTTATTGGGTTGTTGCTTTTATTTTGAGTATATATTTTGTGGTTTTATATTCTGGTTTTGTTCTGTGAACTGCCCTAAGACCTCTGGGTATAGGGCGGTATATAAAATAAAATAAAATAATAAAATAAAATAAAATAAAATAAAATAAAATAAATAGAACTAAAGTGAAACTGTTCAACTTTCTTGCTTTTGCTGGGATGAGTAATGCTGTTACATTTATTGTATTGGCATGTGGTTTTTTCGTATGCCATTGCATTTGTTATATGTCACTGTTTTACTATTGCTGTTATTATGAAATTATTCCTGCAGTTGTTTATTTTCTGATGCATTGTCCTCTTAGTTGTAAGCCACTTTGAGCATAATTTTTGTGTGTGAAAAGGTGACATGCAAATAAAATGATGCTGATGGCGGTCCTCCGGATGTTATACTCAATATCCCATTGGCTCCAGCCATCACAGCTAATGGCCAGGGATCATGGGAGATGTAGTACACAGGTTCCCCATCCCCTGTCTAAAATTACCTAACTGTACCACTGGCTGTACACAGATATAGCTGTCTCTATTCCTGCATCATCGTTGATTAAAATGTTGACGTATGACTGTGCAGATGGCTGCCATCAGATTCTTGGCTGTTTCTCAAGGCATGAACATCCCATGATCAACTTCATGATTCAGAGTTCAGTGTAAGGATTGACTCCATCTTTAAAAAAACCACGAAACTTGAAGTGGTGTGAAGTGGTATGAATGTCCTATCTATGGTGCTAGATGCACAACAAACCATTCACACATGTAACTAATCTCTTGATTGTGTGTGATGAACGTGCATGTATGAACCAAACCAGTTCTCATTAATGTTCCTCGCATGACCATGATACCATTGTTGCTTGCTTTCAGATGAACCTGTGAACTGGCTCTAAACATAGGAATGGAATGGTATATTTGTTCTCTACCTAAAATCGGTTTTGATATATTCTTAAAAAGAAAGAAAAGATTTTTTAAAAATGTAACCTTGGTAATATAAAATGGGGGAAACAATCACTTCCTTCAGATTTGCAGGCCATACCTTTAAGTAGCTGAAAATTCTTAAATTGCTTAACTGTAGATGTCCACAATTAATCTTCTGTAATAACAGTTAATGGAAAATCTCTTTACAGACCAATGAGCTGTTGATAATAGTGTAGATATTACATTTGCTACAGAATGCTACCCCTATAACTGATTTAGCTGTTTCATAGAATCGTTAGAGTGGAAACCAACCATTTCAACCCCCTTTATCAAGACCAGATAAAATATACCCAATACATTTTTAACAGATGCTTCTCAACCCTTTCCTTGAACACAATTCTTCTTCATGACCTCTCTTGACAATGCTTTGCATTGCAAAAGTGTCCTCATCATTCCTTATGATGTTTAATGTTTACGGACACATCACCCACTTTGTCATAATATTTTTGCCTTGTTCTGTTATATGAAAGAGTACACCTGTTAAGATAATGATAACAACAACAACAACAACAACAACAACAACAACAACAACAATTTATTTGTACCCCGCCCATCTGGCTAGGTTTCCCCAGCCACTCTGGGAGGCTTCCACAAAGACCAAAAATACACTAATATGTCATACATTAAAAACTTCCCTGAACAGGGCTGCCTTAAGATGTCTTCTGAATGTCAGGTAGTTGTTTATCTCTTTGACATCTGATGGGAGGGCGTTCCACAGGGCGGGCGCCACTACTGAGAAGGCCCTCTGCCTGGTTCCCTGTAGCTTTGCTTCTCACAATGAGGGAACCGCCAGAAGGCCCTCGGCGCTGGACCTCAGCGTCCGGGCAGAACGATGGGGGTGGAGACGCTCCTTCAGTTATGCTGGGCCGAGGCCAGTATATAAGAATGTTAATATAAGAATGCTAATATATACAGTTCTCATTACACCACCAACAATTTTTTAATTTTAGTTTTAAGGCAAGCATGGGGAACCCACAGAAAACACAACTTAAACTTTCATATAGTTTAAAATAAGCTCCTAACACTGAGCCAAGTCAAATGAGAGCCTAGCTCACAAAACCCACTGTGAACACCAGGAGTTATTCTGGATCCGGCCAATGGTGCATCTTAAAGTACTCATCACCCAGCATCCATCTGAATGTAATCCCAATAACTAGGTCAACTCAACCATTGAAATCAGACAGATGCAGAAGTACTTTGCTAAAGCTAAATGGGACTTTATATTAAATTGCAAATATATACAATAGGACTGGTGGCTCAGTGAGCACCCACTTTTCTAGGATGCCTTTGTGAATAAGAGCCATTTATCCTTTACCAAAGAGTAACTTGATTTAAAAACCCCCGAAAGATGTTACTACAACACTTCAAAATGTAGTGACCTTTATATCTGTCACCAAGAAGCATTCAATAAGAAATTGAGAATATTTTAGTCAAATTTCTCCCCCTGTATTCAGTTGTACACAAAGATATATTTAACAATGATGAGGAGAAAAACACTTTCACACTTAAAAAACCAAATCCAATATACTTATGGAGCTCTACATAAAGAGGGGCAGTTTCATTTCCAAGTAAGAAATCAGCACACATCTCCATTGCATACGTGATGCTTCTCCTGATATTGAACAGTGAGTTTCTTCATATGCAAACCTCTGTGTTCATGCTGTCCTACAGAGCTTTGGGCTGCAGCCAAAAGAGTTACTTCCCACTGCAATTACTATGCAGTTTGTCTCTTCATATTAATTTCCCCCTAATTTTTTTTAATAAAACATATTTATTAAGATTTTCAAAATATTACAAAATGAAAAAACAAAAAACAAAAATACAAAATAAAAGTAGTTAAAAACAACTCAATCTTTCCGTTACTTATCTTTCATTTGCTTGTTTCCCGGACCTCCTCGCGCCTCCCTTTTTTGTATTCCAATTCAGTTTGTTAGTTCAGCAAATCCTTCCCCTCTTTGTTTATCCTAGTCTTTAATCTTAAAATATTGTGACATTAAATTTTTACCTGTTAATAATCCATTTTTCATATTCCCTTATAATATTACCGCTAAAAACCACTTAATTTCTATCCAACATCATTCTAACATTCATTAATTTTGCAATATTTCTGTAAATAGTCTTTAAACTTTTTCCAGTCTTCTTCCACCGACTCTTCTCTCTGATCTCGGATTCTGCCAGTCATTTCCGCCAATTCCATATAGTCCATCACCTTCATCTGCCATTCTTCCAGAGTGGGTAGGTCTTGTGTTTTCCAGTACTTTGCAATAAGTATTCTTGCTTCTGTTGTGGCATACATAAAGAAAGTTCTATCCTTCTTTGGCACCAGTTGGCCGACTATGCCCAGGAGAAAGGCCTCTGGTTTCTTCAGAAAGGTATATTTAAATACCTTTTTCATTTCATTATATATCATCTCCCAGAAAGCCTTAATCCTTGGGCACGTCCACCAAAGGTGAAAGAATGTACCTTCAGTTTCCTTACATTTCCAACATTTATTATCGGGCAAGTGATAGATTTTTGCAAGCTTGCAAAATTTTCCCCTAATTTTTAGGTGACCATAGCAAACATTCCAAATGGCTGGCCCAAAAGACTGACAATCTATCAGTCACTCGGAATCTAGGTTTTCTTCACTTTATCTGAGAAGCTAGTCAGATCTTGTATTTCACCAAATCCAGGACAACAGAAAAATCTCTGCATAATCTACTGGTTCTTCTTGTATGCAAGCACCATTAAAATAAAAGAGACCAAGTTGTTTTTATGCTCGAATCCTTTTCTGCAGTTTTACTCTGGTATTTGGATGAGTCAGAGGTATGGCTCTCCCCAGTTTTGCTGGCTATGCCATTGCCAAGCCCCTGCCTGGGCCAGCCTAATCTATGGGCAAATGGAAGCGTGCCTGTTGTATGCCTCCCTTTTTGGGGACAGAGAGAAGGTAGGGAGGGGACAGCGCTGGGACATCCCAGTATGCTCTGGATTCTCAGCTTCCCTATCTACCAGTAGTGGGCTTGACCTGGGGCTCTTTCTGTGGGGCCAGCCTGGTGTAAGTTGAGCAAACGTACAGGGGGTGGCACTGCCGTTCAAATGGTGTGTGTGCACCATGTCATGTGATCAGTTATGTGGGGCGGGACTTACCTGGGCCCCCACAATATTTCATTCAAGTTGGTACCCCTGGTGAGCAGTTAAAGCTGAAGATGAAGGAGTGGCTATTTGTTGTTTAGTCGTTTAGTCATGTCCGACTCTTTGTGACCCCATGGACCAGAGCACGCCAGGCACTCCTGTCTTCCACTGCCTCCCGCAGTTTGGTCAGACTCATGTTGGTAGCTTCGAGCACACTGTCCAACCATCTCGTCCTCTGTCGTCCCCTTCTCCTTGTGCCCTCCATCTTTCCCAACATCAGGATCTTTTCCAGGGAGTCTTCTCTTCTCTTGAGGTGGCCAAAGTACTGGAGTCTCAGCTTCAGGATCTGTCCTTCCAGTGTATGCCGTGCAGGAGTGGCTGTACCACTCCATTAAGTCCTTTAGCTTTCTCCCCCCAGTTATTTGGATTACCTCTTCAGTCTGCTACTTTTGAATAGATTGTTTTAACTTGGAGCACGTCAATACGGGAGAGCAGAAGGCGGCTCGCACACTTAATAAAGAAATAAATACCTCTCCTCTTGATTTCAATAAGAGAATCACGTCGCTATTTGTGCCCCACTCCCCGGTCTCCCCCGAGTCTGCTGGCAGGCCGTCAAGATTTACATACTTTCCATCTGCTTAAATGACAGATTGAACAGCCACTGCTGTTGGTGAGGTGAATGAAAGTCAACCTCTGAACATAACTCCACGTGATGAACAAACCTCTTCCAGCTGTCCCTAGGGATCCGAGCCTTTGTAAAATTCCTTATTTTAAGTTGTGGAATGAAGGAGATGGCTTTTAGGACTCTTGTCTGTAGAATTATTAGAGCAAATAATTCTTTTAAAAAGAGAGAGAGGAAAGAGGGGTGGTCTCTACTTATATGGATAAGTCACAGAATCAAAATCTAACCAAGGATGGCAGACTACCAAAAACTTTTTTTGAACTAACTGACAATATGGACATGATTGATATATGGAGGACAAGAAACCCCTTAGGTAAAGAAGGAACTTTCTTCTCTGAGGTTCACCTGTCATGGACAAGAATCGACCAAATTTGGACAACTAGAGGGCTGGCACCTAAGACTACAAGAGTGGAAATCTGCCCAAAGACCTGCTCCGACCATAACGCTTTGAAAATGGAAGTGAGATTTGTTCCGGCTGGTTCCTTCAGATGGAAAATGAATGACAACCTGTTAAGAGATCAAGAGATAGTAAAGAAGGCCCAAAAAGCCTTAAAGGGTTATTTTGAAATTAATTTGAATACTTCGGTGGAAAAAAGAACAATCTGGGACGCAAGTAAAGCTGTAATGAGAGGGTTTCTGATACAACAGAACACGATTAAGAAAAAACTCTGGAATGGAAAAAAGGATAAGATATTAGAGAAGATAAGAGATGGAGAGAAAAAGTTAAGATCTAAACCAAAATCAAAGGAGATTTTAAGAGAAATTAAATTCCACCAGTCACAATATACGAAATTGATAAACCAAGAAGTGGAATGGAAAATTAAGCAAATGAAACAAAGATCCTTTGAATCTGTGAACAAATGTGGAAAGCTGCTAGCATGGCAGTTGAAAAAAAGACAAAAATTGAATTATGTTACCAACCTAGAGGTTGAAGGGAAAAACATTCAGAAACCGGGAGAAATTAGAAAGTGTTTCCAGAAGTATTTCAAAAAATTGTATACCCAAGGACCCGAGGAAGTGCCTGAGATGGATCAGTTTCTGAAAGACAATGGCCTACCAGAACTGTCTCAGGAGAAGAGATCAATTCTGAATTACAAAATAACACAACAGGAAATCGAGGATGCCATTCAGAACATGCAGTTAGGCAAATCTCCAGGCCCTGATGGACTTACCTCCAAGTACTATAAGACGTTAAAAGATTATTTGATATAACCACTATTGGAGGTTTGTAACCAGATTATGGAGGGAGGGAGGGCACCAGAAACGTGGAAAGAAGCATTCATCACATTGATACCTAAAGTGGAAACTGAAAAGGCTCAACTTAAGAACTACCGTCCCATCTCACTCCTAAATGTGGATTATAAAATATTTGCAGACATTTTGGCAAGTAGACTTAAAAAGGTACTAAATGAAGTAATTCATAAGGACCAAGCAGGCTTTCTCCCAGGCAGGCATTTGTTTGACAACACTAGGAATATTATCGATATTCTGGAACTTTTACAAACAAATATTAACACTAAAGCAGTGTTAATCTTTATTGATGCAGAGAAGGCCTTTGACAACATTTCTTGGAAATTTATGAAGAAAAACTTGGAAGGGATGGGAGTGGGACGGGGGTTTGAAAATGGAATAGAAGCAATTTATTCAGAACAAAAAGCTAAGTTGATAGTGAACAATGTGGTGACAGAAGAGTTTCATATTGAAAAAGGAACATGGCAGGGGTGCCCCCTTTCCCCTTTATTATTTATCTCAGTCCTGGAGGTGTTGCTGAACATGATTAGGAGGGACCAGCAGGTACAAGGAATACGGGTCGGAGCGAAACAATACAAACTGAAAGCTTTCGCAGATGACCTGGTTTTAACATTACAGGAGCCAGAATCTAGTACAAAAAGAGTTTTAGAACTGATTCAAGAATTTGGTCGGGTGGCGGGATTTAAGTTGAATAAACAAAAAACTAAGGTACTGGGAAAGAATTTAACATCTTTAGAAACAGATGGGTTTCAGAGGGAAACAGAATTGAATGTGGTTAAAAAGGTGAAATACCTGGGGGTCAACTTGTCTTCCAAAAATTTGAATTTATTTAAAGACAACTATGAAAAATGTTGGTCGGAAGTGAAAAAAGATCTAGAAATTTGGTCAAGACTGAAACTTTCCTTGTTAGGCCGAATCGCAGCTATAAAGATGAATGTTTTGCCAAAAATGCTGTTTTTGTTTCAAACCTTACAGATCGTGGACAGAGTGGAATGTTTTGGAAAGTGGCAGAAGGATATTTCAAAGTTTGTCTGGCAGGGCAAAAAGCCCCGAATAAAGTTTAAAATACTAACTGATGCAAAAGAAAGAGGGGGGTTTGCTCTGCCAGACTTAAGGTTATACTACGAAGCTGCAGCCTTCTGCTGGATGAAAGATTGGATTTTGTTAGAGAACACTGATGTCCTAGATCTGGAAGGTTTCAATAATTCGTTAGGATGGCATGCGTTTTTGTGGTATGACAAGGTTAAAACACACAAAATGTTTAAAAACCATATTGTCAGGAAAGCAATATTTATGGTCTGGACAAAATACAAGGACTTACTTGAAAGTAAGACTCCGAGGTGGTTATCACCAGTTGAGGCCAAGGCTCGGAAAAACCCCAATATGGAGGCCGGTTGGCCGAAATATTGGGAAATAATAGAAAATATAGGAGGTAATTGGAGATTGCAGAGCTATGAAAAATTAAAGGATAAGGTGCAAGATTGGTTTCATTATGCCCAAATTAATGAGGTTTTTAAGTTGGATAAAAAAACAGGATTCCAGGTGGAAAAATCGAAACTTGAAACAGAGCTGTTAGAACCAAAGACCAAGGTATTATCGAGAATGTATAACTTGCTGCTGAAATGGAATACTCAGGATGAAACAGTTAAATCAGCCATGATAAAATGGGCTCAAGACATTGGTTACAACATTATGTTTGAAGACTGGGAAAAGTTATGGACCACTGGTATGAAATTTACGGCATGTAATGCCCTGAAAGAAAACATTATGAAAATGATATACAGGTGGTACATGACCCCAGTCAAGCTTGCTAAGATATATCATCTGTCCGATAACAAATGTTGGAAATGTAAGGAGGCTGAAGGGACATTCTTTCACCTTTGGTGGACCTGTCCAAGAGTGAAGGCCTTCTGGGAAATGATCTACAATGAGTTAAAAAAGGTGTTTAAGTACACCTTTCCTAAGAAACCGGAGGCCTTCCTCTTGGGCATTGTTGGCCAAAAGGTGTTAAAGAAGGATAGAACGTTTTTTATGTATGCAACTACAGCAGCAAGAATCCTTATCGCCAAATATTGGAAGACTCAAGATTTGCCCACACTGGAAGAGTGGCAAACGCAATTGATGGACTATATGGAATTGGCCGAGATGACTGCCAGAATCCGAGACTTGGGAGAAGAAACAACTGAGGAGGACTGGAAAAAATTTAAGGACTGTTTGCAAAAATTTTATAAGTTATATGAACTATAAAAATTCGCATGATTTGGAAAGGTTAGCTCCAGCAATGAGAGTTGATGATATTGAAATTAGACAACATTAATGAAAGAACCAATGTTTAAATGTTTAAATAAGGATAATATATGTGTTTATAGAGTAATTGGTTAATAAGTAATTTAAACTTAAAAGGCAACTGAAAGTATAAAAGAAACACATGAAACAAGGTTATAATTTGCTGACAAATTTATTATAAAGATTGCATTGTGCGGGAGATGTGGGGAAGTCCGTTGGAGGATTGAAACAAGCTTTGGAAAAATCAGTTTTTCTTTTTTCTTTCTCTTTCTTTTCTTGTTTTTCTTGTTTTTCTGTACTGATATCTATCTGGAAAAAAGTAATAAAAAATATTATAAAAAAAAAGAGAGAGAGGAAAGAAAAGGCATTCGTTTCTACAGAAGGTGGCTTTGCTGTAGCACATCGGGAAGTTTTGTCATTTCATGGCGTAGGAAAATTCTTTTGCACCCAATTTGAAAAGCAGATGCTGGGAAAATGGACCTCGGTGGGCACAATACGATTCATTTACATTAATAGTTAAAAATGTTAGGCTTTCCCCTGCATTCCCAAGTATATTCTGGAAAACCCCATGCTAACATTGCTTATTATAATAATAATTGTTTATTTATATCCTGCCCTCCCCAGCCGAAGCCGGGCTCAGGGTGGCTAACAACAATAAAATAATACAACATTCTAAAATCATTTAATTATAAAATTAATTCAAATCAAATTGATGGCAACCATTGGGCTAGAGTTCTGTGAAGTTTGCCAAAGGAGGGAGTCAGGCTGTGCCCTGGCCAAAGGCTTGATAGAACAGCTCTGTCTTGCAGGTCCTGCGGAAACATGTCAAGTCCCGCAGGGCCCTAGTCTCTTGTGACAGAGCGTTCCACCAGATCACGGCCATGGATGAAAAAGCCCTGGCTCTGGTTGAGGCCAGCCTAACCTCTCTGTGGCCTGGGACCTCCAAGATGTTTTTGTAACCGTAAGTTCCTTTGTGGGACATACCAGGAGAGGCGGTCCTGTAGGTACCAGGGTACTAGGCTGTATAGGGCTTGAAAGGTTAAAACCAGCACCTTAAACCTGATCCTGTACTCCACCGGGAGCCAGTGCAGCTGGTATAGCACCGGGTGAATGTGATCTTGCAGCGAGGACCCCGTAAGGAGTCTCACTGCGGCATTCTGCACCCGCTGGATTTCTGGGTCAGTCTCAAGGGCTCCCTCCCTGGGGATTTGCTATTTTGGGTGGCAAGGGTTTATTTGGTTATCAGCTGACAGATTTTGGAAAAAAAGGTGGCTTGACCTTAAATGTATTACAGCTGATGCCCACTCACATCATCAAGTTATCCAGTAAAGAGTTTAATCTTTATGGCTTTAGCCACTAACCATTTAAGATGAATTTGTTATGGTAAATGTCAGACAGTGGATGAGTGCTGACTTTCCTGGTAAGTCTTATGGTTTGGAGGAGCTATCTGGGAAAATTCTGACATTTATCTGTAAATCTGAAAGCCAACTGAGTGAGCATGACAACCAACCAAATTTCTTCCTCTTTCCATCATTTATCAGGAAAAGGATGACATTTATCTTGGTTTAGAAATGTCTAAATTGACATTTTCTGGTAAATCTGAGAGCCATTCAAATGTCCCCATGAAATGACTGGATGTCATCTTCAGTTTCTTTCCTTATCAGTGAAAGACAACCAATATTGCTATTCTTGTCTTTTTGCTGTACCGGTATAATTTTATTGTATTGTGTTCTGTTCTTTTCAACTGCACACCATCCTCGGAGATTAAGCTGAAGGACACATCATAAATTTTTATAAATAAATAAATAAATTACAGCATAGAGTAATTTATTTATTTTTAAATGATCTCTTGGCTCAATTTGCAAAAATTCAAGAACCGCAAATATTCACCCTCATCTCCATTGTTTACTGGGAATAGGTGTTTACCAGAAAAAAAACTGGGAATAGAAAATTGACAGAGAAAGCCCTATAGAGAGGAACATGGATGACAAATAAGTCTGGTCAAAGACTAGTCCACCCAGCTCCCCAGTCCCTCCAAGTGTCCCTATTTTCCAGGGGCAGTCCCAGATTTACAGAAGCCTGGTTTCTGGTTTGATCCCAAAATGACCCACTTTTCCTTAGGATGTCCCTATTTTCATCAGAGAAATGTTGGAGGGTATGGCCCGCTAGTGACTCATTGCTGACTACATTTTCCCCAGCCATCAACATTGTGTTAGTATGTGTGTGTGTGTTAGGGTGGTGGTGGTAGGAATACATGATGAAATTGGATCTAACCTGCTGTGATCCCTTCTTTTGAGCTAGAAATGGTTTAAAACTGGCTAAACCTATCCATTCTTAAGGAAATCAGCCCTGAGTGCTCACTGGAAGGACAGATCCTGAAGCTGAGGCTCCAATATTTTGGCCACCTCATGAGAAGAGAAGACTCCCTGGAAAAGACCCTGATGTTGGGAAAGATGGAGGGCACAAGGAGAAGGGGATGACAGAGGACGAGATGGTTGGACAGTGTTCTCGAAGCTACCAACATGAGTTTGACCAAACTGCAGGAGGCAGTGGAAGACAGGAGTGCCTGGCGTGCTCTGGTCGTGCTCTGGTCCATGGGGTCACAAAGAGTCAGACACAACTAAACGACTAAACAACAACAACAACAATGTGTTTTGTGTGGAAGAACAGCCATATTTTTACAGACTTACCTATTTTGACAAGACATTAAGAATTCTTTTTAACAAACTAACTAAGAGACTTTAAATTAAAGTGTCAGTTGGGAATTCTGTTTCATAGAATCATAGAATCATAGAGTTGGAAGAGACCACAAGGGCCATCGAGTCCAACCCCCTGCCAAGCAGGAAACACCATCAGAGGACTCCTGACATATGATTGTCAAGCATCTGCTTAAAGACCTCCAAAGAAGGTCAAGATGTTTTCTGAAGGATGGCTACTTGACAACAGCCAAGACGGTAGACAAGGCCAATAAACTTTATGAAATATTGAACGATGAGACTTCAGGTGCACCTTACAGATTGCAAGGGCTATTTTTCCATGGCAGAGATCTTTTTGAATAAAGTAATAACAACGGTGAGGTCAGCTTGTAGCAATTAATAATGGATACATTAAATACTATATGCGTAAATGCTAAAGGTTGGGCAGATAATAAAAAGGGGGGAAATGATAGGAAAGTTAATTAAGGAAAGAGCTATTGGGTGGTTTTTCTTTTTTAACATGATGTTCATATTATAGCTGACTACTGATGTTTATAATAAAATGAGATTTAATTACTAACAAAATGGGAGATTGGGTTGGATTCAGTGCAGTCCTTCTGCAAACAGCAAAAGACCATCCATTCCTGAAAATGGCTGTGATCTTGTTGAAGCATTCATGCAGGGCTTTTCCCCGCAGCAGGAACTCACCAGAACTTGGTTCTGGTATCACTCAGGTGGGCGCCATTGCCATTCTATGAGAACAAGAGAGGTATTCATGGTGAGTTCCGGCACCTCTTTCTCTAGAAAAATAGCACTGCTTCATGGAAGAAAGGTGAGGGTTTTGTTGTTATCCATTTCCCTCCCATACTGTTGTGGAGGTCTTGACAACTCTCCAGATATTCAAGGTACTTCAGATAGAACAGGGATCACAGAAACCACCCCCTTTCTGTTGGAGTTTGGGGTGTGTGTGTGTTTATCCTATAAGTATGCCTGCACATTCAGTTGCCTAATGGTGTGTCCATGCCACTCAGGAGATCATAGCTGCAGAGATAAGAAAAAAATAAATTATTCCATTGTCTGGAGAACTCGCTTCCTGGTTTGCATGGAGAAGCTGCTCTCAACGGAGCTCAGCAACGGAAGTGCATAGCTGTATTGAGGCAGCCCCAATTGTTGAAATATAGCGCCCCTAACAAATTTTGCACCGGGGCAATCGCCCCGTGGCCCCCTGCATGCTATGTTACTGACAGCACAACCCTGCGCATGTTGACTCAAATCAATGGGGCTCAGGTAAGTAGGACTGTAACCTGTGCTAAATAAAGAAAAAGGAGGAAAAGGAAAAGGAAGGAAAAAGCATCCTTTCTTTAAATTGCATTGTTTCAATTATTAATTCGTGGGCCATGAGCCAAATCTGAACCTTTCCCTCCACAATGCTGAGGTCAAAGGAAAATGGCAGAGCCTTTGACAGCATTAGAAGCTCAGAGTTGTCTTTCCCTCTTCAGCTTGTGTTGTCCTCATCAATGATGTAGGTTCTAAAACCATGGCAGCTGGGCTAGAAGAGAGAACACAGCAAGGGGGTTAAAAACAGTAACCATAGGTCCATTTCTAATCATTTGGACAAAGAAATGGAATACTTGGCCTTGCAATAAAAGAAATTGGAGCAAACCACTTTGAAAGACAAGAAGGCTGATTTGAGGGGGCCCAGATTGTTCTGTGGCCAGGTATGTTGTGTGCATTTAGGAGGGAGGCTTGAGGAATTTGATCTTTAAGAATTTGGATGGCAACTGAATTTGGATGGGAGCTGCATGGATCCAAATTTAGATCTCCACTGGCTTTTGGACTTCCTAATTGTTCTGATGCAGTTCTTGGTTTTTTTTAAAAAAGTATCAAAATGCATTTCAGAATGCATGCTGTGAGAATTATTTTTTATTTTAAAAATATACATTTCATGTGTAGGGTTCCCATATTTCAAGAGGTAAAAATCAGTTGGTTGAGCTTTTTTAGGGCAATCTCTGCCACGGCTGAGCCTGAACGAGAACTGCCAGTGCACAAAGAAAGAACAAACCAAAATCCAGGCCAGGACATTTGCTTTAAAATGTACAATTCCCCCCGGATGGGCATGTAGGAACCTCAAAAGGGGGCATGTCCAGAAATTCCCAAATGTATGGCAACCCTATTCAAGTGTGAGTTTTTAGGTAGATTTATTTTTAATATGAAAAAAGGGACAGAGCAGAATTACAGATTAACATCTGCAAAATAGGAACAGGAACAGGAAACGGATTCACCCATCCTTAGTGTTTAGCTGTATATGTGTCTTGAATAATACAAGCTATTGTATTATTCTCTCACTCTCACTGCCCCACCTTATAGTACATGGATCTCTCACCTGCTTCTCGGAGACATTCATTACTCCATCTGCCTGCCATATTTGCAGGGGGATGGCAAAGCAGCCAGACTGCTTGACCCAGCGCGGTAAAACCAGACCTTGTAATTGATCCTGACAGAAAGGAACAAGGGGTTGCAAGAAGTTCAGAGACAAACAACATCTAGTGTCTTGGTAACGCCCCAGAGGTGAAAGCTGACCTGCAAAACACCCAGGCGCAAGGAGGTATCAACATAACAGCTTCTCTACAGCTTAACAGCTACGAATCACTTATCCACAAAGTCGGAGAAGAAAAGTACAGTCAGATTAATAAGAAGTGACTTGGGGAAGGCCTAAGAGCCGATGGATATAAAACACCACACTAAGCTGCCTTAATGAACATATTTTGAACTGGAAACCGGTAATAATAAAAAAGGTACGCTAAGCAGTTTGAAACATTGGGTTTTATTTTATTTCATTTAAAAGCATTTATAAATGGCTTAATATTTAAAAAATCTCTACGTGATATGCAAGATAAAACAATGAACGATGTCATTAAGACAAAAATGTAACGTAAAATCAGTAAAGCAGTCGTATAGAAACATATACAAACAAATAACAAGAATTTAGGGGACTCCAACCAATAAAACACAGAGTCTCCAGGGATATGGAAAGCCTGGGAAAATAGGTAAGCCTTTAAAAGATATCCTATGCTTAGCATTGCTCTGCAAAGTTCCAGTATTATCCTATACATATCTCCCAAGCAGTAAGTCATATTGAATTTCTTAGGGCTTACTCTCTGTTACATGGGTACAGAAATACAGGCTAAGTTACCATGAAAATCAAAGACTCTTAACTGAAGCCATGACTAACTTTTTGTTTAGGAGGGAGACAGCAGCCTCCGGCTGGTGGCATGGCAGGAAGAGGAGGAGAAGGAGAAGGAGAAGGAGAAGGAGAAGGAGAAGGAGAAGGAGAAGGAGAAGGAGAAGGAGAAGGAGAAGGGGGAAGAGTAACTAGCTATTGAAGCTGTTTTGCCACTGCATTTGGCTCTGTTCCTGGCTCCTCCGATGTCCTGACACAATATCGGGATGACCCATGTGCAACATCAGCCCTGCCATCTCCCTCACAAATTGGCACCTCCAGTTGCAAAGCTCGTTGGGTGACCTTGTGCCGGTCGCCGTCTCTTAGCCTCAGTTACCTGACCGGGTCACTGTGAGGATGAAATGGGTAGGAGAATTATGTCTGCCACCTTGAGCTCCTTGAAGGAAAGATGGGATATAAATTCTAATAAAAAATAAAATAAAGTTGCATTCTGAAATTTCACACTTCAAACAGTTGTAAAGCAAGGCTTTCTTTCAGTTTAGCTGAGAATTCCTTGTATTTGCTTCTTTTCTGAATGATGTCAAAGTGCTTCCCTGCAAAATAACCTTTGGGTGTGTCCTAGCCCACTACAGTCGTACCTTGGATCCTGAATGCCTTGCGAGTCAAACGTTTTGGCTCCTGAAGGCCGCAAACCCAGGAGTGTTCCGGTTTGTGAACATTCTTTGGAACCCAAATGTCCGATGCGACTTCTGCGGCCTCCTATTGGCTGCAGGAGCTTCTTGCGGCCAATCGGAAGCTGCACCTTGGTTTCCAAATGTTTTGGAAGTTGAACGGACTTCCGGAACGGATTCCATTCGACTTCTGAGGTACCACTGTACTGCAAAGCAGCCCTGATAGCTTTCTACTGGGGTTCTGGCTCAAAAAAAGGGGAAAGGTTATTGGACTAAAGTTAGAGGCTTCTTCTTCCAGCAAGTATAAGGAAGAGCGTCTTGCTTGCTCTTCAAACTCCCTTTACTCCATGGAGTAGACGGTCAATTGTCCTGAGGTTGTGTGAACATACCTGAAATTTGCATTACTCTATTTAATATACAAGGGACCACAGAGTCTAGGGCTTGCTGATCAGGAGTTTGGTGGTTCGAATCCCCACGATGGGGTGAGCTCCCGTTGCTCGGTCCCAGCTCCTGCCAACCTAGCAGTTCGAAAGCACATCAAAGTGCAAGTAGATAACTAGGTACCTGTCAGGGGTTCAGGAGCAGAGGCAAGGGCAAGGGAGGAAACAGAGAGCGAGGGGGAGGAGGCAGAAGAAAAGATGAGTGATGACGACGACCCGAGATCTCCGAGTCTTTCCAGTGAATCAGAAGATTCACAGAAAGGAGCACCAGTGGTCAGGGCAAGGGGGGAGCCTAGGGGGACACCCCAGGAAGATAGAGCCAGAGGGGACTCCGAGGAGAGCAGTTGGAAATCGGGACCAGCGTCACAGCCAGAGAGCAGGGAAGAGGAAGAGCGCCAGAGATCAAGCGCTGGCAGCTCGCAACAGGGGGGAGGGCACGAGTCAGGAGTGGCCACACCTCCATCGGGGAGCGAAGAAACGGTCAGACGGAAAGTGGAAGGTTGGGCGCGCGCGCCAAGTTCAAATGCACAGGAAAGTGACGCAGTAGGCAGCCAGGAAAGGGAGCCAGGTCCTAAAGCCCGGCGCAAGGAGACAGGGAGTTCCGGGGGGTCGGCGTCAGAAGAATCCCGGAAGGAAGAGACCCCGGGGGGCAGAGGGACCCAGAGGAGAGCAGTCAGGCGGAAAAGGTGGAGCAGGGCTAGGATATTAAGTTGGTGCACAAGGGGTGGAGACTCAGACGGAGCTTCGCCGATCTAGCCATTAGACGTAGAGTTGCACGCAGCAGCTTGGGAATGGAAACTGTAACTCAATAAAGACTTTTACTTAATGACCGCTGGCTAGCGTGATCCTCTGTGAGCTAGGATCTTGAAGCAGCTCTGACAGTAAGCTCCGTCTCCTAATTGTGGGCATCTACAGCCTCGAGGAGAGGAGAGAAGCAGGTGCCTACTAGCTAGCTCACGAACGGCAGACAACATGACGGCTGAGCAGCAGATAGAGGAACTCAGAAAAGCAGTGTCACAACTGAATGCCGAGGCTCTCGCATCCAGGAAGAGAGAGGAGGAGGAAGCTGCCGCCTGCAGGGATCTCCAGGTCAGGTTGGACATGCTTACGAAGCACGGGCAACTGATACCCAAACAGGAGGGAATTGGGTTGGCGAGACGAACAGGCGGTCTGGTCTCTCACTTCGATGGGAACCTGCAGCAGTACCCCAACTTTAGAGCAGATGTAATGTGCGCACTGGAACTGCTGAAAAAAGACTTTAGAGATGAGCAAGAGAAAGTGGGGTTCATCATGTCCCATTTGCATGGGGAGGCTAAAGCATGGCTGCGCAATTTGTGGAGGGATAAGGATCCGGCGCTCCAAAATGCGGATGCCTTTATTAAAGCGATGGATGGGTGTTTCTTATCAAGCATTGACGTGGACCTTGCTCGGCAGCAGATACATGGACTGAAATAAGGAAGGGCCAGTGTAAGGCAGTATCATGCCCGCTTTTTCGCTTTGGTCAGTGCTCTGGAATGGGACAGGGATTCGGCTCCTGTAAGAGACCTGTTTTGGGAGGGATTGCACGGCTCGGTTAAAGATGAAATTGCGAGGGGGGAGAGACCCCGGACCACGCAGGAGATCGTTCAGAGGGCGCTAGCCGTGGGGGTGCGGCTGGAAGAACGTCCGTGGAGCAGGGACGAAGGGCGTGGAGGGCGCGAACCAGCCAGGGGCTCCTCCTTCCTTCCCAGAGAAGCAGCGCGTGCGCAATCCATGCCTCCGCCTGGAGGAGGGACGGAACCTATGGAGGTTGGAAGTGCAAGGGCTCAATCAGCAGCCAGAGCCCTAGCACCGACAACAGTGAAAGCGAAGCCTCCTAGAGGGAACAGGAAGTGTTACATCTGCGAGGATCCAGGGCATATGGCGAAAGAGTGTCCCCGGAGGCTCCACAAGCACACTGCAGCCTCAGCAATGGTGACTGCAGCAACGCAACAAGGAGGACCACAGCAGGGAAACGACGATGTCTGGCTGGAGGAAGAGGCAATGGGGCCCAGCCAGACGTGTCAGTGAAGAAGTCCCCGGAGATTTCACAGCCCATGGACCCCCTCCCACCCAAACCAGTAGTGAGGCTCACCGCATCGCTCCAGCTGCCCAATGGAATCACCATGGACGTGCCGCTCACCATTGACTCGGGAAGCAATGCGGACTTTATAGGGCAGGACTTTGTAGACAGGCACGCTATACAGTTGCTGCCGGCCACGCTGCCCCTGCAGGTGGTCACGGTGGATGGCAGGGAGCTGCTAGGGGGGCAAGTGGTGAAGCAGACGCCACCAATGGTGATGCGCCTTGGGAATCACAAGGAAATCATCAGCTTCAACGTCACTCAACTATCGGACACGCCCATTGTATTGGGCATGAGTTGGCTGGACAAGCACAGCCCAACGCTGGCTTGGTACCAGAGGCAGCTGACCTTCGGCTCTTCCTTTTGTGCTGAACACTGCATCGTCCCCCGGCAGGAAGGAGAGGAAGAGGAGTCACAGCTGCTGCTAGGCACGCTGCAAGCGATTCCCCACAAGTACGCAGAATTTTTGGAGGTTTTCTGCGAGAAGGAGGCAGACAGGCTACCCCCCCACAGACCATATGACTGCAAAATTGACCTGCTGCCGGGGGCGGCGCTGCCTAAAGGGAAGCTGTATTCCATGTCTGAGGACGAACTGCAGGAACTCAAAGAGTTCATAGATCATAATTTGGAGCGCGGTTTCATCCGGGAGTCCAAGGCAGCGGGGGGCAGTCCGGTATTCTTTGTTAAGAAGCGGGACACGCCCCAAAAAAGACTTGTGGTGGACTATCGCATCTTAAACAGTGTGACCAAGCCATCGGACTTCCCCATGCCCCGAATCGACGACCTCCTCGCAAAGGTACGGAAGGGCAGCGTGTTCACCAAGTTAGACCTGCGAGGGGCGTACAACCTCATTCGCATGCGGGAAGGGGATGAGTGGAAGACGGCCATGTTCACGCCTCTGGGCACCTACGAATATAGAGTTATGCCTTTTGGATTGCAAAATGGCTCCCACGTTTTTCAAGCGTTCATGCATCACGTGTTGGCGGGGCTCCTCTACAAGACGTGCGTCTGTTTCTTAGATGACATCCTGATCTTTTCGGAATCGCGGCAGGAGCATGACAGACACGTCAAAGAAGTGCTAAGCAGGCTGCAGCAGCATAGGCTCTACGCCAAGCTGGAGAAGTGCCAATTCGACGTGACGGAGGTGGATTTTCTGGGCTACAAGTTGTCTGACAAGGGGCTCGCCATGGACAGCGCCAAGGTTCGAGCGGTGTTGGACTGGAAGAGCCCACGCAACCGGAAGGAGGTCCAACGGTTTGTCGGCTTCGCGAACTTCTATCGCAAGTTTATCAAAGGCTTCGCTATGCAGACAGCGGCCATCACGGACACGCTTAGCTCCAAGAAAAAGAAGTTCATCTGGACAGAGCAGGCGGAGCAGTCCTTTCAGGCACTCAAGCGTCTCTTCGCGTCGGGAGAGCAGCTGCTGCATGTCGACCCCAGCAGGCCGATGAGGGTGGAGACAGACGCCTCGGACAGAGCCGTGGGAGCAGTCCTGCTGCAGAAAGACCCGCAGGGGGTTTGGCGGCCGGGAGCGTTTTACTCCAGGAAGCTCAGCAAGTCCGAACAGAACTACACCATCTGGGACAGGGAGTTGCTGGCCATTCATGCAGCATTCAAAGCATGGAGGCACTTCCTGATCGGCGCCAAGCACACGGTGCAGGTCTGCACGGACCACAAGAATCTGGAGCACTGGCGCACGGCACAGTTCCTGAACCAAAGGCAGATACGTTGGGCTGAGTTCTTTGCGAACTTTAACTTCCGAATAGAGTATGTCCCGGGGGACACCAACATCATGGCGGACGCTCTCTCTCGTAAGCCACAATATCTGGAGGACGCCAAGCCAGCGGCCGCCATGCACATCTTCGCACCAACAGTGTGGGCGTGCGCTGCGGCAACAGTGGACCTGGAGGCGGTGCGGCGAGCGTTGCAGGATGACTCCTTCGCGCAAGCGAAGATGGCAGAGGTGCACAGGGGCACGGCAGCGACCGACGAGTTCCAGCTGAGAGATGGATTGCTCATTCGTAAAGGGGCCATCTACGTGCCGGGAGACGAACTTCGCGCCAAGGTGCTGCAGCAGCTGCACGACGCGCCCACTGCCGGGCACTTTGGCAAGGAGAAGACGGTGGAATTAGTCGCCAGAGACTTCTGGTGGCCCGGAATGAGAGGGGAGGTCGCGGACTACGTGGCGAGGTGTGACACCTGCCAGAGGGCCAAACCGGTGCACAGACCGCCGGCCGGACTGTTGGAACCGCTGCAAACTCCGGTCGAACCATGGGAGAGAGTGGCCCTGGACTTCGTCACGGATCTGCCCAGCTCGAGGGGCAAGACGGCCGTGCTGGTGGTGGTGGACTTGTTCTCCAAGATGGCACATTTCATTCCGTGTGCCAAGGTGGCCACGGCGGAGCAAACCGCCAAACTGTTCATAGACCACGTGTTCAAGGTTCACGGTCTGCCACGGTCTATTCTGTCCGACCGGGGGCGACAGTTCATCTCGAATTTCTGGCAGAAGCTGATGGGCTTCCTGAACGTCAAGATCAACCTGGCGTCGGCGAGACACCCGCAGACCAACGGGCAGGCGGAGCGGGTCAATGCCATCATGCAGCAGTACCTGAGATGTTATGCGAATCAACAGCCTGCGACGTGGGTGGATTACCTGCCGCTCGCCGAGTTTGCCTACAACAACATGAAGCACGTGTCCACGGGGGTCACGCCGTTCTTCGCTAACAACGGGAGGCACCCCAGAACCTTCCCGGGACTGGAAAGGATGGGGGAGGGGGAGCCGCAGACAGCAGATGCGTTCGCGTCGGAGTTGCAGGAGGTCCACGATCAGCTGCGGCGACACCTGGAGCTGGCCAAACATGCATACAAGGTGCAAGCGGACAAACACAGAAGGGTTGGCGAAGAGATCCATGTGGGAGACTGGGTCTGGTTAGCAGCCCACGCAGTGCCGGCCAGGTCGTTGGCCAAGAAGAAGCTGGGGCATAAGCAACTGGGGCCCTACCAAGTCGAAGAGCAGGTCAACCCGGTGGCTTTCAGGCTGGCGCTTCCGGAGGGTTCCAGAATGCATCCGGTGTTCCACAGATCGGTGCTCACTCCCTACAAGGCACCGCACAGGTTTCAGGAACCCGGAACCGCACCGAGTCCGCTCAGAGAAGAAACCGGGCACGCGGGAGTGGCACAGAAAGAACGCATCAACGAAGTCACGGAGATTTTGGACTCCAGATGGGGGGAAGAAGGGGTAGAATACCTTCTCGCCAAGGAGGGCACCCCGGCCAGTGCGAACAGCTGGGTGCCGGGCTACGCCTTGGACGAACCTCTGCTCAAAGACGAGTTTCATGCCCTCTTCCCACATAGACCAATGCCAGCAGACTTTTTCGACGACTGGCTTTTCACGCCAACGCTTTCTGCCAGCACGTTCCGGGGGTTCGACTCGGACGAGGACCCGATATGAGACGCCCGTTCCCCGGAGGGGTCACCCTCGGGATCTGCCTCAGAACCCTCGTATTGGTGGGACGATAGACCAGAGGAGCAGTGGCGCAGGCAGTGGCTGGGAGGTCCAGGAGGAGCAACGCCGCCAGGAGGAAGTGAGGGAGAGACGGACATGGACGTTTTTGGGGACGACCCTGGTTTCGAGCACGGCGGCACAGAGATGGAAGCGGAGGTGACCGTCGTCGACGAGAGCAGGGAGGCAGAACCGGGAGACTTCAGATGGAGGCCCGCCACGGGAAGCGAACTGTATCCGACGTTCGTCCCTCTGACACAGCAGCACCCAGTTCCCGCACCGGAAGGAGGGGAGGGGGGAACGGGGGGCTTCGAGGGGGGGATGGATGTCAGGGGTTCAGGAGCAGAGGCAAGGGCAAGGGAGGAAACAGAGAGCGAGGGGGAGGAGGCAGAAGAAAAGATGAGTGATGACGACGACCCGAGATCTCCGAGTCTTTCCAGTGAATCAGAAGATTCACAGAAAGGAGCACCAGTGGTCAGGGCAAGGGGGGAGCCTAGGGGGACACCCCAGGAAGATAGAGCCAGAGGGGACTCCGAGGAGAGCAGTTGGAAATCGGGACCAGCGTCACAGCCAGAGAGCAGGGAAGAGGAAGAGCGCCAGAGATCAAGCGCTGGCAGCTCGCAACAGGGGGGAGGGCACGAGTCAGGAGTGGCCACACCTCCATCGGGGAGCGAAGAAACGGTCAGACGGAAAGTGGAAGGTTGGGCGCGCGCCAAGTTCAAATGCACAGGAAAGTGACGCAGTAGGCAGCCAGGAAAGGGAGCCAGGTCCTAAAGCCCGGCGCAAGGAGACAGGGAGTTCCGGGGGGTCGGCGTCAGAAGAATCCCGGAAGGAAGAGACCCCGGGGGGCAGAGGGACCCAGAGGAGAGCAGTCAGGCGGAAAAGGTGGAGCAGGGCTAGGATATTAAGTTGGTGCACAAGGGGTGGAGACTCAGACGGAGCTTCGCCGATCTAGCCATTAGACGTAGAGTTGCACGCAGCAGCTTGGGAATGGAAACTGTAACTCAATAAAGACTTTTACTTAATGACCGCTGGCTAGCGTGATCCTCTGTGAGCTAGGATCTTGAAGCAGCTCTGACAGTACCGCTCCGCCGGGAAGGTAAACGGCGCTTCCATGTGCTGCTCTGCTTCGCCAGAAGTGGCTTAGTCATGCTGGCCACATGACCCGGAAGCTGTATGCCGGCTCCCTCGGCCAAAAAAGCGAGATGAGCGCTGCAACCCCAGAGTCGTCCATGACTGGACCTAATGGTCAGGGATCCCTTTACCTTTATTTAATATACATTATGTGCTTTTGGAAGGGGAACATGGACCCTTATGCCCGGGAACCCCATGAATGCTACCCTGAATTCAAAACTGGAAATGGGATGGCCCTAAGTTCTCATTTATTTCACATAAAGCAAGGTCATTCACTTTGCAGGCTCATAGCAAGAGGCTGTTTCTCAAGGAGCAGGTTTACCTGCAATGACACAGGAAAATGAATGTAGCCACAAGAACAAGCCAAAGGATGGAATCTGAGCTTCAGCTCAAGCAAACAGGAGATAATATTTAACCCTGTAACTGCGAGTTACTGCAGGTGGGATGCAAAGGTGCTAATGATGAATCAGTTTCAATTAATCACATGCATGCAATGTGCAACACTGATTGGAAATGCATCGGGGGGGGGGAGGCGACTTATCTGCATTTGAAGAGACTTCTCCCAAGCAAGTGGGACGCTGGAAGCAAAAACAGAGGCTTCATGAAGCCCACTCACACTTTTAGAGACTGTTGCTTTGCTAGCTTTGTGAAGATTGCTAATAAATATCCCCTGACCAGTGTTTTATATTCATAATAAATAATCTTAACAGGAATAATGATGATGATTGCCAGCAAACCATACTTACCAGTTTGATTGCGTTCACTTTTCAATGCGAACATTAAGAATGAGAGTTAATTTAAGTAGCATGTATTATTCAAGGCATGTCTTTTAAAACTTCTGATGGTATCATTAATATACACATATGGGACAATTTTCAGAGAGATGTGTGTTCAGTACAGAAGCTTTTTCAAGCATGTAACCAAGTAATAATTCTTTCTTTTGCAAAGTTGTAATTAAGCTATTAAAAATTCACCCATAAAAAACATTAAAGTGTGTGTTTTCCCCTCTTTATGCTTCAATACATGTTAAATATTCTGTAGATCTTTCAAGTTTGCATAGAAATGCCATGACTGCCTATAGAAATTGCCAAGAATTTGCCGCTGCATTTTTTAAAGAAATGTGTCCAATGAATGTTGAAAATTATAGCTGCCAATGCAATTATACTTACCATCTATTTATTTATTTAGCTCATTTTATATTCAGCCTGTTTTCCTGGCAGAAACTTACAAAGGCGATTTCCCATCCACACAACGACCAACTGAGACCTGCTTACCATACAAGCAAGGGTATCAAGGACCTTCTCACCATCTCCAGAGGTCCACCAAAATTAGTGGAACTTACTTGAAAGTAAACATACTTTAGATCAGGCGATGCATTTTTCCCCCATTTCCATCAGAATACTTGATGATGAGGCTTGGCTTTCGGATCTGTAGCTCATAGCAGAATCCCTTAAGATGTCATAGCAAGTTTGTTTGTTTGTTTAGTCGTTTAGTCGTGTCCGAATTTTCATGACCCCATGGACCAGAGCACTCCAGGCACTCCTTTCTTCCACTGCCTCCTGCAGTTTGGTCAGACTCATGTTTGTAGCTTCGAGAACACTGTCCAACCATCTCGTCCTCTGTCGTCCCCTTCTCCTTGTGCCCTCAATCTTTCCCAACATCAGGGTCTTTTCCAGGGAGTCTTCTCTTCTCATGAGGTGGCCAAAGTATTGGAGCCTCAGCTTCAGGATCTGTTCTTCCAGTGAGCACTCAGGGCTGATTTCCTTCAGAATGGAGAGGTTTGATCTTCTTGCAGTCCATGGGACTTTCAAGAGTCTCACATATACACACATGTAGATGCCTGTGTAAACAGAGTCCTATGCATCTTTCTTCTTCTTGTGTAATAATTTTTTATTAGTTTTCATTTACAATAACCCAATAAAAGCCTCATTGCTAATACCAAATTATAATACAATTAATAATGCCAATTGTTTAGATGCCAAATTATATTATTTTGTTGCCCCCCGCGTGCTAGAATAGATGATTTGATAATTTACCTTAACTCTGTATTCCAAAAACTTATACATTCCAATTAAACACCAGTCAGAATAGCAAACCCTAATACTGCAGCTGCAATTTTAACGACTTCCATTCGCATTAACGCATCAAATAATTTACAGTCCTACAGGCGAAGCCTTCAGATTCCCTCTTTGTTCTTCTTGTGTGCAGCTATTTTTCTGTCCGTGATGTTTCTTCCTGTCCTTGTACTGTATTATGTCTATCTTTTGTCACTTGTTGCTGTTCTCCATCATACCTTGGGCCTTTGCATCTTTCTTCAACCCCCCCCCCCCAAACCACACATTTCAACATTGATCCCACCATGTAAATAGTATAGAAACAAGCAGAACAACCATATGGCTTTCTTCAATATTATGAGAATCCGTCTGATCCCATTGCCTACATCCCCCCATATAGTAATAGCAATAACACCCCTATGTTTGTTGGAGGAAATGCAGGGTTATATTTCCTCCCTCTGGCCTTCAAATGAGATTTTTCCTTAGTTTCTTCACTCAAGAAACAATGGCTTTCCTTGCATTACATTGGCTTACTGATTTGTGTGTACTGGTAACAATTTTTATCTAGGTAGAAAAAGGTTAAGATACTTACCCCCCATCCCACCCTATATTTCTTGAGAATTAAAATCTTGCATTCAGCACAGTCACACATTTTCAAAAGTAGGCATTACTTTCACTTTACAGGTGCCTACCACTCTAGGAAAAAAAAATCTAAATCTAACCAAAGGGAGATAACTTGCTTCCAGATTAAGAAAATGGTTACCATTATTATTATTTTATTAATTTTGTATACCGCACACAATCTGCATGCGTGAGGTCCTCAGGTTTATTCTCTAAAATGCTCAGTAGCACAGAAGGGCAAATCTTTCTTCCAGGGCTTGAAGAGAGTTGCTACCAATCAGTAGACAGAAATGGGACACGGGTGGCGCTGTGGTCCAAACCACTGAGCCTCTTGGGCTTGCCGATTGTAAGGTCAGCAGTTCGAATCTGCATGGCAGGCTGAGTTCCCGTTGCTCTGTCCCAGCTTCTGCCAACCTGGCAGCTCAAAGGCACACCAGTGCAAGTAGATAAACAGATACCATGCGGAAGGTAAACAGCATTTCCGTGTGCTCTTGCACGCGTCACCGTGTCCTGTTGCACCAGAAGCGGTTTAGTCATGCTGGCCACATGACCCGGAAAGCTGTCTGCAGACAAATGTCGGCTCCCTTGGCCTGAAAGCGGAGATGAGCACCGCACCCCATAGTCGAATTTGACTGAACTTAACCATCCAGGGGTTCTTTACCTTTAGCTATATAGGCCAAAGATTACTCAGCACAAGACTATGCAATCAGTCTTGTTCATGCAGCCGTGTTCTTTATCACTGATTCTGGGCCAGGGCTAGGGAATGTGGGTGAAGCAACAGATGTAACTCTTACAACAACAACAACAACAACAACAACAACAACAACAACAACAATTTATTTATACTCCGCCCATCTGACTAGGTTTCCCCAGCCACTCTGGGTGGCTTCCAACAGAATATTAAAATACAACAACCTATTAAACAGTCTGGTAGTTGTTTTTCTCTTTGACATCTGGTGGGAGGGCATTCCACAGGGTGGGTGCCACTACCGAGAAGGCCCTCTGCCCAGTTCCCTGTATCTTGGCTTCTCGCAGTGAGGGAACCGCCAGAAGGCCCTCGGCACTGGACCTCAGTGTCCGGGCAGAACGATGGGGGTGAAGACGCTCCTTCAGGTATACTGGACCGAGGCCGTTTAGGGCTTTAAAGGTCAACACCAACACTTTTAATTGTGCTCAGAAATGTACTAGAAGCCACTGTAGGTTTTTCAAGACCAGTGTTATATGGTCTTGTGGCCACTCCCGGTCACCAGTCTAGCTGCCGCATTCTGGATTAGTTGTAGTTTCCGGGTCACCTTCAAAGGTAGCCCCACGTAGAGCACATTGCAGTAGTCCAAGCGAGAGATAACTAGAGCATGCACAGCATTGTACAGCAAGCTACACTTGAAACATGTGCGTGTGCACGTACACACACACACAGCATCTATCCTCCTTTGAGGCAAGCAAGAAACATCATAGTTCAAGGACCTATTCCAGCAGAGGAGCGCTCAGAGCTGAGTTGGTGAAAGGCATAGCTTGAAAAGAGTCCAGAGAGCCAAACAGTGGCCTGGAGGTTATACTCGACCTTTGGGAGACTCTTGGGCAAGATGGTGCAGGACCATTTTAGAACCTGAGATAAACCACCACATGGCACCCACCCCCCTTGAGTGCATAAGTTGTGAGAGAACATCTACACCAGAAACATGAGGGAAATAAAGATCTACATAGGGAACAAGAGTGGGTGGGTGGGGAGGTGAACAGCCGTGCCTCTTATCTGCCCAAACCTATTCCTTATAGATATCAAGCAAGTTGTGGTTTGCTTTATCCCAAAATGGATGTAGTCTGCTCATTGCAACTTCACCATGCCTTGGCCCCATGGCCCCTTGGGTCATGTGAATGTCAAAGGCAGAGTCACCTTTAAATGTGAACTGTATCAAATTTCTTCCCCATTCCTAATGTGACTCAGCCGTTTGGGTTTGTATAGATTCTACTGATATACAGAGTGGATTGCATGAAGCTTCCGCTATGAAGTCAGATGCGAGTGATTTTACATATGTCACCATTACCCGCTAAGAAGATTATCCAACTTTTTATTGTTTTATTGGTTTTTTTTTAAGCACTTGTGTCCATTTCGATTGCATACGGTTATTTGTATGGCCTCTCTGTCCCATAGTTTTGAAATGGTAACATCAAGGACATTTTAAAAACAGCTTCCAGGAAGCAGATGGTAAATCACTGCAAATGGTGTCAGAATATTGCCTTGTGAAAGAAAATCCGTATCGTGGTTCTAGAACAAGATTTGTGCTCCAATCTATTTTATAAATTCTCTCTTTTCCTTCACCATAATCTCCTGCTCCACATGCATTGCGAGACCATCTATATTTTCCCCTTTGCCTTCTGCAGTAATTTGAAAGCTTCGAGGCCACCTGCCTGAAAGTCCAAAAATGTCATGCAATTGTGAAAGAGGCAAAAATTGGAAAAGTTTGTGCATCATCTGTTTTGCATGCAAGAGAGCCCATCTTTAGTCCCCAGAACCTCCACATAAGCACAGGAGAGATCCCAGTCTGAAAGCTCAGAGAGCTGTTGTCAGTCAATGTAGGTTGTATTGAGCTAGATGGACTAATAGTCTGACTTTGTTTACAAAGTTATTGTACTTTCAACCTTACTGAATGCTTGTGAAACATGGACCACTTATAAACGCTGTCTCCAACTCCTTGAAAGATTCCATTAACAGTGTTTCTGAAAAATTTTACACATCACTTGGGAAGACAGGAGAACTAATATCAGTGAACTGGAAGAAGCAAAGATCACCAGTGGCAAAGCAATGATTCTTCAACATCAACTTCGTTGGACTGGTCATGTTGTTTGGATGCCTGATTATCATCTTCCAAAGCAACTACAGTGGTACCTCGGGTTACAGACTCCGCTAACCCAGAAATAGTACCTCAGGTTAAGAACTTTGCTTCAGGATGAGAACAGAAATCATGCGGTGACAGTGGGAGGCCCCATTAGTTAAAGTGGTACCTCAGGTTAAGAATAGTTTCCATGTTAAGAACAGAACTCCAGAACGAATTAAGTTCTTAATCCGAGGTACCACTGTACTCTATTCCGAACTTAAAAATAGAAAGCATAATGCTGGTGGTCAACAAAAGAGGTTTAAAGACTCTCTCAAGGCAAGTCTTAAAAAAATATAGTATAAACGTGGTGACAACTGGGAAAAAACGGCCTGTGAGCACTCCAGTTGGAGAACAGCCTTTACCAAAGGTGTTGTGGGCTTTGAAGACGCTCAAACTGAGGACAAAAGGGAGAAATGTGCTAAGAGGAAGGCACATTTGGCAAACCCCACCATGATCAACTCCCACCCGGAAGCCTATGTCCCCACTATGGAAGGACATGTGGATCCAGAATTGGCCTCCACAGTCACTTATGGACTCACTTAAGACTGTGTCCCTGGAAGACAATCTTACTCGGCTACGAGTGATCGCCAAAGAAGAATGGTCTGACTCAGTATGTGGCATTGGGTGTGATGTGGTATTTAGCCTGGTCATAGGCAGGTTTCTTTGGGATTGCTCCCACTGAGTTAAGCACATAAGAAAAGTCCTGTTTGATCAAACCAAGGGCGGATCTATGCTCATAATCATGCTTACTAAGGAAGGGTTAAGGAATGATTTCGCTAATGTAGATGGACACATAACAGCCTACTTTTTACATCCTTAATGCATTATTACTTTGTCTTTTTTATTACTTAAATTTTAAATCATTTTATGCTGCTGTATCGGTGAAGCTAGTGTTGCCATATTTCAAAAAGTGAAAATCTGGCCAGTCGTTGAGCTTTCTGGCAAAATCACTTAAAATGATATGAGTTGCCAGACGTCTGGATTTTCCCAGACATTTAGCGATTTCTGCCTGGACACTGCTTCTGACTGCAGTGTTCTGGCTATGTCCAGTAACTTCTGGACTTATGGCAATCCTAGGAACACTGCTCATATGTTTCTATGTAGTGTTTTACCATATTTTTTTTACTGCATTCAAACTCTGACACTCCCCTACAATGGCATTTGAGGGGTGGTATTCAGTTCAGATAACAAAGGACATGGAGGGAGGAAGAATTAAAATGTGGAACAGAGGGTGGAACAGAGCAACCAGCAACCAGCAGCAAGGAAAGAAACTGTGTTTTGGGAAATGGTGTGGCTGGGTATTACCATATTTTTCGCTCTATAGGACACACTTTCCCCCCTCCAAAAATGAAGGGGAAATGTGTGTGTGTCCTACGAAGCGAATGCAGGCTCCTTGGCTTCAGCGATAGCAACGCGAAGCCTCCAAAGAGCAGAGGAAGAGCTCCCCCCGTGCTCCGGAGGCTTCACGTTGCTTTCGCTGAAGCCACCTGAAGTCCCCGGAGCTCAGGGAACTCCCGCTGCGCTCCGGGGGCTTCAGGCAGCTATCCACAAGCCTTTGGAGCGCAGCAGGAGTTCCCGCCGCATTCCAAAGGCTTGCAGATAGCTGCCTGAAACCTGGAGAGTGAGAGGGGTCGGTGCACACCAATCACTCTTGCTCTCCAGGCTTCGCTTTGCTGGAGAGGCACTGCACAGTTTTCCCTCTCTGTGCAGCACCCAGAGGTTCCGTTTCTCCTACCGCTTCGCTGAAGGGGCGCTGCACAGAGAGGGGGGGAATTTTCCCTCCTGTTCTCCCCCTCCTATGGTCCGGTGCATCCTATGGTCTGGTGTGTCCTATAGAGCGAAAAATGCGGTACTTACATTTGATGGGGGGGGGGGAACCAAGGTAAAAACATTTTTATTAAGAAGTATGCCCTGTGACATTTTAGAACGACATATCTATTATCATTCTAATAGGGTGAAATAACATTAAACAGGTCAGTCTAGATGCAGCCCAGATGTCCATATAGCCCAGCAACCTGTATCCAGCAGTGGTCAGCTGGATGTTTCTGGGAAAGCAGAGGAAGAAGGGAATAGCTCTCTCCCGTTGTTTGGCTCTGTCATCTGATATTCAGATATATTCAGCTCTGAATACAGAGGTTCAGCTATCCTGAATAATAACTGCTGGTGCTTTTGAATGCTTATCCACATGTATTTGGCTAATCCTTTCTCAAAGCCCATTTGCCATACCCACATACTGAGGTGGCAAATTCCAGCATTAAAAGGGAAGGTGAGCATTAACAGGCCAGGGCTCAGAGCTCAGAACCTTGCTTGATGCTTCTACGCAGCTGGCACAGTGTATTCCCAAGTATATGTGAATTTAAGGCTGCAGCCTTAGGGAGCAAAGCCTGCTGAACAAAATGGGCTATGGCTACGACATGCAGAGAATCAGCAATTTATTTTTTTTTAAGAAGAAAAAATATATAGGGTTGTTGTTGTCTTTTCACTGCAAAGAACCAGATGTGTGGGGCTTATTGTTTGCCATTTGATTTGCTCGGCTGCTTACAGATACAAACAAAAAAACAAAAAAACACCCTCATGAAACAGTCAGAACATCAACACAGGCAGGTTCTGCTGCTGTGCCGGTTGAATTCCAATGCATCTGTTGTGATTTGGAGAGGGATAGGGATGGGTAGGCAATATGCCTGCATCCTTTCTAATTTCCTGGATGCAGCAAGGATTCAAGACTCTTTGTTTCTGCTCCCCCACTTCCCCAAGTGGGCAAATGGCTTGGGGCCAGTCTCTCAACTGGCTGTTAGAAGGAGAAAAGACAAAGTGAGTTGTGTGTGAGATCCAGAAGCTAGAAAGAGGCTATAGGCTGGGCAGCTGAGAGACAGAGCCATGCCTGATTTCTGTTTGGCTCCAAGGCTGTGGCTGTGGGAGAAGCAAGACCCTCTTGACATGTTAATTTCATCATAGGCTCAGGTTGGTATATATGCATAAATAAAAAAGGTAAAGGACCCCTGGGTGGGTTAAGTGCAGTCAAAGGTGACTATGGGGTTGCGGCGCTCATTTCACTTTCAGGCCAAGGGAGCCAGTGTTTGTGCACAGACAGCTTTCCAGGTCATGTGGCCAGCATGACTAAACCACTTCTGGTGCAACAGAACACTGTGACGGAAGCCAGAGCACACAAAAACACCGTTTACCTTCCCACTGGAGAGGTATGTATTTATCTACTTGCACTGCCGTGCTTTCAAACTGCTAGGTTGGCAGGAGCTGGGGCAGAGCAACGGGAGCTCATCCCATCACGGGGATTCAAACCGCCGAGCTTCTGATCGGCAAGCCCAAGAGGCTTAGTGGTTTAGGCCACAGCACCACCCTATGTATAAATAAACCATATATCATCACTAAATAGACCATATATCAACTAGCCTAGATTAACTCCACATTGTGACAGCCAACCATAGTCGTTTCCTCTAGATATATAGCCTGACTCATCTTCTTTCTTTTTAGTCCAGACACTCTATGGTTTTAGATGTTTGGTTTAAAATGGCTTATTCAAAATGGCATTTTGCTGAGTGTGTCCCTTTTATATGTGCTGTGTTAACACCAGTTCCTTTTAAAACTGCTTTTACTGCACTTCCATGAATTGCCGCTCTTGAGGCTCGATGACGTTTCTGGCACAGCATGCCGAATGCTCTTCCACTTTGTTGTTTTATGTGTCGTTGCTGTAGATTTTGTGAGATAATGGACAAATTGTAAGCCGCCAGGAGCTCCTTTTGACTAAAGACGAGGTCTATGTTTTCAAACAAGCAACAATACGATAAAAAAGCAAACCCTTTTCAATTTTTCCCCCTAGGAAAATAGGGCTGAACTTTTGATGTGCACAGTCAGCTTTTGGGATCTATAACTGCAAACTCCATTAAGCAGAGATTGCTGGAGGGTGTTTGCAGTGTAAATATGTCCTCATGGCTTCTTCAGCTTGGCCTTCTTTATTATTCCAGTCAAGGCAAAATAGAAGCTGCATTTAGGAGAGAGAGAGAGAGAGAGAGAGAGAGAGAGAGAGAGAGAGAGAGAGAGAGAGAGAGAGAAGGAATCTAAGGGAAGGCTGCAAATGCTGACACTTCAAATGTCCGGTTTAGAAAATCTGATGCCCACACTGCTTTTCATTCCCACAGCTCCTGAATGCATTAAACATTTTCCTTAAAGGACAGCTTGTGTCATTGCAGACCATGCTTCTGTTGTCTGGATCTCCTTGTGCCTGCAGTCTTGTGACTTTTAATCACGGATGCTGTACCTGACTCAGTACTTATAGCTTCTTTTTCCTGCTGTTTTCCCCATTCCTTCGCACCAGTGAAAATATTCCAAACACCACCTTAAACCAATCCCTCCCACAATTATGAGCAAAGGCAGCATAACTGGCTATGCAAAAACACACCAGCCTCACTATGACTGCTTTTCATCTTTCCACTGAAGCTGGCCATGGATTTTTATCAGTGTTTAATTCAGCAGAGATTTGTTGCTACGTGTGGGAACTACATGCCATTGTTTGGTAGGCGAAAGCAAATTTCACTGATGAAACGAAAGCAATGCATCTGATTCATTTTGGTAATGATTGGATTCGAAGTGGTGCTTCAGTCTTTATAGTATCTGTGTTTAAAATGAATGACATATTTCAAGGTTATGTTGTTTTCTGGATAATAACCAGCCAGGCTCTCCCACATTTTGCAGGTGAAATGAAGAATACTCGTGTGTCCTTGTATGTAACAGCCCTACGACACTGGCACAAAAAGTCTCTGCTTCAACACCCAATCCCTTCTCTGCCTGTTGCATGATGCACTAATTCACCCTACATCTATTGTATTGACTTTTGAGGCTGTTGTGTAAGTGAAATAACCACAGCCATTTACTTTCCCTTTATTTATTTTTTTAAACATATAGCCTTCTCCCACCCTTCTCCAGGATTTTAAAATGTAAGAAAAAAAAGTTCAATTTCCCAATGGCTGGTTGTACTTACTGATGTAAACTTACTGATGTAAACCACTTTCTGTTCTCCATATGAATTGTGTTTGGGTTCTTAATTTGAAATGTCCTCCATGATTATTATTTTTTTGGGGGGGAGGGGAACCAGCACACGTTGATTGCAGAGCTCTAAAACTGGTGGACAATGTTAGTCATAATCCGAACAGACCCATGGAAATGAATAGACATGGAAATGAATAAACTTCCAAGTAGGGCTAGACCTATGAGCAATTAGAATATTGCATGGAATGAAAAGGGGTGTTGCTTATTCAGACCTTTAAACCTCCCCCTTAAATAAATTCAGACAAGACTCTAATTTTGGTTTGGTTTTTGGCAGAATTTAGGCCACAACTTTATTGATTACAGCAAGTGAGTGGTTGCATAGGCTCTGGTTAGAATAGCTCCCTGCACCGTTGCAGGTAGCGTTGACCCAGGGCACCAGCACAGGTCAGCCTAGTGTGAACACCCGGATAGGCAGAAAGCCGGGAACAGGCTATCTCTGCCACCCAAATACCCCCTGGACTCAGGCATGGGCATAACCCCCTCACAGGGGTTGACCAAACCATCGAGTCCCTGGATTCCTTTAACAGAATACCCTTCACATAGGGATGGCGAGAGCATTCTCCCATCCCTATTATCTGAACCAGAGCCTATCCGCAACCTTACAAGTTGTGATGATTTGCTACATAGCAGTGGAAATCCAAATGGCACCAGCCAATCAGCCAAGTGGGGGAAATTCCTGCCGTGCCCCTGTCCCAATGACAGACAACACACGATGGCATAGCAAGGTCAAGCGCACAGCCCTAAATATAGGGAGAGGTGGACGGGTGTTCCAATGCACACCCCAAAAGAGGAAGCTCTGGGTCACGTGCATATGTATACATAGGTCCCTTGATCCGTTTAGCATGCGTCCCATTGGCCTGATTAAGCCCAGTGTTATTTAGCAGTAGTGGGGGAGGGGGCAGTGAGCAGTGGGCCTGGGATTGGGAAGCCATCCCTGCTAGCAATGCGGATACTAAAATGAAGGAAGAACTGTTCTCATTCAGACTAATTAAGAGGTTAAAATGCTTGAGTACTGAACTTGTGCCCAACAATGATCTGGACCTCGCTGATCTGGTCTAATGAATGCTGACTACACAGATGCAAGAGCAGGACATCAGCTCAATGCTGTCTCATTATTAATTACTAGTATGGTAGGAGTTTCAGAGTAAATGTGCCCAACTTGCATAAAGCATGAGTTTTATGAACAGTGAAAATTTGCATCATATGCCCTCCTTTTACTTTTTATTTTTGTCAGCATCACTCATTTTATTCGTTGTATAAGTTAGGGAACTCAAACACATCCTCACACGGTTTACTATAGACAATCCTGGTATACAGTGAAGATATCACACTTTTGTGAGATATCAAAGATTGAGATCATGAAGAATCATCAGTTTATGAATATACCTGGGATTTATGCCATTTTAGACTGCAGAAAGGTATCACATTCTAATGTTTGGGGCAGTATGATGAAAAAAGTTCCAGCAACCTGATCAATGTTCTGTGGTTTGTCTTCTTCTTTGGACTTGCTAAGGAATGAAACAATGGATTACTGAGCAGTTAATATTTTCCCTGCTTTTGCTGTGTAGTCATTATCCATTGACAAATGTCAGGTTTGTTGGGTCTACCACCACCCCCTCACTCTAATACTCCAAGATCTAGCAACCAGGTCCAGGTGACTGCAGATATGCACTTAGATTAAAGAACAGAATGCCTCTGAGTCTTGGAATTTGTTTCCTTACCAGAACCTAACTGGACTCATAGTCCTTTCACTCAAACGCCCAGCCCTGGTTCTCCCAAGCTTCATTTATTTCAGCCACATAATTTTGGTGGGCAGGGGAAGATTTACTTTGTTATTGCTATGGTCAAACAGCTGGGAGTCGGAAATCCTTGCCAATCGACTGCAAAACACTCAAAGATCCACCAGTGGATTCCCCCTCTACCTTTTGCTCACCCCTGATTTAAATGGCATAGGCCACATTTGACATGAAAGACATCAGCATATTGCTTGTTGCACCCCCCTTGAAAACAACAACATTCAACAACACGTATTGCTTTCTCAAAACGTATAACAATGGACATGCTCTAGCCTTGTGTGGCCACTGTGTCAAAAGAGGTCTTAAAAGAACACCCTCCATTTCCGAAGCAGATTGCTGGGTGGGGCAGAGACACCACATTATCTTACCAGTGGGTGGGCCACCTTGCCCCTCCCGCGTCCCATAAGCAACAGTGACCCATATGCTGGCATGCTAGTATAGCAGCTCTGCCCAAACCACGTCTTCTCTATTCTATCTCTTCTGTTTGTGTACATACAAAATTAATTGGCAACTAGTGAGAATGAATGAGAAGGGGGAACAGATTTATGCTTATCCTTCTACATAGTGCTTTTTCTGGGGTGACGCAAGGGTATGTGAACCCCTAAACATTATGTGATGCCCGGACTGACTGACGGACGGACCGAAATGCCAGCTGTCTCCGCAGTGGCAGTGTGGACTGGAGCTCCATCATTCTCCCCGCTGGTTCTGGGGGGGGGGTCTGGGGAGGCCACAGTGGAGGCAACAGCGCTGCCTCCTCCTCCTCTTCCTCCTCCTCCTCCCCCTCTTCCTCCTCCTCCTCTTTCTGGGCTAGAGCCAGCTGGTGAGCGCTCACCCCTCCTCACTCAATCTGACCCCGCCATTGCCAGGGGCCTTCCCATCCTCTCAGCACTGCCGCCTTTGCCTCGAATCCATCGTCTGAGGGTTGGGGGGAGAAAGGGGGGAGCAGTCAAAATGAGAGTACCCCTAAACATTTTTAAAGGAAAAAAAAAGCACCTGGATGCTTTATCCACACTAGGATAGCTGGATCGTCACTTGGCACCCACAACCTTGGCTATTCTAGTGTAATCCGGCAGCGTCACCGTGAAACTGCTCTTCTATTGATTATTTAATTTCTGTGCCTATTAACGTATTAAAAATATATCCAAGACGAGTACGAAAAACTGAAGCAACAACAGACAATGTAAACAAAATAGTACAAAATCACACAGCTGCATATCAGAACGTTGGTTTAATGCAAAGTTAAAATCAAAATCGATTCATTTTCCTTCTGACACACCATCACTCACAGCCTCCGGGTTCTCACTCAGGGTCCAAAACAACTCCTCAGGTCACTCACAATTGTTCCACAATGAGAAGAGTTCCCAGCAACAGCGGACGTCACCCTAGTCTCTCATTCTAGACTTGCTTTTGGGGGGCAGGCCAAAGTGAATGGTGCTTCCTCAGGCTGCCCACAGGTGTGTCCCATTCAGCTGTACTCTCCACACCCAGTTCCAGGTACAGCAGGTTTGTTGAGTTTCCCAGCGGGTCCACAATATGGGAAAGGGGCCCCTTCCACTCACAGCACTTTCTTTACTCTCTGCCCTCGCCTCCTCCTCCAGCTGCTTTCTAGAGCTAGTGGAGGTCTCCTGGATTACTTCATTCCGAATTAGGCCTACTGCTTTTTAGTGCATGTTCTGCAGAAATTAGACATCTTCACTCATAGAATAGTGTGATGATTCAGTTCATGAAGGCACCCATTTCAACTGAGCTTCCTAGGAGCAGGATTCACTGAATATTTCCCAGGTTTGGTGGGAGATCGATCAAAATAGTGGAGGGATTAGATGAAGCGATAAAACTTTCATGTTCAGTGCAGCCTATTTGCAATTTGTGTCATAGAATCTGTATGTGCAGTTTATTATCATCATTAAATATAAATCATTATCAATGGATAAATGGGAGGCAAAACATTGGGAGCCACCCCCCTGTCTGTCTGTCTGTCTATCTGTCTCTTTCTCTCTTTTTGAAAATATGGTGAATGTTAGCATTCACATGTGAGTTTTGGTGCTTGCAGATGAATTTGTGAAAGCCCAACACACACACACATGATTTTCATTTTTTTAAAAAATATTTTTTATTACATTTTTCAGATACAGAAAACAGAAAAGAAGAAAGAAGAAAAGAAAAGAACTCCAACATTTCAAAACATTTTTTCATAACCAACCGGACTTCCCCACATCTCCCTCACCCTGCATTCTTTACAATAAAGATATCGGCAAATTATTACCTTGTTTCATGCATTCTTTTGTACTTTTCGAATATTATATTTTGGATTTTTAATACTTATTATCAAAATATCCCCCGGTGAATGATGGCAGTCACATAAGATAACAGCTAGCATTCAAGGGCATATCTCTGATTTTCATGGCATTTATGACAATTACATGGATTTGTTTTGGACATTCATTGTAAAACGTCTATGCTACTTAAAATCCCTACCGAATGCTCAAAATGAGGGCCCCTCCCTATTCAAGGCCAACTCTACCTAGAAGTTCTTTATTAAATCGAATGCTTTTTTCCCTCTTTCCCAGGCTAATTCAGGAATTAATCAACTTAGTTCTTTCTTAGCAAGAGGCCGTCAGTGGCTATGAAATGGTATGTATTTGTGTGGGGGGGATGAAGAATGTCTCCAAAAAGGGCCAGAAGGTTTGCCAACCCGAATTTTAAGTGGCACTTCTGAACTGTTCCTCCCCCGCCCCACCTCATTAAAAATAATGCATTAGGAGATTAGCAAGAGACACAGTAACTGGTTTAATAAGCTGCTTTTCAGAAGCTGTACTTGTGAAAGTGGATTCCATGCTTAGCGTTTTTGTGCTCTGTGCTAGAATACATTTGGTGCAGATGGTGGAGAAATTCGTTCTTTTGAAGTTATGTCCCTGGACAATATGGGATCTAGCCTTGGACACAATGCTTGCATTGTCTTTCTCAAGCCGGCATTCCATTTTCATGGAAATTCCTCCCATCTCCCATCTTTTTTCCAGCCGTTTCTGCTAAAGTCTTATTCCAGGGGGTTAACAAAATCCAGTATAATTTGCCTGCAGTGGTGAAGGGCGGGGAGTTGCCAGCCTCCTCTCCTCTGGATCTTTTATACACGTGTGCATTTGCTTTCCCCCCTCTGCTCATATTGGGAGGGGGAGATCTAAACCACACTCTGTTCTAGCCTGATATATCCCCTGCCTTGTCATCTCACTTTAAAGATAATTTTGCAGGTTAATGAACTTAAACGCAATACTTTAAAATAATCACTAGAGATAACAGGAGGAAAATCAAGCTAATCCCAAGCCTAAAAGAGAATGTTTGATTCCAGACTTGCAGGCTCATTTAAATTCACTACTGGTAAGTCCATCGCTTTCCAGTATTGATCTATGATAAGCCATTTTTATTAATTTTTTTCCCCTTAGAAAAATTCAGCAGCATTAGTGGAGATTCAACAGTTGGGGAGACCAGCTGTTTGTTTTGACTGATTAACCCAACTTATCAGCCTTTCTTATTATAAAATGGGGCATCTACAATGACAGAACCCACACCTTAGCCTCTAACGCTGTAAGAGTCCTAGGGGCACACGGAGACAGAAATCTGCCTGATCCTCAAATTGGACCATTTGTCGATCGAGCTCAGCAATATCTATGTTGACTGACAGCAGCTCCCCAGATGTCAGAGATTGAATCTGGGATCTTCTGTATATAAGGGGCTTTACCACTAAACTATGGTCCTTCCTCCTGGAATTGGGGAGGAACAGAAAGATTTTCCAATGAATTATCATAAAACATCCTCCATAATAATCAAACCCATTTTCATCTCATGCTATTCTGACTTCTTCTTTTCCTCCCATCTTTTCTGTAATCATCCCTCCTGTGGAAGTCTAGACTGGAAGATTTCTTGGGGGTAGGGAACTATATTTTTTGTTACTTATCTTATTCTGTAAACGCTGGTTACAGAAGGCAGGATCTGGACATACATAAGGAGTTGGATCCAGACAGAATCATGTTCACAGGAGACCAGTCTTCCCCAATCTTGTGCCCTCCAGATCTTATGGACTACAACTCTCAACAGCCCTGACCATTGGCCATGTTGGTTGGAGCTGATGGGAATTGGGAGTCCAACTGAACATCTGGGTGGGGAAAGCTGGAGTAGACCCATTGAAATCCATGGGACATAAGTTAATCATGGTTCACTTAATTCTTACTGATTTCTGTTCGTCTACTTTAAGCATGACTAAAGCTGGACCCAGTCCAATGTTAGCAGTGAGGCAGCTGTTCAATACTTGCAAATATGTTTTGCAAAGATGACCAACCATTAGACCTAAGTTCAAAGGGAACCTGTTTCTCCCTTGCCTTTTTGTTTAGAGCAGGAACCGGCAGTGTAGTGCTGATTAAGAAAAAGAGAATGTTCGCGCTGTGTTTATAAAAGAATAAACAGGCATACAGCCCACCTGAAGCACAGAAAGGGTGATGAGCAAAACAGATGTACCTATTAGCATTCGAATAGTTGATTGGATCTGTCATTTGCACCACCAAACTGTGTGTGTGTGTTTGTGAGTGAAGCTGGATTTACTCTCCAGGCGGAGAACATACTGTTATGAGTTGCTCCAGTGCTTATGCAAATTTGCACCATTATTGTAACTCTGTTTTATTTTTCTTAAATAAAGGCATGATGATCATCCCCACCTTTGACAGAACTGATTGCTCGTGAGAGTTGGGAGTAGAAATGAGAGCTAGGACCATTCCATCTATCCACCAAACTAGTGGTGAGCACTAAAAAATATCAGTGCCCAATTTCATCATGAACACAGGTTGCCTTTCCACATACAGGCCACAACACAAGGAAATTCTACCTGCAAAAGCCTGTTTCTGTACTCAGATCATCCTTGCTTGAGTGGGCCATTTGTCTTTTTCAGTGCAATAGATTGAATTAGTTCGATATTCATTCCTTGCCTGAATTCGAGATGTAGTGCTGAGTTCATGAAAATTCGACCATTCAATCAAGTAATGAAATGTATAGATTTACATAAACTCATTAAATACCAAATGTTGGTGCTTTAAGAACAGTTACAATTTCACAGGTTTAAAAATGCAGGTTTAAAATGTTAATTCAATAAAGCAAACCTGTGGAGAGGACACCCACACAGCTGGTTTGCTTCTGATTATTTTTTAAAAAATGTCTGTCACCCTTGTTTTTCATTGGTAAGTGGGTTGTTTATGATCCAAATCCACAATATTATTTCCATACAGTCATGAATATTTGATGACAATTATCTATTGCATTTTGTAATATGTTGGGAAATATGCCAATAGAACATGAAATGCATAATTTGATTACCATTGGTGCAAACCTATGCTACATACAGGAACAGACTAGAAAACACCTGGTGCTGCCACAATATAGCTGTGTGCGTCCCTCGCTGGGTTCTGTTGAAAATGGCTTCTCCATGCTAACCAGGAAGTTACCTCTTCAGACAACAGAACAACTCTTCATTTCTTATCTCTGTGGCTGCAATTGCCTGGGTGGTGCAAACATGCTTAGGCAGCTAATGCATGGCCCCGGGCACTGGCAACCCATGGTATGCCACTGTCTTAATGTATTCCCACTGATAATGTCTAGGTGCCAGATGGCCACCAGCAGGCAGCAGCCTCTGGCACCAACCTTGCATGAAAAATGATGTGGAGCAAGTACCTAGAGGAAAGGCACTGAGCTTGTGATATTGGGGCGGGGGGGGGGGTGGCAAAGGAGTTATGGTGTTATGAGGACAAAAGTGTCCCGGGCTCTAGTCTAGAGATTTATGGGAACCCAGCAGCAAGTAGTACTGTTAAGAACAGGGCATGAATATTGGACCCCAGAGAGGAAGCCTGTAGTCATGGAGGTTCTGTTATACCTCCTCTTAAACTAGTAAACAGTTGGGGGTTTTTTTTGGAAGGATAATCATGCGGCAGGCTGTGTATGATAATTCAACTTCACACAAGAGCGTCTGATTGATCTCCCTTCTGACCAACCATGGGGCTATACAAATGCACTTTGTAAGTAAGGAAGAGTAGAGTAGTATTTCTTTTGCTTTTGGTAAATGTTACCCTTGGGGTGGAAAGGATAACAGAACCAAAACACAGAATTGGGATTATTACAGTGAAGACCAAGACTTGTTGTTTTACTTTTGGTATCATTGATGACTTCTTGTGCATTCCCCCCCCCTTTGTATTTTAGACATGCAATTGCCCCACCCCCATAACTAGCTGGTTTTTCAGGGCTTCTTCATCATCCTTTCAGTCCCAGAATAAAGGGGGAAAGGGGGGATGATATGGGAGGATTTGCTTTGGGTCCTTCTTGGTGCATTTGCACCGACAGACAGGCTTCTTAGCCGAAGCAAAGCAGAAATATACTTGTGATTCCTTTTCAAACCCGCTTTTTAATAGCTTGCATAGTCTGTGTTTTGTTTCTTTGAAACGGTGCCACTTCTGAAGCAGCGTATATCTGTTATGCAAAGATTGCTGCGGCAAACACAGATTTTAATTAACAGAAGAATAAGCAGGTGCATTAAAAAACCTGAGAATATCTTCATCCGTTAGCAGCTATTGTTACGAGCACATCAAAAACGTACGTACGCCTTGAAATTCTTGAACTTTTTTTCTTGGTTAAAGTTCTTTCCCCCATTCATTATGCAAACCTAATGCATTAGCTCTAGAGAGAAATGATCACCTTTTTATTTCTTCTTTTTGGAGAAATCCTTGCATTGTGTACCCAGGAGTACAGAGAGGCGATGCTATCAATTATCCAAAAGACTGCCTCATGTAGAATTGGTACTTTTGCTAAACTAGCTCACAATTATACTGAGGCTGTTCCCAATTAATTATGAATATATATATATATATATAATGTCCACTTGGCCTAGTTGGAAGGATATTTTTTCATCTTTTTTATGAAAGAAGGTTATCATCTCAGATTTTAAGTCCATATTTTTATACATATAATCAGGTACCTTATATGCATTCCACATATCAATACAATTCGAGCCATGATAAAGGCAAAACTGGATGTTTCCTTGGAAATTGTGTGCTCCTAAGTAAACAATAGATGAAATGTTGCAGTTAAAATGAAGCAGAAACTTCAATCCTCTAGGAAGCTCCCCGTCAATCTCTGCATGAGTCACTGCTCCTTCCAATCAGAAGGCGAAGAGCTGTAGGCAACAACTAGATGCTGTTGATCTGACTCAGTATAAGACCCATTTTCTATGTTGTGATTCTGTGGCTGCTGAGCACACTCAATCCTCAGTGCATTGTTTGGTGGCTTCCTCCCGCTTTGTTTTGCCCCAAACATTTTCTTTTGCTAACCTTGGCAACCCCCCATTCCAAGGCTACTCATATTTCCCTCTACCTGAACCTACCCCAACTCCTACATCAGTGGCATGTGGTGACATTTTTCGTAGGGGAACAGTTAGGGCCAGAGGTGCCAGTTTCTGAGGGGAATGCATGTGTGATGAGCCTCCCTTCCTAAGCTGAGCAGAAGCTTCCTGAGCTTTGCTGGCTCTGCAACTCCAGGCATTTTTGGATGACACCAATTATCTGGAAATAATCTTGCTTCCATCATTGTTCTGGTTATGGCTTTTCTTCAGCTGGAACTTTCCAGAGCTCAGTTCCAGCACCTCTCATGTGGGCACCATTCCCATTATAAGAGAACAAGGGACGTGCTGATGGGGAGTTCCAGCACCTCTTTTTCTAGAGGCCTTAAACTGCCTTAGACAGGAGAAGGTAGTCTTTGTGAGAGTATGAAACCCTGTTAATTATCTGGGATCTCTCAGTGACTTCTAATGCTATTGATCATGGTATTCTTTTGGACCAATAATCCAAGATGGGAATGGGAGCTCTCATATTCTGTTCAAGTCTGCCAGATTGCATCCCATTGATGTTATTGTCCCATGGCACCTGTGAAACGAGGTTATGCAGGACTTTGTTTTGCCCCCTAAATTGGTTTATATCTATGTGAAATTGCTGAGTGTTGTCATCTAGGGATTTAGGAGGAGGTGTCATAGGTAAGTTGATGACATTGAACTAGATTTATTCTTTTCAACTAATGCAGTTGAGGTGATGAGTGTGCTAAGTCCGAGGCAAGTATTGGAGTGGAGAATTGATACACAGAAGGTCAAAGCAGATGAGATGGTAAAGGTGAAAGGTAAAGGACCCCTGGGCGGTACAGTCATACATCGGGTTACAGACATTTCGGGTTGTGAGATTTTGGGTTGCACACCGCACCAAACCTGAAAGTACCAGAACTGGTTACTTCAGGGTTTCGGCACTTGCGCATGCGCAGAAGTGCTAAATCGCACTTTGTGCATGCACAGAAGCGCCGAACCATGACCTGCACGTGCGTAGATGCAGTGCTGTGGGTTGTGGATGCTGTGGGTTGCGAACGTGCCTTCTGCACGGATCACGTTTGCAACCCCAGCGTCCACTGTAAAGTCCAGTCAAAGGCGACTATGGGGTTGCGGTGCTCATCTTGCGTTCAGGCCAAGGGAGCCGGCGTTTGTCCACAGACAGCTTTCCAGGTCATGTGGCCAGCATGACTAAACCACTTCTGAGGCAACAGAACACCCTGACAAACCAGAGCGCATGGAAATGCCGTTTACCTTTCCGCCACAGCGGTACCTATTTATCTACTTGCACTGGCATGCTTTTGGCAGGAGCTGGGACAGCTGGGTGCTCACCCCGTCACAGGGATTCAAACCGCCAATCTTCTGATTGGCAAGCCCAAGAGGCTCAGTGGCTTAGACCACAGTGCCACCCACACCCACAGATAAAGGTTCTGTTGGCTGGTAGTTCATCCAACAACCAAAGCAAATGCTCTGGATGAGATTGCAATCTCCCTAAGGCAGGACTGGTGAACCCATGTCTCATGAGGTGGATACGGACCACCAACCCACATGAAGTAGCCCCCTGGTCAGGAGATAATGCTCTGTTCATTCTTTGGAGAGTGATCTTTAAAGAGCAGATAGAATGTTTCATCTCCCAATCGAAGTGGTAGGAAATGATGTAGCACTCCCAACCCATGCTTCCCGTCCCCATTTCTCCCAATGCTGGATCCATGGACACCTTCAGAATGTTTACTGCATTGTAGGTCACCAACTCAAAGCAGTGAGTGCTATAAAGGCAAAAGATTACAGTCGGCACATTCAGTTTACAGATGTCCATGGAGTCTCTTGCTGCAAAAGCAGCTGCTTCTGAAGCACTCAATGCTATTTTCCTTTGTCTGAACAACTCTGAGCATCAATACCAAAGACAGACAAACAGGAGCTCTCTGTGAACTTTTGAAAATAGAAAGTCCTGTGCAGGAGAAACAAACATATGGATTAATCTCATTAAGGGGGAAAGCAGAGCACTTGAAACTTCATTCAGTTTCCCCATCTTCAGTTCCTCGCCCCCTTGTACTGTTCTTGTTTTTTCATGAGCTTTCCCCCCTGTTTTTAATGAAGTACAACTTCAAAAAGGAAAGAAAGAAAGAAAAGAAAAAGAACCGAAATTCAGATCAGATCAGAGCTATTTCCCTTAGAAATCACATAGCGCTCTTGCTGCAATGATCTATGACAGATGATGAGAAAATGTACAATATGTCTCGGGCCTAGCAAAATGGGAGCAGTGAAAAATTTGAAAACTTAAAAATGATAGATTGTCTTCCTGGAATTACACAAAATAACTGGTTCATTGTTAATTTAAAACTTGCCGCCTGGTGCATAAAAATTTAAAGCATTTAAAACCCATATGCTTTTTTAGCTGTAGGAAGATTGCATTATCTCAGTAGAAAAAAATATCCAAGTAACTTTCAGATTTCTGCTATCTGGGGTAAAGTTTATTTCTGCAGGAGGTGAAAAATATTTTTAATTGTTGTATTTTATCTGCTGGACTAGTAAAATGGTTTCTTGTTTATTTTAGACTACTAGGAGATATATATTTTTTAGTTATTTAAATATTTATATTCCAACTTTTGGCCCTTTATGGGCAGCTAAGGCACCTCACAACCTCAATTAAAACAACATATAAACCATAAAACGATAAAATTTAAGAAAGAAGATGAAGCTAAAAACTGGGAGGAAGATATTAAAAGTACAGAATTGGACAAAACCCTATATCCAACTAAGGCATAGTAGAACCAAAGGGCCCAATGCTGATTCAAGCATCAATAAAGGGCAAATACATGTCATAGATTTAAAGAGCACTCAACATACATTTAAATCACATTACTTCTCCACCTAAAAATAAATAAATCTTGGGAACTGTAGTTTTCCCTTTGCAGACCTTTACAAACCACTTCTCCCTGATTTGTGGGAGGAACTTGCAAGTTTCAAATGTTCTCTGGATGTGCTGTAAATGTATGCTGTGGATCGGTCCAAAGAAGGGGTCAGTCAGGCATCCCAGTGTAGGCTTTAAAAAATTTATTTATTGAACAGAATGTTTGTTGCTATCCTGCTGGTGCAAGGAAAAAGAAATATAAAGAAAGGAGAATTTCTGGATGCCAAGAACCAGGTTTGGGGCAAGCACCCTTTGTTTAGAGAACCCCAGCAGAGTCACAATAAATGCAGCAAAGTAAAGCATGGAAATATAGGCTTGTTAAAAGGTAAAGGATTCTTGACGGTTAAATCCAGTTGCGAATGACTCTGGGGTTGTGGCACTCATCTCGCTTTACTGGCCAATGGAGCTGACGTTTGTCCGCAGACAGTTTTCCCGGGTCATGTGGCCAGCATGACTAAGCCACTTCTGGTGCAACGGAACACCGAAACCAGAGCAGTGCACGGAAACGTTGTTTACCTTCCTGCCGGAGCGGTACCTAGTTATCTACTTGCACTTTGATGTGCTTTCGAACTGCTAGGTTGGCAGGAGCTGGGACCGAACAATGGGAGCTCACCCTGTCACAGGAATTTGAACCGCCGACCTTCCGATCGGCAAGCCCTAGGCTCAGTAGTTTAGACCACAGCACCACCAGCGTCCTTATAGGCTTGTTAGACCTTTTAAATACGCCCAAAGTTCCAGCAGCCCTGGCTACAAGATCCTCAGGCGAATGGGGAAATGCCTCTGGGGCAGCCAGGGTGTGCTGGTTACCAGGATCTGAGGGGACTTTGGATAAGCAAACAAGTGGATGAGGGAGCCCAACCAGCCATCCCCGAGCCCTTGCTGCTGGAAGTGGATGGACAAGTGTTGGCCTTTCTTGTGCTTGCTGTGTGCAATGCCTGCTTGGGAGCAGAGTGCCAGGCTCCCCCCCATGCAGATGTGAGGAGGCACCTCTTTTTTTGGGGGGGGTCTATGTAAGGGACCCTGGGACGTGGGTGGCACTGTGGTTTAAACCACAGAGCCTAGAACTTGCTGATCAGAAGGTTGGCGGTTCGAATATTCATGATGGGGTGAGCACCCATTGCTCAGTCCCTGCTCCTGCCAACCTAGCAGTTTGAAAGCACGTCAAAGTGCAAGTAGATAAATAGGTACCGCTCCGGCAGGAAGGTAAACGGTGTTTCCGTGTGCTGCTCTGGTTCGCCAGAGGCGGCTTAGTCATGCTGGCCACATGACCGGAAGCTGTATACCGACTCCCCCGGCTAATAAAGTGAGATGAGCACCGCAACCCCAGAGTTGGTCATGACTGGACCTAATGGTCAGGGGTCCCTTTACCTTTATGTAAGGGACCAGGGGTAGATGCCCAGAGGACTCCTAAGGAGAGGGGAGAGGAGACTGAGGGAACACTCCCCAAGGGAGGGTGTTTGAAAAGGGATAGGGGGTGCCAGCTCCGCAGGCAAGGAGTGAAATAACTGGGCTCCTGAGGTTTCCCCATAGGGGAGCCACAGAAAGAATATAGTTGGTCAAGGCAGTCGTGGACTCAAAAAGGTTGAAAACCTCTGTAGTATGATGATAAGAAATGGAAGGGTACAAGGACACATTGCCTAGAACAGAGTTGCCTCTGGCATTTGCCTTGTCTATGTGGTTCCCTGCTGCTGATGCTACCACTGTACTCTGTGAAACTGGCCACACGGAATCCTTGAGAATGGAGGAACTTGCCTTTGGGTAAGGGTAATCTGGTGGCTTTGATTCGATGAATTAAAATCTTCATATCCCACTCTCCTGCTTCAAAGGCAACACTCAGAGTAGCTTGTGAGAATTTCACTTTCATAAGAACAACAATATAAAGCAACCGGGAGGGCTTTTCATATATTTTTAGGTTCACCTAAGGATGAAAATCTCACAAACAGCTCTCCCATTGCCTGACAACGGACCAATTAAATAACTTAACCGTTTGCTGCATTTTCTTGACACTGCGTAGGACAGCTTCCTCACTGCATAAAAATAGAGCTGGTTCCGAGAAGATCTGTTATATTGTGGCCGTTTCTTTGACCACATCATCATCTCCATGCAAGACTTCTGCACCTTTACAGTCCCATAGGGGTCACATCACTTTCTGTTTGTCCACGAGCATGGCATAAGAACACTTATTTTCACACTGCGGCCTCTCGCTTGGAACAATGTCAGCACTTCACTGCCTGGCTTGGCTGACACAAATGCAACACTCTTTTGTTTAGTTAGGGATTCTAGCTAATTAGTTTGTGTGTCCCTTCATGTTTGCTGGGCTACATGAGGGAGAAATCTTCTTGTGCTCAGAATGCTGAGGCACATTGCATCTGGATTGCTTCACTTTGTCCATCTAAGCACCAAATTATCCTAGATTAAGCAAAGTGAGTTTGCCACATGCTCATAGTAGGGGAAGAAAGAACTGCACAGCTCCTGTACAGTGAGATATTAGAATAGTACCTTTACTGGGAGAGCAGTCATCTTCATGGTCAGATATGAGATTCCCCTTTGCTCTTTACTACCTTATATACTGTGAATATGACTGTCACTGGGCAAATTTCTTGCAGGGGTGGAGTCTGAGGTTAAAATGGGGGGGAGAGTGCAGTCTGGGGACTCTTCAATTTGCTGTCTCGGGGTGATCTTTATTTTGATGGGGTGCTTGTCCCCTGCATGCATATGCCTAAGCAGTCCAGATTACAAGGATGCCATTATGATTTCAGTCCCCAAAGAAAACAAAACCACTGCTGTCCTTGTAGCTTGTCACCACGCTGAGAACTGGGGACCATGCAACAGTGCGAACCTGAGCTAAGTTTTATTAGCTCCAATATTTTTGCTCCAAATGAAACCAACTTGTCATTGGTTTTATTGATAGATTAATCAATGAAACCTTTAGCTGGTTTGTGGCAATTGTAATTAATCATCAAACTGGTTTGACTTATGGAGCTATTTTTGGTTCTTGCCTGTCTTCCTATATACAGAAAAATGTAAGGCTGTCGTCATGCAGCCTCCATTAGATGATTTGTAATTCTCATATGAAGCCTGGATTTGTGTGAAGTTACGGCAGGGTAGGGAAGCATAAGAGACGGCAGGCTGCACCACAGCAGGGTCTGTAGCATGAGAGCTAGAAGGGAAGGACACTGAGAGCAGAAAGTGGTGGGAGAGGTCTTAATAGACTGGGAAGGGAAGGTGGTTTTTTTCTTTTACGTTTCAACAAGGGAAAATAGCAAAGATGGGTACAACACATAAATGAACACCCAACAGCCAACACAACATAACCTTTCTGAACCCCTTTCTTGCTGTACTGAAACCTTATTTTAAGCTGCCACTTTTCCCTCAATGTCTCCTGCCTCCACTTGCTCTACTGAAATTTTCACTATTGTTTTAAATCACCAGTTTCCTTTCAGTGATTCTCCATCCCTGCTTGCTCTGTCAAAGTTTAAAACTACCATTTCCCTCTCTCACTGCTTTCCTCTACTTGCTCTACTCCAGGGGTGGTCAGCTCCCAAGAGACTGCGATCTACTTACAGAATTAAAAACTGGCACTGATCTACCCCCCCCCCTTTTTGGGGGTTCAGGTCAAAGTTGTTGAGCTTTTCTTAGGGAGGATGAAAGCCCCATTTTAATGGGGAGAGAAAGAGGAGCAACCACTCACCAACAGATCACTGGGGACACAAACAGCTTCACTGAGTAAACCCCATCTTCCATTCTGCAGATTGTGCAACAATGGAGGGTGGGGCGAGGGGGCAGGGCTGGATTCTATTTTACCAATGCTAAGGAAAGGGAGCCAGCGATCTACCAAAGCCTCCCGAGTATCTACCAGTAGATTGCGATCGACCTGTTGGACATCCCTGCTCTACTCAAACCCTGGGTGTTTCTTTAAAGACACCATTTTCCTCTCAGTATCTCCCCCTTCTTGCTGCACTCAAATTTCCCCCGCTTCTTTTCCTCTGCTGCATTGTTTCAGAGAGAGAGAGAGAGAGAGAGAGAGAGAGAGAGAGAGAGAGAGAGAGAGATCTAGGACGCAGTGCCCTCAAATATTCCATAGTACTTTCTTAGTACTATGTGTTGTTTTCAATACGAAGTTCCAGATTCAATGTCGTTATTTAGAACATGTGTTTGATTTATAAACAAACATCCATATACAATATGTATAATATCCATCAACTGAATGAAACTTTCTCTCACTGAAGAAACTGACAGACTTGTTCCTAAGCTTCTGTATATCTTAAAGATGGGGCTAGGAATGTGGAAAGGGGGTTTAGCAGTTGCATGGGATGGAAAGGGGAGACTCAATGGTGCACACATGGGGTGGTGGGCCATTGGTGAATGGACCAAGCAGGGGTACATATTAACTGTAATTTGGAATGGGGGAGATGGGCCTTTCTTCTGACAATAAGAAGCAGCTTTAGTAGATTAAATAGAAAGCTATAAGTAATTTAGGGACTCAAATTGATTTGCTCGTAGGTTACAGTGGTGCCCCGCAAGACGAATGCCTCGCAAGACGGAAAACTCGCTAGACGAAAGAGTTTTCCGTTTTGGAGGTGCTTCGCAAAACAAATTTCCAATGGGCTTGCTTCGCAAGACGACAATGTCTTGCAAGTTCCTGCTGGTTTTCTTTCCTCCCCCCCTTTTCTAAGCCGCTAAGCCACTTATCAGCTGATCCGATCAGCAGATAAGCCGCTAAAAGCCGCTAAAAGCCGCTAAAAGCCACTAAAAGCCACTAAAAGCCACTAATAGCGCTAATCCGCTAATCCTTCAATGGGCTTGCTTCGCAAGACGAAAAAACCGCTAGACGAAGAGAATCACAGAACGGATTCTTTTCGTCTTGCGAGGCACCACTGTATTGTTATTTTATTCAACATAAACAGTTCATTGTTGCATAAATACAACTTAAAATAAAGAGATGGTTTGAAATCATTAATGGAACCCTGTCTTTATTTTTTTATTTTTTTGTAAATAATTTTTATTAAATTTCCATTTACCAAGCCAATCATATCATATCATATTAATTATTCCAAATTATATCAATGCATATCACAAAGTCCAAATACTAAACCAAATTTTAAATTTTTTGTGGGGGGTTCCCATGCTTCGAGTGCAGTAGGAGTCCAATCATCTTATATTTTTGCTGCTTTGATGTTCACGGTCCCATCTTCTCATCTCCTTGTCGTTATCCTTTTTCTTCTTCATAACCTCCGAGTTGCCTCCACAAGCGAGTTGAAAGAAACAGCCTTGTTTATATTTCTGTGTGAACTTTGCAATGCTCTCCCGTAATTAATCTCACATAGATCCAAGAGTCCAAGAGTCCTGTTCAAGTGGCAGTCGCCATTTTAGTCCGCTCCTTAATTTTCCCAGACCCTTTGCACCATAAATCAGTCTTTCCAGGAGGGTTATTGCCCTTTCAAATTTATGATCCAAACCTGATAGCAGAACAGTGGCTCACCCCCCCTAAGACTGAAAATCTTGCAACAAGGTCTGCCTCTTAATGGCGGATCGCTTTTGTAACTACGCCACAAGAAAGCCTCCCTTCTTTCCAGATCTTTCACAGAGTAAAACCTTTTATTAGCATTTTTTGTTTCCACACAATTTATTTTTCAATCTCGCTTGCTATCAGTCATTCTGACGGTTCTTCTAAGGGGGGGGGGGGTTGTTAGGTAAATCATATTGAAAAAGAAGAAAGCCCCCCCTTTCTGTTCCGTTCAACATACCGGCATGGCTGTGCTTCTTTGATGTAGTCCTCTGTTCATTCTGTCCCATCGCTCTATCTTCTCATGGTAGATTTATTTAGCAGATAATACACTCCTGACCTTGCTCGAAAGATGTGTATTTACTTCTCCATTTTTTTTATCTTAAGCAACGCAGCTAGTTTCGCTCCTGAAAGCAGCGTCCAGGAGCTCCAGAACTCGCACAAGGGCTTTCCACCCAGTGCCCCCACCCCCTCCTTCTTTCAAACTCGGGGGTGATTTATGGGCAACAGTGGGCGAGGCAGCATCTTCCCACCCCCTGGGAAGAAGAGGGAGCCTGATATACTCCCCAAAATCATCCTCTACTTACCTCGCGCAAGCCGGATAGATGGTATTGTCAGCCATCTTCCAAGGCGCCCCTAGCGGTCCCCCCCAATGGAACCCTACCTTTAAAGCAACTGTACCCTCATTGCTTCAATAACAGGAGCCTTAGACAAAAACAGAAAATCAATTCTGGTTTTACTGAAGTTTTAAGATAGGGACAGTGAAACTGTGACCTTTCGGATACTGTTGAAGTCCAACTTCCATCAATGCCAACCAGAATGATCAATGGCCAGGATAGATGGGAGTTGTAGTCAAACCCGATCTGCAGTTCCACATGCACTTGCTTTAAAACATTATTGTTTCCAACGCTGGAATATCCACCCTGTTAAATATCTACACCAAAAGCCAAATGAAATGAACTTATTCCCAAAGCAATAAAACAGTACCTGACATTGTACAGCACACAAATTATCTCTCTGTAATGTTAAAGATTAGGCTTTCAGAATTTCAGCATTACATAATTGCTCCATCTAAGCAGTTTTCGGTGAGTGGATGCATTTCTATTAATAAAATTAAACTAGTGACATTTAGGAAAGAAATACTGTCCCAAATTGTATCATTTCAGACTATGAATATGGAAGAACAACAACCCCCCGTATTATTTGTACTTCGTTTCCTGCTTGGTACCTACTGTGTTGCATCAGTTGACCAATTATTCAGCATCATTTTCAAAAACAATGTGCAAAAGGATTTGTTTATGCATTTGGATTGTCCTTAAATAACCCTTCAACTTACTTCAGGATCTAATTAGTTTTCACTGTTAAATGTTTAATTGGTGGTAAAGTGAATAGATGGCAACGAGCCCTTGGAAGGTGTCACCTATGTTTTTGGGCTCCATTTGGAGCTTTGAGGATGTGTCATATGCATCTGCCACAAAATGGCTACTGTAAGGAGAGGGCACGACACAAAATAGCTGCCATGGGATGTGGCCTAATGCAAAATGGTTGCTGTGGGGCTGTATGTCTGCCACCAACTTGGATGACCTTAAAGGAGGATAGGACAAATTCATGGATAAGCACAAACAGAAGATTCCTTTAAATAGAAAGGTGTCCTCTGACAGTCCTTCAAGTAGAGGACTGTCTTTGGTAAAGTAAGACATGTGGCCACAGGGCTACATCTCCCCCTGGCTGAGGCCTGACAACAATTTGCCTTTTACTGGATTGGTCGATAAATTTATATTACCAAATATGCTGAGCATTTTGAAAATGCTGAAGAAAGCATCGCTTTTTATTCATACTTTGGAAAACCAAAAATACGGCTCATTTGCAAAGCTATATTTGATATTTTATCTTTCGTTCCCTGTTGCCATAACACTTCAAACCAAAATTGCCTCCACAAAATAAAAAGAAAGGAATAAAATCATTAGCGGGCAATTAAATCCCAGTCCCACCAATTAATACTGCCCCTCACTGATTAAAATTGGCCCTCACCAAGTAATCAACTAATGGTTTTGTTGATTAATCTACCCATTCCCCTGATTAAAAGCTCACAGCCCGAAATGCTTGCTGTTCGGTTCTTGCTTTTCTCTATCCATGTAGCAGACGAGTAGAGACCGTCTCTTAATGCAGACATTATAAAACACTGCAATTTACAATAATCTGGTAGATATTGTGTGGGAGAAATGACTCCATTTAATGAAAACAAACAGGAAACATTACCCGATTTTAACAGGCAAAATGAGAATCTAATTAAGTAGCAGGAATGACTGGCTGGAGTGTCGCAGTGTCGTGTCTCTGTGGCATTTCTTTGCCGCAGCAATCCTTGCCAAGAACAGTAAAGTAATGTGGCATTTTACAGGCCTGACAGCTCCCCAACCCCCACCAAACATGGAGTAACTTTTATACTACTAAAGGAATGTTTCCTGCTGGCAAATGGGATAAATATACAAAATGATATCGAGGCAACATTTCTCTCCCCTCCTCTGCTTCTGTCAAGCTCTAATATAATTTGGTTATGTCTGATGTCTGTTCGTATTATCATGCAGAGACTGTGTTGTCTGAAATGCATAGTCTTTACGTCTGCCTGGCACAGACCACTGAGATAATCCACAAAGGTGCTGTTGAGCATACGGCAAATGGCTCTGTTGAGAAGCGAATGCGCAGGCAAGGGAAGAACTCCATGCAGCAAGAGCACCTCTGTGTTCCACCTTTTGAATAAAAACAACCATGGGAAGCCATGGAAAACGTGTGGCATGACTACTTGGTGTGAGCAAATGCCGCCCATGGAGACTTCCCAGTACACGTTCATTCAGGTTGAAGTCCAATCCTGGATACTGAAGCAGATCTTAAGGCAGGCCTGGCCTGGCGAATATTGTTCAAAAGAGGAGGGAAATGGCTCCTTTTTCATACTGAAAGTCAATGGGGGGTACATTTATGATGGAAGAGTCAGATCCTATGAGTTTCTGTGTAGACCTGTAGCCCCTTAGATTTTGTCAGATTCAGGCTCCCATCAGTCCAAGCCAGTGTGGTGAATGGTTAGGGATGATGGGAGTTGTGTTGTTGTGGGCATCTGTGTTTTTTTGCCATGGTAGCAACACTGAAGCAACCTCTCTGGAGTGCAAGCCTGGGCAGAGTATGTGGAGATCCTGGGTTGATGTGGTCTAAAGGAAAGCAGAGCAATACATTTGGCACCAGTTGGGCTGCAGGAGTTGCTGGAAGGCACCATCCAACTGTCCTAGGGACTCCACTCTGGATATGCGTAGAGTTTACTCCTTAGCCTTTTCTTCTCCTGATGATGTCTCACAAGACAGCAGGTATGGAGTTTTCTTTGGGGTTCACTTCTGAAGCCCTTCTCACAAATGAGTATAGCTGCAAGTAAGCAAAGGCTTAGGACCAGAGTTTTCCTTCTCCTAGATGGACTACCTTCCCAGGTTGATGAGCTCCATCTGCCACTCATTTCCCGCTACATGTGCAGAAACCACCTTCTTGACTGTTGGTCTCATCTGCTCAAGTCACTGGAACCTGTCTTCACATGCAGGGAAAGTCCCTAGCTCATTGAGGGTTTAAGACCCATAGACTACCCTCACCTGGTTTAGCTGGCCAGTCAAAGCCGGTTCCCAGAGTGTAGCTGCCATTGCAAGCTGACAGCTTTGAGGAGCCATATGTGAGAGATGAGTCCAGGGTGGGGACCAAAGATGGACAAACTACCCCAGAAGGAGCACAATGTTCCCCCCACCAGAGTACTACCCCCCTAACACCCCAAAGAGGGTTGTCAGCCATCAGCATCTCTTGGTGTAGAAACAGCAGCAAAATAGTGTCTACAGACACTCCCAGAAAAAGAAAAAAAGGAAAAGGGAAAGGGAAAAAAATAAAGGTTTGTTTACAGATCTGGCACAGCAAGAGCCATTGATTAAAAAACCTGCAGTGCTTTTACAGTTATTCCTTCTCCCATATGAGACCCTGAAACTGTTGTGCTGTGTGAGTGGGCCAAGAGGTTGCTAATAGAATTCTCTGCATCCCCACAAGACTTCAGTTCCCAGGAGAAAATCAGAACAGTTTAACCAGTCTAAAACTGGTAACTTTGCACTGTAGACATTCCCCACCCCCACCCTGAGCAGCAATATTTAGATTGTTCTTCTTCCAGCTAGTACTTCTGTTATGAGTGCTGGGTTGATTATGGTTTTGTTGGTGTAATTTAGATCTGCATTATAATGATTTTTTTTTTATTGTCAGAAGCTGTGTATACTAACTACAGAAGAAAAATGCAGAGGACAGGTGGAGTTGCCTTCGTTATGGCTTTTTGCACCATACGAACTGGGATCTTGATTTTTGTTTAATAGAGAAGGCAAACTGACTTCCTGAAAGTGCTCAGTGTTGCTCCAATTTGCCGCAGGACTGCAGAGTGTCAGCATGCAGAGGGCCGGGAGGCCAGCTGAGCGGTCTCCTTCCAGCTGTCCCGCTCTGAAGACCACCAGCCTCTGCCTGACATAAATCAGCAACCCAGGCTTCAAAGCCAGGGCACACTATCAGCAGAGCGAACTGTGCACACAGAATAGGCGTGAGGCTTGTGAAAGCATACTACAACTACAGATTTATTAATCATAAATCAGGACAAAGAAACATGTCGTCTCTCTCGTCTTCTCAGAGAGAACGGGATAAAGCAAAAGCAATACACAACAGAAGTTCCCAGCAAGCTGTGCTGGAATGTAAACAGACATGTGACACGTAACAGTTCCACTCGTCAGCTCCTTAAGGTGGAATGGAAATCTCAACATCAAGTACTTGGAGCCTGTATCATCAACATAAAGTTAGTGTAAGATGCCAGCGTTTTTAAAATGGGGATCCTTGCAGTGGTACCCAGGAACGTTTAAAACAGTTCTAGCACCAGACAACATTAAGAGCTCTGTGGGTTTTTCGTATTTATTGCTTTTTTGTTTAGCAATGACCTAGGAGGAATTGCTTCTCAGTATATCTCCAGCATGCCAAGAGGCCCTTTTCCCATTGTTGAGGGATCACAATGGCTGAATGAAGACAGGAAGAGAGTCAGAGCAGAAGAGTAGAGAACAGTCAATTATGTGTGAAATATGGGTTAAGCACCACCTAAGATATATATACATTTCAAGAAACATTGCAGCATATGTAAAGGGGTGTCTGCTTTATGTCACTATGGAACAATGCTTTGAATCTCTAGGGTATCTGAGAAACATTGTGCCCCTGGAGGGCACTGCTTGCCCCTATTGGAAATATTGCCATCTTGGAAATAGGTGCTACCAGGCAAGAGATTATGGGGACCATTGGCTTTTAATGGCAGTAGCAGGTCATGATGAATGACTCCGAAATAAAAGAGGAGGCTAACAGGAGACCTGGCTTATAGTTGCTATATTGGCAAACAAGTCAAACACTGAATAAAAATTACCCCCCCCCCCAATAGCAACAACAACAAAAGACTTGTGTCTTGATCTCCCACTCGGAACAAAATGATAATGGTCAGTTTCAGTATAGGTGGACTGAGAGAGCCCCTTCTTCCATCATAGGTGGCTTTCCCACTTCCAGAAATTCCATCTTGAAGAGCAGATCTGGACCATGGTCCCTTCTCTCTCTCTCTCTCTCTCTCTCTCTCTCTCTCTCTCTCTCTCTCTCATCCTAATTGTCTTAATTAGCTGTCAATTCCCTCTCATGTCCTCTCCCTGCCAAGTCGCTCACCTCCTGGGCTTCTCCAGCCTCTGCTGAGTCACATCCAACTACTGCAGACATTAATAGAAGCTTCCCATACTCTTTCCTATTGGCCAGGGCTGAATAACCCTGCATTCCGTACTGGGCAACCTTCCAAGGGTTGCATGGCATTGGTTGGTGAGACCAGAAGGGAAAAGGGGATGAGGTTAAAAAAATGCACATTTTACAACTGGTAAAGGTAAAGGGACCCCTGACCGTCTAGTCACGGACGACTCTGGGGCTGCGGCACTCATCTCGCTTTACTGGCCAAGGGAGCCGGCGTACAGCTTCCAGGTCATGTGGCCAGCATGACTAAGCCGCTTCTGGCGAACCAGAGCAGCGCACAGAAACGCCGTTCACCTTCCCGCCAGAGCGGTACCTATTTATCTACTTGCACTTTGACGCGCTTTCAAACTGCTAGGTTGGCAGGCGCAGGAACCAAGCAACGGGAGCTTACCTCATCGCAGGGATTCGAACCGCTGACCTTCTGATCAGCAAGCCCTAGGCTCTGTGGTTTAGACCACAGTGCCACCCCCGTCCCTTTACAACTGGACATTAGGCCATTTTCTACAAACCCTCACCCTCCGAGCAAGAGGTCTGATCAGAGTTGAAAGACTCAGCCAGGAAGAACACAAGAACACTTGGGCTGAGAAGAAGGGCCAGTGAGGAGTGTGGCATGGGAAGAGTTATGAGGACAAGATGGAGAGGCCTGGGGGGAGGTCACATTGTTCCCCTCCCTGACTGGAGCTTCCCCACCTTTGACATGCAGTCTTCTGCCACCAATGAGTGGCTAACTGGCAAAGAATTCTCAAGCCAGAGCAAGATTATATCCTATGAGTCACTGAACTTTGCAGTGACAAAGTTTGCACAATGTCCCCATCACAAACATTTTGGATTTCAGAGGGAGAAAAAAATAAATTAGACGGCTTGTCCCTGGAAGCAGGCGCTGAATATACAATAGTGTTGGAGATATTTATATAAATGTGCAATGATGTGGTGTACAGGGGAGGGGGGAGGTGAGGAATAGAAGAGAAGTTAATTATGAGTAAGATCAAAGGGATTTTGAAAAGTGATCTATAAAAGCTCTAGCTTTTTAGTGCATGTGCTTTTCCATCTCCATTAATGATGTTCAGAGATCTGAGGACCTGCTTGTGAGCATCGAGAATAACAAGGCGAATTATTTGGTGGCGCTCAAGGGGGTTTATCCGGCTCCAATGAGGAAAGAAACAACAGCAAAACGGGAATGAGAAAATGAACTTTTGGGATTTGGGGTGATAGTCAATGTGGCAACGTGGTCGACAGTTGTGTAAGTATGAATGTGCACTCATATGAGTTCAAGCCAGCTAGCGAAGTGGTTAGATTGTCGGACTAGGACCTGGGAGAACAGAGTTCAAATCCCTGGTGTGCCACGAAGCTGACTGGGAGGCAGTCTCTGCCTCTTGGCCTAAACTATCTCACAGTGTTGTTTGGGGACTGAATGAGGAAGGGGAGAACCATGTATCCCACCTTGAGCTCCTTGGATAAAAAGGTAGGCTATAAATGCAACAAATAAGTAAAGACCGTATTTTTCGCTCTATAGGACACACCCAACCATAGGACGCACCTTGTTTTAGAGGGGGAGAACAAGAAAAAAAATTCTCCTCCTCTCTGCGCAGCACCCCTTCAGCGAAGCGGCAGGAGAAACGGAGCCCCTTCCATTTCTCCTCCTGCTTCGCTGAAGGGGCGCTGTGCAGAGAGGGAAAGCTGTGCAGCGGCTCTCCAGTGAAGTGAAGCCAGGAGAGCAAGAGGGATCGGTGTGCACCGACCCCTCTCGCTCCCCAGGCTTCAGCGAAAGGAACCCGAAAGGAACTCCCGCTGCACTTCGGAGGCTTCGCGTTGCTATCGCTGAAGCCATGGAGCCTGCATTCGCTCCATAAAACGCACACACATTTCCCCTTAGTTTCTGGAGGGGGAAAACTGTGTCTTATAGAGCGAAAAATACGGTAACTGTTGCTGAAATGAAGTGTCCCCATTGGTCCATACAGCCATGCACCCTTGAACCCGAGTCTCGCAAAGCGGGGACAAGGCTGGGATCAAAGGGCACATGGTTGCAGCCCACTTCTCATGCCGCCCTGCTATCCCCAAGCCGCTTTGCGAAGCTGGGATGTGATCTGAACGATTCACCCGACAAATTGTTTAGATCACATCCCAACCTCGCAAAGCATTGCAGGGCTGACAGGGTGGTTTGAGGAGTCAAATGGCAGTTCCCCCTAAAAAGATGCCCCCAGGGCCATCACCCTGGCAGACCCCCGCGCTATGCCGCTGAACTCACCTGTTGAGTGCGGACAGCGTTGTAGGCAGAAGAGAGTCATTGAGAAGCAACTGGGAATTGCCAGCATGTTCTCAGGGAAGCCCAAGTTTTAGAACATACAGTGGTACCTCTAGTTATAAACTTAATTCATTCCAGAGGTCCGTTCTTGACCTGAAACTGTTCTTAACCTTAGGCGTGCTTTCGCTAATAAGGCCTCTTGCTGCCGCTGCACCGCTGGCACACAATTTCCATTCTCATCCTGGGGCAAAGTTCTCAAGTTGAGGTAACTCTTCCAGGTTAGCAGAGTTTGTAATCTGAAGCGTTTGTAACCTGAGGTGTTTGCAACTCGTGGTACCATTGTAATATCTTTAGAAAAAAGCTACAGTACCTCCCAAGTACTATAAGTAGGTCCTTGGCCTACAGAATGCTTAATATCTGCAGGAGGTGAGAGGATGGAATGGAAGAGAGAATCTTGGAAGAAGTCCTGGCTGGTTGTCCAACTGGAACCCTGATCAGGAATGCTCCACACACTGCAACGTTTTGTTAGAAGTTCCACTTGACACACAAAAATTGCCCATCGTGGATTAGGTTCCCAGGCCCAAGAACCTCAGAACCTCAAAGGAGCACGTTTATGTATACCTCAGGACCTTCAGCTACTTTTAAATTACCGTCTTTGGTTCATGGGATCATTTTGCAACAGTGTACTTGTCTATACTAATATTAATTTACAGCACTGTACAACTCCCCTAAACATATTATTGGGCACTCCCTAGCAACATCCCTGGCTGGTGGACGGGGTACAAATTGGCAGGTCTCAGATTGTGCCATCAGGCCTGGTTTATATAACATAATTTCAGTTTTGGTAAATTTAGGCACAGGAACTAAAACTAGTCCAAGGCAGTACCGGACAACACTAACATTAGATATCAAATGCCTATCAATGTCACTCTTGGATTTAAGTTTTAAGGAAGGAAGCTGTAGGGAAGAGATTGAAATGTTCAACATAATTATCTTTGTAATTCCAACCGATTATACTTTCAAGAAAAGAAAAATTGAGGTTTGTTTGATGAGACCTCTGTATGATAAAACCATGTTGAATGGCATCTAATTATATTTCTGGATTCTCAAATGTCATTGATTGAGTATGGTATTCACTCTCTCTCCCCTACCTCCCCGGTTACTGATGTCAGGTTAATCAGCCAATAATTATGTTACATCTCCAACTTTCTGAGCCAGAAGATTAATTCTATCAACGGCTCATCTGCTGCTCTCTCCATTAATTTAAGATGCACGAAAAACACAGTGAAAAGTCAAACTGGTTTTCACTTGACCATCAGAAATAGCCAAGAGACTACCAGCAGTGGAAAGAGGAGGCCTCCTAGAGCATCTGTGGATTGACACGTGAAGCCCATCCTGTCAGATCAGCATTTGTGGTTAGTTCCCATTGTGGGATGGAAAGCAGGGAGGTCAACAGCAGGTGGTGCCAGAGAACCCGTGCCAGGAAGAGCCAACTCATTCTCATTTTGTCCTCATCCTTCTCCCCGTTGAGTTCTACTTAATAGCCAAGGTGGCTCCTGAGCAGTTAACAACACCAACCGCAAAAGAAATCACACACACATAGTTAAAATACACAATAAAACAATGGCATCAAACATTGATATAAGCCCCCTCAATTAAAATGTGCAATAAAACAAGTCCATTAAAACAGCACAACTGCTAAAGCTGTTAAAACAGCAATTAGAACAATTAAAATGGGAGGTTCAGGTCGGTAGAACAGGGGAACACAGCTATGTCTTCCAAGAGCCATGCTAGAAAAAGGCCAAAACAATCATCATCATCATCATCATCATCATTTTATTATTTATATGCTGATTGGGGCCTCATGGGGCCTCATGGTGAGAAAGAACCTGGCTGGTGACAGCCAGTATGTAGCCCTTCTAGGTCAGGATTTATTTGGAGGGGGCAGAACCCAGTTATCTGCAAAGCAATTGGTCAGTTGGTTAAGTTTTTTATTATTATTTACTTGATGGGGGGGTCAGCTGCCTTCCCCCGGCCCCCTGGCTATGCCCGTGCTTCCAGGAGTGAGAGGGACTGAGCTGTCCTGAGATCCATTGGATTTTCTGAGCCAGCCCCACTGCCATCACATGACACCATGTGCAATCTAGGGCAGATTACTGCACCCTGGCCAGATACAGTGGTAGTCCCCCTGCTCCATTCCACCCAGCAGGGCAACAGCCAGAGGTTAGATTGCACCCTAAGTGATGCTGTAGCATTAGGCTTGCCATACATCCTCTTTTTCCAGGACACATCCTCTTTTTTAAGAAGGAGAGTTGTCCTAGTGATCCATCGTTAACATGTGGCCAATGCTTTCTCTTTTTTGCTCTTCAAAATATGGCAACTTACAAATTTCCACTAGACTTCTGGGAAGCAAAAATGGCAGCTTCCAGTTCTCCAGAGAACTCCAAACCAGTGGAAGGAATGCTACTGTAAAATTGGTGGGGCAAAAAAGTTGCACGGTGGGCAGTTATGGGGTAGTTATTGCCTCTTGGCCCATTCCAAAAATTTGGGCCTAAAGTTCTCAGCAGGAAACGTTTGATAGGTCCATCATTTAGTCAGACATCGGAACCAGTGCTGCTGTTGGAAATGGGAAGAATTTTGGTGCCAAACCAACTGGTCCCGTTATTACAACTGCAACTTAACAGTCTTGTGAGATGAGCAGGAGGCAGTAAACCTACAATGAAGCCTGCCCCAATTTGTATCTCTTGTCATCTTTCCCAAGAGAAACGGTGAGCCCAAAAGCTTGTTTAGTTTCAATCAACAGATGTTGGTCCCAATTAAAGGGATCAAATTAAAGTGCTTTTATGTGTCTCCTTTGCTGGGACCAGGATGGTAGCAGCTCTCTGATCTAAATTGTGTCCTAGGAGATCTTTAGTGGGAAGAAGCAAGGGATTTAATTAATGTTCGGGCTCTTTATAAATAAAATGTCTAAGAGACACGACTGTCTTTTACCTTCCTGTTTGTCTGCTGGCGTTTTAACCCCAGACTCCTCCAACCCAACAGTAATTTATCAAAAGGGTTTTCTGTGGAAACAGGTAGTTAGAATGTTTGCTCGGATAACAGAATTATAAATAAGCAAGGAGACACCTGCTATTTCAATCCCAGCACGTTCCCTCTGTTTTATACATTTGTTGTTTTCATTTTCCCTTGAAGAAAAACACCTTGAGGAAAAACGCCTGTGTTGTGCTGAGATTTTTGAAATTGAGGCTTTTGAACGAGTGTTTGAAAGTGCGTTGAGCCCGTTTATAGTTGTGGCGGTCTAAAAGTTTAGCATAACTCATTCTGACTTTATGTGGCTTCAGTAGAGCTGGCTAATTGATGGGACTCATTGTTACATAATGAGTAGTATAACTTCTCCTTAACTTTAATTCCCTTAACATTCTTGTTCCTTTTTAAACGGTTATTTCTTGCGCTTTTTACACTGCTTCTTTTACTCCACACCAAGAGGGCTTATTTTATGATTGGTGGTCAGGCCTGCCAGTTTTTTGTTTTTTGTTTTTTTTTTTTTTTTGGTGCAGCACTCAGTCACGTGTTGTCATCAAAATTCCATCCTGCGCTCCTGCCCCAAAATGCAATGTGTATTTTGCTTTTCTGGAGGAAATCTAACATATCAAATAGGTGTCACCTCTATTGTCTTTGCAGAACCTATTGATGAGCTCCCTTTTCCAACAAACCCTGCAAGTGCAGATTTTTACTCTAATCAAATGTCCGTATTGGGTTTGACTTTGTTTTGAATATCCAAAACTATTCTGTTTGTTTCATACATTACTTTATGTATGTTTTTATATCTAAATTTGTTTTATGTTGTCAATGTTATTTGCTTATTTAACTTCTTACCCACCCAAAATCCCATGGCAGATCACAACAATTACAACACAATGAGTAACATTCAACTAAGTTTTACTTAGAGAAGTCCCATTGAAGTTAATGGACATGACTAAGAGAGCACTCTTAAGTATGGGAAGCCAACAATATTTTGAATTCATTTTTATAAATATCATATTAGATTAAGTTCTGGTTATAAGAACTCCTGCCCCCCTTTTTGTAATGTACACATTTTGTTGTTGTTCTGTTCTGTTTTCTACCAGGGTACTATCTCTTTTTTGTGTCTTATCTTATTCTGTGCACTTGTAATTCTGTACTTCTTGTTTCTCAATAAAGAATAGCAAATTAAAATAATAATAATAATAATAATAATAATAATAATAATAATAATAATAATATCTTTATTGTCATTGCCCCCTTCGGGGACAATGAAATTACTTACGAAGTATGGAAATACAGGGTAATTGACACTGGATTAAGTTAAGAAATTGTAAAGTACACGAGATCCAAGGGATTGATGCTAGCATATCTCTGTCTGAGCCAGTGTTAGGGACTTACTATGGCATAGTCCAGTTGAGCTGGGACCCTGACGGCTTGGCCAGAGTTCTCCTACATCTTAACTCACTCATCCCAGTGGATCTAAGGTTAGGATTGCATCCTTTGCAAGGTCCATTAATTTCAATAGGTCTACCATGAATTAAGGGGGATGTGGGTGGCACTGTGGTCTAAACCACTGAGCCTCTTAGGTTTGCCGATTCGAATCCCTGCGACGGGGTGAGCTCCCGTTGCTCAGTCCCAGCTGCTGCCAACCTAGCAGTTTGAAAGCATACTAAAAAATGCAAGTAGATAAATAGGTACCGCTCCGGTGAGAAGGTAAACGGCGTTTCTTTGCACTGCTCTGGTTTCGGTGTTCCGTTGCGCCAGAAGCGGCTTAGTCATGCTGGCCACATGACCCGGAAAAACTGTCTGTGGACAAACGCCAGCTCCCTCGGCCTGTAAAGCAAGATGAGCACTGCAACCCCTGAGTCATCCCTGGCTGGACGTAACTGTCAGGGGTCCTTTACCTTTTTAATTTTTTTAAACCAAAAATTAAACTTAATTTAATACTACCCAACGTCAAAAATACGTTTTAGTGATCCTGACGTGCACTATTGTGGTGCTGTCCAGGACTTTGCCAATTTCACCTCTAACACTAAACCATGGTTTTGTGTTATGTGTGAACCCCCCCCTCCCCGAAACTTAGCTATGCCATATTGCCTCTCTAGAGTGTTTCTATAATATGGAATAAAAAAAATATTAAAGTCGGATTCTTCTTCTAATAACCAGTTAAAATGAACCAATCTAAGTGTAAAAATATATGAAATAACTTTTTCATATCAAAACTATTACTATAAATTGGGATGGATAGATTTACAGCACACAGCACAATTCTAACCATTTCTGTTTTGAGGCAGCTCCCACTGAATTCCATGAGACTTATTCCATTCCAGTAAGTGTGTATAGGATTGCACCTTTGGTAATGTCAACCAGCAGATTAATCAACAGCCCCTTGGGTTGATTAACAGGGAGGAATTTAAATTGGGTAGGCCTGTGAGACAAGGCCACCCTTAATTTTTTGAGGCCGGCATAGGGAATGAAACAAACTGAAACAAAAATGAAAAAGATGGCCTTTTCCATTCTAATGACTGCTAGCTTTGCTTTGCATATTATCACACATTTCCTTCAACACCCATAAAGAACCTGCAGCCCCTTTGGACTACATCTCCCATCACGGGTGCCAAATTCCTGGAACCCTGGATGCCTGAGCACTCACAAAATTCCCCATGAAGGGGCTGTGCATCCACAAATTTCTGTGCCAGGGCGATGCACACTGAATGGCACCCACTGCCCCACAGTCGTGGGGCCAAGCTGGCATTCCTTTGTCCCATCATCTCTGACTCTCGGCCATGCTGGATGGAGCTTATGGGCACTGGAGTGCAACAACATCTGCCAGGCCACCACCCTGTTCGTTCTATAGGTTTTGAGAATGCACACAGTTATTTAAATGGGCTTGTTTAATTGATGTATTAATCACACCAAAAGGCAGCTGTTTAGTCAGCTGTAATCTGTTGGCATAAATTCAGCTCAAGCTAATGTTTTGTGTCCGCAGCCTCAGCAGCAAAGGCTGTGTTAGGTAGGCCTTAATATCTTTTTTGAAGTCTTCGAAATCTGAAAGGCATGATCTGGCTCTTCTGAATTGCGGTATCTCTGGTTAATTTTTCCATACCACCATCACTTGAGCTTCTGTAGCTCTTATCTTTCCCCTTTTTCCCTTTTATGTTTCTAATCACATTTCCTAACTTGGATCACTCCGGGCAAAATGAGTCATGTTTCATCTGCAATATATATATATATATTCCAAGAGGAAGAAAAAACAAAACAAAATAAACCCCAACACCACCATACATTTCCTTGCTTATTGTTATGCAGAGACCCGGTTTCATTCTGCTACATCTCCTCTCAATTCCCCCCGCCCGCCTCCTGAAGACATTTGAGGATTAATTGTAAGGAGAAGCTAACATTTGCTTTCTTTCCCTATAGAGAAAATCAATAAATGTACCAATGCAAAGTTCTTAAGCGTGCAGCACTTGACAATTATATGTGCTGACACTTTTAAAATACACATGACATAAATACCACCTCTTCATTAGCCAAGTGTGGTAGATAATTATCACCTGTGTGGAACAGTAATTTCTTTGCCCGCCAGATATTTGCACCTGGGGCAGAGTGGCTTTTAATTTTTACTCTGTCCATGTAAAAGACCTGCAGCTGCCACATACTTGTTTATACAGACCCTCCAATTGTCCCCGTTTTCCAGGGACAGTCCTGGATTTACAGAAGCCGTCCCAGTTTTTATTTGATCCCAGAATGTCCTGATTCTCCTTAGCACGTCCCTATTTTCATTGGAGAAATGTTGGAGGGTGTGGAGTTATGCAACCCCCCAAGCCAAGGAGATACATAACTATATAACCTTTAGAAGACATTTGAAGGCAGCCCTGTGTAGTTTTATTATGTTTTTATATATGTTGGAAGCCGCCCTGAGTGACTGGGGCAACCCTGTCAGATGGGCGGGGTATAATTAATTTTGTTGTTGTTGTTTAGTCGTTTAGTCATATCCAACTCTTCGTGACCCCATAGACCAGAGCACGCTAGGCACTCCTGTCTTCCAATGCCTCCCGCAATTTGGTCAAACTCATGCTGGTAGCTTCGAGAACACTGTCCAACCATCTTGTCCTCTGTCGTCCCCTTCCCCTTGTGCCCTCCATCTTTCCCAACATCAGGGTCTTTTCCAGGGAGTCTTCTCTTCTCATGAGGTGGCCCAAGTATTGGAGCCTCAGCTTCACAATCTGTCCTTCCAGTGAGCACTCAGGGCTGATTTCCTTAAGAATGGATAGGTTTGATCTTCTTGCAGTATTTTTTAATTAATAAAATTACATCGCGCAACGAACCTTCTGGAGGTCAAATAGCAGTGGTAAAAGGTAAAGGTAATGGGACCCCTAACCATTACGTCCAGTCGTGGCCGACTCTGGGGTTGCGGCGCTCATCTTGCTTTATTGGCCGAGGGAGCTGGCGTACAGCTTCCGGGTCATGTGGCCAGCATGACTAAGCTGCTTCTGGCGAACCAGAGCAGCACACAGAAACACCGTTTACCTTCCCGCCGGAGCGGTACCTATTTATCTACTTGCACTTTGACGTGCTTTCGAACTGCTAGGTTGGCAGGAGCAGGGACAGAGCAACAGGAGCTCACCCCGTCGTGGGGATTCGAACCGCCGACCTTCTGATCGGCAAGTCCTAGGCTCTGTGGTTTAACCCACAGTGCCACCTGGAGTAGTACTTTCTACCAAACTGGTGGAATGCTGTGGGAATTCAGTCAGAGCTCTTTCCCAGTTTTGCTTGGAAATGGCAGGGATTCAACTTGGGAAGTTTTGCATGCAAATCACATGTGGTCTGCCATAAGCTGTAGCCCCATCTTCATTCATGTTGCCATGTGTAATGATTCTGATCTGCCCCATTCTGACACATGAACATATGGACCTCAGCCAGCCATCGCCTGAATTTTGCACTGAAATGTTGCCACACTTCCCAACAATTTAAATGCATCAAAACACACTTTTAATGAGTATTTTGAGAGGAAACACTGCTATGCACATAGAATTCAATTACGTAGTTTGAGAATAGTGGTTTTTGTGTGTGTGCTTTGAGACATAAACACAGATTTTATTGATTGATTGATTGAATTTATATACCACCCTATATCCAGAGGTCTCAGGGCAGTTCACAGAACAAAATCAGAATATAAAACCACAAAATATATAATCAATAAAAACAACAACACAATAACCCCCCTCCCCCAAAAAACACATTTTAAAAGGGCATAGGATGTCAATCAAATCAATCGGATGCAGTTTAATGTCCAAAAAGCACTTGCAAAAGTGATATGGATCAGAAATATTTATTCATTTAAAACGCTTTTAAAAAATAACAATGCTCCGTAGCCACAGGGGCTCCCAAAATCAGGTTACAGCTCAGTACGAAAGAGGTCAGTGCTTGGCTTACAATCCTGCCTTAGGTGGTGCAAATGGGGGGGGGGGAGGAGGAGGGAAGCAGAAAAAGCAAACCCAAACCCACGCACCAGTTCTTATAATACCCAGTCAGGATTCTGCTTTTTTAAAAAACAAAAACAAATTTTTATTCTTAATGGCCATTAGCGAGAGACATGTTCTGCTCACGTTGTGAAAGGCAGTGGGAAATTATGCAACCCTCTCACATATTATCAGCCCTGCTTATGTGACAGGTGGAAACTCAGACCTCCAACATCTGACGGCTGATGCCTCTGCCACACTCCAGGTTTTGAGCTGTTGATGCCACCGCCACCTGTCAATGAGGTCCCCAAGGCAATCCATCAGAAAGCTACAGCCGGTCTCGAGGGACAACTGTAAGACAGCCTGTGTCCAATTCTGGGTCTGGCCAAGTGTCACATAACTGTGATGTTTGAGAGCATAAATACAGAGCTGGGGCGGGGGGGGGGGAGAAAGTGAGAAATTATCATGAGCACCTGCGTGTCACTGCTTTCTGTATTGCTGTTGTTTCCATCGAGACTATTCCAGACTAGCGAGACATCTGCAAATGAACCCACAGATCAGAGCCAAAGGTTGTGCTATCACTCGGCACTGTGGTGGCAAAAGTTGGAACCAGGAATTTGAGCAGGTGAGGCGAGATCCATACCTATGTGTATTATACTCAGGGAGAAAAGGCACAATTATAATGACACAAAGACGAAGGAGCATTGCCTTAGGAAACGAGACTGAACGACTCACTTTTAGGATTTCTTAAAAATATATATCTATATAAATTTTGTTACCGGAAAATCTGAATGCCTGAGAATACAGATTTTTTTTTTTGTTAAGAAAATACCTTAAGCAGAAGCTTGTTAAGGCTGAAAAATCAAATTACAAAATGACAGGATTACATTTGCCAGCGCAGCGCTCCATTCCATCCCAGACAGCCGTTCAAAATAAAAGCAGAATATGTTTTAAATTTCCACCACGTCTTCCACCAGTGGTCTCTGGGGAGGAGGATGAGATAGAGGAGATGGCAGCTGTGCTTGCCTTTTGCTCTTGTGTGATTTTTAGGGGTTGGGTGGGGGGTGATGGGAGAAAGGTCACTGTGGATGCAAGTGGACACCTCCTCTTTGAAGGTGGCTGTGTAGAAGCAATTCCTTTGCTTGGTGAAATACTGTTATCTAATGGAAAGTGACAAATATTGTTTGTTGTGCCTTCCTATAGCAGACATTGTTGTTTGGCTGTATTCCAGTAACCTTCCAAGAGGAAATGCATAAAAATAGTGTACGCGTGCACACACACACACACATTGTTAAGCTATGAAAGACTCTAGTCCGGTCTTTGCCAATCTGCTGCACTCCCGATGTTGTTGGACCCCAATTCCTATCAGCCCTTGCCAATACTCAGGCATTTCGGAGAAAACAACTTCTAGAATGGCATCTCCACCCCTGTCGTTCATCCCAGAAATGGAGATCCAGCACCAAAGGCCTTCTGGTGGTTCCCTCAGTGTGAAGTTATAGGGAACCAGACAGAGGACCTTCTCGGAAGTGTCGCCCTCCTTGTGGAACGCCCTCCCATCAGATGTCAAGGAGATAAAGAACTACACAACTTTTAGAGGACACCTGAAGGCAGCCTTGTATTGGGAAGTTTTTAATGTTTGGCATTTTATGATATTTTATGTGTTGAAAGCCACCCAGAGTAGCTGGGGGAAGCCAGTCAGATGGGTTGAGTATTATTGGTATTATTACTATTATTATGATTATTATAGCAAGCTCTAGTCTATGAAGAAAGTCCATAGTTTTGGGCAGAGTCGGAGTTGCTATATTCATGGATATCTTGGGATAATTTTTCACATGGTGTGCTATGGAAATAGAAATCAAAGAGTACACCCACATACTGTATGAGCCTTCCTTTTATGGATTTCCATGGCTTGTTCTTCTGGTTTTGCACCACTCTATCTCTTTCTGCTGCATTTCTACACTGGGCAAGATTGGAACTTTTAATCAGGATGCATAGATGCAGCAGACATGCCCATCTTTGATTTCTGCATGAGTAATTGCTCTGGGCCTGCCTCCTTCCAGAAAGGAGAGGAAGGGCCATAGCTCAGTCACAGAGTATATGCTTTTCATGCAAAAGTTCCCACATTTGGTCCTTATCCAGGTAGGGTTGGTCAATGACTCCTGTGTGAAACCCTTGAGAGTCACTGTCTGTCAGTGTAGACATTATAAGTTAAATGGACCAATGGTCTAACATGGTACAGTGGTACCTTGGCTCTCAAACTTAATCCGTTCCGGAAGTCCGTTCCAAAACCAAAACATTCCAAAACCAAGGCGCGCTTTTCCATAGAAAGTAATGCAAAATGGATTAAGCTGTTCCAGGCTGTTGAAAAACTACCCCTAAAACACTTCTCCCCACTGCTCCAATCAGCATGATCTTTGGATCTCTCTCTCTCTCTCTCACGTCAAAGCAGCTGGACTGCAGAGCTCTGCCAGGACGCTTCTCCCCACTGCCCCAATCAGAGCAATCTCTCTAAAAATGGAAGCACAACACTAAAAACGGAAGCTCAGCATTCAGGACATGTTCAACTTCCAAATTTTTTTTCGAGAACCGGAACACTCACTTCCGGGTTTGCGACGTTTGGGTTCCAAGTTGTTTGTGAACTAAGCTGTTCGAAAACCGAGGTACTACTGTATTAGAAAGCTTTATACGTTCCTAGGGATACCCAGATCAGTGAGTTTTGTTTCCCCCGAATCACAGGGAAGTGGAGGGAGAGAGGAAGGGGAAAAGCAGCACGGATCTTGGCATGGTGAATTGGGACTTTCAGATTGGCCTACATTAGATTGGCTCCACTGCTGCATCTGGATTGTACCAAGTCCCCTGCTTCTGGCTATATTATTGGCACAATTTTTAATTGCATAGACTATTTATACACATTTATCTGAAGATGCCCACCGCCGAGAATCTGCTTAATATACAGATAGGAGGCATCCCTTTTTTTAGTAGTTCCCCTCTCTTCTCATAATTTTCAGCTCCTATTAGCTGCATTCAGTGAAAATTCCAAAAGCATGGTCAAAGCCATGTTTCTTTCAACCCAATCCATGGTCTTTTAAATGTACAAGCCTATACCAGCTCATAAACCATGGTTTGTCATAGGCTGCCAGGTCAGTATATGGTCTGAAGCTGGTTTGAAAACCAAAGTTTGCACTAACCACAGTTTCCAATTACATCTGAATTCACAAAACATTGGGTTGGATGCAGATGTAATCATAATTAGAGCAGACCTGTTGAAATCAGTCAGATTAAGTTAATCAAGACTAATGTGCCACAATGATTTCAAGTACGACTAAGGACTACTCTAGGTTTGACTGAGTTTGGTTCCAGCCAATTAACAAACTACAGTGAGTGACTGTTGCTGTCATATTAAGGTGATGCTGAACCACTGAGATGTGAGTAAATCTATGTAGCTGAATGCTAAGCAGATGGAAAATTGAAGTGTATAAACATCTTCAAACCATGGTTTTTGGTTTGGAACCTCAAACAAAGCGTGGATTTAGCCCAAATCAATGTTTGACATGGTGCCTGAACTGAATAATTGTTCTGTGATTCCTGATTCCCTGAGCAATGGGATGTTCTAGAATGGTCTTTTACATGGTCAACTTTCATATAGTTTCAGGAGTTCAGAGAGAGCACTAGAGACTTATGTTTTTGTAATATTTATTTATTTATAAATGAACTACATCTCCTATTATCCATGACCATTGGTCATGATCACTGGATGATGGGAGTTGTAGTCCAAAACATCTGTTGGGCACCAGCTGGGGGAAGCCTGCTTTACACCACAGACAAATCTAGTTTAGCCCATCTGTAGTGACCTGCACTGTATAGTTTGGTTGTATATGGTTTGCTTAAAGTTTAAAATTGTGTGCTTGTCTGACATGGTTATAAGCTCTTCTTATTAAAATAGAGTAGTTTTTTTACACCTTTCATTATTTGTATTAGGACTGTTATTACGAATGTATCTATCTGATACTCATGTCAGCTAAGTTCAGGGTAGAAGGCTGACTGGTTTTGGGGTGACTGGGAAGTCTGATGTAGGAAAAGAGCTGTGCAGATGCCTTAATCCAAGGATGTAGAGCCAGTGTTTGTGGACTCCAATGGTCAATGGTCAGGGATGATGGGAGTTGTAGTCTAGCAACACCTGGTGGACCACAGGTTCCCCATTCATGCCTTAATATGGCCTGTCCTTTGACAGAATAATCCCCACTTCTGGGCATACTCTTTAGCTCCTGGATCTCAACCATAAACCAGAATTGGTTTATGGTGCCATGGCTATCTACTAAATATTATTTTGGAGCATTTACAACCAGATTTACAACCCTGTGGCCTTCTTTGTCTCTATCTCAGAAGACGATGTATGTCTTTAAATAAGGCATCAGGAAGAGGTTGGAACACCTATAACATGATTTCCTAAAGGAAAAGCTGTGCCCTCTTGCCATTAGTCAGAAAACACATTGCCTGCTCTTGAAAGTGTAATGCCAAAAGCAATTCAGAGTGACTACATTTGTAGCTTCACCTCCACCCTGTTGTTGCATTTCTCTGCAGACAAACAGATGCCAGTGTCTTCAGAGGTTGGCAGCGGTGATGAACTGCTAACACAATGCTGTTAAAAACAACACTCTAGTCACATTTCCCCCAGACTTTTCTGAAGTGTAACTGACAAACCACACACATCACAGCAGTGAATAAAGCTATCGTTGCAGAGCTTTCTTTTTTCAAAGAGGACATTTTCCAGTCCCCCTTCTCCCTCCCCTCCCATTTTGCAAATTAAATTCTATCCAAAATTAGTTCACATTAGTTCACTGAATTTTTACACTACCAATCACGTGGGCCTCAGTTGCTTCTTGCCCATTGTTGTCAGGCATTTGCCTTCGCTGTACAGTGGTACCTCAGATTACATATGCTTCAGGTTACATACGCTTCAGGTTACATACGCTTCAGGTTACAGACTCCACTAACCAGAAATAGTACCTTGGGTTAAGAACTTTGCTTCAGGATGAGAACAGAAATTGTGCTCCGGCAGTGCGGCAGCAGCAGGAGGCCCCATTAGCTAAAGTGGTGCTTCAGGTTAAGAACAGTTTCAGGTTAAGAACGGACCTCTGGAATGAATTAAGTACTTAACCTGAGGTACCACTGTACTGTCTACAGCACAGCACCTGCTAAACATTTTTTTTGTTTACTTGCATCCCAATAGCTGCAGTTCATCCCATTGTTTGTGTCTGGAAGGTCATCCCTTTAGATCAGGGAACCTATGACCATCCAGGCACTGTTGGATTCCAACCCCAGTCAGTTTTAGGCAGCATAAGCCAATGGTCAGAGATGATAAGCGTTGGGAGACTCTGAAGGCCTTCTGGAGAGTCCCTCACTGTGAGAAGTAAAGTTACAGGGAAGCAGGCAGAGGGCCTTTTTGGCAGAGGCACCCTCCCTGTGAAATGCCTTCCCATCAGCTGTCAATGAGATAAATAAGTATACAGCTTTTAGAAAACGTCTGAAGGCAGCCCTGTATAGGGAAGTTTTTTCAATGTTTAATGTCTTATTATGTTTCTATATGTGTTGGAAGCTGCCCAGAGTGGCTGGGTGGGGTATAAATAATAAAATTATTATTATTGGGAGTCTAATGATATCTGGACAACTAAAGTTTCTCCATCCCTACTTTAGAGTTTCAGTAGCTTTTTCTTGTCAGAATTGTCAGAAGAAAGTTGAGAAGACAAGGGACTAGAGGTCCATGGAGGCAACTCGTGCATTTTGAGAGTCTAATTGAGGAAAGATACTGCTGACACCTTGAGGAGATGAGAGCTGAAGGTAAATCACAGTTGAAAACCTTCCCCCTAAAGGAAGCCAGTACCTTCCCTCTGCCTGTTCAACTGACACCTTCATTATGCCATGACTATGGTCAACTGTAGACTTAATTCTAGACCCATGCAGGCCCTATTTTGGTCTTTTCTCTCTTGTGGTTATGGTCATAAGAATGGGGAGGATAGGACCATGCTTGTGGGTCTCCCACCCCCCGTGGTGTGCCCATCATCACCTTCTCCATGTTGGAGGGGAAAAGTCTGAAGTGGGGGGCCTGTTTTACACTTGTAGACTCCGGGCATGATTTCAGATTCAAGTTAATGGAATAGTTTCCTCCTTGATCCTTCCCTTATCCTGTGTCACTTCCCCCAATTTGACTATCTAAATATGACCAGGGCTCTAAATGATTTGCTTTAAAAATTGCTTCCGAATTTTTTGGCAAATCATTTCTTTTTGACTTCCATTCCAACTGTTCTCTTCATTGATGTCACAGGGCTTCCAATTCAGTGTGGGATAAGGTCCCAGCATGTCACTTCACAATCTGACATACTTAAATACATTTCCAGAGAGTAAGAGAAATGGAAACAGGTTATAGAAAGAATCAGATAAGTGCTCTCCCATGTTATCATGTGCATGGTGCCCTAGAGTTTTAAAGGTCCTGTTGGGGTATCTAATGGATCCATTGCATCCTAAAACTGTTCATCCTGGCAGATCTGGCTGTAGGGTTGCCCCCAAAGAGTTGTATTCAAGTAACTTTGACTCCTGGTAGAACCACTGAAATTAATGGTCATGACTAACTTAGTCCTACTAATTTCAATGGGTCTACTCAGAGTAAAAGTTAGTTGAATGGAATGCCTAACTTCAAATCCCCCAAAACCCCCTGAGATCATTCTTATATGAAGTACAAGGGATGTAGGCTTAATGTACGTCTTAGAACCATGGAAAACTAAAGTTCTAAAAAGTGTGGCAACAGAGGTAGCATTGGTGCCCTGCTGTATAAATGGTGAGAGAGCAGAACTAACATGATCATACCTACAGCCTGGCCCCTAACCAGATTACTTGGATTTGTAGCTGGTTGACTGACCAAACCCAAAGAATACTCATAGAGAACCCAAAGAGTAATGGTTCCTCATCATCCTGGAAAAATGTGACCAGTGGGGTGCCGCAGGGTTCTGTCCTGGGCCTGTTGTTGTTTAACATCTTTGTAAATTACTTGGATGAAGGAATTGAGGGGATGCTCATCAAATTTGCAGATGACACCAAACTGGGAGGGGTAGCTAATGCCGCAAAAGACAGAAGCAGAATTCAAAATTACCTTAACAGATTCGAGAACTGGGCGCAAGCTAACAAAATGAATTTCTGTAGGGACAAATGTAAGGTTCTACACTTAGGCAGGAAGAACCAGATGCACAAATACAGGGTGGGGGACACCTGCTTACATGTGAAAAGAATCTAGGGGTCTTGTTGGATCATAAGCTTAACATGAGTCAACAATGTGATGCAGCCGCAAAAAAAAACTAATGCTAGCAACAACAGAAATATAGTGCCCAGATCAAGGCCCAGAGGCCACATTGTTCTTCCTGTTGTCAGATCTGTTGTGTGACGCGGCAGCTAAAAAAGCCAATGCAATTCTGGGCTGCATCAATAGGAGTATAGCATCTAGATCAAGGGAAGTAATAGTGCCACTGTATTCTGCTCTGGTCAGACCACACCTGGAGTACTGTGTCCAGTTCTGGGCACCACAGTGCAAGAAGGACACTGGCAAACTGAAACGTGTCCAGAGGAGGGCAACCAAAATGGTCAAAGGCCTGGAAACGATGCCTTATGAGGAACGGCTAAGGGAGCTGGGCATGTTTAGCCTGGGGAAGAGAAGGTTAAGGGGTGATATGATAGCCATGTTCAAATATATAAAAGGATGTCACATAGAGGAGGGAGAAAGGTTGTTTTCTGCTGCTCCAGAGAAGCGGACACGGAGCAATGGATCCAAACTACAAGAAAGAAGATTCCACCTAAACATTAGGAAGAACTTCCTGACAGTAAGAGCTGTTTGACAGTGGAATTTGCTGCCAAGGAGTGTGGTGGAGTCTCCTTCTTTGGAGGTCTTTAAGCAGAGGCTTGACAACCATATGTCAGGAGTGCTCTGATGGTGTTTCCTGCTTGGCAGGGGGTTGGACTCGATGGCCCTTGTGGTCTCTTCCAGCTCTATGATTCTATGATTCTATGATCAGAATGATCAGACAACAGCAAAGGTTGCTAGGTTTATCGAGGGTGCAATGAGATTAAGGGCCACTATCTGAACAATGGTCTTGGTCATTTGATGGTTCTTTTTATCCATTGTTGTTGTTTTTTAATTGTATATATTGCTTGTTTTATGTTGCTACGGCTGTTGGTTAATGCAAATAAAGCTTATCTATCTATCCTATCTATCTGTCTATCTATCTATCTATCTAGGGAAGTAATAGTACCACTCTAGTCTGCCTTGGTCAGACCACACTTGGAATACTGTGTCCAATTCTGGGCATCACAATTTAAGAAGGATGTTGACAAGCTGGAAGATATGCAGATGAGGGCAACCAAGATGACCAAGGGTCTGGAGACTAAGCCTTATGAGGAGCACTTGAAGGAGCTGGGTTTGTTTAGCCTGAACAAGAGGAGACTGAGAGGAGATATGATAGCCATCTTCAAATATCTTAAAGGCTGTCACATGGAGCATGCTTGTTTTCTCCTGCTCTGGAGGGTAGGACTCGAAGCAGTAGCTTCAAGTTACAAGAAAGGAGATTCCAACTAAACAGTCGAAGAAACTTTCTGACAGTAAGAGCTGTTCAGTAGTGGAACGGACTCCCACGAGAGCTGGTGGACTCTCCTTCCTTGGAGGTTTTTAAGCAGAGATTGGATGGACATCTGTCAAGGATGCTTTGGCTGAGATCCCTGCATTGCAGGGGGCAGAACTCTTGGGTCCCTTCCAACTCTCAGAATCTTTGATTGTAGGGATTGGATTCTGAATGCCTGAAGATGACTTAAGGTATGTTGTTCTGGGGTGGTGAGATTCAATATAACAGGTGGAGCATTTGCACTGCATAGACTTTTGATATCTCTAAGGAAACCACATGTTCCTTTCCGGACTTGATGCAATATTTTGTTCAGTTTGACTTTTTCAGTTTCTTTTCCTGTGACAGGTAGCACTTTAACACAGCAGGGATATATATCTGAATAGCTTCCACTTTGGTCATGTACTTACTGCTAAGACACTTTCCTCACCTTGACTATCTAATTATGATCTAATTATTACATCTGGGTACGATTACCCTGCACTCAGGCTTGATGGAGGGAGGCGATTTTCATTACAGAGTTCGTTAACAGCACGTTACATTATCTTATTCTGCTGTTTTGTTTCAGATGTGGGACTAGGTATTGCTCTAATAAATTATTCTGCAGCATTTGCAGTCCTGAGATTCACAATCTGAGTACTGGGAGGGGGAAAAATTGCAATCAAGGAAAGGCAGGGTCCAATATATCAAACTTGTTCTCCTTATTATCAGAAGATGGTGCAAAGGGAGAGATTCACCCTGGAGAAATCACTTTGACCTATATCTTTACATAGAAGTAAGCAACAAAGAATGTATATACAGTGTGATTTCCAGATAGATGGCCAAGTATTTTCTCTTTTCTCTCATCTATCTGTAAATGAAATGCTCTATAGAAATAAAATATCCCTCTCCCCAAGACAGCGCTGGGAACAATCCCTTAATCATGCAAAATTAAAGCTTTTGTGGATTAGTGTTTATTGCAAAGTTTTCAAGATGTTAACAAGGGAAGAATCCTCTCTTCTCTATTACGTGTGGAATTTGCAGATTTTTGAGCAAGAATAGCTGTGTGTATCTCCCTTACCCAGCAAGGGAGTTGCTTTCTTTCGGAACGTGATTATTCTGGACATTCTGGCTGCATGGTCCATAAAAGCTGCTCAGCTGTTTTGTCAAGGTCACTGTTGCTTATAAAACTTAGGACTCAGGGCAGGTCAACTCTGTAGCAGATTTTCCAAGTGCCCCTATATTCCAGGGACATCCCTGATTTAGATAAGCTGTCCCAGTTTCTGATTTGATCCCAGAATATCCCACCTTTCCTTAAGATGTCCCTATTTTCATTGAAGAAATGTTGGTATGGAGTTATCTGACCCCCAAGCATTTGAAAGTAATCCTGTTTAGAGAAGCTTTTTTTTAAAAAATGTTTAATGTTTTATTATATTTTTTAGATATGTTGGAAGCTGCCCAGTAAGATGTGTGGGGTATAAGCAGTAAAATTATCATTGTGGAATGGGACGTCCCTATTTTCATTGGAGAGATGAAAGGCCCTGTGATCCCGTTGACCCTCAATAAAATGGAATAGCCAGAAAAAACAATGAGAATACATTGGGACCAAATAGGTCACAACTTTATTGATTATAAATTTGAATGGATTGTCATAGGCATTGGGTACAACCATTTGAACTCCAGTGTGTCTTCTGGTAGGGTTTTAAGGGTCAACCAACCCTGGGGGATTTTATGACCTACATCAAATAGGGGTACTCTCTGCGGGGTCCCCATTAGAGAAGCGCAACAGCCCTAGCCCCCTCCTTGGCATCCGAACAGAAGTAGCTCCTCCTGGATTCCTTTAACAGGATATCCATTTCCATGGAAGCACAGGCAGAGGCTACAACCTGCCCTCCAGCCAAGACTAAGGCTTATCCAATGCCTAACCACACAAAGTTGAGATGATTGCTATGAGGCAGGTGAAAACCACAAGCCCAGAGCCAGTTTGCCAAGTGGGGAAATCCCTGCCTGGCCCAACAAAGTCCATAGCAAGGTTGAGCATGTGAAAAGCAATATACTAGTTAGAAGGTGGGAGTTCTGACAATAAAACAGGATGAGGAGGCCTGGACAGGCCTCAATTTATCCTCTGGGAGTGGACCAAGGCGCCATTGCTGGGCTGCAAACTTGGACGTGGCCAGGCAGCAATGGTAAGAAGACTTCTGAGATGAGAGTGAACAGTGACCTCAGGTGGCATATGCTGAGCTGTGGCAAGCAGTGTGTGTGTGTGTGTGTGTGTGTGTGTGTGTGTGTGTGTGTGTGTGGTTGGGGGACAGAGCTCTGTGGTGTCCCACAGTCTGCCTTCAGCTAGCCTGGTGCCCTGAGTTGCAGTGGAAGATGCTGCTCCATTTAAAGGGTAAGATTCAGCTACCAGTCTGGTTGGCATTTGTACATGGAATCAGGAGAGGTGGCTCAGAAAGACTGCCCTAATAAAGATGGGAGTGTCCAGATTATTTTGTGTTTTTAAAATTAGACACTCCCTTGCTAGTAGCACTTGAGGGGTCTGAGATTTTCCATATGTGGTAGCATTTACCAAGATTCAGCAGCTAAGACTTAATAACAAATAATAACAACAATGACAACAATGACAACAATAACAATATATTATTTATACCCTGCCCATCTGGCTGGGTTTCCCCAGCCACTCTGGGCAGCTTCCAACTGAATATTAAAAACAATACAAGCGTCAGACATTAAAAACTTCCCTAAACAGGGGCGCCTTCAGTTGTCTTTTAAAAGTAAAATAGTTGTTTATTGCCTTGACATCTGATGGGAGGGTGTTCCACAGAGTGGGCACCACTACTGAGAAGGCCCTCTACCTGGTTCCCTGTAACTTGGCTTCTCGCAATGAGGGAACCGCCAGAAGGCCCTCTGCGCTTGACCTCAGTGTCCGGGCTGGATGATGGGGGTGGAGACGCTCCTTCAGGTATACAGGACCGAGGCCCAGGAGAAAGGAGTGGAACCACTGTATAACAGTGCCCCCAGCTCCCAGCCCTTCAAGACGGTCCAGAAGGATGTTATGGTTGATGGTATCAAAAGCCGCTGAGAGATCTAGCAGAACTAGGAAACAGCCAAGTGATGTTAAAGGGAAACTTAGAAGATAAGAATCATAGAACTGTAGAGTTGAGAGGGATCCCAAGGGTCTTCTAGTCCTACTCCCTGCAGTGCAGGAATCTCAGCTTAAGCATCCATGACAGATGGCCATCCAGCCTCTGCTTAAAAGCCTCCAAGGAAGGAGAGTCCACAACCTCCCGAGGGAGACCATTCCACTGTCTAGTAGCTCTTACTGTCTTAAAGTTCTTCCTGATACTTAAAGTTCTTCCTGATACTTAGTAGGAATCTCCTTTCTTGTAAGCTGGTTTGAGTCCTACCTTCCACTGCAGGAGATGACAAGCTTACTCCCTCTTCCATGTGACAGCCCTTAAGATATTTGAAGGTGGCTATGATAGGTCCTCTCAGTTTCCTCTTTTCCAAGCTAAACGTACTCAGCTCCAGCTTGTGATAACTTGTCCCTTAATCTGGCAATAAAGTAAAGATGAGGCATGCTGGAAACAAAATTGGAGTTTTATTTATATGCACTCAACAAGGTTTAAAGCTTAATGGTTACTCTGATCAGGCACTTTGTTTCAGTCACAATCACTTTTACAAAAGCAATAAAGCACTTTCCTTATGACTTTCACTTTAGACCTGTTTCTAAATAAAGTGGTTTCTCCTAGAATGGCTATTTGTTCTTGTATTTCAGTAAAACACTTCCAGCCCCTTTCTAGGATATTTTCCTGCCCTTTAGGGAAACAATCTGGTTTCCCCTGACTAACAAACCCTTAATCACCCAACTGATTCCTTAGCCAAGCCCTTTCCATGCCCAATCCAAGTCCTATCTAACCATCAAGCAGCCAGGTTCTATCTTCTAACTCTCCACTGCATCCTGATTCGTTGACATTCCACCCAGCCCAGATTGGCTGCAGGGTCTTCAGGGGGATGACCAAAGGCCTGTCATCTGTCACAGTGACACTTTATCCTTTGCTTTGGGCAGGGAAAAAATCATCATCATCATAATCGCAGGCCAGCCCTGCTCTACAGTAATGACTCTGGGCATTCTACTGAATTTCTGAGAGTAGCTCAAGTGCAGACCTGGATTTTCATGGTAGGGGATCTGAATCCAATTTCACACATTTCCTCTGCGGCAGTTCAGTCTGCATGCTTTGACTTTTAACAGAGTGCATTCTATTTCAAGCATCCCAACACAAAAGTTGTTGAACTACTACTTCTTCCCCTTCCTCCTCCTGGAAGAAGAAGAATTATTATTTTAAGTGATTTTTAAGGAATTTTGCCAAAATCTAGACTTCCGACAAGGGTTTCCATATGTCTGGATTTTCCTGGACATTTGAGCGATTTCTGCCCAGACACTGTTTCCAACTGCCACATTCTGGCTATGTTCAGAAAATTCAAAATGTATGGAATGGAAATGGTACCCAGCATAAATAGTACATTTTGTGTGTGTGTGTGTGCGCGCACACACACACATGCAGAAACTAAGCTAGGTCGACATATTCCTTCATAGCCAAATTCCTGTTTCATTTTGGTCCCTAGACTGAAGGAAAGCAAGTGGCCAGCTGCCTCTATCCTTTAACCCTAGATGCCAGTCATATACTTGTTCCTATACACTGCTCTCTGTTGCCAATATGTGCATGGCTTTAAAAGATTAGATAAATTCATCTTGGATCAAGCTATCAGTGGCTGCTGGCCATGATGAAGTAGCAGAGTGTCTGAGGACTGGGACATTCGCAGAGAAACCAAAATGCTTGTTTACAAAGCTATTGTAGTGCCAACCTTACTATATGCTTGTGAAACATGGATCACTTATAAATGCCATCTCCAACTCCTCGAAAGATTCCATCAACGGCATCTCCAGAAATTTTTACATATCACTCGGGAATACAAGCAAACAAATGCCAGTGTAATGGAAGAAGCAAAGATCACCAGTGTCAAAGCAATGATTCTTCAACATCAACTTCAGTGGACTGGTCATGTTGTTCAGATGCCTAATAATCGTCTTCCAAAGCAACTGCTCTATTCTGAACTGAAAAATGGAACGTGTAATGCTGGTGGTCAACAATAGAAGTTTAAAGACTCTCTCAAGGCAAATCTTTAAAAAATGTAGCATAAACACCGACAATTTGGAAACATTGGCCTGCGAGTGCTCCAATTGGAGAGAAGCCTTCACCAAAGGTGTCATGGGTTTTGAAGATGCTCAAACTCAGGATGAAAGGGAGAAACACGCTAAGAGGAAGGCACGCTTAGCAAACCCTCACCATGATCAACTCCCGCTCAGGAACCCATGTCCCCACTGTCGAAGGATGTGTGGATCCAGAATTGGCCTCCATAGTCACTTACTGACTCACTGTTAAGACCATGTTCATGGAAGACAATCTTACTCAGCTGTGAGTGATTGCCATTTGGAGGCAACAATGCTTCTAAATGCCAGCTGGTGGGAACCATAGGAGGGAGGAAGAGTTCTCTTGTGCCTGGGTCTGTCATGGTCTGGTCGACAGGTGATCAAAGTCCCGGCTGAGGACGTCGGGACCGGGGGCAAGATGGTGGGGTGGGAGCAGGAACGAAAGTCCAGAAGCCAGGGGTCTGAGGGTCGAGAAGCAAGGAGTCAACAAAGTCAAGGTCTGAGGATCAGGAAGCAAGGAGCCAAACGCAGCAAGGCAGGGAACGTGTTGCTGTGGCAAAGAACCAAAGGGAAATGCTGAACTTACCATATTTTTGGCTCTATAAGAAATAATAATAATAATAATAATAATAATAATAATAATAATAATAATAATAATAAAATTTTATTTATATCCCGCCCTCCCCAGCTGAAGCCGGGCTCAGGGCGGCTAACAACAATCAAATAATCAAACAGTCAAATAGTCACACAATCTAAAAATATTTCATTATAAAAATTAATTAAATCAAATTGATGGCAACCAATTAAGCAAAATTCTGTGCAGGTTGCCAGAGGAGGGAGTCAGGCTGCGCCCTGACCAAACCATACCACCTGACCATACCATACCTGACCATACCAGACCACAAGATGCACCTAGTTTTTGAAGGAGGAAAACAAGAAAAATATTCTGAATCTCAGAAGCCAGAACAGCAAGAGGGATCGCTGTGCAGTGAAAGCAGCAATCCCTCTTGCTATTCTGGCTTCTGGGATAGCTGTGCAGCCTGCATTCGCTTCATAAGACGCACACACATTTCCCTTTACTTTTTAGGAGGGAAAAAGTGAGTCTTATAGAGCAAAAAATACGGTATATCCCTTCCTGGCTCTTGCCACCAGGTGCAGTGAGTTACCAAGCAGCCTCACCTGTGCTGCCGCGCCTTGCCTCTCCAGAACAAACTTAGGAAGGCCCCAGTCCTGCAAAACCCTACTGGTCCCAGGGCCTGGCTCCTGCACGCACTCCTGACATGGTCCTGCTTGCAGGCTTCCTACAGGCATCTGGTTGGACACTGTGAGAACAGGATGTTGGACAAGACAAACACTTGGCCTGATTCAGCTGGCTCTTCTTAGGCTCTTCAATGCTTCCCTCAAACATGCACTTGGAATCAAACTTGTGTTTTCCATGAGACTGGCCACATCCAATCTGAGTGGGTGCATTCAGCTACTCAATGAAAGTTTCCTTGTTATCGTCTTTTCAGGGATGTGTCTTGTTCTTTCAGTGGCACTTGAAAAAGACTGCCTTGACTGAAAGCCTTTTCCCCAAGGGCTGATTATTTTTGACCAACAGAAGATGACTCACATTGTCTGTTAACCTTAGTCTTTCATTACTGAAAATTATTTCCCCTAGTGTGACCATTGTAAACTGACAGAGCCTTTCCATGCAACTTGAACTTGATTTCCAATGCATCTCATTTCTTCATTTTTTTAAAAAAATAAAAAATATGAATCTTCTCTTGTTAATCTTTGTTATGGGGAAAATAGATTAAATGCATTTAACTGTCCACTTCATTAACTTCTTGGTATAATTTATTAGACCAAGGAAATCATGCCAGTAGGAAATGTAATTGCTGAAATGGGCGCAACCTGTTGCCATCAACAGATTTTCTTCTAGAAGCAAGTTACAGTTGCAGAAGATAATTGTTGTGTTTTAATTAGAGTTTTTATTAGAAGTGCTTTTCACTTTAGAAACAATTAAGTTATCAAATGAGATCTTACAGATTTACTGATGAAATTTTTGATCTCAAGCATGCAGGAGGTTTTTTTCTTGAGCATGAGGCTGAACGCTACATTACTGAAATGGTAGGGGAGGCATTTCCACACGACTGGATCCCCCCCCCTCCTTCCTCTGGTAATATCTCTAAAGAGATAGCCTGCAGGGTGGGTTTGCTGAATGACGTGGCTTCTTCTCAGGCTACCATTGTCTTTTCCAGTGAAGCTGATTCAGGAAATAAATTTGCTCATCTGAACCAGGGTGATCTACCCTCTCCTTAATTTTTCTGGCTGCAAAAATTATTTCGGGAGGCCATTTTCATATAGCTGTTATGAACTGGTTGGACACAGAGGAATGGTAGGAGGAACCAGCTGGGGAGTCCCCAAGGGAAGAAGGCTCAGAGCCCGGGAAGTGGTGGTGGGACAACAATGAGTGGTCGCAGGGAATAGGAGGTGTTGTTGTTAGCTGAAGGGGTAAAAGGGCTTTGTGAGCTGGGAGAGTCTGTGACAGAAGTCCAGAATCAGAGGAAGATGCTGAAGCAGGAGAGGAGGGAAGACAAGAGGCAGAGGTGAATCAGGCTAGTGAAAAGTAATGGGTGTCTCCCCCCACCTCTGCTGTCCCCCCTTGTCTCCCAGAACCAGAAGAGGCATGAAAAGGGTGGAGATATCAGGAGCGCACACGCACAGTCTCTGATTGCTCAGAACAAACCCTGAAGAGGGCTGGTACTAAGACAGCTGTGGGGAGGCCTTCAGTCTCAGCAACTCCTTCATGGGGGCCAAACCTATCAGGGATGAGTTGCTGTGCTCATTAAGCCTGATGTTGCTCCAAGTCTGTGCAGATCATGTTTTTGCTAGTAAAGAGTTCTGTCCATTTTTCATGGTGCGCTTTACTGTTGGCTTGCTGTGACAATAGCTCTTTTGAAAGTAGTTGCTCAGGTCCCAAATTAGCTTCATGCAGAGATACTGGGGAAAGGGTATTTAAAACCCATGCCCCTCTTTTATGCCCATCTCCCCCCCACAGTGGGGCTAACAGTAGCTTGGGTATGTGCAATTTTGAGCAGCCAAATACCATATTTTTTGCTCTATAAGCCTCACTTTTTCTCTCCTAAAAAGTAAGGGGAAATATGTGTGCGTCTTATGGAGTGAATGGAGGCTGCGCAGCTATCTCAGAAGCCAGAACAGCAAGAGGGATTGCTGCTTTCACTGCGCAGCGATCCCTCTTGCTGTTCTGGCTTCTGAGATTCAGAATATTTTTTTTCTTGTTTTCCTCCTCCAAAAACTAGGTGCGTCTTGTGGTCTGGTGCGTCTTATAGAGCGAAAAATATGGTAATTATTTTTTAAAAAAATATATGTTAAGAGCTTGAACCACAACTCTTCTACAATGTGTGCAGTTTGGCCCTTCAAAATGTTTTAAGTTGATAATTTTATACCACACTTTTTACTCCTAAGAAGGGTACCAAGATGGTTTCCAATTCCGATTGCAAATGGCACAACTAATACAATGAAAACCCAGGTTAATTTCTATCATTCATTCATAGTTAACTTGTTACTAACTTACCGGTTTCAACTGAAGCTAAATCTAATTGCCTGGGAAAGGTCAACATTTGTTTGTACAAGAGCTGGAAGTCAGTGGGAAGTGGTTGTGACAGGGTGTTATTTTTCTATATGCAAAACCAGAACAACCTACTTTGGGTTCAACTCTTTTGAAAAGCTGAGGCCTTTGGGAAACACAAGCAGGCAGGAGGACTTTGCACAGGCAGCAGCAAAAACCTGGGTGGTTTGTTGTTGTTGTTTTTTTAAAAAAATGGAAATAAATGTGGGTTGTCTGTCACAATGAGGAACGCTTGATAAGTATGCTTATCAATGCTCTGTAGATAGCTGCCTGGAACAGATACAATCAATAAAACTAATAGCAGTGTGTCTTAATAGTGAATTGTGGTGCTAGGATTCAAGGAGATTCCAGTAATCTGAGATGCAACATTTATCTCCACACTGACCTTTCTGCCTCTGTGTCTATGCATTCTTGCAGATCCCATCATCTCCAGCGATGCCATCGTGATTGTTTTTGACAGAGTTGTTGTCAAAGGCAATGAGACACTTGACAGATTTTCTTGCAGGTGGCATGTTATACCTGTACACAAGGCAGAGCTTCCTCTACGCCACTCTTATAACATGTCAGCTCTTTTAAAAAGGAAAAAAAAAAAACCACACAAAACCCACAAAAACCCTGCTATGTCATTTTTTAAATAATAAAAAGTTCCAAGTTATATAAAATGAATGCGGTAGACACATTTTTAGAAAACATCTGCCAGTAGGGCTTGTTAGAGCGGGGATGTGGGAGGAAAAGATTTCTGTTTTATAAGCAGACAACGCTGGTGAACAAAACATGCAAAAAAAGGTTTGTTCCACTGAAAAACACGGCCACAAAAAATGCAGTGTGTTCATACAGCTTGGGTGGCGCTGTGGTCTAAACCACCGAGCCTCTTGGGCTTGCCGATTGGAAGGCTGGCAGTTGAAATCCATGTAATGGTGGTGAGCTCCCATTGCTCTCCCCCAGCTTCTGCCAACCTAGCAGTTCAAAAGCACACCAGTGCTAGTAGATAAATAGGTACTGCTGCAGCAGGAAGGTCAACAGCATGTCCATGCATTCTGGCATTCATCACAGAGTTCTGTTCCACCAGAAGCAGCTTAGTCATGCTGGCCACATGATCCGGAAAGCTGTCTGTGGACAAACACCAGCTCCCTCGGCCTGAAAAGCGAGATGAGTGCCGCAACCCCATAGTCGCCTTGTCTGGACTTAACCACCCAGGGGTCATTTACCTTAGTTTTACCTTTACAAGTATGTCAGTGACATACCAGTTGCCAGAAGGGTACATACTGCCTTAGGGTGACCACTGTACTCGATTAATTGTGAAAGCATAGGCTTTAGGGAGAGAATAAAAAACATTCTCTCCTTACAATTAAAGTATAAATGTAAAAACATTTGTATATTACCAAACTCTCAATACTGGAGGTCTTTTTGAAATATGAACTATGAGCTGGCTTACAGTTTAATTAAAGAAACCTATCTTTTTAAAAAACAAAGCAAAACACAGTTGTCAATTCTTTCACTGCATCTATATCTCAACTCTCTTTTCAAAGTTTAGATGCTGTGACACATGCATCTTAACTCACACAGCTGCACTGATTAACTTAGTACCCCAATGAATCAACTAAAGTGTTAGTTGATTAATCTACCAGTTAAACTAAAAACCAATAGAATAGAATGATAAAGCTGCCACTCAGTGAGCAGGAACTAGGTTGCATATCACATGACCCCTGTTTTTTGAACCCGAGGGAGCTGGCAAAAGCAGTTTGGGTAATGGCAGAGTAAGAAATGTGACTGGACATGCCTTGTGTAGCCTTGTGGATCCTGATCATCGTCATTAAGCCACTGTCACTAGAAGCTGAGTAGTAATTATTGTCACTCTTAATCATGTGTGTCTGACAGACAGGTAATTTTAACTAACCTCTTGCAAATGAATTTTTGAAACATTAAATGGTGGTAATGTTCTCTTTGCACCAGGCACAATAAAGTCCTGATTAATTTATCACGAGTTCTAAAAATGATGAAACATGCATATGTTTCTTTTTGATGCCAAATGCATACATTACTAAGATTGGATGACAGCTGCCAAAAATACCCTATGGTCCAGCTCTACATTTCCTTGGTAACACGTAGAAGGTTGAATTATGTTCCTCTTCCTCCCCCTCCTCACTTTGCTGGTGATTCTGGCAAGGTCACTTGATTTGAATGAATCTACATGATCCAGTGATCATAAGCTACAGTGATGTGGAGCTGGGCCACAGGGAAGCATACTTTGGGGGCCGTCATCACAGCAATACATAAATTGGACCTGGGTGACAGCTGCTTTGGCTAAAATGCCACATTGCAACTTAGGAAGTCTAACATAGTGTAACTGAATTTTAGTAGAGTGACCAGATGCAACAAATAAATGGCACTTGTACCTTGGATTGGAGTGGAGAAGACTCTCTGAAACTAATGACACTTAAGCTTTAGGGCCCCTAGAGAGGCCACAAAAACAACTTTAGTCCACATAGCTTAAAATTTTGGGGTCTAGTAGACCCAATTTGAGTCGCTTGACTCAATTTGACCATTTTTTTGCTGCATATATTTCAACAATTCCATATGTTGTATAGGTAGGCAATATGTTGTGGGACAACCCCACTGAAGGAGATAACAGTAGTTACTAAAACCTCATTGGTGGTTGCAAATGACAGTACAAGCTTCAGGGCCCCCCAAATGTAGGTCCGCCACTGGCCTTGTGGTGATGTCAAAATGCTGCAGGTATTGCACGCCATAAGCTGAAACCCTCTGCTATAAAACAGATTAAAGCTACACTTTGTTACATCTAATATGCATTTGCATATTAAATTTACATACAATTTCCTTGCTTCTCTTTACTTGATGCACAACTTATTTATTTGGGTGTTTCTCTTATTGATGGTAAATTTGTGCTACTTGTGGAAAAAATGGCTTTATTTGCAATGGCTTTTCGTATACATGAATAAGGATCGTTTGCTGCATCGAATGACATTTGTGGACGGATGAAAAAAATGGTCTTTGGGGCCTCTAATTACCAGATATATCTTGCCTCCAAAGACAGAAATCTTCAAACGATGTTGTGCATTGGCCCTGTAGCGGCTGATGATATTATTGCCCAAAGAGAGTAAATGCTTCATTGGGTGGAAAGGTTAATTGTTTTATTATGTGCTTTCACATGTTGTAATGCTTAATAATTGTGTTAGAACAGAAATCCCCCACTTGCTCTTTTAGCTCCTATTTTGCTTTGGAGGAAAAGGGTCTTCATATGTTTGCCTGATCCACTACAGAACCTCCTGATGGTTCATATGCCCACACAACTATAGCAGCAGCAGTTCTGAAATGGGCTTGCGAGTGGAATATCATGTTGCCTAGGGCTTAGTTAGCAGTGTACAGTGGTACCTCGCAAGACGAATGCCTCACAAGACGGAAAACTCGCAAGACGAAAGGGTTTTTTTGTTTTTTGAGCTGCTTCGCAAGACAATTTTCCCTATGGGCTTGCTTTGCAAGACGGAAACATCTTGCAAGTTTGTTTCCTTTTTCTTAACACCGTTAATACAGTTGCGACTTGACTTCGAGGAGCAACTCATAGCACACGGTGTGGTAGCCTTTTTTTGAGGTTTTTGAAGACTTTGGTGATTTTTGAAGCTTTTCCAAAACTTTTCCGACACCGTACTTTGCAAGACGAAAAAAATCGCAAGACGACAAAACTCGTGGAATGAATTAATTTCGTCTTGCGAGGCACCACTGTATACCTTTCTTCTGTAACAGACTAGTAGCCAAACTTTTCAAAGGGGCTACCACACCACTCTTAGCATTGTGCCTACAACTATGTAGGCAGAATACTTAGAGCCTGAGACTATGCATGCAAAAAACACACAACAACAATGTAGACTTACATGCAGCTTTTCACGCTTCCGACATCTATTTGCTGCAGCAAATGGTGACAAAGGTAAAAATCAAGGGAAGCAATCCATAAGCTGAACTACCTGGGTAGTTCCACCAATGTTTAAATGGTTCTAGACCTAGGTGAGTGGCATTGCTAGGGGAACCTGTGGGTCTCCTGGAGTAAATTCTCATCATTCCCTGACTATTGGCTGGCCAGGAGTGCTGGGAGTTGGAGTCTATAATCATCTGAAGGGCCATGGATTCCAACCAGTGTGGTGTAGTGGTTAAGAGCAGTAGACTAGTAATCTGGTGAACTGGGTTCGCGTCCCTGTTCCTCCACATGCAGCTGCTGGGTGACCTTGGGCTAGTCACTCTTCTCTGAAGTCTCTTAGCCTCACTCACCTCAGAGAGTGTTTGTTGTGGGGGAGGAAGGGAAAGGAGAATGTTAGCCGCTTTGAGACTCCTTCGGGTAGTGATAAAGCGGGATATCAAATCCAAACCCTTCTCTTCTTCTTCTTATTATTATTTATTAAGGGAATTATACATGCTGATGGGCCAGAATGGCTAGGAATAAACACCTCTGAAAGGTGAGAGTCATTTTCTGAGATTACTCATCTCCCTGCTTGCTGGAGGCATGCCGCAAGACCCGGTATGTGTGTAAAACAACAGAGACTGCAGTTTTGGAATGCGATAAAGAAAGATTCTGAGAAAGAGATGGTAGCTGAAAGCACATTTCTTTTGAGATATTCTGTGGATTCTGTGGAATTCCTATCTGTAGGATGACTAAGCCATCTATTCTCAACTTGTACATTTGTCAACGTACTGAAATATTATGAACTGCTGCATGTTGCCCATGGTTCTTCTTCAAATGGAACCAATCCCAGGTAAGTGCTGCTCCTAGAACTTCTCACCGGTTGGGGAAAAATGGATCTGAAGGATATATATTGGAGCAGTAAGAAGCCACCTTGTTCAAGAGACCTGTTTCCACCACCTCCTATGCCCAGTAAAAATGCCATTATGATTTATTCTATGGATTCCAGCTCCCACCATTCTTTACACCTCCACACGTCCTTGATCCAAAGGAAAGGGAGACATAGTGTTACTGTTTAGGATGGCAGCCCCATGTCTGTTGAAATGTCCAGTTACAGCCTTAGATAGAGATTTGTGAAAGAAGGCACCCTCTTTACCAAAGTCAAAGGAAGTTCTGTAATATGGGCCTTCTGTGAATGGACAGCGGAAATCATGCCACTAAATATAGAGTCCATTTCATGAATGGAGCCACAATACATGCTTTCTTTCCTTCTCAGCATATTTAGTACATAGCTTTGCCCGCCCGCCTCCCCTTCCATTCAAGCTGAAGGATAAATCTGAAGAAATGACACTCACTAAGCATTCCACAAATCTTAACAGAGTTCCACAGACTCTGTAGACACCATGTTATAAGGCTGGAATTTTGAAAAGGTCACCCATGCTAAGAAAGAGAAAACATGTCACACAAAATCTCAGCTGGAAGCTGATTGAAGATTCACTATGAAAAATGAGATGAAGGTGCTGATTCCCCTCCCCCACCCTACCTTGTTTCAACTTTACCAAGAAAATGTAATTACCTGTAGACTGTTGAATGTTTGATTTCTCTTCTCTGTATAATAGGATTTCATTTCACATTGTTTTGCTTTCTTTTCCGTTGCGATCATTTATGCCTTTACTGAGGAGAACATGGGAAAGTGCCTAATGGTAGCGTGAATTGCAGGAGGAAACCAGATATTCTCTACTGACTGTGTTCAGCATACAGTACAATTCTGTCCTGCTGAATAAGATTTTATGCTCTACCAGGCTGAGGAAGGTGACGGCAGCTGACATTATACAGCTATTCCTACCCATTCCTACCCGTTCTGAAATCTTTTTGAAACAGAAGGCCATTTCATTATCTCCTTTATCCCTAGAGTGGCCATAGGCACCTTTTAGAGAGGTCATAGAAAGTACTTAGGTGCCAGAGAGCATTGTTCTACTACCATTTTCTTCTGTATCCCCTCAGGAGTACCTTAGCCAAAATGGCTACATTATGTTGGGGAAGGTGAGGTATAGTATGGATCTAGAAAACTAGGATAGCATGCACTTGAAAGTTTCCCTTTGAAACTTCATTTTTCAAAGAAAAATCTACCCACCTGTTTTTCCAAGGAGGCTCAAAAGTAGCTAACAAACAGCAACAGTAACAGAATGAAACAAGCATAATATCTAACACACACACCCCACATGGAATGATAGGATCATAGAGTTGGAAGGGACCTCAAGGGTCATCTAGTCCAACCCCCTGCAATGCAGGGATCCAACCTCTGCTTAAAATCCTCCCAAGCAAGGAGAGTCAACCACCTCTCATGAGAGTCTGTTCCACTGCTAAAGAGTTCTTACTGTCAGAAAGTTTTTCTGAATTGTTTAGTTGGAATCTCCTTTCTGGCAACTTGAGACCATTGGTTCAAGTCCTACCCTCCAGAGCAGGAGAAAACAAGCATGCTCCCTCTTCCATGTAACAGCCTTTAAGATATTTGAAGGTGGCTATCATATCTCCTCTTGTTCAGGCTAAACATAGCCACCTCCTTCAAGCACTCCTCGTAAAACTAGTTTCCAGACCCTTGAACATCTTGGTTGCCCACCTCTGCGTACCTTCCAGCTTGTCAACATCCTTCTTAAGTCGTGGTGCCTAGAATTCAACACAGTATTCCAAGTGTGGTCTGACCAAGACAGAATAGAGTGGTACAATGACTTCCCTTGATCTGGATACTATACTCCTGTTGATGCAGCCTAGAACAGCATTAGCTTTTTTTGCTGCTGCATCACGCTGTTGACTCATGTTAAGCTTGTGGTCCACCAAGACCCCAGCTCCTTTTCACATGTACTGCTAGTAAGCCAGGTGTCCTCCATTCTATATTTGCCAGTCTTCTTTTACAAAAATGCCTGTTATGCATTAAAAGAAAATGATATGAAAATGATATACACGTAGTATCTAATGCCAAATAAGATGGCCAAGATGTATAAGACTCTGTCAAGTAAGTGTTGGAAATGTAAAGACACTAAAAATTCAAAATGATAAACTTTTTAAGGAACAGTGGAGACTCTTTTTGGGGCTATTTGAGAAAGCAGTATAGTCAAATGAAATTGTGCACAGGATTCAAAATATGAGCAGCGGAAGGGAAATGATTATAATTGCAATAGAGGAAGTACGTATTAGATAAAAGTATGTTATATAAAGCAGTAGGGAAAAGAGTGGGAATAAAAACATAATGGAGGTAAGAGTGGGAAGTCTAATCGTTAAGGGAGATAAGTTTCGAAGTTGAAGTTAATTTGTTAAAGTTTTTGAAAAACTGATGGAAAAAGTACATACACACATGCAAAAATGCCAAGAAAAGATTAAAAAACAAAAACAAGTGGCCCCAGCACACACATGCATTACTGTTAAAATAATCCAGTCAGTGTTTTTTTTAGTGTTCTAGTTCTAGAGCAATTCCAGTCTAGATTTTATACATACTGTAATTAAAAAATAATATTCCCTGAATTTGTGCTTTGCATCCTTCTCATCCTTCTCATTTTGCTGGCAGATGCTCAGCCCACCTAAGATCTTCTGGATCAAGCCAATGGTCCATTGTAGCCCATCATCCTGTTTTCATACTGGCCAACCAGGAACCCATTGGAAACCTGCAAGCAAGATGCAGACACAAAATTACTCTTCCCTCCTGTGGTTTTCAGAAAGTTTCCTGCTTCTGACTGTGGCAAAAACTAATTTTTTAGAGATCCTAGCTCAGTGCAGCTTGCCACTGCCATACTTCAGAAGATTCCAGGAGTGGTTTTGTGGACAAAAATCAGACTCGTTAGTCATTTGCCAGCATGATCTATGCTGATTCACACAGGTGATCCCAGTAATCTGCTATAACAGCATAGATGCAACTGCATAAATGATTACAGACAGTACTCAAATGCGCACATTTAGTATCTCAAAATCAGTGCTCCGAAGATAGTCTGGAAGCAACAGCTCTAAAGGAAAAAGAAATGGATGCAAAATTATTAGACTTTTTATACCTGAAGCAATTTGATATCCACTTGCTGTTGGCTATTTTCAGGACACAGGAGAATCTTGGCAAAGAAATTCTGCAGCATTTTGTGATGATGTCCTGTATGTCATTCTCAAGAAATATCCTCCCCTCAGATGGAAATAAAACATTTGATTTTTCAAGGTTCCACATGCATGGTGTATTATAAAATGGACAGCACTTGAGATCAACCTAATGAAAAAAGAACTCTTTCCTCCATACTAATAAACTTCAGCTCCTGACTGTTTTCAAGCATTGAACTGCTGAGGTCCACATAAATTCAGGTTATCCATACAGCCGTGCGGAAAATCTTCGAGATGAGTTCTTTATTAATAGCAAGACTGAGTGAGTCAGTCAGCCAGCTTAATGATCTGGCCCATAATTTGAATCCATTGGAAGATGCCTGTAAGTACCTCAGGGAGCCGAGATCAACCATGACCTTGACTTATGGCTACTAGAATTAAATCCACCCTTAAAATATAGATTGATACAAACTTTGTTACTCTGCAAAAGAGCTCAAAGCAGCAAACAGCACAATGGTCACAATTATGTTCCTTCTTTCGCTTGAAGACTGGAATATGGTCATTTCCTTTTTGTTTTGTGGAGCTTAAACGCTTGAAATGATGGGTGTGTTTGATTCACAAGCAGTGTTTTGTCTATGGGCACGAATGTTTATTTCCTTTTCTTCTTTAAGGTGGAATACCAGGTTAGTAGTGTTAGGCAATATAGCTTTATTTTCTCTGGAGAAAGAGAAGACCTTGACTGCCACTGTATCCTTCCGTGATTCTCAATTGTAGTTTAGCCTGTTGAGGAGGAAGGGAAGATTGCTTATTTAGATGAGTTTTCTGTAGTGTGAATGTGTAGGCAAACCTATCCATTTTGATTTCTCTCAGTTTCTCAGTTTCAATCTTAAATTCATTTTTAATAATTAATAATATTATTTTTTTATTTGTATCCCGCCCTCCCCAGCTGAGGCCGGGCTCATCATAAAACATCATAAAAACAACACAAAGCATAACTTTAAAATAAGCAACCTACATCACAAAAGTAACATACAACAATCATTAGGATAGTATAAAATAATAATAACATCAACATATAAAAGTTAAACAGAAATTCACTCAACAGTTACAATAAATATTTTCTAAACTATAATCAATAAAACAATGGCAAGCCACAGTACATAAAATAATACAATACAAATTGAGAAGCAGGGACTAGGGGGTGGAGCAAGGCAGGTGGAAGAAGGCCTTGCCTGATGAAGTCTCTCCCCTCATTTCCATGTCCATTTTTTTAAACACCCTCATGAAAATTCACCAACATTTAAGAATATTCATATTCATAGAATCGTAGGATTGTTGGAAGGGATGACGAGATTCATCTAGTCCAACCCCTTGAAATGCAGGAATATTTTGGCCAATGAGGAACTCAACCCCACGACCCTGAGATTAAGAGTCTCGTGCTTTACCGACTGAGCTATAAAGAGGGGGTGATTGGTAAGAAATTTTTGCCCAGTATACAAATTTTGCCAAGCAATTCCCCCTAATACAATACATTTTGTATGTTATTTTCACCAATATGTGCATTTTAATGCACATTTCCCACAAATATACATTATTGTATACAGTGGTACCTCAGGTTACATACGCTTCAGGTTACATATGCTTCAGGTTACAGACTCTGCTAACCCAGAAATAGTACCTCGGGTTAAGAACTTTGCTTCAGGATGAGAACAGAAATCGTGCTCCGGTGGCGTGGCAGCAGCGGGAGGCTCCATTAGCTAAAGTGGTGCTTCAGGTTAAGAACAGTTTTAGGTTAAGAAAGGACCTCCGGAATGAATTAAGTACTTAACCCGAGGTACCACTGTACATCACTTGGCTGAAGAACTGGATTGAAAAAATCAGAAAAGTGCCATTTTTCAAAGGATGGCTGTATTTTAGTCTACATACTGTGCTGGAAACTGCAGATTTGGTAAGTTTACCTCTAAATACAAGCGTAATTGAATCCTCGCCCCCTTTTCTATGTATAGATGAGTGATCCTGGTGATTGTAACATCATCATCATGACAAGGTCTCTACGGATGAAACAGTCTGCCTTAGAAGTTACTTTTATGTTGTTTTTGACCTTATTTTTCAGTTGGGTAGGGGTTTCTTTGTACTGTTTTTAAAGCAGTTTTGACAAAACGCCTGTAAACCACCTTGAGCAACACAGAAAAGTTGATTCATAATTAATAAATAATGCTTCTCTAAAACATATGTTTTTTCATTGTCCTATATTGAAATATTTTTGGGAGAAGGTAACTGAAATTATCAACAGAACTGTGTGGAACAACCTTGCATTTACAGAGCAAAATATCCTCTTGAATTATGTACCCAGCACATGGAACTATACAAAAGGACAACATGAGTGGACTCTCCATGCCCTTACCGCAGCAAATAGACTGATACTGATGAATTGGAAAAAATAAAAATGTGGCTCCCCTCTACAAGTGGATTGAAGACTTAAACAAACTTGCAACATATGAACAACTTGCATATGAACACAGACTTGCCATGAACAAATGCAATGATATTTGGAATTCATTTTTACAAATACTGTAATAGGTTAAGATTTGGTGCAGTACAATAACAACCTTGTAAAATATACAGTTTTGGGTTTCCCCCCTCCCCCCTTTATTTCCGCTTCTACACGGGTTCTGTGTCTCTTTTTCTTTCTCTCTTTTATTTACGTCTCACCGTGTTTGGTGCACATATAATTATGTACTTTTTGAACATTCAATAATTTAGAAAAAATAAAATAAAATAAATTAATAGCAGTGTTTTTTGCTTATCAATGTAGAATTAGCATTGTATTTCCTATGTTGATTCTTTGTTGGGATTCATAAACCACTTAGAGTTGTCTGTTGAATTATGAAGTTGTATATGAAGAAAATATAAAGAAAACAAATGCAAGGGAAGTAAGCAATAGTTGTCTAGCAACGACAGGACCTGGGTCAAATCTGGAACTCCAGTTGCCAAACTCAGGTGGAAAGACGCCTTTGGAGAACCAGGGTGGTGCTGTGGTTAGAGTGGCAATCTCAGTTTCAAATTCCCACCCAGCTACGAAATTCACTGATCAGTCTTAGAGCAGCCCCTATTTATCAGCCTAACCTATGTCACAGGGCTATTGTGAGGATAAAAATGGGTGAAGGGATCATTTATTCCACCATGCGCTCTTCGGATAAAAGGTGAGCTACAAATACAATAGCTATGGAAGAGAAGCACAGTGGAGCTTGGTAGCACATATTTTTGTGGTCTGGCTACCCCTGTCTTCTTTATTTGTCAGTGTTTCCACAGCACAACTAGCTGCTGACTTGGGTCATCTATATTTCCCCCTTTATCTGTTAAGTACTCAAGGCTCCTTCCAGAGGAGTGACAAAACTGACCAAACCTTTTGGGTTTCTGCTCTCCAGCTGATGATCCTTCAGCATTCTGTGAATCCAAGAAGCATTATCATTCAAATTTCCTTTGGTATGACATCTTCTTCACTGTTCCTCTGAGGCGGCTAACTTGCGAGGAGGCAAGGATGTGAAAACTGTAATCACAGTAAAGTTCAGTGCCTGGATAAACACCCCCCACCCCACCATATTGAGTTGTTTATTTGCCATCGCGCCCATTGCTAGAGGAGCCCTTTGAGCTAAAAGGGATGTTTTGTTCTTTTCTAAAAGTGGCACATCACAGCAGGTTACAGGCTGGATCGCATCAAAAAGGCAACATAAAATAATGAGTCACAATTAAAGAGACGTTAGTGAGGAAGGGACGAGTCTGCCTTTTTGATGGGCAGCTTTAGAAGGCAATTTGGAGAACGGCGTATGTTGTAAGAATAGGTCATTTCAATTAGCTGTGATTCCTGTCAATCCGAAAATATTTCATAACCCCTCTGTTTCAGAAACCATTAGCTGGCTCCACACTGTGCACACTGATTTCATTTTATTGGAGTGTTTCACTTTCTTTTTTTTTATAGCTGCCTCATATTGGGAGTTATATGAGTTGGGGGTGCGGTTGTACGGTGCAGATTGATTTAAAATCATTTACCCATTTCTTAACTTTTAGTAGCTCTTCAATCTTCCAGATTGAAATTCCTAATCCTCCTGGAGATTGTAAGACCATTTTCTTTTCTTTTAGTATCTCTTCTCAAAAATCAAGGTCAGGAACTAAGGTGTATATTGGATTCAATTCTTTTTTTAAAGACAAAAATCCAAACCAAACCTCAAAGACACTGGATTGGTTCAGATGCTCAATTCCTGGTTAGGGAATGAGTGATGATTCTGCACCTCCCCTCCCCTCTTCTCTTCCTCTGGGCTTACATTCTGGTTTAATTAAACCACAGTTGTTCCATGCAAAATGGGGGGACTGTGGTTTCATGTCATTTAGTAACCAATCTTAAACCACAGTGTGAAGTTGGTTTAATATCCTTGTTAGTAAAGTGACATTAAGCCACAGTTCCTCATTTGGGGCATAATAACAGTGGCTTAATCAAATCAGGATACAAGCACCAAGAAGAAGAGACATGAGGTGATGGAGAGTTCAGTCATATCATTCATTCAAAGCTGCTAAACTATGGTTTGGCAAAAGAACATTTCAGCATCCTAAGCTGATTGCAGGGTTTTGGAAATACAGTCAAACCTCGATTGTCAAATATAATCCATTTCAGAAGCCCGTTTGGCTGAAATGTTCGACAACCAAGGCATTTCTTTTGATTGGCTGCAGGAGCTTCCTGCACTCAAACAGAAGCCACATCGGACATTTGGCTTCCCAAAAACCGGAACACTTACTTCCAGGTTTTCAGCGTTCAGGAGCCGAAATGTTCCAAAACTGAGGCATTTGAGAACCAAGGTTTGACTGTACAGTGGTTACAGATGCTTCTGGTTACAGACGCTGCAGGTTACAGACCCTGCTAACCCAGAAATAGTACCTCGGGTTAAGAACTTTGCTTCAGGATGAGAACAGAATTTTTGTGGCGGCAGCGTGGCGGCATTTAGCCCATTGGCTAAAGTGGTACCTCAGGTTAAGAACAGTTTCAGGTTAAGAACGGACCTCCAGAACGAATTAAGTTCTTAACCCGAGGTACCACTGTACTAATAAGCCAAGAATTTTCCCCTTGCCCCCTGGGCTAACAACTGAAGGGCCAAATGCCCTCCCTCTCTCTGTGTGTGTGTGTTCAGATTTGGCCGTGGGGCCTCCAGGTGCAGATTCCTATTATAGTATATGGTATAGTTCTTTGAAGCATGCAGTAACTTGCTGAAACCTGCAGCTGAGATCTAAAGTTACTGACGGGGGCAGGGGATACTTTTGAAATTAATTGAAACCCCTCTGTACATATCTAAAATGCCCTCATCATAGATGGGTGAACTCATATCATTTAGTAATTCATGAAATCAACCCAGCGGGTTTAGGTTGTGAGCTACTTGGAAGCATGGGGGCAAATTGCAACTTTGTGAGCAGGTATCGGGCAGATACCAATTTGGTACCAGACACAGCTTTACTAGTGACTGAACTGAACTGCTCTTAGGAATGAGAAAGTAATCATGTGCTGCTGAAGGCTGATATCTACTAGATAAGTTGATGCGATAGCATGGAATATTTGCCAGCATTCCTGGAAGTCGGGGAATTGTCCTAATGTTTACATTCCAGGTTCTGTGACAGAAGTAGCAGTCAGTTTGGCTGCGATTAAAACCTCACAAAACCCTAGGAAAGTAATATGAATAACATTGTGGAACAGGCTGAGGCCTGAAAATAGATCCTAGGAGGTATCTTTCTATAGTTTTCTTGTATTTATATTATTGTACATATTTTAGCACTGCTTTATATACATTTTTTCTTTCTTTCTCCCCATTCTGCCCATTTCTTAAAATTTGCTAGGGTGGAAAGAAATGGTTGCGAAATAGAAAAGTTCCACTGATCCACAATTCATCAAACAATATTCCATCTCATCTCTGAAATAAAGAATTTAAGGATATATATATATATATATATATATATATATATATATATATATACATATATATATATATAAAATTTTCATAACCGCATATATAAACCACATATCTGAAACCCCACAGAAAAAGTCCTGAAACCATTTTGTCCCTCCCAAATTGACCTCAAATATTTCTCTGCAAGCTCAAAGGAAAATGGAAAAGCCTCCCCATTGTCTTTTCGTGACCTGGCTCAGGAACTAAGTATTTATCATTACAAAAGACTAGTCAGGCTCCCCAGGTAATTTAATCAAGTGACCATTAACAGGTAACCTGCCGGACAGGAGATAAGAAACGCACTCAGATTTCTGTTGTAGACCGCCCTTTCTGTTGATGTAGGTATGATGTATCTGGGGGGTGGTCTTGAGCTACACCCCTTCTCTGATGTATGTATGATGTTTCTGGCAGTGGTCTTGGACTCCAAGGCAGGCAATTTAAAATGTCTATATAAGGGTGGGCACACCTTTGTTTGGGCTCCTCCTCCTTTCCTGCGTGTGAGGGGAGCACCCTGTTGCAACAGTTCCATAAAGATCAGGCTTACTAGCTGCTTTGATTCTCAGTATTCACTGGTTGGCCTCTGTTATTTTCTCCGACTGATGGAGAACCTACAAAGGACTCTATAAAGGCTCTTGCATCCCCCATAAGGGAATAAGGGCAGATTTTTGTTTATTACACCTCTCAGCCATGATTTCCAAGGCATCTTTAAGCATTTACTCATTTATCCCCCCCCCCCCCGGGTGGGACAACGTTGCTTACACATTAAATGTGCAGACAGAGCTGTCTGCATTTAAGGAGGAGACATTGTCCCAAGAATATGCAACCTGTCTGTGTGAACATTTGGGCATGTATACAGAGGATCCAGCTGTTTGAAAGTGATAGCGTGAAACAGGCCTATTTTTAAAAAGGAGGAAATTGTAGTTAATGGCATATCTGCTGAAAGCAGGTAATTTTAATTATCTCCGATAGTTAGAAGCCATGAATAATTTATTACCTGGAGAACTGTAGTTCCCACCTCCCCTCCTCCTTCTCTCCAGTCTTTTTTATCCTGATGAGAGCTGATAATTCAGATCATAGTCCCGAAGGCTCCTCGATGGGAACGGTTCGCTCCAGAGCTAATGGTGGAGACTACAGGTTTACTCCTGGATCTTCCTTTTGGACATGAAGGTTGGCAACATTAACCTAGCCATGCAGAAATCCCTTGCAGACAACTGCAGTGCCTGGAGACAATCAGTCAGGTCGTATATCCACAGCAGTGACTAGAGAAGGAATGACCTCCTGGAGGAGCACAGAAACAAGAAATGCCATGGTACACCTGTCGCAGCACAACTGCATGCCTTCAACTGTCCCAGCTGCAACAAAACATGTCTGTCCCACATCAACCTCCACAGCCAAAGCAGGCGCTGTAACTCTCCAATGGTTTGATTTCACTCACAAAGGCTCTTTCGTTGTCTCCCAAGACAGATGGATGCCAACCAACTTCCTTTCAGAATGCATGTGTGATCCCTATCACTCTGGCTTCTTTCAGTAGTTTTCTGTCTTCCACTGCCTCCCACAGTTTGGTCAAACTCATGTTGGTAGGTTCGAGAACACTGTCCAACCATCTTGCCCTCTGTCGTCCCCTTCTCCTTGTGCCCTCCATCTTTCCCAACATCAGGGTCTTTTCCAGGGAGTCTTCTCTTCTCACAAGGTGGCTAAAGTATTGGAGCCTCAGCTTCAGGATCTGTTCTTCCAGTGAGCACTCAGGGCTGATTTCCTTAAGAATGGATAGATTTTATCTTCTTGCAGTCCATGGGACTCTCAAGAGTCTCCTCCAGACCATAATTTAAAAGCATCCATTCTTTGGTGATCAGCCTTCTTTATGGTCCAGCTCTCACTTCCATACATCACGACTGGGATAACCATAGCTTTAACTATACGGACCTTTGTTGACAAGGTGATGTCTCTGCTTTTTAAGATGTTGTCTGGGTTTGTCATTGCTTTTCTTCCAAGAAGCAGGCGTATTTTAATTTCGTGATATATATAATATATAATATAATGAATTAAGAGGCAAAGAGGGGTATCCTCATCCACTTTCTCCATTGTATGTGTGGATATCTATGTAATATTTATATATATGGATTCACTTTGCCTCATAGGTTTAGAATTTGGTGTCATCCAGTGAAACTGGTAGGCAGGAAATTCTGAGCCAATTCACATGATGCATAATTGATTTGCGGTATTCGCCTGAAGATAGCCGCTAGTTTAGAAGGTTTTAAAAGGAGGATCAAACAAATTTGTGAAGGATACTAGCCATGATGGCAATAGGTTCAGATTGGTATAAAGCAACTCCTATGTTGTAAAGTCATCAGAGTGGAAGCAAGGAAGAATTGACCCTCTTTGGCAGACAGAGATGTTCATCTAGATCAAAACAGATCCCCTGCTAGGAGCCTCATAATATGGGATATGACTTGGTTGGTACAGTAGATAAGTCGTTTTACGAGGAGCATTGCAAGATGCAATACTCCTTCCACTGTCTCTGCTGTTCATTCTGAGAGATGCACTAGAATAACACATATCACAGTCACGTCGAACCACATTGCATGTTTTCATTGTTAAGGTTGAAATTTCCACTCCCCAGCCCCAATTTTGTACTGGGATTTTTTCAAAGCAGAAAAGAAAGAAAACCTTTTTTGCTCTGCTTACTTCTGAAATTTGCATTAAAATGAATGAGCCTAGTACTGAGAGCAGAAATATGCATCTCTCTATCTGGCACATTCCCATAATTATATACACACATGCAGGTACACAGGCAATCATGGGACAATGATGGGTTAGATGAATGTCAAAAGCTGCAAATATTCTTGGCACTACATGACAATGATAATGATTCCCCCCTGCTTTTTCTTCTTAACGCCTCCCTGGCCCTGCTCTGGCTAGCAAATTATTTTAAAATGAGCTGTGGAGCCAAATCTCCTGAGGCAGTGAAACGGCAGGTGGCCTGTTTAGTCAGTGCGGTGGCACCTTATGAATAACTCAATTGATCTCCATATGCTTCCACTCACTCTTGCTCAGAGCAACGCTACCTCAAGTACTTCAGCATCCCAACATTTTGAGCTCAGAGACTCTCGACACACAAACAAATGAAACGCAGGGAAGAAAAGATGTAGACATGGCTTTGTCAGCCTGGCTGGATTCCATCCAGTGTCAAAAGCTGATCCAAAGATGCATAGGCTGGAAAGGAGAAATAAGACAGTGAAGAATAGGGATGCTTGCATGCGTCATTTGGTCCGCAAACCCAACTGCTTAACGAAACAATCCTATCCACCAAAAGCTGGAGTAATGCAAGACTGTGTAAATTAAGCTGGCATATGCTACATCACTGGGCCCATCACCTCCTGGCAAATAGAAGGGGAAGAAATGGAGGCAGTGAGAGATTTTACTTTCTTGGGCTCCATGATCACTGGAGATGGTGACAGCAGTCACGAAATTAAAAGACGCCTGCTTCTTGGGAGAAAAGCAATGATAAACCTAGACAGCATCTTAAAAAGCAGAGACATCACCTTGCCAACAAAGGTCCATATAGTTAAAGCTATGGTTATCCCAGTCGTGATGTATGGAAGTGAGAGCTGGACCATAAAGAAGGCTGATCGCCAAAGAATTGATGCTTTTAAATTATGGTGCTGGAGGAGACTCTTGAGAATCCCATGGACTGCAAGAAGATCAAACCTATCCATTCTGAAGGAAATCAGCCCTGAGTGCTCACTGGAAGGACAGATCGTGAAGCTGAGGCCACCTCATGAGAAGAGAAGACTCCCTGGAAAAGACCCTGATGTTGGGAAAGATGGAGTGCACAAGGAGAAGGGGACGACAGAGGATGAGATGGTTGGATAGTGTTCTCGCCTGGTGTGCTCTGGTCCATGGGGTCACGAAGAGTCGGACACGACTAAACAACAACATGCTACATCAGATACAATTGCCACTTGGCAGTGGGGCTTCTGCTGGCTTAGCTGACCTAAGCCTGGCAGAGGGAAAGCCAGCCTTAAAAATAGTGTTGCACCGCTCTTTTTGCCAGGTTGCCCGGTCATGTGACCAAGCTGAACGGCATTAGGATCCAGCCTAAGTCTCTTCTTCTGGTCCTGCCCCCCCCCCACATCCCAGAGCTTTAACTGGCTTGGCTCAGCCAGTTGGGTCCTAGTTGACTTGGGATGTTGCCATATTTCTGGTTGAACTGAGGATGAACGTGGCTCAGCTCAATCTACTGGATTCTAACCCACTCATCATGGCGGAACTTGCAATAGGTTTGCTCCCTAACACTTCCCATATTATACAGAGATTGAGACACAGTCATCCTTTGGTTTTTGCCAGGCTTCCTCAACCTTGGCCCTCCAGATGTTTTTGGCCTACAACTCCCATGATCCCTAGCTAGCAGGACTAGTGGTCAGAGATGGGAATTGTAGTCTCAAAACATCTGGAGGGCCGAGGTTGAGGAAGCCTGGTTTTTGCACTTCTCCGCGTTTTTCAAAAATGGTTTTCAATTCATTTTCTTTTTGAAAAAATGAAGATTGAGGCAAAACTGACGTGGACTGGAAATAGCCTTAGCAAAGAATGCCCCAGAAGACTAAGAAAGCAAAACATGGAAAAGAATAACAGATATTCTTTTCTGTGTGATTCTATAAATGTGCAGTTCTGGCATGGTACATATACCCAACCAGATGGGCAGAGTATAAATTATTGTTGCTGTTGCTGTTGTTGTTGTTGTGATGGATGGGGTGGAAGGGGAGGGACGCCAGTAGAGGAGTGAGAGGAGAAAACCCATAGCATAGGAAAAGGGATTCTGCTAGCAGAACTGTTTAGTAAACCTATGTTACTAAGCTTGTACTTGAGCAAACCCCCCCCCCCCATATGCCTCCAAGGAATTGGAGGGTTTTCTGGTACACAGTCTGAAAATTGCTGGCATGGAGATCCTTCCCCTCAAAGCATAAGAAGAGCCTGCTGGATCAAGCCAATAGCACGTCTAGTCCTGTTCTCACAGCAGCCAACCAGATGCCTGTGGGGAAACCACAAGAAGGACCCGAGGGCAAGATCACTCTCCTCTCCTGTGGTTTCCAGCACCTGGTATGGTGAAGCATTGCTGCCTCCAGCCATGGAGGCAAAACATAGTCATCATGGCTAGTAGCCTCCTCAAAGTCTTGTAATTCCACTTTGGGGTTTTGTTTTGTTTTGCAAAGCCTCTCCTCCTCCCGGAGGGGAAGGATTGTCATCGAGAACCGATTCCCGTGCTTCGCAGGGAGCGTTCCAGCCCCTGCTTGCCATCACTGCTGACACGCCACGCTCCCTGGATAGGCTTCCAATCAGTGGGAAGCCCGGGGGCGGGGTTTAGCCGCTCAAATGTGGCTGTGGCAGCTCTCCCCCTCATTGGGCTGCCGGATTTCTTCAAGTCACCCACCCACCACTCCCTTTAGCTCATCGCTTCGCGCTTGACCTTGCTATGGACCCATGATTGGTCGCCTTGGTTGCCCAAGGGGCCTGGTAGGAGTTTTTACCCAGTTGACAAATTGGCACCGGCCTCTTGGTTTTTCACCTACCTCGTAGCAATCGTCACAACTTTCCTGGTATTGGTGGTTAGACATTGGAATGTGTTGTAGGTGTATGGAAGGGCAGGGTGTAGCCATAGCCTACCCCTTTACTTATGGGTATTCCGTTAAAGGAATCCGGCATTCGTGGATCCTGTCTGATGTCCTGTGTGGTGGTGGGCCATGGCACGACCCCTGGTGACATCAGGGGAGAGCTTATAGTTGTATTTGCATCAACAGGCTCCAGCTACTGGTGGTTAACCCCTCGTTAGACTCACCCCTCCTCCTGAGTGGGTGGAGTCAAATTGCTCTTGTCCAGTGCCTAAGCCAATACCTCTCACATGCTGTAATCAATAAAGTTGTTGCCTTTTCTAGCCCATTAACCTAATATACTGTGTTCACGTGTCTTTATTATTCCCAAGCGGGGGGGGGGGATGGGTCCTTGAATCACAATCAGGTGTTGTATGACTTTTATGAAATAAATAAATCCATCCATCCATCCCAGGGTTCCTTGGGGAGAAGTAAGGGTAACTCAAATAGCCAACATCTGTAGTGGGATGCCTTCCTACTACAGTAGCCGTTAGAAGTCCTGGCAGCAAGTCTTATTCATTGTTACATTGTTCATTGTTAAAAGCAAAGAGAAAACCCAGCATGCACAAGTACTATCCAAGCACTTCCCCCTAATCAAAGTATCAGGCCCACGGAAGGAATTCGCCATCTGGCGCCTGATATCCAAGCCTATCCTTATAAGATGTGTCCAATTAGAGTGCCAACAGCTATGGATTATGCTGTTCAAAAGGGAGGCCAAAGGCAGCATGCAACAGTGAACATCTAGACAAGCTATCCACAGGGGAAGAGCAGTAAAACAGAAGGATAATGGTGCTGACGTATCGCGGTGCAGACTGCAGGCACAGATGACATCAGCAGGACATCAAGGCACAAACCAGTAAGAAACCCATAAACTATGTTTATGGGGAATAGCTTACACATAGCAGATGCAGTCGCAGTGCTGCCTCCTTCTCGGTGCCAGGGGCTTGGCAGTAGACTTGCTGATGGTGTTTCAAAGAGATGGTGCTTGCCCATGTTGACTGCCAGTACAACACTCATTAGTTCCTCTTGCTCCATGTGGGCTTCCTGTTCTTTAGCTTTGTGTCCCCCCATGCTCCTTCCAGCTTGTTAATAAAGTAGCATTATTTAGGGCTGCCATGTTCTGAAGGGGATGTGGGTGGCGCTGTGGGTTAAACCACAGAGCCTAGGACTTGCCGATCTGAAGGTTGGCGGTTCGAATTCCCGCGACGGGGTGAGCTCCCGTTGCTCGGTCCCTGCTCCTGCCAACCTAGTAGTTTGAAAGCATGTCAAAGTGCAAGTAGGTACCACTCCAGCGGGAAGGTAAACGACGTTTCTGTGCACTGCTCTGGTTCGCCAGAAGTGGCTTAGTCATGCTGGCCACATGACCCGGAAGCTGTATGCCGGCTCCCTTCGCCAATAAAGCAAGATGAGTGCCGCAACCCCAGAGTCGGTCATGACTGGACCTAATGGGCAGGGGTCCCTTTACCTATATGTTCTGAAGAGTGGAAAAGAGGACACATTTGCCGACTTCTACTTTTAGCTAAAAAGACCCTGATGCTGGGAAAGATGGAGGGCACAAGGAGAAGGGGACAACAGAGGACGAGATGGGCAGATAGTGTTCTCGAAGCTACCAACATGAGTTTGACTAAACTGCGGGAGGCAGTGGAAGACAGAAGTGCCTGGCGTGCTCTGGTCCATAGGGTCACGAAGAGTCGGACACGACTAAACAACAACTTTTAGCTATGGATCGCTGTGATGACTGTAAAAAGGTAAAGGTAAAGGGGCCCCTGACCATTAGGTCCAGTCGTGGCCAACTCTGCAGTTGCAGCGCTCATCTCGCTTTATTGGCCAAGGAAGCCGGCGTACAGCTTCTGAGTCCGGTGGCCAGCATGACCAGAGCATGAACCAGAGCAGCGCACGGAAATGTCGTTTAACTTCCTGCGGGAGCGGTACCTATTTATCTACTTGCACTTTGATGTGCTTTCAAACTGCTAGGTTGGCAGGACCGAGCAACGGGAGCTCACCCCGTCACAGGGCTTTGAACCGCCGACCTTCTGATCAGCAAGTCCTAGGCTCTGTGGTTTAACCCACAGCGCCACCCACGTCCCATGTGACGACTCTACCCATGAAGAAAAAGAGGACGTGTCCTGGGAAAAGAGGACATATGGCAACCTTATGTAGAGGTGAGATATGCATATTGAACTCTATACCCATCTTCAGTTTGTGACCCTGTTCTGGGCATGCCTCCAGCCTGAAAATAAAAGGAAGGGAAGTAGCTCAATTGCAGTGTGTCGGCTTTGCATGGAGAAGGTCCCAGGTTCAGTCCTTGCTACCTTCAAGTAGAGATGGGAGAGAACCCTCTCAGAAATCATGGAGAGCCTTGGCTAGTCAATGTAGACCAGTGGCAATGTAGACCATAGAATCATAGAATCATAGAGTTGGAAGAGACCATAAGGGCCATCGAGTCCAACCCCCTGCCAAGCAGGAAACAATGGTAGAAGGACCAATGGCATGTGGCAGCATCCTGTATTGATGTGTTCTTTTCCATCCAAATGATCTTAAAATTGAGGATCTTCAAGCACCAGAGAAAAACCTCTGGGAACATCCGTGCGGGGCTGTTAGAAGATTTGAAATTATCTGGAGTATAGTTGCATTTTGCTTTGAGTTACCATGTTGTGTTTTGTATGATACCACACGAAAGGGCCTGACATTGCACAGGAATTGTAAGAAACAAACAAACAAAAATCAGTACAGTTTTTGAAATCAGTGGTTAAAGTCAGTGCAGCTTTGACCCTCCAATAAGGCAGTCAATCATTTTTAAATGGTGCCTTTTGAAAATAATAGAACGATAGGAGCAGTTGGGTTCTTTCTGAATACAGCATTTGCATTTTCTTAAAAGCTGAGCATCTTTGGCAGAGGATATATATATATATATATATATATATATATATATATATATATATATATATATTCCCCTTCTTTTGTGCAGAGTACGCAGAATTCTATAAGCTTCTCTTAACTGCAACATTCATCTTTGACAAATATACTATGAATCCTGGTATGTACATCCAAACTGTAAATGGACAGTTCATCTCCAAGTGTACTTGGCTGGAAATCTTAACAAATTTAGCTCTTTAGGCCAAGACTGGCACAGCCACAAAAAGCGTTATCTGCACATTCTATCATTTGTAACCTTGGATGTTTTATTTTCTCTTGAAACTCTCACTGTTAACTCCATCCTAACTTTCTTTTCCTGCATTCTGCTGCAGCAAGAAATCGGCTGCAGTCTGTTAACGGACAGGTTTAGCCATTTGGGTTTAAATTATGTTTGCCACAATGCCAACAGATCAATTACTTCCCTGAGTTGCAATGCACAACATCCGCAACATGATGCTGAAATCTCATTGAATTTACGATTGGGGTACAAGATCATGTTCCTGGTCAACATTACTCCTCTCCCCTGCAACTATAACAAAAAAGAAAAAGAAAAGAAAAGCAGATGAAAGATAAACATGAAGAAAACAGAAATAATTTTTGAAGATAGTCAAATAGCTATTGTTAACATCATGTGGTACAACTACTTCTGGACAGAACCATTGTCCATTTCTGACTGCAGGTGGGTGTCACCTGTTTCAGCACTGCTTTGTGTTTTTAATTTGTTCTGAACTAATTTTAAGATGTATTTTTATCAACTGATTGCCTGTTTTTATGTTTTTATGTTCTTTGTATACTGTGTTAGTTTTATGATGTTAGTCACCCTGAGCCGGGGGGGTACAAATAAAAATGTATTATTATTATTATTATTATTATTATTATTATTATTATTATTATTATTAATGTTTAAAGTAGCATTATGTTTTTCAACATGCTGGAAGCCAACAAGAGTGGCTGGGGCAACCCAGCCAGATGGGCAGGATACAAATAATAAAATTATTATTATTCAAAATTATTGGAATATCTCTGCAGATAACAAGATTATCACATTGGAGAGAAGACTGGAATAGAAATTGCTCAATTTGTGTTAGTAAGGTTTGAAAACAAACAAACAAACAACTTATGAGGAAACATGGTTTTTTAAAAAGTATGACTCCCTATCAGTCGTCTCAGTCGTCCAGCAAAAGTTGCAATGTGTACATTGTATTCTGATCATGCATTTCAGCTTTGAGTAAGCATAACTCCCAAGATTTAAGTTTGGTTGGAAAGGCTTATAGACCAACCTCTCAGCGCCATGAAAATCTTGCCTCGTAGATTGCATTGTTGACATCATAAGCCACAATATTATTGTTCTGATTAAATCCCCTGGTGGGTAAATTTAATTCTAAGGACAGAGGAAAAACTAATTTTAGGGTGATAAACATTTCTTACTAACTCATTTTAACTATCCGCTTTTTAAATAATATCTCTATGATGCATTATTTATTTGTCTCTGAAGAGGTTTCACACTGTGGCCTGTTTCAAAACCATCTTACTATAACTACATATTTTGTCTCGGATTGATTTGTTGATGGATATGAAAGCTGACAGTTTTGTAAAAGAGAATGTGATACAATCTAATTGGCTTTTGAATGATGGTGCCTCATTTCACTCTTCATGATATATTCCGCCGCCCCAACTCCAACATTTCTTTTTTATCCACAGAGATTCTTTTTATCAAGGGATTCTAGACTAAGGTACTTTGGTTACAGCTGTTTATGCAGGAGACAAAACAACAACCCAAAAAAACCACACACTTTCACGAGTTGTGTTTGTGTATGTGTATGTGTATATCTCCCTATCTATCTATTTGTCTTCTCCAGTTCCAAAATCCAATCAGGTAATACCTTTATTAGGACCAACCAAAATGTCACAACAAAGTGAGCAAGCTTTAGAGTTCTACCAAACTCTTCATCGGGCTAAATGTTAGCCAATGTTGGGGGGGGGGGCGTTAAGAGGCTTGGTGTTGATAGCCACAGAGTCTGCATTTATTCATATTGCTGGCTTGCTCATTATGGTAAGCCAAATCAGGGATTATTGGGGTGGCACAAAATTGATGGCTCTGAGAGAGGAACTCACATCTGCCATGGCCCTCTCTTTTCTTTTTAACTCAGTACTGGATGGTAACTAAACCAAAGTTTGGTTTAGCATTTTGTCCAAACTAGGGATGGGGTAGAAGACAGGAGTGCCTGGCGTGCTCTGGTCCATGGGGTCACAAAGAGTCGGACACGACTAAACGACTAAAGAACAACAACAAGGGATGGGGTAGAAATTCCATTCCGTTCAAAGGCAAATGTACTTAATTCACATTTTCCTAAACAATGCACAACTCAAAACACAGTTGTTCTTCAAATGTTGGATGTTGAATTTTGTAGTGCAGTTTTCCAACCAAGGAATACATGCAAAAATGCATCTCCTGGGTAAAATGCAAACACTTGTGAAAATAGCATATGAAAATGCATTATATTGGTGGGGGAGAGAGAATTATTTCAAAAATGCACATATTGCCAAATATATATATACAGTGGTACCTCTAGTTATGAACTTAATTCGTTCCGGAGGTCTGTTCTTAACCTGAAACTGTTCTAAACTAGAGACATGCTTTCGCTAATGGGGCCTCTTGCTGCTGCTGCACCGCTGGCACACAATTTCCATTCTCATCCTGGGGCAAAGTTCTCAACTCGACGTAACTCTTCCAGGGTAGTGGAGTTTGTAACCTGAAGTGTTTGTAACCTGAGGTGTTTGTAACTCAAGGTACCACTGTATACTGAGATAAAAGGTAAAGGGACCCCTGACCATTAGGTCCAGTCATGACTGACTCTGGGGTTGCGGTGCTCATCTCGCTTTATTGGCCGAGGGAGCTGGCGTACAGCTTCCGGGTCATGTGGCCAGCATGACTAACCCGCTTCTGGGGAACCAGAGCAGCGCACAGAAACACCGTTTACCTTCCTGCCAGAGCCGTACCTGTTTATCTACTTGCACTTTGATGTGCTTTCGAACTGCTACATTAGCAGGAGCAGGGACCAAGCAATGGGAGCTCACCCGTCGCGGGGATTTGAACCACCAACCTTCTGATCGGCAAGTCCTAGGCTCTGTGGTTTAACCCACAGCACCACCCTGAGGCAGAGTTTCACTAAAATGCCGGTGAATCTTTCTGAATGATTTTGAGAATAAAAATTGCAAACGGATGTGGAAAAGTGGAGAAGTGAATTTATGAATGGAGAAATGAGAAAAACTGAAATTGGCACATTTACCTATCCTCATCCAAACTCAGGACAATAGTTAATCCCTTTCCCCTATCACAGTCTGCAACCAAGAAAACAACAACATGGCTACTGTTAGTTGGCTAAAGGTGAGAAAGATTAACCAGGATCTTAGGTTCAGATGACACTCTAAGGCAGAGCATTTCCCAACTTTTCATGTTGGTGACACACTTTAACTAAAGCCTAGAACCGTCTGCATGTCAAGGATGTGCTCTGAGCAGCAGCAGCAGTAGTAATTTTATTATTTAAAAAAGAAAATAAAAAAAGGTTATATAGTTTAAGGATAATCTAAGCCAGCCGTTTGGACTGAGGCACAATCATCTGTAGCTAAGCCAAGCTAAAAGTTTGCTTATCCATCTTCTTCAAACACACATACACAAATAAAACAGCCATCAGTAAAACTGAATCTAACCCATTTCTAAGTGCAAAAAAAAAAAAAAGGAACAGCAGATGAATGCAATTAGAATAACATTAAATTACGTGTTGCTTCTGTTGTGATGTTATTTTACATCCGTCATCCTGGACTAGATGGAACATTGCAAAATCCTGCCAGTTCTATCCCTTTCCATGTGGGCCAAAGTTGCGCAGAGCCATTTTGGAACCCCTGTGCTTCCTCATCTACCAACAGCATCCCCTTGAGGGCATCTCCTTTCCTTTTATGTCACCTCAAAGGTCCAAAACCAAACAGACTTTCTACTCCCACCCCACTATGTGCTTTGACTTTAATTTCTCTGCACCTGAGTCCTCCCTGTCTAAATTGGGGGACATTTCACGTTTTTCTACTTCAGAAGGCTAAGCTCATTAACGTATGAAAAGTATCCAGATAACATGCTGAAGGGAAGAGGGGGAAATCTTATGCATAAGTAAATAGCTGGCTCCAAATTGTTTTACAGTCTCTTACACAGTTGCCACTGCAAACTGCCACTGTGGCAAACGATGTCCTTATTTCCCTTCCTCTCTTTCGGAAAGAGAGAGAGAGAGATACCATCAGCAGGAGGCTCTGAAATGTCAACTGTAATTAAAAATGTAATTTTCAAAGACATTTCACAGTTTATTCACAAAGAGAATGGCTTTCTAGCCTATGAACCTTTAAGCTGCTCGGCTGAGTCAACGCGTCAGAAATTTCCTTTAGAATCCTCTCTTTTACCTCACAATCATGGTGAGGGACTTGTCAGGTTTGCAGTGAAGAAGTCGCTCATAAACATGTGGGACTTGAAAGTACGGAAATGAGTTTACAGGCCCAGGCGCAGTGGAGCCTCAGGTAGGACGGGGCAGAATATGGCACCAGTTGCAGTACAACACAGGGCAACAGTGCTGGGATTCAAACAGGCCACAACTTTGTTGATTACAGATGTCAGCAGGTTTGGGCACACACATTGCATGTATATCCTAACCAGTGCTATTTTTCTAGAAAAAGGAGGTGCTGGAACTCACCATGAACGCCACCCTTGTTCTCTTATAATCGCAATGGCGGCCACCTGAGAGGTGCCAGAACTGAGTTGTGTGAGTTCTAGCTGAAAAAAAAGACCTGATCCTAACATCAACTAGCCCTACTGCTGGATCACACTTGGCAGAGATAACTAAAGTTAAGGATCGCCCTATGCATAGCTGTCAACTTTCAGATTTGAAAATAAGGGATCAGCAGCCTCACCTGTCCCGGGGACAGTCTACGGGATATCTAACAATCCAAGATAGCAGAGGGAAGCAGTGGGAAACAGCGCTGAAATAAGGGAATTTCCTGCAAAAAAAGAAAAGGTTGACAGCTATGCCTATGACATGCATCAAATCAGAGCGATCTTCCCAAGAACACTGTTTTGGGGTGCCATGGCCTGTCAGCCCTCATCCGGGTATCAAGTCTAAAGTACCATATACTATGTAAAAGAATGAAAGTTTACTACCCGCCTTCTCTCTCCCCCTGCGTTCTCTCCCCAACCTTATACTGTATACATTAAAGTCTCACATCAAATATAACTGATCTGTAAAAAAATGACTTTTTGATCTGAAAATAAAGGTGATATATGTACTTTTGTAACCCAAGAAAATCTTTAATAAAAACATTTTTTTAAAAAATAACTTCCCCAGGATCCCATTAAAGGGATACCCTGATTCTGTGGAAAGGGGACCCCCCCTCCCCATCTGATTAAATAAAGGAGCCTACCTAATGCCTTATCTGCCATTACATTATGACAGTTGCCATGAGGTAGGCAAAAATACCTGACAGGCTTGATTCGTCTATAGGCAGATTCCTGCCTGGCCCCAAATATGGGGACTAAAGGCTTCCATAAAAGGTTCCCACACCATAGGGCCTCCCCGCTTAACCCTGGGCAGTCCACAAGCATATAGGATTGGAAAGAGGTGGGTAGGGAATCCCACAATGAACTGAGGCTGGGTGCACCTGGTTTTTATAGCCAGGGAGTGGATGTTTTCCTTCTGGTCTGTTTCCAAGCCATGCCCTTAGCTTGCTTGCAACTGGTTGCAGCCATGAGCAAGCCCTGGCATACAGTGTGGCTGGCAGAAGAGGGAGTGTTGCCCTCCCCCAGCCACGCCAAAGCTGGGAGGAAGCCCTGGGAGGAAGTCGCAGCCATGCCAGACTTCAACCACCGCTTTCTGCCATATGGAGGTAAGTAGTTTTGTTTGTGTCCCCCACCTTGCTCCTGGCCACTGGAATTTTCCATCCATGCCAATGATACAGCAGTGCTCTGTTTTAGTAATATTTCAGTATTACATTTTCTAGGGATCTTAACGTATTCGTCCTAGACTTCTGTCCGACTGGTAAAGGTCTGACCATAAGCCTTTCTTCCATGATAACACCTGTTTGGACATAAAGATGGGGGAGAAATCCACCCATTTCATATTTTTTGTATAAACCTTCCTTATTTGCACCTCCCAAACCAATATGCAAAGCTGGGGGCAGGTGTCCTTCAAAATCCACGCTTCCCTGAATCTTGCGGTGCAATTTTCCAACTAAAAATGTGCACCCAAAAAGCACACACAAGGGGAAAGGAGTTTACAGAATATGTATATTAATTAAAATAATGTACAAACCAGGATTTCTTTCTATTACCTGATTGAACCACCTCGTTTTTCATAATGGCATAGCAAGTTCTTCCTTCAGTAAACTGAGGATGTTTTTATTTTGCTGGGAGAGGAGGAAATGACTTGGGAAAATGAGTGGCGCTTTTTTCGTACTTTCCAATATGGAAGCTTCTCTCTGAAAATGTGACCTCTTTGAAAGGAGGACCTAAGGAAATGCTCCACTTAAAAACACACAGACACCAAAACCCTGAAAAGCTCAAGTAAACCTTCCAAAATCTTCCTTCAGAGCTTAGTACAGTGGTACCTGTACTTAATTCGTTCTGGAGGTCCATTCTTAACCTGAAACTGTTCTTAACCTGAGGTACCACTTTAGCTAATGGGGCCTCCTGCTGCCGCTGCACAATTTCTGTTCTCATCCTGAAGCAAAGTTCTTAACTTGAGGTACTATTTCTGGGTTAGCGGAGTCTGTAACCTGAAGCGTCTATAACCTGAAGCGTCTGTAACCCGAGGTACCACTGTAAGCTGATCACACTTTATATTAAAACTATTATAAATGTGGGGAGAGAGGACGTTGTAAATGAGCTGCAGATTGTTTCAAGCCCGTCAGTAGGAAGTGTTGTAGATATAAGCCCTCAGTTCATCTTAAAGCTTGTCGCCATCCAAAGTAACACACCCCCAGTACTCACACACATAGCAGTTAGTCATTCGTGTATTAACCCTTGTGAAAAACGCTTCTATGAAGCGTGATTCATCAATGCCTGCAGGCAGAATAGTGAGAAAAAAGAAAATGGGGGAGGGTGGGAGAAAGTTAGGGTGCGATCCTTGTTAAAATAAAATCTCCTGATATTTCTCCTGATGTGAAGCAGTTGCTTCTTCCCCCCCCCCACAGCGTCGCAGACATCTGCATAAAATCACATAACCGACCACAGCAGCCCTCAGCCCAAGCGCCTCTGCTTCTCAGCAGGAATCTGGAGCTTCCCAGAGCAGATTCTGTAATGAGAAAGTAATAGGTTGATTTTTAAACAATATTGATCTTCTAAATCTCATAATTGCTAAGCATTTAGCGGCGTCTGAGCGATGAGATGGCTCAATCAGTCCGGAGATGCGGGGAGAATATAATTTCATAGGACTGCGGGGCCTATCCTGTTTGCAATCGCAAGGTGGCTTTATCAATGACAAGCAAGCCTGTCGAGGTCAATTGCTGCGCTGTCTTTTGGCATTTAGGGTCAAACTAGATGTTGGTGATTTCAGGGTGGCATTTTCATCAGGTTTAAGGTGCTGGTTTTAACCTTTAAAGCTCTATACAGCCTAGGACCCCCGTACCTACGGAACCGCCTCTCCTGGTATGTCCCATAGAGGAACTTACAGTCTTCAAACAAAAACATCTTGAAGGTCCCAGGCCACAAAGAGATTAGGCTGGCCTCAACTAGAGCCAGGGCTTTTTCGGCTGTGGCTCCGATCTGGTGGAACGCTCTGTCACAAGAGACTAGGGCCCTGCGGGACTTGACATCTTTCCGCAGGGCCTGCAAGACAGAGCTGTTCCACCAGGCCTTTGGCCAGGGCACAGTCTGACTCCCTCCTTTGGCAATCTTCGCAGAACTCTAGCCCAATGGTTGCCATCAATTTGATTTGAATTAATTTTATAATGAAATGATTTCAGAATGTTGTATTATTTTATTGTTGTTAGCCGCCCTGAGTCCGGCTTCGGCTGGGGTGGGCGGGATATAAATAAAATTATTATTATTATTATTATTATTATTATTATTATTATTATTATTATTATTAATATTATTATTATTATTCATGGCTACCTTTTCCTGGTCTGCTTCCTTTCACTGTCATTAATGTTGCCTACCAAAATCAAGAGAATACATTATATTCCAAGGGAAAAACTAGATAATGTTTCTCATATAGTTTGATCCTGTGTAGTTGCTGTTGTTTTATTGCACAAGTAGCCAGTGGGCAGGGGGCAAGCCAGATCAGACCCATGGTATAGGGCAAGGGAAGCTTTAACTGTTTGCCTCCATTGCTTTCTTCTCAATGTGGCTGATGAGTATGTGTGGAGGGTGAACTCCGTGGTGACTTGTTCCAACTTGCCCATGGTTTTTCTCCCCTAGTAACATAACCTACCACCAGTTCCACACAACTCAGCCTTCTTAAATCAATGGGATCTATGTGTTTAACAACAGCGTGCAGGTCTTCTGGTTTCAGACTAGAAACCAGGGCAAAATTTATCCCCCTGGGACAAAAATTATCCTACTGGGACAATCTTTTGACTTTCTCCTTCCAGAGTGAGGTAACGAAAATGAATCTGAATATAATTGTTTTGTTCAGTTCTTTGTGTGACCTCTAGGAGTAGAAACTCATTTGTATCTATGGCACCAAGGGCAACTTAGTTTTCTGCTTTTTATAGATTTGATTCTTCAGGATCCTCTAGCTTGAACTGCTCTGGAGACCTTGTTTAATTGAAAAAGAGGCACGCTTATGACATCAAAGAAACGTGTCAAAAACGGACTGTCATCAAAAAGCTCTCTATTAATCATATAGTCACCATCTTTTGTATAATGAAAATAAAGGTGGTGCTTTTAGTGCCCTTTTAGCTCCTACAAATAATTGCCGCCTGGCATATTTTCCTTCCACAGGTCATGCTCCAACTTGAAAGATGCCCTCACCAATGTCACTCTAGAAGAATCTCTCGTTGGCTACAACTTGACTCAAATGGTTTTTTTAAACAGCAGTTTATTTCTTTTAAAGATTGTTTATGGCAAAGGGAGATCTAGGGGAGTATGACCAGTGTGGTCACACTGGGCTCGGAACTTCTGGGGCACTGCAGCAGATGCCGCAACTATGACATCCAACAGAAAGAGGGGGGCCACTGGATTTTGATGTCACACAGGGCACTGGTGAAATTTGATACAATAAGTTCCAACCGCTGGGCCTCCAGGAGTAAATTCTCATCATTCCCAGACTATTGGCTGGCTAGGAGTGTTGGGAGTTGGAGTCTATAATCATCTGGAGGGCCATGGATTCCAACCAGTGTGGTGTAGTGGTTAAGAGCAGTAGACTAGTAATCTGGTGAACTGGGTTCGCGTCCCCGTTCCTCCACATGCAGCTGCTGGGTAACCTTGGGCTAGTCACACTTCTCTGAAGTCTCTCAGCCCCACTCATCTCACAGAGTGTTTGTTGTGGGGAAGGAAGGGAAAGGAGAATGTTAGCTACTTTGAGACTCCTTCGGGTAGTGATAAAGTGGGATATCAAATCCAAAGTCCTCCTCCTCCTCTTCTTCTTCTTCTTCCTCATTTGATTTCAGCAGTAAAACAACTGTATGTTCCCAGCTCAATTCTTTTTGTTTGTGTGTGTGAAACACCTCCTGCTCTGAATGAGTCAGGGAATCACATTTCCTGTTCAGAACACAAAGGCAATGTTCTACGTCCACCATCAGAAGCTATGCACCTGTGAAAACTAGTTCTTGGAAATCATAAGTTGTTCGGTAGAGCACTGCCACGCTGAGGTACTGCTTCCAAGCTTCTGATGAGTATCTGGATGGCCACTTTGAGAACAAGATGCTGGTCTAGATAGGCATTTGACTTGATCCAGTAGGGATCTTCTTAGGCTTCTGCCTATAGATTTCTGCCCATGTGCCAGAAAAGAAAAAACAGCTATGTGAACTGGCTGTAGCTCAACAATTAAAGAAAAAGAACCTTAGCAGCACAGACTTCATAATGATGTGTCCTGTAGATTCTCAGATTCTCAAACCTTTATTGGCATATGTACAAATTCCAGTAGGGTTCAATACAAAACAACAACAACCACAGCAACCACTCATCAAAACAAAACAAAATTTGCATCTAACACTTAAGTTAGTGTGGTGTAGGATTCACAAATCCTCATTGCGTGTTGCAGAAACCTGGCTACTATCTCCATCCTATCCCCATCCTGAGTAAACATAAGGAAATGTATCCTGTAGTCCTGTGATGTTTCTAAATACGAGGTAATTATAAGCTCAGCAGGCCCTCCCCTTCCATTTCCAAGTTCCTCTTCCTCACAATTCTTTTCTCCATGTTGTTCTCTCCTCTTCTTTCTATGTTTTTTGATAAAATGGTATTCAGGGTAGGGTGCAGATCCCATCTGGGCCACCTAGGTTTAATGAAAGTTTAATAATAATAATAATAATAATAATAATAATAATAATAATAATAATAATAATTTATTATTTATACCCCGCCCATCTGGCTGAGTTTCCCCAGCCACTCTGGGCAGCTCCCGATCAAGTGTTAAAACAATACAGTGTTAAATATTAAAAACTTCAGATGTCTTTTAAAGATAGGATAGCTACTTATTTCCTTCACATCTGAAGGGAGAGTGTTCCACAGGGCAGGCGCCACTACCGAGAAGGCCCTCTGTCTGGTTCCCTGTAACCTTACTTCTCGCAATGAGGGAACTGCCAGAAGGCCCTTGGTGCTGGATCTTAGTGTCCGGGCTGAACGATGGGGGTGGAGACGCTCCTTCAGGTATACAGGACCGAGGCCGTTTAGGGCTTTAAAGGTCAGCACCAACACTTTGAATTGTGCTTGGAAACATACTGGGAGCCAATGCAGATCTCTCAGAACCGGTGTTATGTAGTCCTGGCGGCCACTCCCAGTCACCAGTCTAGCTGCCGCATTCTGGATTAATTGCAGTTTCCAGGTCACCTTCAAAGCTAGCCCCACATAGAGCGCGTTGCAGTTGTCCAAGTGGGAGATAACCAGAGCATGCACCACTTGAAAAAGAATGTAAAAAAATGCTGGTTCTGAACCAGAAATGGAAAACCTATGGGCTTCGGGAGGTTGTTTGACTTCAACTGCCATCAGCTCCAGCCAGCCTGGCCAGTGATCAGGGGTTGATAGAACTCATAGTCCAGCAACATTTTGAAGGCCACAGTTTTCCTAACTCTAGTTTAACAGCAGTCCATGGACCACTTATTTGTGACCCGCAAAATACTTGATTGTGTTGTAGGGACCACCATCAGAGTCACACGGTGTTGGCCCGCTTTCCTTTCACTGTGAAACTAGACAGCAAGACAAAACAATACTGTATGTTTCAGAATCCCCACCACCACCATGTAGCTGTCATTAGGTGCTTATGCAATTGTGAGCAGCAGAAAAGTAGCTCACAAGATTGTTGAAAGAATAAGAGGGTGTCTAGGAGGCATTTGCTCTATTAAGATGTCCTCTGTGTTTGAAAAGACTTGGAAAGCTGCTGTCTCACAAAGTTACAAGTGACATATTCATATTATGTGCGACAAGGAAGATTACATCCTTCTTTAGCTGCATTTCTTTGGAGAGTGAACAAGTATAGGAAGTGCTTTGAAGCTGAGGCATGACTCTCTTGTTTAGAAAAACAAGAGTTACCATGCCATAGCCACTTTGCATTAGAATGTGGACGCCCAAGCTGACAGATTGCAAAATGTACACAGGAAAAGAATGTTGATGGACCTCATAGCTGTCGGCCTAAACTGGATTTATTGCCTTGCTTCATTTTGCCTTTCAGTCCAACGATTCTCAGTTACTAAAGGTTGCAATAATGCCAACAACAAAAACCAACACATTCCTGCAACATTCTTGATTCCTGAAAGATGGCTTTCCCCCATATCCATCAAGGCAATGGATGAGGCTGGAATGTGCATCCCCCTTGCTTCTGCTGTCTCAGGGCAACTGGAATTTTGAACAGTTGGAGGAAAAGCAGGAGTGGCCAGCAGGATGACAGTGCAAGGATGTCCTCCCTACAATGGCATCTCTGCTGCCCACCAGGATGGTGCAGGAGCTGGGCGTGGTGGTGGCGAGGTTGAGGCAGTGCAGGTACACTGGAAGGAACAGTAGATTGGCTCTAAAAAAGCCAACGCAATTCTGGGCTGCATCAATAGGAGTATAGCATCTAGATCAAGGGAAGTAATAGTGCCACTGTATTCTGCTCTGGTCAGACCTCACCTGGAGTACTGTGTCCAGTTCTGGGCACCACAGTTCAAGAAGGACACTGACAAACTGGAACGTGTCCAGAGGAGGGCAACCAAAATGGTCAAAGGCCTGGAAACGATGCCTTATGAGGAACGGCTAAGGGAGCTGGGCATGTTTAGCCTGGAGAAGAGGAGGTTAAGGGGTGATATGATAGGCATGTTCAAATATATAAAAGGATGTCACATAGAGGAGGGAGAAAGGTTGTTTTCTGCTGCTCCAGAGAAGCGGACACGGAGCAATGGAGCCAAACTACAAGAAAGAAGATTCCACCTAAACATTAGGAAGAACTTCCTGACAGTAAGAGCTGTTTGACAGTGGAATTTGCTGCCAAGGAGTGTGGTGGAGTCTCCTACTTTGGAGGTCTTTAAGCAGAGGCTTGACAACCATATGTCAGGAGTGCTCTGATGGTGTTTCCTGCTTGGCAGGGGGTTGGACTCGATGGCCCTTGTGGTCTCTTCCAACTCTATGATTCTATGATTCTATGATTCTACTGGTGTGTCCACACCTTCCCAAACTCTGCCCTACATTTTTCCGGTGTCAGTGATGCCACTGTCCTAAGGCTGCTTCCGCAGGGCCACCCTACCCCCTCTATCTCCTCCTGAGGAAGCAGGAAGCAAGCTCCTTGCTGCTGCCCCCTGGCTAGTAGGTGGGACCAGGTTGGGCTCCCCCTTGTCACATTTTTCTGGGGAGGCAGGTGTGACGATCACACAGGGTCCCCAGACATTTCACCGTCTATTGATCCCTGTGCCACCACTTTATTTCTCGCTGCCACCACTCAGGCCCTACCGGGTACAATACTGAGTCCAGTCAGGGTTAAATTGGAACATAAACTTTTGTTTATTTATTGCAGTTTAACAAGTGTGTGGTTTCATAAATGGTATCGGTCAATTACTATCATGGGGTGCCTATCCAGTCCTATAACTTCCACTACCTGCTCTCACTCACTAAACCACCTCTCAGATATTTACTTGTCTTCCTAGCCTCTAACTGTTCCTGACTCAGCTTATTTCGCTACGCTAACTCAACCTACCCACAGACTCTATCCCAATTCACTCCCACTCCAACCAACCACCCAACTCCCAATGAACTTTGCCCCTCCCAGAGCTGGTTTTATAGTCCTTCTGACTCCACCCTCCTGGGTCCTGATTGGGTAACCTGTTTAACTATTTTACCTCCAACACTCTCATATGTTAACGTCACAGCAGGAGGTATAACCTCCCAGTGGTCCCTTGGCTGATGGCAGAGGACACATGTGCTTTCCTGCAGCTCTGCAGAATCATGAATTCTGCCACACATTTTATGTAGGAGCTCAGCATTATATTCTGTCTACTTCCTTCCCTCTCCTGCTAGAGATAAATACTATATTCCACCCACCCACCAACCCCAAAATAATTTCTAACTTCCTGAGAGTATAAACAAAGGATGTATGTAAAGAAACAGCATTCTCGAGATTACAGACACATGTTTTTACATTCATTTGAATGGTTTCATTGCACATCAGTATCAGGGTTTCTATGTGAATGATTTTATATGGCCACATCCTTGACTGCAAATAAGCTTAGTTATTCTTATTTATGTACTGAGACCAATGCAGAGTTAGGTATGCTTACACCCCCTGACTTAAAGAGTTGTGACATTCCTAGCTCTGTGGATTATGACATCTCTCAGCTCAACTGAGATCATCTAGAGTACCACTGGTAGTTGCCCTCCATGTTTCAGAAGCCCAACTAGCTTCACATATAAGCTGATCATTTTGTGTTGCTGGTACTCTGGAATACTCTTCCAGCTGAGATGTTGCAGGCATCCTTGCCCCTAATTTTCAGGTGTCCTTCTTTTTTATATATATATTTTTTAAGCTTTTACAACATACAAAAAATCCGAAATCTGAAACACAAACTTTCATATATCTCTAACTTTGACTCCCTTCCCTCTCCTCCTTCTGTTCCTTATTTTTATGCAGTTTTTCTAAATTTCCAAATTAAACCCAATTGTTATTTACCCTCTATGTTAAAATATGGTGTGTTTTTTAAAAAAGATGCTGCATGTTATTTATACTAAACATGCTAACATCTTAATTTGTTTACAATACTTTTGCAAATACACTATAAATGATTTCCATTCTTTCTTGAAAGCCTGATATTCTTGGTTTCTTATTCTTTCAGTGAGTTTTGCCATTTCTGCATAGTCCGTTAATTTCTGTAACCATTCCTCTTCTGTTGAATTGTTTTCTTCTTTCCATTTTTGGGCATATATCATTCTGGCCAACTCCTCCCACACACACCTGGTCTCCTCTCTGCTGTGCTGAGACTTTGGAATCTCCCTTCCCACCTGGTGGGATGGCAGGTATCTGCAAGGGCCAAAGCCTCACCACACTGTCAGGTGGGTGGGGAAAGCACAGCATTAAGGAAAAACCCTTCCAATGCCTCACCATCTGTGTACTGTGCACTGGAACATCTCCCTTGTCAGGACTTCTGGCAAGAGGGAACCATTCCACAAGGCTTTGCTTCTGGTCTCTCTCTGCCCCTTGGGACAGGGGAGATCAGCAAGTATTCCTGTTCCATTATGCTGCCACTGAAGTCTTCCTTACCTGGATTGCTTCTCCAGTCATGGTGGAAACAGTGGGGCAGGTAGGATGGTGGTGCTGCCTCATGAGTGTCTGCTGCCTGAGGCAGCTGCTTCACCCCACCTCATGGATGAGCCAGCTCAGTCACTGGACTCATTTATGTGACTACTTCTTCTTCTTCTTCTTCTTCTTCTTCTTCTTCTTCTTCTTCTTCTTCTTCTTCTTCTTCTTCTTCTTCTTCTTCTTCGTACCCCACCCATCTGGCTGGGCCTCCCCAGCCACTCTGGGTGGCTTCCAACAAAGATTAAAAATGCAGTGGTACCTCGGGTTACATATGCTTCAGGATACATACGCTTCAGGTTACAGACTCCGCTAACCCAGAAATAGTACCCTGGGTTAAGAACTTTGTTTCTGGATGAGAACAGAAATCGTGCTCTGGCGGCGCAGTGGCAGCAGGAGGCCCCATTAGCTAAAGTGGTGCTTCAGGTTAAGAACAGTTTCAGGTTAAGAACAGACCTCCAGAACGAATTAAGTTCTTAACCCGAGGTACCACTGTACATTAAAATGTCACACATTAAAACAAGGGCTGCCTTCAGATGTCTTCTATATTTTTTTTTATAAAATTTTTATTAGTTTTCCACATTTTATAAAGACATGACACACACTAATAGACAAAGACAAAAACATGCATAATTTCAAAAATCTTGTTTTCATAAACTTGTTCCTTGACTTCCCCCCACACCCCTTCAAGCATCCCAATTTCCATAATTATATCAGCAAATTATTATTTCTCCTCTTCACCATCTTAGTATAATCTTCTTATAAAAAAATTTAGACTCTTTCCTAAGTTGGACTCAGGTTCCCTTCCATCGATTTCCCAGTTTATTGCCTTCAGATGTCTTCTAAATGTCAGGTAGTTGTTTATCTCTTTGGCATCTGATGGGAGGGCGTTCTACAGGGCGGGTGCCACTACTGAGAAGGCCCTCTGCCTGGTTACCTGTAGTTTTGCTTCTCGCAGTGAGGGAACCACCAGAAGGCCCTCGGAGCTGGACCTCAGCATCCGGGCAGAACGATGGGGGTGGAGACGCTCCTTCAGGTATACTGGAATATAAGAATAAGAAGAAACATGTCCCACCTTTAAACACAATTCCAGTATGAATACAGGAAGTTGTCTACACAGAATCAACGTGTTGATCCATTTAATCTGGTGTTGGCTTCTTTGGAAAACAGTTGTCCAAGGCTTCATGGAGAAGCCTTTTGTGGCCCTGCTATTCTTCTGGGATCCATAAACTAGATGTGCTGAGGCTGAGCATGGAACATAGGATTTTGCCACTGAGCTTGGGGACCTTATGACCTCCCTTTTGTGACATTTATTTTTATTTATTTTTTTGCTGCAAAAAGGGAAGAGTGCAGAGGAAGGCTGGAAGACCGTAAATTCCATTCCATCTAGTCATTCTCCCAAAGGGATTCACAGTAATTTGCAAAACCAGGTGGCCCGTGACAATGTAGGTTCTTTTTAATCTCCCTCTCTGGCTCTTCATCCCCTCCCTGCCTCCCATGTATCCTTCAGGATTCCTCACACTGTAGACTGAACATAAAGCTGGCACACTTAAATCTGCTGTTCCTCACTGGGGACTTCTGCAATTAACTTATTGTCCCAGAGTACAGATGAGCAAATTGGTACTGGGCAAAAGGTTGATTTGTATTCATAAAATGTTATCTCTTAGAAAACACCCCCCCCCCTTTATTTTGTTAAAACATGATTATTAGCAATGGAAAAAAACAATAACAAACCATCCTCTTATGAACATTTTAGTCACAATTTGTTGAATGATATGATGCTCCCCAAACTAGTAGCAATTATGGCAGTTTCCTAATGTTGGAATTCTCTTTGGGATACAAACACATTAAAAAATAAAAGAGACAGCAATGGCTGTAATGAAGCCCATGATATACTACATAGAATCTTTCAACAATATCAGCAGCCATGAAGCTAAGAATGAGTATTACAATGCTGTTCGTCTGTGAAACGTTTCCAGGGAGCCTATGCAATCAGGAATGGATCTTGTAATCCAGAGCAAGGATTGGATTCTCTCTGCATGTCCAGTGGCCTGCACAGTACTAAGGATGCCTTGCATTTATTTATTTTTACATTCGTATCTTGCCTTCGCTCCAATGAGATCAAGGTGGTTTACCTAGTTCTTCTCATCCTCCTCATTTTACTCTCACAACAATCATGTGATGGTGAGTGACTGGCCTCAGGTCGCCCAGTGAGCTTCATGGCTAAGTGGGGATTTGAACCCTGGTCTCTCAGGTCTTGGTCCAACTAGGGCTGCCATATTTCAAAAAGCAAAAACAAAAAACCAGGACACCCATTAGAAAGCCAATGATTGTTTGGTTTACTTGCTGAAGATCCAGGACAAACCGACGCCTCGGAAATTCCTCTGGCCCAGATTTGCATAAAATGGACATGAGCAGATGTATATGTACAGATGTCATTTTAGAAATAATTAAACATAATTATTTAATTATTTAGAAATAATTAAACATAAATGCAATACATGTCAGTATAGTTTAAAAGATTGTGACCAGTTGACCTGTGTGCCTACTCAATCTCTTGTGCAGGTGCTAACTGTTGCCAGGCAACTAGCCTCTTATATGTTAGCGGCAGCCATGACACTCTTTGCAAAGATATGGAGACTCTTGAAGGCACTATTAAGGAATGGCTTGGCAAAATATGGGGATTTGTCTCAATGGCTAAGTTAGCACACTATCTCAGACAACAGAAAGATATACGGAAGAAAGACAAAGGCAGGAGATTATGTGTGTGTGTGTGTGTGTGTGTGTGTGTGTGTGTGTGTGTGTGTGTAAGAGAGAGAGAGAGAGAGAGAGAGAGAGAGAGAGAGAGAGAGAGAGAGAGATAGTACCAGAAAGAGGTTAGTACCAAATACCGGTTATGGGTTAACAAGTCTTTCAGTACTAATTAAGATGGAATTAAGATGTGGGCTGAGCTAATGGCTAAGACTCCCATAGGAATGTCCTTCTGATGCTATCATTTCTGTGACATAATATTTCATTTGAATTTGACAGCTTAGGTTGGATTTGAATTGTTTTATTTAAACTGTGTTACAATGAGGCTTCCAGCATTTAAAATAGAGGCCTGTCCTCTGTACAGTAGGGCTATGAAGGAATAGGATTTTCAGCCATTTTATGTTTGATTTTTGGTGGTGGAACTTGACTTGTACAATGGTAAGTTCTGCACAGGAGGGTCAAAAGTTCACAGGGAGGTTAAAAGTATGTTGTGTACGGTGTTGGTGGTGGAGCCATGTTCACCGGAGGAACCCAACCATTTTAACAGAGCAGTTAATATCCCCATTTCCGAGAAACTCTGGAAACTGAAGTTCTGTGACTGGAATAGAGATCTCCTAACAACTCTTAACACCCTTAAGAAACGTCAGTTCCCAGGAAGCATTGGGGGAAGCCATGATTGTTTCAAATGGTTGTTTCAATGGTTGTTTCAAGTGCTCTAAATGTATAGTACAGATGGGGCCCTGGTCACATTCCTCCGCAAAGTACGCAAATGGCATTTTGTAGCTCTCAGTGACCTTATTATAGTTGCTGCCTTCATTATAAAGCAACATATAAACTCAGCATTTCCCCATATATTAATTTCACATATTTTTTAAAGGCCAGATTTGGCATATTTTTCCGCAGGCCGTCTAGCGTACCAAACAGCTAATGCAGCAGCCTGCCATGGGAGGAGGTCACTGTGGCATTCCCAAAATGCTCGATCTGAGCTCAGCAGAGGTCAAGCCCTTTCCCTTCTGCTTCTGCATTGTTTCCACAATCCCAGCTGATGGGGAAGTTTCCCCTGTAATCTGGCTGTTGATTCAGCAGCTCTCAAACTCCAGATGCAAGGGTTGTCTTTCTTAAGAAGGCTGCTTTCTGCATTCTTAATAGTTCACTCCCTCCTTCTCACACTCTCTGACTGGAATATTTAAATATATCCATCACTGCCACAGCTCACATCAAATCAGATGTTTATCAGACTTTCTCTCCTTTCTTTTAATTTAAAAGAGATGTAACAATAGTAACAAGCCCAGCACAAAAAAAGAAGAAAAAGAATGGGAGGAGGAGGGGGGTAAAACTCATCAATTCTGCTGAAAGACAGCTCTTCTGAAAATGACTGAAGGGCTGTGTCTGATTCATTTGTCTTCCCCCTCTTTTTAATATTTCAACTGCTATTGCCACCAGGGCCCTGGGTTTCAAATAAAAGAAGCTGCGGCGAGGAGTTGATTGAAAGGAACATCTTAATCAGACACCCCATTGAATGGTCATTGAAGGACCTGGTACGTTTCAGAGTCATTGTGGTATAGATGCTAGATTGCTGTGTTTGGATACAGGATGTTCAAGGGCAAGGTTCAAGTTGAGATCCATGCCAGGCCATGGTGCTCACTTGGATAAGAAATTGTCCCTCTGCTTTAAACTGGCTCTCATGTCATGGCCACCATATTGCATCTGTGAGTGGAGCTTTCTCATAGTAACAGCTCTACATGCCAGCCATACGGAGGACAAATTAGTGTGTGTGTGTGATATATCAGTTTAAATGCACCCTGCCAACAATACACTGAAAATGATTTTGGTAGCATTGAAATGGAAATTGTTACTGACTCCATCAGCTAAAGACTGACTTAACAACATGGTGCAATTCTAAGTCAGGACAATGTGGTAATATCAGACAGAATCCACTCCGAAAGGACTTTTCATCAAAGAGTGTGAACAGCCATTTGTTAAATATTGGTTTGGACATTTTAATTTGAATGTATTTGGGACACATTTAGTCTCAAATGTGTATGGAGATGTGAGCATATGGTTTTCTTTTTCTACAGTGTGGCACCTTATCCTACTAATGCTGAGAACAGTCTCAGCATGACAACAGCTTTGTAACCAACACGGGGACACTGCGGAACAAAGGAGAGGTACCTGTGTGCGAGGTTCGCAGAAGTAGTAAAGAATTCTCACTTTTTTAAAAAAAAAAGCAGACTAAGTGGGAAAGCATGCAAAATGGCCCAGTGTGAACTGAGCATGCTCAGTAGCCATGGAACTTTGAAAGAAAACTGGGCAGATTGAGGAAAAGGAATGGCTGGCCACCTGGCTGTGGAGCATTTAAACATAGCAGGCTAAGTGGCTGGCTATTACCACCAGTGTCTTCCCTTTTCTCTTCCCTTCCCTCTTGCTATTCATCTTCCTTCATCTTTACACAGTTTACTGCAATGAACTGTTGTGCATGGTCTCCCCCAGGGTTTGAGATGGGGGTAAAACAGGAGGAGGAAAAATAGTGCTGGTCAGCTGACAAATGAGCAGCAGAGGCTAGTTGAGAGAGCAGTCAAAGAAGTCAGAAGGGGGTTTGAAGGAGAGTGGACTGTGAGCAGACATCCCTCTCTCTGTGTCTCTTTTTATTGTCCTTTGCTCCATTTCACTCCTTCCTTTCCCTCTTCCACCCAATGGATGAAGGAAGACACACACATAAAAAGGACAGCTAGAGCCATTTGTCTGGATAGGCCATTTCCTGTTTTACCACAATAAATTATTCTTATTCTTAAATGTCCCCTGGGATGGAAGTGAGACCTGCTCATATAAATCAATGGAGGAATCTAAGATTTTAATATAGTTGTGGCTGAATGGAACTTTCTGCTTGAACTTGGGTCTCTTTTAGTGTGGTTTTAAAAATACCCTCCTAAAACAAACTCCAAATTAAACGCAGCTCATTCTCCCATACTTTTAGCAGTACAGTGGTATCTCAGAAGTTGAACGGAATCCATTCCGGAAGTTCATTCCACTTGCTAAACGTTCAGGAACCAAGGTGCAGCTTCCGATTGGCTGCAGGAAGCCCCTGCAGCCAATCTGCAGCTGTGGAAGCCACGACAGACGTTCGGGTTCCAAAGAACGTTCACAAGCTGGAACAATCACTTCCAGGTTTGTGGCGTTTGGGAGCCAAAACGTTCAACTGGCAAGGCATTCAACTTCTGAGGTGTGATTGTATATTGCTAGTTAGCTGGGAGACAGCAGCAGCTTGTGGCAGCCCTGTGGTATAGTTCACACTGAAGCCTCCAGGTCAGGTCAGGCTCAGATTGGGTTTACAACAGCACTGCAGTTTGCAATCACACACACATTGCACAGGACATAAGAGTCAAGTCATCAAATGATACCTTGATGCATGCATCCTTTTGCTCTTTCAGCACCCTGAGCCAGAGGCTCACATCAAGCTTATTCAGATGCAAAGCCCCACTTGCAACAATTTAAAACCAATTGTATGCAGTACCACTTCTCTAGAAAAAGAGGTGCCAAAACTCACCATGAACACCTCCCTCATTCTCTTGGAATGGCAATGGTGCCCACCTGAGAAGCACCAGAACTGAGTTCTGGTGAGTTCCAGTGGGGGGGGGAGCACTGATTGTATCTCTCTTGAGTTACTGGCTAATTAATTAGTTTGTGTGTGCATGAAGCTTGCATGTTCAGATGTGTACGAAGGAAGGGATATTTATCGATTATTGCTTGCTTTTATTTCCTGCTTGTTTTGAAAATGGATGGCAGTGCTGCCTTACTCTCAGCACAGAAGTTGAAAAAAAACAGTGGTATGATACAGGATATTGAGCCATCCCAGAATCCCTCAAGACACTAGCAAAAACAGCAAGGTGAAACACACTACTTTGGGAGGTGGCATTTAGGGGAAATTAACAAAGGCAGGAATTGATGTCTGAATGGCACAGCAAGACTTTGTAAAGTCTTGGCTCTCATAGAACCAGCATTTTAAAAAGTGCTGTGCTTCAGGCAGCAGAACGTCTCCGGCCGACACCCTTTCTAACTATGAAAAGTTGCTTCTTGCTTGTATAATGAAACTAGAGCATCATTTAAATACTGCTGGTAGCTCTAGGGGCGGAAATCTGTCTGTGCATGAGGGAGTGCAAGGCCTTCAGCTGTGGCCACTGCTGTCCATGTACAGCTGCTCTTTCCTTTTCTAGGGCGTTTGTGCCACATTTGAATATGTATTTTCCATGACAAATTGTAACAGTGCACCACAAGCTGTTACAGCCCGTTGGGTAAATGATTAGCATTTCAAATATATTTGCAAACACTTATTTACTCAATAGATGATAATAGCTCTATTCTAGTTTACCCAATATTCCTACTGCCCTTTTAATAACGGCTTATTAATTTCTCCCCCCCTACCCCATTCAGAAGGAGAGCATGCCAATTAGAAACACATTGGTGAGCTTATTTGTTCATGTCAAACCGTTGCACAATATCCAGTAAATAAAAACATGGTGTAAACGAAAATCTACGATTGTCCGTAATGTAACTGGCACTTCCCAAATTACCTGTTTCTATATTAACACACTGTGAACCAGGTTTATGCAAAGCCTAAGGATATTTGTGTCTTTAGATTAGGCTTAAAATTAATGCTGCTTTTGTATCTGTCTGTCTGTCTATCTATCTATCATCTATCTATCATCTATCTATCTATCTATCTATCTATCTATCATCTATCTATCTATCTATCTATCTATATCTATCTATATCTATCTATCTATCATCTATCATCTATCTATCATCTATCTGTCTGTCTGTCATCTATCTATCTGTCTATCATCTATTCACATGTCTATATAGAAATGCTTTCTGTGGGGATGGGCACCTGGAAAAAATTTCAAACCAAGGGTTTATAAATTTTCTACCTATGGAACACTTTGCAAATGGATTGGTCCAGCACAGAATATAAAAACACAGGAGCCTGCTGCATCAGACCAATGGCTCATCTAGTTCAGCATCTTGATCTCACAGTGACCAAAAAGCTGGAATGTGTGCAGAAGAGGGCAACCAAGGTGGTCAAGGGTCAAGGGTTTGGAAACCAAGCCTTAGAAGGAAGGAGCTGGGTATGTTTAGCCTGGAAAAAGAAGAGACTGAGAGGAGATATGATAGCCATCTTCAAATATCTCAAGGGCTGTCACATGGAAGATGGAGCAAGATTGTTTTCTCCTGCTCTGGAGGGCAGTAGTCAACCCAGTGGCTTCAAGTTGCAAGAAGGGAGGTTCTGACTAAACACCAGGAAGCATTTTCTGACTGTAAGAGCTGTTCAACAATGGAGCAGACTCCCATGAGAGGTGGGGGACTTTTCTTCCCTGGAGGTTTTTAAGAAGAGGTTGGATGATCATCTGTCATGGATGCTTTAGCTGAGGTTCCTGCATCACAGGAGGTTGGACTAGAAGACCCTTGGGTCCACTCTACAATTCTTTGATTCTATGAACCCAGTGCCTGTGGGAAGCCAACAAGCAGGACATATGCACCTGAAAATAGCTGTCTCACCTGGATGGAAAAGGAAGAATATGGGAGAGGGGAAATCCAACTTTGCAATGCATAATCATGCTGGAAGACCCAACTCGGGTATCTCTTTTGCAACCAGTTACATGGTGCACGTGGGATGCGGGTGGCGTTGTGGGTTAAACCACAGAGCCTAGGACTTGCTGATCAGAAGGCTGGCAGTTCAAATCCCCGCAACGGGGTGAGCTCCCATTGCTCGGTCCCTGCTCCTGCCAACCTAGCAGTTCAAAAGCATGTCAAAAGTGCAAGTAGATAAATAGGTACCGCTCCGGCGGGAAGGTAAATGGCGTTTCCGTGTGCTGCTCTGGTTCGCCAGAAGCAGCTTAGTCATGCTGGCCACATGACTCGGAAGCTGTACGCCAGCTCCCTCAGCCAATAAAGCGAGATGAGCCCTGCAACCCCAGAGTCGGTCATGACTGGACCTAATGGTCAGGGGTCCCTTTACCTTTACATGGTGCACAAAGACATCAGCATTAGGCCTGTTAAAGATGCATTGTTCCAGATCCCATGGTGAAACAGAAGGTTGCATATATCCTCTGTGACAGTGACCATAGTTATCATAGTCACCTCATTTCACTCCCTCTTTCACACAGCAAGGCCTCCTCTGACATGCCGGCCGCCAAGGTGAAAATACACTTATTATTGTCATTATGCCAAAGGAGGAATATGAAATCTTGTTGGCTGCTGCAAAAGTGGTTGGGCAACCCTGTGACCTAAATCAGCTCAACCAGAAATCCATTAAATGATTTAATTTTTGTCCATCCAGCTATCGATTGTGCTTACAGGGTAAAAGCGGTGGCGGCAGTGGCAGAGAAAGCCTGAACAGAATTATTAAAAGGAAAAAGTGAAGTGAAAGGATTGCTCATACGAGGGATCTGAAACAAGACATCTTTGACAGGCCTGATGCCGAGGTCTTCTTGCACCATGCAAGTGGTTGCAAAAGAGATACCAGAGGGACTCCAGTGTAATTCTGTGTTGCAAAGTTGGCTTTCCTCTCCTCGTTTTCTTTTCTGTCAAGGTGAGACAGCTATTTTCAGCTGCACGTGTCCTGCCTGTAGGCTTTCCACAGGCATCTGCTTGGACATTGTGAGGGAAAGGATAATGGACTTGATGGGCCTTTGGTCTGATACAGCAAGACTCTTCTTATGACAAAATCCAGCCAAAGTTAAACCCAAATGGATTCTATGAGAAAGCCAGGGCTCAGTCATTGACTTAGAAGAGTTATGAACAGGGCCGTCTTAAGCATATCCGGCGCCGTGGTGCAAAGATCCCTCTGGTGCCCCCCCAGCAACTCCAAAACAAGGGAGGAGGCATGGAAAATGTCCTCTGCCTCCCCCATCACCCTGATCCTCAGTGGGGTGGTGGAGATCAAGCAGGAAAATGTGCTGGCAGACATGCTCTCCAGCATCAGGGCGCCCAAGAAGGCAGCCCAGGAAGGCTGCGCACCGCCTTTCGCTGGGAAGCAGGAGGAGGACAACGACTGGGAGCTGGGCCATCTTTAGCAGATGCAGAGGCTTGGGAGGGAAGCTGCACGCCCACCAGCCATATAGATGGGGGAGTGCAGCTGGCAGGTGTGCAGGAAAAGGGGAGGCTGCTGACAAAGCTGCACAGCTCCCCCACTTGCTAGGGTGCCCCTGAGCAGCCGACGCCCTGGCGCAAAAAACCACTAACACAAATTGGAAAGACGGCTCTGGTTATGAATTTGATCCCACCTAGTCTGGTATTGGGACGCGGGTGGTGCTGTGGGTTAAACCACAGAGCCTAGGACTTGCAGATCAGAAGGTTGACGGTTCGAATCCCCGTGACGGGGTGAGCTCCCGTTGCTCGGTCCCTGCTCCTGCCAACCTAGCAGTTCGAAAGCACGTCAAAGTGCAAGTAGAGAAATAGGTACCACTCTGGTGGGAAGGTAAACAGTGTTTCCATGCACTGCTCTGGTTTGCAGGAGTGGCTTAGTCATGCTGGCCACATGACCCAGAAGCTGTATGCCGGCTCCATTGGCCAACAAAGCAAGATGAGCGCCGCAACCCCACAGTCGGCCACGACTGGACCTAATGGTCAGGGGTCCTTTTACCTTTACCTTAGTCTGGTATTAACTCAGGATACAAGAGGCAAAATGGCATGTTGCAAACAACATGGCTGACACCCCTTTCCTACACAACACGTGGCACCTCATGCCCCAACATCATTCGTATGAGCATTTCGCCATACTTGGAAGTGGCATCTGCATAGTACAGTGCTGGGTAAGAGCAGAAGCAAAGCACAGAGGATATAAGAAGAAAACTAAACTGTCCCTGCAAAAAGGGACAATTAACAGGCTACTCAAGAGGCAAAGCATACATTTTTTACTCCTCCCCAACTCTCTCAGCCTCTATCAAAATGGGCTGTGAAGTTGAAAAGTGGCATTGTTGATTCTTCTGAGGCAGGGAGTGTGGAACCCTTTTGTCAGCCCAAGGGCCACATTCCCTACTTGGCAGCCCTCCAAGGGCCACATGGCAGTGGTGTGCCACATCAGATGTAAAAGTGTACCCAGTATCCCGTCTTTCAATGGTAGGCTAGTTTCTACACACACAGATGGCATTCTCTATCCGTCATCTAGGCCAGCAGGAAGCATGATCAGAATTCAGCGACACATTACAGGCAGGCCTAAACACTCAGGCCACAATGAAAGGCCAAAACAGGGGGGCCTGTTTTTAAAAGCCCCATTGCCCTGAAAAATCTCAATAACAGCTTGTCCAAACCCAGTGGACAGGCAGGTTTCGTAACTACATTTTATCGCTGAACAATTGACACAGATCTGGCTGGAATGACTCAGCAAACAGTGGGATGACATGCTGGCTGTTCAATGAAAAGTGAGTGAAGATTTCTGGAGAAGAGAGCTAGTGTGGTTAGCTGGCACGCATACCTGCACCCAATTTACTGTGGATGAATCAAGTAAAGAAATCATGAGGATTTGCTGTTGGAAGTTTTAACTCTTTCGCTGGGATGTTTGAAGGGACTGGTTAGGGAGGCAGATTTGAAGCTCGCAATCAGTTTCCTGGCACTGGCAAAAATAGAAATAGCTGCACAATGGGGGAAAGACAGAACTCTTTTATGGAAGTGGGGAATTGGGAAGTAGAGAAGCCCCTGGGAAATCAGTGGGTGTTGTTCCTCAAGTTTGAGACTACATAGAAGAGTAATTGAGAAATCTCTTTGAGCAGGAATGAGGAATCTGTGGTCCTCTAGATGTTGCTGGACTACAACTCCCATGAGGCCTCAGTTCCATTGGCCATGCTGACGGGGGCTGATGGGAGTTGGATTCCAAAATGATCTGGGGGACTTCAGATATCCCATTCCTATTTTACAGCAATTCCCTCTAAGGCAATGACCATTTTGTGCAGGAGTTAAGTTCCCTGCTCCCATACATGTTGGCAGAGTACGCATGAGAGTGACCTACCCCATTCTGCCCCTGTTCTTCCCACTTCCGGGTCCAAAAGGACCCACACACCAGCTATTGCATGTCATTTGGACACACCTATAATGGGTGTGAACCCCTGGTCACCTGCACTCTGAAGGAAGTGTCAATATTTTCTGTAGCATTTACTCTGAGGTCAGTGATATAGGATTGAAACCAGCCCCATTGAAAGCAACACGATTTAAGATTGAGATGTATAAGACTGGGCTGCAGTTTCTTTGTAACTCTGGAGGAAGTCACGGACTAGAAGGCTGTATATTGTAACTTTCCAAAAAAGAAAGAGATCACTTTCCAGTAAACACAGTTGCACTGCAAATCTGCTTCAGATGGTGAATCAGGCAATAGGAAACTTAGTTTCACTGGTCCCTGTAGGCCTCTAAAAGTTTCACTGTCAGTGCGTGAAATCTGTGAATGCTTTGCATGGCTTTGCCTCTGGACGTCTTGGCTTGGCATTAGTTCTGTTCCCCTTTGGTATATCTCTGGCTCAGGTTTGCCAGATAACCAATCAACTGAGAGGATGGATTTTCTCTTCGTAGCCAAGCCAAGCCAAGCCAAGCCTTGCTGTTACTATGTATATGTTGGGCATATTGTGATGCCAACACTAACCATTTGCTTCCCAAAACGACTGCTCGGTAAATATAAATAATGGAATGAGGCTTGGGGAGGGGGGATAAATCTATAGAAATGGTCTTTCTTTGAAGATAAATTTGTTGTAGCCCCTAAGCACCATTTTGCAACACATTGCTCATTTCAACATGGTGCCATTGATCCTGACAAGGTGCCAGGAAAAAATGTTCCTTTTGAACCAGGCCTTTGGCTGACTTGATTGACATCCTATACATTTAAAAATTTGGCTCTTCCTTTTTTTGGGGGGGTAGTGGTTATTGGGTTATTGTTTTTATTTTTATTTTATATATTGCGATCTTTTCTGTGACCCACCCTGAGACCTCCGGGTATTGGGGGGAGGGTATATAAATGATGATGATGATGATGATGATGATGATGATGATGATGATGTTGATAATGATGATAATAATAATAATAATAATAATAATAATAATAATAATAATAGAAAAAATCCCCAAAATCTATTCCATTCTTTATCCCTCTATCCTCATCCTTTTCCCTCTGGAGAGTCATGTTTTAATCCATCAGCAGATGACCTCTGGAAGTGTACAGGGTTTGCAAAACCAGCTCCCCAGATTAGAGAAAAAACTTTCTCTGAAAGACAATATTGGTATTTATCAAAAACAACAACAACAACAACAACAACAACAACAACAACAACAACAACAAAACCCACTGTAAAAAAAGTGAGTCAGAGAAGAGGTCCAGCTGGCTCAGAATGGCAGGGGCTCTTCAGGTTGTCAGACAAGGGACATTCCCAGCAGTACCTGGAGAAATTGGACAATGCAGATGCGTTGACACTGAACTATGACCCTTCCCCTGAAGAAGACCACTTGACCCTGCTGCAGGTCAGGCTCTGCCTTGCACATTCAGAAGGAGATTTCAGGAAAAGGCTTCCTCTCTAAGCATACAACTCCTCTATCTCTGAGCTGTGGCTGTGTGACTGCCATGTTTGGATGCATGGCCAAGGCATCCAGCTGTTAACCAAAAGGTTGGTGGTTCAAACCCACCCAGGGACAGCTATGGGCAGGATTTTCTACATTGCAGGCTAACTAGATGACCCTTGGAATCCCTTCCAACTCTACAATTCTATGATTCTATGACTGTGCACAAATATATTTGGATTAAGGATGTGAGCTTTAGCACGAGACCTTCTTTCCCAAGCATACTACTTGCCATTTTTATGCTATAATGCCCAAATACACGCTGCCATAGATTCCTTCCCACCGCCATCACTAGAGCACCATCTCTCGGTGTTGCTGGTTGCAGTTTCCAATCTGCCACCTCGCCATCATTCCCTCAAAAAGGATTTATGGTCTCTGCAGAAGGAATTAAAATGGCATGATAATTTATTATTATTATTATTTTTGAAAAACAGAGACCATTTACATGAGTTATTTTAATAACCATTTACTTAGCAAATGAGCAGAAAACACATCCCCCTCTTCCTTCCATTTGTTTGCCTGGGTGATTCATTCTTAACTTCTTATGCTCTTATTGCATCTTTCGAGGCTGTATCTCAAAAGCTGATGACGGAAGCAGAACTAGAGTCCAAAGGAATTTTATGTACTGCGTGTTGGTGCTGCAGAATCATCCGGCACACAAGGCAAGTTAAGGACAAATCCAGGCATAATATTGAAGTATACTATTGGTCACCGTATAGATCCAAGGCACTTCTTATATCTGTACTTTTACTGGACTGTTATATGTGGCTTTATATACCAGGGGCGTGCAGCAACTCTAAAATTCACCTTGTGCTGTTGCAGTTGAGTCACTTCTTTCACAATGCCTAAATCAACTTACATAAAACAAGTTAAGATAAACATAATCAACAAAACCATAAAAACACACCTGTATACATAAAAGGCAGGAGTTACTGATCCCACCCAGTGGCAGAGCTTCATGCTCCAGTACTGGGGGGCAGAGAGCAGGTGGGGGCAGGGCGCGCTGCGCATTCTGGGGGCTGGGTGTGCTGCCTGTAGGGGCGGGGTGCCCAGCGCAGTCGGGGGGACGGGACAGCCGCAATGGCACCCTGCTGGGAACTCGCTATAGGGGGCAGGACGCTTCCCCCACACTCCTCTTCCTCCGCCAGTGATCCCATCCCCACTAAAAGCAGACACACATTCCTGAAACTTGTCAAATTTACAGCCAGAGCTTGAGTAAAAAAAATTAAATAAAATATTTTCCTGGTACTTTAAAATAGATATAGATGGTGCCAGCCATGTCTTCCTAGGAAGAGTGTTCCACAACCTGAGGGTTCATCACTGAAAAGGCCTGTCCTTGTATTGGCACACTCCAGACCTCCTGTGGCACTTGAAAAAGGATCCAAATGGAACCAGTTTACAGTGGTACCTCGGGTTAAGAACTTAATTCATTCTGGAGGTCTGTTCTTAACCTGAAACTGTTCTTAACCTGAGGCACCACTTCAGCTAATGGGGCCTCCCGCTGCTGCCGTGCCACTGCCGCACGATTTCTGTTCTCATCCTGAAGTAAAGTTCTTAACCCAAGGTACTACATCCGGGTTAGTAGAATCTGTAACCTGAAGTGTATGTAACCTGAAGCATTCTGTATTTCAACAGCCACTCATTTCATAACAAGTATGGAAAGGAGAAGAGAAAAATGAAGGAGGCACAACCCCTTCTGTAGTTTTCACAAGCCCCTTCTTTCAACAAAATTGATGTTGTTGTTGGTTGTTTCTCCCCTTGCTTTTTTCTATTATTACACATTCCTCGACCCCAAGTTACAAGATGTTTCAACCCTAGTTTCTGGGCTTCAGCTGTTGGTTAGGAGAAAGATGTCAGCAGAATCAGCAAAGAATAAGTTTTAGCAGAAAGTGTGCAGAGGCTATTAGTAGTATGGGGAAATGGATTGTACCCTGCCTGCATACCCCACCTAGGCAAGGCTGCTCTGGAGTCACAAACCAGTGTCTTGTTTTCAAATAACAGGAACTTGTACTACCAAATGTGAAGCCACATCACCCAGTACAAATAACCACCAGCCCCCCAAGCACCAGGTCAATGTTGGGTCAAGCACTCTGTCAACCCATAATCCAATGACTGACACCCCACTTTCTTTGGAATAAAGAAGTTTTTTGTTTGCCCCCCAGAAGCATCGAAGAGGTTTAGAGTAATTCATGGAGAAGGAGAAGGCTACCAGTGGCTACCAACCATGATGGCTCTGCTCTGCTTCCTTGGTCAGCAGCAGATGGCTTTTGAATACCAGTTGCTGGAAACTGCAAGAGGGAAGAGGGGTCTTGCACTCAGGTCCTGCTTCCAAGCTTCCTAGAGGGTCTTCTGGGTGGCACTGAGAAGAGAAGATGCTGGAATAGATGGACCTCTGGCCTGATCCAATAGAACACATCTTATGTTCTTATTCAGTACATTGGTTTTGCAAAGGAACTAGGTGCAAAGTACAATGTTTGTGGGTGTAAATATCTCTGTTTCGTCCCACATATTTGTTTCTTTGATTTTCAGGTTATAGTTTGTAATTCCAAACCTGTCCGCCCACCCCAGGGGCAGCCAGGCTGGAAATAGATTTTTGTTGTGATTATTCCTTATTTATCAGTATTTCATTTATATCCACTCCACTTTCCCTCCAAAGAGCTGAAAGCAGCATTCATGGGTCTCCTTATCCCCATGTAATCATCCTCCCAGCAACCCTGTAACTTAAGTTAGGTTGAGAAACAGCGATTGGTCCAAGAACAAAGATGGAGTTTCATTGCTGATTTTAACCTGAGGGTTCGTCCACACGTATGCATGTCCTGCTGGGAAAACCTGCTCTTTACCACTGAATCAGAGAAAACATCAATTGGTTTCCATGAATTGATGCTTGCTTTGATTCAGCAGTAAAGGGCAGGTTTCCCCGGGGAAAGCGATGACGCAAACAGAGAACTTCTTGGATCCATGCATAGAAATCATGGACAAGCAAAATAACCTCTTGGACCCATGCTTTCTAGGCACGAGACAAGTGGAAGTGTCAGAAAGTCCCTAGTCTCCCAGATCCTAGTCCCTTACTGCCCCTCCACTTTGTCCCACATTCTGGATGACATATGTAGAAGTGAACAAGCTGGGGAAGGGGCATAATCTTTCCCTGCAGGTCTGGAAGTTTATGGAATCCCTTGTTAACACTATGGTGTGGCAATCTTAAGACTAATCATTTTAGGCTGAAATGCTTATCAGGGAGCCAACCCCATGGAATTCAGCGGGGCTTCCTTCTGAGTAATGTGCAGTTATTGTAACATGAAGTCACATTCGGAATAGTGAAAGCAGCGAGCCCTTTTGAGCCAAGGCAAGACATTTCAGTGCTAAGAGTGGCAAATACCAAAATGTTTAAGGGTCCACAGTGTAGTTGCAAGGAAAAAGGATGACCAGAAAACCAGAACCTGGCCACACCCCTGTGGCCTCCTAGCAGCCCCACCAGGTCCAGTGGGTACCAACCATCATTGATGGTTAGGATTGCAGCCATAGCATCCCATATACAACAATTTCACAGGGCAAATTATGTGGGAAAATCCCACTGAAAATCACTAGGCTGCCTAAATCAAATGGTGTGCACTAGGTGATGCTGGTCCAATATGGAAATTTATGTTATCCCAAGGTAAATTTAAATGAGACAGACACAGCATCAATTATATATACATGGACACACTTGGCTGAACTCCTTCGTGAGTCTTTTTTAAAAGGTCTGTGCTGTGTTGTCTTTTTTCCAAAGCCTCGGTTAAATTGGGCAGGTTATGTAAATGCAACACACTTCTCGGAGTGCAAACGTCTTAGCAGAAGCCTCATTTTGATGGGCATAAATGAGAGGCGGTCAAAGTCAGGGCCGCTCCACACCTGTGTGCACATTGTTTGATCTCCCATCATTTGAACAAGCCACACTTCTCTGTCAAATGTGCTGTCACTACTGTGTCTGCCCCTGACACGGGTGATGTAAAAGCTCTCATGATGGTGACTGATCTGTGTTGGCTCGCTCACATGTCACTGACATCTGTGACAACCGTTGTTGTTCTGACTAAAACCACTGAAAAAGTCTTATAGGGCACATATAACATTTGTGATTTAGATCGTACTTCATTAGAGATTGCAGAAGCTTGTGCCACAGACAAAAAGAACAGTCTGTCGTGAATTCTTCACTGCCCTTTAGTAGAAATGCTCAGAGTTCCAGGTTCTTCAGTGCAGTATATTTATTGTGAGCTATATATACAATAATCTACAGGCTATAGTACACGACCAGTTCATACAGTCAAACAGAGTACCTGGCTGCACCTTAAGGCAAATAGGAAGACCTTTCTATCTCTCTCTCTCTGACCACACTCTTCTACACCACCCATTTACTGCTGGACAGGTTTCCCCTTTAAACCAATGACAGCCAATCAACTGACAGCACATTATTGCTGAGTCTTTCTGACCCAGCACTTCCAAAGAAAGTATTGCAGGCTGATTGCATCAGCCAGTTGCATCAGCTAGCAAACTCAAGCCTGCAGACTTACTATCTCACACAGCATTCTGTGAATCCCGACACAGTCATCGTCACTGCTTTTCTTTTACAAAAAATAAAATAAAAATGTGCTGGTACTCAACATGAATTTTTACAGCAGATTCACAAAATTGTAGAGTTGGAAGGGACCCCAAGGGCCATCTAGACTCAGCTAAAGCATCCATGACAGATGGCCAACCTCTGCTTAAAAACCTCCAGGGAAGGAGAGTCCACAGCCTCCCAAGGGAGACCGTTCCCCTCTAAGTGCCACACTTTTAAACAGTGCTTTTCTTCTAGTGCACTGGTACTGCATACCCTTCAGTATCACCAGAAAAAGAAAACACAGATCACTAAAGTACAACAAGACTCTTATGGGGTGTTTCCCCACCGCTGTGAAAGAGTACTTTGGTTGCCTTTCATTGCCAATGATAAGCTTTGGACTATAGAATGCAACCAGAGGCTAAGAAAGGAAAGGAGGGTATTTTAGAGTTTGAGGACCACATTCCCTTCTGGGTAGGCTTTTGAGGGCCACTCAACAGTGGTGGGCACAGGCAGAGGTAAAATCAAGCAGAGCAACAAATATTCTTGTTTAGTCGTTTAGTGGTGTCTGACTCTTCGTGACCCCATGGACCAGAGCACGCCAGGCACTCCTGTCTTCCACTGCCTCCTGCAGTTTGGTCAAACTCATGCTGGTAGCTTCGAGAACACTGTCCAACCATCTCATCCTCTGTCGTTCCCTTCTCCTTGTGCCCTCAATCTTTCCCAACATCAGGGTCTTAAAATATATATTTGCATAGCAGGCTAGTTTCTACACATACTTGCCAATCACTCTCCATCTTCCATCCAGGGAAGCAACAGTAATTATCAGACTTCAAGGACACCTTTCAGTCAGGCAAGAATGCTCAGGGTGCAAAACAGAATCAGGGAGGGTGGGTGCCCTGGGCAGAATTCCAAAGTCTTCCAGCACCTCCCAGCTTGGCCCTCCCCATTGTCCCGCCACCAGGACCCAGGACTAAGTCCCTGTCTTCCCTGGGGGGCTCCTGGGGGGCAGGCTCCCTGCACTCCTCATCCTGCCAGTCTCTGACATAGCCTGAGGTTCGCCACCACTGGGAAGTACCCTGTAATCAAGTCGGATATGATGAACTGTACAATAAATGACCCCAACAACCTAGTGCAAAGCCACTTGTAATTTCCATTTAACCTTCCTTAAAATCTTTTCTTTCATCGTGTTCCATAATACATGACTAACATACCATGGTGATCTCCCCTGATCAAATGCAATTGGCTTGCATTATTCATACAACATTTTATATTTTTGTCAACTTTTTTTAAAAAATGATCTGTTACCTTTTCATTAAAGATTACCTATATGGATGAGACAGATGAATGCAGAAGTCTTTGTTTCAAAGGGGGGGGGGAGGAGTGAAGACTTTTGCTCTCCAGGCAGATTTCCTGGCACATACCCAACCTTATCTTCGTGGGGCTCCTGTTAGCGGTTGGTCTGTTACATTATGCATGATTCCTGACTGCTCCTGGGATGAGCAAACTGCACAATGTTTGGTTAGTGGCTTTCAATTGTATGCTAAGCCTTGCAGATTATTGGAGTTATTTAGGTTAATATAGTTGTTATACTTTTTATGACACTTCATTGCATCGTTATTAATAATGATGTCATGTTTGGGGGCAAGGATCAATATGATATTGGGCACATGGTGTTTACATACATCATTAAAATAGAATTAGGCAGCTGTCTTGGGCAGCAATCTGAGTGGAGGTTTAGTCTGCAGTTGAGCTTTCAAGGTAGGAGTCCGAGGTAGGAGTGTGGACTAAGGCTAATTGAAGGTGCTTAAGGGAAATTCTAAATTGGGTCATGGGTGATGATATCCTCTAAGTGCTTACTTGAAAATATACTTTTGCAATTAGCTTTCGCTGCAAGAGTCTGGCTGAGACAATGAGTGTTTTGTTCAGAACATCTTACTGGGACTAGACAATTCACAGTATGCTGCAGCAATGTTGGGGAACCACAGGCTTAATGTGGCCCTCTATAGCTTTCTGTCTGGCCCCTGAGGCTCTCAATAGGTCTTGCCCATCTCCAGGTCACATCCCTTCTTCCAAGGCCCCAGCCTTCACTAGTACATGCCCTCCTCAAGTACAAATCATTGAATTGTGGTAATGCTTATTGCTTCCCTGAATGGCCAGATGTGAATGTGGTGTAGGTAGCCTCCCCCCCCCCCAGAGTGTATCAGGTGTTAGGGGAGGTGTACTACCTTTGGTGGGGCATGTGTGGTGCTCCTTCTGGGATAGTTTACCACCCTTGGTCCCCACCATCTACTCAACTCTCACCTGCGGCTCCCAGATACTGTCAGCATGTGACAGCAGTCACACCCCAGGAATGGCTTTGACTGGCTGGCTAAACCAGGTGAGGGTAGCTGATGACCCTAATTCAAACCTTCAAGTGAGTTAAGCATTTCCCCCTGCATATGAAGACACACTCTAGTGGATTGAGTGGATGAGATGAATAATGGGCCCAATGGTCAAGAAGGCAGTTTCTGTACGTGCTGTAGAGGGAAGTGAGGGGCTCGTCGACCTGGGAAGGTAGCCCATCTAAGAGAAGAAAAACTCTGGTCCTCAACTTCTGCTGCTTTTCAGCTATACTCATTTGTAAGAAAATCTTTGGAATTAAAACCCAAATAAAATTTATGCCCGCTGTCTTGTGGGACATCTTCAGGAGAAGAAACAGCTAAGGAGCAAACCCTACACAAATCCAGAGTAGAGTCCCTAAAATGGTTGGATGGTGCTTCTTTCTGGCGACTCCTGCAGCCAAACATCTTGCTTTATTTTCTTTGGACAACATCAGTGATGGTGCGAGGCTGGGTCTTGTCATCTGGGCAGCCCAGAACCTCCATACACACTACCCAGGCTTGCACCCCAGGGAGATCACTTCGGTGCTGCTAACACAGTGGCTTGATTTCACCCCCAGAGGCACACTCCATTGTCTCTTGAGACCGAAGGATGCCAACAATGCCAACTTTTATTTTATTTTAAATGATCAGTTCCCCAGACCTCAACCCTCCCCTATGCTCTTAGGAACTGGCAGAAATGCTCAGTGTTTGGAAGGCAGATTAGTGCCACACCACTGACAGTTGCTGCTTCTGTTACAACATTTAGGAGATTTATCATTCTGTCAGCTTGAGCATTTCTCGATGCTTTTGTTTTTGGTAACTCATTTTGGATCTTTGTGACTTTCCAGGCCAAAGAGAACAAGCTATTGGAACTCTCCTGTAAGCCTCTGACAACTCTTTAGCTCCCAGAGTGTTGCAGAGCCCACTTTGGTGGCTCGTGAAGTCTAGCTAACCTCATCTGCTAAGTTCAGAGACCCTTCATCTGAACAACAACCCAGAAGTAGGCAAGTGTCCATTAGCACCTGGTAATTGCATCCCAATGGTGAAAGTAGCATGACTTTCTCCTGGCTTAGATCTGATTTTCTATCTACTTGTGCACTTTTCAAAATCCCCATGTTGATGCTGTTCAGCTCATGCAGAACTGTTAAATATTTAACAAACTTCGAGAGGGCTTTAGGCTCCCAACTCCCCTTGACAATAGCAGAAATTGTATGGCTAATTCCCTACCCAGCCCTTTGCATTTTGCATATTTCATTCGCTAACCGAATCACTTGCATTCACTGAATAATAGCCAAAGTTCTCTGTTAAGTGTCTGTAAAAGGAATTGGCAGGACCATCTTTCGTCAAGTATTCACCTTTTTACAGAATTAAAGCTCTGCTTTCCTATATTAGGCAGGGAAGAGAGTATCTCATCCTCTTCTTCTGCTCTCTGTCAAAAGATAAACGGCTGCTGTCTCTGAATGAATTAGCGGATGATGGAAACCCCACCCTTTGAAATGCTTAAATGTGGCCTCACTTGATCTAGGCTTGCTATTTCCACTTTCCCAGTTTGTGTGCTGGTGATTAGAAGTTAAGTGAGGGTTCAGTGTCTCCACTTACATGTGGTGCCAAAAGCACTGCTGTTGCCTTGTACCAAAAGTTATTTTCCTCCTCTAGCATGCAATAATAGGTTTTAACAAAAAAAAAAAAAGAGGGGGGTGTTAATGATTACCTTGTTAGGTCTTCTCAGGTTTGAGTTTCAGCTCACAATTACTAAATATCATCTGCAGCACTGAGCCGCTGTAAACCAGAATTTGCCCTTGTGAAATCTGTGGTGTTACAGTACTAATTGGAAAAAATAGGGTTTAACAATATAGCCTTATATTAATTCGTATATGTCAGGGAACTGACATCAGAGCAGAGGGGGAAGGCGGTGCTTCCAGACTCTGCAGAAGAGGGAACGAGTAAGGGTAGAGAGAGAACGTCATCTGGGGAAGAATGTCCAGGTGACACCAGGAAGAAGGGAGAGGGAGAAAGCATCTCGGAGGAAAGGCTCCGAGACTCTGGCAGTGAAGGAAGTGAGGAGGGTGGAGGGGCACCACTGGGCACGCCCACTCTGCGCAGAAGGGTTACGCGCAGAGAGGCGAGGCGAAGATTGTCCGTCAAGGAGCTCTTATGCTGGAGGAAATTTAGGAGACGCCCACTCACGGATTCGTCGAGCGACTGAGCAGCAGCAGCACCCAGGCTGCTCAGTCAGGGAAAGACACAACCACCCCTAAGCAGTTTGGAACAGCTAGAGGTTTACACACAAGCAACCCCAATTCCCGTGACAGTATACTATAAGGCTTTATTGTTAAACCCTCTCTCTTTCTCTCTCTCTTTGGTGATCACTCACAGCCGAGTAAGATTGTCTTCCATAAACAAGGTTTTAAAAGTGAGTCGGTAAGTGACTGTACAGGCTAATTCTGGATCCACACGTCCTTCCACAGTGGGGACATAGGTGTCCAGGCGGAAGTTGATCACGGTGTGGATTTGCCAAGCGTGCCTTCCTCTTAGCACATTTCTCCCTTTTGTTCTGAGTTTGAGCATCTTCAAAACCCAGAACACCTTTGGTAAAGGCTGTTCTCCAATTAGAGAGCTCGCAGACCAGTGTTTCCCAGTTGTCAGTGTTTATATTACTTTTTTAAAGATTTTTTTTTAAGATTTGCCTTGAGACAGTCTTTGAACCTCTTTTGTTGACCACCAGCATTACACTTACCATTTTTAATTGGAATGCTGCTAATAGTAGCTTCTACCTATTGTTGAAGGGTAGCAGATCTGAGCAAGGCTGGGCAGAGGGACACTTCTTCCTCATCCCCATCCCCTCCAGAAAAGTGGAGCAAGGGTTTGTCCATCTCTCCCAAAGAAATAAGTGAGTTGCAGAATCATACCTCAAATGGATAGGTGCATCCGGCATTACAAAATCATCTACCAAGGTTACTAGCCCATCAATTATGATTCGTATTATGAGTTGAGTAGGCAGTCAATCTGGTATCCTGGGTCCTTTTCAGTTCTTGGGATGCTGTAACTGGGACTAGAATGCTTGCTCTGCACTGGACTTTGGGACTCACCTGGAAACCTAAAGATGAAGAAAGATCAATGGACGTGCTAATGCTGTGAGCCCTTCCATCCTATGCTCAGGTTGTATATATGTGTAAATAAAACCATGAATCCTCAAGACACCACAGTCTCCACTGACCTTCATTCCAAGGAAACCAAACCCTAAGTAAATGACTGGAACCCCTGGAGTTTCTCACTATTCCAGGTTACAAAACATTTATCTGCCTGGGCCCCATGTGACCGGGTGAGTGGCTACTGAGAATTCTCAGTGGACCCATCAGAAAAAACCCATTTAATCCTCTCCAGTGCTATTTTTCTAGGGGAAAGGGGTGCCAGAATTCACCAGGAACACCTCCCTCATTCTCTTAGAATGGCAATAGCGTCCACTGAGCACCAGAACTAAGTTCCAGTGAGTTCCAGCTGGGGGGGGGTGAAGCCCTGGTCCTCTCTCTGTTACCATCCATGGAGGTTGGAGGGAGTGTTCAGATTCACCACTTTATTCGATTTCTTTCAAACTTTCAGAAAGTTTCTGAAGAAATCTCATTTGCCTTTTTTTAAGCAGTAATAGCTTTGTTTTAAAAAAAGGTTTAAGTCCTTAATCACACTTCAAACCTATTTTCCCCCTTTATGGAAAAATTATTCTGCTGCTTTCCCCCTCCTCCACATTATTTGCCAAAATGGCTGAGGGATTGAACATGGCAATTTGACAGGGAAAATAGTGTTTTCCTTTTAAAAGTCAAAATGCTTTTGATTGTTCTTGGGGAAATTATTTCTGATTTGGTAGAAGTAATTGTGCGTGTGTGTGTGTGTGTGTGTGTGTGTGAGAGAGAGAGAGAGAGAGAGAGAGAGAGCATGCAACCACATGTAGAGCTTGTGCTGCCAGATCTGCTATTTAAGGTATTATTATTATTATTATTATTATTATTATTATTATTATTATTATTACCACCATGACCACCATCCTGGCCTCCTTTAGGAATGCAAATATTTGCTACTTTTATGCAGCCAGATATAGTGATTGCAAAAGGAAGCACATCAATGGTGAAAGAATATTTCTGAGAAGAGGATCAGAGAGAGTGATTCCTTTCTAAGGGATGAGAATCACAGCATGGAAGCTGCTTCACTGTGGGATCCTATATGTCTCCTCAGAAGGAAGGTTCAATGGGACTTCTAGGAAAGGGAGATAGGATTGCAATCTAATCTCTCTCTCTGTCTGTGTGTGTGTGGAGAGAGAGAGAGAGAGAGAGAGAGAGAGAGCAACTGGATTGTTATGTACTGAGTTGAATAGGATCCAAACTGAAGCAGTCTGATTGGTCCTAGAACAATAGGATCCAAATTGCAGCAGTCTGGGGCTTCCGGGTTGGCGCCATCGCCGAATGGCGGACTCCCTCCGAGCTCCGGAGGGAGTCTGCTCGGCAGGGGCTGGGTCCTACCGCGCCGCCGACGCGGGGACCCTCAAAAACCACGGGCATGGAGCCCGTGGACATGGGGACTCGGCTGGTACCGTCAGCGCCCTCCCGACTCGTGAAGGAGCCTTTTTAAAGGCTACGGATCGGGTGCCGGGGAGCGGCGTGGTACTGTGAGTCTATCGCTTCCCCTGCCGAGCGCAGCCGCATGCCATTCGTCGGAGAGCGCTGGCTTCTTCCATTGGAAATTTGGACATTTAACAACAACCCGTGAGTAATTGGGTAACTGGGTATAAAAGGAGAAAAAAAGGAATTTTTTTCGGATTCGGCACGAGCGGAGGGGATCTAAAAAGGAAGTCAGTCCCCTCCCTGATTGTAAACATGCTAAAACAAGGACTGAGAAACCAAGATCGATTCAGAAGTTTATTGCTGACAAAAAATATCAATTCCATGATGGGATACTACAAGAATTGTGCTGGAGGAGAAAAGTCGAGGGTGAGAGGGAAAAGGCAACCCCCCCCCCGGGAACCGGGGCGATTCGGAGAACCTGGCGGAGAGAGATGGAGAGTTTGACAGCTGTCAAAGTAGCTGTCAAATCTTGAGAATACAAAGAGGACTTTGTTACAAGTATTTTGCTGGTTAATTTTGTTACAATTGGACATAAATATGGATACAAAATGTCGGGGGGAAAAAGAAACAACAACTTGACTTTTGGATTAGAGGACACAAAGTTACTGCAACCCCCCTAGAGGGGTTTTGGGACATTACAAGTGGTGTATGTGGAAAACTACTCCGGGATGTGTACTGGTTTTAGCTCCTGGGAAAGTAGCAAAACTGAAATATTGTTTTGTCTACAGAGGTGACAACACAATAGAATCTTTCTATTGAAGCAAGGTAGAAACTGGACGTAAGTTTTTGTTCCTGAATAACAAACCTCTGTAGAGATACTAGATTTCTGAATAAGAATGGTTTTGCAGCTGAACAAGACAGAAACCTGAGAAAGTAAGAAACAAAAGAGCAAAGGACCAACTACGCCACGGAAAGAACAATGGGAGGAGCAACAATGACCAAGGGAAATTAAAGGCCTCTATTAGACTGGATTTTTGAAGTTAAACATTATCAAAACAAGCAAATTCAAAGAAAACCGGCAAGATGGATTGAGGAAAATTTGGCTGTGGACTTGAGACCTCCAGGCCGACAACATACAGACTGATGGACATGGGGAATCCAAACCGGGGAAGGGAGGGGGAATTCTAGAATCCAAAGGCTATGTAACCAACTTTTGGAATCTTCTTCTATCTTCTATCTTTTATCTTTCTATATAACTTTGGTATTCTGATTTAACATCTTTTGAAAAAAAAGGGGGGGAATTCGTGGAAGGAAACGGGGCAGATCTGGGGGGAAAAATCTTTGTTTTATTTTGTTAAAGATGAGGAGTGATGTTGGGATTGTATTTTAAATTGGCTAATAGGTACAACATATTAGGTTTAAATTGGGAATGAGAACTTGTGGAACCAACGTAGGGAAAGGGGAATACAGTCGGGAGGGGAAGGAGGGAGTCCCAGAAAGAAGGTTATGAAAATAAGGGTTTAAAATTGGTCTTTCTTTTTCTTTCTTTTCTTTATCTATTCTATTTTTTCTATTCTGTTATTATTGGAAATTTTAATAAATATGATTATAAAAAAAAACAAATTGCAGCAGTCTGATTAGTCCTAGAACAATAGGATTCAGAATGCAGCAGTCTGATTGGTCCTAGAACAATGCAGCAATATGATTGGTTGGCAGGAACCACCCAATCCTGCTCCAGATAGAAGTGAATCCACAACCTGATTGGCTTACAGTAGAATTCCGGAATTAGCCAATCATGTGCAGCCCATTGTGTAAATAATGTATATAAAGCAGATACTGTGAGGGGACATTCATTCATTCCTCCTCACCACTATGAGCTGAATAAAGAGCATGAAATCACTTTGCGACTCTGAGTATATTTCATGGATCATATCTGCTTTTCAGACCAATTGTTTTTTAAATTAATTTTTAACAAACCCAAATTATTGTAATTGATAAAGTACATCAAGATCATTTAACATCAGTGTCTTTTGTTTAGAGTATCAGTGACTACTTTACTGTCTGTAGCTTATTTTCCAAGTGAGAGAAGGTGAAGAATTTGAAGTGGGATATTTCAGTTTTCCCCACAAGCACTTCTTTTAACAGGTGGGGTAATGTACTTTGCTGTTTTCTTCCCACTCGGGTAAGTTTAGTCTTTGTTCCATAATGTTAAGGCAAAACCAAGGATCACTTTAACCAGATTTAGCAAATTCCATCAACCTTCTGGTTCAAAACTAACCATGGTCAGTGTTTAACTTTGGTGCAAGGGTAATAATGTTGCTCCATGGCTAGCTCTAAAAAAAGTAGGAAACAGAAATTTGCACATCATGATCCTCAATTTATTTGTGTGCTATGTTTCCATGGTAAACATTGCCCAATGTGGCTCACAGTGACATCAGAATAGGGCTTCCGTGTGTCCTGGTTTTCCAGGAAACATCCAGGAATCAGGCTGCAAAATGATGTCTGGGCAGATTTTTGCTGAATCGACAAAATGTCCAGGGAAACATGGACATATGTCAAGTAGGGCCAGACACACACACACACACACACACACACACACACACACACACTATATTTATATAATTATATATATATTTTGGGATGCGGATGGCACTGTGGGTTAAACCACAGAGCCTAGGACTTGCCGATCAGAAGGTTGGCGGTTCGAATCCCCGCGATGGGGTGAGCTCCCGTTGCTCGGTCCCTGCTCCTGCCAACCAAGCAGTTCGAAAGCACGTCAAAGTGCAAGTAGATAAATAGGTACCTCTTTGACGGGAAGGTAAAGGTGTTTCTGTGCGCTGCTCTGGTTCACCAGAAGCGGCTTAGTCATGCTGGCCGCATGACCCAGAAGCTGTATGCCGGCTCCCTCGGCCAATAAAGCAAGATGAGCGCCGCAACCCCAGAGTCAGTCATGACTGGACCTAATGGTCAGGGGTCCCTTTACCTTTTATATATATATATAATTTTTAAAAATCATTTTAAATCATTTTTTTAAAAAAATGCTTTAAAAATGCCCCCAAAGCCCCAAACTTAATTTTTGGGGGGCATGTTCCCCAACAACTTTGCCCCCTAAAAAACAACTCAACAACTTTGACCCAACAAACAAACAAACAAACAAACAAACATGGACCCCCTCCCCAACAACAACAAGAAGAAGAACAACGTCCAGATTTTCACTTTGGGCAATATAGCAACCCTAAGAATACAGTACAATAATATGATAACGCACATGAATTTATTATATCCCATAACCATTGATTTACCCACAGGAGGAATGACCACTGTGAGGAGGACAGAGAGAAGAAATGGCATGCTGCATCTGCAGCAGCAAACGGGACACCTTCATCTGCCCTGGTTGCCTCTCCCATATTGGTCTCTACGGCAGCTGCTGTAACCTTCCAAGAGTTTGGCTTCAGCCCCAAAGACACACTCCTGCATTGTCTCCTGAGAGAGATGGATGCCAAGAACAACAAAAGTTCAGAAGTGTAAATAGGCAGCATCAGTGTCTCAAGAGGCCCCCGAGAAACCTCTCTTGTTAATAAATCCAGTTTTATGATAAGTGTGGACAATCCACTCACAATGAAAACTAAAGCAATCAGCATGTTGATACGGAATCTGTATGAGCAGTGTATCAAGCCCAAATAGTGTGATTTTTAAAAAGAGAGAACTAGTTTCTAACAATACATTTCAAAACAAATTCTGGCAATGTTTCACATTGGATGGAAGGTGCAAGAGAAAGAAAGAAGAGAGAGATTTTAGGCCCTTTGGGCACTCCCAAACTCTTCACTATGGTTAGGTAGCTGCCTATGTATTTCAACTCTTGGCTTCAGAAATCCAGAGAAGTACAAATGTTTGGGAGTTCTCCCCAGAGTAGACTTCTTAGTACTCGACTTTAGAAATGGCTACATGTTTCACCTTTGCTGTAAATATTTCAGATAATTTCCCCAGCAATGGTTCAAAGTGGAAGAGAGGCCTTTCGCCAGAGAACCTTTTTTAAAAAAATGGCTCAACAATCTCTAAACCGCTTTTTGGGAAATATTTCCCAAGTGTTACATGCTGAACTGTGTTCAGTTGCATGGTGAGGTTCTCCCAAATGAAAACCTACTACAGTGGTACCTCGGGTTAAGAACTTAATTCGTTCTGGAGGTGCGTTCTTAACCTGAAACTGTTCTTAACCTGAGGTACCACTTTAGCTAAGGGGCCTCCCACTACTGCGGCTGCACCACCGCCGCACGATTTCTGTTCTCATCCTGAAGCAAAGTTCTTAACCTGAGGTACTATTTCTGGGTTAGCAGAGTCTGTAACCTGAAGCGTATGTAACCTGAGGTACCACTGTACTGTTAAAATACTGTGTGACACTCTTGCCTTCCCTCGTTTTACTTGTTTGCATCGATAGGATTAAATCCCATCCATTTTTCCCCTTTTCAGCCTCTTAATTGTTTCCCATAAATGGTAACAGTATCTGATGTTCTTTCTTTAGCCTTCCTGGCGGAATGAGGCATTACAGAGTATGCCACCATCAAAGGATGTAAACAGGAGAAGTGTACATGAACAACACCTACATTGAGGCAAGGCGGACCACTAAGAGAACTGCAGTTTCTTGTTTCCAGTTGCTTACATACAGAAATTCAATAAGCCTTAGCTGATACAACTCTCCCAGGGTCTTCCCCAGCTTCAAAAGGTTGCCATAATCTGTTTTTACAACATCTGTTACAGAACTCGTGGTCATATGGCAACCCTTAGGAAACAACTCTATAAGACGAAGGGAGGGGGGCGGGACTCAGACAAAAACATGTGTACCATAACTCCTAAGTCTTATGCATTAAAAACAAGCATTTAAGCTTCTAATTGCTGCCTTCAGGACAGCAGTCTTTGCAATTTGCATGTCAATAGAAATTGTGCCTCAAGAAAAGAAAAAAAGGGGGGGGGGAGAACAGTGTGATTAAGACTTTGCACCATTGCTGGAGGACAACATTTTAATAACTTGGTCCCCAGCAGGGATGCTATAAGCACTCAATAAGAGGGTTTTTTGTTGTTGTTTTGCAACCTTTGATGAAATACACTAACAAAGAGTGTAAAAGAGGGAAGTTATAACCCTAGCAGTACAGAATTTTCAATGCATACCCTCCTCAATATATCCCAACACCTGTAAATTCTTCTCCAACTGTTTCAACAGAGGTACGCATTCCCTTCTGGGCATCTGTCAAGGACCACATGCCAGTGGGGAGCAGGGCCAAAGACAGAAGTGGGTGGAGTAAATTTTACCTGTGTGCCATAGGCTAGTTTCTAAACACATTTCTTTCTATCCTTCACCCGGCCAATCAAGAGGCGCTATCCGAGTCCAAGACATGTTCCAACAAGGCAAGAACATCTGGGACTCAGCTACATTGGTCAAGAAAAAGAGTTTTATATGCCTTATAACACTGTGAGAACAGATGGTGCAGTGGAGTTCCATCTTTTGCCAACTTGAAATAATAATAATAATAATAATAATAATAATAATAATAATAATAATAATAATAATAATAATAATAATAATAATAAATTTATACCCCGCCCATCTGGCTGGGTTTCCCCAGCCACTCTGGGCAGCTTCCAACAAGATATTAAAATACAGTAGTCCACCAAACATCAAAAGCTTCCCTAAACAGGGCTGCCTTCAGATGTCTTCTAAAAGTCTGGTAGTTGTTGTTTTCTTTGACATCTGGTGGGAGGGCGTTCCACAGGGCGGGTGCCACTACCGAGAAGGCCCTATGCCTGGTTCCCTGTAACTTGGCTTCTCGCAGTGAGAGAACCGCCAGAAGGCCCTCGGCACTGGACCTCAGTGTCCGGGCTGGACGATGGGGGTGGAGACCCTCCTTCTGGTATACTGGACCGAGGCCATTTAAGGCTTTAAAGGTCAGCACCAACACTTTGAATTGTGCTCGGAAACCCACTATGAAGGTTAGAATGTGTTTTTCTGAAACGCTTTTATGATGTGACTAGATCCAGCCTTGGTGTGTGAAGCAGGGTTAGTCAGGGTTAGTGGTTTGGGGAGAAGGGCATGGCCTGGGAAGAGTTTCAAGGGCCAAATAGAGAGGGCTGTGGGGGCACATTTCACCCCTGGGATGTGGCTTCTCCTCTCCTGCCTTTATGAAACCCACATGCTCCGCTTCTGTTTCCCTCTTACTTAGTGAAAAGAAGCAGCCACACATGGCAAGTCCTCCTCTCTCTTTTGCAATCTGAACATTTGAAGAAGCCAGCTAGCATTGTGCATGAATTCATACCCTCCAATATGGAAATAGGTAAAGGGACCCCTGATCATTAGGTCCAGTCATGACCGACTCTGGGGTTGCGGTGCTCATCTAGCTTTATTGGCCGAGGGAGCCGGCGTACAGCTTCCGGGTCATGACTAAGCCGCTTCTGGCGAACCAGAGCAGTGCACAGAAACGCCATTTACCTTCCCGTTGGAGTGGTACCTATTTATTTACTTGCACTTTGACATGCTTTTGAATTGCTAGGTTGGCAGGAGCAGGGACTGAGCAACGGGAGCTCACCCCATTGCAGGGATTCAAACCGCCGACCTTCTGATCGGCAAGCCCTAGGCTCTGTGGTTTAACCCACAGCGCCACCTGTGTCCCAGTAATATGGAAATAGGGACATCCTATTCAGTGACAACAACAACAACAACTTTATTATTTATACCCCACCCATCTAACTGCAATGCCCCAGTCACTCTGAGCTGCTTCCAACTTATGTAAAAATGCAATAAAACTACACAGGGGTGTGTTCAGATGTCTTCTATAAGTTGTATACCTACTTATCTCCTTGGCTCAGGGAGTTACATAGCTCCATGCCCTCCAACATTTCTCTGATGAAAATAGGGACGTCCTAAGGAAAAGTGGGAAATCCCAGGGTCAAATCAGAAACTGGGATGGCTTCTGTAAATCCAGGACTGTCCCTGGAAAACAGGGACACTTGGAAGGTCTGTGAACTGTGTGTCGTCTAAAACATGCACCAATATCCTCTCCAATGATGCAAGAATCCTTTAGCAGAACAGTGGCTGGGCAAAACGTTCCCTGAAAATAGAAACATTGAAACCCGCCATATAAGATAATTTAATATCCTTGTCAAGCATCGCCTAGTATCTCCCCTCCCCTTGTCACAACTACTAATAGATTTCTTTCTGCATCTTTGCTGTTGTTCGTGTTGTTAATATGCGTTCGAGGCCTTGCAGGGTTTTGTCTTTCTGAAATGCATATACATAACGTGGGTGAACTTTGCTTGTTAGGGAATATAATCGGGAGCTGGGGATTTCTCTCTCCTATTCCCTGCTCTGCTCAAGAGTCGCTGGAGACATCTTGCAAGACTAGTTATTTAAGCATGACTGCTGCGTGGCTTCAATAGAGAGCTTCATTTCTCCTGAGTAATCTTTAGAAGGCTGGACTCAGTAGCATTTTTTTTCTTTCCCTGGGTGGAAATTGAAATGGCGAGAAACAGTTTGATCTTCCATTGCCCAGAAGATGAGAATATTTCAGCAATTTATTAGCTGAATCTTATCAGCAGGGTGTGTACGTGTGTGCATTAGCTTTTTCCAAATCTACTGCAGAACTGTCACAGGGAATGCATAGGGGGAAATCGACAGCAAGCTTTCCAGAAGAAAATGCATTCTTTGGTAAAAATGTGCATTTCTCCCCCAGAGATGGGCAACATGTAGATAGCAGGATTTAGACACCTTTTGTGATCCATGGAGGATTGGTTAAAACTGGGTATACCATGCTTTATTTTTAATATATACCGTATTTTTCTCTCTATAAGACGCACCAGACCACAAGACGCACCAAGTTTTTGGAGGAGTAAAACAAGGGGGGGGGAATATTATGAATCTCAGAAGCCAGAACAGCAAGAGGGATCGCTGCACAGTGAAAGCAGCAATCCCTCTTGCTGTTCTGGCTTTTGGGATAGCTGCGTAGCCTGCATTCGCTCCATAAGACGCACACACATTTCCCCTTACTTTCTAGGAGGGGAAAAGTGAGTCTTATAGAGCAAAAAATATGGTACTTCTATGGCTGCAATTCTTCACTCACTTCTTTGCAAGCAAGCCCCATGGAACTCATTGGGGCTTATTTCTAGGAAGGCATGTATATGATTGCAATGCAAGCCCTTGCTTGGCAAACTTAAAAGTGGAAGATGTGATGGTAAATGGCTAGATGCAAAGAGTAAGTAAAACAAGAAGCACAAAGACACCCAGAGCTCAAATTTATCTTACCCAAAGTCAGGCTGCTGTTTTAGCCACTCACTCCACCCAGCATATAGCTTTTCTCACTTCCTTGAGCCATCTGTTGCAAATAGATATACAGTGGTACCTCGGGTTAAGTACTTAATTCGTTCTGGAGGTCCGTTCTTAACCTGAAACTGTTCTTAACCTGAAGCACCACTTTAGCTAATGGGGCCTCCTGCTGCTGCCGCGCCGCCAGAGCACGATTTCTGTTCTCATCCTGAAGCAAAGTTCTTAACCCAAGGTACTATTTCTGGGTTAGCGGAGTCTGTAACCTGAAGCGTATGTAACCCGAAGCATATGTAACCCAACGTACCACTGTACAAGTTACATACGCTTCAAGTGGTGCTTCAGGTTAAGAACAGTTTCAAATTAAGAACGGACCTCCAGAACAAATTAAGTTCTTAACCCGAGGTACCACTGCATTTATTTATTCATGAAAGTGTTTCTATACCAGCCTCTTGTAAAATATCAGGGTGTTATACAGCAATATCAAAACCTTTTAAAAAAACAAAAACCATTGAAAGCACTACAGAATGGTTTCCAGCATGTAGTCAAAGCAGAAATAACTTTCATTATTTCTTTGACACTAAGGGCTCATCCATACTTACCTTTGTTCTGCATTTCTATGTACAAGTCCTGGCTTCCAAGTCCGAACACTTTTTGTTGATGCTGTTTTTGCTCCGGCACTTTCCTTGCAAAAACCCTCTCCTCGGAAAACCCACGTTGCCGTTTTGCTCCAATTCAGTGGTAAAAATCGGGTTTTCCAGGGGAAAGCAGCCGGGCGACAACAAAAAAGAACTTTGATACACATCAGGAAAGGATGGAGTTGTGCCTAGAAAGTGCAGGGCAAAAGGTAATAGGTAAATAGGAAATCAATCTTAGTTCCCACCAGGTACTGGAGAACCCATTATGGTTTTTTTCATTTTAACAGCATAGGAATACATGGGAATCATGGCTCCGGTAATAAGCTTTACTAGCTGGGTAGAACATAACCTGCCTTGCAGTTGATAAACTGGGACCTTAAAACACAAACACACACACACACACACAAAACGCCAGGCTTTTACAATCTTTTTTTTTTTTTAGACAGAGAAGTGGGGGAACCCTTTCATTCTTTCCACAGGGCAATTTTAATCTTTGAAACAAAAAAACCAAAACCAAAGAAACCCTTTTATGTGCAAGTTCCTTTCTAAAAGAAAAAAGGAGGGAGAAAGAGAATTAGACCACCTTTTCCGTGGCTTTAGCAGTGAATGAGTCCCATCTCTTAGCGCCGAGTACCTTAGGGGCACTTTGCACTTAATCGCAGGATCTCCCCCCTCTGTGACACTCTCTTGATTAGCTCACTTTTTTATTGCAAAGTGAGGACTCCAGCCTGGCTTACAAAAGCATAATGCGAGAAGGTGTGAATTCTGCCCCCACCAAACCCCAGCTCTCGCTGTGAGCGAGAATGTGTGGACGGGAAGGAGGAAATACTTAATAGAAACCTATTTTCTCGCTGACAATTTGTATGTGCATATGGATTGTCTCCAGAGAAGAGGGCATTGCTATTACAGAGCTAACGTTCTGCCTTCGTTGGGCTATTGCGGCAATGAATCTACCTTCAGTAATGTCTTTCTGCCTGTTATGTACTGAGTTGAATAGGATCCAAAATGCAGCAGTCTGATTGGTTCTA